>NC_054473.1:60245984-62645984 GCF_017639515.1 Carcharodon carcharias
TCCCCCTCACTCCCCCCCTCTCCCCCCTCCCCTCACTCCCTCCCCTCTCTCCCCCTCACTCCCCCCCTCTCTCCCCCTCTCTCCCCTCCCCCTCTCTCCCCCTCACTCCCCCCACTCTCTCCCCTCCCCCTCTCTCCCCCTCACTCCCCTCCCCCTCTCTCCCCCTCACTCCCCTCCCCCTCTCTCACTCCCCTCCCCCTCTCTCTCACTCCCCTCCCCCTCTCTCTCACTCCCCTCCCCCTCTCTCTCACTCCCCTCCCCCTCTCTCACTCCCCTCCCCCTCTCTCTCCCACCTCATCCCTAACCCCTCCCCCTTCTCAACCCCAACCCTTAACCCCTCCACACCCCACCCCCTCCTTTCTCACACCCTCCACCCCCCCTCCCCCTTACATCCCCACACCTTTCGCCCTCTCACCCCACCTCCCTCTCATTCCCCCTGTCCCTCCTCACCCCCAGTCCCTGATGACCGAACTGCCCCCACTCCCAGTCCTGGGGCACGAGCCGGCTGCGGCCCAGAGCTCGCGCCTCCAGTGGAGTCTTGGCCAAAACAGGGGAAGGAAGGAAAATTATTTCTTTTTTAGGGAAAAAAAAACCCACTCACACTGCATTGAACAGGAATGCTTTTAGTCAGAGAGTCGATCCTGGCGCTGTACTCGGTGAATTTTTTCTGGTATTTGAGAGCTGTCATTTGTACCTCACTCTGCAGAGCTGACAGCTGGGAGAGCAGTGACTTCTCGCGCTTGCTGGACCTCACTCCCTGTCTCTTCAGCTCCCGGTCCAGGCTGGCGAGCTGGCTCTGCAGCCCCCTCCCGTGCGCCTTGAGAGCTTGCAGGCAGCAGTGGGAGCCCAGCCTGCGCTCACGGTGGAGCAGCACCAAGCCGCAGCCCTTCTGGCAGATGCCCACCGGCCGGTGCTCGCAACTTTCCCGCATGTGCGCATCCATGTCCCGCAAGTTGAGCGTCTCGCTGCATCCTTTATTCCGGCACTTGGCCGGCGAGAAGTCGCACATCTCCGTGTGCTCCGCCAAGTGCTGCAGCCTCACCACTTTCTGGCAGCCCCGCTCGTAGTTGTCGCAGCGGATCTCCAGCTTGAGGATGAGGTTTTTCAGCGGGAGGACGTGGTTGAGCTCCTTGGGGCCGAGCCTGCGGCATTGCACCGGGCAGTTACCACGTTGCACGATCCAGGGCAAGACACAGCCGGCGCAGAAAACGTGTCCGCAAGGGGTTGTGAGGGGATCCTCCAGCACTTTATTGCACAAGTTGCACTTGAAGTCCGGATCCACGTCTTCGCTAAAACGCTCCAGGTCGAATCCCATTTTTTTCTCTCTCTCTCTCTCTCTTCTCTATCTCAAAACCCCTCCCCACGGACCCCCAACCACGAATGAGTTAAAAGTTTTCCAGAGGTGCAGCACCCTAGCTTGAGCCGCTCGCTATTGTCACTCATTGGCAGCCCGCAGGAAGCTTGGCCGCTGCTCACTCTTCACTGGCGAAACGAATCCGGCTGATACTTCCTTGAAAAGGGTGTCCAAGCACCGCCCCCCGGCTTCATTACACAAGCAGGACAAACAGGAGGCAAATATCTTTCCCACTATCGAAAAAAAAGTGCAACCGTTGCAGAGGGGACTAGGGTTCAAATGTTTACTCCCAATAGTTACCTCGAGTGGTTTGTGTTTTGTAATCAATAAACCTCCCCAAACCTTAAATGGTCTTGGATTCGAGGGGGACGTGGAATCTTTTTTTTACGATGGAAATTGGTTCAAAGTGATTCAAAACTGTTACATTCAGATTGTTTGTTTTAAGTCGAGCTGGAACTTGGCGTAAAAGTTTCCTGCGTCCCTCCCTATGCTTGTCGCCGTGATGCTGGTTTGCATGTTGTAATTATGTAATCACATCTTGATTATGAGTAGCACGGGGCGAAAAAACTGCTCCGTCCTTTATATTATTTATACTGCCAGCTATACCCGCATGATCACCTCCACAGTTAAAATATAAAGGTCTGCAGTGTTACTGGAGATTAAACGATGCACGAAAATGTGAAGGATTTGCAAACTAATAAGCACCCTCTTTCTGACTGACTGACTGTACCTGTAAACTATCAATCTGCCAGGCTCTCAATCAACATCTAAAAGCCCGGTCATCATGTGAACAGCACAAAAATTAGTCTGGACCAGTCTCGCTGCCGCTCCTGAGTCGAGTACAGAGGTCAATAGATAAGGATCAGTCCCAGACACCGTAATCTTCAAAGCCACATCTTGCACTGAAATGAAAGAGATGCGAGCATCTGTATACTGTAAACGTAGTTTCTCGTTATAATTGAGCTTCCCACCTACAATACGCAGAGATTGAAATCGCAAACCGCAGTGGCCGCAGGGGCAGCAATGAGCAAAAAGAGGGTCAGGAGGAAAGAGAGAGGAGGAATGAGGAAGGGAGGAGGAGGAATGAGGAAGGGAGGGAAGAAGGAGGGTGAGGAAAGGAGAAAGGGAGGAGGAGGGGAGGGGACAGTGTTGGGGAATGGGAGGGGGCGGTGCAGGAGCAGGGAAGACAGATAAGCAGAGGTGGACTGGAAGAGGGGAGGGAGCAGGAAGGGAGGGGTCTGGGTAAAGGAGGGAAGGAGTTTGAGGAAGGGGTGGGGAGGACGGCAAGGCAAGGTGAGGAGGGGAACAGGACATAGGAACTGGAGGCAGGAGGTTGGAGAGAGGACGGGGAAGGTATGGAGGGTGGAAGGTGTGGAGGGGAGGGTGAGGTGGGAAAGAGAGGGGAAGTGAGTAAGGGACTGGGAATGAGTGGAATGGGAAAGCAGGAAGGAAGGGGAAGGGGGTAGAGTAGGGGAGGGGTAAGGTGGGAGGGTGCAGTGGAGGGTGGAACAGGAGGAGGCAGGTGAGGGGGAATGCAGTGGGGAAGCGAGCGGTAGAATGGAGTTGGTATGGGGAGGAAGCAGGAGGGCATGAGAGAGGGATCGAGTAGTGGAAAGAGAGGGGAAGGAAGAGGGGAGAGGCAGGGGGAGGCAGTAGGAAGGAGGGTGGGGAGGGAGAGAGGGGAGGCAGCAGTGGAGGAGGGAGAAGAGGGGGAGAGAGAAGTCACAGAGCAAGTAGGTCTCGAACTCCGAAATCCATTGCTCCCATGAAGTGGGAGGCTCCCCCACCAATGAAAGGAATAGTCCTGGAGCTGGTAAAGTTAAACTTTCCTCAACCATTCTTGTCACCAATTTGTTACGCATTTGCCGAGTTGCTTTTTATCTTATATGTCTGATTTATCTCAGAACATGCAGAGATGATGCTAGTTCTAAATCTACAACAACTTTATGTACAATACTTTAAAACCTCTCAGAACCTATAGGGCAGGATTTTTAGGTTGGTGTGCAGGCATGATCAGCAGGCCCAGCAGCAGCTGGAGAAAGGACCACCGCCACCAATCGGCCCCGACCGTGATTTCACGCTGGCTAACCAATTAACGGCCAGCCAGCGTGAAACGCACACTGAAATGCTGCCAGGGTTGGGAGTGGGAGGAGGGCGGGTGCTGATGTAAGCATGGATGTGGGCGAATCCTGAATGAAAGCTCCCTGAAGGCAGAGAGCTGCCTTAGGGAGCTGAAGACTTTAAAACCAATAAATAAAGTTTTTAAAACATGGAAAAAATATCTATGCATCAAAATCAGTCACCCACACATATACATGATGAAAATTCTGTCCATACATTTTTTAAAAACTTATTAATGGAAACTTCATCCCACCCTTAGATGAGTTTTCATCAAAAATGCAAAGTCCACCTGGCAGATTCCCCCGTCCGCCAACCATCTGGGTGGACGGACCACAAAAAATCAGGGACAATTGGAACTTTAGCAACTTTAATTATCTTAATTGTTGGCAGGCGTGCTTCTGACATTCGTGCGCACCTGCTGATCGAAATATCACGCGAGCGCAGACGATGTCAGGACGCTCGCCCGACATCATCTCATGCGATTTTGCATCCGATCGGGTTGGGCACGCGCCCACAAGCTGACCTAAAAGTTCTGCCTAGAGGATTGTACACACACATGGTGTCAGCCAGAGCCCAGGTCTTTTCTGGAACCTTCTCAGTATGCTTTGCTCTCTAGCTCCATCCACAAGTACATCCACATAGATCAGAGAACAGGATGATGTAATCAAACTCAGATCAATTAAACCATTCAACACTACATTGGGGAGGGTGGCAGAGAATAGAGAGTCAAGCAAGGTTGTGATGAGAGCGGGTGGGCAAAAGGAAGGAGGGGGTGAGGGTGTGGGGATGGAAGTTCGGGAGGAGGTGAGGGAGAGTGGGAGGGGGGAGAGGAAGGGACGGGTTAGGGAAGGGCAGGAGGGAGGGGATAGGAGTGGGGAGGAGTAGGAGGGAGGGAGGGTGAGGGGCAGGGAAGGTTAGAGAGGGTGGGATGAGAGACAGAGCAAGGGAATGGCAGGGAGCAGGTAATAGTAATGTAAATAAACACATTTATAAACATAAATGCTCAGTTACAGTTTTATCATAGCTATATTAACATTCCAGTCCCAATGCACACTGATTAATGAATCTCAAACAATTTTTAATGTTATTATATATTAAAGTTCTTATGGAACATACTGACAGTTGGCACAAACTGCTTTAAACAAATTAAGTGGTGTCATATATTTTAACTAACATGCTGCTCAGAGGCGAGTTCAGAATAGAATAGATACTTTTAACTATACTCACTGTGGGGAAAGAATAACTGGCCAGGACACTAATCCTTTGACATTCCTCAATGTCTTCTTGTTTAACCTGCTCCTCTGATCAGGTGCAAGGAATGCTCACCTCTCCATGATGTATCTGAGTGCCAGTGACCATTCTTTTTGTTCCTCTTGCCACTTGATATTTCACTCCCACCCGCTGGCCAGCTGTTATTTCCCACCCTATTTTCATGCAGATGGGGCCCAAAAATTTAAATTACTAGGCCCCATGGTAGTGAAGTCAAGTGCTCATCTCAGGCCCTGCTCACCACACCCCTTATTCATAGCCCCATCCAAAATCAGGACTGTCGAGGCTTCAAATTCAATGGAGTCAGGAAGGCAAAATGAACTGTAGCAACCAGTCTCTGATTCTACAGCCTGGATATTTTTTCTTCCCATTGAAATTGAAACTATCCCCCTATACTCACCCCACTCCACTGTAACCACACCTCCCCCCACCCCACCACCCGCCCCTGCCATCCAGCCATCGCTGGCCGCTGCCGCCACCCTGGCCCCCAATAACCTCCTTCAAAAAAACTATAAGGCAATCATTTTAATCTGAGGAAAAGAGAGACATGGAAGAAACATGATGCACATTACAGGATGATGCATTTCAGTGGGTCTTCTGTTACAACTTTGTATATTTGGCAAACCTTTGCAGACTCCTCACAAGCACGTTTTGGTGAAGGAAGTGAGAGCCATTTATATGCTGTAATCTAATCTTAAAGGTTCAAATGAGTTACAAGTCACTGGGGGATTGGATTTCCTCCAATCAATATTTTTTTCTAAAAGATTTGCTATGACGACAAAACACTACTTCTTCGGCAGGATTATCAAAAGGGAACATTTCACCCTTAGCTGTGGTTTGTATGTTATTGTGTGCGGCTGTTTGAATTTCTCAATTAAATAACAGCCGTCTAAAACTTACTGCAAGGCATCCATTGATTTTCTGCATTATAATTCTGATAATTATGCTAATTGATTTACTGATGTAGTTTAATAGAATCTTTGATTCTGGAGTTCTATAATGACTTTTCAAAACAACAGTCTCTATCATTCCTATTAAGACCCATCATTTTGAGTTCTAGCCTAAATCCAGTATTGCATTTCAGTTGCTAGTTTACAGCAACATGCGGTGTTCTCAAACTGAAGTCCAGATTAGTTCAGAGAAGGAGGAATTTTTTAACTGGAGGGTGCATCACCATGGGTTGGCCTTGACCATTTTACCTTTAGTAGTTCCTAGCAGATGCCTGGCAAGAAGATTCCTAACCTTCAAATGGGGAAATAAAAATAAGCATGAAGTAAAACAAGTTAGGATGTTATATGTGGCCAGTGCAGTAAGTTGCTAGCAGTGGGATTTGGAGTTTTGGGTCATGTTTCAATTTCATACACAGTCTAGTCTTTATCAAACATAGAAACACACCATTGCGTTGAATTTCCACTGTCAAACAAGTGAGCATGTCAACATAATAGAAAATATTTTAGAGCACAGTTTTGTGTTTTTAAAATAGTGAGTGTGAGGTAGAATATATTAAATACACAGACACAATAAAAACAACATAATAAACAAATTTAGGTTTAACATACTGTGATGGTCCCAAAACATTCAAAGTTTTCTAGCATATTTTACTTCATGTTGGGTTTAATAATAATTGTCCTTTACCTGAAGACACAGTAATGCTGAGTCCCTCATCAAGCATTAGTGATGGTAACATGTCTGGGGAATTTATTCACTTGTTTAGCATAATGGAAGCAGAAATCTGCATTTAAATTAAAGATGAACAGATTAGTAACCAAAATAATTGGATGATGGATGTCGGGATTTTCCGTGCCTGCCGGCGCTGGGTGTGTTCTGTGGCATGAGTGGACAATATGGCGCAATCAGTTTCATGACGGTGTGAAACCAGTTCGCAATCATCCACTCAGCCTGCTGATGGCAAGCCGTGTTCTTCCCCATTGGACGTCGGGAACTTCATTGTAATACACCAGCATATCTTTATTAGGCCTGCCTGCTGGAATAGTCCTTTCTCACTGGATCATCTGTCCATGTTGGCGGGAAAACACGCCAAAGCAGAACACGTCTTGACAACTGTGACATGTAGAAGTCAGGGCCTTGCTCACGTTGTGGACATCTGAGGAGCAGGAGATGGTGGAGCCCGAAACCAAAGGCACACTGGAGGAATGTCCATGGCATGCTGGGTGGATTCTCATGGACATGGCTCTGCTGTGAAGCAGGGCACAGAAGTTGGAAAGTCACTGTTGAAGCTCACAATGGATGATGGTCAAAGGACTGGAAGAGGAAGGTCTAGGATCGACTGGGGGAGGAAGAGGTGTTGGGAGGTTGAGGTTAGAAGGGGAGGATAGAGGGTCAGGATGGGATGAGGTTGGGAAGGGGGGAATGAATTTGTTCGGGGGGGAGGCTGGAGGGGGGAGAGAGAATGGGGGGGAGAGGGTAACGGGGGAGAAGACAGCAACTGGTGAGGTATGTGTAAGGGGGGGTGGAAGGTGCAAGGGAAGTAATGTGGAAAGGGGAGGATGTCCGGGGGAGGAAAGGTTGTGGAGAGGGGAGGGAGTAAGGGTGCAGGAAGAAGTAAGAGTAGAGGAAATAGTCAGGAAGGTGGTAGGATTAAGGCTGGAGGAAGAAGTGAGACTGGAGGAAGAGGCAAGGTTGGAGGAAGGAGTCAGAAGAGGGAGGGACTAAGGATATTGGAAGAGGTAAGAGTATTTAAGGGAGTCAGGAAGGGAGAGGGACTAAGGGAGGGGAGTCTGGGAGGGAGGGATGGGATGGGAGTTACTGGTGGGGGGTTGGGGGGGGATTCGGGGGGGAAGGGGTACAAAGCGGGGAAGGGGTGAGGAGGAGGGTAGTGGTGTAGAAGGGGGGCCTAGCATCCCGGGGGAAGCGAACTGAGGGTGGGCCTAGCATCGAGGAAGGGTGAGAATAACCGAAGGCAGAGTGAGGCGGTAGGGTGGGAGGGTGAGGGATCAATGGTAGCGATAGAAGGGATGGCAAGGCTGGTTGGTGGGGACTCGGAGGCAAACACGGATCCTAGGGGTGGGAAGGAGGATGTCATGAACGTGGAGGGGGTGGAATTTTCGGGAAGAAAGGGAACGTGCACATTCACCTGGACATCCCTGAAGGAAAAGGGTTGTGGCTGGTAGATAATGGAGGAGAAGTGAAATGTGATGCCGGAGGGGTGGTCAACTGTGATGGGGAAAAAGGAAATGGCCGACTGGAGGAGGGTAAAGGACAGGGGAAAGAAAGTAAAACTGAATTAGCACCATGCTATCCAAATCGAAAGTGAAATGAGAGGCATGGTGGGCGAGATCATGTGCTGCATGGGAGTGTGATCAATGCATGGACAGAGATGCAGCTCAGCTCAGATGGACAACTGAAAGTGAACCCCAGCGGGCAGCATTCAATATGCTCAGGACATGGAGATGAGTGTGAAACATGAACGATCTGCATGTGTGGGAGAATGCTTGCACAAGTCTTCGAAAGGGCCTGACACATGGACAGATTTCCATCCAGAATCACTGGTGGGCTGGCTGCTCCCCTTGCGGTGTTCGGTCTTCTGGGCTGCTTATTTCCAGCTCTTCACTGGAGGAGGAGTCCTCTTGCCTGCAGCTGAGGACATGGATGGAGCTGAGGGGCTGGCTGGCTGAGGGTGCTGATCCCTTGGCAGAGCTCCCTGCTAACCAAAGTAAAGATAAGTAGTACATGGCAGCAGAGTCAAAAGCAGGAGAGAGAGCGCTCACAATTGCATTAAGAGAGTGATGATGTAGGGTAGGATCCTCAGGTTGGTGTTCGGCAAGGTCCACGTTCTCACCAGTCAGCACGATGGCACACTGCTCAAAGTGAGTGAGGAGCCTAATGTGGGTCCCTCCACCCCCAATCTGTGATCTCTCTCTGTTGATGTGAGCCAGCTTCTCCTGCATGAAAACATATGAAGAGAGTGCGAGCAGGACACATAGCACTGCATTGAATGTTTGTGTGGTGAGCGGAGACATGGATGGGATGAGGACATGAGCTCCAGAGGATATGAGCCTGATGGAGATGTGGGGTGTGTGTGAGAGTTAGTGGTGTTGTCCCTTGAGGTGTGAGGTCCCTGTGGATGTGTGATGGGTTTGTGAGTGTGTGAGTTGAGAGTGATGAGAAGAGTGAGTTACACTGGCAGAGTTATCCTGTTTATATTGGTTAACAATTTTTTAATGCACACTTGTAATTGTCCGTATTTGCCTTTTGATTAATGAGCATCTGGACTAGACAATGATATGAAGGTACCATCATGAATAGAGCTGAACTTGAGTAATAAGTTATTAGAGATCATGGGCGGAATCATCCCATGTTTGCATTAAGTGTGGTAGTGGGCGGGAAAAAGGACATTTTACCTGCCGGCCGCAATGGCAGTTTATCACGCCTTATTGTCCCAATCCCACCTCATTTATCATGCATTCCCAGGAAACAGGCTGTTTTGGTGGCAGACGGGCTCTCATTCGCCGACCACGCCATCACCTCACCGTTTCATCATGCCAGGTGCATATTTAATGTGCAGCCATGCACACACCTCTCAGTGCTTCCAGCCCAGGACTGCTGCACAGAAGATCTGGCCCTGAAAGGCAAGACTACAGTTCCCTGGTTTAATGAAGCATCCCTCAAGCATCTTTTGGACACAGTGGAAGTCCACCAAGATGTCCTCTATACCCACTTTAGCCGCAGGAGGGGCAGTAACATCACCAATCTGGCTTGGGAGACTGTGGCAGTGGTGGTCAGTGCCAACAACCTGCAAAAGAGGGCAGCCAACCAGTGCCAAAAAAGAATGAATTATCTCCTCCATTCTGCCAGGGTAAGTCACTCTTCTCATCTCACACACTCACAAACCCATCACACATCCACAGGGATCTCACTCACTGGCAGTTCAAGGGACATCACCATTCATTCTCTCACACACACCATCATTATCCTCATCCCATCCATGGGACCACTCACCACCCACACATGCCAGGCACACTTATCATCTGGCCTGGCAGGCATCCTGCTTACACTCTCTCCATCTCTATTCATGCAGGACAAGCTGGTATGCAAGAGAGGGAGGTCACAGATTGGCGGAAGAATACCTGAAATTAAGGTCCTCACAGATTTTGAAAACAAAGCCACCCAGCTGGCCAGCGATGACCGAGACCAGTCCTGTGCTGATGGTGAGGTCGGTGGTGCTCTACCAAGTGAAAATCCAGCAGTGCAACATCATTCAGACAACCATGCTGTGAGTGAGGTGTCCTGTTTCACAGGCCACAGCCATGTACTAATTATCTCCCTTTGCATTTGCAAGCGCATCTGGGAAATAGCCGACAGAGTTCACAACCCAGAGCATCCAATCAAGCCCTGAAGAAACCTCTGAAGACCTGTCACAGCACTCACCCACACCCTCCACTAGCGCAGAGACACACAAACCTCGGTGAGACCTAGCTTTAGAGTAGCCTTGGGATCATAACTTGGTGAGCACATCGCACTGACTGATGTACAGCAGGCGGTGACAGGGACTTCCAAATTTCCAACAGTTGAAGGACTCTGGAGGCCAGAAATCTTCTGAGTCCGAGTCAGATGCCGAGCATCTGGACTCAGTCATGGCACAGTTGCTGGAGTTGCAAAGGCAAGCTCAGGAACATCAGGAAGGGATGTCCACTGCACTCCTCAGACTGCAAGGCATGACGGAGGAGTCTGTCCATCTTCAGGCTGACATGATATTGCCATCATGCAAACACATCAAGGTCAACATTGGCAAGATGGTAGCTACCATGGAGTTTGCTGCTGCACTGTTGTGTGGGCTGAGTTCTATCGCTAATGCCATAGTTGGCCTCCGACTGTGTGTACGTGCTCCGTACGTGTGTGCGGGGCAGCTCAATCTCACTCTAGCTCCTCCTCCTCCTCAAGGAGTCAGCCAGGGGCCCTTGGGTGCCCATAGGGAGGAGGATCAAATCCAACACCTCAGGCCGAGGAGGGTGCCACTGCTACACAAAATAAGGCCGGGGCCGTCCAGGACTTGGCCCCCACAAAGGACACCTGCCAAGGTCATCACAGACAGGGCATACCAGTCAGCAGGCTGCCTCCACCTCCACTGTGGATGAGAGGTGAGCACCAAAATGTAGAGGCAGGGTTATGAAGGTACTGAAGATGTAGTTGCACAACCTGGGCATGGGTGTTACTCACTTGGACATAATGTTCACATTGTAAATAAACTTCCAAGAATATCTCCTTGCCTATGGCTCCTTGTTCTGATGAGCAACATTCACATCACTCTGATGTGAAACCTTGTTTCCTGCACAAGATAAAGGCAGGTGTCTCAGTCAGGGCTTCTTCCCTGTGCTTTGTGCAGCCTTCAGACCAAAGTGATGATCTGGCCTCACACTCCCTGGAAACATTACTGATGCCTGCACCTCGATGGTGCTGGTCATTGTTGCTAGAATGTCGTGGGCAGGCATCACAGAGTTCCATCATTCTCTCTGTGTGCTCTCAGCACCTTTAAGGTGGGGCTGGCCTCCATCTCATCAGCATCTGTGACCAGTGACGCTGTGCTCCTGAAGGGGACTCAGGTGCTGAAGGCTGACAAAGAATCAGGAGCATTTAAAGTTTCAAGGCTGCGTCTCCATGATATGAGCCTGATCACATAGCGCACCACAGCCAGAGATGGTGATACAGGAGAATCTAGGACCAGTTTACACTTAGATGGGAATCATCACCTTGTGTTTGTGTACAAATCTTTGGCCAGACTGGAGTCAGACATTCACAGATGCAATGTGAGGATCCATGTCTCCTCACTGCATGTCATCATCAGCCTCCACAAATCTAGCAGCTATGAGGGCCTCCCGAGCACACCTGCCTCTTCTAGTCAGTGTGAGGGCCTCATCGCCATTATCCTTGCCCCAGAGGACCTCCTCACCTTAATCCACGTCTACGTCCTCCTTATTAGAGGAGATGTCCAGCTCCTCCTCAGCCAGCTTCTCTCTCCATTGCAACGCCAGGTAGTAAAGGGCACAGCCGGCGACGATGATGCGTGACACCCTCTGGATTATGTTGCAGGACTCCACCAGACTGGTCCAGGCACCAGAACCTCATTTTCAGCATCCACCAAGCTGTGAGTTACAGCATGAGCCTTGTTACACCTTCAGTCTGAGGCTGCCGCACTGGTATCATCAGTTATGTCCTCTGCTGGTAACCCTTGTCCCCGAGGACCCATCCCTGCAGCTTCTGTGGATCCTGGAAGACGTTAGGGATTTGTGACCGACTGAGAATGTAGGAGCCATGGACACTCTCTGGAAACTGTGCACAGACCTGCAGGATGTGTTTCTGGTGGCTGCACACCAGCTGCACATTCAGCGAATGGAAGCCCTTGCAGGTGACATAGTTGACCACTTGTTGCGACGGAGATCTGAGCATCACGTGAACGTAGTCGATGGCACCCCACACCTGTGGGAAACCTGAGATCTGGGCAAATGCAATCACTCTTGCATCTTAGCTGTCCTGGTGCTGAGCAAAATGTACAAAGCTGTGTGCCCTCGTGAAAATGGCACCCGTGGCCTCATGGGTGCATTTGTTGGTGGAAGCTTGTGATATCCCACAGTGGTCACCTGTGGAGCCCTGAAAGGAGCCACTAATGTAAAATCGAGCCCCATGGTCACTTTCACGGCCACAGGATGCCGTCCATGTCCCAATGGCACCAAATGCTGCAGTAGCTGGCAGATATGACTGACCAGTTCCCTAGGCATGCACAGTCTTCAGCAACACTGGTTCTCATTCATCTGCAGGAATGAAAGGCAGCATCTATAGACCCTGGGTCTAGCTCGGCGCCGACCAGCAACAGCTCACTGTGGATCTTTTTTTGGATGTGGGCATCACTGGCTAGGCCAGCATTTATTGCCCATCCCTAATTGCCATTGTTCAGAGAGCATTTTTAAGAGTCAGCCATATTGGTGTGGGTTGGGAGTCACATGTAGGCCAGACCAGGTGAGGACAGCAGATTTCTTTCCCTAAAGGGCATTGGTGAACCAGATGGATTTTTACAACAATTGACAATGGTTTCATGGCCATCATTAGACTTTTAGTTCCAAATATTTATTGAATTCAAATTCCACCATCTGCCTTGGTGGGATTTGAACCTGGGTCCCCAGAGCATTATCCTAGGTCATTGGATTACCAGTCCAGTGACAATACCACTACACCACTGCCTCCCAGCTGCCTCCTTCTTCCTGAGGTTGCTTCTCATTCCTCTGCACAGCTAAGCTCCTCCAATGCTCCCTTCTCCGTCCTCTCCACTCCCTGTACACCACGAGGCATGCAGCTCATTCACCAGGCTCCATAATCCTGATGTATTCCTCCTGCAGGATGAAAGACGGAGAAATACATGGATTAGCTTGGGTATTACAAAGAACCTCTCGGTTAAGTCTGAAGGCTCCTTAACTCATCGCGGAGAGTGCTGGCCACTACTTGGATGGTCAAAGATTAGTGTGCTGCGTGGCTGCCCGAAACCCCATCCTCCTCAACCCCCATTCCACCCGACCGATTGGCAGCAGCTTTGCCCATTGGACTGCATGCTGTGCTCTCAGCTCAGGTGCAGGCATTCTCTTAACCCACACTGCAAAGCTGCACTGTTAGCTTGAACCATGGGGGAGGACTGGTCCAAACTGGGATGATGACTTTGTAAGCGGTTGAGAGCACATCCACCAGTGATTGCTGGATGGCCAGTTTTAACAAGGAGATTGTACAATGTGCCCAGTCGTCCACCTGTTCTACAGTCCACTAAAACACTCATTAGTTTGCAGTTTGTGCAGAAAAGCTCTGGAGCACAAGGTGATCATTTCATGCCTCTGCGTTGCTTGAGTGGAGAGGAAAGAGGCCCGAGTACAAGTATGTCAATTGGCTGTGTCTGAACTGTCTCAGCATTGGAGGAATGGTCACTTTTTACAAAGCTTCCCTAATGCATGGCCGCTTTCCCCTCCCCCACCCTGCATGTGCTTGTGCACTACCTTCAACCACTTGCCCATACCCCCCAACTTGCTTCAACCACAGGGCAGCCCTTGCCACCCCCCAGTGAGCCTCAATCTTGAAGTCCAACAGGTAACTCTGGAGAGCGCTGCACAATGTTACTGTGCACTTACCTCTGAGTTCCCCTTAAAGCGCAGCTCACCAAATGCACCTTATAAATGCTGTTGTGAAACACGTCGGCATGAATGGGCAAATGATCCAACATGGGGGGGATGACTCAAGTGGGATGGGCTTACAATGATATGCAGATATATACAATGAGGTTCCCGACGTCCAATGGCAGGAAACGCAGCCTGCCATTGATGGGCAGAGCAGATGATTGCAAACTGGTTTCACGACATTGTAAAGCCAATTTTTGTCCTTCTTGCCATATTGTCCACTTACGCTGCCAAACATGTCCGACGCCAGCAAGCATAGAAAATTCTGCCCCATGGAGAAAACAAATGGTTACAAAGATTTCTAACTATAACATTCTTCAATATTTTTGTTTAACCATTGAAAGAAAGAAAAATCTACATATCACATCTCTCAAAAATGTCCAAAGCACTTCATGTGCAATTAATTAATTTTGAAGTGCTTTACTTTTACTATTGAAGCAAAAACAAGAGCCATTTGTGCACAGCAAGATTCGACAAAAAGCAATGAGATGAATTATCAGCCAGCCTGTTTTGGTGATATTGATCAGGACACCAGACAAATAGACACAACATTTGTCTATTTTGTGGACAAATAGAAAGCTATCATTATCAATAATGGTTTCATAAACTCTACATCCGTGTACATTACTCCACAGGTTACCTTGTCAATAAATATTCTGATCAGAACCTTGACATATATGTCACTATTAAATGGCTTCCATTTATAATTTAACATTCTTTTGAATTTCCTCAGCATTTCCACTGTACTTCTGTTGAAATAATTGTAAAAACAATGAAAGTTCCATGGAAATTGAAAACTAGGAACCATAAATATAACACAGTCACTATCACAATCCAATACTGAATTCAGGAGAGATGTCCAGAAGTGGCTAACGTGTGGAACTCGCTACCACAGGGAGTAATTGAGGCAAATGCAATAGATGCATCTACCTCGCGGAGGCTGAGCGTCAACTAGCAGACACTTCCTCCTACCTCTCCCTGGACCATGACCCCACCACTGAACATCAAGCCATTGTTTCCAGGACTGTCACTGACCTCATCTCCTCTGGGGATCTTCCTCCCACAGCTTCCAACCTGACAGTCGCCCAACCTCGGACGGCCCGCTTCTACCTCCTACCCAAAATCCACAAACAGAACTGTCCCGGTAGAACGATCGTGTCAGCTTGTTCCTGCCCCACAGAACTCATTTCTCATTATCTTGACTCCCTTCTCTCTCCCCTTGTCCAGTCCCTTCCCACCTACATCCGTGATTCCTCTGACACCTTATGTCACATCAACAATTTCCAGTTCCCTGGCCCCAACTGCTTCCTCTTCACCATGGACGTCCAATCCCTCTACACTTCCATCCCCCACCAGGATGGTCTGAGGGCCCTTAGCTTCTTCCTCGAACAGAGGCCCGAACAATCCCCATCCACCACTACTCTCCTCCGTCTGGTTGAACTTGTTCTCACACTGAACAATTTCTCCTTCAACTCCTCTCACTTCCTCCAAATAAAAGGTGTGGCTATGGGTACCCGCATGGGCCCCAGCTATGCCTGTCTCTTTATGGGGTATGTGGAACATTCCTTGTTCCAGTCCTACTCCGGCCCCCTTCCACAACTCTTTCTCCAGTACATCGATGATTACTTCGGTGCTGCTTCATGCTCTCGTCGGGACTTGGAAAAATTTATTAATTTTGCTTCCAATCTCCACCCCACCATCATTTTCACGTGGTCCATTTCTGACACTTCCCTTCCCTTCCTTGACCTCTCTGTCTCAATCTCTGGTGACAGACTGTCCACCAATATCCATTACAAACCTACCGACTCCCATAGTTACCTCAACTACAGCTCCTCACACCCTGCTTCCTGTAAGGACTCCATCCCATTCTCTCAGTTCCTTCGCCTCCGTCGCATCTGTTCCGATGATGCTACCTTCAAAAACAGTTCCTCTGACATGTCCGCCTTCTTCCTTAACCGAGGTTTTCCACCCACGGTCGTTGACAGGGCCCTCAACCGTGTCCGGCCCATCTCCCACGCATCCACCCTCACACCTTCTCCTCCCTCCCAGAAACATGATAGGGTCCCCCTTGTCCTCACTTATCACCCCACCAGCCTCCGCATTCAAAGGATCATCCTCTGCCATTTCCGCCAACTCCAGCATGATGCCACCACCAAACACATCTTCCCTTCACCCCCCCTATCGGCATTCCGTAAGGATCGTTCCCTCCAGGAAACCCTGGTCCACTCCTCCATCACACCCCCTGATCCTCAACCCCCTCCTATGGCACCACCCCATGCCCACGCAAAAGATGTAACATCTGCCCCTTCACTTCCTCTCTCCTCACGGTCCAAGGGCCCAAACACTCCTTTCAAGTGAAGCAGCATTTCACTTGCATTTCCCCCAACTTAGTCTACTGCATTCGTTGCTCCCAATGTGGTCTCCTCCATATTGGTGAGACCAAACGTAAACTGGGCGACAGCTTTGTAGAACACCTGCAAGAATGACCCAAACCTCCCTGTCGCTTGCCATTTTAACACTCCACCCTGCTCTCTTGCCCACATGTCTATCCTTGGCTTGCTGCATTGTTCCAGTGAAGCCCAACGCAAACTGGAGGAACAACACCTCATCTTCCGACTAGGCACTTTACAGCCTTCCGGACTGATTATTGAATTCAACAACTTTAGGTCTTGAGATCCCTCCTCCGTCCCCACCCCCTTTCTGTTTCTTCCCCCTTCCTTTTGTTTTTTCCAATAAATTATATAGAATTTTCTTTTCCCACCTATTTCCATTATTTTTAAATATTTTTAAATCTTTTATGCTCCCCCCACCCCCACTAGAGCTATACCTTGAGTGCCATACCAACCATTCTTAATTAGCACATTCGTTTAGATAATATCACCAACTTTAACACCTTTGTGTTCTTTTGTTCTGTTGTCTGTGACATCTTTTGATGATCTGCTTCTATTACTGCTTGTTTGTCCCTACGACCACACCAACCCCCTCCACTTCTCTACCCCCACCCAAACTGCACGCCCCCCGCACCCCCCCCTCCCCCCCCCCCCACACACACACACACACACACACCTTAAACCAGCCTATATTTCACCCCTTTCTTGGATTCACTCAAGTTCTGTCGAAGGGTCATGAGGACTCGAAACGTCAACTCTTTTCTTCTCCGCCGATGCTGCCAGACCTGCTGAGTTTTTCCAGGTAATTCTGTTTTTGTTTTGCATTTAAGGAAGATAGATAAGTACACAAAAGAGAAAGGAATAGAAAGTTATACCGATAGGGTTAGATGAAACCTGTTTGGGGCATAAGCAGCAACATATACCAAATAGGCAGAATGGTCTACTTCTGTGCTGTAAATCTAAGTAATACACTTCAGTCTTAGCAAGCGAAAAGAATTGAATTGTGCAATGTGTTAGTGCTCCAACAAGTGTTGCCACTGAATCATACTGAATGATTTTTGCTCATATTTCTTACATTGAAAGTTCTTAATCTCAGCTCTGTCATCAATGTCGGCAAAGATCTTGGAACAGGTCAAGGCATGGTGCCTCTCAAAAAAACTGAAAAGGGGGATAGAAATATGTTAAACAAAGCAAAATCAAAACAGAATCACAGAATTGTTACAGCGCAGAGGAGACCGTATCTGCACCAGCTCTCCAAATGAGCAATTTCCTTAGTGCCATTCTCCTGCCTTCTCCCCGTAACCCTGCACATTCTCCCTTTTCAGTATGAATCAAAGGCTCCTGTGATATCCTCATAGGAGGCTGACTGTTCATTCACCCCCTGTCTGGCCAGCACGTCATCTGCTCTGCTCCCAACAGCATATAACAAAGTGCTAACTTGATCCTTGTTCTCTTTACTTGCAAGAACTGAGGCTTTGTGGTACTGGGTAAAACATCTTTGCCAATTTTTCCATTGCTCATCCGCTATGGAGCCCTCTATATTTTGAAAGGATTCTGATAGGGGCAATGTAGCAGCCATTTCTCATTTTGGTTCAAGGGTGTGTTTTCCCATGTTGCTTGCCTTGCCAATCACTGAGCTGCCCTCATTATTTTGTCACCTGTGGTGTGGTTGCTGGGTTGGCCTTGAAGTTTTTCATCTGCTGCTCTGCACCGTTGCTAGGTTTCACTTGAGGCTTTTACTGCCATTTTCTACTTTTCCTCTGTGGTGCAGTCACTGTTGCCACCATCTGTTATGATGGGTTTATGTTGTGATCCATTCTTAGTCTAAAGGAGATCTTGTTGAGGGCGATTGCTTTTTGTTCAAAAACATTTACTTACATGCTAACTATTTACAAACGTTAAATAAGACCAAGACACAACTCGAGGAACTCTGTTAGATGCTTCACACTCATTTCCTCTCAGTGATTGACATCACTGTGACATAGCTCCTTATGCACATGCTCAGTAGTTATCATTGTTAACCCTTTATACCATGTCCTCTGCCTCCATATGTAAATTCCCCTTTTGGTCCCTAATCGATCCTACTTCTTTTTACTAAAGACAAAAGTAGCAGCTTGAAAAAGTATCAATTTAATGATGGTAAAACAATGTATAGTTTGACTTTTTCAGCTTATAAGATTTCCATCAGTCCATTGCTTTTAATAGTGAATGTTTGAATTATTAACAGCCCAGTAAGGTTGTTTTTTTTGTTTCATCTCATTTCAGAAAAAAATGTAGCTTTGTTTCCATTCTATAACTTTATCCATTTGATAGAAAAATGAACAGTTGATTAAGGTACCAAAGGCCTAAATAAAACATGTTTCCTGAAGTCCATGTTTTAGCTGATGCTGAATTAGTTTACTGCCATTCCTTGGGGCAGAGTTAACATTACGAAGAAATTAGAATTGTAAATGGATTAAAGGGCAATCTCAAGGGCAGAATATATGCATTTTGCAGAGAATAATATGCAAGTATGACATCTAAGTTTAATTTGTTTTTCTCTTTTGTTAACATCACCTCTCAGGTTGTTTGGCAGTGAAATTTGAACCTTTCAAATAACTTGAGGATGTAAAACGGGGAAGAGTAAATACAGTTTGTTTAATTACCGAGGAAGACCAGATAGCTCAAAAGTGACAAAACAATAAGTGAGTTAAGACAGCTTTCCTCACACGTAGAATAGAGTGAATAATTCATTACTCCACATTCTATTCATGCAAAGTGTAAGTATTTTTTTACAAATTTAATTTTATTTTAAAACAAAATTAAGAAATAATGATGGTATTGAAAAAAAAGAAAGTTCAGTCATTCCAAGTTCCTATAAAAACCAAGGAATTCTGAAAATTATGTTCAAACATCATTCCATAGCAATTGAGGAAGAATTATGCTACAGCAGGTGTGGGTCTGCTAAGCACTGATATATATGATGCAGCTTTCAGATTTTTATAGCTACTAAAGCTGGTAAAAACCAATAGCCTGTATGAAGATATGAAAATAGTAGACAGGAAAGAGCATCTGGTTCATCAAATCTGCCCTATACTGTCACAGTGCAACTTATGCACAGTGTGAGCCCCATTTACCTCAATGCCCTCCTATCAACCAACCACCCAAAAAAACATAGAGAGAACAACCCAATCACAATTTAGAAAAAACACAGTGGAAAATTTCTCTGATGGTGATCAAGTCTCACGACTCAATAGGCTTACATTGGGTGATGAAAACACATCCTCCAAAGATCAGTGACATGCTGATGTTCTCACATTCGCACCATGTCACTAAACAACATTCTAGAAAGTAGCTTTCATTTGTACACCACCTTCCTTATCCTTAAGATATTGTAAGCCAATATTTCACAGCCAATACTTCAGTTTTGAAATGTAAGTCTGTTTGGGAGATCTTTTATTTTCACCTGAACACAGGTGATGGAAATTTGTTTTAATGTTTTAGCTGAAAAACCCACAAAACTGCAGTCCTTCAGCACTGAGAAGTCAACCTAGATTATTAGTTTATTGTTAGCAGTTCTCTCCCCTTCAAAACTGCCATCATTACCCTCCTCCTCACAAAAAAAACCATGACCCCCATCTTCTTTACAAACTGCTGCCCCATCTCCAGCCTCCCTTGCCTCTCTAAAGTCCTTGAACATATTGTCACCCCCCAAATCCATGCCCATTTTTCCTGGAGTTATTTGTTTGAACCCCTCCAATCAGGTTCCCGGCCCTGCCACAGAACCGAAACAGAATAGCATTTGTGACTTTGTTGAGAGATATGTGACAATCACTTGGAATTTTGGCAACCTCTGTTTCATGCGACAATGGCTTGTGCCTTGGTAACAGTGTGGCAGTGACAAATCTAAACTTTTCCCTCTCGCACTTCTCAATCTGTCTGCAGCGTTTGTCATTGTTGATCAGACCATCCCCCCCACCGTCATCCAGCTGGCTGGGGAAGGTCTCAGCTGGTTTCATTTTTATCTATCTAATTTTATCCAGGCTGTCACTTGCAATTGTTTTTCTTCCCACTCCTGCACTGTTGCATATGGTGTGCCTCAGGACCTATCCTTGGTCCCCTCCTTATTCTCATCTACACGCTGTAACTCATTGCCGCTTCCCTCGACATCTGCACTGTTGTCAAATTATCAGACTGCTTATCCTATATCCAGTACCGGATGGGAAGAAATTTTGTTCAAATAAATATTGGGAAGACTGAAGCCAATGTTTTCAGTCCCTTTTCTACACTCCATTCCTTAGCTTGTGATTCCATGCCTTTCCCTGGCAAAAGTCTCGAGATTACATCAGTCTATTCACAACCATGGTGCCACATTTGAGCTCGAGATGAGGTTCCAAGCATATACTCATGCCATCACAAAGACGGCTTATTTTGACCTCCATAACATTATCCAACTTCACCCTGTCTCAGCACATCTGCTGCTAAAACCCTAATTAATGCCTTTATTGTCTCTAGACTATTCCAACTTAATCCTGGCTGATCTCACACATTCTATCCTCTGTAAACTTGAAATCAACCAAAACTCTGCTGCCTGTGCCTTAACTTGCATCAAGCCTTGTTCATTTGACTATGCCTGTTGTGTCCCTATTCTCACTGACCTACATTGGCCATCAAACAACATGTTGATTTTAAAATTCTCATCCTTGTTTTCAAATCCCTCCATGGCCTCACCCCTCTGTAATCTCTCCCATCTCCTCAGTAGTCTGTGATATCTGCATTTATCTAATTCTGGCTTCTGGCCCCTTGAGCATCCCCGATTTTATTAACTCCATTAGTGGCCATGCCTTCAGTTGCCTAGGTGTCAAGCTCTGGAATTCCCTCGCTAAATCTCTCCAACTCTCTACCTAGATTTCCTCCTTTATGACATTCTTCAAAGCATTACCTCTTTGATCAAGATTTTGATCTGACCTAATACCTCCTTATGTGGCTCAGTGTAATATTTTGTTTTAAAATGCTCCTGTGACATGCTTTGGGATGCATTATTACATTAAATAAATATTGGGAAGACTGAAGCCAATGTTTTCAGTTCCTGTTCCAAACTCGATTCCCTGGCTTGAGATTCCATGTCTCTCCTTGGCATTAAAGGTGTTCTAAAAATATAGGTTGCTTTTGCTTGAACTGACAAGCTTATGACAAAGAGTTGAGAATGCTACTAATGAACCAAAGCTGACACAATGCACAATCATAACGAAGTGCCTTAAAAGCCACTCCACATTGACGAGAATATAACTTTGACTTGTACAATATATTTTATGTAACTATCTTCTCAAGGTCATTTACAAGTGATGGAATAACATAAAGCAGGAAATGGGGCAGCATTATTGATTGAGGGTTGAATGTCCTGAAGATGGGTATTATATTGTGTTCTTCTTCTTCTTCAATATAAGCATACCAAAGTTGAGGTGGGCAGTAATTGACAGCATTTCAAGATACATTCCCTTAAAGGTGCATACACATCATACCACAACACCCCTCTTTTTTTCTAAACTAAGAATCAAACTAGCAAGTGAAAATAACATTGGCCTGTAACTCCTGCGCTCCCCAGGATCGGTTCTGCCACATCCCAAAGATGCACTGGGAAATCCCTGTGGCAGGTTCCTAGGTAAGAGTTGGCATAGCAATTGCCCAGAAGTGCTATACTTCCTCTGGACATTTGCGCTGTGCTGGGATCCATCCATAAGTGTGATTTAATTCTTAAACTTCAGATGGTTCCGCCGAGATTGTATCAATAGTTACCCAGAAAAGGTTAGAAGAATTAAAACCTCTTCTAATTTCTTGGTAACTAAAGACCCAAACTGACCCCACAGTCATCCCCCAAACCCTGGCCACTCCAGCATGGGACTACCCCTAGCCACACCCCTGACCTCTGGACACCCCCACCCCCACCCCATCAACCTCCAGACACCCCCAACCACGGACCTCCCCCCACCAACCTCCAACCTCTGGCACCCCCAACCCCCAAATCCTAACAACTCATCTTAGGCACTTACCTTCTCCTTGGCCTGTCAATCTCCCTGGCCCTTTAAACTTAGCTGCTTTACGACAGTAAGCACTGTTAATAGGGAGTGTGGCATCCTTGAACATGCTGGGCCTAGATTTCACTGGAGCCTGCAAAGATTCTTTCGATGCAGGCCTCAAGCAGCTCCAGTGAATGGAAGAGGCAACATAATTTTCAAGGCCAGATAAGTGTACATTTATTTCTTCTAATTTCTGCGGGCCAGCACTTTCCGATGCTAGCCGGAGGTTACGGCTCATTGTGTCTGAATGTAATTCTACGCATAGCAATAAATTTACAAGTTTCTGAAACATATTGGAGGTTTGCTTATCCGTTCTGGTTTGGTTATGATGACCTTTGCTGGCAGCTTTATGTTTTTACAATGCTGCTAAGAGATGCTTTGTTTGTGTTGCATCTTAGACCGTGTTCTTGTCGCAATAGGATTATTCAGTGTTTTGGTTGCAGTATTGTTCTGGTTTGGCAGCTGTTTCCTCACACTGTCATGCTATTTGGTGTTCGTACGTGATACGATCTTGGTTCTGGGCATATGCTGATGATTTCTGCTGGATTCCAAACACCATCATAATTGGGCGTTGTACTCAAACTTTCTGTCCAATGTTCAGGTTGGGTAATTCATTACCTGCAGGTTGATCATGGGCATCTCTTATCTTCCTGTTTTTTGAGTAGTGCATCACATATTCCTGAGAGTATTGGCAACTGATGACTGGGAAGGTTTGTCTGCACTTGTCTGCCAAATACTAATTCCGTGTTGGTTCTGCTGTTTGCAAGTTTGGAATGGGTTTAGGCATTCAGTTCAAACAGCGTTATGTAGCCTGTTGGCTGATGATATGCATTGCAGAGTTAGGTGATCTTCTCCCAGTGAAAGCACAAAATTCCTAATGGTGATCCTTGCATCTGTGGTCTTCGCCATTGTCTTAACTATACCATGGATGGTGACCAAGGACAGGTCCTTGCATGCTGGGATGCCTGTGATCACTGGACCTGTGGAAGCCACAGCATAAAACATTTGGGGTGACCAAGGTGAGCTTTTGTAGCGGCCCTTGAGTCTAATGGATCCCCAGGATGGACTATCCGAGTCACTGTATGCGGTGAGTTTGACAGTGGCTGCTTGAGCCATCACTTGCCACTTCTGTGGGTACATATAATTCAGTGCATGGAGTATCAGGGTGTTTACATATGCACCGGTATCCACTTTCACAAACAGGTTAAAATGATGCTGCATCTGTGGACATATAATCTGGATGGTGACAAAGGCTTCTGTTGGTGCCATTCTGCCACTATGTTCTCTGATGTTCACTGTGCTGAATGTCAGCTCATTTTGTGTGCCAATGTGCTGGTCATCTTCATTGTCTTACTGTATAGCTGGCTAGATATTTTGTGGATCTTGTCTTAACATTGTTTAAATACCTTCTTTATTGTTTAGAGCATTGCACCTGTCTGGCTCGTTCCTGGTTTATCATGATATCAAACCACTTGTTTTGGCCTTTGCTTTCTGCACTGATGCCTCTAGTGTCCTCTGGTGCCACGTGCTTTCCATACAGCATTAGAAGTTGGGCATTTTCTGGGTGCATGTATGAGGCTGCACTGCTTGGATTGCTTATTGACATGCCTGCATTAGCTATCGTGTCAATGGTGGACCAATTACACATATTCTGCCAAACCATTAGCATGACTTCATATTTGCATCTACTTTGCAGCAGTGCTCCCATGGTGTAATAATTGGTTTGGTCCAAGATGTCTTTTTGAAATACTTCTATTGGGGTAGATGCTATCGCAAGCTTGATTATTCTGTTCCTATCTCTGTTGCCGTGAAGTTGCAATCACACTCCTTGTCTCTGCATCTACTTATGAAAAGGCCAATGGTCTCTGTCAGTTGTTGCCTAAAGGACATAAATTCCAGACTGTATATTCAGAAGTTGAGCTTTGCTTGTAATTGATTTTCAAGAATTAACCATATTCTATTTGAATTTTTAAGAGGGCCATTGGACAGACCTGACACATTCAGTCTGTGGAGGCCTTCAGTCTCTATAGGAATTTTAATTTTAATGGTTTGGACATATTGTGGTCCAGAAAACACAGCTCGATAAGTTAGACCATAAGACCATAAGACATTGGAGCAGAAATTAGGCCATTCGGCCCATCGAGTCTGCTTCACCATTCAATCATGGCTGATAAGTTTCTCAACCCCATTCTCCCACCTTCTCCCCGTAACCTGTGATCCCCTTACCAATCAAGAACCTATCTATCTCGATCTTAAATACACTCAATGACCTGGCATCCACAGCCTTCTGTGGCAATGAATTCCATAGATTCACCACTCTTTGGCTAAAGAAGTTTCTCCTCATCTCTGTTCTAAAAGGTCTTCCCTTTACTCTGAGGCTGTGCCCTCGGGTCCTAGTATCTCCTACTAAGTTGTCGCAACAAAGTAAATTCAGATAGGAGCCCTGCTGCCTTCCAACTGAATGTGAATTTTGTGGTCACCTTTTAGCTTTTTGCAGGATTTATAATGCTTTTTAACAGCTATTCAAGTTTCCTCCAGCTCTTTTAGAGTTAATTTGGCTCTGAGTTGCAGTACTTTTAGTGGCCACTGCCTTATGTTATTGCTTGATTGGAATGATGACACTGTTGGGCGCTTTCTGATTATTCCTGATTCAACTCTAAGCTCCGCCCACAAAGCAGTAATTTTGGCAGGAAATCATTCAAAAAATGCATTCCAGAAATTGCAAGTACTTCAGCTCTAATTAAACACAAAAGCAACAGTCCAACAGGAGGTTACTTTCCAAACATTTGCGAAAAGCAAAATTCCTGGATTTTTAAAAGGCGAGGCGAGGGTAACAGTAAAAAAATACGTTTTTATATAACCTTTTAGCTGTCAGAAGCTGTTCGTGGATGGACATTTCCTTTTCAGCCCAGCTTGCAGTATTTAGCTTCAGCAGTAATGAATCCAACAGACTCTGCTATTTATTTTCTATTCTTGCTTAAACATTGAAACATGTAGACTTTTATTTTTTCTGCTCTCCCAAATATGAACAATCTTACTGGGACCCAATGCCTGCTGACTGGAATGAGGTGCAATTCCAGAACAGTGATATAGCGTATGGCATCCCTACAAAACTGCAGAATCCTGACAAACAGTGAGGCTTGTTAGTTGTTTCACTTACACACCAGCTCTTTTCTTCTGTTATGCATGAAGGTTTGAGGCTTGCATATTTTGAGGTCAAATCTTCAAAAACATTCTGCCATTAACTGCTGCCATATTATGTTCTCCTTATTCAATGTAAATGTACTAATCATGCACAAGGACTGGTCAAACAAAAAATGTGTGTTCTTTATTTGGAGGTAAGACTATATACAGATTGTGTTCATTGGGAACTAAGCTTTCATTGCTGCTTCCAGACTATCTACAAGTCATGGGGTAAATGCATCATACCCTGTCTCAAGGTGATAATCATTGATAGAAGATTAAGATATGCACCCAAAAAGGTGAATGCACATCATATTGTAACAACGGGGTGAATTCTGACAGTGTTTCATAATGTCAAGGTATAGTGGCTGAAGGTTTTGCCACTAATGTGGATTGGAGGAAGGGGTAACCACACAATAAACAAGACTTAACTGAGAAACAATAACAGCAAATTCATTTATATATAGTGCCTTTAATGTAATAAAATGTTCCAAGGTGCTTTACAAGTGCATTATAAAGCAAACGTTGACACTGAGGCACAGGAGAAATTGGGGCAGATGGCCAAAAGCTTGGTCAAAGAGATGGGTTTGAAAGGAGGAATCTGAGAGGCTGAGGATTCCAAAGCCTAGGACCTTGGCAGCTGAAGACAGAACAATCAAAATTGGGGATGCCCAAGATGCCAGAGTTAAGGGGATGCAGTGGTATGGTGGTATTATCACTGGGCTCGTATTCCTGAGACCCAGGGTAATTCTCTGGGGACCTGGTTTGAATCCCACCATTGCAGATGGTGAAATTTGAATCTAATAAAAATCTGAAATTAAGGGCAAGAATATTGCTGTTGTCATACAGGGGCAGGCCTGACACAATGATGCATGATGATGTTGGGCATGTGCCTCGATGCCATTTCGTTCAGTGGGCGTGCACCTGAGGTGGCTGTATGCCTGCTGAGCTATCAATGGCCAATTAAAGTTGTTAACAATGCCCAAGCGCCTTCATGTTTTGCCCGTGGATGAGGTTTCCTGAAACTTGTGTAGAATAAATAAATACATTTTCCTGGCTTCATAAACATATCCCAGCTCATGTGACAAGGTCACATGAGGGGGCATTTTTAAATGATTTTTAGTCTATTATTTAAAAACTTTTATTATCTACTTAATATCCCTGAGGCAGCTCTGTGCCTCAGGGAGATTGCTGCGCTGCGTGCGAAAGAGCGCAGGCCCTGACCCTCCCTCCTCCCCCCACAGGTAGCGCTGAGCGCTATAGAACGTGTATTACGGTGGCGGGTCTTAATTGGCCCACCCGCATAAAATGGTGGCACGCAGCCGATCACGGGCCGCGATCGGCTCCATGCCCAGCCCCGCCCACTCCCGCCCTGCCTGCCCAGCATAGGTAAGATTCATCCCTAAAAGTCTAATGATGGCCATGGAACCATTGCCAATTTTTGCAAAGACCCATCTGGTTCACTAATGCCCTTTAGGGAAGGAAACCTGCTACCCTTACCTGGTCTGGCCTGCATGTGACTCCAGACCCATAGCAATGTGTTTATCTCTTAAAATGCCCTCTGAACAAGGGCAGTTAGGGATGGGCAATAAATGCTGGCCTAGCCAGTGATGCCCGCACATCCCATGAATGAATAAAAAAAAGATGACTCCAGATATCCCGAGAGATTGTGGATCTGGAGGGGCGGAGCCATTGGAGAGATTTGAAAACAAGGATGAGTATTTTGAAATGGAGGAGTTGCTTAACTGAAAGCTAATGTAGCTCAGAAAGCAGAGGAGTGACAGGTGAATTGGACTTGGTGTGAGTAAAAGCACCAAAGCTTTGGAAGACTTCAACTTTGTGGAGAGTAGAATATGGGAGACAGGCCAGGAGTGCATTGAAGATTCAAGTCTAAAGGTAAAAAAGGCACAAAGTGAGGGTTCTGGGAGTAGATGAGCTGAGGCAGGGGCCGAGTCAGGCCATCTTTCAGATGTGGAAATAAGCAGTCTTAGTGACGGGCTGGTATGTAGCTGGAAGCTCACCTTGGGTCAAACATGACACCAACATTGCAAAAAGTCAGGTTCAGCTGCAGCCAGAGTGTCTGTGTTGTGCGGGACAGAAGATAATTGGAGAAGTTGGATGGATCAAGGTAATGGAAGGATTTGGAAATAAATACAGAGTGATAAGCAGTCCAGTGAGCAATTTGATGGCAGGCTGGATGTGGATTTGAAGCACACTTTACTATTGAAAGGACACCAATGTTGTGCATTGTCAGTTTCAGCCTGAGTGGCTAGTTGGAATGGGGGACTGTAGTTGGGGCCTGAGCTGGCAGGACTTAAACAGGATGTCTTGCATCTTGTCATTATTGAACTGGAATAATTTCTGGCTCATTTGGGTTGGTAGATTGTCAGGTAGCTCTGGTGGAGTCAAAAGTAGTCAAAAGGTACATCTGGATGTCAATAACTTACATTGGGAACCTGACCCCCTATTTACAGCAAGGGGCATTTGCTTATTATTAATACAGGTCAGGGTATGTTTAAAACTTTATTGCATTATGTAATATTTTCTTCACCGTTCTCCAGATAAGAGGCTTCCATCTTGAAGGTCCCTATTTCAGCGATTAAATAATAACATTGTACTCCATCTTTACCAATCAGCTAAGAAGATAGTGTGAACTATTAACTCCTTAACTCAATATCAACACAAAAGATGTAAATGTTACTTTCCTATTCCTCTCACTATCATATGGAGCAAGAAACCAACCATTAAGCACAGCTGGCTATATATAAATATTGCTGCTCCAAAACATTGAGGTATAACACAATAAAACTAGTAGTATTTTGAGCAGAGAAGTAATCATGATAACTAAATAAACAATAACTATGCATATATGACATCATCAAAAACAGATTATCTAGTCATTCACCATTTGTTAGTTGTGGAACCTTCCTGTAAGCATTTCTGAGATAGCAACAGAGACTACAGCTCAAAAGTAAGTAATTGGCTGTGAACATAAGAACATTAGGATCAGGAGAGGCCATTCAGCCTCTCAAGGCTACTGTGCCAATCAATAGCTAACTTGGACCATAAATCTCAACTTCTTTGCTCAATATCTCTTGAAACAGTTTGAAAACATGTAAGGTGCTTTGGAAATGTAAGTTTGATTTTCATTATGCCTTGTCACAATGAAAATATTCAAAGGGTTTCACGAAGTGAATTATGTTTGCAGTGTATTGCCTTTAAATATGTAGTTCTGCTCACATCATTATAACATTTATTCTTCGTCTGATATCACACGCAAGTGCCCGGGGGTACCACATTAAAATAATAGTTTCAAATGATCAAATGTTTGATCGACTATTACAGCCACATGAAGAGGTGGTGGGGTGGGGGTGGGTTGGGGTGTGGGCAGGGTGGGGGGGGTGGGTGGGGAGCAAAAGAATTACTCCCTATCTTACCATTTCAGGTTTGAACAGTATTTTTCTGAGAGTTTGTAAAGATGAAGGAATTTATTCAATGACTGTGCTTAACCACTTACGTGCTGATCACAAAGAATCTAGTCTGGCAGGCTTTGCTGAATTAAAACAAAAAAGAGGTTAGCTTTATTGAGTTAAAAAATGACCCAGGTAAAGGTATAAAAAAATGAAAAGGTAAGCTCGCATCTCGACCTTAGCAACCCATATACACATTTTACATTGTAAGTAGTTACTTTCTTAGCCAAGTTGAAGTTCAATGCTGAAAGGGAAAAAAAGAGAATTCACTGTTTATGAGTCCTTTGCCAGTATCTGTGACTGATGCAGAAATTTCTCCATGGTGAGCTTGAAATTCCGTGAGTGAAAACCCATGTTTAACTGCAACTGCCAAAGACAATTTCATTTGGAAAAAGATTGATGATTTTTGCACCTGAGGTTCCTTTTGATAAAAAGTTCTATATCTCTGTGTTTGATTTTAAACTGGAAGAGAGATAGGGTCTTAACTTGGGAGAGAAGAGAAGGGAGCTTGTTACTGTTTCATTGGTAGCTTTTCCAGATTGCTGGTCAGCAGCTTGCATCTTGTAATAAAAAAAAAATCCTAAATGGTTATTCTAGTTGCATGACCTCTCTCCCCATTATGATTTTGGAAAGTAATTGCTTAGCTGATATCAGGACAGACTGTGGCTTTTGTTTCATGGCCAAGGTGATTAGATTCTGTTATGTCCCAGCCATTAACTCCTAAATATCCATTATCCATTTTGATGAGATTAGAAGATCACCTTTCCATATAGCTATTGTCTTAATTGACTTTCTGTCTCTGCTTGAGAGATAGCCTTATAGAAATGCAACTGTGAGGTTCAGTACAGTTTTCAGTACATTTTTTGAAGTAGTTATTGACATCAGCAGGTGTGAAATTCCATGAGCATGTCTAGGCATGCCTTAATCGTATTCCATATTGGAATCTTCCAGAAAACTGGCTAACCTGGTCACCAGACATGTGGCAGCTATCTTAAGTCAGTGTCTTTGTTTTTTTTTTTAAGTCCTTTTTAAACAGTTCAATATATGTTTGATCAGCTGATGAAATTACAGATTAATACCACTCATGCACAAATCACATTGTCGTGACATAACTTAAAAAATAACAGCGAATAAGTGCCTTAAAGGGCATTTCTGATCCTTACTTCATCAAGGATTTGATTTCTTTTCAAAAAGTAATTGAAATAATTGGCATCACTGCACCACAGGCATGTGTCACACAGTAGAATTAACAATAAGGTGGGTCTGAGGCCCAAGCACTGCTTACATACTCCACCAATGGCAAATGCTTGTCCTTTGTTTCTCTAAAATATACAGAATTACAGCATAAATGAAGGGACAGAAATAAAATACAAGGTACTCTGCAATTCACTGAACAACATTATGCTGTTTCATGGATTCTTTTTATTCACTTGTGGGATGTAGGCATCACTGGCAAGGCCAGCTTTTACTGGCCTTGAGACCGTGGTGATGAGCCACCTTCTTGGATTGTTTCAGTCTGTGTGGCAAGGTGCTGTCAGGTATTGAGTTCCTGGATTTTTACCAAGTGATGTTGAAGGAACAGCAATCTATTCCCAAGTTAGCAGTGCGAGGCTTAGGGAGGTGGTGATGTTCCAGTGCCCTTGCTGTCCTTGTTCTTCTGGGTGGTTGAGGCCACAGGTTTTGAAGGTGGTTTTAAAGAAACCTTAGTGAACTCCAGTAATGCATTTTATAGTTTCTACTGACTGCAACTACTGTGTACCAATCAGTGGATTCTTTGTCCTGCATGGGTGTCAGGTTTCTTGAGTGTTGTTGAAGTTATATTCAGCCAGGCAAGTGGAGAGTTTTCCATCATGTTCCTGACTTGTACTGAGTAGATGATGATAAAGGATTTATGGAGTCAGGAGTTGAATTTCTTACTGCAGGATAGCCAAACTCTGTTCTGCCCTTCTTGTCATATATTTATGTGCTGGTCCAGTTACGTTTCTGATCAGCAGTAACCACATGAATTTATGGGGAATTTGACAATGGTAATGCTATTGAATGTCAAAGGGGGGTTGTTGGATTCTCCCTCATGGGAGACGGTCATTACCTGGCAGTAGGTGTGACATGAATGTTACTTATTAGACAATTGCATCCAAATCTTGCTTCATTATCTGTAGAGTTGCCAATGGAACTGAACACTATGCAATTGTCAGTGAACATCCCAATAACCACAACTCTTTTGTGTAGTGCTGCCAATGGAGAGTGCCCCCCCTCCCCCACCCCCAAGATTCGCATTAACTTCAACCTTACCGGGGCTCTTTGATGTTCCAAGTGGTTCTGTTGAAGGATCATGAGGACTCGAAACGTCAACTCTTTTCTTCTCCGCTGATGCTGCCAGACCTGCTGAGTTTTTCCAGGTAATTCTGTTTTTGTTTTGGATTTCCAGCATCCACAGTTTTTTGTTTTTATCTTTTTGATGCCACGTTTGGTCAAACGCTACCTTGATGTCACTTTCACAATTCAATTCTTTTGTCCAAGTTTGGAATGAGGTGTGGAGCCAAGTGGCACTGTGCAAACCCAAACCAAGCTTCAGTGGGCATGATGAGTAAATGCTGTTTGATAGCACAGTTAATGTCCCCTTCCATTACTTTGCTGACGATTGAAGTAAACTGATAGGGAAGTAGTTGATTGGGTATATCCTGCCTTTTGTGAACAGGACATAACTGGGCAATTTTCCATTTTGTAGGGTAGATGACAGTATTGTATTGTAGCTGTACTGGAACAGCTTGGGTAGTAGTGCAGATAACTTTGAAACACAAGCCTTCAGTACTAAGTGGCTTAAGACTTTTTTTAAATTCACAAGATTGCCCCCAGTTCAGGGCATTTTTAACAGTCAACCACATTGCTGTGGGTCTGGAGTCATTTATGGTACCAGACCAGGTAAGGACAGCAGATTTCCTTTGCTAAAGGGCATTAGTGAACCAGATGAGCTTTTACAACAATCATTTCATGTCATCATCAGGGCTTTTAATTAATTTTGATTGAATTCAAACTTCACCATCTGCTATGGGGGGATTTGAACCCAGGTCCCCAGAGGATTACCTTGTGTCTCTGGAATACTAGTCCAGCAACGATACCACTATACCATCACCTCCCCATAGACTGACCTGTGAATGATGGCAAGTGTTGTATAAGGGTTTGATACATAAACGGGTTAATGTGGAACTGAGTGGAGTACCGCCCACACAGTGATGTAAGCGGGCACATGACCCACACACCCAGGGTCAGTCTCATGTTGGACTACGCCATGTGTACCAGCAAGCATTGGGATAGCTCCTAGTTTGTACCTTTGACTGTATATTTGTAAGTAGCTCCTAGAGTCAATAAAGACTTACAGTTAACTTTGAGGACTTCTTCAGGCCTCCTGAACTGTAACCAATACCGTACAACAGCAGGGACTTCAGGAGGCAGTTGCTATGGATCATCCACTGAGCACTTCTGTTTGAAGATAATTGCAAATGTCTCAGCCTTGTCTTTTGCACTCTAGTGCTTGGCTCTGCCATCATTCAGAATGGCAAGTTCATGGAGTCCCCTTCCCCTATTAGTGTTTACTTATCTACCATCACTCATGACTAGTTTAGGCAAGCATACACAGCTTTGATCTAATTCATTGTTGTGGAATCATCTGGCTCCGTCTGTAGAATACTGCTTCTGCTTTTTAGCATGCATACAGTCCTGGGTTGTAGCTTCACCAGTTTGGCATCTTAATTTTAGGTGCCCCAGTGCTGCTTCTAGCATGTTTTTCTACACTGCTCATTGAACAAAGGTTGATCTCCTGGCTTGATGGTAATGGTGGAGTGAGGGTATATTGGGCCATGAAGTAACAGATTGTGGTAAGATCTAATTCTGCTGCTCACAGTGCCTCTCAGATGCCCACTTTTGAACTGCTTGGGCTGTTCTGAATATATTCCATTTAGCATGGTTGTAGTGTCATACAACATGATGAAGGGTTGCTTCAGTATAAAGAAGGGATTCTGTCCTAACAAAGACTGTACGGTAGTCACTCCTACCAATATTGTCATGGATATGTGCATCTATTACAAGTAGATTGGTGAGGATGAGGTCAAGTAGGTTTTTCATTTATGTTGGCTAACTCACCACCTGCTGCAGGCCCTGTCTTGCAGCCAAGTCCTTCAGGATTCAGCCAGTTGTTATATTCCTGATAGCTAGTTGGTGAAGAAAGAGACCAGAATGTCTTTATCTGGAATAGATTTATTCACAAAGTGAAACTTTATAGGTATATATCTCCTGACTCCACTTCACTCTTGTGTCAGTGTCTCGTTGTACGTACCCAAGTAACCATCTAATCAATGTCCCCCACTTGTGTGTACTTAACCTCAACTGATACAATTAACACCAGCTCCGAGCCATTCTTTATTATCAACATTGAAGTCTCCCACCCAGAGTACATTCTGTGCCCTTGCAACCCACAGTTCTTCTTCTGAATGCTATTCAACATAGAGGAATATGATTCATCAGTTGAGTGTTGGGATAGTTGGTAAACAGTAGAAAGTTTTCTTGTCCATGGTTAACCTGATGACATGAGACTTCATTAGATTCAAAGTCAATGGTGAGGGCTCTCATGGCAACTCCCTCCTGACTGTATAGCACTGTGCCACCACCTCTGGTGGCATAGGACAAACTCAGGGATGATAATGAGGGAGTCTGGGATGTAGACTGATAGGATGACTATGTCAGACAGTTGCTTGACCTGTCAATGATACGGCTTTCCCAATTTTGGCACCAGATGTTAGTAAGGAGGACTCTGTGGAATTGATTGGGTTGTGTGTGCCTTTGTTTTGTCTGATGTTGTTAATAGGTGGTTCCCCCTGCTTTTACTTTTCTTATACTTTGTCATAGTGGTTTGATATAACTATGTAGTTTTCTGAGGCTCTGACAGCTCTTCTCTGAAGAAGAGCCATACGGACTTGAAATGTTAACCCTGTCTTTCTCTCCACAGATGCTGTCAGACCTGCTGGGTTTTTCCAGCATTTTTTGTTTTTGTTTCAGATTTCTAGCATCCACAGTATTTTGCCTTTATCTATGTGGTTTCTAGGTTATTTCAGAAGGCAATTATGATGGGGAGTGGTATTGGCGCTGGACTGGTAATCCAGAGACTCAGGGTAATGCTCTGGGAACCTGTGTTCAAATCCTGCAACGGCACATAGTGGAATCTGAATTTAATAGAAATCTGGAATTAAAAGTCTAATGATGACTATGAAACCATTGTTGATTGTTATAAAAGCCCATCTAGTTTACTAATGCCCTTTAGGGAGGGACATCTGCTGTCTTCACCTGGTCTGGCCTACATATGACTCCAGACCCATAGCAATGTGGTTGGCTCTTAAAAATGCCCCCTGAACAAGGGCAATTAGGGATGGACAATAAATGCTGGCCTAGCCAGCGATACCCACATCCCATGAATGAATAAAATTACATTGTGTGGGCTTGGAGTTATAAATAACCAAAAAACCAATAAGGATGGCAGATTTCCTTTCTTAAAATACATTTTTTTGCAACAATCCAGTAATTTCATGGTCACCAATACTGATTCTACCTTTTTATTCCAAATTTATTTAGTTAACTAAATTTAAATTCCCTCAGTTGCTGTGATGGGATTTGAACTCAGATCTCATGAATTCAAAACAAAAAACAGAATTACCTGGAAAAACTCAGCAGCTTTTTGTTTTGGATTTCCAGCATCCGCAGTTTTTTTATTTTTATCTCATTAATTCATCTTGCTAGATGACTATGCCAGTAACATACCCACAATGCCACCATACTCCTTGAGCTACAAATTGTTAAAAATTGATTTTTTGTGAAAGGGATTGACATTACCACTGAAGCATTGTTGGCCTTGTTTGTACAACAAACTAAAAAAATGTCACCCAAAAAAGGCAAGTAGAATTGTGTGAAGTTTGAATATCTAACGGTGTTTTATACATGACATATTCCTATATATTCTGATCTGAAAAATATTTTTTATTGGAAAAGCTAAAACAGCAAAACTTGATTTATATAGTGATGTATCTGTTGAATACAATTACTTAGAGGTGGTCTAAATTATTTTTTCTGCAGTGCTGGAAAATGTCAAACATTGTAATCAATTATAAAAACAGAATTACCTGGAAAAACTCAGCAGGTCTGGCAGCATCGGCGGAGAAGAAAAGAGTTGACGTTTCGAGTCCTCATGACCCTTCGACAGAACTTGAGTTCGAGTCCAGGAAAGAGCTGAAATATAAGCTGGTTTAAGGTGTGTGTGTGGGGGGCGGAGAGATAGAGAGACAGAGAGGTGGAGGGGGTTGGTGTGGTTGTAGCGACAAACAAGCAGTGATAGAAGCAGATCATCAAAAGATGTCAACAACAATAGTACAATAGAACACATAGGTGTTAAAGTTAAAGTTGGTGATATTATCTAAACGAATGTGCTAATTAAGAATGGATGGTAGGGCACTCAAGGTATAGCTCTAGTGGGTTTTTTTTTTATTTTATATAATGGAAATAGGTGGGAAAAGGAAAATCTTTATAATTTATTGGGAAAAAAAAGAAGGGGGAAACAGAAAGGGGGTGGGGATGGGGGAGGGGACTCACGACCTAAAGTTGTTGAATTCAATATTCAGTCCGGAAGGCTGTAAAGTCCCTAGTCGGAAGATGAGGTGTTGTTCCTCCAGTTTGCGTTGGGCTTCACTGGAACAATGCAGCAAGCCAAGGACAGACATGTGGGCAAGAGAGCAGGGTGGAGTGTTAAAATGGCAAGCGACAGGGAGGTTTGGGTCATTCTTGCGGACAGACCGCAGGTGTTCTGCAAAGCGGTCGCCCAGTTTACGTTTGGTCTCTCCAATGTAGAGGAGACCACATTGGGAGCAACGAATGCAGTAGACTAAGTTGGGGGAAATGCAAGTGAAATGCTGCTTCACTTGAAAGGAGTGTTTGGGTCCTTGGACGGTGAGGAGAGAGGAAGTGAAGGGGCAGGTGTTGCATCTTTTGCGTGGGCAAGGGGTTGTGCCATACGAGGGGGTTGAGGAGTAGGGGGTGATGGAGGAGTGGACCAGGGTGTCCCGGAGGGAGCGATCCCTACGGAATGCCGATAAGGGGGGTGAAGGGAAGATGTGTTTGGTAGTGGCATCATGCTGGAGTTGGCGGAAATGGCGGAGGATGATCCTTTGAATGCGGAGGCTGGTGGGGTGATAAGTGAGGACAAGGGGGACCCTATCATGTTTCTGGGAGGGAGGAGAAGGAGTGAGGGCGGATGTGCGGGAGATGGGCCGGACACGGTTGAGGGCCCTGTCAACGACCGTGGGTGGAAAACCTCGGTTAAGGAAGAAGGAGGACATGTCAGAGGAACTGTTTTTGAATGTAGCATCATCGGAACAGATGCGACGGAGGCGAAGGAACTGAGAGAATGGGATGGAGTCCTTACAGGAAGTGGGGTGTGAGGAGCTGTAGTCGAGATAGCTATGGGTGTCGGTGGGTTTGTAATGGATATTGGTGGACAGTCTATCACCAGAGATTGAGACAGAGAGGTCAAGGAAGGGAAGGGAAGTGTCAGAGATGGACCACGTGAAAATGATGGAGGGGTGGAGATTGGAAGCAAAATTAATAAATTTTTCCAAGTCCTGACGAGAGCATGAAGCAGCACCAAAGTAATCATCGATGTACCGGAGAAAGAGTTGTGGAAGGGGGCCGGAGTAGGACTGCAACAAGGAATGTTCCACATACCCCATAAAGAGACAGGCATAGCTGGGGCCCATGCGGGTACCCATAGCCACACCTTTTATTTGGAGGAAGTGAGAGGAGTTGAAGGAGAAATTGTTCAGCGTGAGAACAAGTTCAGCCAGACGGAGGAGAGTAGTGGTGGATGGGGATTGTTCGGGCCTCTGTTCGAGGAAGAAGCTAAGGGCCCTCAGACCATCCTGGTGGGGGATGGAGGTGTAGAGGGATTGGACGTCCATGGTGAAGAGGAAGCGGTAGGGGCCAGGGAACTGGAAATTGTTGATGTGACGTAAGGTGTCAGAGGAATCACGGATGTAGGTGGGAAGGGACTGGACAAGGGGAGAGAGAAGGGAGTCAAGATAACGAGAAATGAGTTCTGTGGGGCAGGAGCAAGCTGAGACGATCGGTCTACCGGGGCAGTTCTGTTTGTGGATTTTGGGTAGGAGATAGAAGCGGGCCGTCCGAGGTTGGGCAACTATCAGGTTGGAAGCTGTGGGAGGGAGATCCCCAGAGGAGATGAGGTCAGTGACAGTCCTGGAAACAGTGGCTTGATGTTCAGTGGTGGGGTCATGGTCCAGGGAGAGGTAGGAGGAAGTGTCTGCGAGTTGACGCTCAGCCTCCGCGTGGTAGAGGTCAGTGCGCCAGACAACAACAGCACCACCCTTGTCAGCGGGTTTGATGACAATGTCAGGGTTGGACCTGAGAGAATGGAGTGCAGTAAGTTCAGAGAGAGACAGGTTAGAATGGGTGAGAGGAGCAGAGAAATTGAGACGACTAATGTCGCGCCGACAGTTCTCAATGAAAAGATCGAGAGAAGGTAAGAATCCAGAGGGAGGGGTCCAGGTGGAGGGAGAATATTGAAGATGGGTAAAAGGATCCGTTGAACTGGGAGAGGACTCCTGCCCAAAGAAGTGAGCCCGGAGACGAAGACGGCGGAAGAAGAGTTCAGTATCATGCCGAGCCCGAAATTCATTGAGGTGAGGGCGTAAGGGTATGAAACTAAGTCCTTTGCTGAGCACTGAACGTTCAGCATCGGAGAGGGGAAGGTCAGGGGGTATAGTGAATACACGGCTGGGGCCGGGATTGGAAGATGGGGTGGGGACGGAGGGACAGGCCGGGGTGGAGGGTCCTAGATGGGTGTTGGTGTCGATGAGTTGTTGTAGCTTGCGTTCCTTAGCACTTGAGAGAAACAGAAAAAGTTTCTTGTTGAGGCGTCGGATGAGCCGAAGAATAAAATGAAACTGGGGGCACGCGCAGCTTTGAAAAAGGGTACGGCGGTGCTGCTGGAGGGAGAGGTCGAGTGTGTTCATATGGCGGCGCATGGCACTGAGAGTGGATTTCAGAATGTGACGGGAACAGCAGTCCGAGAAACGTTTTATGTCCCGGAGATACCTGTAATCCTGGGTGGGTTCGAAACATGAGGGGTGGAATTTCAGTTGAAATCCATGTGGGGTAAGTCGGAGACGGAGACAGTCACTGAGAAAGGAGATATGGCTGTGAAAGCGGGTTTTAGTAAACACCTTGTCAAACACTAGGAGAGAAATGGAAAGCAATGAAGGTGAACAAGGCAACAGAGAAATCCGGAAATCTTGTCGCAGAGAGGAACAGAACTTCTTCAAGGAGGTAGGCATTTCTTGAAGAGCAGTGGCAGTCAATTAAACACAGAGATAAAAACAAAAAAACTGCGGATGCTGGAAGGACTTTACAGCCTTCCGGACTGAATATTGAATTCAACAACTTTAGGTCGTGAGTCCCCTCCCCCATCCCCACCCCCTTTCTGTTTCCCCCTTCTTTTTTTTCCCAATAAATTATAAAGATTTTCCTTTTCCCACCTATTTCCATTATATAAAATAAAAAAAAAAACCCACTAGAGCTATACCTTGAGTGCCCTACCATCCATTCTTAATTAGCACATTCGTTTAGATAATATCACCAACCTTTAACTTTAACACCTATGTGTTCTATTGTACTATTGTTGTTGACATCTTTTGATGATCTGCTTCTATCACTGCTTGTTTGTCGCTACAACCACACCAACCCCCTCCACCTCTCTGTCTCTCTATCTCTCCGCCCCCCACACACACACCTTAAACCAGCTTATATTTCAGCTCTTTCCTGGACTCGAACTCAAGTTCTGTCAAAGGGTCATGAGGACTCGAAACGTCAACTCTTTTCTTCTCCGCCGATGCTGCCAGACCTGCTGAGTTTTTCCAGGTAATTCTGTTTTTGTTTTGGATTTCCAGTATTGTAATCAATTATGCCTATTGAGGGAAACATTTTGATTTTTAAAAACCGGTACATTTAATTGACTTAAAGCAACGATGTTCAGAGATTTGAATTTGAACACAATTGATGTTCCTATCCATCAAAGATGCAAAAAAGGTTTCACTCCATTATTATAAACACAATACAATGACAATATTCAGTAAGTATGACAATTTCCCACTGAGATAATAGGAATACAGGCATTATTCATAATTAGATTTCCCTTCACATGGAAGAAAAAGGAAAACGGCAATTAACAGAATAGAGAAAATCAAAATTTTCTGATTTGAGGTGCCCCATTGACAAGGAATTATATTATAACCTTCAGTAGTACACACCATGATTATAATGTGCAGTGCTTTCACTTCCCTTTAATCTGATTTTTAAAGAAATAATTACCCCCCCCACTCCAGAAAAAGTATAAACAAAGCCTCTCCCAATACTTTCGTATAATTTTGTTGTAATTATTTGAATTTTTGATTTAAATCTGAAGTCTTTGTGAAGTATCATAATTTATTGCAATTTCAGGCTGAGTACATCTTTTAAATTTACTCAGGGACCTTTCCTGATTAAAAACCATACAGAGTACCTGAACAAAAGCATTAGAATGCTGACAGCATTCAATTGTTCCTCAGCCTGAAAACAAATGTTCTATTTGCTGATTTGTTTTGTGATATAGTTCTGACATTTTAATACTTAACTCTATATTTCATGGCAGCCTTTGATAATTCCACCCAGTTGTGAAGCTAGCACAGAGGTGGAGTGATTATACAACACATTATGTAAGTTTTGGGCTATTTGTTTTCCTTTATCTCATCATGGCTGATCTGTTTGTGTTTTGAGCTCCATGTTCTCATCTACCCCCAATAACCTTTGATCCCCTTGCCTAACAAAAATATAACTACCTCTGCCAATATTCAGTGACCCTGCCTCCACCGCCTTCTGAGGCAGAGAGTTCCAACATCGCACAACCCTCTGAGAGAAAAAATTTCGCCTCATCTATGTTTTATATGGGCGTCCCCTAATTTTAAAGCCGTGCCCCCTAGTTCTGGGCTCACCTACAAAAGGAAATATCCTTTCCAATGCAGTTACATCCTTCCTTAAATAAGGAGGCCAAAACTGCACACAGTATTTGAGATGCGATCACACCAATGTCCTGTATAACTGACACCCTGACTGGATGGGTGGCTGTTGGGTGACAAGGGCTATCCCAAAACAGAGGCCGAGCAGCGGTACAACAGGACCTGTGCCTCCAAAAGGGCGGTGATAGAGGGACCCACCAGGATTGTTCAGGGGGCGCACTGCAATACCCCCCAGAGCGTGTGTCACTAAAATGGTGACATGCTGCACTCTGCACAATCTGGCACTGACAAGGGGGAACAAGGGAAGTAGGAAGATCTTGACGCAGCTGCATAGGCAACAGATAATGAGTCCAGTAGTGAGTCCGAGGACGAGCATGGTCAGGAGAACGCTGAGGTCATGTATGCTGAATTGGGTAATCCCCAGAGAGGCAGGGACACCCGGGACGCGTTGATCTTAAGCTTCTTCAGCTAGCCTACCAGATAAGAACCACCACCACACGCCAGGGCTGCAGGGTCTGTATTCGATCCCTGACAGGACCATTTTCTTGGCTGACAACATGCACCCTGTGCCTTTGCAATAAAGTTTCAGGGGACACACGGCCATCATTACATAATGGCCTTCTGTGCACCTACAGAACAAATGAAGCATACAGAGAGAGACCAATAGCACAAAATAACATCTCTTTTAATTGTGAATGTGAAACATAGCCGAAATGAACATTAACTGGTGTTTTTAATCACACCATGAAAAAATTTAAAGGAAAATGGGGAAACAAAATATCACCCGTGATAAGTCTGTTTGATGCTTAAGGTGCGTAAATTTACGTTTGCAGGTGCTACATCAAGCTGCTCCCTCCTCACTGGTACCAGCATTGGAGACAGCCTGCTCACTCTGCTGTCCTGTTGGCCTCGATGACCTTAGCGGGCATCCTCTGGCGGGCATCTGGTGCTGGCTCTGCCTGGGAGGGAGCAGCCAGTGCTAGGGCTGGCATCTCCCCAGTCTCCGCAGCCTCATCAGATGCCACGGTCACCAGCAGAGAGGTGGAGGAGCTGTTGCCGAAATCCGGAGTGTCCTGAGAGGAGCCTGTAGAGACAACAGGCTCAACGTGCGCCAACGTGAGGTCGTATTGTACCTTCCTGCTCACCATTAATGAACGGGCACCTAGCTGGGATACTGGGTGCCCAATCCATCTCCCACACTGACGTTAACAATTGAGGTCATTGCCTGTGTAGGTCCGAGCGCATCCCCAGGAACCCCTGACTGAGTCCCTGGAGCAGCCTTTCAATGAGAGTCGCCACGGTCTCCATGGAGGAGACATTGTGCTTGGCCATGAGGGTCATGGTCCACAGGGACTCCTCCATAACGGGCACCACGGCACACAAACCCTCATGTATCTCTGCCAGATCCTCTCGCACATCCCGCTGGAATTCCAGCATCTGCCGCTTAAAGGACGACTCCAGAGGCCCATCGTTAGCCATTGACTGAGCGTGGTCCTGGTCCCCAGCAGTCCTCCAACTGCTGGCATCCTGGGCACTCTCTGCCTCCGCCTGCACCTCACCAATGTGCACTGAGATACTAGAGGGAAATCTTATGCCCACTGAGGTGCTGGTAGCTGTGGTGGTGCCTGCTTGACAGAGAGGGTGTGACACATGTATGTGCTCAGCATGGTGGTCCTCTGGGGTCAGGGGTGGATCTTCCAGGCTCCTTACTGCGGCCCCCTACTGGTGAGTCTAAAAGGGACAAGAAGGACATGTCATTAGTTTAAGTCATGATACTGTCACTGTCTGTGCCAGGCACCCTGGTGGTGCCCTCATCTTTCGCTTATCAATGGGGACTTCAGGTTTGAGGCTCACATCAATATAGAAACTATACTTGATTGGTAGCAATAGCTGAAATTCTCGCCCAGTGCACTGCACAATCTCACCACGGCCGCTCGTGGTGCATGGCGCCCCTCAAGCTCCAGGGCCTCCTGCTTGTAATGCGTGAAGATTAGGAGGTGTGGGAGCCCCCCGCCAGTCCGCGACCTCTCAATATTATTATGGGATGTCTTCTCCTGAAAGGGCAGAGAAGCATTGATTGGTCCACTCTCTACCTGCAGCGCCATTGCAGCCTGGCCATCCCCACATGAGGAACACCTCACAGGGCTCAGCCGATTTGTGACCCTGCAAGGCACTCAGTCCAAGCTGCCAGGGCTCACCCCCTTGGCCAACTCCTGCCTCATTGACATTCACACTTTAACACCTCTGAGGTCCACGGGGAGATGGGCAACTCTTAACTGTTCTGCAAATTGCCCCAACGGTATTCACCCTTCCCTATTGCAGCAGATCTTTGAAGCGCTTCCGGCACTGAGCCCAAGTGCGCCTCACCACATTGTGGCTGCTGACCCTGGATGTCTCCCAGGCCTTTTTGGTGAGGTGTGGGGGCCTCCTCTTCCCGTTCCTGGGGACGAGGGTTCCCCTCCTGGCTGCAACCTCCTCCAGGAGGGCTGCAAGGCACACATCCGAGAAATGCGGGGTCGACTGACCCGCTAACCTGCCCTGCCGCCTGCCGTGTCCAATTGCAACAGGATCCGTCTTCACTTCGGAGGGCTTCCTTGGCAGCCTTCCGGGGGCTACCTGGGCCGGTTTTGAATCGGCCGCCAGGTTGCCCTTGGACCCGGTGGACGTCATGCCCCCGTCCGTGCTGATTCCCCAGCCGCCTTTCAATCTGGGAAGGCCTTAATTGGCCCATCAGTGTGAAATCGCGGTGCACTGCTGATCGCCGGTGGCAGTCAGCTTCCCAACTGCACCTCTCTGCCCCTGCCGAGTCCGCACGTCAAGGGTAAACTTCTGCCCTAGGTATGATCTAACTAGTGCCTTGTATAGTTTTAGCAAGAATTCCCTATTTTTATACTCCATTCCCTTTGGAATAAAAACCAACATTCTCTTTGCCTTCCCAATTACCTGTTTAACTTGTACGTTAGCATTTTGGGATTCACGCACGAGGGCCCCCAAATCTTTCTGTGCTGCAGCTTTCTGCAGTCTTTCTCCACTTAAATAATATTGAGCGCCTCTATTCTTCCTGGCTAAGTGCACAGCCTCACATTTTCCCACATTATATTCCATCTGCCACTTTTTTGCCCACTCACTTAACCTGTCTATATCCCTCTGTAAGCTCCTTAGGTGGAGTTTTATGAGCCTGGTGGCATGGTGGCATGTGCAGAAAATATGGTGCGACCTGCTTCACAACGGCATGAAGTCAGGTCGCGATCGTCTGCTCAGCCCACCAACAGCGGGCCGTGTTTCCTACCATTGGTCGTTGGGGAGCTAATTGTAATATATTAATATATTAACAGGCTATCCCGCCAGGCTCTTGGAATCCCACTGTATCGTCCATCCACACCAGCGGGAAAGCACACCAACGTGTTTCACAAGAACACACAGGTCATGTGCTCTTGGCGGCCTTCACTTTAGGGGAACTGAGTTGAGTGGGCAGCAGCATTCTCTACAGCTCGCCTGTTGTTTACAGGCCTCAGGGGCACCGGAGATGAGAGTGGGAACTGATGCCTGGCTCTGCAGGCGACTGTTGAGGGGAGTGGGGGGGTGGGGGGATATTTTGTGGGGGGGGGGTAGTCAAGTGCTGCCCTGGCGCTACATCCTGTGCACAGGCAATCGAGTTGGGGGTCAGGATAGGTGAGGGAAATGGCCACACATTAGGGACACCTGTATAAACTGACCATGCCTCTGCAACTGAGACACATCAGGCGCAGCCACAGTGATATGATTGGGGTCAGGCTCCTAGGGTGCCCGCCCATGCCAGCAACGTGGAGGCACCAAGGGCCACCAAGCGCTCCATACCTTGCCCCTATCTTCCCCCTAACCCCACTGGTGCAGGCTTCGAGTCTGCCACCACTTTATTGGACTGTGGAGCAGTTGGACTGCACACATTGTACAATCTCCCCACCAATGCTGGCCATGTAGCAGTCACTGCTGGAGGCGCTCACAGCCCCTTGTAATCTCAGCATCCCGTTTTGGACCAGTGACCCTCATGTCGCAGGTTGACGGGGCAGTCATGCAGTACACTCATCTGTGGCTATCCAAGAGGTGACCAACACTCTCCGGGAAGCATTAAGGGGCAGTCACACAGGGCCAGGGAAGGTGCTAAGTACAGCCATGATAACCATGTCTCTCTCTCTCTTTCATGCTGCAGGAGGACCACGTTTTTCATCACGGATCCTGGTGACCAAGTTGTATGCCTGATGGCCTACAGAGACCGTAGAAGATGGAGGAGAGAGCGACTGAGGCTCCTGGATGCACAAAGGCAGGAGCAGCAACCTCATGAAGAAGGGGCAGCAGAGGCTCCCGCACATACTGACCAGGAGTGACAGCGAGCCATTGGCACCTAGCAACACTGAGGGTCTACAGACACCGCCTGTCATTCCTGCAGTTGACTGAGAACCAGTGTCGCTGACAACTGCGCGTGTTTAGGGACCTGGTGGCTCACATCTGCCACTTACTGCAGGACTTGGTGCCAAGGGGACATGGATGGCATCCACTGTCAGTGGCTGTGAAAGTGACCGAGGCACTCAATTTCTGTGCCAGTGGCTCCTTTCAGGGCTCCACAGGTGACATTGGATGTATTTGTGGGTGGTGGATTTTGAAATCCCACCGAGGTCACGGATGCCATCTTCTCCATGGCACACAACTGAATGCATTTCGCCCAGGGCCGGGACAGCCATGATGCAAGGGCCATTAGATTCGCCCTGATCTCGGGATTCCCACAAGTGCAGGGTGCAATTGACCACTTATGTGGCCCTTAGGTCTCCATCGCTACACTCAGTGGATTTCATCAACCGCAAGGGCTTCCATTCACGAAACGTGCAGCTGGTGTGGGACCGCCAGAAACATATCCTGCAGGTGTGCACACGGTTTCCAGGGACTGTGCACGACGCCTACATCCTGAATTGCTCGCAGATCCCTGGAGCCTTCCAGGGTCCACAGAGGCTGCAGGGTTGGCTCCTCGAGGACAAGGGCTACCCTCAGAGGCCGTGGCTGATGACACCCGTGCAGCGGCCTCAGACTGTAGCAGAGCGACGCTATAACGAGGCTCATGCAGCAGCTCACAACTTGGTGGAGCAGACCATCGGGATGCTGAAGATGCGGTTCCGGTGCCTGGACCTGTTTGATGGAGCCCTGCAATACAGTCCACAGAGGGTGTCACGCATCATCATCATCTGCTGCGCCCTTTGCAACCTGGCGCTGCAACAGGGAAATGAGCTGGCTGCGGAGGAGGTGGAGGAGTGGAGGTCTCCTTGGATGAGGAGAACGCTGACAGGGATAAGGGTGAGGGGGTCCTTGGAGGCGATGATAAGAGGAATGGGGCCCTCACCCTGGCTAGATGAAGCAGGCACACTTGGGAGACCCTCATAGCTGCCAGATTTGTGGAGGATGATGACGACATCCAGTGAGGTGTCCCCGTAGATCCTTACATCACAGTTGTGAACGTTTGACTCCACTCTGGCTTATGGCAGCGTGAATACCCTCTGTGAGAATGCTCCCGTCATGGAGATGCATTGGAGGTCCTAATGGTCACTTGACTGCTAGGAGATGATGACAACATGCAGTAAGGACACTCCATGGATCTTCAAATAGCCTCTGAGAATATCTGACTCCTGTCTGGCCGAGGGTACCTCGCTTGCACTCCGTGATCAGGTCCATCTCAGAGACGCAGCCATGAAACATCTGTTCCTGTGTCCGCCTTCAGCACCTCAGCCCTTCAGGAGCTGGTGCACAGTATCACTGGTTGCAGATGCTGGTGTGATGGGGGCCAGCCCCACCTTAAAGGTGCTGAGAGCACACAGAGAGCAGAGAGGACTCTGTGACACCTGCCCACTATATTGTGGCAGCAATGACCAGCACTGCTGAGGTGCATGCATCAGTGATGTTTCCAGAGAGTGTGAGGCTGGAGCATCACTGTGGTCTGAAGACCACACAAAGCACAGGGAAGAGGCGCTGCACTGAAACACCTGCCATTTATCTTGTGCAGAAAGGTTTCACATCTGAGTGACAAGAACACTGCTCATCAGCACAAGGAGCCACAGGCAGGGAGACATTCTTAGGAGTTTATTGACAATAGTGAACAGTATGTACAAGTGATCAACACCCGTGCCCAGGCTGTGCAACTAATTGTGCTTAACTTTCCTAACCCTGCCGCAACGTCTTGGTGCTCCCTGGAAATCTACAGCAGAGGTGGAGGCAGTCTGCTGACTGTGACGTCCTGTCTGTGATGAGTTTGGCAGGCGTCCTCTGGAGGGCCGAGACTTGGAGGGCCCCGACCTGCTTTCGGGGTCCTGCTGTGTGGCAATGGCACCCTCCTCAGCCTGTGAAGCTGGAGCTGCGGAGGTCACAGGAAGATAGGATTCGAATGGGCTGGTCACTCTGAGACACCTGGGTGGATGGCCCCGGAATGTGCCCCTGCTGGTCCTCCTCCCTATGGGTACTCAAGGGCCCCTGGCTGACTCCATGAGAGGAAGAGGTAGCTGGAGTGAGATTGAGCTGCCCAGCGTCCCTCTTGCGTACACACTGTTGGAGGCCAACTATGGCATCAGCAATGCAGTTGAGCCCATGTGGCTGTGCATGAGTGATGTCCTGGACAAAGGGCTCTATGGTGGCTGCCATCCTGCCAGTGCTGATCTCAGTGCATTGCAATACTGGCGCTTTCACCTCAGCCTGAAGATGAACAGACTCCTCCATTGCATCTTGCAATCTGAGGAGTGCAAAAGCCATTCCTTCCTGATGTCCCCGAGCTTGCCTTTGCAGCTCCAGCAACTGTGACATGTCCGAGTCCAGGGGCTTGTCATCTGACTAGGTGTTATGATACAGCAGTTGGTAAAAGCTGAGTTATAACAACTGGGGTCTCTTGGCAGGATAATGTTTGAAATTGTTTGATTGGTTTGAGATTGGAGAATCTTAAGATTATGAGTACAAGAAGCACTTTGAATTCAGGAGTTGGTGAGGTTTTTTTAGAAGTGGTGAAACTGCAAGATGGCTTTGGCAATTGCTAAGACTACTCTGGGAGTAGAAGATATAACTCTAATTAGGTTGCAAGAAATAACCAAGAATAAGTTAACAGAGTTGGCAGATAAGTTAAAATTGGGGTTACCTGCAGGGGCTAGAAAATCAGATATAATTAAAAGTATAGCACAGCATCTACAGTGGGGAAGTGATACCTGATAAGAGTGAGTCACAGCTGGAGATAGTGAGACTTCAGTTTGAAATGAAGAAGTCTGAATCTGAACAAGCAAAGTAACTGAAAAAACTTGAATTAGAGGCAAAAGGAAGAGGAATGACATTTAAAATGGGAACAAGCAGAAAAGCAGGAGAAAGAAAGGAAGCTGGAACTGGAATTTCAGGAAAGAGAGAAAAGGAGAGAAAGAGAATGCTTGCTTAAAAGGCTGGAAGTTAAAAAAGAGATCTCAGATTCTGAGGAGAGTTCTGACAATGAAAAACCTTTAACCTAAAACCCAGTGGAGAGATATTTAGATTTGTACAAGATCTTCCAAAGTTCAAGGAAAAAAATGTTGAAGCATTCTTTCTTTCATTTGAGAAGATAAACAGATGAAATGTCCACAGGAGTATGGGATGTTAATATTACAGTTTAAATTGCCGGGTAGAGTGCATGAGGAATATGCTTTGCTGTCTGAAGAGGTAGTGGTGAATTATGATGTGGTGAAAAAGGCTATTTTGAGTGTATAGGAGTTGGTTCCTGAAGCATACAGGCAGAAATTTAGGTATATGAGAAAACAGCCTCAGAAAACTTATATTGAGTTAGAGAAAGTAAAACAAAGTAAATTTGACTGGTGGACACGGGCGTTAAAAATAGAGACAACATATGCAGCTCTTAGGGAAGTAATTCTTTGGAAGAATTTAAAACCTCAATCCCTTCGGTAGTGAGGATTCATGTAGGGGAACAGAGGGCTGATTCTGTAAGACCAGCAGCAGAGGTAGCTGATGATTATGAATTAGTTCATAGAGCTAAGCCTTTTTTGTCACCCTTTCAAATCAGAAAAGGATAGAAAGTGGGAAGCTGAAAGGAAGGAAGGTAGTTAATGAAGAGAAGGAGTTACTGGAAATTCCCAGGAAGTTTTTTTCTCAGAATAAAAAGGGTGCTAGGGGTAAGAGTGACATTTAAAAATTGAGGTGTTTTCTTTGTAATAAAGCAGGGCACACAAAGTCAGTGTGCTGGAAAATACAGGAAAAATCTGTTGGAATTATTGGGATGCAGAAAAGTTCTGGAAGTAGAAGTAATTGGGTTCCAAGTTCAGGCACAGGAAAAAACAATGGTTTGTGTACAGGTAAAACAGGGAGAATCAATGATAGGTAAAGAAGTGGGAATGCGTTCAAAATTTACCCAAGAGAATCCTGAGGAGCAGGTTGCAAAAATGTTTAAAGACTTTGGGCAGCATTTTGCCCTTGGTGGGCGAGTGGGCTATGCACTTCCTGTGCGGGGGTGGGGTGGTGGGGGGGGGGGGGGGGGGGGGGGGAGGTGGGGTGGGTAGGGATTCCCCATCTGTCAAAGTGTGCTCTTTCATGCGCATCCCTGAGGCAAAGTGCTGTCTCAGGGAGTTTACTGACAGGTAAGAAAAATCAAAAATAGAGAAATATTAAAATTATTAACATGTCCCCCTCATGTAACAATATCACATGAGATGGGACATGTTAATAAGAAACACATAAAGTTTATTAAATTTTAAAAAAAAAGGACATGAAACTTCATCCCGCCAGTGGTTGGAGTTTCATGAATAATCTGGAGCCCGCTGGGGCTCCTGGCCTGCCCGCCAGCCTTAAGCTTGGATAGGCAGGGCCTTTAACAAGGTTAATTAGCCTCTCAATGGCTTTAATTGGCAATTGACAGGTCGGCAGGTGGACAGCTGATTTCGCCCACCTTTCTGAAGATTTAAATGGACTGGGATGACGTCAGGGGTTCCTCCCAATGTCATCCCATGTCATTTTCCCCTCGGCGAACAGGCCCCGCCCCCAAATCATCGAGTGGAAGATCCTTCTGTTTGTAACTCTTTCAAGTACAAACCTGTTTCCATCTGTTTCAGATGAAGTTACATTGTTTCATAGTTTGTCATCGTGAGATTTGAACTCTTGTTTTTGGGCTTATAAACCCAGTACCATAACCACTTGGCTATTTAGGCCAAGCCTCCTTCTGTTTGTATGTGAAGGGAAAATCTTTCCATGAGTACAGGGTGGACTAGGTAAAGATGTTAAAATTTTAAGAGACACAGGGGTTAGTCAATCTTTAATGTTGTTGGATAGTGATATTTGTTGTTCAGAGGGAGTATTGCAGGAGCAGGTGATAATAAACGGGGTCCATGGAGAAGCTAAATCTATTCTGTTGTGGAAGGTAAATTTAAAGAGAAAGTGGAGGACAGATGAAGTTATTGTTATATTGGAAAAATTGCCCATTGCGGGCGTTCAATTTATTCAGGGTAATGATATAGTTGGATCACAAATGTGGGTGATGCCTAGGGTAGCTGAGCAGCCTGTAGAAGTGTTTTCAACAGAGGTGTTACAGAATGAGCATCCTGGATTGTTTCCTGATTGTGTGATAATGAGATCAAAAGCTCATTGGGAAGAACAAGATAATAAGTAGGGCAGGCAGCTCAAAGGCAAGAAGAAGGTGTTAAAACCCAATTAGCTGCCACTGTGTTTGATAACATTGTTCAGGAGGAAAGAATATGAGACAATTCGGCTGAAGTGTTTAACTCAAGGAGGTTAGTGGAGTTTCAGAAAAATGATTTGCAATTAAAAGTTATATCAGAAAGCTTATTCAGAATCAGAAGCAAAATGTATTCCCGTATGTTATAACCTTAAGGGAGATATTTTAATGAGAAAATGGAGGCCGGATCATGTCTCAGCAAATGAATGCTGGAGTGTTGTGCATCAGATTGTTATCCCATTAGATTATAGAAATGAGATTCTGAGGATTGCTCCTGAAATTCCAATGGGGGGGCCTTTAGGAATTAGGAAAACACAGGGTAGAGGTATTTTTTTTTTGGCTGGGATTGCATAGGAATGTAGTCAAATTCTGTAGAACTTGTCATACATGTCAAGAAACAGGGAAGCCACAAGTAGTGATTAAGATGTGCCTTTAATCCCATTACCAGCACAGGACCGGTCCCGGTCATTGCCAGCCAACTGGATGGCTGTGTTCATGAATTCTATCAGAACTTTGATCTCCAGCATCCCTCCACCTGTCTGCGACCTTTCCCTGTGCCAGTTCGTCCTGCAAAGATAAAGATAGGTAGAGTGTATCAGGACGCCTGCCGGGCCAGATGATAAGTATGCCTGGCCTGTGTAGATGGTGAGTGGTTCCCATGGACAGGATGAGAAGAATGACAAAACAAAAACAGAAATACCTGGAAAAACTCAGCAGGTCTGGCAGCATCAGCAGAGAAGAGCAAAGTTGACGTTTCGAGTCCTCATGACCCTTCAACAGAACGAAGTAGAAATAGGAAAGGGGTGAAATATAAGCTGGTTTGGGGGGGAGGGTGGAAAGAAGTGGCGGGGGGGAGGTTGTTGGGCCAAGCAAGCAGTGATAGGTGCAGATAACCAAAAGATGTCAATGACGGTGTGTGAAAGAGTGAATTGTGATGTCCCTTGCACTGGCAGCAACTGAGGGCCCTGTGGATGTGTGATGGGTTTGTGAGTGTGCAAGTTGGAAGTGATGAGAAGAGTGACTTACCTTGCCGGAACGGAGGAGATCATTCATCCGTTTGCGGCACTGTGTGGCTGCCCTCCTCTGCAGGGCGTTCACACTGACCACTGTTGCCAACATCTCCCAAGCCTCATTGGTGACATTGCTACCCATCCTGGCCAGGGCAAGGGTAGAGCACATCCTGGTGGGCCTCCACGGCATCCAGCAGTCGCTCGAGGCACCCATCATTGAAGTGGGGGGGGGGTGGTGGGGCTGCAGTCTTTTTTTGTTTGCTGGCCATGTCTCCTGGATAGCGGTGGTGAGCTGGTGGCGATGAACGCTTTGCTGGCAGTTTCCATTTAAAGATGACGGCCAGAGTGATGCAACAGTGGGGTGATTGCGAGTGGGCATATGAGAGCCTACCCGACATGGAAACAGCATGTTTTGTGAGTGTGATTAAATAATGAGACGGACTCAGGAAGATACGGCATGAAAACCCGCCATTTTCATTGGTGGGTAGGGCTCCATTTTACACAACAAAAACAGAATTACCTGGAAAAACTCAGCAGGTCTGGCAGCATCGGCGGAGAAGAAAAGAGTTGACGTTTCGAGTCCTCATGACCCTTCGACAGAACTTGCGTTCGAGTCCAAGAAAGAGTTGAAATATAAGCTGGTTTAAGGTTTGTGTGTGGGGGGCGGAGAGATAGAGAGACAAAGAGGTGGGGGGGGGGTGGTGGGGGGGTGTGGTTGTAGGGACAAACAAGCAGTGATAGAAGCAGATCATCAAAAGATGTCAACGACAATAGTACAATAGAACACATAGGTGTTAAAATTAAAGTTGGTGATATTATCTAAACGAATGTGCTAATTAAGAATGGATGGTAGGGCACTCAAGGTATAGCTCTAGTGGGGTTTTTTAATTTTTTTATTATATAATGGAAATAGGTGGGAAAAGGAAAATCTTTATAATTTATTGGAAAAAAAAAGGGAAGGGGGAAACAGAAAGGGGGTGGGGATGGGGGAGGGAGCTTACAACCTAAAGTTGTTGAATTCAATATTCAGTCCGGAAGGCTGTAAAGTCCCTAGTCGGAAGATGAGGTGTTGTTCCTCCAGTTTGCATTGGACTTCACTGGAACAATGCAGCAAGCCAAGGACAGACATGTGGGCAAGAGAGCAGGGTGGAGTGTTGAAATGGCAAGCGACAGGGAGGTTTGGGTCATTCTTGCGGACAGACCGCAGGTGTTCTGCAAAGCGGTCGCCCAGTTTACGTTTGGTCTCTCCAATGTAGAGGAGACCACATTGGGAGCAACGAATGCAGTAGACTAAGTTGGGGGAAATGCAAGTGAAATGCTGCTTCACTTGAAAGGAGTGTTTGGGTCCTTGGACGGTGAGGAGAGAGGAAGTGAAGGGGCAGGTGTTGCATCTTTTGCGTGGGCATGGGGTGGTGCCATAGGAGGGGGTTGAGGAGTAGGGGGTGATGGAGGAGTGGACCAGGGTGTCCCGGAGGGAGCGATCCCTACGGAATGCCGATAAGGGGGGTGAAGGGAAGATGTGTTTGGTGGTGGCATCATGCTGGAGTTGGCGGAAATGGCGGAGGATGATCCTTTGAATGCGGAGGCTGGTGGGGTGATAAGTGAGGACAAGGGGGACCCTATCATGTTTCTGGGAGGGAGGAGAAGGCGTGAGGGCGGATGCGCGGGAGATGGGCCGGACACGGTTGAGGGCCCTGTCAACGACCGTGGGTGGAAAACCTCGGTTAAGGAAGAAGGAGGACATGTCAGAGGAACTGTTTTTGAATGTAGCATCATCGGAACAGATGCGACGGAGGCGAAGGAACTGAGAGAATGGGATGGAGTTCTTACAGGAAGCGGGGTGTGAGGAGCTGTAGTCGAGATAGCTGTGGGAGTCGGTGGGTTTGTAATGGATATTGGTGGACAGTCTATCACCAGAGATTGAGACAGAGAGGTCAAGGAAGGGAAGGGAAGTGTCAGAGATGGACCACGTGAAAATGATGGAGGGGTGGAGATTGGAAGCAAAATTAATAAATTTTTCCAAGTCTTGACGAGAGCATGAAGCGGCACCGAAGTAATCATCGATGTACCGGAGAAAGAGTTGTGGAAGGGGGCCGGAGTAGGACTGCAACAAGGAATGTTCCACATACCCCATAAAGAGACAGGCATAGCTGGGGCCCATGCGGGTACCCATAGCCACACCTTTTATTTGGAGGAAGTGAGAGGAGTTGAAGGAGAAATTGTTCAGCGTGAGAACAAGTTCAGCCAGACGGAGGAGAGTAGTGGTGGATGGGGATTGTTCGGGCCTCTGTTCGAGGAAGAAGCTAAGGGCCCTCAGACCATCCTGGTGGGGGATGGAGGTGTAGAGGGATTGGACGTCCATGGTGAAGAGTAAGCGGTTGGGGCCAGGGAACTGGAAATTTTTGATGTGACGTAAGGTGTCAGAGGAATCACGGATGTAGGTGGGAAGGGACTGGACAAGGGGAGAGAGAAGGGAGTCAAGATAATGAGAAATGAGTTCTGTGGGGCAGGAGCAAGCTGAGACGATCGGTCTACCGGGGCAGTTCTGTTTGTGGATTTTGGGTAGGAGATAGAAGCGGGCCGTCCGAGGTTGGGCGACTATCAGGTTGGAAGCTGTGGGAGGGAGATCCCCAGAGGAGATGAGGTCAGTGACAGTCCTGGAAACAATGGCTTGATGTTCAGTGGTGGGGTCATGGTCCAGGGAGAGGTAGGAGCAAGTGTCTGCGAGTTGACGCTCAGCCTCCGCGAGGTAGAGGTCAGTGCGCCAGACAACAACAGCACCACCCTTGTCAGCAGGTTTGATGACAATGTCAGGGTTGGACCTGAGAGAATGGAGTGACTCATTTCTCGTTATCTTGACTCCCTTCTCTCTCCCCTTGTCCAGTCCCTTCCCACCTACATCCGTGATTCCTCTGACACCCCCTACTCCTCAACCCCCTCCTATGGCACCACCCCATGCCCACGCAAAAGATGCAACACCTGACCCTTCACTTCCTCTCTCCTCACCGTCCAAGGACCCAAACACTCCTTTCAAGTGAAGCAGCATTTCACTTGCATTTCCCCCAACTTAGTCTACTGCATTCGTTGCTCCCAATGTGGTCTCCTCTACATTGGAGAGACCAAACGTAAACTGGGCGACCGCTTTGCAGAACACCTGCGGTCTGTCCGCAAGAATGACCCAAACCTCCCTGTCGCTTGCCATTTCAACACTCCACCCTGCTCTCTTGCCCACATGTCTGTCCTTGGCTTGCTGCATTGTTCCAGTGAAGCCCAACGCAAACTGGAGGAACAACACCTCATCTTCCGACTAGGGACTTTACAGCCTTCCGGACTGAATATTGAATTCAACAACTTTAGGTCGTAAGCTCCCTCCCCCATCCCCACCCCCTTTCTGTTTCCCCCTTCCCTTTTTTTTCCAATAAATTATAAAGATTTTCCTTTTCCCACCTATTTCCATTATATAAAAAAATAAAAAAAAATTAAAAAACCCCACTAGAGCTATCACTGCTTCTATCACTGCTTGTTTGTCCCTACAACCACACCTCCCCCCCCACCCCCCACCCCCCACCCCCGCCCCCCCCCCCCCCCCCCCCCACCTCTTTGTCTCTCTATCTCTCCGCTCCCCACACACACACCTTAAACCAGCTTATATTTCAATTCTTTCTTGGACTCGAACGCAAGTTCTGTCGAAGGGTCATGAGGACTCGAAACGTCAACTCTTTTCTTCTCCGCCGATGCTGCCAGACCTGCTGAGTTTTTCCAGGTAATTCTGTTTTTGTTTTGGATTTCCAGCATCCGCAGTTTTTTTGTTTTTATCCATTTTACACACCTGCTACCACATTTAGTGCAAATCTAAGAAAATTCTGCCCCTTGTGTCATCCTCACCACTTGCATTCCCACCTATTTTTGTATCATCTGTAAATTTGCTGAATTTCTTTCTCCTGTTTAACCTTGTAGTCATTCTCTGCCGTTTGATGTTTTCCTGAACTTCTTTAGTTAACCACAGATGGTGGTTCCCTTTAGAATTTTTCTTTAAAGCTGGAATATACTTATTCTGAGTATTTTGAAAAATTCCCTCAAATGTCTGCCACTGTTTCTCTATTGATCTATCCCCTGGCCTAGTATCCCAGTTCACTTCAGCTAGCTCAGCTTTCATGCCTACATAGTTGCCCTTATTTAAGTTTAAAATACTAGCCTTACACTCACTCTTCTCTCATTCAAACTGGGTATAAAATTCAATCTTATTGTGGTCGCTGTTACCTTGGCGTGCCTTTACTCTGAGGTCATTAATTAATCCTGTCACATTACACAATGCCAAATCTAATATAACCTGTTCTCTGGTTGGTTCCAGGGTGTGCTGCTCTGAGAAACTATCTCGAAAATATTCTATGAACTCTTCATCCAGGCTATTACTGCCAATCTGATTTTTCCAGTCTATATGTAGATAAAGTCACCCATAATTATTACTGTCCCTTTATCACAAGCAGCCAATATTTCTTCTTGTATACTTTGTCCTACATTGTGCTTACTGTTAGGAGGCCTGTAAACTAGTGACTTCTTTCTCCTACTCATCTCCTCCTAAACTGATTTTACATCCTGATCCCCTGAACCAAGGTCATCTCTAACTATTGCACAAATGCCATCCTTGATTAACAGTGCTACCCCTCCATCTTTACCTAGCTTCCTATTCTTCTTGAAGGTCATATACCCCTCAGTATTCAGGACCCAGCCCTTGTCATCTTGCAGCCAGGTCTCCGTAATGGCTATCAGATTATATTTATTAATGTCTATGTGCGCTATCAATTGGTATACTTTGTTATGAATGCTACACACATTCATAATCAGAGCCTTCAGGTTATTCTTTTTGTTATCTTTTTGACATCTAGGGCTGGAATTTCCCCCCATCAGAGGGGTTGTGCAGAGGCAGGCAGGAGCGAGCGTGAAGCCGATTAGTACCCCAGATCGGGTGCATGCCGCTATTTTACATGGGTGGGCCAATTAAGTCCCGCCCAGCATGATGCACACCTGGAAGTGCTGTATGCTTCCTGTGTGGGTGGAGAGGGTATTCCCTGAGTCAGGGCCTGCGCTCTTTCGTGCATGTGCATGAAGGAGCACAGAAATCTCCCTGAAGCACGGTTTAAGTTATGAAACATTTAATTAAAGGAAAAAAAATTAAGGATATGTCCCCTCATGTGAAACTGTCACATGAGCTGGGACATACACATCATTTTTTTTCAATTTTTAAAATTTAATTAATAAACACTTCATGAAACCTCATCCCGCCCGTGGATGAAGTTTCATGAAAAATGTGAAGGCCGCCTGGGCTCTTTGCCTGCCCGCCAACCTTAAGGTTGGATGGGCAGCATTCTTAACAACTTTAATTACTTTCTTAATGGTCTTAATAGGCCTCTGACAGTTCGACGGGGGCGTAGCTGACGCGGCTGTGTGCCCGCTGAACTGACAATCTAAATGATGCGCAGTGATATTGGGATGCCCGCCCAACGTCACTGTGCATCATTTTATGTGTCAACGAGCTGGCCCCGCCCCGCTCGCCGACTGGAAAATTCTTCCCCTAGTCTTGATCCTTTGTGCATTCTTAGGATTTTTCTCTCTGTTCCTTCCTGCCCTCATTCCTTCTCCAACCCTCATTTTTCATATTACTATTCCACTCTTACCTTGTCTCTACTCTTACCACATCTTTCCACATTTTATCTCTTGTCCCCACCATTTAGTTTAATACCCTCTCTACTTCCCTAGTTATGTGGTTCGCAAGAACACCGGTCCCAGCCCAGTTCAGGTGTAGACCATCCCAACGGTACAGCCTCCACTTTCCCCAGTACTGGTACCAATGCCCCACAAACTGGAACCCACTTCTCCTGCACCAGTCTTTGAGCCACGTATTCATCTCTCTAATTTTATGTACCCTATGACAATTTGCACCCGGCTCAGGTAATAATCCAGAGATTATAACCCTTGAGGTTCTGCTTTTCAATTTAGTGTCTAGCTCCTCATACTCTTTGTGCAGAACTTCTTTCCTAGCTCTGTCTATATCATTGGTACTTACATGAACCACAACAAATGGATCCTCCCCTTCCCACTGCAATTTCCTCTTCAACCCTGGAAAATTCTTCCACAATGTTGTCTTTAATCATATTGGAAAAAATAGGGAGCAGATGAAACTGGTACTTTTTCATCATTATTAAAAGCCAATTTTGTGGAAGAATTTTTCGAGAACAGTGTGGCTATCATTTTCAAATTTTATGGAACTATGAGACTGAGTTTTTGCCAATTCAATCTTTTTTAATGCTTGTCTTGTACAGCTAGTAATAAATGAAAATACACGGCACTTGTAGTAAAAATCATGTGAAGCAAAAATAAAATTCTGAAAATACAACAGTTGTGAAGAGAAACAATAGGTTAAAAATGTAAATGAATTAATTTACCTACATGATTAACTGTCTTGCACCTTGCATGTGTCTGTTGCATCATACCTTTAAGGACAACATTGTTGACTCTATGTCCATGGATGAATCCTACCTCCAAAGCATTACAGGTCCATGGAGCACAAAAATCATGATTAGGTCTATTAATGAGTCAAAATTCAAAAGTAGCAAATGTACCAATGAGGAGAAGTTAACCAACAAAAAAACAAATAATCAAAACTCTAATTCTTTTTGAAGAACCATTCAAAAGCTATCAAGTAATAGTCATTTTGACCATGAACAGTTGCGAATAATGCCTTTCTGGATAATGTTTAACCATTGGCAGCTTCAGCAAGGACTAGAAATTCACCATTAGAAGTCAGGAAAGGGGAATGATCCTTTTATGATCATAGGAATGACTGAGAGAAAGAAAATTATGAGTCAGATATAAATGCAATAGCTCCTTCTTCAGGAAATAAATATGAATCTGTCATGGAGGTAAAGCAAAAAAGTATAATTTTAGTAACTAGGAATACAGACTTTGAGAAGAGTAAAAGGCATTACTTGCAGCTTAAGCACTTTTTCTAAACAGGAAGGAAAAATCTATTACAACTGTTACATCCATGTGATTTGTATCTTCTGGTATCAGTGAGGTATGCAATATTTTTATTGAAAGCTAGTCAGATATATTGCCTCAGTGATTTATTGGACCAGATTTTCCTGTCAGAATAAATGTCATTGATTAGATTTTTAATTTTTTTATGTGGCAAGTTGGTGAAAGTGTAAGCTGATAACTATTCAGCAAAAGAAAATGGGCATATGGGGTCTGAATGAACAAGACAAGGAACAGGGTAGCTTTTTAACCAATTAGATTTAAGAATTGTGAAATTAAAAGCGCAAGGACCGGGAATGAACTGTAAATTAGAATGAGTGAAATCAATGTAAAGTTAGGTATAGAAAGATAAAGGAAAAGAGGGAAATAATGATTGAATTGAGAGAGAGGAAATTGAGACAAGAAGGAAAAGTGAAAAAAGATTGAAAATTGAAAAACAAACATCAGTAGCAATACTATCTCTGAGCAATGCCACTGAAGTTCAAAATGTGTATATATTTTAGCCCTGTGAGTGAACAGTGTTCAAACTGAGCCTAGCTAGCATGATGCATTTTTAAAATCCTAATTCTAAACTTGAGCTCATAGTTAAGTCACAATTGTGTATATCTCTGACTTGACTCCCAACATATATCTTGACCACATCTGGTAAAAAGATGGGATCATGAAATGTCAGCTGTTTAATACAAATGGAAAACAGTGACCTATGGGATTATTAAGAGAAGGCTAATAGGGGGAAAACAGTTTCAAGACAGATTTATTTCAAAGGATTCTGTCAAATTACTATTTACAGAATTAAGCAAACAATATTTAAATGTAAATACTGCTGCCTACATTAACAGTGGCCAGTCATAACAGACGAATGAAAAATATAAAACAGATTTGAAGTTTAAAAAACATAGTTGTAAACAATTATTTTTTGGAAAGTAGATCAAACTTTTAAAAGACTATAACAACAATACAGATTCAATCTGGTAAACGAACTGACTTCAGCTCACCTTTACAACTATTCTAGTAACAGAGCTTATTGTAAAGTGATGTTGCTCCTGACATATATTTACAAATATGCACTGAAAGACTGTATGTACATTAATTTAACAGCAATATAAATGCACCTTCACATGCAACATCACAGATTATTTTACCTTTTTGATCTGTTGTCTTGTTTCTTTTTCCCCCACTATGCCATCGACTTTGTAAATATGCTGTATATTACACTTATGCCAATGCAAACCTAATAATCAATTTTAGGCTTCTTCATCATCATTAAATTTAATTAAATTCCATTGTTTGTTACTACATGAGAATATACTAGATAATCCAGGTTCTGCTTTGCTTGTTACAGAAAAAAAAATAATGTACTTAAAATAATAAAGATATTAATTGTTGTGAAATGTGGAAATTAATACTAATATTTTACTTTTCATTTGTTATGACTGCACCTGGATTTCAGAGAAACCTTTGTTATTTAAGGTATAGCTATTGCACCAATGTTATCTGGTTAAATCTCCTATTTTAGTACAAGCATCAGTGATTTCAGGTATAGGTGACAAGTTTGAAAATTGTATTACAATGTTAAAAAGCTACAACACATTCCAAAATACATCAACAAATTGTGTTAAATAATAACTTTCAAAATATTGAACATTTCACATGTATAAATATAACCATCTGTACATTATATGCAAACTGTTAGATTGCACGCTTTGGTAACATCAAGTGTCTGATGTTTTTCAGATGTTGACTTTAGTGCATTTAAAGAACCCAAAGGAAACCTCAGGCAAAAAACGTATCTCTCAATTTAATCTGGTGGATGAATTGTATTGGTAATTATAGGTATGTTCACAGAAATTTGAAATGACAAAGCATACAGTAATAAAGATTTATAGGAAAAGATAACATTGGTGAGTCATTAAATGCACACTAGCAAAATTTGCAGATTTACTCATTATAAGTCTTTAGATTGTTGACTGATTATATGATGTTAGGTAGGTCAGTGTACGTTTTCACCATAATGTGGATCTAGCTGACAGAGACAGCACTATTGTGCTGAAGGCCGACAATGTGCAGGCATTTGATGCGGAAGTACCAGATTTCCCACCATCTGGATCTGTGAACAGAGACAGAAGGCAGTTATTTAGCATCTCAAAAACAATTTTTAAATGATGCATAGATGTGACTATGTACAAATTATATACAATGTTGGAAAATAAATGCTAAAATAAAACTGGTGAGAGTATTTCATTTTTTACGACAGAGAATGGATTGTGGAAAAATGCCATGCCTGTCTTAGCAGAGCCAGGGTATGGTGAGGCCTGGGTTTTGTGTGTTGTTGTTACTCCTTGGAAACTAACAGCACCTTCTGGAGTCTGCACATGTGCAATTAAATGCAGAGATCCAGAAAAACCTCTCTGGTCCTGAAAACTAAGGGCAGGATTTTCTGCACCCACCCACTGCTGTGATCTTCCGGTCCTGCCACCAGTTAATGGACTTCTGGCTGGGGCATTGTCTCACCAGGGTCCTGCCCCTGATGGGGATGGAAAATCCCGGCCTAAGTTTATGTTTGGGGAATGTCAAATTTATCCATGATGATAAAATTCCATTTTTTTAAAATTAAAGTTTGTTTATGATTTTTCAGTTTCTATCTTAATCCCCTGTGCATGTCCCAATCATTTATTTTGCTCTCTGTGCAATTTACTTGAAAGTGAAGGATAATCAGTGCTTTTTACTACCTGTTTTTCTGTCATTGGGTACTTATCCTGTTTGTTGGACACCTAGGGATCTCTTTAATTTGGTGCCAGATTCAAACTGATGTTGGGAAAGGGACAATCCACATGTCAGAGACCTTTAGATCTTTGTTGGCAGCTTTGTTTGATGCCAGCAGCAAGCAATGTTGCTTCGCTGGCGGTGAAATCTAGGCCACATATATTTTCCTTTTCTTCACTATTATCACTTCTTCATGCTCAAGTCTACTCTCTCACTAAGAATTGAGGAAATGCTCACTATTCTCCCCCCAGACTGCAATGAACACTAATAATTGAAACCTGAAAAAGTTGACTTGAGTTCAGACACGCAAATGAACTGCAAAGATTCTTCAAGGGGATTTAGAGAGGCTAAGTGAGTGGGCAAAAATTTGGGAGATGGAATACAATGTGGAGAAATGTGAGGTTATTCATTCTGGTAGGAAAAACAGAAATACAGAGAATTTCTCAAATGATGAGACGCTGGGGAGTGTTGAACTTCAAAGGGACTTGAGTGTCCTTGCTCACGAGTTACTGAAAGCTAACATGCAGGTACAGCAAGCAATTAAGGCGGCAAATGGTTATGCTTGCCATGGAGGGAATGCAACAAAATTTCACCAAACTAATTCCTAGGGGCAGGATCTTCCAGTTGGCAAGCAGAGTGGGGCCCGCTCACCAATGCGTAAAATGATGCAGGATGAACGTCGGGTGGAACTCTCGATGTCACGCTGCATCATTTCCATTTTCAGGTCGGCGGGGGCACAGCCAAGTCAGCTGTTGAGGCCATTGATAAACTAATTAAAAGCATTAATGGACCTGCCCGTCCAGCCTTAGGGTTGGTGGGCAGGCGGGGAGCCCTGGCGGGCTTCAGAAAAAGCATGAAACCTCATCCATGGCCAGGATGAGGTTTCATGAGGGTATTTAAATTTTTAATAAAGGTTTCAGTTAAAGTTATGGACATGTCCCAAATCATGTGACAGTGTCACATGAGGGATCATGAGAGATCAATTTTTCTATCATTTTTATTGCAAATTTTAATTCCGAGCCGATCTCCAGGCGAAAGAGCGCACTCCCGGCTGAGGGAATCCCCTCCCACCTGCATAGGAAGCACAGAGCCTTAAATGGCTTGCCCACGTAAAATGGCGGCGCGTGCCCATTGGGGGCGCTGATTGGAGGCATGCCCACCTGTGCCTGCTCCCGCACTTCTCCATAACAGGGGTAAAATTTTTCCCCTGGTTAAATAGGCTGGATCTTTATTCTCTGGAGTTTAGAAGAATGAGAGGGGATCTCATTCAAATACACAAGATTCTTGCAGGCTCGATGGGGTAGATGCAGGAAGGATGTTTCCCCTGGCTGGGGAGTCTAGAACCAGGGGGCACAGTCTCAGAGTATGGGGCAGGCCATTTAGGACTGAGATGAGGACCAATTTCTTCACTCAGAGGGTGGTGAATATTTGGAATTCTCTGCCTCAGAGGGCTGTGGACACTCAGGCATTGAGTATGTTTAATACTGAGACCAATAGATTTCTCCATATTAAAAAACATCAAGGGATGTGGGGATAGTGAGGGAAAATAGTATTGAAGTTGAAGATCAGCTATGCTCTCGCTGAATGGCAGAGTGGATTCGAAGGGCTGAATAGCCAACTCTTGCTCCTATTTCTATGTTCTTAAAAAATAAATCTAAAGATGCACATATTTTATAGAAATGCAGGATAAATAATAAAAACTTTTAAATGGACTCTGTCCCAGCACCTTAGAATGTTTTTTTTCGTTTGAGTGCATTTTTACTAGGATGGTTGCCAATGATTTGGTATTAGATGAAAAATAACATTCTCTCTCCCTTGAACCAACAATTTGCCTCTGATCCACCCTCAGGTAAGCACAGAATTCCATTTGTGCAGCAGTTCCTTCCCTCTGAAAGCTAATTTCCTCATATGAGAATAAACCTGTCAAATTATGCAGATGTAGCCTTGGTTTAAATCCTTCTTGCAGAACCCTGACAGTGATGACTCCTATTGCATCAGGCTGGAATTGATTGAAAGCATGATGGAAAGATGAGGAAACTGGCTAAACCTCACAACACTGTCTCCAAATTAAAATTTTAAAGACTATTACATTATTCCAATGCACAAAAAAGTTCTTAGGACTTATTCTTGTTAACAGGTTAGTTTATAAATTATCAACCTATTATTTAGTAAACTCCATATAAATGTTGAGCATTGCTGTTGGGGTTGATACATCAGTTATAGTTAAATGGTTCAAAAAGGGCAGCTGTTAATTTTCAATGGTGGCAGAAAACAATTGACAACGGATTGGCCGACTGTTGCATATTCCAAACAATTTTCCTTTCCATGCATCTCAGCAGAAAGGAAAACACGGCAGAGAGTGTAACATGCAGCCACCCACTGCTGTCCATTTTCCACTGCCACTGAGAGCTAAAATTTAGACTGTTGTCAGATTAATACTGTGGCACGTAAAATACAGGATTATCTAATGAAGATAAAAACAGATAGTTGTGAGTAAATTGGCACCAAAACAACCATACAGCAAGCTCATTTTACTGGAGGGGGATGGTTTCCTCAGGAATGTGGTAAGATTACTGGTATTCTTCAAGAATATAATCAAAGCATTAAAGGATGAGCTCTAAATAATCTTTGCAGCAGTACCATAATGACTCACAAGCCTATACACAGTCTAATTATTTAGATTTAGGAGCATAAATACGGTCAAACTGTCGCAAGCTTAATTCCATCTAAATGTCATTTTCTTCTCATCTATGGATTTGACAATTTCCGTCCCACCAGTTAATTGAGTTCAAATGTTCCAGCAGTAAAAAAATCAGCATCACAGGAAGAGACTCATTGCTCATTTCAAAAATTACTGTACTCTAGATATATTGTTCATGTGGATTCTGGCCTTTGATTAAAAAATGGATCCCAATACAGTATGAATTAAGTTTTACAAATAGATATGAAAATCTTTTTTAATCTATGAGCATTAGTTAATGAGTTCACACAAAAAAGAATTACACTTGATAATATACATTACACATGATAGCGTGTGACTGGATTGCTTATCTGCAGAAGTATTCCACTAACAGAACAAAATACTCTTGGGTAGTTCTTTGTATTTCAGTATCAAACAAATTGTCAGTATTATACCTAAAATGGTATTAGCCACTTTTTGTTTTCACAAGATCCCAAGATAAATATGGATGAGAAAGGCCACTCTTCCCATCTGCTTCATCCAACCAGAGCAATCCTAACACTTCGTTCCCAATCTAGTTTCAACCTGTTTCTCATAGGATTCCAGTTTTTGCCTTCAATACACTATCTCCAAATCTATGCCACATGCTGGCCATTTTTAGCATGCAGAAGAATTTGCTGATATTAGTCTGAAAATTATTTTTTACTTGTCTGAACCCATGTTCTACTCCTGCAGTTCAATATAAAGTATTGTTCTGGGCTAATTTTTTTCTCTACCTGGAACAATCTTATATGCCTCTGGAATATCACCTCTATTTTATCAAGGTAGGGGAAAAATATTTTATAATTATGGCCTTAAGTAATGAAAGAGGTAATCAGCTGATTGAATACTTATATTATTCAATGTACCACACTCACATTTCCAGTTACAGTCACTGAGGATTGCATGACACTGCAGGTGGAGTACACCAGCATTCATTTAACATTCCAATAACAGAAAAAACATATGGGGGAATTTTTATTCTTGTATTATGTAATCATAAACCCCATTAGAAAGATAAGTTTTATTACTTCACAGAAGAGGTCAGAGGAAATTTTATCCCATAGTGCTAACAGCAACATTTGTTTTACTTAGAATAAGAGAACTATTGCAAGAATTGTTACAATATTCAGCAGAAATGATATCAACTTATCTCATCCAATAGCTCTGAACATAAGAATCTATTCTAACTTAATAAATTTAGCCAATGTCAGTTAACAGCATCCATTTATTGTCACAGCATGCTGAATGCGCAAAGTTAAATGGAACTTCTTTTGAAATGGCTTTCTTTATTCTTTAAATTTAGTTTCCCTCCACATACCATTTCACAAATGAATGGGGAAGAATATATATCCTGAGGTAATCTAATCAAAAGGTTCAGTTGATGGAACGAATTCCAAGAAGAGTTTAAAATCAGCACGTGCTTCCAGAGATTAGATTACAGTCGTCATATCATCACCCAGCAATATGCTTGATGCCAGGGATGCTCATTAACTGTTCGTTGGATCTGAATGGACAGAATAGGGCAATTCACCTGCCTCTCCTTCTGTGGCTGTACTATTACTCAGCACCTCAGCCATAAGGATCAGCTAAGACTGGGATCCTGCATTCCTGCATGCAATGACTTGTGAGATGAACTCCCTCCATGGAGATATAATAATGTTTAGTTGATGACAAAATCACACAAGTTATTGAAATTAATTAAGTGAAAAAAAACATAACTAAGAACTAAATGTTGTTCTTCTGCAATACATTAGGTAACCTACTGAGATTTTTAAAGGAGTGACAACTTAGACATTTCAGAAAGATAATTATCTAGTCTGCTTAGCTCAGTAGTTATGAGATAATTTTAAACCAAGAAAGCTTGGTACCCAACATGATTCATGTATGAGGTTTCAGAAAACTGGTATATTTTACATGAAATATATTTACACAACACTGAGCTGGAAATGACTGAAATGAAACTTCAGCAGCTTCACTGGAAATGGAATTCACCCACGAAGACCTTTTGTTTCTGAACAATGGCTACCTCACCAAGGCAACAACCACACAATTTTGCCTGCATGTGTACTCAACCTTTCATTTACTTCTCCCAATACACAGCTCTAATGGATGAATTAACTCCCTAATATATGCTGACTGGATTCCAGGCTGACATAAATATTACTTCTTTAATAGTTGGTGAATTCTGAAACAGTCAAAAAATTAGTCTGTCTAATCACTAAAAGTGAAATGCAGGGAAACCCAAGAGCACAAATGAACACAGCTATCTATACTGGGAAATTTGGGAGCTCAAACAGCTGAGTGCTTAACCCCAACCAAGAGGTCACAAGTTTGAGTCCCAGAGCTGCCTGTCACTCCACTACTCTAGCCTCACGCATGAATTTTGTCCAACTGGGACAGGCCACGAGTCATAGAAATGAAGCATCCCATCTCAGGAGATGGTAAAAAGAGATGTCATTCAGATGCCTACATCACATGCCCCAGTTGCAATGGGATGCAAAGGGATAACAGAGAGAGAAAAACAAGCAGCATGGACTTTTTGGCCATGTAGAATATAGATCTTCCATGTGCAGTAAAAACTGTGCAGCAGGGGAAAACTGTGGCAAATCAATTCAACTTTAGCAATGTATACTCTCAAGAAACTGTCAAATATTAATAGAGGAATAAGGTAAGATACAGTTCTTCTGAGGTGGTGACCCTAAACTGGGTAAAGTAGCATAGACACTAATTGCCCTCCACCAGCCCAGTATCTGTACCAAATGAGCATTCTTCACGTGTGCGCTTGCTTGGGTAGTGAGTGTCAACATGTCATTTGACCACAAATGGCATCAATGGTCTCAGTGATAATCACATATGAGCACTTCAGTTGTAAGAGTGGCTGAGTTGCTACTATTGATAGAGTTGAGCTGCAGACACTTCTTGGATAGAACATTGGGCTGAATTTTCCACCCCACTGGGGGGGATTGTGCGGGGGCGGGTGGGAGCGAGCGCGAACCCAATTGGCGCCCCCGATCAGGACCGAACCGCCATTTTACATGGGCAGGACAATTAAGGCCCATCCAGTGTGACACTCACCCAGAAGCGTTGAGCGCTCCTTGTGCAGGCGGGGGGAATTCCCTGAGTCAGGGCTTGCAGTCTTTCGTGTGCATGTGTGCGAAAGAGCGCAAAAATCTCCCTGAGGCACAGAGGTGCCTCATGGGGATCAGTTTAAGGTTTTAAAATTTAAATGAAGGAAAAAAAAGACTTTTAAAATATGTCTCTTCATGTTACAGTGTCACCTGAACTGGGACATGTCAATGAATTTTTAAAATAATTTTTATTGAATTTTAAAACTCTTCATGAAACCTCATCCTGCCTGTGGATGAGGTTTCATGAAAAATGCAAAGACTGCCTGGGTTCTTCGCCTGCTCACCAACCTTAAGGTTGGGCAGGCAGCTCATTTAACTGTTTTAATTAGTTTTTAACAGGCTTTAATAGGCCTTTGACAGTTCGGCAGGCACGCAGCCGAACTGAAAATCTAAATGACGCGCGGTGACATCAGGATGCCTGCCTGACTTCACCGTGCATCATTTTACATGTCGGTGAGCGGGCCCCGCCCCCACTTGCTGACTGGAAAATTCTTCCCATTAAGTTTATTTACAATGTACTCAGCAGCAACTACACATGCGTTTTCAACTCCAACTCTATCTCTGCACTGACTCCTGAGGTAGCCTGTGTTACTCTCCTATTGGTTACTACAGGTCATGTGATCTTCCTGAACAAGCATTATTCTTAAAGGTACATTACTCACTAAATAAAATCATAATTACTACAACTTCCTACAGGGTCACTCAGTAGAAATAAGGACAAGCATCTTGAGCAAATTTTCCTTTTCAACTGGGTCTTTGAGATTAGTTATAGAACCACAAGCTTGGCCCAAGCTGGCATCAGCTATCTCAGTACAGAGCAGGGATTGTGCCTGGAAATTTACTGATCCACATGATTTTGCTAATCACTCCATTAACCTATTAAAACACTGGAAGAGCTAGGTGCAGAGCTCTTTACTTAAAAAAACAAAAAGCCACAATGCATTTCTAAAGTTTATATTTATTCCTCATTTTTGAGTTCTGCTTATCCATTGTCCTTCTCACCAGAACATATACGTGACCTCCTTAATGTTCAATATCAGTACCAAATGACTGACCATTTCTTCAGGGTAAGCCTGTCTGGAAAATTTCTCCTGTTGGTGTTGCACATGCCAGTTGGATGACCCAATCTTTATAGGATTTGGTGAAGCTCAGCCCATAAGGAAAAGTTAGATGACACTTTGACAAGATCTGGAATTGGAAATTATCTGCCCTCAAATTTTAGTTTTTTTTAAAGGAAAGTTTTTATGATTAGAACATTTGACACCATAAATGAGACTTTGCATTAAAACTAAAAGGGCGGCTGGAAAAAGTAGAGACTTCGGTCTGCTGATCAAGAGGTTATTACAATTCAGGTATGAGCTGCAATCTGGATATGCATTTCTGCCCAGATTTGAATTTTTCAACATGCCAAAATGTTAATTCAATATATTAATTTATGACCCAAGACCTGCTATGTCTGATGCCCCAGTTTCTGAGTTGAACAGTGATAGGTCTTGTGAATGAGTAATTGTACAGTGCAATTATATTTACTCTGATCAGATGGTTATTTTGATGGATTTAATATTTGCTTTTTTTTAAATAACTTTGAGATTTTTATTTGCCTCACTTGGGTTACCCTTGGCTTCAGCTAGGTGAGTGGGGGTGGGGCCAACTCGCTGACATATAAAATGACACGCGGTGACGTTGGGCATGCGTGCCCGCTGAACTGACAATCTGAAAGACGCACGGTGACGATGGGACACCCACCCGATGTCACCGCGCGTAATTTTACATGTCAGCGAGCAGGCCCCACCCCCGCTCGCCAAGCGGAAAACTTTTCCCAAAGATTTTCGTTAAAATTCATAGACATGTCACAGCTCATGTGACACTTTCACGTGAGGAGACATGTCCTAATTTTTTTTTTCCTTCATTAAAATTTTTGAAACTGAAACTGATCTCCCTGTGCCTCAGGGAGATTCCTGCGCTCTTTCAAGCACAAGCGTGAAGGAGCACAGGACCCGACTCAGCCTTCTCCTCCCGCCCGCACAGGGAGCGCTCAGCATTTCTGGGTACACGTCACGCTGGGTGGGCCTTAATTGGCCTGCCCACATAAAATGGCGGCGCGCAGCCGATCATGGGCGGCGATTGGCTGTGCGCCCACCCTTGCCCGGTCCCAAATTCTCCCCTTGGTATCAGTCTATATGAGTAAAGATGAGGTGATTAAGTTTTTATTCCAATGGCAGATGCATTTCTTTTAGCGGAGTTGCACTTCTAAATACCATGCATGGTAAATAGTTCAACTGAGTGCTGGGAGCATTAGGTTAATATATTAACAGAAAGGGACGTACATGTATTTTTCTTTTTTGGACTGTTGAATTCCATAACAATAACTATATGTATGTGGCCATAACTCTCCAAAATAGTGAGAAAGAAAAACAATGGCCGGAATTTTATGGCCTGTTGCAGCGGGGACGAGGTGTAAAATGTGGCGAGCCATTCTACACACCATTGACTTCGGCGGGACCGTAACATCCGTCTGTCGTAAAATTCCACCCAATGAGATTAACATGACACTGTGAACAGCAGAACAGTGAGGTTTTATAACAAGCTGAAGTATGAGTGCATAATAGTTAAGCACCAATGGCAGGATGAGGTAAATCAGTAGCAATGTTGAAAGATGATACGAACTAAAAGTATAGGGCTAAGCTCAGGAGAACCTGAGGAGACCTATTCAGGAACGATGTTTGTAACCAAGACAGCAGGCCATGGAATTTACACAAGGAGATACACAACTCAAGGATCAGTCCAACAAATATGGAGTTGTCCTTGAAGGGAGTGTGGATTAGAAAATGGGCATTATAACATTGATCTCTGATTTGCTTTCACTCACTTCAAGTGTGACTTCTCACTGGGAGCTTAGAATTAATGAACTTTTATGTCAACTCAATTGAGTGAAAAGTCACTAACATCTTCTGTGAAGGATTTGTTAAAAGTCTTGATGCACTTAATTGGCACCGTCTGATGCTGAATTAAAGATGCCCTGATGTCTGCATATCTTTACGAGGTCCTTAGGCCCCAATGTTCTTGACCGTCTTATAATCAGTTCCAGTTTCTGGTCCTGAGATGTACCTCTTGCCATTAGTATTATATGAAAAATAGAGTCAACTATTTAAAAATAGATTAAATAAGGAAAATTGTTGGACAATATCGAAGATAGCTAATCTAAGGACATCTTGATTACAGTTTAGCCTTCACACACAACATCCTTTATTCAAACTTCGTTTTTCTCGCTCTTTGACTTGGACAGTGTATTTTTGATTCATTTTTTGGATCTGGTAGTCCCTGGCAAGGTCAGTATTCCTTACCCATCCCTAATTGTTCTAAAGGAGACATTGGTATGGGACTGGAGTCAAAAATAGGCCAGACTGGGTAAGGATGACAGAATTCCTTCCAAAAAGGATAATGAACTAGTTGGATTTCACAATAATCCAAAAGATAACAGATTTTTATTTCCAGATTTTTAAAAACTGAATTAACATTTTTAAATTACAAGGATACGATTTGAACTTTCATTTTCTGGAACATTAGTCCGTACCAAAGGGAAGTATGAAGATTTATAATTTTTGTTTGCTTATTTAACCACACCATAAAAGATCCAATATGTGAATATAAGATATGACCTTACTTGAGCTAGGTTATACAATGGCTAATAGGTCAATGGTAAGGGGCAGTGACCTATAATCTTCACTGTTAGATTCATTTGTATATGGAATCAAATTAGAAGGAATGCTCCATGCTAAATCAAGCATTTTTTTTCAAGAGCTTTCTATTCCAGAGAAAATGCAACACTAGAGGTGTGATCAAAATATGATGGTGTCTCTTCTAATACTGTAGTAAGTTTGTTCAAGCACCTGCTGAGACATACAAGTCAGTGATGCCCCGGTTTGATTTATGGTGTGTGTGGACAAAGATACTTTCAGCTGGAACTGAGTTATGGGAACCAAAATTGACCTAAATGCCACTGAGTTTGGAAGGGCAAAAGAGAAAATAGTCAGGTTTATCACTAACTACCCAGGGAGCCCTGCTGGAAGTGCATATGGGTGAATGTTGGTTGAGAATAAGGTCAGGCTTCACTGTAATGCATCATTGAACAGTTTGCCAACTGTCCCCTTCATAGCCCTCAAATAACTTATCACTTGGGTAAGGTACATATGAGGGCATTGTGCCTTACTCACCGTGGAACCATATCAGCACGAGTCAGGAGAAAATAGGAAAACATAAATCGGAATAATTCTTCCAGTGAATTAATGATACAGGCAGAAGCATGCAGAAAAGACTTTTGAAAAGAAAAGGTTCTGAAATATCCAGATCTAATATCCTGCTTAAAAAAAGTATAACAAATTAAAGTTGCTCATAAAACTATATCTCTTAGGTTGTTGACCTAGATTACGCTTGCTAATACACTGATACTAACATACCTAAATAATTCATTGTTCTTCTATGTCTACAAAACAGAAGCTGTGATTTTGGAAAAGTAAACATACAAACTTCAGATTCATAAAAGGCTCGAGGGGCCGAATGGCCTATTCAGAGTCAGAGTAACAGAGGTCTACAGCACAGAAAAAGGCCTTTCGGCCCATCAAGTCTGCGCCAGTCAAACAAGTACCTAATTATTCTAATCCCAATTTCCAGCACTAGGCCCCTAGTCTTGTATTCCATGGCATTAGAAGTGCACATCCAAATACTTCTTAAATGTTATGAGGGTATCTGCCTCTACCACCCTTTCAGGCAGTGAGTTTCAGATTCCCACCATCCTCTGTGTGAAAAATTTCTTCCTCACATCTCCTCTAAACCTCCTGCCCCTTACCTTAAATCTATGCCCCCTGGTTATTGATCCCTCCACCAAGGGGAAAAGTTCCTTCCTGTCTCCTGCTCCTTTTTTTTGGTTTTATGAAATGAATTTTCTTTGAAAGGAAAGAAGCAAATTTTTAAAAAGTTAATTTCTATGTAGCCCTTGTGTCACATGAGACATTAAGACAATCCTCAAAATATATCAATATACATGTTCAAAAAAGTTACACACACACACACACACACACACACACATACACAACACACACACACACACACAAGACACACCAGAGACACAGCTACCTGCCAGCTGATCTAATCTGTCAGTTAAGGATCAAAGCCCTGTCTGACCCCAGTGACTCCTACTCGCCGACTTTGGTTGCCCTATTTTCTTGTGCACTGCAGGAGTGTGCTCAACAGACAGAGAATTTCGCAAGAGGACACAGCTGATCATGCATGCTGATTTGCTTGTCCTGAATTAGCAACTGACACATAACTAAGCTCGCTTTAAAATGGCATGCTGGTCTCACAAAGAGGGAAAACTACATTCCTTGTTAGCTCCACAACTTTTCATGAACACCAGCTGTACTTATTTAAAAATTAATACTCTTAGACAAAGAAAGCCAGAAATTTGTTGATAAAACAGATTTGCAAGATTCTTCACAATGTCATGTTATATAACTCAACTAATTTTTATATTAAACATAAGCTTTAAAAAACTTGTAAAATTAAAAATTCTGACACAGCACAAGTGTGCCACAGTCATTATTAAAGTCTGGGTGAATAGATTTCTAGAGCTGATTCGATCTTGTTGTGCAAGGAACTGAGCTGCCCCGGATTACTCCCCAGAATTCTGTTAATGTCCATCAACAATCATTGCCTTGTACAATGACTAGATGAAACTGAATAAATACAGTTTATTGTTTTGTCCAGCATTATTTTTATTGACTTCCTAGAAGGAAATTCTGACGTGATGCCAATTTGATGGAAAGTTTCAAAGTGGATTATGAGCAGTGTTGTTGTCAACAAAGCAAGTATAATCTTAATCAGAGTTTGAACCTATGACCCTATGCATAGCTAGTTTACAAAATATGGAGCAGGATTTTCCTGTTGGCGAGCGGGACCCACTCGCCAACGCATAAAATGATGCGCGGTGACGTTGGGCGGAATTCCCGACATCACCGTGCTCCATTTAAATTTTCAGGTAGGCGGGGGTTCAGCAAAATCAACTGTGCACCCGCTGACCTGTCCATGGCCAATTGAGGCCATGGATAGAGTCATTGAAGTAATTAATTCTGTTTTTGTTTTTGTTTTGTAATTAATAGATCTGCCCGTCGAACCTTAAGGTTGGCGGGCAGGCCAGGAGACCTGACAGGCATTAGTAAAAGCATGAAGCCTCATCCACAGGTGGGATGAGGTTTCATGTAGGTTTTTAAAAATGTAATTAAAGTTTTTAAACAAGTTATGGATGTGTCCCAACTCATGTGACAGTGTCACATGAGGGGGCATGTCAGGGATTTTGTGTTCTAATTTTAATAATTTGTACAGTAAGACAATCTCCCTGAGGCAGTACTTAGTTTCAGGGAGATGAATGTGCTCTTTCATGCCTGTGTGTGAAAGAGCACACTCTCGGGTTTAGGGACTCCCCCCCCACCCCGCCCGCACAGGGAGAGCATAGTGCTTCTGTGCAGGCATCACGCTGGGCAGGCCTTAATTGTAAAATTAATTGTACCTTAAACGTAAAATGGCGGTGCGCCCCCCCACCCCCCCCCCCCCCCCCCGATCGCGCTCGCATTTTAACTTGCCCCCCAACGGGGGGAAAATCCTGCCCTTGATTTCTAGCCACCAGGCTGTTTATGTTGCTGTGAGAGAAAGCTTTATCTTTGTGCTATGTTTTGGGTTGTGCAAACCAAACTGGAAACACAAATTGCTTGTAATTATGGTATGACCGCAATGGTTAGTCAAAATTTATATAAAAAAAACTTTTATTGGTATATTCAGAGCACTGTAGAATAATTCAAACATGCCCACAATGCCAAAATGATAAAAGCGAAAAACTGCGGATGCTGGAAATCCAAAACAAAAATAAAAATACCTGGAAAAACTCAGCAGGTCTGGCAGCATCTGCGGAGAGGAACACAATTAATGTTTCGAGTCCTTATGACACTTCAATAGAACTAAGTAAAAATAGAAAAGAGGTGAAATATAAGCTGGTTTGGGGGGCGGGGGGTGGTAGAGCTAGATAGGGGGCCAGTAATAGGTGGAGATTGCCAAAAGATGTCATAGACAAAAGGACAAAGAGGTGGTGATATTATCTAAGGAATGTGCTAATTAAGGTTAGAAAGCAGGACAAGCAACGTACAGATTGCCCTAGTGGGGGTGGGGCGGGGTAAAGGGAAGGGATCGAAATAGGCTAAAAGGTAGAGATAAAACAATGGATGGAAATAAATTTAAAAATAATGGAAGTAGGTGGGAAAAGAAAAATCTATATAAATTATTGGAAAAAAAGGGGGGGTGGTGAATCCGAAAGGGGGTGGGGATATAGGAAAGAGTTCATGATCTAAAATTCTTGAACTCAATATTCAGTCCGGAAGGCTGTAATGTGCCTAGCTGGAAGATGAGGTGCTCTTCCTCCAGTTTGCGTTGAGCTTCACTGGTACAATGCAGCAAGGCCAAGGACAGACATACGAGAGCAGGGTGGAGTGTTGAAATGGCAATTGACAGGGAGGTCTGGGTCATGCTTGCGGACAGACCAAAGGTGTTCTGCAAAGCGGTCACCCCGTCTGCGTTTGGTCTCGCCAATGTAGAGCAAACTGCATTGGGAGCAATGAATGCAATAGACTAAATAGATGGAAGTGCAAGTGAAATGCTGCTTCACTTGAAAGGAGTGTTTGGGCCCTTGGACGGTGAGGAGACGGGAAGTAAAGGGGCAGGTGTTGCACCTTCTTCTGAAAAGGTGCCATGGGAGGGGGTTGAGGTGTAGGTGGTGATGGAGGAGTGGACCAGGGTGTCCCGGATAGAATGATCCCTGCGGAATGCTGCCGGGGGTTGGTGAAGGGAAGATGTGTTTGGTGGTGGCATCATGCTGGAGTTGGCGGAAATGGCGAAGGATGATCCTTTGAATGCGGAGGCTGGTGGGGTGATAAGTGAGGACAAGGGGGACCCTATCATGGTTCTGGGAGGGAGAGGAAGGTGTGAGGGCGGATGTGCAGGAGATGGGCCGGTTACGGTTGACGGCCCTGTCAACCACCGTGGGACATGATTATTATGCCAAAATGATTATTGATCAGATACTGCATACATCTTTGACATTGCTTTAGTGGATTGGATAAAAATAACAATTTTTTTTTAATACATAGAGAAATCTTGATAAGGGTCCCTTGCAGGGAAGAGTGAGATGCTGCTTTTACTTTAAATATGAGGAAAGTGACTGACAAAATACAATTCTCTAAATTTGCCCGAAGTTCACGGACCACTAAGCATGACTGTTTTTCTATCATCTCGCATTAATGAACTATAAGGTTTCTGCAAAGAAAACACTTGAAGTCACAGGTATTACTTAGTGCACGAATAAAGAATGTTGTGCCATACATTATTAAGATGAATATATAATTAACTCAATATAAAGAACAAGGGTAATTCATCTTATTTGGAATAGAAATAGTCACAATTCAAAAAAAATCCTAGTTTATCAAATATTTAAAAATGTATTAATTGCGCATCATGTTAATAAGTTGGCATCGTATATGACTAAATTTGCAGAGAGGGGTGGTTAGCTTTGGATGATTAGGTTTGAGGTTTAGAAAGAGGCAGTGATTTCAGTGTTCTGTGCCCTCACCTACCAATATACCTCTTCTCAGACCTGACCATGCACTTCCTTCCACCCAACCTATGGCAACATTATTTTTTGTTTGTCCTAAACACCAACTTCTAAGTGGAATGCAAGAAAACAAACAGATAAGTTATTGCTATTTAAATGGAATGAGGTTCTGTTTTTCTAATTGATCAAATGATATGTGCTTTGGGTGGTTGACGATCTTAAACTGGTCCATAGGTGAGATGTAAGAACATTCTACTGTTCTAGTTACAAATAAAAGTTGATAAAATAAGCGGGGGGTTGGCGTGGGAGTTATAGCAGGATGTATGGAACAAACCTTAAATTTAAAGAATTCTAGCAGAATAACAAAATCACAAATGTTTCAACGTGTGTTTATTAATGTGTCCGTGGTTTGTAAACATGCAAGTAAACCAGATCTGGAGATGCCACAGGTTTGAAATCAGTGCATTGGTGCAAAATCTAATCCTGGTTGGTCAGGTTTGGGAACATGTTACAAATCAGCATTTGCCTTGATGTTACACATTCGCATATCCAGAAAGAAACTAAGATAAAGGAAGAAAGAACAGAGTTCCTCCTTGGAGATTAAAACTAAAGTTGCTAAAAGCAAGATTGCGTTTGCACCTCTCAAGGTATCCAGTTTACTGCCTATATGATCAACTAGTAAAGCAGCTATAGTGATAATGATAAATAGTCTACTGTAATTCAAATTGGATTGGTCTAATTAACATGAATTGAAGGAAGTAGGTTTGGAAGGGGATAGGAGAATGTGGTGCTAAGGTATACATAGAAATTGGTCATCAATGGCCTGGTCCTGATTGAGATGATAGGGGTAAAGAGACTACTTAAATTGAAAAGGTTGAAGGGGTAGTTGGGAATGTGGGTAAGGGCGCTTTTTATGAAGGAAAGGTTTAGGGGAGGACAGACGAACAGTGAAATCAGGGAAGAGAGAAGGAATGGACACATTAATAAACACACTTTGAAACATTTGTGATTTTGTATTCTGCTGGAATTCTTTCCATTTAAGCTTTGTCTCCTATATCCTGCCATAACCCTTCCCTTATTTTATCAGCGTTTATTTGTAACTAGAGGAACAGTGGAATGTTCTTGTATCTCAGTTATGGATCAGTTTAAGACAGTGAAATCAGGAAAGTGAAAAAGGTTTATTTTAATTTGTTGTGCTGTTTTCTCATGGAATTCAAAATGTGCAGGTAAGATTTCTACTTTGTGTCATAATACATAGAAAGTATACGAAAAAAAGTTAGACTGCTGCTTTATATTTATTCAGAAGAAAATCTATTTCACTGCTGTTCTTATTGTATTGCACTTGTAACAAGTGAAACTATATTTATATTTGATTTTGACAACTCTCAGATGGTGATACTTTACACTTTACTGAAGTCTCCTCTCCTTGCTATAATTTCCAACTTCTGCCCCATCCAAGCCATTGCAGCCCTTATCTTCAAATCCCACCTTCATCCCTTCCTGTATTTCTGTTCTACCTTCTCTTTTGAGTACTTCAGCAGGTTTTACCGCCTCACCTGTTCTTTAATATCTTTGTTTCCTACTGTTGTTCCTAGCCACATTCCGAGTTTTTCACCTGAATATCTTCCTTCTTGGCTATCCTTAGATTCTGCACCAAATGGCTCCCTGTGTCCTTGGTGATGTGAATTTGAATTTCAGCTCCTCTTGCTTTCCCTTCCCTGAGGGGGTACAGGTGGTGTTGACAAAGAATTTGAACCCAGTGGGACAAAAAAGCACAAAAAATCTAGAGGATGCAGTAGATGTGCGGTGTGATATGGTTGAGACACACATCAGTCCCTAGCTGATTAACAAAATCAAGGATGATCTCAGCAGTACTGCGAGGGAGAATAATGCTGGCAGAGCATCAGAAACATCACATATGAAGCTTATCCATGGCCTCACTCAAAATGTGCAGCAAATATTTGGGAAAGCTCCGAGACTAAAGGATATTAGGTTTGTCTTGCAAAGACATTTAAAGGTATTTCTGATTTGTCAGGGTCATTCCCCAACTGATTTTGTAATCAGAATCCTGTTCCTTGTGCCAGTGGTGAAGCTGGCGTTTGTTCTGTAGAGGCTACTTCCCCTGAGGGAAACAACACAGAGGAAAACTCAATTTGCTCCCTGAAGAAGGCCTCATTGTTCCTGGACTTGGCTCTCAAGGAATCAAGGAATGATAAAGTCAGCCTGTTCCATGTCTATATGGCATGACAGGAGACTCTAATTGCAGCACAAAAATTTACACTGGCAGTTTCCATCATAAATAAGGATGTAGGAATTCATTATGTAACATAAAAATAAATTTGATTGTAGAATTTTAAAAGAGGGATTGAAAATTACATCTGACCGCCCCAGTACAATTATTGTGCAACCTTTAACTTAGCTTCACTCTAAGAATACACTTCATTTGATCCTAATTCCCAATGTGCAATGGCACAGAAGATGGACTAGTACATTGAAAACACTCTAGAGGGGTGCAGCAGGTATGCAAAACCACAACTTCCAAATAATCAAAAGGGTTGGTTTCAAAACTAGTTAAATAAAATGGGATAGCAAGAAATGAACTTTAATCGCATGTGTGACTTGTTGGGTCACAGGTCTACTGTTGTTGTAACAATAATAATAATATTATATGACCTGAATTTAGCATATTGTCACACTGTTCAATTACATGCCAAAGCAGTTAGATACATGAATGGCTTTGAAGTGCAGTCACTGTTCCTGTGGTAGGGAATTTCTACACTGGTGATTTGCTTCATTGCTCTGGATTAGACATTTCTACCTTTTCACTAATGCAGCACAATGCATGGATCCCCTGGCCTTTTTCACAATTCCAGTTCCTTCTATTCTTGTGAATATCATTGAATTTTGGCATCATGGGGACCTAAAGCATGTTTGGGGCCCTGACTTTGTAAATTGAGCACAATCTGGATGGAATTTGGGGACAGGAAATGCTGATACAATAACCACCCCTCCCCACTCTACACCCCTAAGTTCTCCTTTTCTGCCTGCTAGAATTTTTGGTTAAATTGGGCAAAGTGCACCCACTCACAAATGGGTGGGCATTTCCAAATTGTGTTCTCTAAAATAGTCCCCACAACTCGTTTTTTCTTCTCCGCCGATGCTGCCAGACCTGCTGAGTTTTTCCAGGTAATTCTGTTTTTGTTTTGGATTTCCAGCATCCGCAGTTTTTTTGTTTTTATTTTTGTTTTTAACCCACCTATTGTATCCTAGTTGCAAGGACATCTGTGCCACTCTGCTGTCAAGCATTGCTGAGGGCCTCAGGGGCAGTAGTTCCGATTTAAAAAGCTACTCTCCCTGATGAGAAGGCATGCAGCTTCACTGAAAATGGCACAGGTGCCTGTCCGATATACAACCCAGCAAAAGTGGATTGTGATGGGATCACGGATGTAACTAATAGATGGCAAGATACCCATTTGCAGCGACTTCTGGATGCTTACTGAATCAATATCACTTATATTTCCCTTACTCCATGTTTACTTGGCTGTGGATCATCATGTGATTTCCCCCTTTTGATTACGTTTTACTGTTGTACTGGTGGCTACATGATATAATAAAAGCCAATGCAATTAGATTAAAATTGAAAATTTACATCCTTGTAGCTTTATCGTTCAGCTGTCAGTAAAATTCTGTTCTTGTTTCATATTAATTTGATACTTTGCTGTATTAAACTGACATAAGTAATACATTAATATTGTTAGCAGACAATAAAATATGTAAATCGTTAGGGAAGCTCAGGTAGGAATTCTTTCATGTTTTGTTAACGGAGCTTTATTATTGTACTGCAGGTATACAATAGCAGCTTGTATAATGAAAAATTTATGAAGCCCAGTTAGGAAGTGTGACAAGTATCCAACATACACTTCATGTTCACAATGGGCTGAATTTTAGGGAGCCATGTCACTGGTTGAAAAGTTGGGGTCAAGACCACATCCACATGGCTGGTTCGCCTGAGCCAATTTTATAGCCATTGGGCTGTTTATTGACTCAGGGTGAGACTTCCGCCTCCATCTGGGAGTGCTTAATTGTTAAAGGTTAAAGTGTCGGGGCCAGGTTTACTTAATGGGAGGAAGCAGCATGATGTTCATGCTGTAGACAATGGTAAGAGAAAACTATGGGTGGACTGTTAATCTCCAAGTCTCACAATGAGGTGTTAAGAATGTCGGATTTTACAAACAGTTATATTTTAAACTGTCTATATAATTCCAAGAAGGAATGCAACTGGGGATCCAGGACATCACTAATTAACATTTCTACTTGGATACAAGGCCCATTTAATTCACAATGCCATGGAGATGGGTTTTGGGAGGGGAAAAATCCATTGTAGCATTGGGTTACAGGATTTCCCAAGATAGCACTGAACCCAACAGACCCAAGTTAGCTTGCAAGAACCTGAGAAAGAAAGAAAGCAAGAAAATAGAGGTAGTAAGTCCTGCACCTGAAGCTGAGAAAATGCTAACTTTATTGTTCACCATGTGGAACACAGGTGCTAACTCATACTCAGATTGAAGATTGAGTTTGTGAAAATCTAAAAGAAGCTGGAAGATGTGCCTAGCTTGGGCTAGAGAGGAGTCTCCATCTTGTCGTATGATCCTTTCAGTCAGTCACCGGAAGGTCGAATAGCTTTTTTATGGGGATTGTAGCACCATTTAAGAGCCTCAATTGGTCCAAAGACAGTTGGGCCACCTGACCCCTCACCTGCTGCAGGTAAAATACCAGCAGATGCGGATAGGTGACATGCACAAGCCACCGCCAATGCACCCTGATTTTATGGCCACGCACCTTCCAGACAGCTTCTGGGCAGGCTATAAAATTCCACAAAATGTTTCAAAACAACTTCATTATACTGTTACCACAAAAATGCGTTTGAACTCAGGATTAGCCAGCCCAAATCTGACCACATGGGGAAGAACTTTCCCCCCGTCAGGGGGAAGTACAGGAGCAGGCACAGGAAGGTGCTTCTCCGATTGGTGCCCCCGATTGGGGGATTGCCACCAGTTTACGTGGGCGGGCCAATTAAGGGCCGCCCAATGTGACGTCTGCCAGGAAGCGCAAAAGAGCGTACTGATCTCCCTGAGGCTAGGTGCTGCATCAGGGAGATCAGCGCCAAATTTAAAAATGGTAAAGGTGCACAAACAAAATTTCCCTGACAATTCCCCTCATGTGACACTGACACATGAGTTGGGACATGTCCATCGCTTTAAATCAAACATTTATTAAATTTTAAAAAACCCTCACAAAACCTCATCCCACCTGTGGATGAGGTTTCATGCTTTTTCTGAAGCCCGCCAGGGCTCCTGGCCTGCCTGCCAAGTTGGAGGGGCAGGTCCACTAATTATGTCAATTACTTTTTAATTGGCCTCAATAGGCCGTTGACAGGTTGGCGGGTGCACAGCTGATTCGGCTGTGCCCGCGCCGGCCTGAAAATTGAAATGGGGCGCGGTGAAGTCAGGAGTTCCACCCGATGTCATCCTGCATCATTTTACGCATCGACAAGCGGGCCCCGCCCCCCACTTGCCAACCTAAATATCCTGGTCATGGAATTTGCCTCACAAGACACTTGTAACATGATGCAGCTCCTTAAAATTTAATTACTTTAGCAAATTAATTACATTAGACATATTTCTGCAGTTTTAAAGCCAGAAAATGGAAGTTCTCTTATGATGCTGAATGCAAACGTTATTCAAAAATTTTACCATTGAGCATTAGTGTTTTCTTTAGCAGTGCAGTTTTGAAAAACCTGACACTGAAAAATTGTAGAATGGGATTGTGAAATCACTAAGGGCAATTACTTAAGAGATGCTTCAGCGATAGACCACACTATTGTTTTCTCTTGACCTTAAAATATAATTTCCACTGGTTTTAATGAAAATTTTTCCTCAATTCAATTCAATAATAATTTGTCTTGCAGTTGGAAATGTTTTTATACTTTCTGTTTGACTGGTTGTATCCAACTAAAGGGTAATCTAAATACCTCCTGCAAAATGCCAGGTCCCACTATTGCCCTTAGTAATTTCGCAATCCCATTCTACAATTTGTCAGTGATAAGTTTTTCAAATCTGCAGTGCTAAAGAAAACATTAAAGCTCAATGGTAAAATTTTTGAATAAAATTTGCATTCAGCATCATAGGAGAACTTCCATTTTTCAACCCAACAAAATGCCCTTATGTACACTCATTATAGAAATGTAACAATTCTGCCTCGCTTTACTTTGATAGCTGTCATTTGAATTCAGTCAGAACAGGTGAAGGCATGTTTGCCTCTCCACTTGACAGGGGGGCATCACTGTTGGTAAAGAAATTCAGTTCATCCTCAAGGCTTTATCCTGGCCCGAACAATGTTTTCATCTCCAGGATCATCTATATATGAGAAGAAGGCTCCTTAGTTTGAAACATGGAATGATGCCAGTCTAAAACAGACACTTGGGCCAGGATTTTCAGTGCTCACCGGCATCAGACATGTTCGGTAGCGTGAGTGGACAATATGGCGAGAAATCAAAAATTGGTTTCACAACGTTGTGATACCAGTTTACGATCGTCTGCTCCACCCGCTGATGGTGGACCGCATTCCCCGCCATTGAACATTGGGAACCTCATTGTAATACATCATTATAAGGCCAGTCCGCCGGACTCAGCCCCCCCTGCTGGATCGTCCGCCCACATCAGCAGGAAAACACATCAACATGTTTCACAACAGCATATATAAGGCGTGCACTTGGCAGGCTGCACTTCTCATGGGACTTCAAGCTTTGTTCCCTACCTTGCTTCGGTCAGCACTCGCTGTCATCAATGCCAGGCTTCACAGACAGCACCACATCACTTTTAGGGGGCTCATGGCAGGTCCATACCTACCAGGTCAGCCATATGTGGCTGGTTTTTTAATGGCTGCAGGGCAAAGTCTTGCTTGGGCTGGGGGGAGAAGTGGCCTCAGGCAAGGGAAGAGGCTGCAGGGTGAGGGCTGTACTGGGGAAGGAGGGTATCCCGGGATGTGTGTGGGGGCACATGTTGATCTGTCCAAATGGCCTCAAGATGGTGAGGGCTGAGGAGGCAGTCTCTAGAGGAGATGAGGCCAGATGGATGTGTGAGGGTACGTGGGTGAGAATGAGTGGTGATGTCCCTTGAGCTGGCGGTGAGTGAGATGCCAGTGAATGTGTATTGATTGATTGTATTGAGTTTAGAGCGATATTCTGGCTGCATGAATGTGATCATTCACCTTTTTTCTGCATTGGATGGCCAACCTCTTCTGTGCAACATTAGCACTGATCACCACTGCCATCGCCTGCCAAGCCGGAGTGGTAATGTAGCTACCCCTCCAGCAGCCAGAGCTGGCTAGAGGAAATTACAGTGGGTCTCCAAGGTGTACAAAAGGCATTCGAGGGCTGCAGTCTTTTTGCCTTTTGGGGCCATGTCTTCTTTGCTGCAGTCCTGGGCTGGGAGCACTTAGCGTGGCTGTACTTTAAATGTGGTGCCTGGCGTGATGAAGCGGTGAGGTGACGGTGTGGCCCACCATCGAAACCGACGTGTTTTCTCGGAATGCATAACTAATGTGGAGGGTTTGGAATGATAGGGTGTGAAAAGCTGCCATTGTGGCCGGTGGATAAAATGTCGTTTTACCTGCCCACTACCGCACTTAGTGCAAATCTGGGATGATTCTGCCCTTGGTCTGCTGCAGCTGAAGAAAAAGGTAGCTAGCTGCCTATGGAAAACAAATAACTGAAGATATTTTTCTCTCTGGATGATAGGTTGTTTGGATATGCTTTGAATGTGTTACTTCAGATCTCATGTTTCTTTTAAACTTTATGCCCCACCATTGAATGCTGTAAGCCATGGACTAATTGTGATTCTTGTGTCCAGCATTCAAAACCATGTTTGCCTCATTTGCATTAGGATTACAATCCTAAATGTCTGTCCTTAAATGGGTTGGCAGGAGGTCATGTGATGCAAAGGATAGTGCCCCTGCCTCTGAGCTGGAAGTCCCAGGTTTAAGTTCCACTCCAGGATTTGATGGCTGAGGAAGTTGTGTTTATAATGTGGCCAAACAGATTGGGTATCAATTTGTAAATCATTTCAACATATGCCAATGGCAAGTGTTGAGAGCGGGAGAAATTCCTGGTTAGCCACATGACGACTGGCATGACTGATTATCCATGTGATGGAAAGAAAATTGAAGCCTCTAACATCACTATTCATAGCTTGGCTACATTATGCATGTAAAGTGCATGTTGCCATTGCAAATTTGACTCCCTGGGGGGGGCCGGTTGGTTCAGTTGGCTGGATCAGATTGGTGTCAACAGCACAGGGTTTGATCCCAGTTCTAGCTGGGGTGGATTCGGGACCTGCCTTCTTGTCCTACCCATGGTGGAGGTGGTGGCGCTGTGGGTTGGACCTGCCTTCGCGCAGACAAAGTAAGAAGATGATGATGATACAGATTGGTATATTGCCACTCATAATGCCAGCCACTAGAAAACAATGGGGCAGTCAAGGTGCCAAAGATCACATCCAAGTAGATTTCCGCCTTTGCCTACCTCAGACCTTTGCCAAAAAAAACTGGGGAGGAGGAATGAGGGGAAGAGGAATGAGAGGGAGAGAGAAGAAATCCTAGGCCAAAATGTTTGAAACCAAGCTACACTGCTCAAATCCAAAACTAAACACATGTTATGAAGTTTTGTCACTTATTTTCCAGGTTACAATCTTGAGAGAGGTACCAAACCTCTTATTTCAACTAGCTATATACTATGCTTGAGTGTCAGCACTTTATTTTTAAATCCCAACCACTCAAATGCAGTAAGCCTCAGAAACTGGTCAATATCACTAACTGGAGCTGTTCTTTACAATGATTTAGTTGATGAAAGTTGAACCAGTTAAAAGTATATCTAGCTGATTAACATTGATTCCCAAAATATAAGGACAGTAGTTTGGCCCCACAATTAAAATGAAATGAACTGCAATGAACGCTTATCTCTCAATGAGTCGCTTAATGCACTGATTACAACCTCTTACTCCTTTTCTTTTCAAGAACTAGATATTAGAATTTTAACACAGAGATAAAAACAAAAAACTGCGGATGCTGGAAATCCATAAGGACTCGAAACGTCAAATCTTTTCTTCTCCGCCGATGCTGCCAGACCTGTTGAGTTTTTCCAGGTAATTCTGTTTTTGTTTTGTGATTAGAATTTTAACTGCAAATATACTATATAATATTACTGTTACATGATTACTCAATTATTATTTATTTAATAAATTCAGTTAACTGCTCAAACCTAAAATAAGGTTCAATGTGATATTCTACCGTGTTCCAAGAGAATTCACAAAATAACAGAAATGTTCTATTTGTTAGGTGTGTGAACCTCTGTTAATCTCTCCATCTCTCTCTCCTTTAAGACTACCCTTCAAACCTACCACTTTGACCAAGCTCTTGAGCACATGTTCCCTCACAACAATTAAGAAGTGTTTAGATGAGCATTCGAAATGCCATAGCATATAGGGCTACGGGCCAAGTGCTGGAAAATGGGATTATAGATAGGTGCTTGATGGCTGGCATGGACACAATGGGCTGAAGGGCCTGTTTCTGTGCTGTATGACTCTATGCTGTAATGTCTCCTTCATTAGTTTCTAATCAACTTTTGTCTGATAATGCTCCTTTGGAGTTCCTTGGAGAGCTGGGGGTTACTATGTTAAAAATGCTATATAAATTAATGCTACTGTTATAATTGAAGATTTACCTATATATGGAAGAACTCCATGCCTTAGACCCATATCCGGCACCGGGAGAAGGGTTGTGGGAAATGAAGATGGGACATATTTCACATATCCACTATTTACAGAGGAAGGAGCACATTTAAAAGTGCAGATGCCTTGCTTCAGAAGCAATTTTTGTCACCCAGGTTTCTGAAACATGGCTTGTGGGATTTACGAATTTGAAGAAAAAGTCTAAACCCACCTGAGTTGCTTGGAGAGGTCAAGTATATTTTTGGAAAGTTCAGGTACTCTTTTGGAATTGATAATACTAGACATAAACGTGCATAAAAATGGAAATGGACTGTGGAATTGTCAAGCTATCAAGTCATTTAAATATCTTACACTTTATTTTTTGAAAAAAGAACAGCCTGCAATTAAAAAAAGTAAGTGCTTGCAACTTCAATAAATGTTTGCTGACATAAGCCTGAAGACTATCATTATGGTATTAGTGCTGCTTGAATGCTTCGACAAACCTACCATTATCAAAATGTGGGCCTTATAAATTCACAGCTTAATTGACAGCTCAAAATGGTTATAAAGGGATTAACTGTCTTTGATTTGAGGCAATGAATACAAATGTTTGTCTTTATTATGGATGAAGTACTTGAAGTGATTTACATATATTAAATGGGCTTTTAACAATAAGAGTATTTTGTAATATAGAGATGTTTGTAATTGATACTCAGGACTTTATTTTATTTCATCTCAAAATGGCTCCTGAGATCTTTTTATTTATTTATTCATGGAACGTGGGCTTCTCTGGCTGGGCCAGCATTTATTGCCCATCCCTAGTTGCCCTTGAAGAGGTAGTGATGAGCTGCCTTCTTGAACCGCTCCAGTCCATGTGGTGCAGGTACACCCACAGTGCTGTTAGGAAGGGAGTTCTAGGATTTTGACCAAGCGAGAGTGAAGGAATGATGATATATTTCCAAGTCAGGATGGTGAGTGACTTGGAAGGGAACTTCCAGGTGTTGGCGTTGCCATTTATCTACTGCCCTTGTCCTTCCAGATGGTAGTGATTGTGGGTTTGGAGAGTGCTGTCTAAGGAGCCTTGATGAACTCCATGGTGGATACTGGGTGAGTTGACAAGGAAGGTATAGGGCAAAGGGTGGTGGGTGGGGGGAGTGGGATTCATGAATTGACATGAGTTGGCACTAGGTTGATATTGGAGCTATAAAGGGGCATGGGGGTGGGTAGAGTGGCATAGGTTGGCATGGAGGACAATGGATAAGGTGGCATAAGTGGGCATGAAGAGTGTGGGAGGTGGGGTGAGGGGGTGTGCAGCATGAGGGCTAGAGGGTCTTACTGCTTTTATTATAACTGGGACAAAGTGCCAGAGCACGGAGAAGGGTCTTTTAAACAGCCCATCTCTGCACTCGGCAACCTGTTTGGCTGCCTCCACACTGTTTCTAGAGGTGGCAGCCCTGACTCCAGTTAGCACCATGCCCCCATTTGGAAGTTTCTCCTAAGTCAGGCTTGCTGAGTTGGGAATTATCCCAACTTTGCACACCTGACTTGCGGCAAAAATTTGGCTCATAGACAAAAGGATTTGGGACGCAGCTCCAAGAGTGGTCAAATATATGCAAGCCAATAAAACTAGAGTAAGAATAGAAAAGGTCAAAGCAAGTTACAAACTTGACCTCTACCACAAGATAGATACAGATGAGCAAGGCCATTAGGTCCATAACTTATCCATCCAAAAGCATCCGATTGTCTCTTTCATAGCATGTACCTCTTTCTTCAGGATTTCCATGGTTTTGTTTGTATTACTGTTTATGGAAATCCATTCCATATGCTGCTCACTGTCTGAGTGAAGAACCTCCTGACATCAGGCCTAAATTTGTCTTTTGTTAATTTGAACCTTGCTTTCTTTGTCCCATTGTCATTGTTTACTTTGATTTAATGTTCTGGATTTATTTTCTTCTATACTGTTTATTACAAAATTCTGTAAGCCAAGTCTTAGTCACCTCTATACAAGGTGGAAAAGTTTCTCTAGTATTCTCTTATGCTTCACTTTTCCAATGCTGGGATCAAATTGATGGGATCTTCTCTCCATCACTCCTGAAAATGACTGCATTCATATTACTCTACCATTCATCCTATGGTTGTCCAGTTGATTTTGCTTGATTGGCACACTATCCTACCCCTTCAACATTCACTTCCTCAATCACCAGCCCAATATGGCTGCTGTGTGGGTGTACCTCCACTGCACATACATCAGTTCAAGGAGGAGACTAACTACCATCATTTCAAGGGAAATTAGGGATGAATGATAAATTGTGATCTTGACAATGATGCCCACATTAAAAGAAAGCTAATTCTTGTTTAAGTTATTACAAGACTACAAGTTCAATGTTCAGATGATCTGATAGCTTCAATAAACTGCATAGTATTTTGTTCACTTCTGTCAGCCATGGTTAGTTAGAATACAATTTTCATATTGCATCCATATAATACAAAGCGCTAACTTCATCCAGTAAAAATGGAATTCTCCATAAGTAGTTTAAGGATTTTTTAATTTAAATGTTGGTGGGTATCATACTCATGCACAGAAGGAATTTATTAATAGGCACTGTCATCTTACAAACAGCCTGGATGAACTTTCAGGACATGTCCAGTAACCCTGAAAGATTAATGTAAGTTACGTGCCCTGGGCAGCCTTCACAGAGTTGCACTGCATACATCTTTTCAGCCTCCGGTGAATTTAAACCATCACTTCCCTGCACCAAGAACCGATTTATCTTGTTCCAAGCCCCTGGAGGCTCTTTTCCAGATGTCACCCACGTTTCAGCCGAGCAATATAACAATAATTTGCCTGCAGCAAATGCCTATATTAATCAACATATTGTTGTGTGTGGTATATTGGGTTGATCCCATTTTGTAAACCTAATCTAAGGGGCAGGGCTTCTGGATTCTGACACTCATTTGTCTGGGGCTGACTTTGTTGGTTCTGTATTTGCAGTACCATTCGAGCAAGTCTTCGCAGAGCAATTCCTACATGTTTCCTACTTTGTTAATCCTAACTCCAAAACAACAAATAAATCAGCTGGAATCAATACACCAGAACAGTATTCTGGCTCTTATTCTACATTCTGCCCTTGCTGGGAGTTGAGACATTAATGGCCGGGAACTTGCAGGGTTTTTGACATGGAACTGTCAGTGTTTGCTGTCATTATCCTTCTGAATCTGACTGCAATTTCAGGATTTAGTACAAGTGCAGATTAATTTGGAAACCCTGAAGTTGTAGTCTGTCATTCACTGCTCCAACACAGCTGCAGTGTGGATCCCCCCAACCTGAGAGCTAGTAATCAGCAAAATCAGTTGATCAGGCAAGAACCTACCCTAATCCTCTTTCATATTGCTACTGGAAACCCCATAAAAAGTTAAGCCGTGTTCAGTGAGATGTTACCTGGGTCTCTGACAGTGATCTGAGTAAACTATTGCTGAAAAACCAACTTCGCCCTGAAAAACTAATTTTATATTTGTGGAATGTTATTAAATGTCTCAATTACCACTCATTACTAAATAATAATTATTTTAAAGTTTGTTCATGATATTTTAGCTTCTACCTTAAACCCATGTGCATGCCTGAATCCTTTACTTCCCTCGGTAAAATTTTTTAAAAAGCAGTTTATTTAGTGCTTCTCATTTGCTGGTTGGCTGTCCCTCAGAATTATTTAATGTGTTTGGCTACTTGGGCAGTTTGACACTGAGAATCCCCATTAAATAATGAGAGAGTTAAAGTTCTAAGCACAGGGATTGCTAGATCTCTCAGTGAGACTACCTTCAAGGTCATTGACAAGCACTCTTGCTTCGCTACTGACTGCAAAATCTGGGCCATAAGTTGAGTGAATCCAAAGTCACTATACAAGCTATAGTGCAGCTGTCAAATTCTCTCAAAGTGTGGGAATCATTACCATATTAAATAACAATTCAGCAATTACTACAAATTGTTTCAGGTGTAAAATGGAGCTCTTTAAAATAAAGAAAATACTGCAATGTTAATGATCATTAGCATGTAACAGGTGAAACAAAACTACTAGTGCTCTGAGATTACGAACTATTTTTATTGAAAACATTCCTGCTTAATTACATCAAGAGCAATGAAATATGGCCAATCATAAAGTTTACATACAGATTCTCTTTATTATACTTTTTTTAAAGTTACAGGAAACTCTTCTGCCATTTTTGTTTTAAACTCTGTTTCTGTAATCCAGCATTACATTTCAGATGCTCACAGTCAGTTCCAAGGGTGGGCAAAGTAATGGGTATTCATGACAGAAAACTAGAAAAAGTCTGCACACCACAGACTGTAAATTTTACAACATGTATGCCTCTAATACAAGTAAAATATTGAAACAAGGCTGCACAGAATACAGAACAGGGATTCACAATCTCTGCCAGGGTCTGGAAGAGTGTTGAATGGAAGTCAACTGTTTCCTGAGAGAACAAGGTAAAATCATCTGCAGGGTTGTTCACATGCAACACCTTGGGGCTAATTTCATAGAAGCGCTTTGCAGACTGGAGCAGGTTGTCCTCTGTAATTTCAGCCAGGAACAATATGAGTTAAGGAGATCTAATCTGGCAACACAAGGATACAAACAAACATTTTTACGGGCCACAGGCTGAACGAAAACTGATCCTGAGCTGGCTTGTTGACTCCAGTGTTGCTTTGGAACTTGGTGAAGGAGGTTGCGTGTGTGTGTGTTTGTGGGTGTCAGGTGTCGGGGGAGGGGGGGGGCGATGCGGGGATGTTGAGGGGGGGGGGGCGTGGAAGTGATAATTTTAACCTAAGGGGCAAGATTGGATCAGCAACCCATTTTACATCCTGCTTGATTTTACAATTGCATTTTACAGAATCATAGATTGATACTGTACAGATGGAGGCCATTCGAACCATTGTGTCTCTTTGGATCCCACACCCCTATTCTTTCCCTATATCCCTATATTTTTCCCCTTTAAATATTCAACTTTCTTTTGAATGTTATTATTGAATCTGCTTCCATGTGCCCCTTTATATTGCATATCGGATCACAACAACTCACTATATAAGGAAATGTTTCCTCACATTGCCTCTGGTTCCTCTGCAATCTTTTTAGATATGTGTACTTTGGTAGACATTCTGCTGCTGTTACTTGATCAAAATCCTTCAAGATTCTGAACATTTATATAAAATCCCCAGCTCTCAACCTTTTTGCTCTAAGGAGATCAAATCCAGCTTTTCCAGTCTTTCCATAGAACTGAAGTTCCTCATCCTTAGTACCATTCAGATAAATATTTTCTGCACTCTCTCCTAGGTCTAGACATCTTTCCTAAAGTGTGATGCCCAGAACTGAACATAATACTTCAGCTGTGTCCTAAATAATGTTTTGTCATCGCATAACCTCCTTGTTTTTATATTTTATGCCTCCATTAATAAAACCAAGGGTGCCTTATGCTTTTAAACAGTATTCTCGACTTCCTGTCCCTTCAAAGATTTGTGCACTTACATTTGCAAATCCCTCTGTTGTAATATGCCTTTAAGGGATATCAGCATGACATCACTAGAAGGGAAATATGTCAAGTGATCCAGTCTTAGTATCACTATTGCTTTGAGCAGAGCACATACACAGCTCAGATGTCTTCAAGATTAATACTTATATATAATTGTTCCTATCTGCCCAGTCTTAATAATTGAACCCACAAGGTGTTTGCCTAATCTCTTAAGAGCAATTGGTGCCTTGTGTCTTGTACAGAAAATAAGCCCAAGGTATTATATCATTATAACATGACACCCTCTATTTCTGTATCCATTTTAAAATCATATCATTTAGTTCATATTGCCTCTCTTCATTTTTCTACAACACTTAAAAGTCTTTCACAGATATTGTTCCAGAAATGCTGATCTAAGTACAGCGATACTTCAGGAGCTGCCGACCTAGTAGAAACCAATTAAAATCACCAAGGTTATTTACACACTTTGGAGTTGATAGTTCCCAATTTAAACCCACACAACTTAGCGGATGGTAAAGACACCCACCCAAAACTACAGTGGGGTCCTTTTCACTCATGCATTTCAGGTCCTGATGATGTCATTGAATCCCAACTGCAATTCTAACTCAACAGCTTCAGTGGGAGGTGATGGTGTGTTTCCTGCCAGGTGAAAGCAGTGAGGAAAAGGACAAGGACCAGGAAAGGCCTAAAACATTACTCCCTTGGAACAGACTGGAAGCTGGACAGGGGTGCTGCTTTTGACCAAACCTATAAGTGATGGTCTACACTGATGTGAACTCTCTTTCTCTTACATATCATGAAATGTATCATGAGACGTACCCCCCAACCTGTAGGATATAGCAGCTTATTCTGCCACCTACCTGGTCACAATGGGTGGTCTTAAAGCCACAAAATTTCCTGTCGCTTCTTGACAACTTTCTGGGTAGAGCAGGGGGGAACTTGGCCAGTGGAGTTTAAATGATGACCTCATTTCTGGAGCAGTGACTGAGTTTCTAAATTGCACCGTGACTCACCCGCTGAAAATTGGTGCATGTTTAAAATCAGACCTTTGATTTATTTTTAATATAGGCAAGGTATGGATCAGTGCTGAAGGATCCATCGGTCTGCAGGGGTCACATTCTGTGTTGGGGGCCAAAGGGAGGAAAATTTGGCCCAACGTTATTCTCAAATTAAATTGAAACATTGCCTATAATCATTATGGAAAACAACTAGTCCTATTTCAAACAAATGGTAGTAGTCTTCTCGCGAATGACAGTGCATTTATAATTTATTGTAAATCCAGCCACCAGATTTTCTTATTATAAAAGCAAAACTTTCAAAGTGCTAAGCCTACCAACATAACATACTGCACAAATAAAGGTCCTACAAGTTTCTAATAGATGTTATGAAAATCTTGATCAGTAATGCTACTATAGGGCCTGTGTTTGCTAACTGCCTCCTGGAGCATGCCTGCTAAAAATATTCAGCTGTAACTATTGAATTTTGAGACTGGAATGGGAGGGGCACTGCGTGGCTACAGGCATCTCTTCCTGGAAATACCAACAGTAAATCCTGATTAAGTACTGCTCAGCATGAGGAATAAGTTTAATTATCAGCAATGTGTTAGATGTCAGCAGGAGACCAACCTCTAAAAAACATTTTCCACTTTGAATTTACACAACTGTAAATCCCAAGAAGGAAAATATTTCAGAGGTGGTTTTCCAATAACAGAGCACAGCTAGTTGGATTTGCAATGGGTACTCCCTTTTTCACCAGCATATTTTAATTTAGTGACCCAGCCTTCAAGGGCCCAATGACATCAGAGGTATACTTATGTGGGTTCCATCCGTTTTCCATTTGTAGTTTGGCCCAGGTTAGAGCTATAACACTAGCCCATATTTTGAACTGTTCAAGATCACATGTGGTAATAAGACTTCCAATGGGTGGATGGATCCAAATCTTGAAAGTTTCAAGTCCATTTTAGCTGTTGAGATCACAAGTGACTTATGTTGAAAATGCCAGGGATATAGCCATACAGTCATTTACATTTTTGTTTTGGTCGGTCTGTGTTTGAGATTGGAATAAAGAGAAAGATTGTGTACTAACCACGCTCAAAGTTTGACCCTGAGTATATGAATACCTGTTCCAGGCAAATATCTTTACTCTAGAGTACAAAATAATTCTGCAGAAATTTGGGATTATACTTCTGCCGTAAGTATAAAGGAAACGGGGTTTAACAGTGTAAACATGGGGAGCCATGTTTGCTCAGTCTCCTGTGACCCAAATTACAGAAGCACACAATGCATATGTGTCTGTACTTTAAAGGTTCATTGACAAGACTACGGAAAATATTTTAAATTCAACTTTAAGATATTAGGAAAGGTAACAACTCAAAAATACATGAGTATGTTTATTAACTGGAAATGAATGGTGCATTACTGGAGTATAGATTCAGTTCAGGTACTATGGATTTCAGGTGTGAATGACACATGATCTACATTGTCCTTGCATAGCACCGTGAGAGTCAATCAATCTCTGAACAAGATGAGTTTAACAGAGAAAACACAAGGCTTTAAATAAAGCTGTATATGGAATTCTTAACAAGATACACAGTCATTCTCCTGGGACAAAACAGAAACCGCTTGAATAACCTATTTAAGACTACAGACAAGCACCTTTGTTGTCTTTGTTTCATCCCTGGCTGGAGTTAGTTGTCAAAGCTCATTTATCTCCAGCTGTGCAAAAAATCAACAGCAGGAAACCTCCCAAAAGCTCCCCATAATCTTACTGGTGCTCTAAAAATTGAAGAACAGAAAAGCAATGCTTGAGTTAAAATTATAAAGAGCCACCCTTGTCTAAACAGATATTGCATTCTTTACCAGACTGGCTGGTAGAACTGACAGCAAATAGATTCCTATCTGTGTGCAAACAGTTACTTTGATTGGAATTCCATCAGCTATTTGAAAAAGCTTCTGTGAATGCAAGCTGTGAAGAGACACTTTATGCCTGAGGGGAATCTGAATGTTTAGTAGTCTCAGAGGCACAGATTTTATTCACTCTGTTCGGTAACCTGACAGAATGCTAATAAAGCATCCATGTCAAAGCTCAGATCACAGTTTAGTGGCATGCCATCAGTGTGAGTACCTGATGCTTCAGAATATTGATTTTTCACAGAATTAAAATTAATTCAACACTTAAAATTATTTTTTAAAAGTCCAAAATCATTTTTGTAAGACAAATATGGTGGTTTGAATAGCCATCCATTTTAAGAGTATTTTTTTCTCTGTGATACCAGTTTAGTATTTAGAAAAGAAAATACTTTTGTTCTTGTCAGTTGCTGAACATACTGTTTATCTCTGTGTATGTGTCATGTGCAATACAAGGCTAATATTGGTGATATTGCCAAATGAATGCTTTGTAAGATCATATGAGATTCTGTTGTTCCTTTTTCAACAACGGGTATTAACTATCAGTTTAAGACAGAGGAATGCCATTCAAAAGTGTGAATTGTGTCTGCTAACCACGTTGTCAACAATTTTTAACTCATAGTCCCTCTAAAGACTATCGGTAAAAGATTCATTTTCTTGAAATATTTGTCCTGACAATGATGTGCTTTAAAAAGAATGCTTGACCTTCATTTAAAACAAGTCAAACAGAAACCGAGCTACAATTCTTCACTCATTCAAAAGTTAGGCAGCCATGTCACAAGTTGAGTATTTTTGGTGTTCAACAGTTCCCTCTTGTTTATCTACCAATCATTATATCTGGATCAATTAGTGACAATGGATTGCTCAAGCTAATGTGCTGCAGGTCCCATTCTTCAAAGTTCTCCTCTCCAATCCTTGGTAAAGACATGAAACCAGAATAAATGGGGAATATTTTCAGGAGAAATGCCCTTCATCAAGCACTACAAGTGTAGTATATTTATCAAGGGAGGGCCGGTTAGCTCAGTTGGCTAGACGGCTAGCATGTGGATCAGGTTAATGGCAATAGCACAGCTTTCAATTCCCTGGAAAAACTCAGCAGGTCTGGCAGCATCGGCGGAGAAGAGTTGACGTTTCGAGTCCTCATGACCCTTCGACAGAACTTGCGTTCGCATCCGCAGTTTTTTTGTTTTTATCTCAATTCCCATCCTGGCTGAGATAGACTTGGGGTCTGCCTCCTCACCCTGCCCGTAATTTAAAAATCACGGCACTTAGCTGTGTTTCAGCAAACAATCGCTGATGACCTGCCTTCGGCCAGAGAACACATGAAGATATTTTTCAAGCAAATGCAAAGAGTAACATTTCTTCACACTTAACATAGTGTTATAAATGTCAAATTGCTTTGTTTGAACACTAATATTTTTTGATTCTGCAAATTTGAATATTTTTCTTAATATTGATTATATTAAAACATGAATCATGTCACTAATTTTAGATTTATACCACTCTACTGCTAATCACTATGTAGCTGTTCTTGCAGAGGCTGCACTGAAGGCAAAGCAAAAGTAGAGTAAAGATTATCGACTGACTTAAGGGAACCCAGAAATCTTTTATAAGGATTTAAAAAGTGAAAGGATAGCTGCAGGCATGGTAGAGCTGATTATGGACAAAAAAAAAATCTCCCTGTTGAGACAGAGGATATGGCTGAGGAATTGAATGAATGCCTTGCATCCCTGTTCACAAAAGAAAAGGTTGCTGTTAATTTTGCACTAGAGGTGGAAGAATTGGATGGAATAGAATTGATAGAAAGGAGGTACCAAAAAGATTGGCATCACTCAAAGTTAACAAGTCATCCAGTCCAGGTGGTATGCATCTTAGGTTGCTGAGGGAAGCAAGGATAGAGATAACAGAAACTCTGACCAGAATCTTTCAATCTTCCTTAGATATGGGAGTGGCATGGAGGACTGGAGGATTTCAAATGCACATCCCTGTTCAAAAAAGGGTAAAGGGATAAACCCAGTCATTCAGTGAGTCTAACATCAGTGGGACTACTAGAGACCATGGCCAAGTGCAAAATTAATTCTCACTTGGAGGAGCCTGAGTTAATAAAGGATAACCAGCACAGAGTTGTTTGAGGTAAATCATGTCTGGCTAACCTGATTGAGTTCTTTGATAAAATAACAGAGGATTGATGAAGGTAGTGGAGTGCATGTTGTGTTATGGACTTTAAAGAGTGATTTGATAAAGTACCACAGACATATTTGGAAAAAGAGGCACATGGCACTAAAGTAACAGTGGTAAATTGGATATGAAATTGGCCAAGGGATGGGAGGCAGAGAGTAGTGGTGAACAGAAGTTTCTCTGACAGTAGAGAAGTATGCAGTGAGCTGGGTCCCCAACAATACAGTATCAGGGACATTGCTTTTCTTGCTACTATATAAATGAGCTGGACCAGGATACAGGGAGTACAATTCTGAAGTTTATGGATGATACAAAACCCGGCAATATAGTAAATAGAGAGCATAATATAGCTTAACTTCAGGAGGACACAAACAGACTGGTGAAATGGATAGACACATGGCAGGTGCAATCTAACACAGGTAAGGTTGAAATGAAGCATTTAGGAAGAAATGACATGGAAAGGCAATATAGTTTAAAGGATGCTACTTTGAGGTAGTACAGAGCAGATCGAGAGGAATGTAGAGCTGCTTACTCACAAAACTTTGAAGGTGGCAGAGCAAGTTAAGATGATGTTGAAGAAAGGCACTTGGCTTTATAAATAGGGACATTGAATACAAAACCGATTAAGTTTTGCTAAAACTTTACAAATCTCTGATTAGCCTTCAGGTGGAGTGTTGTGTACACTCCTGGGCATCACATTTTAGGAAGGAAATCAAGGACATGAAGAGGATACAGAGAAGGTTAATCATGATATCAGGGATGAGCAAGTTCAGTTATGTGGAGTGATTGGAGAAAATAGGGTTGCACTCCTCACATCAGCGAAGGTTATCGGGAGACCTAATGTGGGGTTTTGTTAGAGCAATTAGGGAGAAACTAGGGGTATGAGACTAAATAGGAAAGTTGATTCAAAGAGTCTCCTTGTGTGCTGAAAAATTCTGATTCTATGTCATAAGTCATTTCCAACATTATGTAAATTAAATACTCCATTAATTAAAACAGATTAGTGCTTGATCTCATTCTGAAATGAAATTACTTTGTATTTGTCAATTTTAATCTGTTGGAAGCATTAAGTCTGAATCACATGATTCTGAGTTTAAGTTTTAGGGCATGGGTTCATAATCTCATAAATCATTCATAAAATGCTACAGTATTGAAGAAGTACTGAAGTCAAGTCTGCCTGTTTATTTACTACTTGAAGAAAAGCAGGAGGTTCACTCACTGCCCTGATCACTGTTCCTCTCTCAGCCAGAATCACCAAAACAGATTAACTGGTCACACATTTTATTGCTGCTTTGTGATGAAAAGATACCACCATTTGTAGGGGTATGGGAAAAAAGCAATGGAGTGGCACGAATTGGATAGCTCTTTCAAAAAGCCAACATGGGCACAATGGGCCAAATGGCATCCTTCTGTCCCACTTGATTCTATACTTGCAAACATATCATTGTGCCTCATAAATTGTGTTATGGCAAGAGGTGCTTTGGGATGTTTCAATCACTTAAACAAATGTTGTATAAATATAACTGTCCACCAATATCCATTACAAGCCTACCGACTCCCACAGCTACCTCGACTACAGCTCCTCACACCCTGCTTCCTGTAAGGACTCCATCCCATTCTCTCAGTTCCTTCGCCTCCGTTGCATCTGTTCTGATGATGCCACTTACAAAAACAGTTCCTCTGACATGTCCTCCTTCTTCCTTAACTGAGGTTTTCCACCCACGGTTGTTGACAGGGCCCTCAACCGTGTCCGGCCCATCTACCACGCATCTGCCCTCACTCCTTCCTCTCCCTCCCAGAAACATGATAGGGTCCCTCTTGTCTTCACTTATCACCCCACTAGCCTCCGCATTTAAAGGATCATCCTCCGCCATTTCTGCCAACTCCAGCTTGATGCCACCACCAAACACATCTTCCTTTCACCACCCTGGTGGCATTCCGCAGGGATCGTTCCATCCGGGACACCCTGGTCCACTCCTCCATCACCCCCTGCACCTCAATCCCCTCTCACGGCACCTTCCCTTGCAACCGCAGAAGATGCAACATCTGCCCCTTCACTTCCCCTCTCCTCACCGTCCAAGGGCCCAAACACTCCTTTCAAGTGAAGCAGCATTTCACTTGCACTTCCCTCAATTTAGTCTACTGCATTCGTTGCTCCCAATGTGCTTTCCTCTACATTGGAGAGACCAAACGCAGACTGGTGACCGCTTTGCAGAACACCTTCAGTCTGTCCGCAAGCATTACCCAGACCTCCCTGTCGCTTGCCATTTCAACAATCCACCCTGCTCTCATGCCCACATGTCCGTCTTTGGCTTGCTGCATTGTTCCAGTGAGGCTCAACGCAAACCGGAGAAACAGCCCCTCATCTTCCGATTAGGCACTTTACAGCCTTCCGGACTGAATATTGAGTTCAACAACTTTAGATCATGAACTCTCTCCTCCATCCCGACCCCCTTTCATATTTCCCCCCTTTTTTTCCAATAATTTATATAGATTTTTCTTTTCCCACCTACTTTCATTATTTTTAAATGTATTTCCATCCATTGTTTTATCTCTACCTTTTAGCCTTTTTTGATTCCTTCACCCCCACCCCACTCCCACTAGGGCTATCGGTACCTTGCTTGTCCTGCTTTCTACCCTTAATTAGCACATTTCTTAGATAATATCACCACCTTCAACACCTCTTTGTCCTTTTGTTTGTGACATCTTTTGGTTATCGCCACCAATACTGGCCCTCTATTCAGCTCTACTTGTCACACCCCCCTTAGAAACCAGCTTATATTTCACCTCTCTTCTATTTTTACTTAGTTCTGTTGAAGGGTCGTTCGGACTCAAAACGTTAACTGTGCTCCTCTCCACAGGTGCTGCCAGACCTGCTGAGATTTTCCAGGTATTTTTGTTTTTGTTTTGTATAAATATAAGTGCTTTTATTTATTAAAATTGCAAGTGTTCAGATGTTAGCTAACTATAGTACTGAGCTCAACTGTGAAATGCGCAGTCAAAAAGCTGCCAGCATTCACAATCTAGAAGCCCACAGTGGCAACTTGGATGAAGTGGCTGAATAATGATCTGTTATCTGCCATTGCTAGCATGTATAGACCTTCCTCCGGCACATTAACAGTTTACTGAAGGGTGGAATATATCTTTGAATTAGCTGTGTATCCGCATACGCAGTAGTCTTATTGTTGCTAAATTCATTCTGAAGTAGAACGTATAACAAAAAGAGAACAGGAAATGCTGGAAAATCTCAGCAGGTCTAGCAGCATCTGTGGAGAGAGAAATAGAGTTACCGTTTCGAGTCCGTATGACCCTTCTTCAGAGTGAAATCTGTTTCAGATTTCTAACATCGGCAGTATTTTGCTTTTATCTTAGTATAACAAGAAGAAATGGTCACTCACATTGAATTGCTTTACCTGGAAAATATATTTTAAATTTTAACCATGTGGCTTTTTCTAAGCTGTTTCTTTCTAATTTGTTCATTGAACCCTTATCACTTATCTTGTATATTATCTAAAATGCACAACATTTTACATATATACTGTTTAATTCAAAAGCTTTTCATAACAATTCTTACAATAAGAAAATAATACATTGGGATTTCAAAGTTTGATTTTTTAAAAGTTGTCTGAAGGAAAGACAGCAGTTTCAGTACTTGTCAGTGAAGTGATATCCTGGTGGGTAGATGTACTGAGCGTAATGGCCCAGGGATCACTACTGGGGGTCCAATGATCCTGAGTTCAGTTGGTGCCTTGGATTCAGCAATCCAATGCAAATTGGTCAGATTTTTGGAAGGGACTAAAGTAAGGATAACTGTCATGTCAGAGAGATTAGCAAAGAACCTATGAACATAATTTAACAAAATTATGGGTACACGAATGGCAGATGAAATTTAATACAGTCAACTGCAATGCATTGCACGTTGGCAGAAAAAAATGGGTGTCACAGTATACTATGGATAAAAGCAGTTACAGGTGAAATGGGAGAAGGACTTGGACTGATAGCAGAGCTGGCATGTAAGATCACTGCATAGCAACAATAAACAAAGCAAACAATGATAAATTACATTACTAAATCCCTTGTGTCTTAGTTGGAAAACAACATATTAAAACTAAGTGACCTGGTTGGAACAAACTTTGGATAATTGCTAGTAGCTGAAAAGCTGGTCTTATAAAATTGATTCTTTAAAAAATTGCCATTAAAACAGCATACGGGAGCTAATCAAATTCCAAATGGTCATTTTGTTGTTGACTATTAAAAACTTCAATAAAATGTTTTGAAGACTGAAGCTACTGTTGTGGTCCCCCCTCCCAGCTTCATTCCCTAGTTACTGACTCTATCCCTCTCCCTGGCAACAATCTAAGATTAAACAAGACTGCTTGCAAATTTGGTGTCATATTTGACCCTGAGCTGAGTTCCTAACTACATATCTGCACCATCACTAAGACCACCTATTTCCACATCTGTAACAATGTCTGACTTTACCTCCTGCTTCAGCTCATCTGCTGCTGAAGCTCTTATTTGTATCCTTGTGACTGCTAGATCTGAATGCTCCAATTGTGAAGATGGATGTTATCTTTTTAAATATTTTTGGGAATATGGTGGTATTCTGTAAAGAAGGCTGTGTGTGTGCATGTGTGTCCAGGGGTAAGTAAACTGGGGTAAGGTTAGTAAAAACAGCTTGTCTGTGGGAACTGAGAGATGCAAGGTAAAGGTACTAGATGCATGCATTTGCAATGAAAGGTTATGGTGAAGTTGAAATTACAAGTAAATAAGTTGGGTTTTAAAATGTGCATTAGGTGATAGGTAAGGACTTGATTTTTCGGCTGCTAAATTTCAAGGGGAGTTTATGGGACTTTTACAACTTGCAAAGGTTTCATAAGTAAAGAAGGGAAGGTTATTAAATTTTATTTAACACGAAAGTGGAGTTAATAGAAAGACAAGAAAGGTTTTTATATTTTGCAAAAGTTGTGTTCAAAGCGTTGCTTAGGATAATGGAATCTAGGATGAAAGGGAAAAAAATATATTTAAGGGAGATGTTTAGTCAAATTTAGGTGGCTGTGTAAGGGAGAGAGTATAAAGATTAGCTCTGTGCTGAGAAGAGTTGTGAATTTGAAACAGCCGTCCAGTTTCAAGCCAGAAAAGACTTTGGGCAGATTTCTCCCCCCGTTGGGGGGAAAGCCCAGAAGTGGGCATTTGCAACTGCGCCTCTGACTGGCGCCCTCGATCGGGGGCGTGCCGCCATTTTACATGGGCGGGCCTTCCAGCGTGACGTCTGCCAGGAAACGCTATGCGTTCCCTGTGCGGGCGGGGGAGGATTCCCTAAGCTGAGAGTGTGCTTTAAGTGCTGCCTCAGGGAGATCATCTCCAAATGTAAAAATGCTAAAAAGAGAAAAATAAAATTTTACCTGACATGTCCCCTCATGTGACACTGTCACATGAGTTGGGACATGTCCATCACTTCCAGTTAAACTTTTATTAAATTTTTAAAAACCTACATGAAACCTCATCCTGCCCATGGATGAGGTTTAATGTTTTCTCCGAAGCCTGCCAGGGCTCCCGGCCTGCCTGTCAACCTTGTTAATGAGTTTGTCAATGGCCTCAAAAGGCCGTTGACAGTCGGCAGGCGCACAGCTGATTCAGCTGAGCCCCCGCCGACCTGAAAATTGAAATGATAGCAGAGTGGAAGAGAGTGAGAAGTTGTGTGGTATATTTTATTAAAGTATCAGCAGTTTTTGCCTTGGGTAATATTACTAGATTTTTATGGTTAAAAGTCCATAAGGGAGCTGTTGCCAAGTAGTTCAATTGTGCGTTCTGACCAAGTGGGTTTGTTGGGGGGAATGTTTTGTCAGACAGTTTGAACAGTGTAGTTTTACTCTTGTGTGTTTCAGTTTTTTTTCTGCTTGTTAATAAATCTTTTAATTTTAAAATCCTAAAAGTGTTACTGGGATTCCATGTTTCTGGGATCAGTAGTTTTTTCCTTGTTTTCAAAATACAAAAAAAAAGATTATGATCAATAAGACAAGTTTCCTTCTGGGGTTTGGCTTGCTCAATGAATAATATTGGCTGCAGTCATAACACAATACATAAACCTACCCTCCGTAAACTTGAGGTCATATAAGAATCTGCTGCCTTTGACCTTATTCGCACCAAGTCCCGTTCACCGATCAACCCTGTTCTGCTTCCTGGTCAAGCAACTCCTCCATTTTAAAATTCTCTTCCTCGGTTTCAAATCTCTCCATGGCCATGCCCCTCCCTATATCTGTAATTTCCTCCAGCCCCTGCGCTCATCTAATTCTGGTCTTTTGAGCATCCCTGATTTTACTTTTTCAACCAATGGTGGCCTTCGGCTGCCTAGGCCCTGTGCTCTGGATTTCTCTCCCTAAACCTCTCTGACTCTCTACCTCTCTTTCTTCCTTTTAAAATCTACTTCTTTTGCCAAGCTTTTGGCCCTATTGCTCTCATGTTTCTTATGTGCTGTGGTGTCTAATTTTGCTTGATAATGCTCTTGAAAAGCATCTTGGGACATTTTATTGCAGTGAAGGCACAATATAAATATAAGTTGTTGTTCTGGTCATTGACTAGAAAGCTCAAAGGGATAGGTTTTTAATATTCTGCTTGGTGTGAAACTTGTGAATCAGCTATCTGTTATGCAAGCATTTGATTTCAATGAAAATCGGGCAGTTTTTAAAAAGGACATCTGACTGCAATGCTGGTTTTACTTCCCAAAAAGTCGTCCTATTCCAAGCACCTCTAAACTCTACAATATCATTAACTGAGAAGGCTAGGCGGGCAGTTGCAACTGCTCTTGGCTTCAATGACACAGCACACAGTACAACAGCAGCTAGTGAGCAATCTATTTTTTAACAGAATTGTGTGCTGTAGTTTAACGTTCAGAGGGTCTGCTGAATCCCGATTACATTTTAGTGATGAAAAATAATCAACTGCTATTTTGTTCCTGGTGTCCTGACTGGTACTTATCTCCCAATCAACATCACAAATTAAAATATGTGGTCATTGTCACATTGTTTGTGGGAGCTGCAGTGCACAAATAAGCTGCTGCTTTTCCTGCTTTGCAATAGTCACGACACTTCAAAAGTGCAGTACATCACTTTGGAATGTCCTGTGATTGTGAAATGGGCTATATAAATGCAAGTTTTTCCCTTTTGTACAAAAAGTATTGTGACAGTGAGGGGCTCATGCACCTTGGCTGCCCAATTGCATACTCTCATACATTGTCCCAATACAGTATTGTTTGGTGCAGTTGAGTGTATCACTATTTTCTGGACAGGCAAGAGAAATTGCAGCAAACAAGCTAAAAAGGCAATATAAGCAGTTTTGTAATAAAAATAGAGACTCCAAATGCATTTGTCACACTGTAGTGCCTCTGACGGTTCTAAGGAATCCTTACCATTAATCACATTATAAGTAGCTCGAGGTACTTTGATCAGTTAATGTTGTGCATCCTTGTGCCCTGGCGTCTGTGGATGCCACTAAACTTCATAAAAATGCATGGGCCCCAGCAGTGGAGATACTTCATCCAGCCGCAGTAATTTAAAACTGAAAATCAATCTAACTGCTGGCTTTAACACTCTGATTCATTTTAAATTTATTAAATAGATGATAGGATTACTGAAAATGGGATATTCAAGCCTTACTAATGAGTTTTTTAAAAAAAAACCTGAATCAGTGTATTTTAATCACATGATAAAAGCTTTACTGAGTTACTGAAAGCACAATGTCTGCTTTGAAATTTAATTCCAAGTGTGTAATAATGAGGGTGAAAGAGGTATCTCACACTGTGACTGACAGACATACTGGGGGCCACATTGAGTAGCCCCTAAAATTGGGCATGGGGCCAGATCCCGATGCACCATTACCCTGTGCCAAATCAAAGTGTTGCAGGCAGCACACAAATGTTGTGCTGCTTCCAGTTATAATGATTGTGGCATGCAGCCTATTTCAGAAGGTGCTGCTCAGTGGAGCCTCAGCAAAGGGCTCCAAGTTCATGTGAGGTTGTCAGACTAGTTAGCCTACACTGCTTAAGGCCAGACTGTACTTCTTACAGGTGAGGTGCGATCTGGCTGCAGCAGTGTCTGCAACTGGAAGAAGAGTTGAAGGCCTGCAAGAACATGCAGAAATGGCACAAAAGGCCAGAAAGCATGCACAAAGCTTTTCTGATGCAGTGCTAGGGGCAATGGTGCAGGAAATTTGGGCTCTCCAGACAACGACTGAGAAGGCACGCAGGAGCAAATAGCTGTTGTGGTCAATTTCAGCCATCTGGATCCTATCAACTGCATCAATAGCCTCACACAAATCCTCATTCACCACAGCCCCTTCACCAGCAAAACAACAATCACTGTCAAATACGAATCATATCATACATTCACAATCTCACTGGATGCTCATATGCTGAGCACTGCTAGTAGCTGCATACTTAGATCTCACAACTTGTATACACTTCCAGCTATTCAATTTTGGCAGCTGCATCACTCAAACGCATGGTACCACACTCACTGACACCCTTCACTCTCTCTTGCAGACAAGGTGGCCCAATTGGATTTCCTGCAGCTGAAGCAGTGCGAACGGCAGTGCCAAAACCATTGAAGATGATGCAATGTTCCTGCCGAATCAACCTCCTCACATCCCTTCACATCACTTCACCTTGCAGTCTGTTATGGTATGCAAGCTGCAGATGGTATAACCATGCACCTTTTGTTAGCCCCCCACTTCCCTCACCCTCAAATCTGCCCTTGTGCTTTTATGCATTCAGATACTCAAGAGCTACTGTCTGACCAACTAGTGGTCTGGGACCCTGAAGGAATAGAAGGAGTATGGACTCAGGAGAAAGAAATGTTATCTTATCTGACCTTGATCTGACACTCATAGCCACCAGCTCTGATGCAGGCACTACACAAATTTTAGATGGTAGAAGAGAGGAAGTTCTCCCACATCCAATCGTGAATGGTGGTGGACAAGTAAACAGCTAATTAGAAGTGCAGGCTCCACAAATATCCCCATCATCAATGATGGGGGAGTCCAGCACATCGTGCAAAAGACATGGCTCAAGCATTCACAGCAATCTTCAGCCAGGGGTGCTGAGTGGATGATCCATCTTGGCCTCCTCCTGAGGTCCCCAGAATCATAGATGCTCATCCTCAACCAATATGATTCACTCCGCATGAAAACAAGGAATGGATGAAGGCATTGGATATTGCAAAGGCTATGGGTCCTGACAACATTCTGGCAATAGTACTGAAGATTTGTGCTCCAGAACTAGCCCTTAACCAAGCAGTTCCAGTACAACTACGACACTGACATCTACCTGACAATGTGAAAAATTGTCCAGGCGTGTCCTATCCACAAAATGTAGGACAAATCCAATTTGACCAATTAGTGCCCCATCAGCCTCCTCTTGATCATCAGCATAGTGATGTAAGGTGTTGATGACAGTGCTATCAAGCGGCACTTACACAGCAATAACCTGCTCACTGATGCTCAGTTTGGGTTCTGCCAGGGCCATTCGGCACCTGACCTCATTAGTTTTGGACCAAACATGGACAAAAGAGCTAAACTCAAGAGGGCAGGTGAGATTGCCCTTGACACAGGCAGCATTTGATTGAGTGTGGCATCAAGGAACCCTGGCAAAATTGAAGTTAATGGGAATCAGCAGAAAAATTCTCCAATGGTTGGAGTCATACCTAACACAAAGGAAGATGCTGTAATTGTTGGAGGCCAAACACCTCAGTTCAGAGCATCACTGCAGGAATTCATCAGGGTGATCGCCCTTGGCCCAACCATCTTCATCTGCTTTATCAATGGCCTTCCCTCAATCATAAGGTCAGATGCGGGGATATTCGTTGATGATTGCACAATGATCAACACCATTTATATATCCTCAAGATCTGGACAATATTCGAGATTGGGTTGCTAAGTGGCAAGTAACATTCATGCCACACATGTGCCAGGCTATGATCATCTCCAAGAGAGAATTAACCATCTCCCCTTGACATTCAATGGCATTACCTTCACTGAATCCCCCAGTATCAACATCTTGGGGTTTTCATTGACCAGATACTGAACTGGACTAGCTATATAAATACTGTGGCTGCAAGAGCAGGTCAGAGATGGGAACTCTGAGGTGAGTAACTCAACCTCTGACTCCCCAGGTTTTATCCACCATCTACAAGGCACAAGCCATGAGTGTGATGGTATACTTTTCACTTGCCTGGATGAGTGCAGCTCCAAAAACACTCAAGAAGCTCGGTGGCTTCCAGGATAAAACAGGCCGCTTGATCGGCACCCCATCACTGACTTAAATATTCACTCCTTCCATCATTGATGCATGGTGACAGCAGTATGCACCATATACAAGGTGCACTGCAGCAACTCACCAATGCTCATTCGACATCAACTTTTAAATCCGCGACCTCCAGGACAAGGGCAGCAGACGCAAGGGAACACCAACATCCATAATTTCTCCTCAAATTTGCTACATTTTTATTATTTCTTTGCTTACAATTTAATAGAGAAATACAAGATCCATTAAACCATTCATCTTTGCCAATTCTGCAGAAACTGTTGTGCTTGAATGAGCAGATTGTCTACTATGATGAAGTCAATCTCTTGTGACTAAAGTGACCTTTCTACATGTCAAGCACTTTGCCTTTTAGGTATTATTCTGTGTGAAGGCTTCAAGCTACTTCAGCTAATTCATTTTTGAATATAACACTGAGTTTAGGGCAGCTGATGTGTTTAAAGTGGCCTGTGTAAAGTCTGGTCTGTACAATTATCTATGACATTTGGAGTATAGGAACGCTTATCTTACTGTTTCTGCATTGGCTGTCTTCTTCAAACTGTGGCAGAAAATTGAAATGCACATCTTACAAGTCATTTACCAACATATTTTGTTTCTCATTATCATTTTTTCCAGTCAGTTTTCAAAGATGCACATCTAAAAAGCTAAATGTGGCAGCAGAATAAGCTAGTTGTACAACAGATTGACATAGAACACTCAGCAACTGCTTCTTGAAAGGAATAATGCTTGGATAAGACATTTGATTTGAACAGATGGCTAGAATTCTCATTTAAATTATTCAATGCAAAGTGTGTCACATTCCAGTGCATGTAAAAGGATTGAATAAACACTAGTGGATCTTCTGAAGCATTGCTCTTCATTTGAGGGTGAGCTAGGGATCATTGGGCTGGATTTAAAGTTCTTGGCAGTGGGCCTATCCAGTGGCAACACTGCCAGAGCCATCCTCAGGTGCCCCAACAAGATTAAAACCCAATCAGGCACCTACCAGGTTGGTGTTGTGGTTCCCAGGGCCTAAACAATGGATGTCCCGCCTCCAAGAGCCGCCAGCCAAACTGAAGCCGGCAGCTCTTCAGTATGAGCAGTGACCCCTGCCAGTACTTCAGCAGTCCCTGGGACGAGGAAGGGCCATGGAGGCCCTGTAACATACCTGTGTTAATAAATAAAGCATAATGTCAAAGCTGTTAGGGAGTATGGGGTAAAGATGGGAGTATGGAGTTAAATCACAGATCAGCTGTGATCTCATTAAATGGCTGACCAAATAACCTATAGATTATATAACTCCGTACTTTGCAGTTTACAGACATATCAGGCTGCCATTTCTTGGACACAAGTGACTAGAAGCTTGGGGTCATGCTTGCAGACTGAATGGAAGTGTTCTGGAAAGTGGCCACCCAATCTGCATTTGATCTCTACAATGTAGAGTGGACCACATCATGAGTAGCGAATACAATATGTTAAATTGAAAGAAGTACAAATATACCGTTGTTTCACCTGGAAAGAATGTTTAGGGATTTGGACAGTGGGAGAAAGAAGTTAAAACGACAGTTGTTGCATCTTCTGTGCTTACACGGGTAGGTGCAGTGAAAGAGAAGGGATTGTTGGAGGTGACTGAAGATTCAACCAGGGTATTACAGAGGGAACAGGAATGCTGAAAGTGGAGGGAAAGAGAGGATGTATTTGGTGGTTGTGTCAAGCTGGAGGTGATGGAAATGGCAGAGGATGATCCACTGAAGGTGGGCTGGAAGGTGAGGGTGGGGCATTCCTGGAGAAAGACTGGCAAGGAGAAGAAGGTGTGAAAACAGAAGCGCAGAAAGTGGAATGGGCATGGTTGAAGGGAATCCTTGGTTGAGGGAAATTGAAGACAGTTCAGAAGCACTGGAAGGCTGCATCATCAGAGCAGGTGATACAGACAGAGAAACTGGGAGAATGGAACAGAGTCCTTACAGGAAGCAGGGCATGAGCAAGTTTAGTCAAGATTGCTGTCGGAGCCATTGGGCTTCTAGTGGATATTGGTTGACGGCTTAGCCCTAGAAATGGAAACAGAGAATTAAAATATCAGGCAACTGGAAGGTCAGGGTTAATTACGTTTGTTGTAGAGCTTGACAGAGACAAATGTCAGCATTGACAGCGATCAAATGAAATGTTCCACTACTCTGAGGAGCTCCATCTAGTGGCCTGACTGAGAACAAATGAAACCATCTGACAAAGGTTGGAATAACATTTGAAATGTTTGAGACATGGCTTCACCCTTGACTGCCTGAATGGGTCTTCAGTTTCCTACTGCTAAAACAAGTGGACTTTGTCTGTTCTGTGTGGTTAGATAGACAAAACAACAAAGTATCAGTAAGTTTAAGATTATTCATTAATTATCTTTAGTTCATTAATAGAGATGATTTCCATTTATGCACCACTTTATAACATTTCCTTAGGAAATTTCTAAAGCACAATGAATTACTCTGATATGCAGTGACTGTCACATAGTCAAATAGGTCAGCTATTATGCACACTGTATGATCTTGCAAACAGTAATGAGATGATTGATTAATTAATCTGTCTTAATGATATTTATTGAGGGAGAAATTATTGTGAGGACAATAGAACATCCTTTTCCTCTTTGAATAATGGCATGGCGTTTTGAACATTTATTCACCTGAACTACTGGAAGGTACCGAGCGGACTTTGGTTTAACGTCTAATCTGGAGAATGATATCTCTGACAATATGATACTCTCTCAGTATGCAGACTAGGGTGTCAGCCAAACACCATTACTATTAATGACATAATTCATTGCTGTTAAAATTTCCTTTAAGCCAGATAATGATTTTAAACTACTGGCTACAAACCCAAATTAAACCTTTTAAAATCAGCTTTTTAAGAGTACAGAGACTGAAGTGATTTGAACTCATAGCCCAAGATGGCTAACCCCATTTTGCATTACTATATGTTCCACATTCCAATTCATTGGAGTAGAGTCAGTTTGTCTGAAAAACCCATCAAAGACAATGATTTCAGGGGAGTTTGAAGGATATCTCCTGTCTCATTAGCAAATCAGTGTGGCAATCAGCTGAGGTATTCAACTATTGGAGATGGACCATTAAGACCAATTGCTTGGACAATAATACCCTAAGTTAACTTCCAGGCATAAGCTTATCAAGTTACCCTTGGAATACATGGACAATGTCTTTTTTTGAATCTTGCTGGCAGTTGGAGAAGGATAGTCACATAACAAGTCAAACCTTTTTATGTTTTAAGCACATTTTCTCAGCAGAACTGAGGACAAGCAGCTTAGGGTGAAGACCTAAGTGGGGTCCATCTTGCCTCTTTTTATCCAACCCGTCTGGTAAGCTTCAGGCTTTGTTTGCTGACTGTAATTATCCAGGGGCATCCAATTGCAGTCAGAGTTCTTTAAAAAATCCAACCCAGCACTAAAGCTCCAGAAAAACAAACAACTCAGTTGACTACATCTTTAAATTGGAAGCATCAAGAACATTGAATGCAGCTGGAAGACAGCCGAGACCGTATACTCTTTTTTTTTCGTGATTTAAGAACCCTAATTTGGCCAACAATCCTTCTTGACACTATAATCTGTATTTGTGTGTGAACTTTGAATTTATGTATGTGCAAAAGTTGGTGCATATTTTATTTTATTTAGATCAGTTTAAGAATAATAAAGCTAATCTCTTTCTTTGATAAATTCAAGAAAACCTGTCCAACTGGCTCTTTTATGATCACAGCATGTAAACAGTTAAGTAATCATTGAATTGGCAAGTATATCCTTTAAAGAAAACCTGTTACAGTCAAATGAGGAGAGGGCAAAGAGGGAAGCCATCTGGTTGTAACACCATGGTTCAACTTTTCAGAATTTTTTCTTCACATTGGTTTGTGGTTGGTTTCTAATTCTATTTAGGAAAGTGTGTGTTTATTGACATTTGATTCAATTGTTGATGAACTTGGTCCAGAACTATTTCCCCTCCTGTTGAAAGCTCCTTGTTCCTGGTAGGGTGACCCATGGCAGCAAGGTCAGGAGGAGGTACCAGACAAAGTGTGGTCCAATAAGTCCTCAATGGCAGATCAGGTGAAAGAAGACAATGCATTGCACCAGCTGCGAAAGCAGATCAAGGCAGCAGCAGCAAGGTTGTCTGGTTATTGTGATTTGGCATGTCACCAAAATCTGACCAGCAACACATCAAGGTCATGTGAACAATGATGCCTCCCTGCCCCACTATACCCCTCCCCCCCCCAGCCCAGCCCTACACCTCACCCACCCCCACCCCTCAGCTAAAGTTCTCATATTAAGCAAAGTCATGTGTAGGCTTCCACCATGGTCATTTGCCAAGCGATGTGGCGATGGAGAATAAATGACGGGGACAAGTTGTGAACCTGGGTTCCCCAGTCAAGAATCTGCACACAGGCGACAGATGCATGAAGGTCATTGGACACTTGAGTTGGGACAAAGGTGTCTTTGGGCATTCGTATCTGTGTCTGTGTAGTCCTCTTCAGAATACTTTCTGCTTACCCCAAATGAGGAGGGGCCGAGGACAGATGCTCAAAAAAATAGGCTCATCAAGTTTCTCACTGCTAGGGAATCACATCCTGCAGGATCATCATCTTTTTGCTCAAAGAAAAAGTCTTTAAATTTTGGAACTTGGAATGTTAGAAACTCATGGATAATCTCAAGAGTGACCATCTGGAAAGAAGCGCTGTAATCAAAAACAGGTGAGTTATCAAGACCAAACTGACATCACTGCCCTCAGTGAGACCCACACTCCTGGGGAGGGGCAGCTGAAGAAACAAACAGGGGGGATACACCTTCTACTGGAAAGGAACAGCTGACATTGACCCTCGTGTCCACGGAGTTGGTTTGCCCTCTGAAACAGTATCATGGATGCACTGCTAGAACTTTCCAATTATATAAATGAAAGGCTCACGACACTTCACATCCAGCTCAGCCATATTCAGTATGCCAATGCCATCAGCAATTATGCCGTGACCCTTGACTCTGAGGAAGATGTTAAAGAAATGTTCTGTTCTGACCTTGATGAAGTCCTTACTGCCACCCCAAAAGATGAACATATGAACATATGAAATAGGAGCAGGGGTTGGCCATTCTGCCCTTTGAGCTTGCTCTGCCATTCAATAAGATTATGGCTGATCTGACTGTAACCTCCTGTCTATCCCCAATCACCCTTCACCCCCTTGTTCAACAAGAATCTATCTACCTCTGCCTTGAAAACATTCAAAGACTCTGCTTCCACTGCCTTTTGAGGAAGGGGTAGTTCAAAAGACTCCCTACCCTCTGAGAGAAAAAAATTCTTCTCATCTCTTAAATGGGTGACCCCTTACTTTTTAAACAATGACCCATAGTTCTAGATTCTCCCACAAGAGGAAACAAACTTTCCACATCGACCCTGTCAAGTCCTCTCAGGATCTTACATGTTCCAATCAAGTCGCTTCTTATTCTTCTAAACTCCAGCGAATACAAGCCTAGTCTGTCCAATCTTTCCTCATAAGACAACCTGCCCATTCTTGGTATTAGTTTAGTTAACCTTCTCTGAACTGCTAATGAATTTACATCATTCCTTAAATAAGGAAACCAATACTGTACACAGTACTCCAAATGTGTGTAGTGTCCTGTACAACTGAAGCATAACCTCCCTACCTTTATATTCAATTCCCCTTGCAATGAATAATAACATTCTATTAGCTTTCTTAATTACTTGCTATACTTGCATATTGGCCTTTTGTGATTCATGCATTAGGACACCCGGATCTCTTTGCATCTCAGAGCTCTGCAATCTCTCATCATTTAGATAATATACTTCTTTTTTATTCTTCCTGCCAAATGGACAATTTCACATTTTCCCACATTATACTCCATTTTCCAGATCTTTGCCCACTCACATGGTTATCTATAACCCCTTGTAGCCTCCTTATATCCTCTTTACAACTTACTTTCCTACATATCTTTGTATCATCAGCAAACTTAGCAACCATATCTTCTGTCCCTTCATCCAAGTCATTTATGTAAAATGTAAAAATTTGAGGCCCCAGCACTGCTCCCTGTGGCATACCACTTGTTACATCCCGCCAACCAGAAAAAGACCCATTTATGGCTACCCAATTTTCTATCCATGTCAATATGTTACTGCCTGCACCATGAGCTTTTATTTTCCGTAATAACCTTTGATGTGGCACCTTATCAAATGTCTTCTGGAAATCTAAGTACAGTACATCCATCCATTCCGCTTCATCCACAGCACATGATTCCTTCAAAGAATTCCAATAAATTGGCAAAACATGATTTCCCTTTCACAAAACTATGTTGAATCTGTCTGATGGCCTTGATTTTTTCTAAGTGCCCTGACATAATATTTAAATAATAGCCTTCAACATTTTCCCTATGACAGTTGTTAAGCTAACTGGCCTGTAATTTCCTGCTTTCTGTCTCCCTCCCTTTTTGAATAAAGAAGTTACATTTGCTATTTTCCAATCTAATGATGCCTTCCCCAAATCCAGGGAATTTTGGAAAATTAACACTACTACATCAACTATTTCACTAGCCACTTCTTTTAAGATCCTAGGATGAAGTCCATTAGGACATGAGGATTTGTCAACCTGCAGCTCCAACAATTTGCTAAGTACCATCTCCCTGGTAATTGTAATTTTCCTGAGTTCCTCCCTCCTTTCCAATTCCTGATTTACATATCTTTCTGGGATGTTACTTGTATCCTGCATTTTGAAGATCGATGAAAAATACTTGTTAATTCAACTGCCATGTCTTTATTTTTCATTATTAGTTTCCCAGACTCACTTTGTATAGGACCAATGCTCACTTTGTTAACTTTTTTCTTATTTAAGTATCTGTAGAAACTCTTACTATTCATCTTTATATTTCTAGCTAGCTTTCTCTTGTACTGTAATTTTTCCCTCCTTATTAATCTTTTTATCATTTATTGTTGTTCTTTATATTCTGTCTAATCTTCTGGTGTGCCACCCCTCTTTGCGCAATTATATGCTTATTCTTTAAATTTGATACTAACTTTTTTAGTTTACATCAGATGGTTGGTCCTCCCTTTGGAATTTTTCTTTCTCATTGGAATGTATCTATTCTGTATAATTGGAAATATCCCTTTACATGTCTGCCACTGCATCTGTATTGAACTATCCTTTAACCTCATTTGCCAGTTCACTTTAGCTAGCTCTGCTCTCATTCCCATATAATTGCCCTTATTTAAATTTAAAATACTAGTCCTAGATCCACTTTTCTCTCCCTCAAAATGAATGTAAAATTCAATCATATTATGATCGCTGCTACCCAGAGGTGCCTTCACGATGAGATTATCAATTAATCCTATCTCATTGCACAATAAAGAAAAGATCATCCTTCTGGGAAACTTTAATACCTGGGTTGACCCTGACTCTGATGTCTGGAGAGGAACCATTGGGAAAAATGGGGTAGGAAAAGCCAATGTAAATGGTGACCTCCAGCTGACAACTGTGCTGCAGCATGGCTCATTATAACAAACAGCCTCTTCTGCCAGAAGGATAAATACAAACCAACATAGAGGCATCCCAGATCCAAAGTACAGAGATCTCCTGGATTATTCCATTATTCAAGTCAAAAATATAAATGACAACTGTATCATTCGATCCATGTGGGGGACTTATGCCTCCCGAAAAGATCGTCAATGAACATTCACCTTGTAGCATGATATCTCAAGACTCAAAGGTCCAAGAGAAAGATCAATGTCTCAGCCCGAAATCAGCCCAACCAAAGAGATAAATTCCACGTGTAGCCCAAGGCCAATCTGAAAAATCTTCCAACATCAACTCAGTTCTAGAACAATTAGATCAAATAAAGTCAGCTGTATGAGACTTCTGCGCCCTGGAGTTTGAGCATCATTGTCACCTAGACTGGTTCAACAAAGGCAATGCTGAAATATGTGACCTCCAGGAATAAAATCGAGCAGTCTTCATTGCCTGGCAGAACGACCAAGGTTGCAAGTCAAGAAAGCAGCATTCCAACACCTCAAAGCTGATGTCCAAGGACAAATCCAGAAGATAAAGGACTGTGTCATGTATAGACCAAGGTCAAATAGACAAAATCCTCTTCACTCACTGGATGGTGTTTCTCTTCTTAAGGGTGACAATGTCATCTATCATCACTTTTAAGAATTTTTTTTAACAAGTCCTCAACCATGAATCCACAGTAGTAACTAATACTCTCCAGGCTATCCCACAGTACCCTGTGGCAGAATCTATGGGTGAACCATCATAGATGGGAGAACTGCCACAAGCAATCAAACAGATGAAAAAATACAAAACCTGCATCAGTGATGGTATTCTGGCTGAATTCTTCAAAGCTGGTGGGCATTTGCTCAAATCAAGACTCCATGTACTCATCCTACAGAGTTAGGAGGAGAAAGAACTCCCCTGACTTCAGGAATTCATCAATTATAACCATCTTCAAGACGGGAGATAAATCGTGCTGTGGAAATTGCTGAGGTAATTGTCTATTTCAGGTTAAAATCCTGGAACTCATTACCTGAGAGCACTGCGGGAGAACCTGCATCACATGGACAGCAGTGGTTCAAGAAGGCAGCTCACCACCATCGTCTCCAGGGCAATTAAGAATGGGCAATAAATGCCACCCTTGCTAGTGATGCCCACATCCTGTAAATAAATAAATAAAGTTCTGCTAAAAATTCAAAAATTCTGCGCAAAACTCTCTCAGGCATTTTGGTGAAAAGAGATGCATGAGAATTTCCAAAGCCATCCCTTAATGCACGCGCTCCTGCACTTCCCCTCCGACGGGGGGAAATTCTCCCCAATAAATCATTTCAAAGTACAATCTCTTGGCAGCCGTTCTGTACCAGAGAGATCCCACAAAAAGCAATGATCAGCAAATTTACCATTTGCTTGTGCAGTTAAGAGGGAAATATTGCACATAGAAGAAGTCTATGTTCTTCCAACAGTCATCTTTAGTCAATAGTCAAATGACACGCAGCTACAGCCTGAGGCATGCTAGCTGAGAGCTGGTGTGATTTTCACCAAGAGTTCAAGATGACATTAAGGACAGAATTCCTGTAATAGCCTGGGAACTACTCCAGACAGGCTCCCTTAAGTGAGACAGGTAGTGGATCTGTCCCTCCCCACTCTGCCTCCTGCCCCAGCCTGACTCCTCCCCCCTATCAATATTCAAAGAACCAGCTTCTGCTCCAAAATCCCTCATTCCCACCCATGTAGAAATCAGGATCCCTACACGTTCCAGCCCAAGAATTTAAGGGCAGCTGTCTTTTGGGAATATTTTTTTATGTGCACGTGAAAATATTTTAATTTTCTTTGATGCATTTGGAGTTAGTTTTTAAAACGTACTGGGCTGGATAGAAAGGCCAGTACAAGTTTTTAGGATCTGACCTAGTTGTTCCAAAACTGTTAAAGAAAATACATTATCTTTCATCCTTCAAAAGGAGAAAGCATTTTATATGGAACTGGATTAGACCTTCAGCTAAAAAAAATTTATATTTGCTGCAACTCACTAAATACCAGTCTAACACTTATACTTCCCTGTCTTGTTCCAAATGGGTGCAGGTGCAGGTGCATGAAATCTGTTTATTCCTTGAATTTTGACAGGGAAACCTCGGTGACTTTAAAGGTACGTTACAAGAGCAAATACTTTTTTATATCATGGCATTATTGAATGAGAAACTTATACCCAAATCAGGGATAGATTGTTTTTATCTGCAAACAAAAAATGGATGAGTATTTTTATTTGCTTAATTCCGATGCTAATATCCTGTATAAGAATGGATATAATAAAATTTGTATATTTTCCTCTCAACACTGAAATATCACAAAATGCGAAACACAATTGGGCAGGATATTGAGGTTGGCAAGTCGGGGGCGGGCCCGCTTGCCGAGGCGTAAAATGATTCAGGATGCGTCGGACGAAACTCCCAATGTCCTCCCGCATCAATTCCATTTTCAGGTCGGCGGGGCACAGCCAAATCAGCTATGCGCCCGCTGACCTGTCAACGGCCTATTGAGGCCATTTAAAAAGTCATTAACCTGATTAATGGACCTGCCCGTCCAACCTTAGGTTTGGTGGGTAGGCCAGGAGCCTTGGCAGGCTTCAGAAAAGCATAAAACCTCATCCATGGGCGGGATGAGGTTCCATGAGGGTTTTAAAATTTTTAATAAAGGTTTGAGTTTAAGTGATGGACATGTCCCAACTCATGTGACAGTGTCACATGAGGGGACATGTCAGGGAAATTTTTTAAACATTTATGTTATAAGTTTTAATTCTGAGCCAATTTCCCTGAGGCAGCACTTAGCCTCAGAGAGATCAGTGCGCCTGCCCACGTAAAATGGCAGCATGCCCCCAATTGGGGGCATCGATTGGATGTGCGCGCGCCCGTACGTGCTCCTGCACTTGCCCCCCAATGGGGGGGGGTGAAATTCTCCCCAATAAATCATTTCAAAGTACAATCTTATGGCAGCCGTTCTGTATCAGAAAGATCCCATGTAAAGCAATAATCAGCAAATTTACCATTTGCTTGTGCAGTTAAGAGGGAAATATTGCACATAGAAGAAGCCTATGTTCTTCCAACAGTCATCTTTAGTCAATAATCAGATGTCATTTTTAACATTCACCTGGACAGGCAGATGGTTTACCATCTTACCTGAAGAATGTTATCTCTGACAATGCAGAGCTCCCTCAGTACCAAATTGGAATATCAGCCTAAAATGATAAGCTCAAATCCATGATTTTCTGATTCAGACTTGTGCAGATGAAGGCACGTTTTCACATTAAGGATACTCTCCATCGTGTTGCTTGCACTACCACCGTGCTAAATGCGATAGATTTCAAACAGATTTAGCAACTCAAGTTTGGGGATCCATAAGGCACTGTGGGACATCAGCAGCAGCAGCAGCAGCAGAATTGTACTCAGTCACAACCTGTAACCTCATGGCCTGGCATATCCCCCACGCTAACCTGCCATCAGGCCAGGGGATCAACTGTGGTTCAATGAAGAGTGCAAGAGGCATGTCAGGAGCGGCACCAGGCATACCTAAAAATGAGGTGTTAAACCTGGTGAAGTTACAACACAGGACTACTTGCATGCCAAATTGCATTATAAGTAAGTGATGAACAGAGCTAAGCAATTCTAGAATCAACGGATTAGATCTAAGCTCTGCAGTCCTGCCACATCCATTAGTGTGTGATGGTGGACAATTGGAGGAGGAGGCTCCACAAATATCTCCATCCTCAACGATGGAGGAGCCCAGCACATCAGTGCAAAAGATAAGGCTGAAGCATTCACAACAATCTTCAGCCAGAAGTGCTGAATGGGTGATCCATCTTGGCCTCCTCTTGTGGTCCCCTGCATCACAGATGCCAGTCTTCAGCCAATTCAGTTCACTCCACATGATACCAAGAAACGGCTGAAGGTACTGGATACTGCAAAGGTTATGGGTCATGACAATATTCTGGCAATAGTACTGAAGACTTGCACTCCAGAACTTGCTGTGCCCCTAGCCAAGCTGTCCCAGTACAACTATGACACACATCTATCTGGCTATGTGGAAAATTGCCCAAATATGTCCTGTACAAAAAAACAAGACAAATCCAACCCAGCCAATTACCAACCCATCAGGCCACTCTCGATCATTTGTAAAGTAATGGAAGGGGTCATCAACAGTGCTATCAAGCAGCACTTGCTTAGCAGTAACTTGTTCACTGACACTCAGTTTGGGTTCCGCAAGGGTCACTCAGCTTCTGACCTCATTACAGCCTTGGTTCAAACATGGACAAAAGAGCTGAATGCCAAAGATGAGATGAGAGTGACTGCCCTTGACATCAAGGCAGCATTAGACCCAGTGTGGCATCAAGGAGCCCTAGCAAAACTGGAGTCAATGGAAATCAGGGGGAAAACTCTCCACGAGTTGGAGACATACCTAGCACAAAGGTAAATAGTTGTGGTTGTTGGGTGTCAATCATCTCAGTTCCAGGACATCACTGCAGGAGTTCCTCAGGGTAGTGTCCTTGGCCAAACCATCTTCAGATGCTTCATCAATGACTGTCCTTCCATCATAAGGTCAGAAGTGGGTATGTTCACTGATGATTGCACAATGTTTAGCACCATTCGCAACTCCTCAGATACTGAAGCAGTCCAAATGCAGCAAGACCTGGACAATATCCAGCCTTGGACTGACAAGTGGCAAGTAACATTCACGTCACACAAATACCAGAAAATGACCATCTCCAACAAGAGAGATTCTAACCTTCCCCCCCTTGACATTTAATGGCATTACCATCACTGAATCCCCCACTATCAACATCCTGGGGGTTACCATTGAAAAGTGAATTGGACTAGCCATATAAATACTGTGGCTACAAGACCAGATCAGAGGCTGGGAATCCTGCAGTGAGTAACTCACTTCCTGACTTCCCAAAGCCTGTCCACAATCTGCAAGGCACAAGTCAGGAAGGCACAAGTGATGGAATACACTTCACTTGCCTGGATGAGTGGAGCTCCCACAATACTCAAGAAGCTTGACACCATCCAGGACAAAGCTGCTCGCTTGACTGGCAACCCTTCTACAAACATTCACTTCCTCCACCACTGACACACAGTAACAGCAGTGTGTGCCATCTACAAGATGCACTGCAGGAACTCAACAAGGCAATTAGACAGCACCTTCCAAACTCACAACCGCTACCACCTAGAAAAACAAGGGCAGCAGATACATGGGAACATCACCTCCTAGAAATTACCCTCCAAGCCACTCACCATTCTGACTTGGAAACACATCGTCGTTCCTTCACTGTCGCTGGGTCAAAGCCCTGGAACTCCCCCTAACAACATTATGGTTGTACCTACATCACATGGACAGCATCAGTTCAAGAAGGCAGCTCACCACCACCTTCTCAAGGGCAATTAGGGATGGGCAATAAATGCTGGCCTAGCCAGTGATGTCTACATCCCATAAAGAAAAAAAAACTATTATAATATGACTGATAAAGAACCTTTTAAAAGTCTTGCATTTATGTATACATTTCTTGAATAAAGAATATATTCAAATATACAAGTTGATTATCTTTATCAATCCTACTTTGAAATGTACAGATGCAAGTGAAGAGGTTAATGTATCCATTCTAATAATAGCATGGTTAGCAGAAACTGTTTGCTGACTGGAAACTGTTAGTCCCAATACCTCTGCTGTAGAGCTGGCTCCATTTTACTTGTTTGTGTAATTATAATTTTTTTAGTTACAAACTACAGAAACTGTTGTTGTATTTAGGAAATAGTTGTGTTAGAAAGATAATTATATATACATATGGATGGCCTTGTGCAATTTTTTTGCAGCCTCGAATAATTTCAAGAGACACTAACAAAATGTGCTGCTGTGCGTAAATGATTACTTCCCTGAAAACCCATGGGCTCTGTTCACAGGTTTCGAAACCACAATAAAACTGGAAACAATTACACAAGCATAAGTCCCAATTTTCCTTTGCGCATTGATATCAATCCAAGATTTTCATAAATGGCTGAGAATTCCTCAGAGTTCAGAACAAATATTCCATGCCTACACCTGGGATCACCAACAATCTTCTATCAGGAAGTAAACATATGAAGAAAAGGCTGAAAAGAATCTCAGAAACTGCAAATTAACTAGAACATTGCAATTCCACTGCATATCAGGAATGGCAGAAGCACAGCAAGGCTAACAGCTGCAAATTTAAAAATTCCAAAGTGTCCTTGGAATTTCCAGCTTATCAGCTTGGAGGATAACATAGTGTCGAATAGGCTGTGTGTGATGTACAAAGCAATAGCAACACTGCCATAAATGAGTAAACAAATCAATTCCATTAATAACAACTTAAAACAATTCCTCTTTCATACAGAACTCACTTTTTTTTATAGTTTCTTCTCATTGCATAAATCATTCCCCATGTCAAAGGATCTGGATCAGGTGCTAATTTTAGACCGCTTCCTGATGATTCTCAAGACCACCCAAGGGAGTCTCTGATAGTCCTTGCACCCACAGAACAACTTTAACATGAAAACGTGTTTCGATGACTTTACAAAAAAGAACATGAAGCTGGAGTTTCGGAGGAAGGTTTGGGACATTAACCAAAGACAGGCTTGAAGAGGCAGGTGGGTGAAGGGAGATGACCAAAGATTCAACTTAAAAGATAGGAGATTTAGGACAGGTGAGAAACTGATGAGGTGAAGGGTGAGTAGAGGTATCCCAAGGTGTAGTTGAAAAGGTGGAACGATTAAGGAAGATTACCTAAAGCATCCTCAAAGATTTTGAGGAGGCTTTTCGAAATGATAAGCAATAGAGGTGGGACATGCTTGGATAAGACTTTAATTGTCATCAATAAAGTGCCCAGCATTTTCTCCCAGCTTTCCCTTGCAGCCCTTGACATCAAGGCAGCAGTTGACTGAGTGTGGCATCAAGGAGCACTGGCAAAGCTGGAGTCAATGGGAATCAGGGGGAAAACTCTCCACTGGCTGGAGTCATACCTAGCGCAAAGGAAGATTGTTGTGGTTGTTGGAGGTCAATCATCACAATCCCAGGACATCACTGCAGGAATTCACTTTTTTTAGTATCCTCAGCCCAACCATCTTCAGCTGCTTCTTCAATGACCTTCCTTCCATCATAAGGCCAGAAGTGGGAATGGTTGCTGATGATTACACAACGTTCAGCACCATTCACAACTCCTCAGATACTGAAGCAGTCCATGTCCAAATACAGCAAGACCGGGATAATATCCAGGCTTGGGCTGACAAATGGCAAGTAACATTTGTGCCATGCAATTGCCAGGCAATTACCATCTCCAACAAGAGATAACCTAATATTGCCACTTGACATTCAATGTCATTACCATTGCTGAAACCCCCACTATCAATATTTTGGGGGTTACCATTGATCAGAAACTGAATTGAACTAGCCATATAAATACAATGAGTACAAGAGCAGGTCAGAGGCTAGGAATCCTGCAGTGAGTAACTAACCTCCTGACTCCCCAAAACCTGTCCACCATCTACAAGGCACAAATTAGAAGTGTGATGGAATACTCTCCACTTGCCTGGATAAATGTAGCTCCACCAACACTCAAGACGTTTGACACTATCCCGCCAAAGCACCACTCTCCACCACCGTCGAACACTGGCAGCAGTGTGTACCATCTACAAGATGCACCACAGAAACTCCTTAGGAGCAACTTCCAAACTCACGACCACTATCACCTAGAAGGCAGCAGATACATGGGAACATCACCACCTGGAAGTTTCCCTCCAAGTCACTCACCACCCTGACTTGGAAATATGTTGCCACTCCTTCACTGTTGCTGGGTCAAAATCCTGGGACACCCTCCCTAACAGCACTGTGGGTGTACCTACACCACAGGGACTGCAGTGGTTCAAGAAAGCAGCTCCCTACTATCTTCTTAAGGGCAAGCAAGGATTGGCAATAAATGTTGGCCTAGTAAGTGATACCCACATCCCGTAAATGAATAAAAAAAATACAACACACTACTTTTATAAAAAGTAATCATTCATTTTAAAATTATAATCTTCATCTCAACAATGTTTGCAAAGGATGATCTCCAGAAATTTTAAAATAAGGTAGAGTTAACTATTTGACAAGAGACAAACAAACGCTAATGTCAAGTTAATCATATGGAGAAGTAACATTTGGACAATGAGGTTACGGGATAGAGTGTGTAGTATTACATCTCTCCAATTATATCTCTCCAATACATTATGATTGTATCACTTGCTGTTGCACCAAACATGGTTCAGGATGAAACAGAGGTCAGGAAGGCACTGTGAATCTGATTCTGCCTTGTATTAACTAAAGTCAATAGAGTAAACTGGAGCCTCAGGCTGAAGCTGCATGAAATTTATCCTGAATTAAGGGATGGCTTTGGAAATTCTCATGAGTCTCTTTTCACCAAAATGCCTGAGAGAGTTTTGCGCAGAATTTTTGAATTTTTAGCATAACTTTATTTATTTAATTACAGGATGTGGGCATCACTAGCAAGGGTGGCTTTTATTGCCCATTCTTAATTGCCCTTGAGAAGGTGGTGGTGAGCTGCCTTCTTGAACCACTGCTGTCCATGTGATGCAGGTTCTCCCACAGTGCTCTCAGGGAGTGAGTTCCAGGATTTTAACCTGTTGATAGTAAAGGAATGGCAACATATTTCCAAGTCAGGATGGCATTGGAGTCAGAGGGGATCCAGGAGGTGGAGGTGTTTCCATGTTCTTGTTCTTCTAGGTGGTAGATGTTATGGGTTTGTGAGATGCTGCCAAAGAAGAAGCCTTGGCAAGTTTCTGCAGTGCATCTTGTAATGATACAACACTGTGCATCAGCAGTGGATGGGGTGCCAATCAAGTGGGTTGCTTGTCCTGGATGGTATTGAGCTTCTCAAGTGTTAGAATATAAGAATATCAGAAATAAGAGCTGGAATGCGCTATATGGCCCCTCAAGCCTGTTCTGCCAATCAGTATGATCATGGTTATTCTACTGCCTCAACCCCACTTTCCTGCCCATTTCTCATGTCAACTGATTCCCTAAGAGACCCAAATCTGTCTATCTTGAAAGGGTGGATACCTGGAGGATGTTTCCACTGTGGGGGAGACTAGAACTAGGGGACACAGTTTAAGAATAAGAGGTCTCCCCCTTTTAAGACAGAGATGAGGAGAAATCTTTTCTCTCAAAGGGTTGTTAGTGTGTAGAATTCTCTTCCCCAGAAAGCATTGGAAGCCTGGTCATTGAAATTATTCAAGGCAGAGTTGTTGATAGACAGGGGAATCAAGGGTTATGGGGGTAGATGGGAGAGTGGAGTTGAGACCGTAAGCAGATCAGCCATGATTTTATTGAACGGCGGAGCAGGCTTGAAGGGCTGAATGGCCTACTTCTTCTCCTAAGCTCTAAGTTTTTATCCATCCAGAACTCTCTGGGGTAGACAGCTCCAAAGAGACACAGCCCTCTGAATGAAGAAATTTCTTCTCATCTCAGGCTTAAATGATTGACACCTTATCCTAAGACTGTGCCCCCGTGTTCTAGAATCCTTAGCCAGGGAAACAACCTTTCATCATTTACCCTATCAAGCCCCTTCAGAATCTTGTATGTTTTAATGAGATCATCTCTTATTCTTCAGCAAAGGTAATATCATTGAACCTCAAGGCAGAATGGTTAGAGTCTCTCTTGATGGTGATGGTCACTTCCTGGCACTTGTGCGGCATGAATGTTACTTGTCACTTATCATCCCAAGCCTGAAGGTTGTCCAGATCTTACTACAAGCGGACAGGGACTGCTTCATTATCTGAGGAGTCGCGAATGATATTGAACGCTGTGTAATAATCAGTGAAAATCCCGACTTCTGACCCAACTCCACGAGCACTTATCATATGTATTAACTTTTTGTATGGTACTTTATTGAATGTATTTTGGGAATCCAAGCACACCACATCCACTGGGTTCCTCTTTATCCACCCTTCAAGTAACACCCTTAAAAACTCGAATTGGTCAAACAAGACTTCCCTTTCATAAAACATTGTTGAACATGTATGATTATACCACGATTTTCTGACTGCATTGTTAAGACTGCCTTAATATTAGGTTCCAACATTTTTCCAACTTCTGGGGCAGAATATTTTGCTCATCAGACAGGTATGCACCTGACCCGAATGATCATAAAATGATGCACAATGACGTTGGGCGAACGTCCCAACATCATTGCGCATTTGTGCGATATTTTGGTCAGCAGGTGCGCATGGGAGTTGGCAGCGCGCCTGCTGACAATTAAGCGGTCTACTAAGGCTATTAAAGTCATAATTAAAAGAAATTTTTCACTGACTGGCCAACGTTATGGTTGGCAGGCAAATCGGCCAGGCAGCCTTTGGAATTTTTGCGAAACCTCATCCATGGGCGAGATGAGCTTTTGATCAATGAATAGAAAAATTAAACATTTTTCAAACTAATTTCTAACATGTCCCTGCTCATATGACAGAGTCACATGAAGGGGCAAGCATTTAACATTTTTAAATTCTTCATTTTTTATTTAAAAAAATATTCAGCTCCCTAAGTCGGATCTATGCCTCAGGAAGCTTTTACTGCACGCACCCGCACGCATGCACAATCTTCCGCGCTCGCCTTCCTCCCCCTACCCCTATCCCGGCAGATTCACGCCAGCTGACTGTTAATTGGCCAGCCAGCAAGAAAGGCAGCCAGGGCCCAATTGCGGGCGGCGGTCCATTTCTCAGCCGCTCCTGCTTGCCCCCACCAAGCCCGCCCGATGACTGGAAAATCCTGGCCCTGACGTCAGGCGAACTGGCCTACAGTTCCCTGTTTTCTATCTTTGTCTGTTCTGGAATAGCAATGTTACATTTGCTAACTTAAAATCTGCTGGAACCACTCCAGAATCTAGGGCATTTTTGAAAATCATAACCAACTACCTCTTTTAGAATCCTAGGATGCACACTATCAGGTTTTGGGGGTTATTGACTTTTATTCCCTTAAATTTCTTCATAACTTGTTCTCTGCTGGTATTAAGCCCCCATTTGTTCCTCACTCTTATTATTCCCTTGGTTACCCACTCGGAGGGTTATAGAGTCATTACAGCCAGAAGGAGGCCATTCAGCCCATCAAGTCCATGCTTGCCCTCTGTAGAGCAACCTTATCAATCCCATTCCCCCTCACTATCACTAGCTTTGCAAGCTTATTGCCCTCAAGTGCTCATCTAATTTCCTTTTGAAATCATTGATTATCTCTGAATCCATCATCCTCTTATACAGTGAATTCCAGGTCATTACCAGTTGCTGCATGAAAAACTCCTCACATTTCCCAATATCTTGCCCAAAATCTTAAATCTGGATTCCCTTCTTGTACCTTCAACTAATGAAAACATATTTTCTTTGTCTACCTTATCTAAACCTGCCATGATTTTGCACACCTCTATCAAATCTCCCCTTAATCTCTTCTGTTCCAAGAAGAACCCCAACTTCTCCAACTAGCTTTCTTGCTAAAATTCCTCATCCCTGGAACCATTGTGGTAAATCCTTCCTAAGTGTGGTAAAAAAAAACTGAATGCAATATTCTAGTCTACTCTGGTCTAACCAGAGCTTTATACAGCTTCAGCATCACTTCCCTGCTTTTGCATTCAACACCTCTATTTTTGAAGCCCAAGATCCCATATGTTTAGCTAATTATTCTTTCAATGTGTCCTGCCACCTTCAAGGATTTTTGCACATGAACCTCCACCCATTTGTCCGTATATACTTTATAGAACTGTGCCATTTATCTATAGTGCTGTTCTCTATCCTTTCCATCAAAATGCATCCTTTCACACTCCTCTGTGTTAAATTTCTTCTGCCACTTGTTTGCCCTTTCTGTTAGCCTATGTCTTGTTTAGTCAATTGGTATCATGCTCAGTCAGCCACAACTCTAAGTTTGGTATCATTGGCAAATTTTGAAATTTTAATCTGTAGTCCAAAATCCAAATCACTTAGATAACAAAAGCAGTGGATCTAGCACCAAATTTTGGCCAACACTCATCTATAATCCTCCAGTGTGAAAAAGAACCATTTAACTACTTGCTGCTTTATGTCCTTAAGCCATTTTTAAAACCGAGCTTACAATGACCTTCTTATTCCACGTGCCTCAATTCTGTTAACCAGTCTTTTGTGGTATTTTATCAGGGTGTCAGAAACGACAATGGCACACCTAGCCCTGTTGAACCTGCAAAGTCCTCCTTACTTATATCTGGGAGCTAGTGCCAAAATTGGGAGAGCTGTCAAACAGACTAGTCAAGCAACAGCTTGACATAGATGTACTCACTGAATCATACCTTCCAGATAATGGCCCAGACACCATCACCATCCCTGAGTGTCACCAGCAACACCAGCCCAGCAGAGGTGGTGGCACAGTGGTATACATTTGGGAGGGAGTTGCACTGGGAGTCCTAAATATTGACTCCAGACCCCATGAAGTTTCATGGAATCAAGTCAAACATAAGCAAGGAAAACTTCTACTGATTACCGCCTACTCCCTGCACCCCACCACCCTTATCTGATGAATCAGTACTCCTCCATGTTGAACACCAATTGGAAGAAGCACTGAGGATGGCAAAGGCTTCACTGTCTATCATCAAGAGTGGCTTGGTAGCACCAATACTTACCAAACTGGTCAAGTCCTAAGGACATAGCTGCTAGCCTGGTTCTTTGGCAGGTGGCGAGGGAATCAAGAGGGAAAAACCTACTTGACCTCTTTATCATCAACTAACCTATCATGGCTGCATCTATCCATGACAGTATTGGTAGGAGTGACCACTGCACAGTCCTGTGGAGACAATGTCTGTTGAGGATACCTTCCATCATGTTGTGAGGCACTAACGCTGTGCTAGATGGGATAGATACCGTATCAGTTAGATACCAGTACCGCTACAACACTGGCATCTGCCTAGAAATGTGGAAAATTGCCCAATATGTCCTCTACACAAAAAGCAGGACAAATCCAACCTGGCCAATTACCGCCCCATCAGGCCACTCTCGATCATCTGTAAGGTGATGGAAGGGTCTTCGACAGTGTTATCAAATGGCTCTTGCTCAGCAACAACCTACTCACTGACACCAATCTGTTTGGGTTTTGTGAGGACCACTCAGTTCCTGACCTCATTACAGCCTTGGTCCAAACATGGACAAAAGAGCTGAACTCCAGAGGTGAGGTGAGAGTGACTGCCGTTGACATCAAGGCAGCATTTAACCAAATGTGGCATCAAGGAGCCCTAGGAAAACTGAAGTCAAGGGAATTATACCCAGCACAAAGGAAGATGATTGTGATTATTGGAAATCAATCATTTCAGTCCCAGGACATTGCTGCAAGAGTTAACCAGGGTAGTGCCTAGTCCAAACCATCTTCAGTTGCTTCATCAATGACCTTCCTTCCATCATAAAGTCAGGAGTGGGGATGTTCACTGATGATTGCACAATGTTCAACACCATTCATAACATATCAGATGCTGAAGCAGTCCATGTCCATATGCAGCAAGACCTGAACTATATTCAGGCTTGGGCTGCTAAGTGACAAGTAACATTTACACTGCACAATTGCAAGGCAATAACCATCTCCAACAAGTGAGAATCTGACCATCTTCCCATGACATTCAATGGCATTACTATCTCTGAACCCCCCACTATCAGCAACCTGAGAGTTACTATTGTCCAGAGACTGAACTGGACCAGCCACATAAATGCTGTGGCTACAAGAGCAAGCATAAGACTGGGAATTCTGAGGCAAGTAACAAAGCACAAGTCAGGAGTCTGATGGAATACTCGCCACTCACCTGGGTGATTGCTTTCAAACTTAATGTGGAATTCAACTGTATATGATCATTTTTCCAAGAGAATCTTTTACTATGAGATTGATATTAAACCTGTTTAATAGCGCAATACTAGATCAAAAATAGCTTTAAATGCAGCTCCAATGACATTCAAGAAGCTTGACACTATCAAGGACAAGACAGTCTGCTTGACTGGCACCCCATCTACCACGTAAACATTCACTCCTTCCGCCACGTACAGTAGCAGCAGAGTTTACCATCCACAAAATACACTGCAGCTCCATCGACAGCACCTTCCAAATCAGTGACCTCCACTACTTAGAAGAACAAGGACAGTAGATGCATGGGAACACTATCACCTGCTAGATTGCCTCCAAGTTACTTGCCATCCTGAACTGGAAGTATATCGCCATTTCTTCACTGTCGCTGGGTCAAAATCCTGGAACTCCCTTCCTACCAGCACTGCAGTGGTTCAAGGCAACTCACCACCCCCTTCTCAAGGGCAATTAGGGATAGGCAATAAATGCTGGTCTAGCCAGGATGCCCACATCCCAACACAAACAAAAAAAACTTTCCATTATAATTTCTCCTGTCTCTGCTTCTAAACAATCAATGTTTACTTTAGCTACTCTCCTTCATTTTATATACTTGCAAAAGCTTTTAAAATCTGTTGTTATCCTGGTGAGCATGCTCTCATATTCAGTCTTTTTCCCCTTTTTAATCAACTCTTTGGTGGCCTTTTGTTCAATTCTAAAACATTCCCAATCCTCAGGCTTACTATTATATTTTGCAACATTATAAGCAACTTCTTTAAAACTAATACCAACCATAATTGCCCTAATAAGTCATGGGTGGATATTCCTCATTGAGTTTTTATTTTTTAATGTAATGTAATTTTTAAAATTTTGAATTGTTTACTTAACCACCATACCTTTTGGTCTGTTTGCTGTATCATCCTTTGTCAGTTTTCCCCTCATACATACGTATTTGGCTATGCTTAAGTTTAAGATTCCTGTCCAGGACTGGAGTACGATGCTCTCAAACATAAAATGGAATTCAACTGTATTATGATCACTTTTCCCCAAGGTATTTTTCACTCTGAGATTGTTAATTAAATCTGTTTCATTGCACAATACTAGTTCAAAAACAGCTGTACCTCTTCCATAAAATCAAAATGCTGCAGAAGCTGGAAATCTGAAATAAGAACAGAAACTGCTGGAAAAACTCAGCGGGCCTGGCAGCTCTGAAGAAGAGTCATACGGACTCGAAACATTAACTCTGTTTCTCCCTCCATAGATGCTGCAAGACCTGTTGAGCTTTTCCAGCATTTTCTGGTTTTATTATAGTTGTACCCATAGTTGCTTTCACAACATAATGTTGCAGGAAACTGTTGCAAATGCGCCCTACAATCTTCCAGACCATCTTTGCCAATTTGATTTGTCTCATCTATATGAAGATTAAAGTCCCCCACAATTATTACATTGCATTTGTGACAAGCTCCAATTATTTCTTGCTTATTGTTCTGTCCAATGGTGTAACTACAGTTAGGGGGGCTATAAACTATTCTCTCCAGGGTTTCTATCCCTTGTTATTCCTAATCTCTTCTCTTACTGATTCCACCTACTGATCGTCTGAAACAAGATCCTTTCTCACTACTATCCTTTTGTCTTTCTTTATTATCAGGGTTACTTCTCCTCCTTTTCCATTATTTCCCACTTCATGGAGCTGAACTCATCCAGTAAAGCCTTGACTTGTCTCTTGCAGAGTGGAATGGCACTGAGGAGTCAGGTACAATATTCCCTCTAAGCTGTTCAGGTGCACGGCCATGTTACAATCCAGAATGTATTGCACAGGGAATGAGTAGGCTGCACACAGACAAAGATTCCTTACAAATGCACTCACGTGCAGCTGGGTGGCAATCTTAAGGGCAATGTGCAGCCAACGAACCAAGCAGAAACTGAAAGGAAGATTGGTCAGGAGTTGAGTCATTTACCACCAATTCGCAGCCTCTGACCTGCTGTTGTAGCCGTAGAATTTACATGGATGGTCCAGTTAAGTTTCTGGTCAATTGTGATCCCAGGGATGTTAAGGTGAGTGATGATGGTAATGCTGTTGAACATCAAGGGAAGTTAGTTAGATTCTAATTTGTTGGAAATGGTCATTTCCTCGCACTTGTGTCCTACAAATGCTACTAGCTCAAGCCTGAATGTTACCCAAGACTTGCCGCAATCTGTCCTCACCACTATTTTCCCTTTCATGCCTTCTCAATGTTGAAAATATATAACAAGGTTGCAGCATTACTTTATAAATATAAAGGGGGGAATTTTACCAGCATGTATGAGATAGGAACAAGGTGGGATGGCTGGTAAAATCGCAGAGAGCGTGGCCAATCAGATCCCCAGCCATGACCCACCATCAGGGAATTTTACTGACGGTGGGAACATGTTCAGGCAGGCTTCCCGCTACAGGGCCTATGACGGGCCATTATAACAGGCCTTGAGCATTTTGCAGACAGCAGATTGACTCCTGCCTCCCCCCACCCCACCCCCACCACCACCCCAACCACATGGGGAGGCCACCACCTGAATAGAGGTGACCTCCCAGTGACAGTCCTTGGGGGATTGTTATTTTAATCAAAGAGGCAGCCTTGGGAAGGGAAGGCAGCCCCCTGACACTCCCAGCAATTTCCTTGGTGAGGTTTTCCTTCCATCAATTGCACTTTTATGGTTTTTTTTAGGATTTGCTTCGGCCTGCCTGCTATAGGCTGCAGGGCCTCTGCCTTCCTCAGCCTTGGCCACTGTTCCTGGTTGTGCCACTGACTGCTGAGACTCCAGAGATGTTGATCTGATCCCTGATTGGGCTCACAACTCTCAGGGGAGTTGCAGGGTGGGGGTTGAGTGGGACAGCCATTCTAAACAGGATGGCAATCCTGGCAGCAGCTACTTAATTAGTAGCTGCCCATAAAATTGCAGGGACAGTTTTGCCAGCTGGCTGTATGCGTTACTGACACACACATTTCCGACCGTTGCTGGGACCTTGATGGCTTTTACAAAATATGGCCCAAAGTATGGCTATGGGGCATGTAATCCCTCTATTTGTTTGGCCTTGATTAGTATCCAAAGCAGTCTTCCTTTCTCTTGTCACTTCTGATAAGATTCTTAAATATTAAAAGAAGAGTTGTCAGAGTCAACCTGTATGCTATGTTAAGCAGACAGCTTGGGTCTGTCAGCTAGAAAAGATTTGCTTTGGTGATATATGCACAGAGCCTGTCCTTGGACAGGTTTTAGTATGTTGAACAGAGACTAACTGCATCTTGTTCCTGGATGATGATCCGGGTGCTCTGAAGCAATACAGCAACTCAGAGCTGATTGACCAGATCTTGACACAACACAATGAGAGCCCTGCAGAAACAGATCTGTAGGTATGCCACCTGAGCAAGCTTTTCCCAGCTAAAAGATGGAGCACAACAACAGTTTTCCTTCTTACTCTTTGCTGGAAAATTGTGAAAAAAATTGAAAATACTTCTTTCTGTCCTTCAAGGTGTTCATCTGCCTGTTCATCTGTTCGTCACATACATTGAAAGGTATATTTCTCCTGTGTTCATGAAACAGATCATTCTCAATAAGCTGATGTAAACTTTTCCAAAACATTTTTGAAACTGCTGGCATTAATTAACATACCAGAGCCAGTCTGGAAGAATGTGCATTTCAGTTAGTTCAATCATAAGAGAGCAATTATTGAAAGCAATGCATAACACGAAACAGAGCTGAGGAAAACAGATTGTGGTGCTCACACCTTTCTATCCTCCCTATGCAGCAGAAAGAATCTTCACTATAACAAGAACAATTTGAAATTACATAATGCCTTTAACATAGGAAAATGTTGCATGGTGATGGCAAGGAAAATGGACTGAGCCAAAGAAATTAGGAGGGGGTGAGCAAAGGCTTATCAAAGAGGTGGGTTTTAAGAAGGATCTCAAATGAGGAGGGAAGGTGGAGACGCTGATGGGTTTATGGAGGCAATTCCAAAGTGCGGGGGCCAAGTGGCTGAAAACATACCCACCAGTGGTGAGACCAAAGGGAGAGCAAGATGGCGAAGGCACAAGAATTTGGAAAGTAGAGAGCTCAGTGGGCAGAGAGGGGGCAGGGGGTGGGACGGTCAGTGGTATGGTGGTGGGAAGGGGGAGAAGGTTCACTGAATGAGGTTACAGAGGTCAATTCTTCTAACATTTTCTGGGTAACTATTGGTATAACCCTGGTGGAACCATCCGAAGTTTGCAATTTAAATCACATTTTCGGATGGTTCCCAGCGCAGCGTAATTGTCCAGAGGAAGTTAATACTTCTGGGCAATTGCCATGCAAACTCTTACCTGGAAACTTGCCAGAAGGATTCCCCAGCTCATCTTTGGGGTACCCCCCAAATCTGACGCTGGGGAGCGTGGAAGTTAGGGAACAATGGTTTTTGTCTTCCTAATGTTCAGCTGGAGGAAGTTATGGCTCATCCAAGACTGGATATTGGACAAGCAATTTGTCAGCACAGAGCAAGTAGTGAGTTCTTCAAAGGTGCTGAAGAAGTAAGGGATGAAAGAAAGGTATTATATATCATGGTCAATTTTACAGGCAATGTCATTCATGGTTAGATCAAGTTGATGCTACGAGAGGGGTGAAAAACTGACTGGAGAGATTTGAGCAGACTGTTATGGGAGAAGTGAACATGGATCTGGGAGAAAACAAAACATTCATGGACCCTGAAGAGGAATGGGTAGATTGGAGATAGGGAAGTGGTAGGTCAGAGAGGTTAAAGGTAGTTTTCTGAGGAATGAGATAAGATTGAAAGATTTTTGTTGGGTAAGAGTATCAGGAGCTAAGGTGGGTAAATGGAGTTGAGGTACAGATCAAGCATGATCTAACAGAATGGCGAATTGGCTCTGGTGACTGAATGCTTGTTTGTTTTCCAGTAGCAACCATTTTAAGGTGTAAAACCACATCCACATATCTTTTAGCCTTATTTTTAAAATATTTACAAAGTGAGATATGTCGCGTAACTATCCAGGTACCACAGATGTCAATTTTACAAAGGTGATATAATGGTCACACTGGTGTTGACAGAGACCTCTGTGTTTCACCGGCTTTGGTTTTTTTGTGACACAGTTAGCTTGAAGTTCAGAGAAAATTTAATAAGTTCCTGTTGCCGTGCTGGCAAATTAAGTTGCAGCTATATGACGGTCCACAACCATAGCAATATAGTTTACTTTCCTCCTCTCATATAGCGTTAGTGCAGGATTTTTGGAGTACATCAAATACCATTGACCATTTCCAGTACCATTGACCAGAAACTGAACTGGACAAGCCATATAAATACTGTGGCTACAAGAGCAGGTCAGAGGCTAGGAAGTCGGTGGCAAGTAACTCAGCTCCTAGGCAGGATTTTCCCCTCGGTGATCTGGGGGCGGGGCCCGCTTGCCGAGGGGAAAATGACGTGAGATGATGTCGGGAGGAATCCCCGATGTCATCCCGATCCCTTTAAATTTTTAGGAAGGTGGGCAGACAGTGAAATCAGCTGTCTGCTCGCTGACCAGTCAATGGCCAATTGGGCCATTGACAGGCTCATTAAGATAATTAAAAACCTGCCCGTCCAAGCTTAAGGCTGGCGGGCAGGCCAGGAGCCCCAGCAGGCTCCAGATTATTCATGAAACTTCATCCACTGGCGGGATGAAGTTTCATGTCCGTTTTCTAAACATTTAATACATTTTATGTGTTTATTATTAACATGTCCCATCTCATGTGACATTGTCACATGAGGGGGGTATGTTAATAATTTTCAATATTTATCTATTTTTAGACTTTACTTACCTGTCACGAATCTCCCTGAGACAGAACTTCACTGAAGCTTCACTGAAGCTTCAGGGAGCAGTGCGCACTTGACAGATGGGGAATCCCTTCCCCCCCCCCACACAGGAAGCGCCGGTGGGGCCCGCATGCCATCCGAGGGCAAAATTCTGCCCCCTGACTCCCCAAGGCCTGTTCAAAATCTACAAGGCACAAGTCAGGAGTGTGATCACGTACTCTCCACTTGTCTGGATGAGTGCAGCTCCAACACTCAAGAAGCTTCACACCATCCAGGACAAAACAGCCCAATGGATTCGCACTCACTCCACAAACATTCACTCCCTTCACCACCGACACCTAGTGACAGCAGTATGTACCATCTATAAGATGCACCTCAGAAATTCACCAAGGGTCCTTAGAAAGCAGCTTCCAAACCCAATTCCACTACCATCTAGAAGGAAAAGAGCAGCAGATACATGGGAATGCCACCACTTGGAAGCTCCCCTCCAAGTCACACACCATCCTGACTTGGAAATATATTGCCGTTCCTTCACTGTCGCTGGTTCCTGTTTCCTGGAACTCCCTTCCTAACAGCACTGTGGGTGTACCTACACAAATGGGCTGCAGTGGTTCAAGAAGGCAGCTCACCACCAACTTCTCAAGGGCAATTAGTGATGGGCAATAAATGTGGGCATAACTAACGACACCCACATCTTTTGAATGAATACGAAAAAAGGTCAATTGTTTTTTTTTAAAATTCACCTGCAGTGATGATGACATTTTAATCGGAAAGGATGTATGAGACATAGAATGGCGAATCCCTGCTATTTTCTGCCCAGAAGACTGAAAGTTGAATATTATCCAGCTGAGAATAGATTTCCAAAATCTTAATACAAAACATTTATCTTTTCTATAAACATTAGGTCTTCAGGTATGTGCCACTTATGGGAACATATGGAAGTTGGTTTCATGCAACTTCAGTCACCTTGTCCATGTTGTTTTTTCTGATATGTGATGCATGTACTTAATCTTTATTAAAACTGCAGCAGTTTTAGGAAAAGAATGCATACTCAGCTCAGAAATAATGACAGAGGAGGGAGGCCATTCGGTCCATCTTATGACATCCATCAGGCAATATCCTAAAATCCCCCTTTCATCTAGGAATCATTCCAAGAGTTGATCATTCTTTATATCGAGAAGAACTAAACCAAGGATAACACCAGGCTTAAATTTGTCTTTTACTAGTACGAACCTGTGTCACCTTGTCCCACTCGTAATTCTACGGATTTACTTTTTCTGTACTGCTAACTATCATAGATTTTTATAGGGTCACATCTTTCACTTTTCCTTTTAAGCCTGAAGAGTCTTGAGTTTCTTCACTTTTTCCTCATAGATCAGATCTGACACCCTTCCTTGTGCTTCAATGGCCATAGCTAAAACCTTACTGGTTATGATTTGTTTCTTTACAGACAGAGCCTCAGTCAAGGTAGCATATACTTCTAGTTAGAGCTAACTCAACTTTTCTAGTCAGTTATCTTCTTTATGCTGTTTTGTAATGGGGCGCGGGGGAGGGGGGGGTGGTGCGCGTGGGGTGGCTGTAGTGGGCAAATAAAAGGTATGTAGTATCGGTAAGATGTGTTAGAGTAAAAGGATATTGCAGAATTGTGAAACAATGGGATATGACACAACTGTGCACTGAAAGTGTGTTGAACTTTACATGCCTATTCAACTATGTATCTCATGTAAATAGAAACTATTTAATTGGGTTCCTGAAACTAAATGGCTTACTCTATTGCAGGCATGTGATTAAACAAAAATGAATGAACTTTTCAATTTCTCTGATGCAGGGAATATTTGAACACTGAGCCATTGATTAAGCCATGAACTACTCACTTGATCTAATAGTTATGCCGTCAAATAAACTGGTCAACAGTTTCCAATAGCAGAATTGATAGTAAAGGTCGGGGAACAGGATAGATAAGTTGTGAGGACATTTTAATTGTAATTGTAATTTTAACATTCATCTAAATAAATCTATATTTGTCTTAGCACATAAAAACTTAGTGTTGGTTATGGTGTTCAAAGAAATCAATTATGAATCTTACTTAAAAATCTAGAAGATCACATAAAAATTATTAGAAAGGATATATAGGATACTGAAACAGTTATAAAGTAAAAGGGACAATACTAAATGACACCTTCATATACATGAGTTATTAAAAGCAAATAGACTTTGTGTTTAATAACACATAAATAGTAAAATTTATAGATTAGTCTAATTGCTGGAAAAGTATAAAAGGGTACCAATAATATATAATGGAAAGATAGGATGAATGTTCAAACTAAATTCTGCAAGTGTGAGTTCGCAGTTCAAGTTGGGTTGTCAGGGATGTAAAAATTGGAAGCAAAGCACTTCCGTTAGGGAGGAGGAGGACTATTAGATGCCAGTCACCTTCGCCCAATTTTATACCCCTATAAAGAAACACTTTGACAGTTATTGATGGATGTGTGGGAGAAGGTTAACGGTCCACCCTTTTGATCAGAAAATAACATGTGGCACAGAGAGGCTAAAAGTCAGAGAAGGCACTTAATTTAAATAGTAAAAGCAAGAGACTAAATAAAGATCTGTCACTGCAGCTCTTTCAGGTTAATGCAGTAGATAATGCAGCAAGTTAGAATAGTAATATTCAAACGCTTCTGCGTGGGAGACCATCTGAAAATATTAACAAACTCCAGGGACTTAATTCAAATATTTACATACTACAGAGGTTCCTTGTAAACAGTGACATACTTCTGGGGAAGCATGTAAATATTCTTGCATGCCTGGGGATCCCTTCAAATAGTTAACACTTGATAGGGTCTCTCACATTTCTGGAGATCTCTTGTGAATACCAATACACCACTAGGATTCCTGCAAATAATGATATACTCTCAGATGTAGGGATATCACTCTGCTTTCTTTTGGGATTAGCTTGGATTTTAATACCCAATTGAAACCACCCAAAAGTGAAAATGCTTTGCACTGGCATTAAACCTCAATATAAATTCCTGAAAAAAATATGTCCATTAAGGTTCAAAAAAGTTAAATATCTAGACAACAAAGAATTCTGAAAAACTCCCTTTTTAAAACAAAATCACATATTATAAACATGTTAGGTGACTGGCATCTAATATCTATGATTCTAAGTCACTTTAATATGTTCACAAGATAATTATGGATGAGGATGGCCATTCAGCCCATCATATCACATCTCTCCAGAGAGAGCTGCTCATTATCATCCAAGTGTTTTTAAGTGACACCAGGAATTTTGCCTCCATCAGTCTCTCTAGATGTCCAGTTCATGGGTTGATGAGAAATCATTATTCTATGTGTTGGGTATGATGAACTATGCTTAAAAGTACAGGTTTATAATTTTACCAAACATAGTTCATAGAAAAAATGATTTTCTATTGTTAAAAATATCACAACATATAGCAACTCAGAGAATTTGCTCATGGAAAGGACTGCATATTCAAGAGCAAATATAAATTGCATGTAGAATGATTTTCAAGGCATTTATATTTTATTTAGAGTGATTTCAAAATTATGTTTATTTTCTTATTGACATTATATTATCTGAGCTCTCCCATGTCTCACTGAACTGCTGGGGCCAAAACCTTTTATTTAATGCTCAACAGGGATTGTTGAGGCATCGTCTTCCAGTTTTTCTAATGTTTCAGCATTCAGCTGTGCTAACAGGACGCTTATTGTCAACAGTTCTCATCAACACAGAATTTATAACAGTGCTCAGTGATATTGCTATGGTGTACCAATGTACTGATTAAATCAGTAACAGCCATTACCTATTGAAGGTACAAAGTAATCATTTGTAAGTGACTTCATTTAAAGTCAAATCTTTTGATTGAAACTAAAATATGAATTAATATAAGCTATGGTGTGTACACATGGACAACCTAACTACTGAATGTACTATTTGTTCCCCATTTTGGTATCATTCATTGAAATCATGTAAGCTTTCTGAAAATAGACCCCCGACCATTTCTTCATACAGTAATAACTATTTGCCAAACGTATGTGCACAGTCTAATGTGTCAATTAAAACACACTGCTGTTACAATCCCACTAACTTTTAAAAAGAAACCTGAACTTAAGTTGATAGCTGGAAAGATGACGTGACAAGATTTCACCTTTTAAAGTCTTTGCTGTAACAAACAGACTAAAAATACTCTTGACTGAACACACTATTTGTATGCAAATTATATCTTAAACAGAACTTTCCTTTTTTACTATTAGCGCAACCAAAAAACCCACTTAACAACAATACTTCACACTGTCTATTAAGTAGTCACTCGATTTCTCCAGACCCAGTTCGAAATGATTCATAGCTCCTGAGGCTTTACCTCTGTTCTTTTCCTTTCCCTGCCTGGTAACTCCCAACCCCAGAACTGTCTTTCATGGTGTGAGTTTTTACTGGAGATTCACCCTCTAGCACAAGCTAAGCAAATCTTCAGCTTTGTTTCAAATCCTCACAAATTTTGTCTTTTCAAAATCCGAGCACAAGCTCCCACCTGCAACACTATTGCTGAACCATAGAGACTTTTGGTCTCTAGCTGCTCTCTCTTTCTTTGGGTCCTGGCAGACTGACTGTGACTGTGAATTTTCAGGGACATCTTAGAAACCCTTCCCTTCTCAAATCGCATTTACATGGCAATGTGAATCACAACAGCTGTGTCTCCAGGTAGAAATACCGATGAGCTATCCTTGAGGCCCCAACCCTATTCTATCTTGGAATTAAATGGACAGTTCAAGGTATAGCTGTTTGCAACCTAACATTCTCAACACTTATCTGGGACTTTGGAGACTAGCAGTTTAGCCACTGTAAACACAAATATTGCTACCATTGTTTCTAAGTGTGAATGCCTTACACCTTTGCAGTAAAGTACCCAGGCCTCTCTTTATTCTTTAATAGCCACAACATCCAAGGCTGTTGTTAGGCAGACTTCAGAACAGGTCACATTACCCCCTTCATTTTACCCTAAGTTAAAGACACGGTCCCAATTTATGAAACTTCAAATTTATGACATTACGAGATGGAAAGCACAAAGCAACATTCTGCATATAAATCAGAAGTTCATAGCCAGTGAACTACAATTGAAGTGGCAGAACCGGTATCTTTCTTTCTATGAGTCCTGATAGAAAGAATATACAAACACACTGACAAGGACATTATGGATTTTTTCCAACTGCTCTCCTTAATTTATTTCCCATCTACTCTTTAGGCTTTGTACAATTGCTTGACAGACAGTGAGGTTCATAATTTTGGGCGAAATTTTATGGCCCCCGCTGGGCATGTTTTCGGCAGGGAGGCACATAAAATATGAGGGGCAGTGAGTCCCCAACTTTCCTGCCCACTCCCAAGATGCCCTCCATAATACGGTAGGTGAGTGGAAACTGAAATTAGTAGCCAGACTGCCATTTTTAATTAAATAATTATTGATCAATAGAGCGTGTTACCAAGCCAACTGACACAAATAATATACTATCCATGCAATAATATGGTTGGTATGGGCAGGTGGGAAGGCATGGGCAGGCCGTTTTTCCAGCAAATTGCTTAAAAGGCAGGAAGGAAGGGGTTATGTCTTTTGGGGGCCGGGATGGGGGGAGGAGAGGTTGGCCCTGTGTGCATCTGGGGCAGATCCTTGCAAGATGGTACTCTTCCTTTGTTCCTCCCCACCTGGCCTCCAAAACCTGCCCCCATCCCCTTTGTCCCCTTCATTAGGCTCCTGATCCTTCACTGTCCAAAACCTGGGACTTACCTTGGTCCAGAGGCCATGGCTGTCTTCAGCCGTGAGCCACTTACAGTCTCGGCAGCACCCACTACTGAGTGCTGGCACTTCTGGGATTGCTAGAGCTGCTGGCCAATCAGATTGGTAAAATTCAGCCCTTAGTTTCAAATCTGTGTACAGCCACTAGTAATTCTGTTAAAGTCGTCAGTAGTAAGGGCTTTGATTAGGAGAGGGAAGAGATGTGACTTTGTCCATTTACTTTTTCTTCTCTTCCTTTGTGAATATGCCTAATCTTTACTCAGTAGTTCCCCAAAATCATATCAGAGATCTGGGGCTCTGCAGATGTTCAGTAGATCCCATCAATTTATAACACAACATATTGGGATTATAACAACTTCTGCCAACACAAACCCTATATCGCTGATTATCTAAAGTCACCAACAGTTTAACTGATATAAGGACATCAGAGATTTTATGAGCCTTGGCAGTAGCCTTGCTGAATTACTGCCCATTCAATGGCTGCCTTACATTTTTCTAATTTATTTGCATGAATTCTTATAATTCATGGACCATTAGGAAAAAACATTTTCTTTCCAGGCCAATCTCCACTTGTCTGGCCTTCAAACCTCTATTAGAACAAACCTTAGAAGAGATTCATTGACTAAACAAAATTGCTGTAATTCATCCTAGTGACAAACTTACATCTTTACACAAGAATCTGTGAAGGCAGCACTCGACCTTCAGGACAATCAACAGGACAAAGTGCTTACCATCTAACAGGGTTTTGATAAATCTGTAGGAGAAGCAATAAGTAAGTGACATCCTCGGGGAATGTGAAACTTAATACAATTCATATTGAACTGAATCTGTGTCCTATATATATATCTATTGAAAAGAAAATCAAATTTATAAGCAGATTCTCTTTGGTGTGGCTGCGTGAAGGCACCTTATAGTTTGACCTCAATATGTAGTTCAGATTAGATTGCTCATTGCCTACACAAGTCATAATTCTACAATAATACTCCACTTAATAAGTTGAACTGATTGTTAAAATTCCCTTGGAGGTATTTTTTCAACACCTATTTTGTACAGAATGGTCTCATTTGCTTTTTCTACCATTTGGCAGAAGATATTAGAATCATATCCTTTCTATGCATCTTTGTTCTTGCACTGCTGCAAATATACGTTCTATAATCTGTATTGATCCACATTGTTTTCCTTCTTGATTGGTTGGCTTTGTATCAATCTAATAATTTAATAATTAGCTATCTCTTTATTCGTTTAGCTGTCTGAAGTTTACCACAATTTATTTTCCTTCTGTTTTCTTTACTTTGACTAAATCTCTATTTCTTCTCGACTTCTGATTTCACAATGGTATCTGTCAGTCTAGTGTATTTGCAAATGGAATCATTGTCATCTACAGCTGCAGGGTGCTCTGTTTCAGTGACCAAAATTACAGGGCGTATTCCCTTCTGTTAGACCATTTGCATGATATTGAATCAGACATTAATGTATGTACGTATTGAACAAAATATTTTAAGTACTGCGTTTCATTTTTTTTACAGCATCATGTGATAAAGAGGGCCAAGGAAATAAATGAATGGATAATAACACAACGTATAGCGATCATTGTAGGTGCATTCATCTTGGCATAATGATTTCCTGTAAATCTTCACCATGGCAATGATATTTGCTTCAATGACGATGGAATTGGTTCTAATGATATTGTAGAATTTTCAACATTGCCACTCGGTCAGTAACCTGGCAGAATGGACAGCCAGCTCATTTCAAAAACCAGTTGATATTCACCCCACTGATTTTGGTGGGATGAAAATCAAGTGGTTTTACAATGAATGGGTTATCTGCTCAGTGACCAGGCTGCAAAGGTAAAAATGACCCCCAAGTCTATATGCAAAGGTATTACAAAGCACTGGTCAGATTACACTAATAGCACTGTGCTCAGTTTTGCTGGCAATGCCACAAAAAAGTTGCACATGCAATGGAAAGGCAGTGAAGGCTGAACTCGTGTTTCTACATTTGAGGTGTATGAAGAATACCAAAGGAACTTCCTTTGTAGTCCAGAGAGAACCATTAAACTCTACGAAGAATTTAAATGCCATTGAAAAAGAAACACAGACTTCAAAGCAAACCATGGGTGTAGAAACTGGTGAACTGTGATTTTAAAGCAGACATATCAAGAAGAGTTGTTTTAATTCAGTGGGAATTTGTTGTCAGTCAAAGTGGTTGAGCACAAAGTTGGGCTGAAGATACAGCTGGATGCTCTGAAGGGAGAATTGGGGTACAAAAAAATTAGTTTCATGGCCTTTATTTTATCCTTTAATTTTTCTTACATTCAAGAAAAGCAATTTGGTCATCATGATTTTGCTGCACACTGCAGATAAGCTGGCTGCAGACACAAAGGGAAAGCGCTCAGAAAACTGCAGTCTGTAGTGCTGACAGATATTTGAAAAACAATGATCCAGTTTGCTGATTAAACTCACTTGTTAGCAGATCAATCCGCTCACCCTCAGAATCTTTTGCTTACTTGTAGTACAAAGTATTAGGCTTCTGTCAGTTCAGCTGGTTGTGTTCCAGATTTCACATCCATAATTAATGGTCAAGTTAAGAACTTTAACACAAACCTGCCAATTATGTCTAATACTGTCTCACACTGACCAATGCAGAAAATCTCCAGGCTTTCCGGTGCATTTTTGAAATAGTTCAGTCTAACCATCCATTCCTGTCATTAATATTCCAGATCTTATGTCAAATCAGCTGTGCTCTTTTTTTACTCTTTCCAGGGCGTGGGCATCACTGGTTGAGCCAGTATTTGTTGCCCATCTCTAATTGTCCTTGAGAAGGTGGTGGTGAGCCATCTTCTTGAACTGCTGCAGTCCATGTGTTGTAGGAACACCCACAGTGCTGTTAGGGAAGGAGTTCCAGAATTTTGACCCAGTGACAGTGAAGGAACAGTGATATATTTCCAAGTCAGGATGGTGAGAAGCTTGGAAGGGAACTTGCAGGTGCTGGTGTTCCCATGCATCTGCTGCCCTTCTTTTAGGTGGTAGAGGTTGTGGGTTTGGAAGGTGCTGTCTAAGGAGCCTTGGTGAATTCCTGCAGTGCATCTTGCAGATGGTACACACCACTGCCACTGTGCATCGGTGGTGCAGGGAGTGAATGTTGGAAGTGATGGATGTTGTGCCAATCAAGCAGGTTGTTTTGTCTTGAATGGTGTTGAGCTTCTTGAGTGTTGACGGAGCTGCACCCGTCCAGGCAAATGGAGAGTATTCCATCACACTCCTGACTTGTAGGTGGTGGAAAGGCTCTGGGAGACAGGAGTGTGAGTTAGTCTCACAGAATTTCCAGCCTATGATCTGTTTTTGTAGCCACAATAAATTTTTAGTCAATGGTAACCCCCGTGATGTTGATAGTGGACATCCAGTGATTGTAATGCCATTAAATTTCAAGGGGAGATGGTTGGATTCTCTCTTGTTGGAGATGGTTGTTGTCTGGCACTTATGTGGTGCAAATGTTACTTGCCACTTACCAGCCCATGCCTGGATATTGTCCAGGTCTTGCTCCATTTGGAAATGGACTGCTTCGTTATCTGAGGAGTTGCGAATGGCACTGAACATTGTGCAATCATCAGAGAACTTATGTCTTCTGTCCTTATGACGGAACAAACGTCACTGATGAAGCAGCTGAAGATAGTTGGATCTAGGACAGTACATTGAGGAACTCCTGCGGTGATGTCCTAGGACTGAGATGATTGCCCTCCAACAACCACAGCCATCTTCCTTTGTGCTAGGTATGACTCCAACCACTGGAGAGTTTTCCCCCGATTCCTATTGACTCCAGTTTTGCTAGGGCTACTTGATGCCAGACTTGGTCAAGTGCTGCCTTGATGTCAAGTGTAGATACTTTCATCTCATTTCTTGAGTTAAGCTCTTTTATCCATGTTTGTACAAGGTCTGTCATGTGGTCAGGAGCTGAGTGGCCCTGGCAGAGCCCAAACTGAGCGATAGTGAGCAGGTTGTTTCTGAGTAAGTGCCACTTGATAGCACTGTTGACGACACCTTCCATCACTTTGCTGGTGATCGTGAGTGGACTGCTGGGGGATAATTGGTGGGTTGGATTTGTCCTGTTTTTTATGGACAGGACATACCTGGGCAGTTTTCCACATTGCCCGTGTTGTAGCTCATGTTGCGCTCATCATATTGCTTTCTTCTTTCGCTGTTATGTCAATTCATTTAGGCCTCTGATAGAATAAGGCATGTCCCTGTAATACTTCAGAACAAGGTGCTATTTTATTTAACCATAAAGCCCATAAACACCAGTCACAGTAGGAATTAAATGCAAATATATTTTTTATGGGAGAATATGTATAAATACTTAATGCTCTATTTTATTGTATTGATTTATAAAGAACATAATAAAAAAAAGGAACCCTGTTCCATTCACTTTATCATTTAAACCTTGTCCAGTACCCCCAAATCATTTCTTGCAGCTTCTGTCTTGGGTTCACACTTTTGTCCCCCTAAGAGAAGTGTAAGTTTATCCTGTCCAGGTAAAAAATAACATGACAATCAAATGGTTTATTTTATTGCTATTCAAGAAGCTCAGTCAATGAGTTGAGTCCCAAGGACACACAATCCAAATGAGTAAACCCCAGTGAATTATGATTTTGTATTCATGAGCTGCACAAATATTTTTTTCCTGCCAGCTATTCATCTAATCTGTTCATACCACCTTGTATGTTATATTTGCTCAATGTGTGCATTTAACAAGCATGTTATAGAAACATTTATTTGACTAATCTCTTTTGAAGAAGAAGATCCAATGTCCATGTGTCACAAGCTTGGACCTGCCTTGGCTCTGAGAGTGGAAGGCAATTTCAAACCATCACTGAAAAAAACCGGTGAGGAAACAGATCAGGATGATGCTGCCTGAAGGAAACACCAGTTCAAAAATGTCAAATCCCAGTAAAAATCAGTACTACTGGCACCAGTAATACTGGAGTTCCATTTTAAGGTATACGAGACCAGTTCAGACAAGTTTTACTGCTACTCTTCATTTTGAAGTTTTATTAGATTTTCCTTCTGGCTATGAGCCAAGACATTTTGAAGTTATTTTGACAGCATGTATAATGGTGAAAACGTTGTGATTCCTTTGCAACTATAACTATTTGGAAACAGTTCCAGACATTAGAAGAGTTTTTAGATTGGTGCAGAGGAAGAAAGGTTATTGAGGAAGTGGTTGTGTTTGGAGAGAGGGGAACATTATTATCACCGAGGCTCTTATGAAGCAAATTAAAGTAACTGTGGATGGAGAATGGGAAAATGTTCCCTCAACAGCAGCATTTGAGAAAAAGAGAGATTGTTGGAAGGGAGCAGATGCAAAAGCAAGTTCTCCTGGATTTTTGATGCACTTCATCTTTTTGTGACTTTATTTAAAAACAAATACATATATCCCTCAATTTGCTTACTGTTTGCTAAGTTCTTGTCAACACATAGGTGACTTTTCAGGAAATTAGCTGATAAAGAAATATTATGTTTGGGGAAACAAATGGTCCATGGCTTGAAAATTAGAATTTTGTCTGTAAGGAATGGTTGAAAATTATATCTGTGTTGAATCATGTGGTACCTCATGTTATAAAAGTATAGCAGCAGGAAATAAATTGCTTGGAAGCTCAGCCAGGGTATAAAAATGCATTTTTCATAAGAAAATTGATTAGTATTCTTTCTGCAGTAGAACTGGTCTCAGTTTACCGTAACTTAATGACCTGTGTAGTTTTCTAATGCCAATTTGTAATATATATAGTGTGGCTCAAACTGACAACAAACCCTAAGGCATACTTCTGAATGTAGGTTTTGTGCACTGTTGGACAGTCTGGCACAGCCTGGAGCAGACTCTGATGGTCTGTAAATCAGAGGAATGTACTCAAGGACAGGCCTATGCTGTTTGGTGCCCATGAGTGGAGCAGACGCAAAATGACTTGGCAGACTATAATTGTACTTTGAATGGTTGTCTGTCTGCAGCACACCGAGGTGGAAAAGACTGCACTGATTGTCAGTTCATGTTCACTTCACATGCATTTACTCTAAATTTTCTCTGTGACATAAGGAGAAAACACAGTGCTTTATGACACTGGCAAATTGCTGAGCTAACAAACATTGGCATTGTACAAATATTAACCAGTTATTCTGTTCAGTGCTCAGCTGAGTCAATAAAAGGAAGCTGAAACATGGTTCGATATCTCTTGGAATAGTTATGGTTCAAAGTGAATCATTTGGTGGCAAGGTGAATTAGTTACTGTGAAAATTAATAGATTATCCATATTTTGAGTAATAATCATTTTAAATAGCCTGTAAAGCTATGAAGCACTGAAATTGTATGTGCAATATCATCTGGAAGTAATTTAAGGTTTGGGACACATTACTGTTTCAGACAATATCAACAAAATACCAGACAACCATTTGATATAACTAACTACAAGCAACTTAGAAAATAATTATACTTAACCTTGAAAAACTCTATTTTCCCATCAATGTTAAAACAAGGAATTAAATATTATCAGCATCTGTGCAATTGCTTTTATAAAGTATAAAATGTAACAGGTATATTGAGCTGACTATATTTAACGTCTGGAGAAAACAACCACTTTGCTAGAAAATGTTAAATGTTTACATCAAGGAATACAGTTTCTGCTAATGGAAAGGAAACTGTTAATATCCCATTTAAAAAAAAATAAAATTACTTCCCATTAACATGGTATCTCTCTCATCTCTGTTATCAGTTCATGTTTCCCCAAGTGAATAGTTTGAGTGAGTAATTTAGATGGGGGTAAATGAGATAAAGTAAATGGAGTGGCTAAAATGGATCAAAAAATTCAAATTCTTAGAATGGACAATTTGTGATTCAATGATGAAGATTTTGCTGTGGTAATGATGGTGAAACTGTCAGCGTTGGTCATCATTATGCCACTAAAACTGACAGAGACTTTGAGAGTATGGATGTGTGCAGAATTACACGGAAATCCAGAAGTTGCTGTCAGTGAGACTATGTCTCCCCCATAGGGAGCGTTGTTGAGGTTCTCACAGACTAACACTTAGTCTCACCGTAAACATCCTGGAAAATATTAAAGTTTGTTACATGGGGTGTAACTGGGTTTTTCTGGTCTATTAGATTCATAATTACAGTTAAACCATCTCACCGGCCCTGAAAAGCTAATTTTACATTTGTGGAATGTCAAATTTCTCGACAATGTTTAAAAATTCCAACTTTTTAGAACTTTTTCATGTTTGTATTTCTTTATTACTGCTTCTATCTTAAAACATTCCTTCATTATGTTTACTATCTGAACATTTAAAAAAGTGAAGGATTCTAATTGCTTTTAACTTCCTGATTTGCTGCATGTGAATACTTCAATTCAATTGGTTGCCTACATAATTGCTGACATCACTGCTGCGGCACACAAAATCATCCCATTGACTTGGGGCCAGAGTTAAACTGCTGTCGTAAAAGGGGTAATTTAAAGATCACTGGATCTTTGTGGGCAGCTTTCTTCGAAGTCAGCAGTGAGTGCCTTTGCTTCATCAAGACCACAAAATTCAGGGATTAATAAAAAAAAATTTAAATAAAATATACACAAAAGGGGGAGAAAAATGTGACACAAGATCTCAGCATATCAGTAAAAGTGGTGCTCAATATGGCAAATCACTTTCGAGTACCAATCATAAAAGCAACAGGTTGCTGAACTATACAGTCAAAACAGTAAAATACAAGTCAATTCTTACTCAAAAAATAGAGATCCCTCATTAGATGCGGCCTTGAATCATGTCACCAGGTCTGAACTGACACGGAGTGGCAATCAAAGTCGGAATGTCACTCTGCTCCAACTTCCTTATCTTAAAATGTTTTCGATTATGTGTCATCCAACTCAGGCCGGCCGAGAGCTATGCAGAGCAATGTGCTCCTGAGGTCTTCAGGTAAGCCTCTGGCTCCTTCCAGGGCTCGGTGAGTGATCTTTGCGCTGTCTCTCAATCAGCTGTCCACACTTGTGTCAAGCAGGATACAGACACTCTATTCAGCTGTACATTGACCTTCATTCACTTCCGTTGGGACCAGGCAAGCCAGACACAGTGAGCCAGAGGCTTCGCAGCCATTGCTGGCTTCCCCTGCGTCCAGGGTGCAATAGACTGCACACATGTGGCCATCAAGGCGCCAGCAGGTGAGCCCGGTGCCTTCGTCAACAGGAAGGGCTTCCACTCCATGAACGTGCAGATAATGTGTGATCACAGGATGCTGATTCTACAAGTTTGTGCAAGGTACCCAGGCAGCTCCCACTATGCCTACATCCTCCTACACTCCCAAGCACGGGGGGTCTTCAGTGCTCCAGCCCGGCTTGATGGATGGCTGCTGGATGACCAGGGCTATCCCCTCAGGAGGTGGCTCATGACACCTCGCCACCATCCAAGAACAGAAGCTGAGCAGTGTTACAATAGGAGAGAACCATTGGTCTTCTCAAGATGCGCTTCCAATGCCTGGACCGCACAGGGGGCGCACTCCAGTACCCCGCCAGATCGTGTCTCTGTGATAGTGGTTGCAAGCTGCGCTCTCCACAATCTTGCGCTGGAAAGGGGGGACGTTGTGGACAATGAAGATGTTGACGCATTGGCTGCGGTTGCACACCATGAGTCCAGCAGTGAGTCTGAGGATGAGCAGGCACAGGGAAATGCTGAGGAGGTAGATGCTGACCTGGGCATACACCCAGGAGGCTTTAATCCAATAATCTTCAGCTAGCACACCACAGGTGGACCTCCAGGACAAGCCTGGCTGTAGGCTCCATACTCAACACCTAAGTGCAAAATCTGCCAGGTTAGGAACAGTAACTAAGGGCCTTGTTAATAAAGCTGAATGACCCACAAAGCACCCATTAAATTTTTGGAAACCATCCGCATGCAGAAGAAAAGAGGCACCCTCACCCATGGTGACATATCTGAATTTAATGTGTAAAGCAAACAAATTTATGCAAAATAAAAGACAATAGTGTTACAAATCAGAATTAGTCATAAGGACCTCATCTCGGGCCAACACAAAAGCACCAGTGATAAACCCAAGGTGTGCCTAATGTGCCTTATGTTTTCATTTCCGGATGCTACGTCTTGGTGCTGCCCCGTCACTGGGAGTGGCATCTGAGACATCCTGCTGACTCTGCTGTCCTGTTGGCCTCGATGACCTTGGCGGTTGTCCTCTGGCGCGTGGAGCCTGTGCTGGCCCTGCTTAGGAGGGCGCAGCCAATTCCACAGCTGGCACTTCCCCAGTTGTCGCAGCCTCACTGGATGTTATGGTCACTGGGAGATGGTTGGAGGAGCTGCTCCCCTCATCCGCAGCACCCTGAGAGGTGCCCGCAAAGACGAAAGGCAGCTGCTGCGCTGATGTGAGGTCGCTTCAGACCTCCCTGCTCACCATGGATGGATGGGCACCGAGCTGGGGAACTTGATGCCCAGACCATCTCCCACACTGACACTGACCATCTGAGGTCAATGCCGACGTGAGGGCTTGCTGGATGAAGTGCATCTCCAGGAAGCCCTTACGGGTCTCCTGGAGGAGCCTCTCCACGAGATCCGCCAATCTCTCCAAGGAGGATGCATGGTGCTCAGACATGTGGCTCATTGCTTCGGTGACCGTCTGCGTAAGCTCCTCCACCACGGACACCAAGCCAAGCATAGCCTCTTGTATCTCCTTCAGATGCTCCCGCACACTCGGCCGCATTTCCTGTACCTGCTGCGTCACAGACGACTCCAGAGGCACATCATCAGGCACCGACTGAGCATGTGCCTGGTCCCCTGAAGTCTTCTGACTGCTGGCGCTCTCTGTCCCTCACCACTGTGCCCCGGGACACTGGCCGATGTTCGAATTCCCACCAAGGTGCTTGTATCTGCACTGGTGGCTGCCCTGCAGAGATGGTGTGACACTGGTGAGACTTCAGAGCCCTCAGGTGTGAGAGGGGGTCTCTGCTGCTCCTCCTCCCAGCCCTGCTCTGATAATGCTGAAAGGAAGAACAAGGACAGCGGATCAGTTAATGTGGAGACAATGACAAAGTGCATCCCTGTCCTCCGGATCATTATGCACTCATCCTTCCATAACCAACGGTCAAACTATGTTGCAAAAATTAAATCAATTAACATTAAGCAGTACTATGGCTGTTGGGAGAACAATGCTGACCTCACTGCTGGGCATAAATACCTGGCCTTGGCACCCCAGCCTCACCGACACCAGTGGACCTGGGTGCATGGCACCTCTTCAAATCCAGGGCCTTTGCTCAAAGCGGCTAAGAACGGCAATCTGCACCTGGCCACTGGCAGTCCTCGCACGCTCTGCAGCATTATGAGCATTGATTAGTGAAAATTGCACAAGGACTCACTTCGCACATGGTCCACCCCAACCAGAGTGGGACATATCAGGGCTCCAGTGCCTCCTCACTCCGCCACCGCCGAATGCTCACACAAAGATGCTTGGCCTGCTCCACACCAACCCCAACCACTGACCCCCAACCAACCCCCCCCCCACCCCACCCCTTCCCCAAACCCTTGGACACATGCTGCCTATATCACATTAGGCACCACACGGTATATCCTTCCATAGCAAGGAGGCACAAGCATGTGGAGCGCAGAGGGCAGCAGATGGTTCGTTGCCACACCACCTTGAAGCTCCTCTCCCAACCTGTAATCACCCTGACTTGGACATGTCCTGGAGTTCAAACACAACGCCTAGGTGCAGCTCCTCCAGGTTGCCCCCAAACCAGTCATGTGGGTCTCCGTGTAATACATGCTGCATGGGCAAAACACATCTCTTCACCACCCTCTCAGGGTGACCTCAGCATGAGCAATATCTGCTGGTCCACCCAGCAAAGGGCACATGCTGTCAATGATTCAATGCAGTCACTACACTCAGACTTGGAGGGGGGTAGTGGAGGTGAGGCAGCAGGGGGTAAGCTGACCTGCTGGGTTAAGTGACCAATGCCAACATGGTTCTCACCTTGTCAGGGCACAACAAGTCATTGAAGCGCTTGTGACACTGGACCTAGGTGCGCCGCACCACGTCGTGGGAACTCACCATCTCCCCACCTCCTCCCAGGCATGTTTTACCTTGTGGGGGGGCCTCCTCCTCCCATCCTGGGGAACCAGCACCTCCCGCCATGCTGCCACCTCCTCGAGGGGAGGGCAGCAAGGCAGTCATTCGAAAAGCGAGGGGCACACTGGCCTACCCTCTGGCCTGGCCTGCTCTGATGGCCTACCCTGCGGACTTGCATAATTTCATTGCCCCTCTGCACAGCCCTTTGCCCAGCCATTGCGAGCAGCCTTTCCGAGAGTGCCAGGCCTTCCTTTATACAGGCTGCCAGGTCGCCATTGGACCCAGCAGCCTGAGCGTGCCCCCCGCTCGCCCACTCCCGCTATGCATGGGAATTGTGAAGTATGCTGGGCGGGCCTTAATTGGCATAAAATGGCAGTGCGGACCTGATCACTAGCGGAGATCGGGTCTGGGTCCGCGCCCACTCTGCCCCCCCCACCCCCACCACCAACCAGAAAATTCAGCCCCTGAAATTATGGCCCACCTTCTGGTCACCATGATAAAAGGGAGACACTTGAGTTTTGGCAACAGTGGAAAGGGAATGATTCCTAGACACAAGGAACTAAACTGTGAGGAAAAATAGGATAAGGTTTAAGCCTTAAGAAGAGATGACTAAAAATTGACATTGCAGAGGTACACTCAAAATTGCAACTGGTGAAAAAACAGAAATATTTAATCACAACTGCAAATTAGACTGTGGCAGTACAATAGTCCTGGATACAAATTTGCAGCCCCAAATACATAGATTTCAGGAGCTACATCACAATAGAGCTTTCACACTGAGAGTGTGGTGAGTGGGTGTTTTTAAGACTGTAGGAAGGTAAATGGTTGGCTTCCCCAGAGGTTGATGTTAGGGCCACTGCATTTCTTGATTTATATCAAAGACCTAGGGCAGGGCACAATCTTAAAATTTGTATTTGACACAAAACTACACACAACATTTCTATACATACATGGCACAGCAGCAGAGACCTGATATGCTGAGACAAAAGGGAACACCATATTGCTTATTCAACAAATATTTGAAAAATTGCCTGATGATTACTTGTGTTAATGTGTCCTGTGAGGAGGATCATGATAGACTCCAAGAGGGAGTAGACAGGCTGGTGGAATGGCTGGACACGTGGCAGATGTAATTTAATATAGAAAGGTGTGAAGTGATACATTTTTGTAGGAAGAATGAGGAAACGTAATATAAACTAAAGGGTTCAATTCTATAAGGGGTGCACTTAATTGCTCACACGCTTCGTTAAACATTCAGTCCCTCCACCACCGATGCACTTTGGGCAGCAATGTGTACCATATACAAGATGCACTCACCAAGGCTCCTTTTCGACAGCACCCTCTGCGACCTCTACCACCCAGAAGGACAAGAACAGCAGACAAATGGGAACACCGCCACCTGCAAGTGCCCCTCCAAGCCACAAACCACCCTGATTTGGAACTACATCGCTGTTCCTTCACTGTTGCTAGGTCAAAATCCTGGAACTCTCTTCTTGACAGCACTGTGGGTGTTCCTACAACATATGGACTGCGGCAGTTTAAGAAGGCTTCTTGCCATCACCTTCACGAGGACAATTATAGATGGGCAACAAATGCTGGACTGGCTAGTGTTACCCACATCATGTGGAAGCATAAAAAAATGAATGCCAGAGTGAGTAAAATACCATTCAAGCTATTAGCTTATAATTCATTCAGGTTCTGCGTCAGAAACTAGCCAATCATTTCTTATACTTTTACTATCCAAAATGTGCTTTTACGAGTCAAGAATTAATCCAAAATCCTTTTGAATACTTCTGCTGAGCTAGCAGCTTCTGAACTAGTTGACATCACCTGTTCTCAAGTTTCGATATACCTATGATGTTCAAAAAGAATTAACAACCTGAAAAGGGTTCCCTAAAATATCTGTCTCAAAATTCCTGATGGTGCATTCCGCTAATGTAAGTGTAGATGAGCAGATTAGTCCCAGGGCAGAGACCAGAGACTTCAACTCAAATCACTGATATGGAATCATCTGCCCCTCCAGGGCAGGCAGCTTGCACTTAAATCAGCAAACACACTTCTAATTATTAGCCGAATCTCAGGGTGGAATTTTCCATGCCCGCTGGCAGCGCGCATAATAGGTGGCGTGCGTGGACAATATGGCATGATCGGTTTCATGATGGCAGGAAGGCAGGTCTTGATTTTCTGCTCAACCGACCGCTGGCGGGCTGTGTTTCCTGCCAATGGCTGTCGGGGAGCTTATTGTGATATATCTGCATATCACTAAAAGGCCATCCTGCCCGGCTCTTGGAACCCCATTGGAACGTCCGTCCACGTTGGCGTGAAAGCACGCCAACATGTTTCACAACAGCACACAGGTGACGTGCACTTGGCGGCCTTCACTTTGGGGGAAGTGAGGTGAGTGAGCAGCATTTCCACAACTCACCAGGGTCACGAAGAAATTGAGGTGGGGTAAGCAAGGGAAGTGGCCACGGAGTAGGGACACCTGACCATTCCTCTATAACTGAGACAGTTCAGATGCAACCACAGTGATATGACTGGGGTCGGGCTCCTAGCCTGCCCGTCCATGCAAGCAATACGGAGGCACCAAATGGCTACCAAGCACTCCAGACCTTACCCCCACTGCCCCCCTACACCCCTGCCCCCCAGGACACACTGCAAGTCCACGACCACTTTACTGGACTGGACATGTTGTACAATCTCCTCACCAATGCTGGCCATGTAGCAATCACTGCTGGAGGTGTTCACAGCCCCTTACAATCTCAGCATCCCGTTTTGGACCAGTGACCCCCATGTCGCAGGTTGACAGGGCAGCCATGCAGCGTACTCATCTGTGGCCATCCAAGGGGTGATCAACACTCTCCGGGAAGCATTAAGGGGCAGTCACACAGGGCCAGGAAAGGAGCTAAGTACAGCCATAATAACCACGTCTCTCTCTTTCATGCTGCAGGAGGACCACGTCAGGACCATGGATCCTGGTGACCTAGCTGTATGCCTGATGGCCTACAAAGACCATAGAAGACAGAGGAGACAGCGACTATGGCTCCTGGCTGCGCAAAGGCAGGAGCAGCAACCTCAGAATGAAGGACCTCCTGGGGCTCCTGCACACGCTGCCCAGGAGCAACAGCGAGCCGTGGCTGGTCAATACCTAGCGACACCCAGGGTCTACAGACGCCGCTTGCCATTCCTACAGATGACCGAGAACCAGTGTTGCCAACGACGGCCCATGTCTAGGGACTTGGTCGCTCACATCTGCCACTTACTGCAGGACTTGGCACCTAGGGGGCATTGGGGCATCCACTGCCAGTGGCTGTAAAAGTGACTGCGGCGCTCAATTTCTATGCCAGTGGCTCCTTTCAGGGCTCCACAGGTGACCTCTGTGGGATATCACAAGCCACCATCCAGAAATGCATTCATTAGGTCACGGAAGCCATCTTCTCGAGGGCACACAACTTGGTGCATTTCGCCTGGGGCCGGGACAGCCAGGGTGCAAGGGCCATTAGATTCGCCCAGATCTTGGGATTCCCACAGGTGCAGGGTGCGATCGACTGCACCCATGTGGTGCTCAGGTCTCCATCGCTGCACACGGTGGACCACATCAACTGCAAGGGCTTCCACGCACTGAACATGCAGCTGGTGTGCAATCACTAAAACACATTCTGCAGGTGTGCGCATGGTTTCCAGGGAGTGTGCATGATGCCTACATCCTGAGTTGGCCACAGATCTTCCAGGGTCCACAAAAGCTGCAGAGTTGGTTTCTCGGGGATAAGGGCTACCCGCAAAGGCCATGGCTGATGACAACTGTGCAATGGCCTCAGACTGCAGCACAGTGACGCTATAATGAGGCTCATGCAGCAGCTTGCAACTTAGTGGAGTAGACCATCAGGATGCTGAAGATGCTGTTCCAGTGCCTGGACCGGTCTGGTGGAGCCCTGCAGTACAGTTCGCAGAGGGTGTCATACATCGGTGTCATCTGCTGCGCCCTTTACAACCTCGCTATCTAACGGGGAGACGGGCTGTCTGAGGAGGAGATGGAGGAGCTGCACATCTCCTCCAATGAGGAGGACATTGACGGGGATGAGGGTGAGGGGGTCCTCGGAGGCGATGATGATGGGGATGAGGCTCTCACACTGGCTAGACAAGGCAGGCGCACTCGGGAGGCATTCATGGTTGCCAGATTTGTGGAGGATGATGACGACATACAGTGAGGTGACCCCATAGATCCTCACATTGCAGTTGTGAACGTTTGACTTCAGTCTGGCTTATGGCAGCACCAATATCCTCTGTGAGAATGCTCCTGTCATGGAGAAACCCTAATAGTCACTCAATCAGAGGGGGATGATGACAATATGCATTGAGGACACCCTATAGATCTTCACATAGCCTGAGAATGTCTGCCTCCTGTCTGGCTGAGGGCAGCTCGCCTGTGCTCTGTGATCAAGGACGTACCATAGTGACGCAGCCATGAAACGTTAGAAGCATTTGATGCTTTGTCCACCTTCAGCACCTGAGTCCTTCAGGAACTGGAACACAGCATTAGTGGTCACAGATGCTGGTGTGATGGGGGCCAGACCCTCCTTAAAGGTGCTGAGTGCACACAGAGAGTATGAGAGAATTCTGTGGCACCTGCCCACTACATTCTGGCAACAATTACAAGCGCCGTAGAGGTGCAGGCATCAGTAATGTGTCTAGGGAGTGTGAGGCTGGACCATCACTTGGGTCTGAAGGCTGCACAGAGCACAGGGAAGAGACACCTGCCCTAATCTTGTGCAGAAAGGTTTCATATCTCAGTGACACAAACACTGCTCATCAGGACAAGGAGCCATAGGCAGGGTGACATTTTGAGAGTTTATTGACAATAGTGGACAGTGTGTACAAGTGATTAATACCCGTGCACAGGCTGAGCAACTAATACTCCTTAACTTGCCTAACCCTGCCGCGACATCTTGGTGCTCCCCGGACATCCACAGCGGAGGTGGAGGCAGCCTGCTGACTGTGACGCCCTGTATGCAATGACTTTGGTGGGCATCCTCTGGAGGGCCAAGACTTGGAGGGCCCTGGCCTGCTTTGGGGTCCTGCTGTATGACAGTGACACCCTCCTCAGTCTGTGAAGCTGGATCTGCAGAGGTGACAGGAAGATAGGATTCGAATGGGCTGGTCACTCCTGGAGTCTCCCAGGTGGATAGGCCCGGATTGTGCATCTGCTGATCCTCCTCCCTATGGGTGCCTGAGGGCCACTGGCTGACTCCTTGAGAGGAAGGGGAAGCTGGAATGAGATGGAGCTGCCCTGCACCACTCTCACATACACACTGTTGTAGGCCAACTATGGCAGCTGCGATGGAGTTAAGTCCGCGCAGCAATACAGGAGTAATGTCCTGGACCAAGGTCCCATGGTGGCCGCCATCCCACCAGTGTTGACCTCGGTGCATTGGCATGCCGGCACTATCACCTCAGCCTGAAGGTGGACAGAGTCCTCCATTGTGCCTTGCAATCTGAGGAGTGCAGCGGACATCCCTTCCTGATGTTCCCGAGCTTGCCTTTGCAGCTCCAGCAACTGTGACATGACCGAGTCCAGAGGCTCGTCACCTGACTCGGACCTGGGAAGTCCCTGCTGCCACCTGCTGTGGATCGGACTTTGCATTGTGCTCACTAGATTGTGATCCCATGTCTATTCTAAAGCTAGGTCCCACCAAGCTGTGTGTCTCTGTGCTGATGGAGGGGGTGAGTGAGCGCTGTGACGGAACTTTGAGGAGGGTGCCTTCAGATTCCTCTTCAGAGGTTTCTTTGGGGCTTGATTGGAGGCTCTGGGTCATGGACTTTGTCGGTTGTTTGGCCTGCAAAATCAAGGGGAGATAATTAGTTCATGGCAGTAAGCTATGAAACAGGACACATCACTCACAGCATTGTTGCCTGATGGATGTTGCACTGCTGGATCCTCACTTGGTAGAGCAGCACCAACCTCACCATCAGTACAGGACCGGTACCGGTCATCGCTGGCCAGCTGGATGGCTCTGTTTTCGAAGTCCGTGAGGACCTTGATTTCAGGAATTATGCCACCAGTCTGCGACCTCTCTCTCTTGTTGGGTGCCAGCTTGTCCTGCATGGTTAGAGATGGAGAAAGTATAAACAGGACTCCTGCCGGGCCAGATGATAAGTATGCCTGAGTGGTCCCATGGATGGGCTGAGGACAATGAAAGTGTGTGAGTGAATGGTAATGTCCCTTGCACTGGCACTGAGTGAGGGCCCTGTGGATTTATGATGGGTTTGTGAGTGTGTGAGTTGAGAGTGATGAAAAGAGTGACTTACCCTGGCAGAACAGGGAGATCATTCATCTTCTTGTGGCACTGGATGGCTGTCCTCTTCTGAAGGGCATTGGCACTGACTGCTGCTGCCACCATCTCCCAAGCTGGATCGGTCAGGTTGCTGCTCATCCTGTGGCAAGAGTGAGAGTACAGGACATCCCAGCGGGCCTCCACGGCATCCAGCTGTCACTTGAGGGACCCATTGTTGAAATGGGGGTTACGGTCTTTTTTCCTTTGCTGGTAAAGTCTCCTGGGCTGTGGTGGTGAGCTGGTGGCGATGAGTGATGTGCTGGCGGCTGCCTTTTAAACATGGCAGCTGGGGTGATGACAGGGAGGCGAATGAGAGCCCATCCGCCATGGAAATAGTGTGTTTACCGGGAATGCATACATAATGAGGCGGGCTTGGGACGATACAACATGAATACCCGCCATCGCGGCCGGCAGGTTTTACCTGTCCGCTACCAGACTTAGTGCAAATCTTGGAAAATTCCACCCTCAGTACAGTTCATGAGTTCATTTTGATCTTCCAGTGGAGAGTAGACTCTAAAGAAACATGTATTCTTTGGTTCTTCTGCTCCAGATCAACCAACCAGGTTTCTTCAGGAAGGTAATTCCTCCCTTTTTTTATGGATCTCAGCAAGACATGCACCAGCTCCCAGCTGGCCAGGGTTCCAGTGAAGCCTATGAGGTTGTGAAGGTTATAATTCTTGGGTGAGTTGGGATCTTGCCCAGATCTATCCCTGAATGGAGGGGGTGGGGGGCCAGTGGGGGGTGGGGAGGTGCCGGGGTTGGTGGGTGGAAAACCGCCCCTGAGCAGAACTACAACAATGACCAGAGTTTCAGCAACAAGTGCAAATTTCATTATGGAGGCAAAAAGCAGAAAGGAAAGAAAAGCAACAGTTTGCTATATAACTAGGAAGACGTGGTTTTTGGGAGGGAAGACCGAAGCTACCTATAACATAAGGAAGCTTTATAAAGTGGTAGGTAAATGGTATTACGGATATTATGGTCCAGAGTTTGCAGTCAGCAGTGAATAAAGGGAGTTAGTTATTGATCGCACTTAAACTTGCTCACAGGCTTTCAGTGGATTTTTAACACTGGAACTTGCAGTGATTAGAAAGCCAAAATCATGCTGTGCCTCTAGAGGGAATCTATGAATCTATTTGTCATGACCAGAGACCCAGCCAACTATCAGCTAACTTTTCATTGTTTTTCCTGGATATCTACACCAAAATCAATTAGGCTGTTTTGTCCTGGATGATGTTGAGCTTCTTGAATGTTGCTGGAGCCGCAACTCAACCAGGCTAAAAGTGAAGGCTATTCCTTCACACTCCTAACTTATGTCTTGTAGATGGTGGATAGGCTTTGGGGGATCAGGAGGTGGGTTACTTGATGCAGAACTCCCAGCCTCTGACCTGCTCTTATAACCACAGTGTTTCTCAAAATGTTCTTTAAAAAAAAATAAGATATTAGGTGATCCCAAAATATCTGTTTTCAACAAATCTGTTAATTTAACAAACCTTGTAAATAACTATTAACAAGTTCGTTGCTAAGCATTAGTTTATAAAAGCTCATCTATTTGGAGGTGCTTGGTTCTTATCAATTGAGTGTGCTTTAGGGCTTGTACTGAAGTTTTTAATTCTGATTGAGTAAGTTATATTGCTATCAATCACAAGATCCTTTGTTTGACTCAGAAAGGATGGTCAAAATTTAATGGTCTTGAAATCATCAGTCATTTCCCTTTTAGCAGGACTGACTTCTACATGACAGGTCAGTGTCCATACCCTCTGACATTAACCAGAGCCAGAGCTCTCTCCAACTACACATCTTTGATGTTGTCTCTACTATTTCATCCAGATATTCCTCCAAGGATACTAACATTGCAAACATTGCAGTAACCTGCATGTTTTTAAAACCCACAATGTTTTTCTGCAAATCATGTTAGCTAAATGTAGATTGAAGAATCTGAAGAAAGTTGCATGGCGTTGTTGGGGTGCTGCATTAAAGCTTTTTGGAATTTAGTCCAAGTAGTTTGTCAATCTATCACGCTGTCAGTAGCCAATCAAACCAATCAACACCAAGAAAGGGAGTACTTAGTAAATCTGAAGTAAATAGTATTGATGTTGATGAAAAGTAGCAGAAAAATCAAACACAAGGGGGGAGGAAACAAACTGAGCAGAAGGATCAGAAGAACAAAGTTGAAAAAAGTAACTGAAAATTGAGGGGAGCAAGACAATCAGTGAAAGTAAAAAAAACACAATAAAAGGGAAGGACAATATAAAGTGGGAATAGGTTTTAGAAAGGAATTGTTAAATTCCCAACCCATAAGATATAAGAAGTTTTTATATGAAATAGTAGCTACTAAGCTTACTATACATATTGTTTCATTCTATTTGAATATTTAGATGCTTTTATAATCAGTCAGTACACTAACATTGATTTGTAAGTTTTGTTCAGTAACTTTGGTAAGCACTTGCATTGTCAAACTAGTACAAGCTTATCTTTTCTGTAACATTTCTCCAGCAAACCGATCTGGGTCTCCTTCTTGACGTCCTTTACACTGATCCTACTACTTCTGGTTACCGCATTTTTAAAAATATATTTAAATCTAAAAATTCCTCATAGCAGTTGCTAAAATAACCACTGTATACCTAACAGCTGTACAGTAAGAAAATGATAGCATAGTCACCAGCTAAGTCTAGCCTACACTTATTGAAAGATTAAAATTTGAGAGGTGACACATAGTAATGACCAACTAGACAGCAACATTTCTTTTGGAAAAATCCTGCATTTGTAAAATTGTCATCGACTGTAACAAAGTGATCTGATTATTGTTGGTGAGGTATTCATGCAAGATAACATCATGAGCAAATTCCTTCTGTCAGAGATAGAGATGTTCGCAAAGGTGATTTCTATATCAGCTAAAGATTCCTGAGAATCTCGAGAGGGAAAAAAAAGTTTAAAAAAAAAATCCCCAGCTGGCCTAAAGTGTTTGGTCTGCATGGGACCAGTTTTTCAAAATAGGAATGTATTAATTGCGGTAATGTAGTGGTTTGATTTGCTTTCATTTCATTCTGAATGCTTGTCCAAAGAGATTACTTGGCTCATAAGAGATCACACACTTTGGGTGGTATTTAATGGAGCCCAATGACACACAGTAGCAGCAGTGTGTACCATAAGATGCATTGCAGAAACTCACCAAAGCTCCTTAGACAGTACCTTCCAAACCCGTGACCACTACCATCTAGAAGGACAAGGGCAGCAGATAGATGTGAACACCACCACCTGGAAGTTCCTCTCCAAGTCACTCACCATCCTGACTTGGAAATATATTGCTGTTCCTTCACGGTTGCTGGGTCAAAATCCTGGAACTCCCTTCCTAACAGTACTGTGGGTGTACCTACACCAGAAGGACTGCAGCGGTTCAAGGAGGCAGTTCACCACTACCTTCTCAAGGGCAACTAGGGATGGGCAATAAATGCTGGCCCAGCCAGTGACACCCACATCCTGTGAATGAATAAACAAAAAGTCGGCAGGTGGAGAGCCGGCAGGAGACCTGCGTCGCCACATTTTGGAAGGTCTGCTGAATTAAGTGCCAATCAGGCACTTATTGGGTAGTGGTGGGCCTACACCAGGATCAAGGACCCTGGGCACAGAAGTCCAATCAGAGGCCAACAGCTAGACATTGTTTGACAGCGCCACAGGGTGGCAGTGGCTGCTGCTGGCACAACACCCACCCGAGGCCTAGGATCACTGAGAGTCCCAGGTACAAGCGAGTGATGATGGGAGGGGGGTTGTGGGGTGGGGGTTGCCAGCAAGGTGGCTCTGAGCATACTGTTCTTCCTGATTAGGACCTTGCTCCCACCCATGGGAGACTGCAAGCAACCCCAATAGGGATAGCGTTTGCTTTACCAGCTCCCTGCATAGCACGTCCCTTGCCTGCCTTGCTGGGTGAGTTCCAGCAGTGGCAGGATGACCACCTACTTAGGGACCTCAATTGCAGCAGGGCAGGAAGGTCGTCCACGGACCTTCCTGCCGCAGGCTTAATTGGGACAGAGGTGGGAATGGGGTGGGGTCTCCACCCGCCAACCTCCCATCTGATTAAATATACCGCCTCGAATTTCGCTACAGTGGAGGGAAATCAATTCTGCCTTTGTTTAGATTCTGCACTCTTCCTCTGCAGAACAAGTTCCTTTGGGCTTTCTCAGTTAAAGCTAACCAAGTGAAATAATGATCACGTCATAAGACAACGTTGCTTAAGCTCCTTTGACAAAATTAATTGCAATTACTTTTGGACAATTGACAAAATGTAATGAATTCAGGCATTAAATGAAGATATGAGTAACATCAGTTACTAACATACAGTATGAGTAATATCAAGTTTCTCTGATGGCAAATTACATTCCAGTTGGAAATTTCTGACTTTATATTGTTTTCAATGCCTAAGAACAATAGGAATGTAGGAATTTCCAAGATGAAATGAACCTCCTTTAATCTATATTTTGGGCCGATCTGGTCAGCAGTGAGGTCCAGGAAGGGATGGTCGTGGAGTGGGGAGGGAGAATGCAGAACAACAGTGGCCCAGATTATAATGGTGCTATCTGAAGAAGAACTCCTGCTGCCCCAAAAGATTATTTTGAAAAGAACTTTCTGGGGCTGCATCAACTCCATTGTCAGTGAAAACGCACAGAGAGTTAATGTTGTGGATTCCGACCAATCTTAGCCAAAATTAGCAATTGGGTCTTATGTCCATTAAAAGATCTTGATTTGCATATTAAGGACAGCACTGCCTGAAACAGGTGGTATTTCAGCTGCCCTGTGTTACACCACTGTACAGAATGTTAGTAGGGTGCCAAGTTTACTCCTTAACCGTATTTTTGGAAAGCTAAAATTCCACCTCCATTTCAGGTGGCACAAGCTGAGCTATAACATACTTCAAACAATTTCACAATACGGTGGATAAGATCCATTCCACAAGGACCATAAATACAATAGCTTAAGGATACTTAGATTCACATTGACAGCATTATAAGTGGACCTCACGAAGTATAGTTTGGCCACTAGATTTAAATTAATGTTGACTCAATTTTCACAGGGCAGAATTTTGCAGTCAGCGAGCAGGGGGCAGGGCCCGCTCGCCGACACGTAAAATGACGGGGGATGACGTAGGGCGGAACTCCAGACGTCATCCCGCCCCATTTAAATTTTCAGGAAGGCAGGGGTGCAGCAAAATCAGCTGCGCGCCCGCCGACATGTCAACGGCCAATTGAGGCCATTGACAGGATCATTTAAACAATTAAAGGACCTGCCTGTCCAACCTTAAGGTTGGCAGGTTGGCCAGGAGCCCTGACGGCAAATAGAGAAAACATGAAACACTCATCCACCGGCGGGATGGGGTTTCATGAAAGGTTATAAAAATTTTAATAAAGTTATTGTGTAAATTATGGAAATATCCCATCTCATGTGACATTGTCACATGAGGGAGACATGTAAGGGTTTTTTTTTCCATTTTTAATAGTTCTCAAACTCCAGGCGATCTCCCTGAGACTGCACTTTGCCTCAGGGAGATGTGTGCTTTTTCGTGTGCATGCGCGAAAGAGCACACTTTAGTTTTTGGGGAATCCCCCCGCCCGCACAGGAAGTGCAGAGTACTTCCTGCCAGACGTCAAGCTGGGCAGGCCTTAGTTGGCCCATCCATGTAAAATGGCGGTGTGGCTCGCTTCTCCGGCGGGCGTCAGCTCCCCGCCTGCCAGAGATTGGGTTGGGCCTGCCTGCCCGACAGGCAGAAAATTCTGCCCACAGTTTTATTGTCCATCGAGAAACATTGCACAGTATGACTGGAAACTGAGTTTTGCTTGCCTTGAAGTAACTCGCCCTTGCCTGTCATCTGTCAACCTCTGATCTGTGCACAGCTGCCTCAGAAGAAGCATTAATCAACCAAGAATATAAGCTCACCTAAGGTGGAGTGCATTAAGAATACATTGATCAGCCTGGATTTTTAATTTTCATCTCAGGGTCAGTCGAGCATATTTACTATTGCGGTAAACTGAAGGCAGGATGAATGGCTTAAGGATGAGATCAAGCCTGTTAGCTGTCTGGCTCAGCCTGAGTTTGGCAAGATAATACAGACAGTGCATTTTTGTTATTCCATCACACCGTGAAGATTTTTGACTCAATTCCAAGATCATTTTTTCTTTGAAAAAATAAACATGTCCATCATATACTGGACTGTTCACCCAGCCCTTCCTTTGCTGTCTGAATCTCTCATGATATTAATGTATGCTGAGGAAGTACATGCAGTGTTCAAGTATGTACAAACATGATGTTACAGGAAAATAGAGAATATTTTGGATTATTTAGATTGCATTTAAAACAAACTTTTGTGAAAAATTGTACTGACCTTTCATATATTAATTGGCAATAAATAGTTCTATGTTAAAATTGCTGATAATCAGACATGGGCCTGAAATTTTTGCTTGTTGAGCACGCGCAATCGGCGGGCCTGGGATTGGCTGGGAAACAGGTCCCCGACCGTGATTTCACGCTGGCTCACCAATTAATGGCCAGCCAGAGTGAAATGCGTGTTGAGAAATGCTCAGCACTGCCAGTGGGTGGAAAGAGGGTGGACGGCAATGTCACCACGGATGCTGGTGAGTGCTTCCAGTGAGCTCCCTGAAGGCAGGGAGCTGCCCCAGGGAGCTGCAGATCTCCACAGAATAAACAAAACAACAAAAATGCTGCAAAATATGTCCATGCAGCACAATCAAGCATCTGAAAGCATACCTCATAAAAAACAGTCCCCAGATATCTCTTTTCATTTTTGTTTGCTCACGGAGATTTCATCCCACCCTGTATTGAAGTTTGAGCAAAAATATAAAGGCCGCCTGGTTGACTGGCCCATCCGCCAACCATAAAAGTGGACAGGTCATGAAAAATCACTTTCAATTGCCTCCTTAATGTGCTTAATTGCCTGCTTAATTGTTGGCGGTCGTGTTTCCAACTGCTGCATGCACCCACCGAGTGAGGTATCACGTGTGTGCGCGATGATGTCAGGAAACTCTCCTGTCGTCATCTCGCACTATTTCACAGCCTGACCCTGCCCATCCACCCCGGCATGGAAATATAATTCCAGCATTTCTTTCAGAATTTCCTGTTATGTTGTAAGTTGTTGATAACTCCAGTTTCTTTATTTGCACACGGCTCCAATACCACAATGATAATGGCACATGGACAGCAATTTTCGACTTCCAAGTTTGGATGGTACTGACTGCCTGGTACCTGTCTGATTTTCACTCAACTGATTGAAAATTTACCCCATGATGCGATGTGCAAGACATGGCATCACAAGTGACACAACAGCATTTCAGGCCGTGTATACTGCAAAACGAATACTGCCATATGATCAAGAAAATCTTGAGCAAAACCTATTGTATCCCTGTTCACACGATCAGAAAATCAATTCAATTGGGCATCACTAACATCCTGAGCTAACCATGGCAGTTTAGTGTGGGTGCGTGTGTAAATGGGTCACAAGACAACTGGTCAGCTGCGTAAGAGAAAAATTTATTTCAATCACCTCAGAAATTCCATTGCTGTGAGGCTAAAAATTGAACTGAACATTCCTCTAAAGCTAAACTTACATTTAGCTAATTTATTGCTACTATTACACAGCAGCGTTGTGTTTGTTCTGTTCAGCAATTCCCAGCTGCATGTTTAAACTCAATAAAAAAAATGAACTTTAAAATATTTATATTTTATTTTGTATAATTCCTCCTCAAAGAAACAATGGCCCAGGCCTTCTGGTCAACAGCGAAGCCGAGGTGTATGCCGCTGACTGGTGTTTGAAAGTGGCTGTTATCTTTTTGAACTGTGTTTGTTGCTGATGCCATGCATGCACAATTGTATGCGTAGTTGCCATCTTTATAGGGGGCAATGTGCGACATGAACCCGGCTTATTTACTTTCAAGAACTATGTACCATGCATCAAAATAAAGTGGCTGTCAGAACTATGCAAAATCATATTAATTTCTGCAATGTCATTAATTAATTGATTGTACTTGAACTGAAGATATTTGAGAATGTGACAAAATGCACAGACGTTTTAACGCAGGATTCTGCCCCTTTGCTAAACTGCTATAATTAGTGAGCTCAGTACAACATTGCAAGTTTTCTTTCCTGTCTTGACTAAATCTTTCGGATCACTGAATATTTAGCATCATACATTCACAACGCTTAGCAATTGCGAGATGACAGGAATTATTAAAGTGAGATGAAGATTCTTGATTGCCCCTGTTGCTGCTCGTAGAATACTGTAACACTTTCCCCGAGTATCAATAAATGCTTGAGCGCTAGATATTCTGAGCAACCAGCTGACTAAATGATGTGTGGGATCTATGGAGTCCACAAACTAAGATCGTGTTGCAATAACTGAAAGCAAAATGAGTTGGCGATGTGCTGGGTAAACAAAAACAGAATTACCTGGAAAAACTCAGCAGGTCTGGCAGCATCGACGGAGAAGAAAAGAGTTGACGTTTCGAGTCCTCATGACCCTTCGACAGTTCTGTCGAAGGGTCATGAGGACTCGAAACGTCAACTCTTTTCTTCTCCGCCGATGCTGCCAGACCTGCTGAGTTTTTCCAGGTAATTCTGTTTTTGTTTTGGATCTCCAGCATCCGCAGTTTTTTTGTTTTTATATGCTGGGTAAACTGTTGTGTGCACATCAACAAATTTCTGCGCATGCGTGGACCAGTGCATGCACACAGACAGGTATTGGTGGCCATCTTGCACGGCCATATCGCGTTGGCAGGATACACAGTGTACCTTTTTAGGTTGGAGCAGCCGGAACTTCCTCTCCTGGTTGCAGCACGAGGTAATTGTTGAAAATGCTCCAGAGGGCTAGTGGTGCGTGCAGATGCTGCAAAGCCACGCCTCCTTTGAGGTCACTGGAGGAAAGTATGCCCCTTGAGGCCCAGCAGTTGTGGTAGGTGCTACGTTTATAAGTTTACAGGTGCTTTGAGCATTTTAAGTGTTTACAAGCATTTCTTCTTTCAACTTTTAATTCTAGACCATCTCCCCACCTCTACCCCCTACCACCTGGCTCTGCTTGCCACCATCTCTCTTGTCCTGGCTCCTCGGTCCCACCGATTTTGGAGAAGCGCTCGGGGTGCAGAGGGCAGGGGAAGGGTTAAGCAATGCCGGGGTGAGGGGCAGGAGGTGAGTGGTGTCCGGGATGTGGAAGTGCTTTGACACTCCTCATTTAAAAGGCTGCATTCCTGCTATGAGCAGCCCTAAATTTAAGTACTGGGCAAACAGCCCAAGTTTGTATGCTGATAGGTCCCAGTGAAATCACCAATGTGGGCTCCCATGGAGCCATTTCTCAATAACAGCAAGTTCCAGCTTCCAGTGTAAGTCGGTTCCTGGAGCTTGTGGTCCCCTTGTGGTCCCCTTGTGGCCCACAATACATTTGCTGATATTGGAAGCAGAAGACCTGGCCTAATAATTCCTTTCAAGTGGATAAGGTAGAGTCGGCGTAAAAGCAAAAGAAAATCCAATTATATAGTTTTCTTAGTTTTATTAAATGAAGCTGCAACTTAATTTGCTTTATGACATTGGTCATTTTAACAGAATATTTATGTACAGTTTATTTTTAAGATAAGTAGAAGAGTTATGATTATATTTTTGATTATACCTGATTATATTTTTGTACTGCATAAATATTAGACATGCAAATTACTTATACATTTAGCTTTTACATCTGGTCTGGATCTGAGTTTGATCAGCCAAATCTACTGAACATTAATTAATTAATGTAATTTAATAAATATCGCAAACCATTTCAAAATAATATTAGTTACCATTTGGCTTCTTGTCTTGGAGCTAGTTGAAGGACATGACTAAAAATTTTGCTCAGCTATTCAATGGGGTGCAGTAGTGCAATGGTTATGTTACTTGACCAGCTGTTAAAGTTTTTTGTATTGCACTCATCAGGACAGACAAGAATTCCAAATTTCAAAGTGAGCACCAATTTTACTGCATGAGAAAAGGGTGATAACTGGTTGGTGTATGCTTTGATTGGTTGAGGCATTGCCATGGAGAATGCACCAGGGAACTATTGACCCCCATGCTTTTTAATCCAAAAAAGGCACAATGCCTAGACAGATTCCATTTGCCTGTAGAGGACAAGTCCTTGTATCGGAATATATGTAACTTCTTGAAACGTAGGTGAGCCACATTACAAGCCAGGCTGATAATCTTAAATTGTTTGTTAGTGTAATTCTTCGCACACTTGGCATTGCCTGTGGAGTGAGGTGCAGTATTGCAGCAAGGAAGATGAAGAGAGTTGGTGCAATGACACAGCCTTGTTTGACCCCAAATCTTCCCAATCTTCACTGAGATAGGCAGACATAGATGACAAAATTTATCATCACCTGCAATGGGCCAGCTCAGCGTTTGGCCAACTGAAGAAAAAAGTAGTTGAGGACCAGGATCTCAAACCTGAGACAAGGTCATGGTTTATGGCTCAGCAGTAATCTCCATGCTCCTGCATGCAGTGACTTGGACAACGTACAGAAGGAACCTCAAAGCCTTGGAGAAATACCACCAGCCGTGCTTTCACAGGATTCTCCAAATCTGATGGCAAGAAAGATAGTCTAATAGCAGCATCTTCTCCCAAGTCAACTTGCTTGCCATCGAGGCACTAATCACTCAAACCAGCTCCATTGCGCATGACATGTCATTCGTACACTTAACACCAGACACCGAAATAACTGCGGAACTCGGTTGTGGCAGGCGACTCCTAGGAGGACAAGGAAAATGCTTTTGGGATGTCCTCAAAGCATCCTTGAAGAGGTCAAACATCCCCACCAACTCATGGAGTTTCTTGCTTGTGACTGACTAAAATGAAGAAGGTTCATTCAGGAAGGCAATGAACACATTGAATGATAAAAGCAAAAAACTGCGGATGCTGGAAATCCAAAACAAAAACAAAAATACTTGGAAAAACTCAGCAGGTCTGACAGCATCTGCAGAGAGGAACATAGTTAATGTTTCGAGTCTATACATTGAATGGTTTTGTTGGAACCATGCAAAGGCAAAGTTGAGGCATCAGAGAGAGCGCACAAACTTCCCAACAACTCATCTACCTGACCCTCAAAGCACAACCTGCCCTGCATGTGGCAGAATCTGCAGATTGGGCACTGGACTTATCAGCTATCTCAGAACCCATCAAGCCGTAAGGGAAGCAAGTGAGATCCTCGATCTCGGGGGACTGCCTAAGAAAGAGGTGAGCTGAATTGTTATAAATGTCAATTACTAATGTCCCTTCGGAAAAGAAGCCTGCCATCCTTACCCAGCCAGGCCTATTGTGGGACTCTGACCCACCTATCACCTGAAGATGTTAGGCTACTACCAAACTGACAGTGCTTCCAGAAGATGAGTCACCAACACCTTCACAGGGCAATTTAGGATGAGCAACAATGCTGGCTTTGCTAGTAATGCCTACATCTTGAGAAAGAATATAAAGTATTCAAAAAGAATTAACTTTTGGCATGACAGTCTACCAGCTTGTGTGCAACGAAAAAATCTCTTGGTTTATCTTATTTGGGGATGTCACTTTCATATGATCTGTAGTTGTGCAACAATTGTTTAAGTTATATAATCTGCTTAGCCTTGTTATCAATTCCGTTGAAGAGTAGAATAGCATTGCCCAAATGAATTCAACTGTACACAGATGGTAAGTCATTAATATAGATAAGAAAAAATGAGATAATTTAGTATGGAGCCCCAGGGACATACACAGTTACACTCGACCTGACCTCATACTGTCAGACAAAATGACACCATTAAGAAAGACTTAGAAAGTGTTTAATAATGACAGTTTAGATTTAGTTTAGCTGATATCCTTAATTATTTGATTAATTACATCTAATTCCTTCTTATACCCCATTTACATTTAGTCCCATAATAAGCCACATTGGCCCATTTATGGTTGAGTGTAACTGTGGCAAGACTGGAACAAAAGTGTATTCAGAAGGTGTGGTGAATCAAAAACCTCAAACTCAATATAAAACCAATTGTATTTAGATTCATAGAATGGTTACAGTAATGAAGCTGGCTACTTGGCCCATCGAGTGCAGCTCTCTACAAGAGCGATTCAGTTTGGTTCACTCCCCTGACTTTTTCCATAACCTTGCAAATTTTTGATCTTCAGTTGTTTATTCCATTTCCTTTTAATCAGCCTCCCCACAGACTCTAGGGCAGCACACCTAACCACTTGTGTGATAGAAAAATGTTTTCTCATGTCACCCCTGGTTCTTTTGCGAATTACTATATTTTGAATCAGTGTCCTTTTGTTCTCAACCCTTCCACCGAACAGAATAGCTTCTCTCTATTTATTCTAGGCTTGTCCAACCTTTTTGCGTGGGGTGGGGGTGGGGGATGCAGGGGCCACATTTCCATTTTTTTCTCACTCAAGGGGCCGATCAACAGATTTTGGAAATATACACAAATTTTTAAAAAAAGAGTTCAGTATGAGCTGAGCAAAAATAAAGCAGTGTCAAAGCAATAAATTGCTATTTTTTTGAAAGAGTATTTAAGTGTAAGAGGGTGAGAGTGTGTATGCCTGGCTAATCTCACCGGGTTGGTGTGTGGGGAGGAAGGTGACTGAAAATCCTGAGACTGGGGCCAAAACTTTGATCTTGATGGGCGGGTGGGCGGGCCCCACCGGCTCGGGGGCGGGCCGAAAAGGGGCCAGCCGCCATTTTAAGTGGGCGGGCTAATTAAGGCCCGCCCTGCGGCCTGCCCGACAGGAAGTGCTATGCGCTTCCTGTACTGGGGGGGGGAGAAAGAAATACATCCAGGCAGCCTGCAGGCAATTGACAGTTCAGAAATATCGAATGCTTTTTCTGCCACTGCAATGGTCACAAAATGTCAAGATAGGCTGAGACAAAGGTAGAAATCACGAAATCGGTCTCGTTGAAGAACCAGAGGAAACAGAATCTGACATCTATTCATTATACAACCTGAAAGTGGATAGAACTGAACTAATCCAGGTAGTCATTAGAGTCAACGAACAATCCATCAAGATTGAGGTTGATACTGGGGCATCAATATCTGTCATAGGAGAACATACATTACGACATGTGAATAAAGGAGTCCATCCTTTAAGTTTGGAAGAATCAGACACTAAATTAAAAGCATTGATGGGCAAAGAAATAAGAGTGAAAGGGATATGTGAAGTCCTGGTGCAGTATAGGGATCAGTCTGCAAATTTACCCCTTACAGTAGTAGCTGAGGCAAAGGCCCCAGTTTAATTGGTTGCAATGCCTCAAAAAGTTTAAATTGCAATGGGCCAATATTTTTCAAATCAGACCGAGAAACCTACAGGAATTATTCCAAAAGTATGCTTCCATTTTCAGTGACGAGCTAGGAAGGATTCGTGGGCTACAAGCCAAAATTCACGTAGACACTAATGCAACCCCCAGATTTATCACAGCCAGACCAGTCCCTTATTCACTATGGGACAAGTTTGAGATTAAGATAAACAGGCTGGAAAAGTTGAATATCTGCTATTTCAGGGTTGTAGAGGTAAGCCAGGGAACCACAGGCCAGAGAGTCTCATGTCAGTGGTAGGGAAACTATTGGAGAAAGTTATGAAGGAGAGTATCTATCTCCACTTGGAGAGGCAAGGTTTGATCAAGGATAGTCAGCATGGCTTTGTCAGAGGGAGGTCATACCTAACTAATTTGATTGAATTTTTTGAGGAGGTGACCAGGTGTGTAGATGAGGGTAGTGCAGTTGATGTAGTTTATATAGATTTCAGCAAAGCCTTTAACAAGGTCCCACATGGGAGACTTATAAAGAAGGCAAATGCACATGTGATACAGGGTAATTTGATAAGGTGGATTCAAAATTAGCTTAGTTGTAGGAGGCAGAGGGTGATGACAGAAGGATGCTTTAGTGACTGGAAGCCAGTGTCCAGTAGGGTAACACAGGGATCTGTGCTCAGTCCCCTACTATTTGTCATTTATATAAACGACATAGATGACAATGTGGGGGGTAGGATTACAAAGTTTGCGGATGACACAAAGATTGGCCGGGTGGTTAACAGTGAGGTTGAATGTCTTGGGCTACAGGAAGATATAGATGGGATGGTCAAATGAGCAGATAAGTGCCAGGTGGAATTTAACCCTGAAAAGTGTGAGGTGATACACTTTGGAAGGAGTAATTTAACAAGGAAGTATTCAATGAATGGCATGACACCAGGAAGTTCTGAGGAACAAAGGGACCTTGGCGTGTGTGTCCATAGATCTCTGAAGGCAGAGGGGCATGTTAATGGGGTGGTGAGAAAGGCTTATGGGATACTTGCCTTTAGCAATCGAGGCATAGATTACAAAAGTAGGGAGGCCATGTTGGAGTTGTATAGAACCTTGGTGAGGCCACAGCTGGAGTACTGTGTGCAGTTCTGGTCGCCACATTATAGGAAGGATGTGATTGCACTGGAGGGGGTGCAGAGGAGATTCACCAGGATGTTGCCTGGGATGAAACATTTAAGTTATGAAGAGAGATTGGATAGACTTGGGTTGTTTTCATTGGAGCAGAAAAGACTGAGGGGCGACCTGATCAAGGTGTACAAGATTATGAGGGGTATGGACAGAGTGGATAGGGAGCAGCTGTTCCCCTTAGTTGAAAGGTCAGTCACGAGGGGACATAAGTTCAAGGTGAGGGGCAGGAGGATTAGGGAGGATGTGAGGAAAAACTTTTTTACCCAGAGGGTGTTGACAGTCTGGAATGCACTGCTGGGGAGGGTGGTGGAGGCGGGTTGCCTCACATCCTTTAAAAAGTACCTGGATGAGCATTTGGCACGTCATAACATTCAAGGCTATGGGCCAAGTGCTGGTAAATAGGATTAGGCAGGTAGGTCAGGTGTTTCTCACGTGTCGGTGCAGACTCAATGGGCTGAAGGGCCTCTTCTGCACTGTGATTCTGTGATCTTACAACCAGTGCAATTTTCTGAGTGGGCGGCACCCATAGTACTGAAGCCAGGCCAAAGTGTTTGCTTATGCAGTGACTATAAGTTAACTGTAAACAGAGTGGCCAAACTGGATAGACACTTGATACTGAAGATTGACGAATTATATCCAAAATTGGAAGGGGGCATCACATATTCAAAACAGCCTACCATCAGGTAGATTTAGAAGAAGGTCTAGGGAATTTATGACCATCAGTACACATTGAGGATATATCAATATACTTGACTACCCTTTGGGGTCTCATCGAGATGTGCTATTTTCCAGCGTACCATGGAAAATCTGCTTCAGGGACTGCCCCCTGTCATTGTTTATCTGGGTGATGTCTTAGTTACTGGACGAACTGATGACAAACACTTAGCTAATTTGGAAGAGGTGCTGAAACATTTCTCACACTTGAAACGAAAGAAGTGCATTTTCCAAGCCAAAGACCTAGTTTACTTGGGCCTTAAGGTCGACATGCAGGGCCTACATCCTGTAGAAAAAAAGGTCAAGGCTATTTGTGAGGCATCTGCACCCAGAAAAACTATAGAACTAAAGGCCTTCTTAGGCATGATAAACTACTATGGATGATTTTTCCCAAATCTATCAATCTTACAGGCTCTGTTATACGCATTGCTTAAGAAAAACCCCATAAATGGATTTGGCAAGCTCTGCACCAGGATGTGTTTCTGAAGGTAAAGCATTCGTTATGATCATCAGCCCTATTGGTCCACTTTGACCCAAAGAAAGAATTGATTTTGACTTGCAACGTGTCCCCCTATGGAGTAGGGGCTGTACTTTCACAGCAGATGGCTCCTAACGAGCCATTGGTTATACATTTTGCGCACTCAGTGCTGCAGAGTGACGATATTCTCATATTGAGAAGGAGGGCTCGTCTGTTGTGTTTGGTGTTCGGAAATTCCATCAATATCTCCACTGTCGCCATTTTCACATTATATCCATACACAGGCCTCTGCTGGGATTATTTGGAGGGGATAAGGCGATACCCCCCATCACATCTGCTCGCATCCAGGGATGGGCACTGATATTGGCTGCTTACGAATACACTTTTATTCACTGATCATGAAGCCAGATCGCACATGATGATGCACTGAGCCGCCTCCCCGTGCCAGATAATAACATGAAGGTTCCAATTCCGCAGGAACTTGCCTTCGTGCTAATTTTTTGGATTCTTCCTCTGACCAGGCCAAAGAAATCCGTGTGGGCAAGCCAAGATCCACTTTTAGCTCACGTCTGGGAGCAGGTCTTGAATGGACAGTCAGGAGAGCCAAAGTCTAATGACATGAAGCCCTATTTCAATTGCAGATATGAGATCACCTGCCAGGATGGCATATTGCTCTGGGGAGCAAGGGCTATCATGTCCCTAAGAGGGCAAAGGCCATTACTGGCCGAACTACATAGCGCTCACCCTGGCATTAGTAGGATGAAGATGCTCACGCGCAATTACTTGCGGTGGCCAAGGACGGACTCGGACATCGAAGCCCTGGTTAAAAGTTGTCCCCAGTGCCAGCAGGTACAAAAGCTACCACCCCTTAACTCCATTGCACCCCTGGGATTGGCCGGGGCGGCCATGGGTGCGCCTCCGCATCAACTACGTGGGGGCCATCTGGGGCAGGATATTCCTTTTACTAATAGACGCCCGCTCCATGTGGATGGATGTCTACAAAGTCTGGTCACCCACATCTGCTGCCAGCACAGACCATTTGCAACAGAGTTTTACAGCGCACGGGTTGCCAGACATGCTCGTGTCAGGCAACAGGACTGTGATTTACCAAGGGGAGTTCCACAGGTTTACAATCCTCAACCGAATAACTCATATCAAAAACTTCTAATGGTTTGGCTGAGCAGGCGGTCCAAAACTTTTAAGCCTGGGATGAAAAAGCTGAACAGGGATTCCATCAGCACCAGATTGTCACGGTTCCTGTTCACATACCAGACGATGTCACACATGACCACCGGTATTCCCCAGCTGAATTACTAATGAAGAGCCATCTCCACACCCAACTAACTCTTATCAGGCTGAACTTAGGGGCAGAGGGTGGAGAGAAGCCAAGAGACCCAGGAGACTAGACATGATGGTCATAATCATGAAAGAACTTTCACGATGGGAGACACAGTTCTTGCGAAGAACTTTGGAGATAGGCCCAATTGGCAATTAGGCGAAGTGGGTACCGTGCCAGGACCTCTCTCCTATAACGTACCAATAAACTGCCGAATAATTGTGTGGATCATCTCCGGAAAAGAGAGACAGTCCCACAAGAAGGAATGACATCATCGTTTGTGTTTGAGTCTGCACCGCATGTGGAAGAAATGTTACACAATTTGGAAGTACCGGTGGGGCCTGTTTGACCTGAGAGGGTTCAAGACACAAACTTGACCACTTCTACCAAAGAGCCTGGTGGACAGTTGAAACCTGAGAAGGGAGTCTTGGAAAAACCAGCTGAAGCTGTTGAGTTATAACGCTCGACACGTCCTAGGAAGCCTCCTGACAGGCTTGGCTTGTAGATAGTTATTCATGTAAACAATTGGTACGTTGTGAAGCTTGTCAATTGTAGTTTCACTTAAAGGGGGAGGGATGTGGTAAAGTGGAGTGTTATGCACCTTTAAAAGAATGTAGTTAATTGACCATGTGACTGTATTTACCAATTGCTACACAGCATGGGTTAGTTGGGTAACTGTAAGTCTAGAGCTGGAGATGATTGAAGAAGCACACATGGTGTTAATGTTCTTTTCTTAGTTCCAATAAACTACCAGTGTTTGTTCAGTTAATTGGTCTCTCTCTATTGTTTCAAGCACCGACTTATGTGTTTATATCAAGGGCGCAGCTAACGTTCACCAGACAAAGCAAACTGGATAACCAAAAACATAAAAGCCTATCTGAGAGAGGAACAGCTTGTGATTGGAGGAGCAGTTCCTTGCAGAAATCTTCAATTTCACTTACCTGTCTTAGGTAAGTGAATTTTGAATGGTGGCTCACATAGAATGGCTTTGGAGTCCACAATCTGGCCCGTGGACCACGGGTTGGACAAGCCTGATATACTGTGTCTAGAACCTTCATGATTTTGAACACCTAAAATCTCCTCTCAACCTCTCTTCGCTAAGGAGAACAGCCCCAGCTTCTCCAATCTATCCTCATGATTGAAATCCCCTATTCCTTGAAATATTCTCATAAATCCTTTCTTCACCTTCTCTGAAGCTTTCTTATCTTATCCTTTCTAAATCGTGTTGCAGAGAATTGGGCACAATATGCCAGTTGAGGATGAAACAGTGTTCCAAATTTTTTTGTCATCTGCAAATTTTGAAATTATGTCCTGTACACCCAAATCTAGATCATTAATACATGTCAAGAAAAGCAGTGGTCCTAGTACTGACCCCTGGGAAATCCCACTGTATACCATCCTGCATTCCGAAAAATAACTGTTCACCACTACTCTCTGTTTCCTGTCATTCAGCCAACTTTGTATCCCTATTGCCATTGTCCCTTTTATTCCATGGGCCTCAAATTTGCTGGCAAGCCTATTATGTGGCACTTTATCAAACATCTTTTGAAAATCTATGTATATCACATTGGCTGCATTAAACTGACAACCCTCCCTGTTATCTCATCAAAACATGTAATCAAGTGAGTTAAATATGATCTGCCCTCCTTGCCTTCCTTAATTAATCCACTCTTACCCAAGTGACGGTTAATTTTGTCCTGGATTGTTATTTCTAAAATCTTTCCAACGAGGTTAAGCTGACTGACCTGTGGTTACTGAATTTGCTCTTACACCCTGTTTTGAGCAAGGGTGTAACATTTGTAATTCTCCAGTCCGCTGGTACCACCCCCATATCTGAAGAGGATTGAAAGATTGTGGCTAGTAACTCTACAATTTCTGCCCTGACTTCCCTCAGCATCTCAGATGCATCCCATCCAGTTCTGGTGATTTATCAACTTTAAGTACAGCCAGCCATTCTAACACTTCCTCTTTATAAATTTTTAGCCCATACAGCACCTCAATTACCTTCTCCTTCACTTTGACTTTAGCAGCATCTTTTTCCTCATAAAGACTGGTGCAAAAATACTCATTTAGTACCTCAGCCATACACCTGTTTCCAGGCATAGATCCATTTTTTGATCTTTAATGTATCCTTCGAAAAAAATCTTTCACCTGCTATTTTAACAGAGAGTTTAATCCATTTAAACTAAACATCAGTAAGTTCTATAGTTGTTCACTTGTGTACATTGGTGAGATTTTAAGGCCAATGTGTCTTAGTTGTAACATATGTAACACCTCCATTTTCAACACCAACCAAAATCTCTCTGATTGAGCTAAAAACAGAAAGACTCTTCATATTTAACTTGATGTTACCAGACTGGCTGAGTTTTTCCAGCACTTTCTGCCTTTATTTCAGATCTGCAGCATCTGCAGTACTTTGCTTTTATCTCTCTGATTGAGGCTCAATACTGAACATCAATTGGTGTCACATTACAGACTGGGGTCAGAATGACCAAACTTACTTCAATTAGGGAGTGACAGCATATATTCATCTCTTCACTTTTCAAGTGACAGTTTTATAACACAATCTCAAATCCAACTTCTTAAATAACATAATTGTTACATAATGATCACCACTGCAGCACAGATCAGTTTGCACCAGAACAAAATGCATCTTTGAATAGAACAGAATCAGTTCTCTAAACCGAAAAATTGGTTTCTGTATCAAATGTAAAAACAAACTTACATGACATTCTTGGAATTCTGATTTGAGCACTACTGATTCCGTCACCACCATCGCTGAATGTCTTCACTTCAATGATATAGTCAGCATCATCGGGAAGTAGAAGCTCCACTGACGTGTTATTAGTTTCTATCACCTTTGTGCTGCTCTGTCTGTTATTTCTGTATAAAACCTGTAAAGGTATGGAACAGACACAACAATTATTCATAAAGCTAAACTAAAGAACAATCAGGCAACTGAAAGTGATTGAGATACACGCATCATTCAGGTTTTCTGTTTCTCCTGCAACAAGATGGATAATGAATGTTATATGAATATTACATATGGATCTATGAGATTTCATTGGGTACTTCAAGAATTCTCATTGGGTAAATTTGATGGACATCTTTTTACCTTTGTAGGCTAACATTGTTAGTTCCCTAACTGTGAATTGTTATATTAATTGAATGGTCCATTATTTTTTAAAATTTAATCCTGTGCTTTGTAGGTTCCGGGCTTCAGTGATCTTAGATATTACCAAGTTTTCTTGTTCTGGTGTGGGGCAACCAAGCTCTGTGCATCATTCTCCACTTTTTATATACATTTGATACTGGCTACCAGTCTCCATTGTGTGCTGGGCATTGCTGTATAATATCGAGATCTGAGGTACAAACCAGGGCGTGGAACTGACTCTCCCACAGTCTTAATCCAATTGGAGATTTGTGGTCATCTAATATGGATGTGTGCTATGATCAGTTCACTGCAGATTTTATACTCAGGATCACAGATAGGTGACAGAACAATCATGGCTCCTAGGTTGGTTGCACAGCTGTTGAGTAAACCTCTAATGAGTTCACAGAAACAACAACCTGGATTTTAAGTAGGTAATAACAGCAAGGCTAACATTGCTCACTTTTACGTGAAAATCCAGAGGGTGCTGTCCAAGATACACACTCCCCCAAAGGGTGCACTATTACAGTCCTCACCAACGGACTGGACAGTGAAATCAACGTGATGAAGTGAATTTGCTGTACCTACTAGTTTCCCACTAAAGACGTTGGAAAAAGTTAGTCCTGGTGCATTCAGGAACAAATTAATTTTTAACAACTTGGTAAATAATAACTACTGTCCAACAATCTTTCTAGCACGAAAATTTAATTTTACAGATGTGGAGTTTCATTCCTTCAGAAGTTTATTGGTGCTGGAGATTTTTAAAAAAAGTCTTTATTTACATTTTTGGCTATTTTAACTCTCTTTCTTAATTCCATCTATCTTTCCCAATGTTTACTTTGTTTTCTGTATATAAATTGAATATCATTTAAATTTTCTAGTTTAGTCTCTGCAGGCAAGATTTTAATTCACTCAAAACCCATTCACTTACAGAGTTAAAATTGGGCCTTGCGTGTCTGACTGCTTCATGAGCCTCGCTGTATCTTGTTCTGCTCACAGATGCCACAGAAACCCTGTAGAGGGCATCACACTGGATCAGGCACTGGACTGGAGCAAGTGACCACTCAAAAGTCCACAAAAGCATCGTGGACAACTGTCATCGAGGTGAACAGCGAGCACCATTCCTTTGCTGTTGGCCACAAAATCTGGGCCATCATCAGTGCTTTATTTTTCAGGGTTACCATAGCTCTTCATCGAAGTAACAGCAAATGCTTGGGAGAATTCAAGAAGAATTTTGCACCAACACTCTTAAACTAGGCTTAGGGTGTGGGCTCCAAATTAATGTACTGATGTGAAAAGTAAAAGCCCACTGAGATGGGAACTCTAAAGCTGCATAGCAGGAAAAGAAACAGGTGTCCAAATTTTCTTGACAAGGCAGCATAATGAATAACACTCCTTTTAAAAACCTTACCATTAAAAACAATAAAGGTAATACCCTTCTGATTGTTATTTTTTGAAATCTGTGAGGTTTCGTATTATTCAGATGGTGGTTAGAAGGTAGTACAGTCCAACACTGATAAAGGTTGATGAACTATCATCAGTGTATGCGTTGCTCAACCTGGGGGATGTCCCAATGAAGACCACTCCTGGAGTGTGCACATTTGTTTTAAATGTCTTGGTGAATTTTGTGTTTGCTAAGATGAAGGATGTTTACACTGAGGAATGAAATATTTTATCAAATTTTGCAGTCAATGCCAGCTTGGAGCACTTCCAGGTATTGTACAAATTTGCTTCTGGGTAAAGCCATTTCCTGATGCACTTTAATCTCAATGTAATAGCAGAACAACTTTTAAAGGCCATTTGTAATTTTTCTGTTCACCAACTTCAGAGATCATTACGACAAAGAAGTGAAGGTACTCCATTCCCGATCTCTAATATCAGCATCTTGTGTTCCCAGGTACGTACATTAAAGTTAAGGCAAAGGTCGAGCTCCCTTTACTTTGTCCCATAATGTGCCTCAGCTCAAGCTGCAGTAATCCCTAATGGCACCGGTATCATATTTTCCCATATGCTTTTAGCCTTTTTGGCTTCTCTAGTTAGATTCACAATTAGCAAAAGGACAAAATTAGGAGCTGGTGAATGGAGAACATTTTAGCTGATGTTTAGGATATTCAGAAGGAGCCATGCATTTTTCTTACAATGGTGCTCTGTCCTGAGGTTTACATCAAAGTGAATATCAAACGTTTACTAATGCATTTGAAGGGGATAATTTTTTGTACAAACAGTCTGCTATTTACCAATTGAATGTCCTTATCTTAAAAAAAAATCAGATTGCATGGGTCTATTTTTCAAGTGTTTGGCATTATTTTTGACAAGATTTCTGAGCCACACAAGATTTTAGAAACATCATCGCAACCATAGAGTAGAGGCTCAGACTTTCTGAATGGTTGCGAATTGGAAATCCTGTATAAGCATCAGAATTGATTTAAATTGCACCATTTTAGCGTTCAGTCAGTCCCGACTGCTATCAAATCCTATGTTCGGTTGGGGGGGAGGGGCGGTGTGTGTGTGTGTGTGTGTGTGTGTGTGTGTGTGTGTGTGTGTGTGTGTGTGTGTGTGTGTGTACGTACGATGTTGCTCAGGTGTCAGAAGTTTGTGGTGTTTTTTGTTTGAACATGTCACCTGTGGTAAGTTGCTGTTACAAAGATTTGTTGTCAGGAGCAAGCACTGTGAAAGCAAAACCAACAGCAGCTTGCACAATATACCTGGGGAGAGAGTCAAAGCATCAGAGAAATGACTTAAACAGTTGTGATATACACCAATACCACAAGTTATTGACCATCAATGTAGCTTACTTTTAAAATATTCGTTCATGGGATGTGGGCGTCGCTGGCTAGGCCAGCATTTATAGCCCATCCCTAATTGCCTTAGAGAATGTGATGGTGAGCTTCTTGAACCGCTGCAGTCCATATGGTGTAATTAGGGAGGGAGTTCCAGGATTTTGACCCAGGGACAGTGAAGGAACAGTGATATATTTCCAAATCAGGATGGTGAGTGACTTGGCAGGGAACTTCTAGGTGGTGGTATTCCCATGTGTCTGCTGCTCTTGTCCTTCTAGATGGTGGTGATTGTGGGTTTGGAAGGTGCTACCTATGGAGGCTTGGTGAGTTCCTGCAATGAATCTTGTAGATGGTACACATTGCTGCCACTATGCATCGGTGATGGGGGGAATGAACCATCACATTCCTGACTTGTGCCTTGTAGATGGTGGACATGCTTTGGGGAGTCAGGAGATAGGTTACTCACAACGGGATTCCTAGCCTCTGACTTGCTCTTGTAGTCACAGTATTTATATTGCTTGTCCAGTTCAGTTTCTGGTCAATGGTAAGCCCCCAGTATGTTGATAGTGGGGGATTCAGTGATGGTAATGATATTGAATATCAAGGGGCGATGGTTAAGTTCTCTCTTGTTGGAGATGGCCATTGCCTGGCAATTGTATGGTATCAATGTTACGTGCCACTTGTCAGCCCAAGCCTGGATATTTTCCAGGCCTTGCTGCATTTGGACATGGACGCTTCAGTATATGAGGAGTCGCGAATGGTGCTGAACATTGTACAATCATCAGCGAACATCCCCATTTCTGACCTTATGATGGAGGAGAGTTCAATGATGAAGCAGCTGAAGATGGTTAGGCCTAGACACTACCCTGACAAACACCTGCAGTGATGTCCTGGAGCTGAGATGACTGGCCTCCAACAACCACAACCATCTTCCTTTGTGCTAGGTATGACTCCAACCGGTGGAGAGTTTCCCTCCTAATTCTCATTGACTCCAGTTTTGCTAGGGATCCTTGATGCCACACTCGGTCAAACGCTGCCTTGATGTCAAGAGCAGTCACTCTCACCTCAACTTTGGCGTTCAGCTCTTTTGTCCATATTTGAATCAAGGCTGTAATGAGATTAGGAGCTGAGTGTCCCTGGTGGAACCCAAACTGGTTGTCAGGGAGCAGGTTATTGCTAAGCAAGTGCCGCTTGATAGCACTGTTGATGATGCCTTCAATCATTTCATTTAATTTATTTAAAGTGTTGACATGTATAGGCATTTGATAAAATGCCATAATTCAGACTTCTTTGGAAAATAGAAGCACATGGCATGAAAGGGACTATGGTAACTTGATAGATGCTGCTTGACCTGCTGAATATTTCTAGAATTTTCTTTCTTTAGCTTTGATTTCTAGCATCTCCAGTATTTTGCTTTTGAATTATAAAATCTGACTCAAAGTTCTCTGAAAAATTTTTGTTGGTAAACTGTCACAGAGGTTAGTAGAGTTATACTGAAATTAATAAACTTATCACTTTTCTTTTATTCATTCACGGGTTACAGGCATTGCTGGCAAGTCCAGGGTTTATTGCCCATTCCTAATTACCCTTGAGAAGGTGATTGGGGATTGTCTTCTAGGACCGCTGCAGTCCATGCGGTGTTGGTACACCCACAGTGCTGTTAGTTACGCTGACCCAGCGACAGTGAAGCAACACAATATATTTCCAAGGCAGGATGGTGTGTGACTTGGAAGGGAACTTGCAGGTTATGGTATTGCCATGTACCTATTATCATTGTCTTTCTGGGTTACTACTGAAGTTAGTAAACTGTCACTGAGGTTGGTATAGATATACTAAAGTTAGTAGGCTGCCACTAAGGTTGGCAAAATGATAAGACTGTGGCTGAGATCAATGATTTTGATGGCTGTACCAACTCTTGCTTCACCTCTTGTCCATGACTAATGAGCTGAGGTTGGACAACCTTGTCAACATGATGGGCCGATAACCATGAATCTCTGGGGCAAATTGGCAATTGCTGACTTCTCATGTCCTGTGCAAGGCTGGGGACTCAAGTGATGCTGTACTGATGTCAATTAGTGGGAGGTAAAACTTTATGTCTGGGTTATTATAATCTTCAGGGATTGGCATTAAGTCAACTTCAGATTTCCTGCGCAATGAATACAGGGAGCTATTGAAGACCCCATGAGACCTTCTCATGAGCCTCCAGTTGCAAACCCCTGCCTTAGCCAATTATGTAGTCTATGACAGCGTAGTGGTATTGTCACCGGACTGGTAATCTGGATACCCAGGGGTGATGCTCTGGGGAGCTGGGTTCCACCATGACAGATGGTGGAATTTGAATCCAATAAAAACCTGGAATTGAAAGTCTAATAAAGACCACAAAACCATTGCCAATTGTCATAAAAACACATCTGGTTCACTAATGTCCATTAGGGAAGGAAATCTGCCATCCTTACCTGGTCTGGCCTACATGTGACTCCAGGCCCACAGCAATGTGGTTGACCCTTAAAAAAAAGCCCTCTGAGGGCATTTGGGGATCAGCAATAAATGCTGGCCAATCCAGCGACACCCACATCCCATGAATGAATAAAAAAAGTAAATAACCTATTGTTCTTCAGTTTCAATAATGTACTTGTGTTTGTATTAACATTCATACCCTGAACTACAGCTGAAATTAGTCATGAAAAGGGGGAAAAAACGTCTTCACAGTAACATGAAAGTAGCCTGAATTACTAAGGACTGAATTAGATCAAAGAAGCATGTTGTACACAAAAATTGATGCATTGCAATAAGCAAGATTGGAGTTTTGAATATTCACAGCTTTTGCAAGTATAGTAATTATGGTTTTACTTGGGTGTAATGTACCTTTAAGAATAATGCTTGTTAAGGAAGATTGCAAGATCTATAGTAACAAATAGAGAGTAGTGCAGGCTACTTCAGTAGTTAGTGGTATAGGGATACATTTGGAGTTGAAAGTACACATGTAGTACCTTGTAAATAAACTTAAAGTTTCCACCCAAGAAGTGTCTGTTGATCAACTCTATCAACTCAGCCACCACTCACAACAAACTGACGACGAGGATAAAACAAGATTAAACAGAAGAAATCAAGTTGAAAATAAATCGGCACTGTACCTCACCCAGTGACTGTAGGTAGACAGCTCCATTAAAATTGAAGAAGATATTCCCTCTCAAAATGCCACAATTTTGGAGAATTGATCGTTTTGATCCAGCCACAGATGATTGGTCTCATTACATAGAACACCACACGTTCTTTTATCAAGCGAACAAGATTACAGGGGAAGAGAAGAGGTGAGCGATCCTCTTAAGCACATGTGGGAATAAAACCTACAGTTTGATTCAAAGTTTGAAAGCACCCAGTTCCCCAGATTCAAAAAATTTTGATGAATTGGTGGACCTCATGAAGGGCCATTTTCAACCAAAGCCCTCTGCATCTGAGGTTCAAGTTTAATTCAAGAAACAGTGCCCCGAGTGAGACAGTTGCACGCTATGTGGCAAATTTGAAGCAGCTAATAGAACATTGTGAGTTTGGTATGTCTCTAAACGACATATTTAGTGACCTTTTAGTGTATGGTGTGAATGAGGACACTATTCAGAAAAGATTATTGCCCAAAGTGAACCTGGATTTCAAGAATGTGCTGGAGAAAGCACTGGCCATGGAAAGCACAATAAGAGATTAAAAAGCAATACAGGGCATGCAAAATGGCGTTGGAAACCCCAACCAAAAGGGCACAAAAACGCAAGACTCTGCTGAGAAATGGGAAACAGCCCCCACTAACTGAAGAATAAGGAAAAATAACTTAGCAGCAAAATCAAAGGATAATTTCAATTGAGGTGGATACTAGCTGTCTTTTAACAATTGGCAGTTTTAAAAAATCGAATGCTATTATTGTCACAGAAATGGACATATAATGAGACAGTGTAAGGAAAGATTCAAGCAGGCTTGTGAACAAAAGAAGAAACCTAATGAAATCTACAATGTAGAAGAGCCTGAAACAACAAATTCTGATATTTACTAGTTGTTTAATCTGAAAGTTGGAAAGACAGAACCAATATTTGTCACACTGAAAATAAATGGCTAACCTGTTAGAATGGCAGTGGTCACAGGAGCTTCCACTACAGTAATTGGGGAACATATCTTCAGATATCTGAATAATGGTGAACATCAATTAAGTCTAGAAGAAACAGCTGCCAAACTAAAAACATACACAGGTAAAGACATCCAAGTAAAGGGTATAAGCAGAGTAACTGTCCATTTTGGAAGCCAATCGGCAAAGCTACCAGTGTTGGTATTGAGAGGCCTCATGACCAAGCCTTCTAGAGCGAAATTGGCTAAGGGAAATCAACCTTGAGTGGCCCTTGAGATTCCAAAAGGAAGCTGGAAGCATTCCTGTTTTAAAAAAGGAGTGTGTAAGGACTCAAGTGAAGAAATGCAGACTGTCTTAAGCCAAAACCTGGAAGAACAGCAGAGGGAACTCAAAGAGACCCTGCTTGATGATAGAGTTCGAGATGAGGTGAGCAACCTCCGGGAGGAAAAAGAAAACCTGAAAGACCTACAAACACTACAGGATTCCCTCAGGTGAAAGTTTGTACCTCCGGAAAAGTTTGAAGAGAAACAGAAAGAATTCAGCACTTCTCTTAATAAACTGAAGAATGAGTTGGCAGAGAAGACACAACAATGCTCAATTTTCTAGGAGGCAGCAAACAAATACAAAAAAAGAAATGGAAGAGCTGAAGAATCAGCTAAGTGAAGCCAAAGAGGCTTTGGAAGCACAGGTCGCAGAATTTTCTAAGAAGTAGACAGATGCCGAAATTTTGGGAGACTCAACCACTGAGCTCAGACAAGTTGAGCTTGCACCTGAGAGAAGTCTGGCCAACAGTGAAGTCAAAAAGAAAGCCAAGATTAAAGTTTGCACTAGAAAGAAGAAGGCACGTAGAAAGTAGATACAGAAATACTAATAGGGCTTTAATTCTGGCAGCATACATAGGCCTGGCAATCAAATTGCAAACGCCAATGCCCTTAGTCGTTTGCCTTTACAAAAGAATTATGAGCACATCCCAATTCCACAGGAACTTGTTTTACTGTTAAATTTCTTAGATTCCTTGTTGAGATGCGCTCGACAAATTAGAAACTGGACAAGTCGGGACCCAGTCCTATCCCAAGTACGAGAACAAGTGCTTCGTGGTTGGCCACAAGAGCCCATGTCTGATGAAATGAAACCGTACTTCAACAGAAGACATGAAATAACCAGCCAGGATGGTATCTCATTGTGGGGAGCACGAGTGATGGTACATCCAAAGGGAAGGGAGTCACTTTTAATTGAATTACACAGTGTACATCCAGGAAATTCCCAAATGAAGACCACAACATGCAGCTATTTATAGTGGCCTGGGATGGATGGTGAAATAGAAAGTTTAGTAAAGCACAGTGTGCAATGTCAGCAACTGAAAAAGTTACCTTCAACAACTCCTTTACAGCTTTGGGAGTGGCCAGGTAGACCCTGGGTGCTGTTACACATTGACTATGTGGGACCTTCCTTGGGAACAATGTTTCTGCTCATTTTTGAAGCCCATTCACAATGGTTGGACACATATGAGGTGAAGCCACCAATATTGACTGCTACAATTGAGAAACTATATCAAATTTTTGCCATTTGCAGACTACCAGAAGTAGTTGTTTCAGATAACGGCACGGCATTTACGAGTGCTGAGTTTCAACGGTTTATCAGCCTCAACAGTGTCACTCATGTAAAAACTGCACTGTACCAGCCTTCCTCAAATAGATATGCTGAAAGGGCAGTTCAAACGTTCAAGGCTGGCATGAAGAAGCTAACTGGTGCGTCCTTAGCAACCAAGCTACACACTTTCTTTTTCATTAGAGAACCACCTCTCACACAGCAACAGGTGTCACGCCTGTGCAGTTATTGTTGAAACACCATCTAAGTTTGAGATTGAGCTTAATAATGCCGAATTTAGAGGGGAAGGTGGAAAGGAGTCAGGGAAGCCAGAAAACTAAACATGACTGGCATAGTTGTGAGAGAAAATTTACCGTGGGAGAGATGGTATACGTGAAGGACTAAAGTGGTTACCGGGTGAAATATATGCCGTGTTTGGACCTCTATCTTACCAGTGAAGGTGAAAGGCCAGGTTTACGGAAACATGTGGACCATTTAAGAAAGAGAGAGGAAAACTTCCCAAATTTGGTTCAACCAGTGATCATGACCGGGTCTGCATTCCTGTTGAGGATACTCAACCCAGGACAGACATGTCTGACGCTCCTGTAAGAGTTGAGGATACAGAACTGCAGGTGCCCACCGAGGCACCTGATGTTCAGGCAACTCCAGAAAAGGAGGTTCCTGACAAAGAATCTGAAGTTGTGGAGCTGTGACATTCCACACATACCAGGCAACAACCTGAAAGACTGAACTTGTAAATTCCTTACCCAGTGTAAATATTATGTTGTCTTGAAAAATTTGTACTTTTAAATTTAATATGTATATCCACGTTAAAGGGGGAGGAATGTAATAATTGTGGTTTTATTTAGGTAATGTACTTTTAAGAATAATGCTTGTTAAGGAAGATCACATGATCTATCGTTACGAATAGGAGAGTAGCGTGGACTACCTTTATAGAGTAGTATAGAGATGGAGTTGGAGTTGAAAGCACACATGTAGTAGCTGCTGAGTGCCTTGTAAGTAAACTTACAGTTTCCACCCAAGAAGTGTCTGCTGATCAACTCTATCAATAGTGCCAACTCGGCCACCACTCACAATGGCAAGTATATATGAATGTCTATCTGCATGTGGGTATAGTGCAGGTGTCAACCAGTTAAATCATTGATAACACATCCACTCAGATGGATGATACAGTTGCATTTCTCTCCAAATTATCTTAGTCACAAGCCTACACAGCAAACACATTCTCACTGTACTGTAACAGACTCCTACATCAACACTGGGTGCAGACGTAGATTTCTCAGAGACTCTCAGTCTGGCATATCTGGGTACTCATCACCCATTGGAGATTAGACTGTACCCCTTCCCTCCACCTCTCACAGGCATACATGATCAGGCAGATATTCACATTTGTATTAATTAAAAACTAAATAAGCACCTGCCTTTGTCTATGTCTCTGCAGTATGACTGGCGGTATCTCACCTATTGTCCATTCTCACTGGAGGAAAATGTCAGGCAGACTCGATGGGCCAAAGGGCCTCTTCTGCACTATGTGATTCTGTGATATGACTGCATGTGTGCAGAGGGGCATGTTGTACTTCCCCATTATAAAGGAACAGGCTAACCTAAATGCAAATTTGTACAATATCCAGAACTCTTCAAGTAAATTTTAAAATGCCCACTTTGGGCAACCATGTATTTTCATTTGATCTCATTTCAGTTCAGGTAGCTAATGTCTAACCATTAGGTGCTCATTGAGGTTCCTTTACAGAAAGCTGCCAGAAGAATAAAATCCTAAATCAAACTAATTCATGGATATTATTATCCAAAAGGTGCCACTTTGGAATAACCTATTCCCTCGTTAAGGTTTTGGAGAAATTAGAGCTGAATTCTAGTTGGGCCCTGTGTCCAAGACAAGACAAGTTACATGCAATTGTGGAGCGCTGGTCCCCAAATTGTTCCAAATATGACAAGTGGAAGAAAACAGGGAAATGAATAAAGAGCAATTCTGGTGGCAACTTACAAAGGATTTACATTTCATCAGGGATTTCTCAAAGCTGATGATTTTATTGCACACAGCTTGTGATAGATGTATGATTTCTTTTCAGCACCACCCAAGGGATCTTTAGAACAGCAAGCGCTTTCTAATACAATAGAAATAATTTGCTTTACAAACTCTCAGATAGCACTCTGAAAGAATATTACAATTACCTACTTTATATCCTGTCACTTCTGATTCATTTTCCATTGCTTTGACATGATCCCAGTTTAAAACAACTCTGGAGCTAGCTGATTCCCACCATATTTTTCCAGGTGCTTGACTTGGTGCTGCAAGACAGTGAAATAGTGAGTCAACATAACATATCAGTGAAAGATGTACCAGGAGCTTTGAGTTTTACATACGAACATATGAACATACAAAATAGGAGCAGAAGTAGGCCATTCAGCCCCTCGAGCCTGCTCTGCCATTCATTAAGATATAGCTGATCTGTTTGTCTTTCGAATTCCACATTCTCATCTACCCCCAATAACCTTTGTTTCCCTTGCCTAAGAATTTATCTACCTCTGCCTTAAAAATATTCAACAACCTCCACCATCTTCTGAGGCTGAGCGCTGCAAAGTCTCACAACCCTCAGAGAAAAAAAAAATCTCCTCATCTTTGTCCTAAAAGGGCAACCTCTGGTTTTAAAGCAGTACCCCCTAGTTCTGGACTCACCCACGGGAGGAGACGTCCTTTCCACATCCACCTTGTGAAGACCATTCATGATTTTATATACTTCAATCAAATCACCCCTCCCTCTTCTGAACTCCAGTGGAAACAAGCCCAGACTGTCTAACCTTTCCTCATACGACAACCTGAGTATCATTCCAGGTATCAATCGGGTAAACTTCCTCTGAACCGCCTCCAAGGCATTTACATCCTACTTTAAATAGGGAGACCAAAACTGCACATAATATTCAAGATGTGGTCTCACCAATGCCCTTCATAACTGAAGCATAACATCCTTATTTTTATGTTCAATTCCTCTCATCATAAAGGATAGCATTCTATGACCCTTCTTAATTACTTGCTGTACTGCATACTAACTTTTTGTGACTCTGCACTAGAACACCTAGATCCCTCTGCAGCTCAGAATTCAGCAGTTGTTCTCCATTTAAGTATTACCCTGCTTTTTTATTCTTCCTGCCAAAGTGAACAACTTCACATTTTCCTACATTATACTCCATTTGCCAGATTTTTACCCACTCACCCAACCTATTTATATCCATCTGCAACCTCCTCATGTCCTCTTCACAATGTACTTTCCTACCTATCTTTATGTCATCTGCAAAATTAGCTACCATGTCTTCACTCTCCCTCATCTAAGTCATTGATATAAATTGGAAAAATTTATATAGTGTATATGAATGTCTATCTGCATGCGGGTACAGTGTGGGTGTCAGCCAGTTAAATCATTGATAATACATCCACTCAGATGGATAATACAGTCTCATTTCTCTCCAAATTATCTTAGTCACAAGCCTACACAGCAAACACAGCCCCCTGCGAGACTTCATTCATCACATCCTGCTAATCAGCAAAAGACCTATTAATGCATACTCTCTGTTTTCTTCCAGCCAGCCAATCTTGTATCCATGTTAACATGTTACCCCCTACACCATGAGCTTTTATTTTCCACAATAACCTTTGATGTGGCGCCTAATCAAATGCCTTCTGTAATCCAAGTACAGCACGTCTACAGGCTCCTCTTTATTCACAGCACACGTTACTCCTTCAAAGAACTCCAATAAATTGGTTAAACATGGTTTCCCTTTCAGAAAACCATGCTGTCTCTTCCAATTATCTTGAATTTCTCGAAGTGCCCAACTATAACCTCCTTAATGACTGATTCTAATACCTTCCCCATGACAGGCATCAAGCTAGATGGCCATTAGTTTCCTGTTTTCTGCCTCCCTCCCTTCTTGAATAGAGGGGTTATATTTGCTACTTTTAATTCTGATGAAACCTTTCCAGAATCTAGTGAATTTTGGGAAATTAACATGAACGCATCTACTACCCCATTAGCCGCCTCTTTTAAGATCCTAGGATGAAGTCCATCAGGACCTGGAGACTTGTCAGCCCACAGCTCCATCAGTTTGCTCAGTACTGCTTCCCTAGTGATTGTAATTTCACCAAGTTCCTCTCTCCCCTCCACCTCCTGATTTACAGCTATTACTGGAATCTTTTTGTATCCTCTATAGTGAAGGGGGAAGCAAAATATTTGTTCACTTCATCTGCCATTTCCTTATTATCTATTATTAACTCCCCATTGTCACTCCCTAGAGGACCAACACCCACTTTATTTACTCTTTTTCTTTTTAAATGCCTGTAGAAACTCTTGCTATCCGTTTTCACATTTCTAGCTAGCTTCCTCTCATACTCTAACTTCTTAATCATTATGTCACTAACTTCTTAGTCTAACCTTTTAGTCATTATGGGTGCTGGAATTCAAAAGCACAGTGAAACCAAACTGATCCAGTTTAATGTACAAAATCCTATTACGCTATTTGAAATGGAACAAGGAGTTCTGGCTAACAATTATCCTTGGCCAACACCACCAACACAGATTTATTGGTCATTCATCCATTTGCTGTTTGTGGGACTTTGCCTACATACAGGAGTAACCACACTTCAAAATGTAAACACTTTGGCAGTGAAAGGCGCTATATAGCTGCAAGTTCTTGATTTCTTTCTTTAGTGCAGAAAATCAAGATTATTTTTTGAAGAGAAAAATTGTAAATGCTGGAAAACTGAAGTAGAAACAGAAAGGATTGGTGGGCAAGGTTAATGTTTACAATGATTTTTGTGAATTCAGCTGCACGAACAACTTTAAATGAGAAGGTTGCAGTTTTTCACCGTCTTGCAACTCAACATCGTGGGAGACACAACATGATAAGAAATTCCATTTACAAAACATTTCAGTATTGAAGTAATTTATCATTCTATTCCTGAAATACGCACGTGGTTTCCTCGTAGTGACATTAACTGGAAGGCTGGCAGGTCCTGTTCCAGCACTGCTGTATGCTTTAACCATCAGGTAATACAGTGTGCTGCCCTTCAATCCTGTGACCCTTGCTGAAGTAACGTTTCCGTTTGATCTTAGTTTGTCTGCTGTCTCTTCATTCTCATCATCTGCCCAGTACCATATCTTAAGAATAAAATACAAATAATCAGGGAATCAACAGGAATTAATTTGAAGTAGAATAACACTGTCACAAAACGCAGAGTTCAATAGAACACTGTAAAGACTGTGCCAAAAAAATTGATGCCAGTGCTGCAAACACTGATGGCATTATCATCATCAGACACAACAGCAAAACATTCAAAAGATAAAATGACTGATAACCTCCTGCCACTTTTCACAACTAATCTGATAACATCATGATTGTAAACCAAATTGAAAAAAAAGATACTAAAGCCTGTGAAATGTGTAATCTGTAAATTTTATGGGCAGAATGTTCTGTTTGGCATACGGGGGTGGGCATGCATCCTAACGTCACCGTGCATCATTCTGATCTTCAGTTCGGCGGGCCCACACTAGAGTCGGCTGGGCACCTGCCGAGCTGTCAAAGGCCTGTTAAGCCATTAATGAACTAATTGAAGTAATTGTCAGGGCTGCCCATCTAACCTTAAGGTTGGCGAGCAGGCGAAGAGCCCAGACGACCTTTGCATTTTTCATGAAGCCTCATCCACAGGCAGGATGAGGTTTCATGAAGGATTTATTGATGAAATAAATGTTTTAATCAAAATTCATAAACATGTCCCAGCTCATGTGACACTGTCACATGAGGGGCCATGTCTGAATAATTTAATTTATTCCTTTTTTCAATTTTTCATAATGAAATTAATCTCCCTGAGGCAGCTCTGTGCCTCAGGGAGATTTCTTGCTCTTTTGTGCGCATAAGAGCTCAGGCTCCGACTCTCCCTCCTCCCCCCGCCCGCACAGGTAGCGTACAGTTTAATTGGCCCGCCCACATGAAATGGCGGCGCACAGCCGATCGTGGGCAGCGATCAGCTCCCCGTCCGTATCGACCGGCCCGCCCGACAGGGAGAAAATTTTCCCCTATGTGATAGTAAAAGTTATGAAAGAAGGCTGAGTTCTGGGTGCTCTTGCTAATGTATTTATTAGTATTTAATTATCCTCCAATAGTCAAAAATGGCTAAGCTGGTTAGTTTCACATGGTAGTATACTGATCAGTATACTGTCAGCAGTAATTTACATTGAAAAAGTCTGACAGAAACCTAAGCAAAAATATAATGACATGAAATGAAATGAATAAATGTGTTTGCAATATTAGACCATTGATTCTGTATGTTTTAATGTGACAATCTTTTGGAAATGAAATCCTTCCTTTTTCAAAGACACGGCCCAAATGGAATTCAGCTCTAATTTCTCCAAAACATTAACTGGGGGAATAGGTTGTTCCAAAGTGGCACCCTTTAGTCAATAATATTCATGAATTAATTGGATTTAGGATTTTATTTTTCTGACAGCATTCTGTAAAGAAACGTCAATGAGCACCTAATGGTTAGACATTAGTTACCTGAACTGAAATGAGATCAAATGAAAATACATGGTTGCCCAAAGTGGGCATTTTAAAATTTACTTGAAGAGTTCTGGATATTGTACAAATTTGCATTTAGGTTAGCTTGTTCCTTTATAAAGAGTCTTACATGGGGAAGTACAACATGCCCCTCTGCACACGTGCAGTCATATCACAGAATCACACAGTGCAGAAGAGGCCCTTCGGCCCATCGAGTCTGCCTGACATTTTCCTCCAGTGAGAATGGACAATAGGTGAGATACTGCCACTCATACTGCAGAGACATAGACAAAGGCAGGTGCTTATTTAGTTATTAATTAATACAAATGTGAATATCTACCTGATCATGTATGCCTGTGAGAGGTGGCGGGAAGGGGTACAATCTAATCTCCAATAGTCAAAAATAGCTAAGCTGGTTAGTTTCACATGGTAGTATACTGATCAGTATACTATCAGCAGTAATTTACATTGAAAAAGCCTAACAGAAACCTAAGCAAAAATATAATGACATGAAATGAAATGAATAAATGTGTTTGCAATATTAGACCATTGATTCTGTATGTTTTAATGTGACAATCTTTTGGAAATGAAATCCTTCCTTTTTCAAAGACACAGGGCCCAAATGGAATTCAGCTCTAATATGCCAGGTTGAGGAGTCTCTGAGAAATCTACATCTGCACCCAGTGTTGATGTAGGAGTCTGTTACAGTACAGTGAGATGTGTTTGCTGTGTAGACTTGTGAACTGCTTGGCTGGTGGTATTTTAAAACATTAATTTATGGGATGTGGGTGTCGCTGGCTTTTCCCATCCCTAATTGTCTTTTGGAAGGGCAGTTAGATATGGCTCATGGATAGGTCTTTCTGATTACCCAGGTTTTGAACTTTTAAAGCTCAATTCTGAAGAAAATGTAGTTCTCATCATCAATTCCAAAAGATTTTTAGATGTTCAGAAATAATTATGCAGTAATTGGGTCCATTAAGTATCACATGCTATTTGGGCAAAGTTTTATTGTATTGCAGTAACTATATGACAGAACTGGCTTAAAAAACTGATTTTGTAATGATTTGAGGCCCAAGAAATCATCTTTGTTATGGAGAGTGTGAGAGGAGGACCCTGAGACCGTCAGTCAGCAGCACCTAGAGGAGAGTGCGAGAGGAAGATCCTGGGACTTGCAGTCAGCAGCACCTAGAGGAGAGTGCAAGAGGAAGATCCTGGGACAGGCAGTCAGCAACCCCTAGCACCTAACGACAGGAGAAACATTGACTGGTGAGAAACTGCTGTTAGGGAGTGGCATCAAGTAACTGAGAATTAGAAAAACACATTCTTTTTAAAAGAAGGGGCTACTTACATTTAAGTAAGAAACACAAGCAATAGGGAAATAAAGTTAAGTCAAGTCCAGGTAAAATAAAGTTACATAAGTAAACCAAAGTAAAATAAAGTTAACACAAGGGAAGTAAAATGAGGCCGTGGCAGGACAGCTCGGTCATGTGAAACATGTGTCTCGTAATATGTGGGAAGTTGTGGATGCTACCAGTGTCCTAATTGACCAAGTGCTCAGGAAGTGTCACCAGCTGCAGAACTTTGAGCTCCAGATTTCAGAGTTCGAGTGGTGGCTGGAGTCAGTCTGGCACATCCGCAAGGCTGAGAGCTACATGGATGGCAATTTCAGGGAGATGGGAGAGGTGGTCACACTGCAACTTAGGAACCTGGACGCAGAAAGAGAATGGGTGACTACCAGGCAGTCCAAGAAAATTAAGTAGGTAGTGCAGAAGTCTTTTGTGATCCCGGTCACCAAGCGGTTTTCTGTTTTGGATACTGGTGAGGGCGTCGGTTCCTCAAAGGATTGCAGTGAGAGCCATGTTTGTGGCACCACAGGCAGCTCTGCTGTACAGGAATGGAGGAAAAAAGAGGGGAAAAGCAGTAGTAATAGTGGGTTCATTAGTTAGGGGAACAGGCGGGTGTTTCTGTGCCGTAGACGTGGCTCCAGGATGGTATGTTGCCTCCCTGGTACCAGGGTCAAGGATGTCATAGAGCGGCTACAGGACATTCTTCTGGGGGAGGATGATCAGCCAGAGGTCTTGGTCCACATTGGTACCAATGACTTAGGTAGGAAAGGGGATGAGATCCTGAAAGCAGATTTAGTGAGCTAGGCAGGAAATTGAAAAGCAGGACCTCTAAAACAGTAATCTCAGGATTACTCCCAGTCTACACGCAAGCAAGTATAGAAATAGAGGAATTGAACGAGTAAACACGTGACTGGAAAGCTGGTGTAGGAGGAAGGGCATCGAATATCTGAGGCATTACTACTGCTGTTGCAGGGGTGTTTAAACTGGATTGGCAGAGGGATGGGAATCTGAGGGCAAATTCAGAGCAGGGAATGGGAGATGGAGAATTAGTGAATGACTCTGAAAGGCAGAAGCAGCACAGGTTCAAAAGTGTGCAGCACCAGGAATTTAGCAGTGTTAAAAGGCATATATGTAAATGCAAGGAGCATAGTAAAGAAAGCTGATAAGCTGAGGACACAGATAGACAGATGGCAGCATTATATCATCGTTATAACAGAAACTTGGCTTAAGGAGGGGCAAAAATGGTAGCTCAATATCCCGGGATACAGAATTTTCAGGCAGGATAGAGAGGGGAATAAAAAAGGTGGGGGTGTAGCATTATTGGTTAAAGAGTTAATAACAGCTGTGAGGAGGGATAATATACTAAATGAAGCATCAAATGAGGCCATGTGGAATGAGCTCAGACATAAAAAAGGGCACTGCTAGGAGTGTACTATAGACCCCCAAACAGTGGAAGGGAGTTAGAAGAGCAAATATGTAAACGGATTTCTGAGTGCAAAAACAATAGGCCAGTAATCATTGGGGACTCTAATGTCAGTTGGGATATGAACAGTGTGAAGAGCGCAGAGGGTGCAAAATTCTTGAACTGTATTCAAGAGAACTTTTTTAGCCAGTACACGACAAGCCCAATGAGAGGGGGCACAATTCTAGATCTAGTCTTAGGAACTGAAGCTGGGCAAGTGGATGAAGTAGCAGTGGGGGACCATTTTGGAGATAGTGACCATAACATAGTTAAATTTAGCATCATTATGGAGAAGGACAAAGGTAGAACAGGAGTAAAAATTCTAAATTGGGAGAAGACAAATTTTACAAAGCTGAGAGATGAGCTGGCGAGAGTGGACTGGATACAGCTATTAGAAGGAAAAACTGTGTCAATCAGTGGGAGGCATTCAAAGGCGAGATTCTACAGGCATAGTGTAGACATGCCCCCACAAAGAAAAAGTACGGTAGTGCCAAATCTAGAGCCCCCTCGTTATCCAGAAACTGAGAGAGTAAGATAAAACAGAAAAAGAAAGCTTATGATGGTCACAAAAAACTTAATACTGTAGAAAGCCTAGAGGAGAATGGAAAGTACGGGGGTGAAGTAAAAATGGAAATTAGAAAGCATAGAGAGGATATGAAAAAATATAGGCAGGTAAAATCAAAGAAAATCCTAAGATGTTTTACCAGTACATTAAGAGCAAGAGAATATTTATGGAGAAGGTAGGGCCTATCAGAGATGTACATGGTAACGTGTGGGTTGATGCAGAAGATGTGGGCAGGTTTCCCAATGAGTGCTTTGTCTCTGTCTTCACGAAGGAGAGGGATGATGTCGACATTCTAGTTAAGGAGGAAGAGTGTGAAATATTAGGTACAATAAGCATAGTAAGAGAGGAAGTACTCGAAGGACTGGCATCCTTGAAGGCGGATAAATCACCAGGGCTGGATGGACTGTATCCCAGGCTGTTAAAGGAAGCCAGGGAGGAAATAGTGGACACTCTGAGGATCATTTAAATCCTCAGCAGATACAGGCTGGATCCCAGAGGATTGGAGGTCTGCAAACATTGTACTATTATTTAAAAAGGGTGCGAGGGATAGGCCAGAGAATTAAAGGTTGGTCAGTCTGACTTTGGTGGTGGGCAAATTACTGGAAACAATTCTGAGAGACAGAATAAGCTGTCACTTAGAAAGGCATGGATTAATCAGGGATAGTCAGCATGGTTTTGTTAGGGGAAGATCATGTCTTACTAATTTAATAGCATTTTTTGAGGAAGTAACAAGGAGGATTAATGAGGGTAGTGTAATGGATGTTATCTATTTCAGTAAGACATTTGGCAAAGTCCCACACAGCAAACTGGTCAGGAAAGTGAGATCTCATGGGATACAGGGGAAGGTGGCAGGTTGGATCCCGAATTGGCTCAGTGACAGAAAACAAAGAGTAATGGTCGATGGATGTTTTTGCGAATGGAAAATGGTTTCCTGTGCTCAGGGCTCAGTGTTGAGGCCCTTGCTATTTGTTGTGTATATTAATGATTTAGACTTAAACATGGGAGGCATGATTGGGAAATTTGCAGATGACACAAAAATTGGTCGTGTAATTGATAGTGAAGAGGATAGCTGTTGACTCCAGAATGATATCAATAGTTTGGTTGAGTGGGCAGAGAAGTAGCAAACGGAATTCAATCCGGAAAAAGTGTGAGGTAATGCATTTGGAGAGGGCAAACAAAGCAAGGGAATACTCAATAAATGGGAAGTTATTGAGAGAGGTTGAGGAAGTGAGAGACCTTGGAGTGCATGTCCACAGGTCCTTGAAGGTGGCAGGACAGGTGGACAAGGTGGTCAAGGAAGCATATGGAATGCATTCCTTTATTGGGCGAGGGATTGAATACAAAAGCAGGGATGTAATGATGGAACTGTATAAAATGCTGGTTAGGCCACAGCTGGAATTTTGTGTACAGCTCTGGTCACCACATTACAGGAAGGATATAATTGCTCTGGAGCGAGTGCAGAGGAGATTCACAAATATGTTTCCAGGGCTTGAAAATTGCAGCTATGAGGAGAGATCAGATAGGCTAGGGTTATTTTCCTTAGAACAGAGGAGGCTAAGGGGTAACCTAATTAAGGTGTGCAAAATTATGAGAGGCCTATATAGGGTAGATGGGAAAGACTTGTTTTCCCTAACTGAGGTGTCAGTTACCAGGGGGCATAGATTTATGTTGATTGGTAGAAGGATTAGAAGGGTCATGAGGAAAAACTTTTTCATTCAGAGGTTGGTAGGCATCTGGAATGCACTGCCTAAGTTGATGGTTGAGGCTGAAATGCTCAACTCATTTAAAAGGTACTTGGATCTGCATCTGAAGTGCTGTAACCTGCAAGACTACAGGTTCTGGAACAGGTGCTGGAAAGCAGGATTTAAATGAGCAACTAATTTAGTTTTTCTCTTTTTGCTGACGCAGACATGATGAGCTGAATGGCCTCCTGCACTGTAACTTTTCTATGGTTCTATGGTAGATGGAAGTCAAAGGCCGTAATTCTTTAATTAGACATGGTCCATGATGGACCATGGGCAGAGTAACCTTTTTTTTAGAAGAAAAACAGAAAATACTGAAAAACTCAGCAGGTCTGACAGCATCTGTGGAGCGAAAAATAGAGTTAACATAATGAGTCCGTATGACTCTTCTTCAGTCCACAGTTGCTGTCAGACCTGCTGAGTTTTTCAACATTTTCTGTTTTTCTTTCAGATTTCCAGCATCTGCAGTATTTTGCTTTTACCTTTAACCTTTCTTTTGATTTATTTAAAACCCTTTGTGCTGGTCAAAATGATTGTAATAGAATTTTGCATCAACCACATTGTTTTTATTTGATTTGAAAATTTCTGATATTAAAGTAAAAACTTTTTGGAGTTGGAATTCAAAATATTGAGTATATGGTTCTTTCTATTAAAACATACAGAACTTTACATTAAGTAATATAATAGAGACAAGCAATTCTAAGACTAATCACTCAAGTAATAGTGGATCCGAAGTTATCTTCTCACTAACTTAACCTTGATATAGACTGAACTTTGGCCAATTATTTAACAGCAAAAAACAATTTGCACTGTGCAATATATCATCATTCTTTCACAGTCATTAGGCAGATAACATTTTACATCAAAATGAATTGGCTTGTTTACCCACTGACTACAACGACTTGACTCATTATAGATTCATTTTTCAAGATAAATTATTCCCAAAAGATCCTGTTGATTTGCATGAACTTTAGTTGTAATTATTCTTTCCATCTTTCAGAACTAATGAAAGTATTAATTTTTCTTACCTCATAACCCCGCACTTTTCCTTTGCTTGTCTCCCAAGGAACAGCTTCCCAGAAAACTTGCACTTCTGAAGCTGACAGGCTTCTGGCTGAGACGTTGAATGGTGCTGCAGTGGGTTCTAGGTTACAAGGTGGAGAAGCCCATTAGTACTGCAGGGACAAAGCCAATTCTAAGAGTATTAGCTACATGATGACTTGGATCACCAGTTCTGATGGTAACAGGTAGGTTTCCCAACAAACTTGCGAGAAATAAATATCTGACAGATCAGGCTTAAAAGTTTAATGCTATATAAATGAGTTTCATTGTCATTAATAAAACTACTCAAGAAGGATTAGAAAAATTAGTGACACCAGAAACCTTGGGGTTTCCAACATCAAGCTGCATCTAAATTTTAAATCCATTTCTGAATTTTGCAATCTCACACGCACAATCATTTACTTATTTTCAGTGAGATTCTTATCTTGTTTCACAAAGAAATTATATTAATTTATGACCATTAAATGAAATCAGAGAAGAGCCAGATTTGGAAATGCGCACTTTCTGAAATTGTAATTTTGTCAGTGGGAGTAAAAAATAGCAGCTGTTCATGGTGCAAATTAAAACCTTTCACTCTTTCTCAAGCTTCCAAGCTACAATACTCAACTGGTGTAAATGTCAAAAATTTGGTGAATGTAGCTGTGGAGTCCACAATTCTTGTGGATAATGACTTAATACAAATTCAGGGAAACAAAGACAATTTAGTAACCAGGCTTTGTATATATAGGAAACCTCTGAAAGGAAATACCACAGAAGAAGGTTATTAAATATGCTAAGGAGGTAAGAATCACAGCCACTAAAAATGAGAACTCAATGTCAACTATTCAAAGGATCTGGTGAAGAGTTCAGAAGAAGCTGCATGCCTTAAGGAAGAGCTTAAAGGCAAGGTATGGATATTACTGTAAAATGGCAGCACAGACATATGGACATGAAAGAAATTATTAATTGCAAAAAAGGTGTTGTACTTACACTTTGCAAGTGCATGGCAAATAAGGTGGATGTGAAAATAACAAATTACATCTTAAATGTCATGATGGGCAAAATAATATAGTGCAGGAAGAAACATCCATGGGTCAAATCACAGTTTTAATCTCCACTGCCCTCAGAAGGGCACAGACATGGAGAACGTAAGAAGAGACGGTGCTCACTAAGTAGGAGCGAACAATAACTTACTAGCTCCAGAGGAAGTGCCTGGGTAACTTTGGGACTGCAGAAGTTTGAGGGGGATGTGAAAAGCTGTTGATATCTAGCATTGTAATGCATGATTGCATGATTTTTGTGTAATGGTCCAGAACTTCTGTTACCCAGGGGTGGTGGGTGGGTGGGATGGGGGAGGGTGGGGGGGGGGGGGGGGGGGGGGGGGGGGGGTGCGGTGGTTTCCAGGTATTCCAGAAGATTAGCTGGTGGATAACTCTGGAAGTCCCCAGGTAATGACTTGACATGAGTTTCCTGGGAGGCTTAAACTTCTGTTGGGCACTTACCCTGCACCAGGAACCATCTGAAATTCCAACTTAAATCAGAAATTTCTGATGGTTCTGACTTATTCACCAGAATACTTCCCCAGGAAAAGTTAGAAGAGCTAAAACCACTTCTAATTCATGGGTAACTATGGTACTGACCCCCATCAACCCCCCCGACTACCAAACCAACCCCCCTGATCACCCGACCTCCTGACAGCCCCACCTCCATTACTACCCGATGCCCCTCTTCCCGACTAAACCCCAACCACCCAACTTCCCCCAACACTAACTGACATCTACACCCCCAGCCCACAAACATCCCCCATTCCCCAGGCCACAAGAACCCCTACACCCCAACTACCCTGCCTACCCCTCACCCCCGACACCCCACCACCACCACCACCAATCCACCATGAGTCCCCCTCCTTCCGACCCACCCCACCCACTCAATCCTATCCACTAACCTTACACGCTTCTATCCTGTTAAAATGGCTGAGACCTTTAAGTTTGCCTGCTTCACGGCAGCTAGCTGCTAATGCCGTAAAAAGGGGGCGTGACTTCCTTTCCTCTGACACTGCTCCCCTGCACTGAAAGGGCTTGAGAGTTCCTGTGCCGCACATTTCTCAGCAGGCCCAGGTTGGAGGCCAGGGCTGGAAATGTGCAGCTCCATTCCAGTGTAAGTAAAAAGATGCAGAGTGGCAATTGGACAGTGATTGCCACTCCACAGAGGTTCTCTGTTGATAAATATACATTTATCAACCATCGATTCACAAGAATTGTGCACATATTATGTAATAGTGCATTGTTAAGAAACCTATACTTTCCTTGGGAGGTTGGGAACTGCCATTGCTGACAAACCTCAGGCCTCCTGTATACGCGCTGGCCGGGGAATGGCTGCACATGCAAAGTTCAGGTTTCAGACTGGGGATCAGCCCTGAGCGCCTGCATAGAAGGAAGAAAGAGAGAATGGTACGAAAGGCAGGTCAGATGTCCTAGAAGCGAACAGCATTGTCTAGTAGGTGTCCAAGGGAGCAGGAGGGGACATGGGGAGGTCCCAAACCAGGGAGGGGGAACTGAGAGAGGTCCGAAAAGAGAGTCCCAGGCAAGAGATAAAAGATAGGGAACAGAAAGAGGTCCCATTAAGTTAAGTCACAAGAAAGGACAGAGAGTCAGGCTCTGAATTGAAGAAAGCAGGCATTAGACTTTAAGTGAAAAGTGGGCACAAGAGAGCCCCTGAAGATCTGAGAAGGCAGCTGAAGGTTGGTAACTCTGTGCTGCAAGCCGTTTGGCAAAGGTACCCCTTTTGAGCAGTGGTGCTCTGCTTGGCACAGCCCAGGATCGGAAATTGTGTTTGGAAGGTGAAGCTTGACTGTACTCGGAGATCCAGGGGAAATGAATCTTGGAAGGTGAGATTGAAACCCTGCGATGTGGATCATTGTTGAAGTGATTCTACTGGGAGCGACTTTTGGAGAGAATTACAAGGCGAGGCCTTCAAATGTGGAGATTGGAAACCCTCGTGAGAAAGACAAAGTTCCTGTGAGATACATTGGCTCACAAGGTGGCAAACATCTAGGTGGGTTGTTGTGAAATCCATGGAATCTGGTTTGGTCACATCTGCCAGCTATTGTGTAGTATGGTGTGTCCGACCATAGTTCTCCTGTCAACTCATATACACCTCATACTTACCCTGAATGCTGGAGTATAAAATAGATATTGTAAATTGTTTTATCTTTCTGAACTTGTATAGTGAAGTTTATTTTTGTTTGTTCAAAACCTGTGGAATCTATGGCTTTATCCACTTAGTAAGCATCTCGAATCTCAAACTTTGTCTACTTTAAACAAAATGTTATTGGTCTCTAATTGATCTTCACCCACTACCCAGAGGCCAGCCAAGGATCATAAACAGTATAGAATAGGAATGCAAGTAACATAAGAATGGTGAATGTGGTCTCCTGGACTAGTTCTTATCGCTTAAGGAGGTGGGAGAGGAATCTTCCACATCATGTTTTCTGAATTGATCCTGGGCATCTGTTTATTTATCCCTCTCAAAAGACGGATTGACTGCTGGTGGTTGTGGGGAGGTCTAGTCTTTACATTTCAGGCCTCTGGGGAAGGCTTTGTGGATGTAGCTTCCGTATTTTCATTTGTACCTTCAGCTGTGAAATTCAAGGGAGGAATTGGTACAGGCCTGAGCTCACTCTGCCTACCCTTATGACTAGCTTATAGTGCATTAAATAGAAAATTAAGATAAATTCAAAATTGTAACACTTAAATATTATGCAAAACCAAATCAAATTACCAGCAAAATAAAGAAAGTGTAACTTGAGCTGGCATAATACTGCAGCACTCTGCAGCACCTGTGTATCCTGCTATGAAGTGATAGCATGAAGTCTCATGGCATCAGGTCAAACATACACAAGGAAACCTCCTACTGATTACCATGTACTGCCCTCCCTCAGCTGATGAGTCAGTACTCCTCCATGTTGAACACCACTGGGAGAAAGCACTGAGGGTGGCAAGGGCGCAGAATGTACTCTGGGTGGGGGACTTCAATGTCCATCATCAAGAGTGGCTCGGTAGCACCACCACAGACTGAGCAGGCCAAGTCCTAAAGGACATAGCTGCTAGACTGGGTCTGTGACAGGTGGTGAGGGAACCAACAAGAGGGAAAAACATACCTGACCTCGTCCTCACCAACCTGCCTGCTGCAGATGCATCTGGCCATGACACTATTGGCAGCAGTGACCACCGCACAGTTGTTGTGGAGATGAAGGCGTATCTTCACATTGAAGATACCCCCAATTGTGTTGTGTGGCACTGCCACCATACTAAATGGGATAAATTTTGAACAGATTTAACAACTTAAGACTGGGCAACCACGAGGCGCTGTAGGCCATTAGCAGTAGCAGAATTGATCTGAACCACAATCTCTAACTTCATGGCCTGGCATATCCCCCACTCTACTATTACCATCAAGCCAGGGGATCAACCCTGGTTCAATGAAGAGTGCAGGAGGTCATGCCAGGAGCAACACCAGGCATACCTAAAAATGAGGTGTCAACCTGGTGAAGCTACAACATAAGACTACATGAAAACCAAACAATGTAAGCAGCAAGTGATAGACAGAGCTAAGCAATTCCACAACCAATGGATCAGATCTAAGCTCAGCAGCCCTGCCACATCCAGTCGTCAATGATGCACACTGTTGCCACTGTGTGTCGGTGGTGGAGGGAATGAATGTTTGTGGATAGAGTGCCAATCATGCTCACTGCTTTGTTCTGGATGGTGTCAAGCTTCTTGAGTGTTGTTGGAGTTGTACTCATCCAGGCAAGTGGAGAGTCTTCCATCACATTCCTGACTTGTGCCTTGTGGATGGTGGGCAGGCTTTGGGGAGATGTGAGGTGAGTTACTTGCTGCAGGATTCCTAGCCTCTGACCTGCTCTTGTAACCATATTATTTATATGGTTAGTCCAGTTTAGTTTCTGGTCAAAGGTAAGCCCCAGGATGTTGATAGTGGTGGATTTAGTGATGGTAATTAAACAATTTGCTGGAGGAGGCACCTCTACAAATATCCCCATCCTCAATGATGGGGTAGCCCAGCACATCAGTGCAAAAGATAATGCTGAAGCATTTGCTACAATCTTCAGCCAGAAGTGCTGAGTGGAAGCTCCATCTTGGTCTCCTCTGGAGGTCCACAGCATCACAGATGCCAGTTTTCAGCCAATTGGATTCACTCCACATGATATTAAGAAATGACTGAAGACACTGGATATTGCAAAGGCTATGGGCCCTGCCAATATTCTGGCAATAGTGCTGAAGACTTGTACTCCAGAACTTGCCGCGCCCCTGGCCAAGTTGTACCAGTACAGCTACAACACTGACATCTATTAGGCATTGTGAAAAATTGCCCAGATATGTCCTACCCTCAAAAAGCAGGACAAATCCAACCGGCCGATTACCACCCCATCAGTCTACGCTTCATCATCAGTAAAGTAATGGAAGGGTCATCAACAGTGCTATCAAGTGGCACTTGCTTAGCAATTATCTGCTCACTGATGCCCAGTTTGGATTTGGCCAGGGCCACTCAGGTCCTGACCTCATTACAGCCTTGGTTCTAAAATGGACAAAAGAGCTGAACTCCTGAGGTGAGGTAAGAGTGACTGCCCTTGACATCAAAGTAGCATTTTGCTGAGTGTGGCATCAAGGGGCCCTAGCAAAACTGCAGTCAATGGAAATTGGGGGAGAAACTCTCCATTGGTTGGAGTCATACCTTTCACAAAGGAAAATGGTTGTGGTTGTTGGAGGTCAGTCATCTCAACTCCAGGACATCACTGCAGGAGTTTGTCAGGGAAATGTCCTAGGCCCAAACAGCTTCAGTTGCTTCACCAATGACCTTCCTTCCATCATAAGGTCAGAAGTGGGAATGTTTGCTGATGATTGCACCATGTTTAGTGCCATGCATGACTCCTCAGATACTGAAGCAGTCCATGTCCAAATGTAGCAATACCTGGACAATATCTAGGCTTGGACTGAAAAGTGGCAAATAACATTTGCGCCACACAAGTGCCAGGCAATGACCAGGTCCAAAAACGCATATCTCCAACAATGGACATCCCCAACAACATCTCCAAATGGAGTGCAGCTGACTGAGTGAAGACTTGGAGTTTGGTGAGAGGGGAGCTCGGTGAAGGGGGAAAAGGAGTTGTGTGTTTTCTCTTTCTATCTTTCTCATGCCATAAAAATTGGTTCTTGCTCTACTATACAGAAAGGAGCTAGCTGTTTGGTGAGTATCTGGTAAGTGGATAAGTTCTATTCTATCCCTAAGGTTTAAAATAGTACACAATTTTGTGGTAAAGTTAATAAAATATATAAGAAAGCAACATAGATAAATGATTAATATAATTAAGTAATTATTTAGAACACGTTAAGGATGGCAGGTTAGGTGATGTGTTAAGGCTGCAGCATGTGGGGTTTCCTGGATAACATTGTGATCCAGGGCAAACATGTTTGCAAAGGTTTGCAACTTAAGGAACTTTGGCTCAGAGTCATTGAGCTGGAGGCTGAGCTGCAGACTCTGTGACACATCAGAGAGGCGGAAAGTTACCTCGATGCTTTATACTAGGAGGCAGTCACACCACTTGGGATAGAGTCTTCTGATTTGGTCAGCGGAAAGGGACAGGAGGGTGTGACTGTGAGTGAGGCAGTTAAGAGGACCCAGAGGGCAGGAGCACAGGAGTGTGAGCCTCTGCAATTGTACAACAGGTTTGAAGTTCTCTCAGCTTGTTTAGATGAGAGCAGGGGCTGCAGGGTAGATGAGCTAACTGACCATGGCACCGGGGTACAGGAAGCCATCCAAATGGGGGAGCAAAAAGGAATGTAGTGGTAGCAGGGTACAGTATAGTAAAGGGGATTGACACTGTTCTCTGTAGAAAAGAGTGAGAGCCCAGATGGCTTTGTTGCCTGCCTAATGGCAGGGATTGGGACATCTGCTCAGGGCTAGAGAGGAAATTCCAATGGGCAGGAGGACCCAGTAGCCATGGTCCATGTAGGTATCAACGACATAGGCAGGATGAGGGAGGGGGCTCTGCATAGGCAGTATGGTGAGCTAGGCACCAAATTAAGAAGCAGAACCTCAAAGGTAATAATTTCTGGATTATTATCTGAGCCATGTGCAAGTTGGCATAGCAAAAATAAGATTAGAGAAATGAACGTGTGGCTCAAAGACTGGTGTGGGAGAAGTGGGTTCTGGTTTGTGGGGCACTGGCACCATTATTGGGGAAAGTGGAATATGTACCGTTGGGATGGTCTGCACCTGAACCATGCTGGTGTTGTTGTCCTCATGAGCTGCCTAATTAGGGAAGTAGAGAGGGTTTAAAACTTAATAGTGGGGGCAAGGGCTCAAATTTGGGAAGATGTGGTAAACCAAAGAGTAGAGACAAGGCAAGAGAAAAGTATAAATAGACTGTGACAGGAGAGGACAGAGAGTACAAATCTAAGAGTAAATCAGCAGGTAAGGCTGGATGCTACAAAAATAACAAAAGGACAAAACTAAAGTATCTATATCTAAATAGATGTAGCATTCAAAACAAAACAGGTGAACTGATAGCACAAATAGAAATAAGTAAGTACGATCTGTTAACCATTACAAAGACATGGCTACAGGATGACATAGATTGGGACCTGAATATTGAAGGGTATGTGACAATTAGGAAGGACACACAGTTAGGAAAAGGTGGAGGGGTGGGTCTGTTAATTAATGATGGTATTAGCACATTAGAGAGGGATGACCTCAGTTCAGGAAACTAGGATGTAGAAGTGGTTTAGGTTGAGATGAGGAATGATAAAGGCAAGAAATCACTTGTGGTGTACGGGCTCCCTAATTGTAACTACATGGTAGGACACGGTATAAAAGGAACGATAATGGGAGCTTGACAGAAAGGTACAGCAATAATCATGGGGGATTTTAATCTACATATAGAGTTGAAAAATCAGATGGACAAAGGTAGCGTAGATGAAGAGTTCATAGAATGTTTTTGAGACAGTTTCTTAGAACAGCACATTCTGGAGCCTACCAGTGAGCAGGCTATACTAGACTTGGTATTGAGCAATGAGATAGGATTAATAGATAACCTTGTATTGAAGGTATTCCTCGGTAGCAGTGATCATAATATGATTACATTTTACATTCATATTGAGGGAGAAATGAGTGTGTCCAGGACTAGTATTTCACACTAAAAACGGGACAATTATGAGGGCATGAATGCAGAGCTAACTAAAGTGAACTGGCAAATGAGGTTAAGGGATAGAGATTCAGTGGCAGGCATTTAAAGGGATATTTCAGGATATACAGAATAGATACATTCCAATGAGAAAGAAAAATTCCAAGGGGAGGACCCACTATCTCTGGTTAACTAAAAATGTTAAAGGCAGAATCAAACTTAAAGAAAAAACATATAATTAAGCAAAGACAGGTGGCAGGTCAGAAAATTGGAAAGAATATAAAGAACAGCAAAGAATAACAAAAATATTAATAAGGAGGAAAAAATTAGACAATGCGAGAAAGCTAGCTAGTAATGTAAAGACAGATAGTAAGAGCTTCTATATATATTTAAATAAGAAGAGTTAACAATGTGAGCTTTGGTCCTTTAGTAAGTGTGTCTTGGGATTTGACAATGGAAAATAAAGAGATAGTGGATGCATTAAACAGGTATTTTGTTTTAGTCTTCACTATAGAGGACACAAGTAATATCCAGGAAATAGCTGTAAAGCAGGAAATGGAAGGGAGGGAGGTACTCAGGAAAATTACAATCACCAGGGAAGTGGTATTGAGCAAATTGTTGGGGCTGCGGGCTAACAAATTCCCAGGTCCAGATGGACTTCACCCTAAGGCCTTGAAAGAAATGGCTAGTGAGATAGTTGATGCACTGGTTTTAATTTTTCAAAATTCCCTAGATTTGGGGAAGGTTCCATTAGGTTCAAAGATAGTGGCCAGGATTTTCCCCTCGGCGATTTGGGGGCGGGGCCCGCTCGCCAAGGGGAAAATGATGTGGGATGATGTCAGGAGGAATCCCTGACATCATCCCAGTCCCTTTAAATTTTTAGGAAGACAGGCGGACAGCGAAATCAGCTGTCCGCAAGCCAACCTGTCAATGGCCAATTGAGGCCATTGACAGGCTAATTAAGATAATTAAAGACCTGCCTGTCCAAGCTTAAGGCTGGCGGGCAGACCAGGAGCCCCAGCGGGCTCTAGGTTATTCATGAAACTTCATCCACTGGCGGGATGAAGTTTCATGTCTGTTTTTTTAAAAATTTAATAAACATTATGTGTTTCTTATTAACATGTCCCATCTTGTGTGACATTGTCACATGAAGGGGACATGTTAATATTTCTCTATTTTTTGACTTTTCTTGCTTGTCAGTAAACTCCCTGAGACAGCATTTTGCCTCAGGGAGCAGTGCGCTCTTTCGCACACATGCCCGAAACAGCGCACTTTGACAGATGGGGAATCCCTCCACCACCACCCCCCCCCCACCCCCCCGCACAGGAAGGCCGCTGTGTGGGCCTTAATTGGCCTGCCCACTCAAAATGGCGGCAGGCCCCGTTTCAGTGGCGGGGGTCGGCTGTACGCCCGCCACTGAGCTGTTGGGGCCTGCCATCCGAGGGCAAAATTCTGCCCAGTGTATATAATTCCTTTATTCAAAAAGGGAGGGAGACAGAAAGCAGTAAACTACCAGCCAGTTAGTCCAACATCTTTAATAGGAAAATTAACATATTATTAAAAATGTTATAGCAGGGCACTTAGAAAAATTCACGGCAATCAGGCAGAGTGAACATAGTTTTTTAAAATAGAAATCATGTTTAACCAATTCATTGGCGTTCTTTGAAGGAGTCACATGCGCTGTGGATAAGGGGAACCAGTGGATGTACTGTACTTAGATTTCTGGAAGGCATTTGATAAAGTGACACAACAAAGATTATTGCAGAAAATAAAAACTCATAGTATAGGGGGTGATGTATTGGCATTGATGGAAGACTGGTTCGCTAACAGGAAGCAGAGAGTTAGCATAAATGGGTTTTTTTCTGGTTGGCAGGATGTGACAAGTGGTGTGCCACAGGGATCAGTGCTGGGACTTCAACTTTTTACAATTTATATAAATTACTTGGATGAAGGGACCGAAGGAATGGTAGCTAAATTTGCTGATGATACAAAGTTGGTAGGAAAGTAAATTGTGAAAAGGACATAAGGAGGCTACAAAGTGACATAGATAGGTTAAGTGAGTGGGCAAAGATCTGGTAAATCGAGTATAATGTGGGCAAATGTGAAATAGTTCATTTTGGCAGGAAAAATAAATTATCTAAACGATAAGGGATTGCAGAGCTCTGAGATTCAGAAGAATCTGGGTGTCCTAGTGCAATAATCACAAAAGGTTAGTATGCAGGTACAACAGGTGACTAGGAAAGCTAATAGAATGTTATCATTTGTTGTGAGGGGAGTTGATGGGTAGGGAGCAGGGAGGTTATGCTTCAGTTGTACAGGGCATTGGTGAGACCACATCTGGAGTATTATGTACAGTACTGGTCTCATTATTTAAAGAAAGATGTAAATGTGTTAGAAGCAGTTCAGAGGAGGTTTACTAGGCTAATACTAAGAATGGGCGGGTTGTCTCATGAGGAAAGGTTGGACAGGTTAGGCTTGTATCCACTTGAATTTAAGAGTAAGAGACTTAATTAAAACCTTTAAGATCCTGAGGGTTCTTGATGGAATGGATGTGGAGAGGATGTTTCCTCTTGTGGGAGGATCAAGAACTAGCGGTCATGGTTTAAAAATAAGGGGTCGTCCATTTGAAACAGAGATGAGGATAAATTCTTTCTCTCAGTGGGTTGTGAGTCTTTGGAACTCTCATCCTCAAAAGGCGGTGGAAGCAGAGTTTGAATATTTTTTAAGGCACAGCTAGATAGATTCTTGATTACTAAGAGGGATAAAAGATTATCGGGGTTAGGCAGGAATTTGGGGTTGAGATTTTGTTCAGATCAGCCAAGATCTTATTGAATGGTGGAGCAGGCTTGAGGGGTCAAGTAGCCTACTGCTGCTCCTAATTCGTATGTTTGTATGTGTGTAAAAGAGAATTCAATCACTGTCCCTTGACATTCAATGACATTACCATCACTGAGTCCCCCACTATCCACATCCTTGGGGTTACCATTGACCAGAGACTGAACTGGACCAGCTATATAAATTCTGTGGCTACAAGAGTAGGTCAGAGGCTAAGAATCCTGCAGTGAGTAACTAATCTCCTGACTCCCATAGCCTGTCCACCATCTACAAGGCACAAGTCAGGAGTGTGATGAACTACTCTCCACTTGCCTGGGTGAGTGCAGCTCCAACAGCACTCAAGAAACTTGACACCATCCAGGACAAAACAGCTGGCTTGATTGGCATGCCATCCACAAATATTCACTTCCACCACCACCGATGCACAGTGGCAGCAGTGTGTACCATCTACAAAATGTACCGCAGAAATTCACCAAGGATCCTTAGATAGCACCTTCCAAACCCACAGCCACTACCATCTAGAAGACAAGGATAGCAGGCACATGGGAACACCACAACCTGCGTTCCCCTCCAAGCCACTCAGCATCTTGATTTGGAAATATATCACCATTCCTTTATTGTCACTGGGTCAAATCCCTGGAACTCCCTCCCTAACAGCACTGTGGGTGTACCTACACCACATGGGCTGCAGCAGTTCAAGAAGGCAGATCACGACTACCTTCTCAAGGCAGTTAGGGATGGCCAATAAATGCTGGCCTAGCTAGTGACGCCTATATCCCATAAATGAATCAAAAAAAAGTCGATTTCCCCTTCAGCGAAATTGTTAAATAATTCCATGAGTTCTTCAAGAAGAGAACAAAAAACAAAGAAGTGGCAGAAATAGAGTGGTCTGACCAATCTTGCACATCTTCCATTAGCTATTTCAAGTGCAGCATTGCTGGGGCTTGGGTGAAGATGGTTTATCAGACCTCTGAGTGATAAGATATGCGTAGACACGTTACAACTAAAGGGAAATATTTCAGTCAAGGGAATTTCAGGCCATTAAAAATCCAAAAGGGCTGGAATTTGCTGTCAAAACAATGGCAAGGCGAATGGCACTTACTGTTTTTTATGCATGAATGCTAGAGCAACATCAGGTGAGAAGCAAGTCTGCTGTTAAATGCCAATATCCAAAAGTTGCTGTCTGAGTCGTCCTGCTTCACTGCTCACTTCACAAAATGGCACCTCACTGTCTATATCACCATTGACATACATTGAGTGGCACTAAGTTGCTGTTTTTACATGGTAGCAAAAAGTAAAACTTCCACAAAATGTTAAGTCTTGTCATTTCAATCTTAAGAATCCTCTTAACAATGTGGTCATTGTTAACTATTGCCATCAACCTCTCTGGCACTGAAAATTAACTAATATGTGGAATCTCACTCCTTCAGGAATGAATTGTTGAAGATTTTAAATATATCAATGTTTTAAAATGACCCTCTCTGTCTCTATTAATCCAATCATTTTCCCTTTCCCTTTACATATCTGATTTGGCATTGAATTCATTCACCCTAAATTATGTTTCCTTTTCAGTCCTTGTCTGTTCATTTCTCAATTTTTCAATTTGATTGGTTAATGGGATACACATATTCTTGCCCTGTTCATTCAGGCCCCAGGTGCCTTGTTTCCCCCACTGCCATTATCATTTGGCACCTTCAGCAACACAAAAAACTTAAAAGTCTAAGTGTGCAACAAATATAAAGTAGCAGCAAGACATTTTATGGGAGCAAAATGGTTATGTTACTGGACTAGTAATCCAGAGACTTGGAATGATGAGTTCAACTCCCACCATGGCAATTAGGGAACTAAATTAAGTTAATTAAATAAATCAGGAACAAAAGCTGGTATCAATAATTATGAGCTCAAAGACTACAGTCTTTCTAGTGTGATGTCTTTATTGAACTGCACATATCATAGCTACCTACAGAGAGTGCCTCATGGCAGAAGTCATATGACTATGGCAAGCCAGATAGGGCTTGTAGTGATGATTGCATTTCAAAACCCAAAAACCCAGCTTTTTCTAACGAACAAAAGACAAATTTACATGCACTATCATGCGTAACTGTGAGCTACCCAAGTCACTCGCTATACCACAACTATTCTCATGCATTAACACATTGTTCATTGTTCTCCTCAGTCACTGCACATGCATTGCATATAGTTGTCAATCATGCAGGTCTCCTAATGGTGCACACGTGCTATTGGCTCTTCGTCTAGATGATGTTCCCATGGCACTTGTTGTTGATGTGGTAACTGTTGCTGTGCTCCATTTCCATTGTTGGGGACCAGTGAACATCTGGGAGTGATGGTTGTTCTGTACTTTGTGCAGCTGGTGGGATCCCACCTTCCTGATAGGCCACTTGGAGTGAAGGAACAGCTTCTCTTGTTGCGCATATATATCTGTGGCTGCGCTGGAATATATGGCCATTCATATCCACCCCGTACACTCGAGGTGACAACTGCCCTATGCATGTCCCAAGTTGCCACATTGGCTGACTCCTGTTGAGAGTGTTGAAGGTTTGTACCCTGACTGGTTTTCCAATGCTCAACTCATGGTTTGGCAGCCTTGTCAAAATGAAATCTGGCTTTCTGCTGTTTCACTTTGTTTTTTTCACTCACACCTGTTACTACTTCTTGTTTCAGCAGTTTTTTTTTTCTATTGGAAGAGTAGTTGGGTGCCGCGTGACATTAGTCTTTGAACTGGATAAATTTCCAAGCCTTCAGCCGGTGTGTTTTTCCACTTGAGGATTGCCTTGCATGCAACTGTGCTCAATTTGGTTGATTTCTTGATGATTCCTTTGGCAATTTTTGCTACTACCTTAGCCTTTCCATTCAACTGGGGATAGTGCAGAGTTGATATATAAAGTTGAATTTTTCAATCCTTTGTGAAGCAGCTGAATTCTTCACTTGTGAACTGAGGGCTATTATCACTCATCATTCTGTCTGGAATGCCGTAATGACTGAAGTGTGCTTTTAAGCATTCTACTATTTCTCCTGTCATTATTGAAGTCAGCTGGTCTATCTCTCAATCATCAGATCAGTAGTCTACATTGACAAGATAATCAGTTCCTGCTCTAGTGAAGAAGTCAACTCCCAGGTTCATCAATGGTCTATCTGGGATGTCATGCATCATCAATGGCTCTCTAGCTTGTTTAATTTGGTCCTTGTTACAAGCAGTGCACTGGCTGATGTGGTCTTTAATTTCACTGCTTATGTTTAAACAGTCAAGCACTTCTCTTGCCTTCCTCAGACTTGATTCAATTCCTTGATGGCTTGCATGGATGCGCTTCAGCATCTCTCCTCTCATCTCCTTAGTGATGATGATTCGATTTCCTTTGTAGAAGATGCCATCTTGGGCTTTCAATTCATCTCAGTATGCCCAATATTCTCGTGACCATAGGTGTGTCTTTGATGTTCCCAGGCCACCCTTTCATCACTACTTCTTGCAACACTTGGATACTTGCATCTTGTTGGGCATTTCTCTTCACTTGAGCAAGGTGCTTGTCATAGGAACAGGGGTAGGTCATTTGGCCTATCGTGTCTGCTCTGCCATTCAATTTGATTGTGGCTAATCATCCACCTCAGTGCCAATTTCCCGCACGATTTCCATATCCCTTGATGTCATTAGTCTCCAGAAATCTATCGACTCGTGTCTGGAACATGCTCAGTGATTGAGTTTCCACAGCCCTCTGGGGGAAGAGAATTCCAAAAATACACCACCCTCTGAATGAAGAAATCCTCTCATCTCAGCCTTAAATGGCCTACCCCTTATCCTGAGATTATGTGCTTTGGTTTTAGACTCACAAGGCAGGAGAAACATTTAGCTGCATCCACTTTGTTGTGCCCTGTAAGAATTTTGTAAGTTTCATTGAGGTCACCCCTCGGTCCTCGAAACACTAGGGAATACAGACTCAGTCTCCTCAATCTCTCCTCATAAGACAAAACTGCCATCCCAGTGATTGATATGGTGAACCTCTGTTGCACTCCTTCTATGGCAAGTATATCCTTTCTTAGATAAGGGGACAAAAACTGTGCATGATACTTGAGGTGCGGTCTCATCAAGGGCTATACAGTTGCAGCCATCTTTACTCCTGTACTCAAATCCCCTTGTGGTGAAGGCTAACATACCGTTTGCCTTCCTAATTACTTGCTGCAGCTGTATGCTAGCTTTTGCGACTCATGAACAAGGACACAGGTCCCTTTGAACACCCACACTTCCCAACCTCTCATCATTTAAGAAATACTCTGCCTTCTTGTTTTTTTCTATCATTATTCACATTATATTCCATCTGCCATGTTCTAGCCCATTCACTTAGCCTGTCCAAGTCCTCTTGAAGCCTCTGTGCATCCTCCTAACAACTTACATTCCCACCCAGTTTGGTGTCATCAACAAATTTGGAAATCTAACAATTGGTCCCTACATCCAGATCATTTATATAGATTGTGAACAACTGTGGACCTAGCACTGATCCTTGCAGTATCCCACTAGTAACAGCCTGCCATCCTGAGAATGATCCGTTTATTCCTAACTCTCTGCTTTCTGTCTGATAACCAATTCTTAGTCCATATTAGTATGTTCCCCAATCTCATGTGCTCGAATTTTATTTACTAACCTCAAAAGTCTTCTGAAAATCTAAATACACCACATCCATTGGTTCTCCTTTATCAATGCTGCAAATAACATCCTCAAAAAACTCCAACAAGTTTGTCAAACATGATTTCCCTTTCATAAATCCATGCTAACACTGCCCAATTTTACCATTACTTTCTAAATGTCCAGTTATCACATCCTTAATAATAGATTCTAAAACTTTCCTGCAGTTGTGAAATGAACAGGTCTGTGGTTCTCCATTCTCCTTCTTCTTCCCTTGTTCAACCATGGGGTTACAGTTGTTACTTTGCAGTCCACAGAAACTTTTCCAGAAGCTATAGAATTTTGAAGGACAACTACCAACGCATCCACTATCTCTCTAGCCACCTCCTTCAACATTCTGGGATGAAGCTCATCTTCTCCAGGGGATTTATTAACCTTCAATCCAGTTAACTTTTCAAGTACTACCGCTTTACTAATATTAATTTCTTTTAGTGCCTCAGCTTTACAAGTCCCTTGGTTGCCTAGCATTTCTGGGAGATTTTCAGTATCTTCTTCCATGAATACAGACACAATGTAACTGTTTAGTTCTCCACCATTTCCCAGTTCTCTATTATAAATTCTCCTGTCCCCACCTGTAATGGGCCCATGTTTATCCTAGCTAATCTTTTCCTTTTCACATACCTAAGGAAGCTTTTATAGTCTGCCTTTATGTTCCTCGCTAGTTTACGAACATACAAACAAGGAACAGGAGTAGGCCATTCGCCACTTCAAGCCTGCTCTGTCATTTAATAAGATTATGGCTGATCTGATAGTAACCTCAAATCTGCATCCTGCCTAACCCTGATAACCTATCACTCCCTTGTTTACCAAGAATCTATCCACCTCTGCCTTAAAAATATAAAAAGGCTCTGCTTCCACCATCTTTTCAGGAAGAGAGTTCCAAGACTCATGACCCTCTGAGAGAAAAAAAAATGCCTCATCTTTGTTTTAAATGGGTGATCCTTTATTTTTAAACAATGACCCCTCATTCTCCCACAAGAGGAAACATCCTCTTCACATCCACCCTGTCAAATGTCCTCAGGATCTTACATGTTGCAATCAAGTTGCCTCTTACTCTTATAAACTTGAGCAGATACAAGCCTAGCCTGTCCAACCTTTCTTCATGAGTCAACCAGCCCATTCCTGGTAAACCTTCTCTGAACTGCTTCTAATGTATTTACATCCTTCTTTAAATAAGGTGACCAATACTGTACACAGTACTCCAAATGTGGTCTCACTAGTGTTCTGTATAACTGAAACATCACCTCCCTAACTTTTGTATTCAATTACCCTCACAATAAATTATAACATTCTATTGGCTTTCCTAATTATTTGCTGTACCTGCATATTAGCCATCTGTGATTCATGCACTAAGATACACAGATCCCTCTGCATCTCAGAGCTCCGCATTCTCTCACCATTTCGATAATATGCTTCTCTTTTATTCTTCTGCCTAAATGGACGCTTTCACATTTTTCCACATTATACTCCATTTGCCAGATTTTTGCCCACTCACTTAACTTATCTATATCTTTTTGTAGCCTCCTTATGTCCTCTCTTTCCTACCTATCTTTGTGTCATCATCAAACTTAGCAACCATCCCTTCAATCCCTTCATCCAAGTCATTTATATAAATTGTAAACAGTTGAGGTCCCTGCACTGACCCCTGTGGCAGACCACTCATTACATCTTGCCAACATGAAAAAGGCCCATTTATGTCTACTCTCTGGTTCCTGTTAGCCAGCCAATCTTCTATCCATGCCAATATGTTACCCCTTATAACATGGGCTTTTATTTTCCGCAATAACCTTTGATGTGGCACTTAATTAAGTTTGCATTCATATTCTATTTTCTCTTTCTTAATCAGTTTCTTGGTCCTCTTTTGCTGGGTTCTAAGTTGCTCCAAATGCTCAGGCTTATTTTTTTTCTGGTATTCTTATAAGCCATTTCTTTAATGTGATGGAATCTGTAACTTCTTCCATTAGCCACCGTTGATTTACCTCTCCCTTTGAGTGTTTGAGCCTTAGTGGAATGTATACCTGTTGTACATTGTGTCGTATTTCTTTAAATACTATTAACTGTCTACTATCAAATCTTTTAGTGTATTTTCCCAATCGACTGTAGCCAACTGGCCCCTCATACCTTCATAATTTCCTTTTAACAGATTTAAGAAACCTAGTTTCAGAATGAACTATATCACATTCAAACTGATTGTAAAATTCTATCATATTATGCTCACTATTTCCCAAAGGCTCCTTTACAGCAAGGTTATTAATTAGCCCTTTTTCAGTACACAACACAAAATCTAAAATAGCCTGATCCCTAGTTGGCTCCTCAATGTACTGCTCCAGAAACCCATCTCGTACACACTGCCTGTCAGATTCAATGCCTCTGCTGGGTTGATGACTTCCAGAGCATGTTGAGCTGTTGCTTCATGTTGAATCTGGAAGATTTCACATTCTGTCATCCTTCGCTTTCTTCATGGGGAGTACTGCTCTTAACAGCATGTTTCCCTTGCTCGTATGTCATATCCAGGTGATATCTCAGTAAACAAGGTAACGTTCTTTACAGACCCTTTGGAGCAGATAATAGCGGTTTGAGAAAAATGCTTGGAAGTGGTTTATGGTTGAACTCGACTGTTACTTTGTCTCTCCCAAGCAGGTATTGATGAAAATGCTCACAAGCAAAAACAATAGCCAGGCGCTCTTTCTTGATCTGAATGTAGTATTGTTCAGTTTGCATTAATGCCCTGGGTGCAAATGTGACTGATTGTTCTTGCTACATTAGGGTTGCTCCAAGACCTGTCTTGCTGGCGTCACACACTGCAAGGTGACTTCATCATTGATGCCATAGTACTTCAACATTGGCATTGCTGTCACTAGTTGTTTGATTTTAGTGAATGCTATTTCTTGTTCAGTGCCTCAATACCACAGCATACCCTTGGCAATGAGCTTACATAATGGTTTACACTCCAACAAAAAATTAAGCAAAAATTTGCTATATTATTCATAAATCCAACAAATCATTGCACTGCTTTCACATCTGTTTCACATCACTGCTACAGCTCTCACCTTGTCAGGATCCGGGCAAAGACCTTTTTGCTGTCAGTACATGACATATATACTTGACTTCAGGCATCTTCCATTGAACATCTTTGTTGTTCAGGGTCATCTGGCAAGATCTCTCCATTAAATTCTGATCATGGTCAGCTATGGCTTTTCCATTGTGTTTCCACATCCATAGACTAGTCGATCATCTACTACCGTTTCCACTCTGGGAAGATCACTGACTATCTCATGCTGTCTACATTAATACAGTTCTGGAGCCATGGAAATGCCAAATAGCATGCACAACCATCTATATCTCCCAAACAATGTCCAGAATGTGGTTAGAAAGCTGCAGCTCATGCAGCTTCACTTGCCAGTAACCATCCTTCGCATCTAGGGTAGTAAAGATATTTGCCTTGGTGAGTTGGGGCAAAATGTCTTCGATGGTTGGCATTGGGTAATGAGGTCTCATCAGTGCTTTATTTTGATCCTTTGGGCCTAAGCATACTCTCAGCTTTCCAGATTGTTTCACTGCTACCATGCTGCTGATCCAGTTTGTAGGAGATGTCACTTCCTTGATTACTCCCTCCTTTTCCAGCTCTTCTCTCTTGTTTTTTAGGTTTGACTTGAAGTGAGCTGGAACTCTTTTCCACAAATGCTGAATTGTTTTTACACTCTCATCTACTTTGAGATGATATTCTCCAGTTGACATTCAAACCCTGCAAACACACCTTTGTACTCCTCTAGGATCTGTTCAGCAGTCAAGGGTTTTGTGTGCTGCGACACGTTGTAAATCTTTATTGGTACGTTTAGGGTTACCAGTCCAAGCTTAGACTTGCTCCACCTGAGATGAGTGGCTGCTGTACACTGTCTTTGATCTGGAACTCCAGGTTTTCATTTTTGCCATTGCAATCAGCTCTCACACTTATTTGTCATCTTGGTATGAGTATCGTGCCATCATATAGCTTACTTTTGGGGACTTCATTTTTGGATCACCATGTTGAGCCACTTCACACAGGTCTGTGAAGATCATGATGTTGCATGATACAGTAGTGTCTATCTGACACTTCTTATTCACTTGATGCTCTCTTTCTGGGGTCAGTCTTTATCAGTCAGTTTTTATCGCTGATAGATCTGATGGAACTAGATCTGATAGTGCTTCATCAGACTGTTCAGCTGATATATCTCCAGTGTCATCTGTATAAACTTGTTTTGCTTCATTTTAGCCAAATACTTGGGTCCGAAATGATTCAGCTTCGAGTAGTTAAAACACAGCTTTCCCCATGCTGGACAATCCTTCTTTTCCTTTATATAATGTCCACCGCAGTATTTGCATTCTGTCCTTTGTCCACAATTGTTCTGCTTTTTTGGCCTGGAACATAACTCAGCATAATGTATCTCCTGGTTTGTTCTGTCATAATTGTGCTCTAGCTGACATTTTACAATCTCTGCATTTCTGCACGTCTATCCCTTTCTTGAGATTAAGTGTCTGCTCTCAACGGACTTACTCTCACTGTCGAACCTTTTATGTCCGTGATAATTCTATCTTTAATGAGATCATCTTTTAGTTGCCTGAAATCACATGATTCTGCAAGCTGTGTTACTGCAGTCACATAGTGATCAATGGACTCTTTTTCACCTTGAGCCCTAATGTTGAACACATACTGTTCATAAGTTACTTTCACTTGAGGTTCAAAGCATGCCTTCATGGCTTTTTTCTGTTCTTTGGATAGATTTAGGGTGTAATACAATTTGTAGCAGCCTCTTCCCAGCAGTGTTAAAAGTGTTGCTACTTGTATTGACTCTGGCTTGTTCATTAAAACTGCTGCAAACTCTTAGTTTAGCCATTGCAAGTGGAAAAATTGGCTGCTCTGCCACACATTTCCTTTCATTTCAACAGGAGCTGGGGGTGGAAAATTTCCAGACATTTTTGTCTCACCCAGTATTTACTTGCAGCCTTCAGCTAGTGTTAGCTTTTCTTTGTCTGTTTGTTTTCAGTAGCTTTGAGCAGATTGGAACATTTCAGTGTTCCTCTTTCAGTGGCTGTGGCTTCTCTTCCAACTTTTCATTACTCACTCTCAGCTCCAATTCTGACACCATGCGTAGGATTTTTCCCCCGTTGGGCAGGCTCGGCGGGAGCAGGCGAGGGCGGACGCAGAGCCGACCATCGCCCACACCGGCAATTTACACAGGCGGGCCAATTAAGGCCCGCCTAGCGTAATACATGAGCGGTAGTGCACTACCTGTGTGGCCAGGGGGAGGAGGGAGAGTTGAGTCGAGTGCTTTTTCGCGCATGCGCGCAAAATAGCACTTCAATCTCCCTAAGACACAGAGCTGCCTTAGGGAGATTGAAGCAATTGTTAAAAAAAAAATAAAAACAATGAAAAGTTAATGAAATATGTCCCCTCATGTTCCTGTGATGCATGAGATGGGATATGTTTTTATTTTTCACAGAAACTTTTTATTTAAGTTGTAGTTTTATGAAACCTCATCCCGCTCGTGGATGAGGTTTCCTAAAAAAGGTAAAGGCCACTTGGCCCTTTCCCCTGCCCGCCAACCATAAGGTTGGATGGGCAGTGTAAAGTTGAACTTAATTACTTCTTTAATAATAATAAAAACAAAAAAACTGCGGATGCTGGAAATCCAAAACAAAAACAGAATTACCTGGAAGGGTCGTGAGGACTCGAAACGTCAACTCTTTTCTTCTCCGCCGATGCTGCCAGACCTGCTGAGTTTTTCCAGGTAATTCTGTTTTTGTTTTTAATTACTTCTTTAATGGCCTTAATAGGCCTTTTAAATATCGGCAGGTGTACAGGCAACTCCGGTGCGTGCCTGCTGAACGAAACATCGCGAGACAGTGCGATGATGTCAGGATGCACACCCAACGCCACTGTGTGTCATTTTACGTGCCGGCATGTCAGGTCCGCCCCCGCACGTCGAGTGAAAAATCCTGGCCCATGTTACAAACTCAACAATTACAGTCTTTCTAGTGTGATGTCTTTGTTGAACTGAATGGATCAGGGCTACCTCCGGAGAGTCCCTCATGGCAGAGACCACATGACTATGGCAAGCCAGATAGGACATGCAGTAATGACTGCATTTCAAAACCCAAACAGCAATGGTGATTGTGAAACTGCTGAATTTTTAAAATAGTCCATCTGTCTCACTAATATCTTGTAGGGTAGGAATTCTTACTGATCTTAACTGATTTGGTCTATGTACCACACCAATGTGACTGACTGGAGATTAAACATCATCTGAAATGGTTTAACAAGTTGTACTAAACCATTATGAAAAAATATATTCAAAATAAAACAGGACTTACCATTCAGTACTGACCAAGGCATTGGGTTCAGACACAACAAAGCCACATCCAGCTCAGTTAACCCTGAAAATCCCACCTCACTAACACTGGGGGAACTGTCCCACAGACTAGTTAAGCAATAACCTGACACAGTCATTCATTTAGAATCATACCTTTTATCTATTGCCCAGACTCCTCTAGGTGGATGCACAGTGGTATACATTTAGGAAGGAGTCGCCCTGGGAGACTTCAACATTGCCTTTGGATCTCATGAAGTCTCATGGCATGAGGTCAAATATAGGCAAGGAAACCTCCTGCTAATTACCACCTACCATCCTTCCTCAGCTGTTGAATCAGCACTCCTTCAAATTGAAGACAACTTGGAAGAAACACTGAGGGTAGCAAGGGCACAGAATGTCCTCTGGATGGAAGATTTCAATGTCCATCACAAAGAATGGCTCAGTAGCACCACTACTGACTGAGCTGGTTGAATCCTGAAAGACGTACCAGCCAGATTAAGCCTGCAGCAGCTAGTGAGAGAATCAACATGGGTGCAAGACATACTTGACCTCTTCCTCACTAAACTATCTGTTGTAGATGCATCTATGCATGACAATATTGTTAGGAGTTACCATGCATAATCTTTGGGGAGACAAATTTCCATCTCTCTTTTAAGACAGAGATGAGGAGAATTTCTTTTTCTCAGAGGGTTGTTAGTCTGTGGAATTTTCTTCCCCAAACAGCAGTGGAGGCTGGATCATTAATTTACTCAAGGCTGAGTTAGATAGATTTTTGATGAATAAAGAAGTCAAGGGTTATGGGGGGAATCGGGTAGGCAGATAATAAAGTGGAGCTGAGACTGTAAGCAGATCAGCCATGATCTTACTGAATGGCAGAGCAGGCTCAAAGGACTGAATGGTCAATGCTGCTCCTAAGTTTTATGGTTCTATGTTCTACCCTGTGAGCCTATTCACAATCATCGGCAAAGTGATGGAAGTATCCATCAACAGTGCTATTAAGTGGCACTTACTCACCAATAACCTGCCCAACGATACTCAGTTTGGGTTCAACCAGGACTACTTGGCTCCAGACCTTGATACAATATTGGTTGAAATATGAATTAAAAAAAAACTGAATTCCAGAAATGAGGTGAGAGTGACTGCCTTTGACATCAAGGCAACATTTGACTGAGTGTGGCATCAAGGAGCCCTAACAAACCTGTGGTTCATGGAAATCAGTGAGGATACTCTCTACTCATTTCTAACACAAAGGTAGATGGTTGTGATTAATGGAGGCCAATCATTTCAGATGCAGGACATCACAGCATGAGTTCTTTGGGTTAGTATGCCAGGCCCAACCATCATTGCTGCTTCATCAATAATCTATCCTCTATCATGAAGTCATTGGGATGTTCATGATCTTTGCAGTGTTCATTTGCATTCACAACTCCTCAGATAATGAAGCAGTCATGCCCACATTCAGAAAGACCTGCACAGGCTTGGCCTGATAAGTGGCAAGTAACATTAACATCACAAAGTATCAGGCAATGACCATCTCCAACGAGAGAGCATCTAACCACCTCCTTATGACTTTTAACAGCACGATCATGGTGGAATCCGCTATCATAAACATCCTGGGATCATCAGTGACCAGACGTTTGACTGGATCAGTGACATAAATACAAGAAATACAAGGAAGTGTCAGAGGCTGGGTATTCTCCAGTGAATGACTCACCTCCTGTCTTCCCAAAGCTTTTCTACCATGTACAAAGCAGGTCAGGAATGTGATGGAATACTCTCCACTTGCCTAGGTGAGTGTTGCTCTAACAACACTCAAAAATATTGACACCATCCAGGACAAAGAACCTTATCCATCATCTTAAACATTCACTCCCTCCACCACCTCTGCACTGTAACTGTAGTGTGTACAATCTGCAGTAACATGCCAAAGCTTTTTCGACAGCACCTCCCAACCTGCAATCTCTACCACCTAGAAGGACAAGGGCAGCAGGTGCATGGGAACACCACCACCTGCAAATTCCTCCCTAAGTCATACACTATCCCGATTTGGAAATATGTCACTTTTCTTCAGCAGATCTGGGTCACAATCTGGAATTCGCTACTTAACAGCACAGTGGGAATACCTTCACCACACAAACTGCAGCGGTTCAAGAAGGCAGCTCACAATCACTTTCTCAAGCGCAATTAAGGATGGGCAATAAATGCTGGCCTAGCCAACAATGCCATATTTTGTGAATGAATAATGAAAAAACATATCACACTATCATATATGCTTTCCAACAGTTATACTGACAGTTCCATGAATAAAAAGTCTGCTTTCTTAAACTCTCTGCATACAAATGTTTCAGAGATATTACACAAAGTTTTATTTATTTACCAGATGACTATACATCTACTATTCTGGGTTTTTTTTGTTAGCAGATGGCCTTCAAATTAATTAAAACAAAAGTTTTGATTAGTTAGACAAATTTGTAATTTGTGTGCAGATTCATGCCTCCAATTACTAATCTTCTTCCTTCATCAGGGGTTTAAAACCCAGCCTTGATCTTATTTTTACACATCTATATGCACATGGGAGTCATTGGATTGTTACCAGGAGGAGTTCTGACTGACTTTTCCCTTGGGACGTCCAGGCAGTATTCTCAGGGTGATACGTCGTTGAAGGTGGTGTCCTTCAAGTGAAATGTCAGACTGCATTCCTGTCTATCCATTCCAGTGGGTCCTTTTGAAAGACAACCAAAAGACAAACTGTCTCTTGGGCAATAATCCTCCATCAAACAATGCCATCAAAAACAGACTGACTGGTCATAATCTTATTGATGTGGCAAACTAGCTGCTGTGTTTATATTTACAAAGCACAAGTGACTTTACCTCAAAAAAGGATTCAATATGAAATATCAGGGATGTAATAGAGCATTTTGTAATTTTTTTCTAAAAGGAACTTCTTTCTTTCTTTTCCAGGAACTATGAGGCTATTTGCTGTGCTAGTTGTGATCAATCAACTGAACCCAATATAAACCAGGAATCAAACATTCTGGTATTTTGGGTTTTGTACTGCATTAAATAATGTCACTAAATAATGTCTGAAACACGAGCCTATCAGGGGAGCACTTTTTAATTATTAAATAACATTGTGCATTTTTAATCAATCACTGGGTGTAGTGTACATTGCCATTATTAGGGGATTGTATTGACTAAAATGAGCTTATTAATGGTTTTTCACTTCGTGTATGTAGAATTGAGCCAAACTTTAAGTATTAATTGCAGTATTTCCCTCTGCAAGAGAAATGCCGCATTATAAAGCTGCCAAATAAATTCAGCCGTTTAACTGCTAAAAGTTTGTGATTTATTGAAGGTATTGGAATTGTTATATTTAGCTGGTATAAATACAGAGGAGTTCAGGATCTGTAAGCAACATAATTTCATTCAACCTTCCTGTGGTGAGTACAATATGCTACAGGCTATACTTTAAGATACAATGACAAATATTATATAAATGCAACAGCATTCCATTTATTTAATTGAATTACTTGGCATAGGCAAGGCACTTGTTTTGAACAGCCATTAAGGAAATGTGAGCCCTGTACTATCCAGGCATGGCAGTGTTGCCAGAAAAGTCCATGAGCAGAACAGGAGGACATCACAAAATACAAGCATACAAAAATTAACAGCAGAAAAGGTCCAATTAGCCAATCAAGCCTGCCATCAACTTTCATGATGCCTGGTGCCCCATGACTAAATAATTCTTCCTCTCACAGCAACCAAGTTGTCTCCTGGGATAGGCAAACAAAACCCCAGAAAATTACCCTAGACCAAAAAGGGAAAATAATTTGGAAAATTCAATCAGCTCTTCAAGTAATTGAAACCAGTCCAGGAGATCACATTGACCTTGCTAATGTAAACTTATAAATTGCTTAACTTTTACAAAATGTTTCTACATTTACATCAAATTTAAACCAATTATCTGGCATTGTGTTTTCAAAGAGAACTAGCATATCCATATGTTTAATGCACACATTCTACATTCTTTTAGAAAATTGTTATATACTTAGAATACAAAATTAGCAGAAAAATTGCTATACACAAATGTAAAATGAACATTTTCTGTATTTTAAAAATAAAGTGCTGGGAAAGCTCAGCAGATCTGGCAGCATCTATGGAGAAACAGAGTTAACGTTTCGAGTCCATATGACCCTTCTTCAGAACCAAAGAAGTTCTGAGGAAGAGCATTATCAGACTCGAAATGTTAACTCTGTTTCTCTCTCCGCAGATGCTGCCAGATCTGCTGACTTTTTCCAGCATTTTCTGTTTTATTGCAGATCTCCAGCATCCCCACAAAATTTTGTTTTTAAGTGTTATTCTGTGAACTTTGCCAATGAGAATTTCTACTCTCAAACATTTAGGGCCGAATTTTCCCCTGGGTGGGGGTGGAGTGCAATTTGAAGGACCGGCGCGCACAGGCGCATTTCTGATCGGTGCCCCCGATCAGAGGTGCAGCACCACTTTTCGTGGGCGGGCCAACTAAGGCCCGCCCAGCTGACGTCCGCACAGAAGCGCAATGTGCTCCCTGTGCAGGCAGGGGGTGAATCCCAAAATCGAGAGTGCGCTCTTTCGTGCATGCGCATGAAAGAGCGCACTCATCTCCCTGAGACTAAGTGCTGCCTCAGGAAGATTGGCACAAAATGTATAAATCCTAAAAATAGAAAAGTAAAATTTCCCTAACATGTCCTCTCATATAACAATGTCACATGAGTTGGGACATGTCCATAATTTCCATAACAACTTTATTAAAATTTTTAAAACCTACATGAAACCTCATCCCGCCCGTGGATGAGGTTTCATGACTTTTCTAATTCACACCAGGGTTCCTGGCCTGCCCACCAACATTAAGGTTGGACGGGCAGGTGTTTTAATTACATAATTGAATCTGTCAATGGCCTCAATTGGCCAATGACAGGTTGACGGTTGCGCAGCTGATTTCGCTGTGCCCCCGCCTTCCTGAAAATTTAAATGGGGCGCAGTGACCTCGGGAGTTCCTCCCGACGTCACCGCGCATCATTTTACGCTCCGGCGAGTGGGCCCTGCACTCGCTCGCCGACATGTAAAATCCGACCCTTAGGGTTTTTCTGTTGGTTTCTTATTTATGCTTTTTAAAATTCTAATGTGCCACAAAATGTACATTACCTCATTTTCAGAACTAACAGCATAATTATCATTTGATGCAGTCTTTGCAACAGTTCGCAGTGTTCAATGGTATACTTGTATTCATTTAAGCACCAATCTGAAATGTAACCTGCTATTTTATAATCAGAAAAATGAGAAGCGACCAATAGCAAGTCAACTTTTGAATTAAGGGCAATGCAGTTGGCTAGGTTACATGTACAAAGTAAAAGATATCAAACCACTGCACCAAACACCAACTCGAAGGGGGATAGAAAAGGGAAGCTGAAGTATAGCATGCCAAAGCATAGCACAGCTGGAAATACCTGACATAATCTAGGAATACCTAAAGCAGGTCACCAAAAATAATAAATTAATTATGTCCTTGTGTATTTAGGGTACAATAAGACCAACAGACAGGTTACCATATATAATGCGCCAGGCTGCAGATGCATGTGAGGAACCAACATTCAATCCATCACTGTGACATTAGCAATAATCTAAAGTCATTAAAAACTCATTGCATTGCCCTGCACAACAAACTTGAAGATATGCTCTTGGTACACAAATCTGAAGTGGTGGTGGCATTAGAGTTTTCTTGTTTACAATCAAGAATTTCCTGTTGCAAACAAAAGAGGTTTACAGGGTCCTAGAAATACAAGCCTACAGCAACCTTTCAGGATAATGTGTCATATGAAAGGCTATACTTTTAAATTCTCTGAAGTAGTTACTCCAAGTATGATGATACATTGTATGTCAGCTGCTTTTATTTAAAGAAGCCATGCTTGTACAGCCTTTATATTGAATCTTTTGGTGCCACTGCTGTGGTTGACAGCATCAAAAATATACTATAATTCTGTCGGTATGCACAGTGTTGGTGTGAGGTCTTAATCTGACCTCATTTTCGTGTCATCACTAAGACTGCCTACTGCCATCTGCATAATTTTGCCCGACTTTGCCCCATGTCAGTTCGTCTGCTGCTGATACCCTCATTCAATCCTTTGTTACTTCTAGACTTGACTATTCCAATGCATTCCTGGCTGGTCTCCCACTTTCTACCCTCCATAAATTTCAGATAATCCTAAACTCTGCTGCCTGTGTCTTAATTCGCAGCAAGTCCATTCCCCTATCACCACCATGCTCACTGACCTACACTGGCTCCCAGTTAAGCAACATCCTGATTCTAAAATTTTCATCCTTGTTTTCAAATCCCTTCTTGGCCTTGCCCATTGCTATCTCTATATTCCCCTGCAGCTCCACAATCCTCTTGAGAAATCTATGTTCCTGTCATTCTAGCCTCTTGTGTATTCCCGCTTACAATTGCTCCACCATTGGTGTCCATGCCTTCAGCTGTTTAGGCTCTTAGCTCTGGGATTCCCCATAAACCTCTACGCTTCCAATACTGTCAGCCGGGTCTGTAAAACTCAGCCCATTGAGTATTGTGTACTAATATAGAAATAGAAACTTCAATACAAGGATCTAAATGCTATAACCTTTCCAACCAGGATCTTAAATGTAACTCTGTTTAACCTTCATATCAGGAAAGGGAATTAAAAATAGAAAATTCATCATAAATGAACAATTTTTATTTTTGTGGCTGTCAGAGGAGACTGTTAACTGGATGAAGAATTTTGGGATTTTGGTCAAACTATGAATACCTGCCTAACACTGGTTCAAGATTAAGAAAATAAATCTTTATATTAAAGTCATTTTGATCTCAAACTCAAACAAAGGAAAGAAGTTGTACTAAATTTATATATTGAGTCACAATGTTGTCGAGCTGAGATGACTAAACGGAGGGCTGTTTTGAACTCACATTAAGATGAGATGAAGAATAAGATTTTATTTAATTTCTGACCATTAATAGTCACCAACGATGAAGCTTAGACTGATTCCTGTAGAATTAATTCAAATCTTGGCCCCTAAGGAGGTTAGACAAATGATTATGTGCATTTTCTTGAGACTCTGTATGGGAAATTTTGTCATTTAAATATTTAAATGTAAATATGCATTAACTTTCACTGTGCCTACACATGCTAAATGTTAAGAGCTACCTAGGGTAACACCCTCAGTAATATACAATTCATTGAACTCTATTCATCTGGTTGAAAAGGCAAAAGTGGCTTCAAGAGGTTATTGCAAGTTTGCAAGGTTCTTGACCTTTTAATGGTTTTGAGATTTGCTAGAAAATAAAGTCAGTGCTCATATTGCTTGTTACACATACAAAGCTTATAAGTTTATTATGTTTTGGTACTGTCTGTTTAACTCAAGGTAAAATGGAGTAGCAAAGGGGGTCATGTGACCTGCTCTGAATCCTGCCTGACAACAAGCTTTATTGCTATGGGGACAGTGAGACCCAGGTTGTTTCACTGGGAATAACATGGAAGATGTTCACATCTGTTAGCAAAGGCAAGAGAATCTGTGATGACTGTGGGTAGACTGTTAGGGCCGGATTTTTGCGGGCTGTGGAGACTCGGCGGACCTTTAAAAATGGTGGGCAGGATCTGGAAATCCTGCCCTCATTTCCAACAGATCACATTTTTTCAGTAGGGGAAAGGGAGCGGGGCATGATTCTCAATTGAGGGAATCCTAAACTCAGTGTTGGGTCCAAATAGACCCCATTTTCATTTTAGCAAGGGTCTTAGTCCACAATGTGGAAGTTATAAATTTATGGAGGAGGTTTGTGGCAGGCGGCAGGGTGGGGAGGGGTGGGGGACAGATAAGACCTGTAGGATTCTAAATCTGTGAAGTTATTTAAATCTAATGCCCTTTAAAATTAAATAAACAGCTTTCCTGTGTCAGTCAGAGTTTCAAAAAAGATCTGTTTTAGCGCTTATGGCAGCTGTTTCTTGACATTTTACCAAGGGCTATCATTATATCTTTATTAATGCTTGGCTGCATTCCACAACCTAAAATTATCCCAGCAGGAGTGGTTTTAGGTTCACAGTTTGATTGAAAGTTCAAAGAGATTATTAAAGGATTGGCTGTCTTGGATGTTGGGTTATGAATACAAATCTGTTTTTATAAGGTATTAAGAACTACAGTGATTTAAATGTTCTGAATGGGCTTCAATGTGTGGGAGTATTTTTAACTAGAGTAAAGGCTGTAATAGATAATTAGACCTTTGTTAGCTTTCATCTCAGCATGTCTCCTATGATCTGCCCATGGTGGATACTGGGTGAGTTGGCATGGAGGGTGTAAGGGCATGGGCTGGCATTAAATTGGCATATGGACTATAAGGACCACCCATGGTGGGTGGCGGCATGAGTTGGCATGGAGTGCATGGAAGTTGCTGGGGACATGAGGGGTGAGGGTTAGGGGGCTGAATATTAAACAAAACAACTGGGACAAAGTCCAGAGAAGTGAGGCAGGCTTTTAAAACAATTCACCTTGTCACTTGGCAGCCCCTGCGTCTGCCTTCAATTTGCCACTCTGGACAGTGGGCTGGACTCCATCTGAAAATCGGGTTTGACGGGGCACTTTTTCCTGAAGTGGATGAAGCGAGTTGGGAAGTTTCCTGACTTGTGCTATCTGCCTTGGGAGCGAAAATTGTGCATTTAGTTTCCAAGTCTCATGGGGAGGTATTAGGAATGTCAGAATTACCTGGAAAAACTCAGCAGGTCTGGCAGCATCGGCAGAGAAGAAAAGAGTTGACGTTTCGAGTCCTCATGACCCTTCGACAGAACTTGCGTTCGAGTCCAAGAAAGAGTTGAAATATAAGCTGGTTTAAGGTGTGTGTGTGGGGGGCGGAGAGATAGAGAGACAAAGAGGTGGAGCGGGGGGGCGGGGGTGTGGTTGTAGGGACAAACAAGCAGTGATAGAAGCAGCTCATCAAAAGATGTCAACGACAATAGTACAATAGAACACATAGGTGTTAAAATTAAAGTTGGTGATATTATCTAAACGAATGTGCTAATTAAGAATGGATGGTAGGGCACTCAAGGTATAGCTCTTTTGGTTTTTTTTTATATAATGGAAATAGGTGGGAAAAGGAAAATCTTTATAATTTATTGGGAAAAAAAAAAGGAGAAGGGGGAAACAGAAAGGGGGTGGGGATGGGGGAGGGAGCTTACGACCTAAAGTTGTTGAATTCAATATTCAGTCCGGAAGGCTGTAAAGTCCCTAGTCGGAAGATGAGGTGTTGTTCCTCCAGTTTGCGTTGGGCTTCACTGGAACAATGCAGCAAGCCAAGGACAGACATGTGGGCAAGAGAGCAGGGTGGAGTGTTGAAATGGCAAGCGACAGGGAGGTTTGGGTCATTCTTGCGGACAGACCGCAGGTGTTCTGCAAAGCGGTCGCCCAGTTTACGTTTGGTCTCTCCAATGTAGAGGAGACCACATTGGGAGCAACGAATGCAGTAGACTAAGTTGGGGGAAATGCAAGTGAAATGCTGCTTCACTTGAAAGGAGTGTTTGGGTCCTTGGACGGTGAGGAGAGAGGAAGTGAAGGGGCAGGTGTTGCATCTTTTGCGTGGGCATGGGGTGGTGCCATAGGAGGGGGTTGAGGAGTAGGGGGTGATGGAGGAGTGGACCAGGGTGTCCCGGAGGGAGCGATCCCTACGGAATGCCGATAAGGGGGGTGAAGGGAAGATGTGTTTGGTGGTGGCATCATGCTGGAGTTGGCGGAAATGGCGGAGGATGATCCTTTGAATGCGGAGGCTGGTGGGGTGATAAGTGAGGACAAGGGGGACCCTATCATGTTTCTGGGAGGGAGGAGAAGGCGTGAGGGCGGATGCGCGGGAGATGGGCCGGACACGGTTGAGGGCCCTGTCAACGACCGTGGGTGGAAAACCTCGGTTAAGGAAGAAGGAGGACATGTCAGAGGAACTGTTTTTGAATGTAGCATCATCGGAACAGATGCGACGGAGGCGAAGGAACTGAGAGAATGGGATGGAGTCCTTACAGGAAGCGGGGTGTGAGGAGCTGTAGTCGAGATAGCTGTGGGAGTCGGTGGGTTTGTAATGGATATTGGTGGACAGTCTATCACCAGAGATTGAGACAGAGAGGTCAAGGAAGGGAAGGGAAGTGTCAGAGATGGACCACGTGAAAATGATGGAGGGGTGGAGATTGGAAGCAAAATTAATAAATTTTTCCAAGTCCTGACGAGAGCATGAAGCGGCACCGAAGTAATCATCGATGTACCGGAGAAAGAGTTGTGGAAGGGGGCCGGAGTAGGACTGCAACAAGGAATGTTCCACATACCCCATAAAGAGACAGGCATAGCTGGGGCCCATGCAGGTACCCATAGCCACACCTTTTATTTGGAGGAAGTGAGAGGAGTTGAAGGAGAAGTTGTTCAGTGTGAGAACAAGTTCAGCCAGACGGAGGAGAGTAGTGGTGGATGGGGATTGTTCGGGCCTCTGTTTGAGGAAGAAGCTAAGGGCCCTCAGACCATCCTGGTGGGGGATGGAGGTGTAGAGGGATTGGACGTCCATGGTGAAGAGGAAGCGGTTGGGGCCAGGGAACTGGAAATCGTTGATGTGACGTAAGGTGTCAGAGGAATCACGGATGTAGGTGGGAAGGGACTGGACAAGGGGAGAGAGAAGGGAGTCAAGATAACGAGAAATGAGTTCTGTGGGGCAGGAACAAGCTGAGACGATCGGTCTACCGGGGCAGTTCTGTTTGTGGATTTTGGGTAGGAGATAGAAGCGGGCCGTCCGAGGTTGGGAGACTATCAGGTTGGAAGCTGTGGGAGGGAGATCCCCAGAGGAGATGAGGTCAGTGACAGTCCTGGAAACAATGGCTTGATGTTCAGTGGTGGGGTCATGGTCCAGGGAGAGGTAGGAGGAAGTGTCTGCGAGTTGACGCTCAGCCTCCGCGAGGTAGAGGTCAGTGCGCCAGACAACAACAGCACCACCCTTGTCAGCGGGTTTGATGACAATGTCAGGGTTGGACCTGAGAGAATGGAGTGACTCATTTCTCGTTATCTTGACTCCCTTCTCTCTCCCCTTGTCCAGTCCCTTCCCACCTACATCCGTGATTCCTCTGACACCTTACGTCACATCAAAAATTTCCAGTTCCCTGGCCCCAACCGCTTACTCTTCACCATGGACGTCCAATCCCTCTACACCTCCATCCCCCACCAGGATGGTCTGAGGGCCCTTAGCTTCTTCCTCCAACAGAGGCCCGAACAATCCCCATCTACCACTACTCTCCTCCGTCTGGCTGAACTTGTTCTCACACTGAAAAATTTCTCCTTCAACTCCTCTCACTTCCTCCAAATAAAAGGTGTGGCTATGGGTACCCGCATGGGCCCCAGCTATGCCTGTCTCTTTATGGGGTATGTGGAACATTCCTTGTTGCAGTCCTACTCCGGCCCCCTTCCACAACTCTTTCTCCGGTACATCGATGATTACTTCGGTGCCGCTTCATGCTCTCGTCAGGACTTGGAAAAATTTATTAATTTTACTTCCAATCTCCAACCCTCCATCATTTTCACGTGGTCCATCTCTGACACTTCCCTTCCCTTCCTTGACCTCTCTGTCTCAATCTCTGGTGATAGACTGTCCACCAATATCCATTACAAACCCACCGACTCCCACAGCTATCTCGACTACAGCTCCTCACACCCCGCTTCCTGTAAGGACTCCATCCCATTCTTTCAGTTCCTTCGCCTCCGTCGCATCTGTTCCGATGATGCTACATTCAAAAACAGTTCCTCTGACATGTCCTCCTTCTTCCTTAACCGAGGTTTTCCACCCACGGTCGTTGACAGGGCCCTCAACCGTGTCCGGCCCATCTCCCGCGCATCCGCCCTCACGCCTTCTCCTCCCTCCCAGAAACATGATAGGGTCCCCCTTGTCCTCACTTATCACCCCACCAGCCTCCGCATTCAAAGGATCATCCTCCGCCATTTCCGCCATCTCCAGCATGATGCCACCACCAAACACATCTTCCCTTCACCCCCCTTATCGGCATTCCGTAGGGATCGCTCCCTCCGGGACACCCTGGTCCACTCCTCCATCACCCCCTACTCCTCAACCCCCTCCTATGGCACCACCCCATGCCCACGCAAAAGATGCAACACCTGCCCCTTCACTTCCTCTCTCCTCACCGTCCAAGGACCCAAACACTCCTTTCAAGTGAAGCAGCATTTCACTTGCATTTCCCCCAACTTAGTCTACTGCATTCGTTGCTCCCAATGCGGTCTCCTCTACATTGGAGAGACCAAACGTAAACTGGGCGACCGCTTTGCAGAACACCTGCGGTCTGTCCGCAAGAATGACCCAAACCTCCCTGTCGCTTGCCATTTCAACACTCCACCCTGCTCTCTTGCCCACATGTCTGTCCTTGGCTTGCTGCATTGTTCCAGTGAAGCCCAACGCAAACTGGAGGAACAACACCTCATCTTCCGACTAGGGACTTTACAGCCTTCCGGACTGAATATTGAATTCAACAACTTTAGGTCGTAAGCTCCCTCCCCCATCCCCACCCCCTTTCTGTTTCCCCCTTCTCCTTTTTTTTTTCCCAATAAATTATAAAGATTTTCCTTTTCCCACCTATTTCCATTATATAAAAAAAAACCCCACTAGAGCTATACCTTGAGTGCCCTACCATCCATTCTTAATTAGCACATTCGTTTAGATAATATCACCAACTTTAATTTTAACACCTATGTGTTCTATTGTACTATTGTCGTTGACATCTTTTGATGAGCTGCTTCTATCACTGCTTGTTTGTCCCTACAACCACACCCCCGCCCCCCGCTCCACCTCTTTGTCTCTCTATCTCTCCGCCCCCCACACACACACCTTAAACCAGCTTATATTTCAACTCTTTCTTGGACTCGAACGCAAGTTCTGTCGAAGGGTCATGAGGACTCGAAACGTCAACTCTTTTCTTCTCCGCCGATGCTGCCAGACCTGCTGAGTTTTTCCAGGTAATTCTGTTTTTGTTTTGGATTTCCAGCATCCGCAGTTTTTTTGTTTTTATCTTAGGAATGTCAGGTTTTATAAATGGCTATATTTTAAACTATCTATTTAATTTGAAGATAAAAGTGAGATGGGGTTTTAGAAGATTATTAATGAACATTTGTGCCTGGATACAAGGCCCAGCAACTACAGCCCAGTCATTTTAATCGTGGTGGGGAAGCTTTTACAACTGAGTGACCCTGGCAGAACACAAACTGGACATCAGTGAGCAGGTTATTGCTTAGCAAGTGCCACTTAATAGCATTGTTGATGACCCCTTCCATTAGTTTGCTGATGATGGAGAGTAGACTGTTGGGGCGGTAATTGGCCGCCTTGGATTTGCCCTACTTTTTGTGTGCAGGACACACTTGAGCAATTTTCCACATGGCCGGGTAGGTGCCAGTGTTGTAGCTGTACTGGAATAGCTTGGCTGGGGGCACAAGTTCTGGAGCACAAGTCTTCAGTGCTATTGCCAGAATATTGTCAGGGCCCATAGCCTTTGCAGTACTCAGTGTCTTCACCCATTTCTAGATATAATGTGGAGTGAATCGAATTGACTGAAGACTGATATCTGTGATGCTGGGGACCTCCGGAGGTGGTCGAGATAGATCATCCACTTGGCACTTCTGGCTGAAGATTGTAGCAAATGCTTCAGCCTTATCTTTTGCACTGATCTTCTGGGCTCCTCTAACAATTAGGATGGGGATATTTGTGGAGCCTCCTCCTCCAGTGAATTGTTTAATTGTCCATCACCATTCGCGGCTTGATGTGGCTGGACGGCAGAGCTTAGATCTGATCCATTGGTTGTGGGATCTTTTAGCTCTGTCTATCAGTTGCTGCTTATGTTGTTTGGCACGCAAGTAATCCTGTGTTATAGCTTCACCAGATTGACACCTCATTTTTAGGTATGCCTGGTGCTGCTCCTGCCATTCCCTCCTGCACTGTTCATTGAACAAGATTGCTCTCCTGGCTTGATGGTAATGGTCAAGTGGTGGATATGCCAGGCCATGAGGTTACAGATTGTGTTTGAGTATAATTCTGCTGCTGCTGATGGCCTACAGCGCCTCATGGATGCCCAATTTTGAGTTGCTCGATCTATTAGAAATCTATCCCATTTAGCACAGTGGTAGTGCCACACAACACGATGGAGGATATCCTCAATGTGAAGGTGGGACTTTGTCTCCACAACGATGGTGTGGTGGTCACTCCTACTGATACTGTCATGGACAGATGCATCTGTGGCAGGCAGGTTGGTGAGGATGAGGTCAAGTATGTTTTTCCCTCTTGTTGATTCCCTCACCACCTGTAGCAGACCCAGTCTAACAGCTATGTTATTTAGCACTCGGCCAGCTTGGTCAGTAGTGGTACTTCCTAGCCATTCTTAGTGATGAACATTGAAGTCCCCCACCCAGAGAACATTCTGTGCCCTTGCCACCTTCCAGTGCTATAATACAGGACTACTTGCACGCCAAACAGCATAAGCGCTGTTCAATATGAAGGAGCACTGATTCATCAGCTGAGGGAGGGCGGTACATGGTAAACAGCAGGAGATTTCCTTGCCCATGTTTGATCTGATGCCATGAGACTTCATGGGGTCTGGAGTCATGATGAGGACTCCCAGGGCAACTCCCTCCCGGCTGTATACCACTGTGCTGCCACCTCTGCTGGGTCTGTCCTGCTGGTGGGACAGGACATACCCAGGGATGGTGATGGTGGTGTCTGGGACATTAACTGTAAGGTATGATTCCGTGAGGATGACTATATCAGGCCGTGGCTTGACTAGTCTGTGAGACAGCTCTCTATTAGCCCCTAGACGTTAGTAAGGAGCACTTTGCAGGGTCGACAGGGCTGAGATTGCTGTTGTCGTTTCCGGTGCCTAGGTTAATGCCGGGTGGTCCGTCTGGTTTCATTCCTTTTTTGAGATTTTGTAGTGGTTTGTTAGTGGCGTGCCAGGCAATTTCTGAGGGCATTTAAGAGTCAACCACATTGTGGGTCTGGAGTCACATGTAGACCAGACCCGGTAAGGACAGCTGATTTCCTTCCCTAAGGGGCATTAAACCAAATGGGTTTTTACAACAATTGACAATGGTTCCATGGTCATCATCATTTAATTCCATATTTTTATCTGCTGTGTTGGGATTCGAACCTGGGTCCCCAGAGCATTACCCTGGGTCTCTGGATTACTAGTCCAGAGAATACCATTACAACATTGCCTCCCTCACAGGTCACCTACTGGGTTACATGGATTGTGTACTTAGTGTGAATATTAGAGTATAAGATAGCTTTTGTAACTTGTGCTGTCCTTAGAAATCTGTATATATCTGTGAAGGTATAGTTGTGGGTGAAGGAGTATTGTAATATGGTTCATCTTTTCTTGTTTAATAAATGTTTTATTCTTCGGTTAAAACTTCATCAGCTGACTCCTGTCACTGTTCAGTAGCCTCTCTCCACGTATCTAAACAAAAAAATAAAAGTTGGGATCCATCAAGCCAGGTTCCACCCTGGGATTTGGCTTGGCCAGGAGTAACATCAGCTGGGCTCATAACAGAAGTCAGAATTCCTTCAGCTTAACCAACCTGAAGGGATAGGTATTTATTCATTCTGTCGCTGATTTGCTATATATCAAAATGCCTCATCAACTCAAATGCATAGAATTGGATATGAACACAGCCACAAATCCATCAGATGGATAGTTGTTGCTTTTCTGGGATTATACTAACCACTGATTCTTCTACTTTCTCACTTTTTGCACTGTTTTGTGCAGAATTTGAAGTTAATCTTACTTTAAAAGTTTGACAATATTTAATAGCTTTGAGATTAACTGCAGATGGCACCTTCATATTTAAACTTATTTTTAATTTCACATTTCCCTGCTAAACTAGAGAAGTATCATCTACACTCAAGTTCCATTTGCCTCAGTCTCATATGACTCACTCATAGGGCCCACTCTGCATACAATAAGCATTTATGGATTCAATGATACAATTGTTCAACGCCGCAAAGAAGTCTGAGATTTTTCTTACCACTTTACATCAAAGCTACTTTTTGTGGCTAGTCTTATTTTGATAGCTGGTCTTGTTTGCTCATTAAATATTGTGACTTGAAATTCAAATATTGTTAAAACCTATTCTTGCTTTGCAAAAATATCATTGAATCCGTCGCACATGGTATTATTCCCACAGAAGTGATGCATAGCTGGTCTGGTTGTTCTTTCTTCCCAGGATGAAGTTCTATTTATTTAAAACATACCTATAAACAAAATATTGCCTATGCTAATATGGGACAGCATATTAGACTACCGTTAAATTGGGCAACTGAATTGCTGTGACCAGCTGGAGAATTTTCTCCCATTCTGGGGGGGCTGAGTGGGAGCGGAAGCAGGCGCAGGTGGGTGCGCAGCCGATCGCCGCCCGCGATTGGCTGCATGCCGCCATTTTACGTGGGCAGGCCAATTAAGGCCCACCCAGCATGACATGCTTCCTGTGTGGGCGGGGGGAGTAGGCTGAGCCGGGGCCTGCACTCACGCAAAAGAGCTCTGAAATCTCCGAGGCACGGATCCGCCTCAGGGAGTTTAATTACATTTTGAAAAATTTGAGTAAAGAGAAAAATATATCAGACATGTCAATGAATTTTAATAAAGACATTTATTTGAATTATAAATCTTTCATGAAACCTCATCCTGTTCGTGGATGAGGTTTCATGATAAATGCGAAGGCTGCCTGGGCTCTTCGCCTGCCCGCCAACCTTAAGGTTGGATGGGCAACCCCGTTAATTGTTTTAATTAGTTTTTAAAAGGCCTTTGACAGTTTGACGGGCGCACAGCCGACTCCGGTGTGCGCCTGCTGACCTGAAGATCTGAATGACCTGCGGTGACGTCGGGACGCACGACCGGCTTCACTGCGCTTCATTTTACAAGTCGGCGAGTTCACTGACCTGAAGATTCCGGCCCAGGTTTCTGTTTGAGATTGTTCACACAGTTTTGCAGCTTAAACAAAAACTTAAAAAGTCTGAAACATGGAATGGATCAGTCAACAACTATTGAGAGAACAACTGACCTCTCAGGCACTTCACTAGAGTTCTGGGTTCTGAACAAGGGTAAACGACTATCAAAATGTTGACTTTTCTCAATGGATGTTGTGCATTTCCAGATTGTTCTGCTTTTGTTTCAGATTTACTGTATGCTTTTGGTTTCCATAGGTTCTGATGTCAACTGGATGATGAAAGCTAAATACCCACCAGTGACTGAGAATTGCAAGAATTGTGCAACAGGCCACTCTCACATGATGCTCAGTGATATAGTGATACCAGAAGAGCCCTCCCTACCAACAAATTTTGACATCATTTGCATTCAACCATGTTAATTTGCACTTAACTGACATCAATTGTGCTCAAAAGCAGTCATTGAGCTATCATTTGACATTGCAAGTAATGTAACTAACATCAATGTCATCAACTGCCACAAACAGCGGTGTTCAGACATCTGATTAGCAACACCACTTAAGCATTCAAATATGAAAATGATCAAAGTTTATTTTCCAAATTTCTGAATTTTAAGGACTTCAAAAATCCTAATTTGAGTTAACTTTAGGAAAAGCAGACTCTGTTTAAACATATGTTTTAATAATCTAATTTTATGTTTTTCTTCATAACCTGTAACCTACACAGCCCGCACACCACTCCCACCCCTCCCAATATCGCACAAGTTTTCTTCTCCACCACCCCATAGAAGAAATTCTCTTCCATAACAACCCCGCCGGCAGAGAATTTTCTCCCTTGCAACCACCCCCCCCGCCAAACCCCCGCCCTGGAGCAATTCTCTCCCGCCCTTGAACCACTCCATCTCCCTCAGATTGCAGATGTTCTCTCCCCCTTTCTATCTTTCCCCTTTCCCCATTCTTCTCTCTCTCTCCCTGCTTTCCCCTCCCCCTTTCCATCTCACCCTCTCTCTCACCCCCTTCCCTCATACTCTCTCTCCTCCCCTCACACTCTCTCTCCATCCTTCCCATCTCCTCCCTCTCTCTATCTCCACTTCCCCTCTCTTCCTTCTCTATCCCCCTCCACTCACACTCTCTCCCTCCCCCTCCTCTCTCCTCCCTCTCTCCCCCACCCCTCTCTCTTTCTCTCTCTCCCCTTCCCCTCTCCTCCCTCTCCTTCTCCCCCTCCCCTCCCTCTCCTTCTCCCCCTCCCCTCCCTCTCCTTCTCCCCTCTCCTTACTCTCTCTCCCCCTCCCCTCTCCTCCCTCACTCTCTCTTCCCCTCCTCTCTCTTCGCTCTCTCTATCTCTCCCCGTCCTCTCTTTCCCCCCCCCTCTCTCCCTTACCACCCCCCACTCTCTTTCTCACTCCACTCTCTTCCCTCTCCCTCCCCCTCCCCTCTCCTCACTCTCACTCTCTCTTCCTCTCCCTCTCTCTCCCCTCACCCCTCAGTCCTATCACCCTCTCTTTTTCCCCATTCCCCCCTCATCCCTCTCTCTCTCCCCCTCCCCTTTCCTCCCTCTCTCTCCCAGCTCCCCTCTCCTCCCTCTCTCTCCACCCCTCCCTTCTCCTCCCTCTGTCCTACCTCCTCCCCTTCCCACCCTCCCATTCTCTACCCCACTCTCTCCTCCTCCCTGTCTCCCCCTCCCCTCCCTTCCCTCTCTGTCTCCCCACCTTCTCTCTTTCTCCCCTTCCTCTCCCCTCCCTCCCTGTCTCTCTGCCTCCACTCCCTCTCTCCACCCTTCAACATGCTCTTCCCTCCCATCTCCTCCCTATCTCACCCTCTCCCCTCTCTTCCCTCTCTGTCCCCTCTCCTCCCTCTCTCTCCACCTCCCCTCTCCCATCACACTCTGTCTCTCCCCCTCCCTCTCTATCTCACCCCCTCCCCTTCCCTCTCTTTCTCTCTCCTCCTCCCTCTTGCGTCTACCCCTCCCCCACCGCCACCCAACCTCCTCACCGCAGCTCAGTTTTGCCGCTCCAGCCGGTACTGTAGCTGACAGTGAGGCCGGCCCTGATGCAGGTTTACAGCTGGTGTGGGAGCATCGATGGTGTCGGCAAAGAGGTAAGTATGGGGCGGTGGGGGAGGGGGGGGGGGGGAAATGTTGGTGGGGTTTGGTGGCATTGGAGAGAGTTGTTGGATGGATGGAGTTTCCAAGTTTGGCGGGCCCAGGGCCTGGAGTTCAGTGACAAGAGTGGGGCCCAAGGCTTGTAGGCTGGAAGGAGAATGGAGGGCATAGGTTTGAAGATTGGTGGGGAGAGAGGGGAGTGGTAAGACCCTGAGATTGAATGTGTGGGGGGGGTTGGGTGAGGGGGTGTTGGAAGCATATTGCAAGTATAGACCTGAGACCCTGTGTGTTATCGAGCATGTATTGTATAGTGGAGAGACTTTTTTGGACTATGAAAAAATGAATAAATTCTGGTATTATTTAAATGTTTAATTTTCTTGTATTTTTCAGTGCAGATTGCTGAGTCCATTGGATAGCTTTGAGCACACGGGATACCTTTGAGTGTCTCATAAAGCTTTGAGTGCACTCGATGCCTTTGGATGCCATTGGCCGCAAGTCATCTGTCTATGTATTTGGTGTGGGAATGTTGGGTGGCATATTATAGCATGGCAGGGAAACTAAAAGCTAAGAGGCAATAATTGATGCTTTTATCAGATAACTGACCAAAAGTTTCTTTACTTACCCTCCTCAGCTGAATATACAATGATTACTGGGCTGTAAGGGCCTTCGCCTTTGTTATTGTACACTCCAACTTTTACTTCGTAGGGAGAGAATGGTGGCACGCTTTCATTTCTAAACACGTATCTTGATGCATCTGCTGAGGTTACTGCTGCCTTCATCCAACTTGTTGTTCCAAGCAGTCGAAAGGCAACAACATATCCAAAGCCTTCACCATTTTGTAACTCTTCAGGCACAGGCTAAAAAGCAAAGACAAAAGAGTTACCTAAAAGAAGCAGCAACAAACTACATTTGTATTGCACATGTGCAATAATGAAACATCACAAGTTGTTTCATATAGAATCTGAAAGAAATTGGAGGTGACTTTTTTTGTTCATGGGATGTGGGCATCACTGGCTAGGCCAATCCTTAATTGCCCTCGGGAAAGTGATAGTGAGCTGCCTTCTTGATCCGCTGCAGTCCCTGTGGTGCAGGTACACCCCCAGTGCTGTTAGGGAGGGAGTTCCAGGATTTTGACCCAGTGACAGTGAAGGAACAGCGATATATTTCCAAGTCAGGATGGTGAGAGGCTCAGGGGGGTATCTGCTGCCCTTGTCCTTCTAGATGGTGGTTGTCGTGGTTTTGGAAGATGCTGTCCAAGGAGCCTTGGTGGGTTTCTGCAGTGCATCTTGTAGATGGTATACACTGCTGCTACTGTGTGTCGATGGTGGAGGGAGTGAATGTTTGTGTAAGGCGTGCTAATCAAGTAGGCTGCTTTGACCTGGATGTTGTCAAACTTCTTGAGTGTTGTTTGAGTTGCACTCATCCATGCAAGTAGAAAGTGTTCCATCACACTCCTTACTTGTGCCTTGTAGATGGTGGACAGGGTTTGTCAAGTCAGGTGGTGAGTTACTCAGTGCAGGATTCCTAGCCTCTGACCTGCTCTTGTAGTAACAGTATTTATATGGCTAGTCCAGTTCAGTTTCTGGTCAATGGTAACCTTCAGGATGTTGATAGTGGGGGATTCAGCGATAGTAATGCTATTGAATGTCAAGAGGCGATGGTTAGATTAATTCTTGTTGGAGAAGATCATTTCCTGGCAATTGTGTGGGACAAATGTTAGTTGCCACTTGTCAGCCCAAGCCTAGATATTGTCCAGATCTTGCTGCATTTGGACGTGCGCTGCTTCAGTACCTGAGGAATTGTGACTTGTGCTGGGCATTGTGCAATCATCAGTGAATGTCCCCACTTCTGACCTTATGATGGAAGGAAGGTCATTGATGAAGCAGCTGAAGATGGTTCGGCTGAGGACACTATCCTGACAAACTCCTGCAGTGACGTCCTGGAACTGAGATGATTAACCTTCAGCAACCACAACCATCTTCCTTTGTGCTAGGTATAAATTCAACCAGTGGGGAGTTTTCCCCCTGATTCCCAATGACTCCAGTTTTGCTAGGGTTCCTTGATGCCACACTTGGTCAAATGATGCCTTGATATTAGGGGCAGTCGCTCTCCCGTCACCTCTGGAGTTTAGCTCTTTTGTCCACGTTTGGACCAAGGTTGTAATGAGACTGAATACATGATCACAACTACAGAATGTTCTGTTGTGACCTGAGACTAATAATTTCCCAGAGGCACATAATTCCTCATGCCTGCTTTACATTTTTCAAATCAGAAAGATCCTGCACCATTTTGCAACCAGTAGACTGATCGATACAAGAGCAAAGTCTTTACAAAAGATTTGCAGATCTGCAGGCTATTTTTTTTAAACCAGTTTCAGCCCAAACACCAAGCAAGAATAAAAAACAGGTTCAAAAATATTTCTGGTAATCTTCCTGATGGATTTACTTTATCCAAACTTTGCCGCATTGATTAACTCAGGATCCTGAAATAACACTATCTCAGCTGGCACACTATACAAGCGATTCAACACTCTGAAATGAAATGGAAGAGCGAAAGTCATGGCCACAATACTCTCCAAGTTATCAAACTCATCTGTGCTACAGCCAGAAGTGAGAGAAAGGTTCTTCTCTACAGAGAGTCATGGAGAATCGGGGCTAAGAAGCACTATGGGATACTTGTACATTTCAATGTTAGCATACCCGCTGCTGAGTCAGAGTTTATGGACTCAACCCTTACCTCAAACCTCGAGCATATAAATCTAGGCTGATACTTGATGGCTGTCTTTTGGATGAAATGTTATATTGAAGCCATTTGCTTGTTCAGTTCAGTAAAAAAAAAAGATCCCAATGCAAGTCTTAGAAGACGAGCAGCGAGTTATCCTGGTGTTCTTGCTAACATTCCTCTCTCAACGAACATGACTAAATAGTTAACTTAGGCATTCACCTCTTGCTCTTTGAGGGAACATACTGTGCCCTAAGTGACTGCTGCAACTACCTACATAACCACAGTGACCACACTTCGACAATATTTCATTGGCTGTGAAGCAGTTTGAAATGTCCTGGTGACATGAAATTCATTTTATAAATGCAAGTTCTTTATGTTTTCTCACTCATTAGTGTCTTGCTTTAATGGCTACATATTCTGGACAACTTGCAAAAAATGAAAAAATGGTTAAGAGTGATAATACTTAATTTTCTTTAAAGTTTTAATTGATCAGAGCAATAAAAAACACACAAACTTCAAAGAGAGCAGAGAACAATTAAACTGGATAAGGATTTTAAAACAAATTCATTTTTTTTGCCTATGCAATTTAATGTCTACCATAATCAATGCACATACATTCAATGGAGATGAAATGATATCACTATCCTATTATATCATCTGCTTTTGTTGGAGCTGTCAGTCATCTGAGATAATTTTAGTAATCCCGTATTGAAATAGTTATGATTTCAGCCATACAATAATTTACAGGCCTGCAAAGATGAGAAAATCCACACAGAATATGTAGCCTCAAACTAAGCCTCTTAAATTAATGTTCAAAGGTTGGATGTGCTTTCTGCTCTTTCCACATCATTATAAACGCTGAAGCATTATATCAAGGTATGTTGCATTTCAATTTTGATTGAGAAACATCTTAATATTTAACTGTAATTTGAAACTGTATTCATTATAACTAGATATAATTATGAAAAAGATCATTTGCATTTAGTTTTACATCAATTCATTAAAATTCTGTACTTAACCGTTTGCTTTGTAACAGCAGGCACTCAATTTTGGGGCATAAATGCGTGCACAGTCCCTGTAATGCATGAATATGAATAAGGGCCATATTTTCTTGCTTTAGGCCACTACACACTATAAAATAAGCAAAACCAATATTCTATTTGGTGTTGCAGTTTGCCTGACGATAAAACAAAATCTCAGCATGCATAGATTTGACTTCCTTTTGATCGTTACTATGCATACATAGGGAGGAGCTTCAATCTATGGTGCTCCACCCAAAATTTTTACTTACAGGAGAGGCGACATTTCCCATTTTTATACTGAAAGAGCAGGTTGTTCAACAGTTCCTACACCAGGTGCCAGAAAACATATATTCAGTCCTGGTTGAATTTGAATTTATAACGCCTGTGAAATTCCAGGATTGGCATCCAGGAGTAGGAGGGTGGCAACCTGAAGATGGTCCTGCCATCATGTTGAGCCTCGGAGACTCAAAATGGCAGGTGTCCAGTGGAGTTTTTGCATGAGGAAACATGCAAGAGCCATCATCTCAGGTACAAAACTCACCTCCATAAATTTTATTTTAAGGATGAGGGGGATTGATACAGTCAGGGCCACCCAGCCTACTGCAGTGTGAGGGTTAATAGATTTCAACTCCTGGGCCTCATCTACATGATTGGAATCAGCCTCCTGTTCAAACCCATGGGGAGCAGACAGGATGGAATGTCAGGCACACTGGGTACACGAGTGAATGATTCCTGGCAATAAGATAAGCATTTAGAAGGGTGGGGCTGTAGGGGAGGCCTGCTCCTCCTGGCCCACAAGTATGCAGATATTTTAAAACAAACTTTCTTTTGGGACCCACTCACCTGCTTCAAAGAGGTGAATACTGGCGCTTGCAGGAAGGCAGCAGGACCTAGGGCATGAGTTTCATGGGGCATTTTAACTGTTGCTCACCCAGATTTTGCCTGGTTAAAATTCCGGAGGGGGTCTGTAACTGACAATGAAATTAACATTTCCTAGTTATTCTTTTTCTTCAATAAATTTCCATTGGGATCAGTGGTTGGTTTTCTGCTTTCAATGTAATTGACCCCCAACTGAATTTGAACTATATCACTGCTCCTTCACTGTCGCTGAGTCAACAACCTGAATCTCCCTACCTAATGCACGGTGGGTTTATCTATACCTCATGAACTGCAGTAGTCCAAGAAGGTGATTCACCGCCATCTTCTCAATGGCAGTTAGGGATGGGCAACAAATGCTGGCCTTGCCAGCGATGCTCATATCCCATGAAACATCTGGAATACTGTGTAGAGTTTTGGTATCCTAATTTGAAAATTGATTTGAAATCAAATCCTAATTTGATAGATTGCGTTAGAAACAAAAACAGAAAATGCTGGAAAAACTTCAGCAGGTCTGGCAGCATGTGTGGAGAGAAAAACAAAGTTAACGTTTTGAGTCTGTATGACCCTTCTTCAGAGCTGAAGAGAAGTGGAAATGTGATGAAATTTATACTGTTTAAGCAGGGGTGGTGGGGGGGGTTGGTGTGGGGCAGGCGGAGCTGGACAGAAGGCCAGCGATAGGTGGGGGCAAAGGAGGGATGGACAAAGATGTTATGGACAAAAGGACAAAGGGAGTGTTAATGGTAGTGGTTAGTGCTAAAAAGGTGCTAATAGTAAAGGTAAGAAAGCAGAGTGTGTTAATAGCAGAACAACAGTAGTGCTGTGTGAAAGCACATGGAATAAGTAACAGGTGACCCTGTAGGAGATGAGGCAGGGGGAGGGGACAGCAGTGATGGAAAAATAGGATAGAAAATGAGATATAAAGGGGGATAAAACCATGGATAAATGAATAAAAATAAAAATAGGTGGATAAAAAGTAAAAATGAATGTAGAGAAAAGGGGATTAGAAAAAGGGGATGAGGATGGAGAATAGAGTTCATGGTCTGAAGTCGTTGAACTCAAGGTTAAATCTGAAAGGCTGTAAAGTACCCAATCGGAAGAGGTGCTGTTCCTCCAGTTTGCATTGAGCTTCACTGGAACATTGCAGCAGGCCAAGGACGGACATGTAGACATAAGAGCAGGGTGGTGTGTTGAAATGGCAAGCGACTGGGTCATGCTTGCGGACAGACTGGAGGTGTCTGCAAAGCAATCACCCAGTCTGCGTTTGGTCCCCACAACGTAGAGGACCACATAGGGAGCAACTGATGCAGTAGGCAAAATTGAAGGAGGTACAAGTGAAGCCCTTGGACAGAGAGGGGGGAGGAGGTAAAGGGGCAGGTGTTTCACCTTCTGCGATTGCATGGGAAGGGGATGAGGTGTTGGGGGTGATGGAGGAGTGGACCAGGGTGTCCCAGAAGGGATAGTTCCTACAGAATGCTGAAGAGGGAAGGAGGGGGTTGGTGAGGGGAATATGTGTTCAGTGGTGGCATCATGCTGAAGTTGACGGAAATGGCTGAGGCTGATCCTTTGAATGGGGAGGCTGGTTAGGTGAAAAGTGAGGACAAGGGACCCGAACATGGTTCTGGGAGGGAGAGGAAGGTGTGAGGGCAGAGGAACGAGAGATGGGTCGGATGCGGCTGAGGGTCCTGTCAACCACAGTGAGGGGGAAACCTCGGTTAAGGAAGAAGGAAGACATGTCAGAAGCACCGTTTCGGAAAGTGGCACCATCAGAACAGATGCCATGGAGGCGAAGGAACTGAGAGAATGGGATGGAGTTCTTACAGGAAGTAGGGTGTGAGGAGCTGTAGTCGAGGTAGCTGTGGGAGTCAGTGGGCCTGTGATGAATATTGGTGGACAGTCTATCACCAGAAATGGAGACAGAGAGGTCAAGGAAGCGAAGGGAGATGGGACCATGTGAAGGTGATAGAGGGGTGGAAATTGGAAGCAAAATTGATAGATTTTTCCAGGTCCAGACGAGAGGATGAAGCAGCAACAAAACAGTCATCCATGTACCAAAAAAAGAGTTGTGGGAGGGGGCCTGAGTAGGACTGGAACATGGAATGTTCCACATACCCCAGAAAGAGACAGGCATAACTGGGACCCATGCAGGTACCCATAGCCACACCTTTTATTTGGAGGAAGTGAGACAAGTTTAAGGTGAAATTGTTCATTGAGAGAATGGTGGTGGATGGTGATTGTTCGGGCCTCTGTTCAAGGAAGAAATGGAAAACCCTCAGACCATCTTGGTGGGGGATGGAGGTGTAGAGGGATTGGATGTCCATGGTGGAGATGAGGCAGTTAGGGCCAGGGAGCTGGAAATTGTTGATATGATGTAGGGCATCAGCAGAATCGCGGATGTAGGTGGGAAGAGACTGGACAAGAGGAGAGACAGCAGACTCAAGATAGGAAGAAATAAGTTCCACGGGGAAGGAACAAGCTGACACGATTGGTCTACCGGGACAATCCTGTTTGTGGATTTTGGGAAGGAGGTAGAAACGGGCCGTCCATGGTTGGGAGGCTATGAGATTGGAAGCTGTGGAGGGAAGATCTCCAGAGGAGATAAGTTCAGGAAAAAATGGATAGAAAATAGGATAAAAAGGGGGATAAAACTACAGTTAAATTAATAAAAATAAAAACAAAAATAAAAATAAAAATAAAACAAGTGGATAAAAAATAAAAATGAATGTAGAAAAAAGGCAATAAAAAAGGGGGTGAGGATGGAGGAGAGTTTCATGGTCTGAAGCTCTTGAACTCAATGTTAAGTCCAGAAGGCTATAAAATGTCTCGTCTAAAGATGAGGTGCTGTTCCTCCAGTTTGCGTTGAGCTTCACTGGAACTTTGCAACAGGCCAAGGATGGACATGTGGGCATGAGTTGTGTAGAGATGGCAAGTGACCGGAAGGTCTGGGTCATGCTTGCAGACAGACTGGTGATGTTCCTCAAAGCGGTCACCTAGTCTGTGTTTGGTCTCCCCAATGTAGAGGAGACCCCATTGGGAGCAGCGGATGCAGTAGACAAAATTGAAGGAGGTGCAAGTGAAGCATTGCTTCACCTGAAGGGAATGTTTGTGCCCTTGGATGGTGAGGAGGTAAAGTGGGAAGGAGCCATTGGGAAGTGGATGAGGTGTTGGGGGTGATGGAGGAGTGGACCAGGGTGTCCCAGAGGGAACAGTCCCTACGGAATGCTGACAGGGACGGGGTGTGAGGGGAAGATGTGTTTGATGGTGGCATCATGCTGCAGTTGGTGGAAATGACGGAGGATGATCCTTCGAATGTGGAGGCTGGTGGGATGAAAAGGGGGACCCAATCATGTTTCTGGGAGGGAGGGGAAGGTGTGAGGGCAGAGGCATGGGAGATGGGTCAGGCATGGCTGACGGCCTTGTCAACTACAGTGGGGGTGGGGGGGGTGGAATCCTTGGTTAAGGAAGAAGGAAGACATGCCAGAAGTGCCATTTTGGAAAGTGGCATCATCGGAACAGATGTGACAGACAAAATCACCACCCTTGTCAACAGGTTTGATAGCAATGTTGGGGTTGGACCTGAGAGAACGGAGTGCAGCAAGTTCAGAGGAAGACAGGTTAAAATGAATGATGGGAGCAGAGAAATTAAGACGGCTGATGTCATTCCCACAGTTCTCAATAAAAAGATCAAAAGTGGGTAAGAGGCCAGAGGGATGGGTCCAGGTAGAGGGAGAACACTGGAGGTGGGTGAAAGGGTGTGTGGGGGGGGAATGGTAGGGGGGAGGGGGGGTGCGGAGGGTGAGGACTCTTGCCCAAGGAGGTCAGCACGGAGGTGAGGGTGACAGAAGAAGAATTCAATGATATGCGAGCTCGAAATTCACTGAAGTGGGGGCGTAAGGGGATACAATGGAGTCCTTTGTTAAGCACAGATCATTCAGCTTCAGAAAGGGGAAGGTCAGATGATATTGTGAATACAAGGCAAGAGGTGGGCTTAGAGGAAAGGATGTGTCAGAGGGAAGGAAAGGGGATGAAGGATCTGGAGGGGTATCGTTATCCATAAGGTGTAAAAACCTGAGTTTTTATTGTGTTCATTTCTGGTCCCCGCCAACATGACAAAAGATATTGAGATTCTGATGAGGGTGCAGACAAAGGTGCGCAAAATGTTACCACATTATACAACTCCTAGGGTGGAATTTCCCTAGCCCACTGGTGGCGAGTGTGATAGGTGGAAAATAGGGTGGGTCCCAACTCACGACGGCCTGAAGGCAGATTGCAATTGTCCACTCAGCCTGCCAATGGGGGTCACATTTCCCACCATCAGTCAGCCGGGAGCTAATTGTAATACATTAGCTTATAATTAAAAGGCCATCCTGGCAGGCTCTTGGAACCCCGCCGTATCATCCATCCACGTCAGTGGGAAATACATGCCGATGTGTTTTACAACAGTGCACAGACGACATGCACTTGGCGGCCTTCGCTTTGGGGGAACTGTGGTGAGTGAGCAGTAGCATTCCCTACAGCTCGTCTGTTGTTTACAAGCCTCAGGGGTGCCAGGTGGCGGGGGAAACTGATGCCTGGCCCCGAAGGTGACTGCTGAGGGGTGGGGGGTATCTGGCGGCTTGTGCTGCCCTGACACTGCATCCCATGCACAGGCAATCGAGGTGGGGGTCAAGGTAGATGAGGGAAGTGGCCATGCATTAGGGGCACCTGTATAAAGGGACCACGCCTCTGCAACTAAGACAGATCAGACGTAGCCACAGTGATATGATTGGGGTCGGGCTCCTAGCCTGCCCGCCCGTGCAAGCAACACAGAGGTAACAAAGGGCAATCAAGTGCTCCAGACCTTACCAGCGCCCCCCACCCACCACCCACCGCCCTGGCCGCCCCTTGACGCCCCCCCCCCCCCCCCCCCCCCCCCGGGCAACGACTTCAAATCCGCCCCCACTTTATTGGACCGCGGTGCAATTGGACTGCACACATTGTACAATTTCCTCGCTAACGCTGGCCATGCAGCAGTCACTGCTAAAGGCACTCACAGCCCCTTACAATCTCAGCATCCTGGTTTGGACCAGTGTCCCCCATGTCGCAGGTTGACAGGGCAGCCATGCAGTACACTCATCTCTGGCCATCCGAGGGGTGACCAGCACTCTCTAGGAAGCATTAAGGGGCAGTCACACAGGGCAAGAAAAGGTAATAACCACGTCTCTCTATCATGCTGCAGGTGGACCACGTCAGGATCATGGATCCTGGTGACCTACCTGTATGCCTGATGGCCTACAGTGGCTGTAGAAGACTGAGGAGAGAGCGACTGAGGCTCCTGGCTGTGCAAAGGCAAGAGCAGCAACCTCATGAAAAAGGGGCAGCAGGGGCTCCCGCACACACTGCCCAGGAGCGAGAGCAAGCCATGGCTGGTTGGCACCTAGCGACACCCAGGGTCTATAGACACCGCCTGCCTTTCCTGCAGATGACTGAGAACCAGTGTTGCTGATGATTGCGCATGTCTAGGGACCTGGTGGCTCACATCTGCCACTTACTTAAGGACTTGGTGCCAAGAGGACAAGGAGGGCATCCACTGCCAGTGGCTGTGAAAGTGACCGCGGTGCTCATTTTCTGTGCCGGTGGCTCCTTTAAGGGCTCCACAGGTGTCTTCTGTGGGGTTTCACAATCCGCCACCCACAGATGCATCCATGAGGTCACAGATGGCATCCTCTCTATGGGACACAACTTTGTGTATTTTGCCCGGGGCCGGGACAGCCAGGATGCAAGGGCCATTGGATTCGCCCTGATCTCGGGATTCCCACAGGTGCAGGGTACGGTTGACTACATTCATGTGGCGCTCAGGTCTCCATTGCTACACTCAAGTGGATTTCATCAACCGCAAGGGCTTCCACTAACTGAACGTGCAGCTGGTGCGCGACCACCAAAAACGTATCCTACAGGAATGCGCATGGTTTCCAGGGAGTGTGCATGACACCAACATCCAGAGTCGCTCACAGATCCCTGCAGTCATCCAGGGTCCACAAAGACTGCAGGGTTGGCTCCTCAGGGACAAGGGCTACCTGCAGAGCTGTGGTTGATGACACCCACAGACTGCAGCAGAGCAATGCTATAATGAGGCTCATGCAGCAGCTTGCAACTTGGTGGAGCAGACCACTGGGATGCTGAAGATGCGGTTCCGGTGCCTGGACCAGTCTGGTGGAGCCCTGCAATACTGTCCCCAGAGGGTGCCACGCATCGGTGCCGTCTGCTGTGCACTTTCCAACCTGGCTCTCCAACAGGGAGAGGAGCTGGCTAAGGAGGAGATGGAGAAGCTGCACATCTCCTCCAATGAGGAGGATGCTGACAGGAATGAGGGTGAGGTGTCCTCAGTGGTGATGACAACAGGGATGAGGCTCTCACCCTGGCTAGATGAGGCAGGCGCACTCAGGAGGCCCTCAAAGCTGCCAGATTTGTGTAAGATGATGACGACGTGCAGTGAGGTGTCCCCATAGATCCTCACATCACAGTTGTGAATGTTTGACTCCAGTCTGGCTTATAGCAGCGCAAGTACCCTCAATGAGAATGTTTCTGTCATAGAGATGCAGCAGAGTCCCTAATAGTCACTTGATTGCAGGAGGATGATGACAACATGCAGTGAGGACACTCCATAGATCTTCATGTAGATCTGAGAATGTCTGATTTCTGTCTGGCTGAGGGCAGCTTGCTTGTGCTCCATGATCAGGGCCATCTCAGAGATGCAGCCATGAAACTTTAGATGCACCTGATACTGTGTCTGCCTTCAGCACTTCAGCCCTTCAGGAGCTGGTGCACAGCAACACTGGTTGTAGATGCTGGTGTGATGGGGGACAGCCCCATCTTAAAGGTGCTGAGTGCACACAGAGAGAATGAGAGAACTCTGTGGTGCCTGCCCACTACATTGTGGCAGCAATGACCAGCACAGCTGAGGTGCAGGCATCAGTAATGTTTACAGTGGGTATGAGACTGGACCATCACTGTGGTCTGAAGGCTGTACAGAATACAGGGAAGATGCCCTGGACTGAGACAGCTGCCATTTATCTTGTTCAGAAAGGTATCACATCTGAGTGACAAGAACATTGCTCATCAGAACAAGGAGCCATAGGCAGGGAGACATTCTTGGGAGTTTATTGACAACAGTGAATATTACGTACAAGTGATTAACACCCTTGCCCAGACTGTGCAACTAATTCTCCTTAACTTTCCTAACCATGCCGCTACGTCTTGGTGCTCTCCAGACATCCACAGCGGAGGTGGTGGACATCCTCTGGCCCCAGCCTGCCTTCGGGGTCCTACTGTGTGGCAGTGACACCCACCTTGGCCTGTGAAGGTGGATCTGCAGAGGTCACAGGAAGAGGGGAGTCTGATGGGCTGGTTACTCCCAAAGTCACCTGGGTCGATGGCCCTGGACTGTGCATCTGCTGATCCTCCTATGGGTGCCCGAGAGCCCCTGGCTGACTCCGTTAGCGGAAGGGGAAGCTGGAGTGAGATCGAGCTACCCAGCACCACCCTCGCGTACACACTGTTGGAGGCCAACTGTGACATCAGCGATGGAGGTAAGCCCGCGCAGCAGTCCAGGAGTGACATGCTGTACCAAAGTCTCCATGGCGGCCACCATCCTGCTAGTGTTTACCTCGGTGCGTTGGCATGCCGGAGCTATCACCACAGACTGAAGGCAGACAGGCTCCTCCATTATGCCTTGCAATCTGAGGAGTGCAGTGGACATCCCTTCCTGATGTTCCTGAGCTTGCCTTTGCAGCTCCAGCAACTGTGCCATCACTGAGTCCCAGAGGCTCATCATCTGACTCGGACTCAGCAAAGTTCTGGCCTCCAGCAGTCCTCTGAGTGCCAGAGACCTGGGAAGTCCCTGTCTCCGCCTGCTGTGGATCAGAAAGTGCAATGTGCTCACCAGATTGTTGTCCCGAGGCTACTCTAAAGCTAGGCCCCACCAAGGTGCGTGTCTCTGCACTGGTGGAGGGTGTGGGTGAGCACTGTGACAGGACTTCTGGGACTGTGCCTTGATGATTCCTCTTTTGAGGTTTCTGTGGAGCTTGTTTGGAGGCACAGGGTCGTGGACTCTGTCGGCTGCTTCCCAAATGTGCCTGCAAAAGCAAGGGGAGATAATTATGCATGGCAGTAGGCTGTGAAAGAGGACACATCATTCACGGCACGGTAGTCTGATGGATGATGCACTGCTGGATCCTCACGTGGTACAGCAGTGCTGACCTCACTGTCAGCACAGGACCAGTACCAGTCCAGATTGTTGCCAGCCAGCTGGATGTCTCTGTTTTCAAATTTTGTCAGAACTTTGAATTCCAGCACCCCTCCACCTGTCTGCGACCTTTCCCTCCTGTTGTGTGCCAGATTATCCTGCATGGATAGTGATGGGGAGAGTGTATCAGGATGCCTACTAGGCCAGATGATGAGTATGCTTGGCCTGTGTGGGTGGTGAGTGGTCCCATGGATGGGATGAGGACAATGATGGTGTGTGTGAAAGAATGAATGGTGATGTCCCTTGAACTTTCAGCGAGTGAGATTCCTGTGATGGGTTTGTGAATATGTGAGTTGGGAGTGATGAAAAGAGTGACTTACCCTGGTGGAACAGAGGAGATCATTCATCCTTATGCGGCAATGGGTGGCTGTCCCCTGCTGAAGGATGTTGGCGCTGACCACTGCTGCCATCGCCTCCCAAGCCAGGTTGGTGACATTGCTACCCATCCTGCGGCCAAAGCAGGGGTGGAGCAAATTCCATCAGGCCTCCACGGCATCCAGCAGCCGCTCAAGGGGCCCGTCGGTGAAGCAGGGGGCTGCAGTCTTTTTGCCTTTGCTGGCCATGTCTCCCAGGAGTGGTGGTGAGCTGCTGGAGATGAACACATTGCTGGGTGCTGCCTTTTAAAGATGGCGGCCGGTGTGATGCAACAGCAGGGTGAAAGCGAGCAGGCAAATGACAGCCCGCCCGCTATGGAAATGGCGTGTTTGGCAGGAGTGAATATATAATGAGGTGGGCTCAGGAAGATACGGCGTGAAATCCCCCCATTTTCACTGGCAGGTAGGACTCCATTTTACCTGCCCGCTACTGCACTTAGTGCAATTGTGGGAAAATTCAGCCCCTAGTTATGAGACTCCAAAATTAGAGAAACAGAAATATTGAGATGATATGAATTATATTTTTAAGTGATGAACATTTTTGATGGATGATGAATATAAATATATAAAAGTGATTGGCAAAAGAATCGAGTGATTCATGAGGAATAACATTTTTAAACAGTGACTTTTGCGATCTGGAATGCACTGCCTGAAAGGATGGTGGAGGCAAATTCAATTGTGGTTTTCAAAAAGTATAGCTCCTGAAAGGGAAAAACAAAAGCATGGTTAGAGTGAAAGGGTGGAGGAGTGGGACTAGCTAAATAGCAGAGGCAGCATAGACTTATCATGGGCTGAATGGCCTCCTTTCATGATTCAATGGGCAAAATTTTGCCCTTGATGGGTGGGTGGGCCCGGGCCCCACCAGCTTGGCAGCAGGCGGGCAACCAATCATCGCCGCCGAAACGGGCCCCACTGCCATTTTGAGTGGGCGGGCCAATTAAGGCCCGCCCAGCGGGCTGCCCGACGGGAAGTGCTATGCTTCCTGTGTGGGGGGTGGAGGGATTCCCCAACCGTCAAAGTGCGCTCTTTCACACATGCGCGCGAAAGAGCGCACATCTCCCGGAGACAAAGTGCTGTCTCAGGGAGATTGGTGAAAGTTTCATAAACCTCAAAAATACAATAATGAAATAATTATTAACATGTTCCCCTCGAGATGGGACATGTTAATAAATATGACAAAAATTTTATTAAAGATTTTTTAAACAGACATGAAACCTCATTCCGCTGGGGCTCCTGGCCTGCCCGCCAGCCTTAAGGTTGGACGGGCAGGTCCTCTAAATGGCTTAATTATCCTGCCAATGGCCTCAATTGGCCATTGACAGGTCGGCAGACGGACAGCTGATTTTGCTGTCCACCCACCTTCCTGAATATTTAAGTGGGGCAGGATGACATCAGGGGGATCCCCCGACGTCATCCCACATCATTTTTGCATCAGTGAGCAGGCCCCGCCCCCAGCTCTGATGGAAAAATTCTGGCCTTTGATTCTATGAATCAGATACAGTCCAGTTGCATAGGTTATTTGGGATGGAGAGAGATGTTAGGACAAGGGATTAGGCCTATTAAAGTTGTAGGCAATGAGTTAGGTTGGATGTCAGGAAGTATCTTTTTATGCAGAGCAATTTTCCTTCTGGAACAAACCGTCAAGTTTTGTGGTATGTATAAAGTCATTACAGCCCTTAAAAAAGTCCTTGATAAATTCCTGATGAAAGAGAGCATTTCCAGATACTGGAGACAAATTGCTACTTAGTCGAGACTGGAATAACGTGGGCAGCTGAAATCTTGAACTTGCTTGATTGCTTTAGAGAGTTGGAAATGAATTTTCCAAGGATTTCCCCGAAATTGGCGACAACTTTTGCTCTTTTATTTGCCTTTTCAAGGAGACAACGTTTCCAGGGTATGGATAGATGGTATGACAGATGGAACAAAAACAAAAAATGATGGAAAAACTTAACAGATCTGACAGCATCTGTGGAGAAAAGACAGAGTTAACGTTTCAAGTCCGTATAACTCTTCTTCAGAGCTAAAGGGAAGTAGAAATTTGGTGAAATATATACTGTTTAAGTGGGGTGGAACAGGTGAAGATGGATAGAAGGCCAGTGATAGGTGGGGGCAAAGGAGAGATTGCAAAAGATGTCATAAACAAAAGGTCAAAGGGTTGTTAATAGTAGTGGTTCTGGCTAAAGGAGGTGCTAATGGTAACATTAAGAATGGAAAGCAGAATGTGATAATGGCCGGACAAGGGTACACACTCTGGAAAGTGACAGATAGCCCTAGTAGGGGTGGGGATGGGGGAGGGTACGGTGGTGGGAAAAAAATCAAAAATAGGCTAAAAGCTGGGGATAAAACAATGAATAAAAATGGAAATACATTTAAAAAATAATAATGTTGAAAATAAGTGGAAACAATTTAAATAAAAATTTAAAAATAAAAATGAATATAGAAAAAGGGGATCAAAAAGGGGTGGGGATGGAGAGAGAGTTCAAGGTCTGAAGTTGACAGATGGCATTGAGTGGATGGCATGGGTTCAATGGGGCTGGTGGTTTTTTATTGCTCTTTTTTTCCTTGTGTGTAAAATAAGGAGCTGCATTTAGGATCATTGAGCAAAAATAAATACTATTATTGTCCAGTATTATTCTTTTGTTTATATATTATTGTGCTCAATTCCATCCAGTAGTTCTGAATCTCTCATTGTTTCATATTTCAATAGTTGTGGACTTTCTTACATAGCTCTATTTCTGAAAATTAATTTTCTGATCGTAAATTGAGCTTACCTCCCAAGTTATCACCAGTTCAGATCGACTGCCACCTCCCCCACTAACATTAGCTGGACCCATGTCAGGAACTGTAAGGAAACAAAAAGAATGGGTAACTTTGGATCACAGGAAACTTGAACAGGAAGCCTGCAGAAAATAAACAATGTGACCCATTTCTTATTTAACAAAATGTCTTATTTTCCCAGATGAATGCAAAGGTGCTATCCATACAATATTCATAATCATAGTCTAGGTGCAGGCAGGATTAGGGTAAAAGATCTGTTAAAGAGTGAGTTGTAAATAAATACTGGGGGACATCAAGGACAGAAGAAGCCAGTACAAAGCGTCCCGAAAGAAATTCATGTGTGTGGTGCAGCAACAAGTCAGTTGAAAAGAAATTGTCCTGAGCTTTCAAAGGAGCTCAGCAGGACACAGCAAGAGGCCACTAACATGAGATGGGGAGAACACAGGAGAACACCAAGAAATGTGTTTAGTGTACTGTACCAGACACCTAACCTCAAGTATTAAGCCATACTTCAATACACTATTACAAAACAAGGTGGTGTAGTGGTATTATCGCTGGATTAGTAATCCAGAGACCCAGGGTGATACTCTGGGGACCTGAGTTTGAATCCCGCCATGGCAGATCAGCAGCAGATGGTGGAATTTGAATTCAATAAAAATCTGGAATTAAAAGCCATCTGGTTCATTAATGCCCTTTTAGTCCTTAACTGGTCTGGCCTACAGATGACTCCAAATCCACAGCAATATAGTTGACTCTTACATACTCAGTCAGAAAGAAACAAAAAAGGAACGAAAGTGGATTGTCGACACCGCAAAGTCCTCCTTACTATCATCTGGGGCTAATGCCAAAAGTGGGAGAGCTGTCTCATAGTTAAGCAGCAGCCTGACAGTCATCCTCATGGAATCATACCTTGCAGATAATATCCCAGACTCCACCATTACCATCACTGGGTATGTCCTGTCCAACTGGCAGGGCAGAGATGGCAGCACAGTGGTATGCAGTCCTCAATGTCGACTCTGCACCCCGTGAAGACTCATGGTATCAGGTCAAACATGGTCAAGGGAACCTCCTGCTGATTATCACGTGCTGCCCTCCCTCAGCTAATGAATCAGTGCTCCTCCACGTTGAACATCAATTGGAGGAAGCACTGAAGGCGGCAAGGGTGCAGAATGTTCCCTGGATGGAGAACATCAATGTCCATCAGCAAAAGTGACTCGGTAGCACCACTACTGAACAAGCTGGCCGACATAGCTGCTAGACTGGCCCTGTGGCAGGGGGTGAGGGAACCAACAAAAGGGAAAAACCTATTTGACCTCATCCTCCCCAAACTGCCTGCCGCAGATGCATTTGTCCATGTCAGTATCGGTAGAAGTGACCACTGCACAGCCATTGTGGAGACGAAGTCCCGCCTTCATATTGAGGATACCCTCCGCCATGTTCAATGGGATAGATTTTGAACAGACGTAGCAACTCAAGACTGGGCATCCATGAGCAGCAGCAGAATTGTAGTCAAACACAATCTGTAACCTCATGGCCTGGCATATCCCCTGCTCTAGCATTACTATCAAGCCAGGGGATCAACCCTGGTTCAATGAAGAATGCAGGAGGGCATGCCAGGAGCAGCACCAGGCATACCTAAAAATGAGGTGTCAACTTGGTGAAGCTACAACACAGGGCTACTTGCATGCCAAACAGCACATACAGCAAGTGATAGACAGAGCTAAGTGATCCCACAACCACGGATCAGATCTAAGCTCTACAGTCCTGCCACATCCAGTCATGAATGGTGGTGGACAATTAAACAACTCACTGGAGGAGTGGCTCCACAAATATCCCCATCCTCAATGATGGAGGAGCCCAGCGCAGCAGTGCAAAAGATAAAGCTGAAGCATTTGCAACAATCCTCAGCCAGAAGTGCCAAGTGGATGATCCATCTTGGCCTCCTCCAGGAGGTCCCCAGCATCATAGATGCCAGTCTTCAGTCAATTCGATTCACTCCACATGCTATCAAGAAATGGCTGAAGGCACTGGACACTGCAAAGGCTATGGGCCCTGACAGCATTCCGGTAATAGTACTAAAGACTTGTGCTCCAGAACCTGCTGCACCCCTAGCCAAGCTGTTCCAGTACACCTACAGCACTAGCATCTATCCGGCTATGTGGAAAATTGCCCAGGTATGTCCTGTACTCAAAAAGCAGGACAAATCCAACCCAGCCAATTACCGCTCCACCAGTCTACTCTCGATCATCAGTAAAGTAATAGAATGGGTCATCAACAGTGCTATCAAGTGGCACTTACTTAGCAAGTTATTACCTGCTCACTGATGCCCAGTTTGGGTTCTGCCAGGGCCACTCAGCTCCTAACCTTTTTACAGCCTTGGTTCAAACATGGACAAAACAGCTGAACTCCTGAGGTGAGGTGAGGTGAGAGTGACTGCCCTTGACATCAAGGCAGCATTTGACTGAGTGTGGCATCAAAAAGCCATAGCAAAACTGGAATAATGGGAATCAGGGGGAAAACTCTCCGCTGGTTGGAATCATACCTAGCACAAAGGAAGATGGTTGTGGTTGTTGGAGGTCAGTCACCTCAACTCCAGAACATCACTACAGGAGTTCTCAGGGTAGTGTCCTAGGCCCAACCACCTTCAGCTGCTTCATGATCAACCTTCCTTCCATTGTAAGGTCAGAAGTGGGGATGTTTGCTGATGATTGCACAATGTTCAACACCATTTGTGACTGCTCAGATACTGAAGCAGTTCATGTACAAATGCATCAAGACCTGGACAGTATCCAGGCTTGGGCTGACAAGTGGCAAGTAACATTTGTGCCACACAAATGTCTGGTAATGACCATCTCCTACAAGAGAGAACCCAACCATCGCCCCTTGGTGTTCAATGGCATTACTATCACCGAATTCCCCACTATCAATATCCTGGGAGTTACCATTGACCAGAAACTGAACTGGGCTAGCCATTTAAATACTGTGGAGGTCAGAGGCTAGGAATTATGCAGTGAATAACTTGCCTCCTGACTCCCAAAGGCTGTCCACTATGTACAAGGCATAAGTCAGGAGTGTGATGGAATATTCCCCACTTGCCTGGATGAGTGCAGCTTCTGAAGAAGCTGGACACCATCCAGGACAAAGCAGTCTGCTTGATTGGCACCACATCTACAAACATCCACTCCCTCCACCACTGAAGCACGGTAGCAGCAGTGTGTATCATCTACAAGATGCACTGCAGGAATTCACCAAAGTTCCTCGGACAGCACCTTCCAAACCTATGACCAGTAGCATCTAGAAGGACAAGGGATACAGATAGATGAGAACACCCCACCAGCTGGAAGTTATCCTCCAAGTCACTCACCATCTAGACTTGGAAATATATCGCCATTCCTTCACTGTCACTGGATCAAAATCCTGGGACTCCCTTCCTAACAGCACTGTGGGTGTATCTACACCACATGGACTGCAGTGGTTCAAGAAGGCAGCTCACTACCACCTTCTCAAGGGCAACTAGGGATAGGCAATAAATGTTGGCCCAGCCAGCGAAGCACACATCCCGTGAGTGAAAAAAAAAAACCACTGAACACATGGCATTTATATTTAATCAGCATTTCTGACCACATCTATCAAGTCTAAGGAACTTAGGCTATTCATTATATAGGGTTTATTTTTGAAATTTACAATAACCAAGGCTTTTATGAATTAATTTTAAAACCTACTGTAACATTTCATTGAGTTGGCAAAAATTTCTACATGAAAAACTAGCAAGATCAATCTTAATCCTAATGTTTTGTTAAATAATTAATAGCAGCCATCACAGCATTTCATGTAGTTTTGTCAGAAAGACAAACCAACAATACATCAGAAAAGTATTCTCCAGCAAAACCTTGAAACCCACAAGACAAACTGTGAAAGGGATTCTACAGGACAAAGATAAAGTTAAAATATATAGAATTACACAGTATTTGCAGTGCAGAAACAAACCATTCAATCAAACTAGTCCACACTATTGTTTATGCTTGCACGAGCTTTCTCCCACATTAATTCATATAACCTTACTGAAATCCCAGAGTTGAAAATGAAGTTAGTGCCAAAGAATGTTCACAATTGCAATGCAAAAGGAGGAAAGAAATTACTGCTTACAGAGCAATTCATATGTGTTATGTTTCTTTTGTCGGGTCGTTTTGTTTGCGAACGCGGTTGCACACCTATCTAACGGTGGGTGAGTTGGCAACAATATACTGCAGATACAGAGATCAATATAAGATGAAGCACATACTGTTTATTTACACAAGCAACAGAGCACTAACACAATGTGTGCCTCTCCAACCAGACCCTACTCTAAACTACTGATAAACATTGTAGCCCGCGCTCCACAGCAACTGGGTGATACAGTCACGTAGTCAATCTGCTCACACGCTCTTAAAGGTGTATTGCACCTCAGATTACCACATCCCTCCCCTTTACACAAAAGTACAATTTACAATCTTTACACTATATCAACTATTTACATAAATTAACTATTTACAAATTCAGTCTCTCTGAAGGTTCTTCAAAGATGTTGAATGTCGTAGTTCTACGACTTTGGATGGTTTATCGAAGGCTTCCCTCTCAGGAGTCATCTGTCCACTAGGATCTCCAGTAGGAACCTGTAAATTTGTCTCTTCTACTTTCTCAGGCTCAACAAATCCTACAGGTGCTTCCAAAGCTTCCTTCTCCTTCCTTCTACCTGTGGTGTAGACTCCAATGGGAATGTTTTCACCTCTTTCGGGCCCAATCGCATACACTCCTGCTGCCCTCCTCCATCAACAATATGAAGAAAGGTCCTCAAAACCAGGATGTGGGGAAGGCTAAATTCAACACGGTATGATCAGCTCCCCGTTGTGTAAAAATAAAATAAAAATTTCGGAGGGTTGTTCGTAATTCCACTTTTTCTTCCTATGTGTCTTCTTTTGATGGGTTTTCTTCTTGGCAGTGCTGACTTTAATCTCAGCCTTCTTTTCAATTTCCCTATTGGCCAGACGAGGCTCAGGTGTAAGCTCAACTTGAGTGAACTCAGTGGTTGAGTCTTCGACCATTTCCTCATCTCTCAGCCCCTTTGAAAACTCAGGGGTCTCAATTTTTAAAACTTCTTGGTTTCCACATAGCTGATTCTTTAGCTCTTGTATTTCTTTTTTATATTTGTTAGTTATTGCCTGGGGAATTAAATATCGCTGTGTTTTCTCAGCTAATTTATTCTTCATCTCAGCCAGAGATATGCTGAATTCTTTCTGTTCTTCCTCATATCTTTTTAGTGGTACAAATTGGATCTGAGGGAATCTTGCAATATGCGAAAGTCCTTCAGCAGGTTTTCTTTTCCTTTTTGGAGGTTACTGACTTCAACTCAAACTCTGCCCTGAAGCATCAACTCTACGGCTTACTTTTGTTGTGTTTTTACATGCTCCTTTTTCCAAACAGTAACATTTCCTGCTTCTGATTGAGATCTCAGTAGTCTGTCAAGTTTAATCTCTCTTAGCCAGTATCTTCTGAGGAGACTCAGTTTTCTGCTAGCTATCACTATTAGGGTAGATTATCAGACTGATTTTCATACTGTACTGGAACCTTGCATAGACCTCTTTGGCGTATGTCTTCACCAGTATAACATTTTTAACATAGCAACTGAGTTTTCCATATTTAGTGAGTGGCTTCCTCCATTCAAATATATGAACATATGTTCCCCTATAACTGTCATGGAAGCCCTTGTATCCATCTCCATTTGGATGGGTTTTCCATTGACTTCCACTGTCACATAGATTGGCTCTGTTTTACCCATTTTTAAGTTGTGTAGTGAGTAACTATCTGACTCTGTTTCTTCCGGTTCCTCTATTATGTGGATTTTACAATTTCTGCCTTTTTGTTTAAAACTTTGTCTCAATCTGTCTTTACAATATCGCATAATGTGCCCATTGCGATGGCAGTAGAAACACTTAATCCTTTTAAATTGCCATTCATTTGCTGGCTGTCTGGTTCCGTTATTCTGCCACTATTATTGTGGATTTTTTCTGTTAAACCATTGCTTTTTGCTGGTCTGTTAATGGTGGCTGTTTCACGCCTTTCCGTGGAGCCCTGCGCTTTTGTGCCATTTCTAACCAGTGCTTTCTCCCAACATGAAGGAAGGCGCCATTTTGTGCTCCCTTAATTACTTCTGAATCCCTGACTGCACTCTCCATTGTGAGCACCAACTTCAGCACCTTACTGAAGTCTAAATTAGTGTCTGACAACACCATTTTTGAATGGCATCTTCGTTAATCCCATATATGAATCAGTCTCTTAACATATCATTAATCGACATCCAGAGCTCACAATGCTCCGTCAGTTGTTCTAAGGCTGCTACATAGCAAGCAACTGGCTCTCCAGGAAGGGGGGTGGGGGGTGGGTGGGGGGCGACACCTCAAATTGAATTTAAAATGCTACGTTGTTACCGAGGGTTTTGGCTGAAAGTGGCTTTTCACAACATTTACCAACTCATCAAAGCTCTTGGAATCTGGGGGTTTAAATGCCGTTGGACTACAAATTAGGCCATATGTTTTACCGCCACATGTCAATAAGAGGACTGCTCGCCTCTTCTCCTCCCCCAATATGTCATTGGCCAAAAAGAAAAACATGAGGTGTTCAATATAATTTGACCGGTCATCAACGGTCTGATCAAACGGTTTGATATGTCAAACTGTGGCATACTGGAGGGAGATAAATTCAACAACAATGGTGAGGGCTGTCCTTATAATCAGCCTGCAAGGCACAGCTGATTCACTTCAGTAGAATTTTCACAGCTTTCCTTGGTGTTGTCGATTGGTCGTGTTTTGCCTCGTCACCAGTTGTAATGTTCCTCCTGTTGGGTCACTTTGCTCAGCGAACACGGCTGCACGCCTATCTACTGATCAGTGAGTTAGTAAACAAGATACTGCAGACACAGGGACTAATATAAGATGAAACACATGCTGTTTATTAACACAAGTAACAGAGCACGAGCACAATATGTGCTTCTCCAACCAGACCCTGCTCTAAACTACTGATTAACATTGTAGCCTGCGATACACAGCAATTGGGTGAGACAGTCATGTGGTCAATCTGCTCATTTTCTCTTAAAGGTATATTGCATCTCAGATTACAACTGGCTGCGCATACAGAACTTGTGCTTTTTAGAGCCAATAGATAACCTCTCGTCCAATCAGTTCATACATGGGAAATGAACTAATGGTCACATTATGATCATGTTTCTATGAAATTTTTTTAAAAAAATCATTCTTTTGGGTTTATTAAATATTTACGGCAACAAAGTTCCAATTACTGCCTGGGTGAAACTGGGGCAGCTCAACCTATGATGGACTGTTAAATAAGTTGGAACTGATTTGTACCAAGATTCCACTCTGTGCTTTCCATTCTGCCAACTTCTAGTGGGTGGAGAGGGGCACAGGAAGATCTTCTGCCCATTTCCCACACAGAAGTTGCATGTCTGGGGTACTTCCCAGGCAGCCCTGTGAATTGCATCCAATATTTCCTTAGATGGCCTCAATGTGACTGTTGCCGGTTGATAGTTGACATGATGCTGAGGTCTCTTAAAGCGACTGAAAATCCTATAGCGAGAGATTACTTAATCCCAAAGGGGGGATCAATTAACCTCAGTGTGGCTGCTAGTGGAGTGCAAGTGGAGCTTACTGTGAGTTCCACTGTGGTTTTCCACTTCCTCGCCTCCAACCTCGAAGCCATGTCAAGCTCCTTTGATCTTCCTGGTTAATGCGATTGATGTACTTCTCCTTGTGTGATGTGCCTATCCTACATATGGTAATCACCTTGTTCTCTACACATTGGATCAGGCCAGACAGAGTTTGGTGTGCTTTATCACTCAGAATGGCGCTATCAGAATGTTGGGTTTCTTTTATTTCCTAATTCTCTCATGCTTCTTTCTTTTCCATCTTTAATCTCTGTGCTCCAACCTCTGTATGCTGCACCTTCTTTTGTCCCAACTCTCTCCCCGACATTTTTGATCTCCACCTACATTCAAATTGAGTTTGTTGTGCCTTTTCCAGAATAAACACACATAATTCTTTAGGAGTAAATACTAAATATTGGAATAAAATAATTTTATTTTTATACTGTTTAAGCTTGTATTCATATCATCATCATTGGCAGTCCCTCAGAATCGAGGATGACGTCCGTCAGTCTTGGTGAGACTTCAGATGACTGAGGAGCCCAATTCTGGATCCACATGCTCTTCCACAGTGGGGGAACGTTGTTACGCAGGGGAGTGAAAATCTCAGCCCCGGGTTGGCTTCCTTCTCTTTTCTCTCCTATCACCATTCCGCTTCGCTGTCGAGTCACTGAGCCTCAAAGTGGCTTTCACCTTGATTGGTCAGGCGGTGCCATGCTGAGTGATCAGCAGCATTCTCCTCCCAGTCAGTGGTGTCAATGCCTTCGTGCTTTAGGGCGACCTTAAGCGTATCCTTATACCTTTTTCTTTCGTTGGTCTATGAGCATTGGCCAATAGAGAGCTGTGAGAAGAGGATCTGCCGAGGGAGGCGGTTTCCAGGCATCCATTAGAGTTGGTTCCACAGGAGCAGGGCTTCAGTGCTGGTAGATGCAGCTTCATGGAGGGCGCTCGCGTTAGTCCAGCGGTCCTCCCATTTGATCCTCAGGATTCGATGCAAGCACTGCTGATGGAAGCTCTCAAGGATCTTAATGTGGTGTTGGTGGACAGTCCATGTTTCACTGCAGCAGAGGAGAGTGGTCAACACAACGGCCTTATAAACCAGAACCCTTGTTGACTAGCAAAGGTCCATGTTGTCAAAGACACATTGGTGCAGCTTGAAGAAGGCAGCACTGGCACAGTTGACTCAGTGTTGGACTTCCTCATCGATGATAGTCCCTTGGGAGAGGTGGCTGCCAAGATAAGGGAAGTGCTGCACTTACTCCAGAGCCACCCTATTTATGTGGATGATGCAGGGGAAAGTTGGTGAAGGACCTTAAACTTGGCGATGTATAAAGACAGGCCAAGCCTCTTATACAAGATGTTAAAGAGGTAAAGCGTCCTTTGCATGTCCTGTACAGTGTGAACGATCAAGCAGCCATCATCTGCAAACCGAAAGTCGTGGATTCCCCTGGTGGTGAATTTTGTTTTTGCTCGGAAGCGACCAAGGTTGAAGAGCTTCCTGTCCAGATGATACCGAATCCTGACACCAGGTGATAGGTCATTTCGGATAAGGTGGACGATGATGGTCAGGTAAATGATGAACAAGGTTGGGGAGGCAATCACACAACCTGGCCTGACCCCAGTCCGGATGTGAAGGGTGTCAGTTTCAGATCCTCCAGTCAGGACCATGGCGGTCATGTTGTCCTGCAGGAGTCTCAGGATGGTGGCAAACGTTACCAAAGCATTGGAGGACGATCCATAGAGATTCACGATTTAAAGAATCAAGTGCCTAGGTCAGGTTGATGAAGGCAAGGAAAAATTCTTGATTTTGCTCCCGAAAATTTTCTTGGATCTGTCTAGCCACAAAGGCCACGTTCGCAGTACCCTGGGATGGTTGGAAGCCACACTGGGTTTTTGGGAGGATCTCCTCTGCGACTGGACAAAGGCAGTTCAAGAGGATGTGGGAGAGGATCTTACCCGCAATGGACAGGGGGGAAATCCTCCTGTAGTTTTCACAATCATATTTTGGAGTAAAACTATTTCATTTCTATAATGTTTAAGCTTGTATTCTTATATAACTTGCTTGTATGGTATATCCACTTTTTAAATAAGTAACCAAAAACACTGTCCTTGTGTAGTTTATGCTTGATCTCCCTCTATTTCCTGTGCATATCCTTGCTTCTCTCTTTTTCTTCCATACAGACCCCATCACTTATTAATCTAACACACAGTTGAAAGTAAGATGGAAGGTATCAATGTGCTGAGAGGGCACATTTCAATCCACGGTTAACATGAAAGGTACAGGTTGAATAGGAAGGTAGTGCTATAACTCTAATGAGTCCAAGTGGGACCTTCAGTCCAACACTGCCACAAACCACATTCTGTCAACAAAAATAAAAAGGAGGCTCAGCTGAGCTGTGATGAGACTTGTAGGCAGATATGTGTAGAAACTGGCTGATAATAAAGGACAGTTGGTCTCCGCAAATCAACCTGCATTCACTTTGTCATTTGATTTGTAACTGCATGGTTCAGCATTAGTCACAAGGATTGAGGGCAAGTCAAACAATGGGGGTCTGGGAAGAGGGTCAAATATTGGGGGGGGGGGGGGGGCCGGGTGCTGGGGAGAGAAGCAAATATCAGAGGGATCGAGAGGAAATTAAACAATGGGGGGGTGGTCTGGGGAGAAACGTAAACGTCAGGGGGATGGAGAGGGAGTCAAACATCGGGGACTGGGAGGGAGTTAAACATCGGGGACATGGGGAGGAAGTCAAACATCAGGGGACTGGGGAGAAAGGTAACATCGGGGGGCTGGGGAGAGAATCAAACATTGGAAGACTAAGGATTTCGAGCATCAGAGGGGAGGTCTGGAAGGAGGCAGATATTTTGGGAAGTGGATAGGGAGTCGAACATCCAGGTGGGGGAGTCAAACATTCGGGTGAGGGAAAGGCTGAGGGAAGATGAGATTCGGAGAAGGATGTGGGGAACATCACAAGATGGGGGGAGTTGAACATCAGGGTGCAGGGGAAGTTAAACATCAGGATGGGGTCAAAGGGGTAAACAGGGAATATTGGTGGGCCTCCTTAAAATAGTTAATAGCTGTGCCACTATAGGGAACTGGCCATACACTTCTCTCTACTGTGCCCCAGCCCGCCCCCAGTCTGCCTCTGTCTAAACCAGAGGTTGGCGAGTTGGAGGCAGGATAGCCATCAGGTTGCCTATTTTAAAACCTTTGACCTCCTCCTACCTGCATTGGTTGGTGGTTGTGGGGTGGGAGGGGAGGGAGCAGGGGAAGAGTAAAATTCCCCATTGGGTTCATGAGTAGACGAATTGCATTCAGCCTATGGAGAGAATAAGTTTGGTAAAATGATTAGCCAATTTTATTCTACACCTTCTTGTATTTATAATCCCAAAGTCCAACTCTCCAAGTCCATTCTTTTATCCTGAGGTGGAACATGTCACACTTCTTCTGATGTGGGTCATGTTTGACCTACTATAGGGTCTTTATGTTGCACTGCATGCATAGTGTGACTGCTGCTCATGACTTGTGTAATAGTTCTTCACATCTTCTGTTGGACATTTCAAATATTCTTGTGCTGATTCTGATCATAAAGGGGCAATGTTTTTAGAAATTGGTTCCATATCACTGTATATAGGAAGACCTATGCTTAATTCTGCAATCCCAATTAATGATTGAAGATGTAAAGTCCCTGTTACATTGTTATATTATTTGTAAAGAGCTAGAAAGTAATCATTATGCAGATATACATCCAGGGTGCCACATTTTCTGCTGCACTGAAGTCATGTGATCAGCAACAATGCATCAGTCCAGCGGCCACAGAGAGGGCTGTAAGAAATACATTTGATGAAGCTCCAGCATTTTGAGTCTACAAGTGTGATTATTTTAACCTATGGGAACCAGAAGAAAAAACAGTTTATTTTTTTTTGCTTCTTCTGGATGCATGGTCTCCCACCATTTGTTCATCTGATTAAATATGTCATCTTTTCCCTCACATGCTACTTCAGATCACCACATCTCTGCTTGTTGTCTATGACAGACCTCTAAGAAACCGTATTGTATTTTTGATGTTCCTTATTCTGTGTCATCAAAGTTCCAAAGACAGAATTGTGCAAATGGTGGCCTTAGTATATAACTTATTATATTATTTCATTAGATCACTGGGCATCAATCGTAAGGCTGGCATTTGCTGGCCTTTCCTAATTGCTCTTGAACTGAGTGGCTTGCTAGGCCATTTCAGAGGGTGGTTAAGGGTCAACCACATTACTACAGATCTGGAGTCCCACGTAGGCCAGACCAGGTAAGGATGGCAGATTTCCCTTCCTAAAGCTCAGGGAAGCAAGGGTGTAGTGGTATTGTTGCTGGACTAGTAATCCAGAAATCCAGGGTAATACTCTGGAGACCTGGGTTTAAATCCCACCATGGCAGATAGTCAAATTTGAATTTAATTAAAATCTGGAACTAAAAGCTTAATGATGACCATGAAACTATTGTTGATTGTTATAAAAATCTAATTCAGTAATGTCATTTAGGGAAGGAAGTTGGCCATCCTTACCTGGTCTGGCAAACAGCAATGTGGTTGACTCTTAAATGCCCTCTGAAAAGGCTTAGCAAGCCACTCAGTTGTATTAAAACTGCTACAAAGTCACAAAAGGGGAATGAAACTGGGCAGACTACCTGGCATCGACTGAGGCACCGGAAAAGACAACGGCCCTGTCAACCCTGCAAAGTCCTCCTTACTAACACCTGGGGGCTATTGTCAAATTTGGGAGCTGTCTCACAGACTAATCAAGCAACTAATCAAGCCTGACATAGGCATCCTTGCAGAATCAAATCTTACAGATCATGTCCCAGACACAACCATCACTATCACCATCTCTGCAGAGGTGGCAGCACAGTGATATACAGTTGGGAGGGAGTTGTCCTGGAAGTCTTCAACATTGACTCCAGACCCCATGAAATCTCATGGCATCAGGTCAAACATGGGCAAGGAAACCTCCTGCTGGTTGCCACGTACCGCCCTCCCTCAGCTGATGAATCAGTGCTTCTCCATGTTGGACACCACCTGGAGGAAGCATTAAGGGTGGCAAGGGCACAAAATGTACTCCGAGTCCTAAAGGACATCGCTGCTAGACTACATCTGCAGCAGGTGGTGAGGAAACCAACAAGGGGAAAAACATACTCATCCTCACCAACCTGCCTGCTGCAGATGCATCTGTCCATGAAAGTACCGTTATGGAGTAACCATTGTACAGTTGTTGTGGATACGAAGTCCCGCCTTCACATTGAGGATACCTCCATCGTGTTATGTGGCACTACCACTGTGCTAAATGGCATAGCTTTCAAACAGATCTAGCTACTCAAGACTGGGCATCCATGACGCAGTGTAGTCCATCAGCAACAGCAGAATTGCACTTGAACATAATCTGTAATCTCATGGCCTGTCATATCCTCCACTCTACCATTACCATCAAGCCAGAGGATCAATCCTGGTTCAATGAAGACTGCAGGAGGGCATGCCAGGAGCAGCATCAGGCATACCTAAAAAGGTGTCAACCTAGTAAAGCTATAGCATAGGACGACTTGCATGCCAAACAGCATAAGCAGCAAGTGATAGACAGAGCTAAGCGATCCCGCAACCAATGAATCAGATGTAAGCTCTGCAGTCCTTCCACATCCAGTTGTGAATGGTGGTGGATAGTTGAACAACTCACTGGAGGTGGAGGCTCCATAAATATCCCAATCCTCAAAGATGGAGGAGCCCAGCACATCAGTGCAAAAGATAAGGTTGAAGCATTTGCTATAATCTTCAGCCAAAAGTGCCAAGTGGATGATCCATCTCGGCCTCCTCCACGGGATCCCCAACATCACAGGTGCCAGTCTTCAGCCAATTCAATTCGCTCCACGTGACATCAAAAAAAGGCTGAAGGCACTAGATAGTGCAATGGCTATGAGCCCTGACAATATTCTGGCAGTAATACTGAAAACCTGTGCTCCAGAATGTGCCGCACCCCTGGCCAAGCTGTTCCAGTACAGCTACAACACTGGCATCTACCTGGCTATGTGGAAAATTGCCCAGGTATGTCCTGTAGACAAAATGCAGGACAATCCATCCCGGCCAATTACCGCCCCATCAGTCAACTCTTGATCATCAGTAAAGTAATGGAAGGGATCATCAACAGTGCTATCAAGCCGCACTTGCTTAGCAATAACCTATTCATTGACGCCAGGTTTGGGTTCCGCCAGGGCCACTCAGCTCCTGACTTCATTACGGTCTTGGTTGAAAAATGGACAAAAGAACTGAGGGCCCGAGGTGAGGTGAGAGTGATTGCCCTTGACATTAAGGCTGCGTTTGGCTGAGTGCGGAATCAATGAGCCCTAGCAACACTGGAACCAATGGGAATCAAGGGGGAAACTCTGCTGTTTGGATTCACACCTAGCACAAAGAAAGATGGTTGTGGTTGTCGGAGGTCAGTCATCTCAGCTCCAGGACATCACTGCTGGAGTTCCTCAGAGTAGTGTCCTCATCCCAACCATCTTCAGCTGCTTCATCATCAACCTTCCTTCCATCATAAGGTCAAAAGTAGGGATGTTCACTGATGATTGCACAATGTTCAGCACCATTCGCGACTCCTCAGATATTGAAGTAATCCTTTTCTAAATGCAGCAAGACCGGGACAATATCCAGGCTCGGGCTGACAAGAGACAGAAATGACCATCTCCACCAAGGGAGTCTAACCTTCGCCCCTTGATGTACAACGGCATTACCATCACTGAATCCCACACTATCAACATCCTGCGGGTTACCATTGACCAGAAACTGAATTGGACTAATCATAAAAATACTGTGGCTGCAAGAGCAGGTCGGAGGCTAGGAATCCTGTGATGAGTAGCTCACCTCCTGACTTCCCAAAGGCTGTCCACCATCTACAAGGCACAAGTTAGGAGTGTGATGGAATACCCCCCACCACTTGTTTCTATGAGCGCAGTTCCAACAACAGTCAAGAAGCCTGACACTGTTCAGGATAAAGCAACCTGCTTGAGTGGCACCACATCCACAAACTTCCACTCCCTCCACACTGATGCACAGTAGCAGCAGTGTGTATCATATACAAGATGCACTGTAGGAATTCACCAAGGCTCCTTAGACAGCATCTTCCAAACCCACAACTACTATCATCTCGAAGGACAAGAGCAGCAGTTAGATGGGAACATCACCACTTGAAGTTCCCCTCCAAGTCACTCACCATCCTGATTTGGAAATATATCGCTGTTCCTTCGGTGTTGCTGGGTCAAAATCCTAGAACTCCCTTCCTAACAGCACTGTGGTTGTACCTACACCACATGGACTGCAGCAGTTCAACAAGGCAGCTCACCAGCACCTTCTCAAGGGCAACCAGGGACAGGCAATAAATGCTGATCCAGCCAGTGAAGCCCACCTCCCATGAATGAATAAAAAAAAATAGTAAACCGGATGGATTTTTGCAACAATCAATGATAGTTTCATGGTCACCATCACCAATGACCAGCTTTCAATTCCAGGTTGTATTACTTGAATTTAAATTCTACCAACTGCTATGGTGGATTTAAATCCATTTCTCCATCAGCCTGGATCTCTGGATTACTAGTCCAGCGACATGACCACCACACTACTGTCTCCCTAGTTGACCTCAGCTCCTAAGTCACCTAGTTCTTCAGTAAAAGATTTACAAAGATTTACACTGCGGGGTATATCCCCGCAGTGCCTATAATATTTATTTTCTGTTATGTTGTAGGTTTGCAAACATTTTCTGAAAATTGATTTTGTTGTATTCTGCAACTATAATTATGGAAAATAAGAAAGAACAGATATGACCTTTATGTCTCAAAGCAATTTAATAAATTGCATGCAAATAAAGCTGAACTTAGATTGACAGAGGAATTCGTAACAAACTCAAGTTTGTCTAATCAATTAAAATGAATTTTTGTCCATTCCGATTATAGTTTGTTTGTAATACAAATTCACCAATGTTATATTAACTGGATCCTTAGCTCATTTTGCAGCTCTGCAGACTGATAGCAATTAGTTCATTTCAACAGTTAATACTGAGATGGTGATTTATATAGATAACTCCATTAGTGCTGCTGGGCAGGGTCATAGATTTCAAATGAGTATGATAAGACTGGCGTCCAGTAAGATATGGTACTTTTTAACACTATACTGCCACCCGTTTATCAGACTGCAGAAAGGAGAAATGTGTGCCTGGAAATGTATTAGTATACCATGAATCATGAGTGGTTACAACACAGAAGAAGGCCATTTGGCCCATCATGTCTCTGACAGCTCTCTGCACTCCTCTACCTTTTCACATAGCCCTAAAAATATTTCCTCTTCAGTTAATGATCCAATTCTCTTTTAAAAGCCACAAGTAAATCTGCCTCCACCACATTCTCAGGCAGGGCATTCCAGATTCTAACTACTCACTGCTTAAAGAAGTTTTTCCTCATGTTGCTGTTGCTTATTTTGCCGCTCATCTTAAATCAGTATCCTCTATTTCTCAATCTTTTCACCAATGGGAACAGTTTCTCTCCATCTATTCTGCCATATACCTCATGTTTTTGAATACCTCAACAAGTCTTCTCTCAACCTTCTCTTCTCCAAGGAGAACAGCCCCAACTTCTCCAATCTATCTAAATAACTGAAGTTCCTCATCCCTGGAATCATCCACATGAATCTTTTCTGCACCCTCCCTAATATCTTCACATCCTTCCTAAAGTATGTTGCTCAGAACTGCACACAATACTCCAGTTGAGGCTGAACCAGCATTTTATACAGGCTTATCATAACTTCCTTGCTTTTGTACTCCATACCCCTGTTATACCAGATGTACAAGTTGGTCAAGATCATCCTCGATAGTTCTCAGTGCCTTTTGTGAAGGAACATCAGGGATTTGTCAATTAACTAAAATAAATCACCAATGGTTATCTTGAGTCATAAAACACAAAGAGTACATCAACAAATTGGTACTAGTTGGTGGTCTTACTCACTGCTAACTGCTTGTCAAGGGCCTATTTGCGTCCTGCTCACTTAACAGTTCTGATGGAAAACAAAACCTCTTTTCACACTGTTCCAGCTCAATTCCTTTCTTAGTTTTTCTATTTGAGTGAAGTTATTGGTGCAGATGTAATACAGTGTTGCAGGACCATGTGGAAAATATAAAACAATTCCTGCCTCACCCTTTGGAGAAAAGATATTCTGGTGCTAGCCTGATGAAAGCTCAACATCCTTGAGTGTAAAGCACTAATCCACACACCACATGTGTAGAGTCAAAAATTATCTTAATATTGGAATTGTGCTGATGTCCATAAACCACAGCAACAAATTCAATGGTTTACTTTCATCTGGTCTCCACTCGCCAACAATCTCACCTGGTTTAAACCCAGGAGTGGCAAGGATAATGTTGGGTTCCTGACTAGATGCCACTTAACAGGGCTTTAACAGCCCCGGCCCACACCTAAGCCTTCCTCCCATTTGCAGTTAAAATTCTATCCTGTGTTTATTTATTTGCAGCACTAAAGAAGTTTGTGATATAATCTAATTGTGTTTCAAGTGGTCAGGATGGCACAACTTCTGAATTTGGATGTGAAGAGATATTGGATTTACGATTCAGAGCACTCGATATAAATAAATTACATATGGTAATGAATTACATAAAATTTGCTCCTGTATTATTACTTTAATAAACCTCACATGAAATGAGTTGGAGTGTAAGACAAAGTTATTTTAAAACATTGGGCTTGATTTTCAATTGCATGTGGGAGCAAGATTTCATGCAGGTGTGCTATGAAAATAATGGTCCTGAATGGCGTGTCAGTATCTTGACGCCTCCAGAATGTGCTGCTGTTTTCAAAGTGAGGATGGGGGTTAGTGGGGTAAGTGGGGGAGCCAGAAATCGTTCGGCTCCAATTAACTGCCTGGGGAAGGCCACAAGCCAATTTTCAAAGAGCAGATCAGTAAAACCAAACAGTCTAGTGCAAGTTAGGGTACAGCTGTTGGGTGCAATGTGGGCAACCATTAAGTCACGTTTCTGCTAAACACAAATCTTAGGGGGAAAAAAGGGTTATTCTCCACAGATTTGGGCCAAGCACCTTTCCGCTGAACATTTAGCCACTTGTCTGCCATTTGAAGCCACTGGCCTGATTCCTCTGTTCTGCAAGGCAGCGAAGAGCCCAGTCATGGCTGCAGCCTGCCTTTGAGGCTTGTACTCTGGAGCTGGTTCCTGCCCCCTGGCAGTGCTCAGTGCCACTGACTGGGTGCTGAGCTTGCCTCTGGCTCAGTTAAGGGACCTGCATTTAAAGATAATGTCACTGTCCACAATGTAGATGCAGTATGGAGTCAGGACCCAGGAATGATCTGGGCATCGGATAACGGGCCCCGGAATGAAAATTAAGATCCTTGGTTGCCAATTGGAATCAAATGTACTTTTAAATTAATCCAAATCAGTTTGAGATCAATTACAAAATGTAATTAAAACTTTGGCTCAATAACATGTTGATATTTAGGATGACAGACTGACACTGGCTGGTCACCCGTAACTATGGTGATGAGGTAGACATAATTTGGCCACGCCAGTCTCATTTACATCAGGGTGGTGAGTTGCCTGGCACTAACTGGACATCCTAATGCAGCTTACAGGAATAATGCTGCCCAATATCATGCCACCAAAACTGACAGCTGAGTAAGTGTGCAACGGGGGGGAAGTGAAGGGAAGGGAGGGCTGCAAAACCAAATGTCCTCTGGGTCGAACAGAAATAATTCCAAACTTACCTTTGCTGAGCCTCTTTGGCTTCATTATCCATGAAACTAATTGGAGCACACACAGCGCACACTCCAACTATAGTTCCGACCCCATACGGTAATCATGGTCCTCGAACCCCGAGTTGCACAATAAAAGACGTCTAATGCCGGAAATGGGTGGACAGTTTGGGAACACTGTTGTAGACCACTTTCAAAATGGTGCTGTCAGACAAAGTTTTGAGGCCTTTGCACTCCATTAGAACCAGGCTTGACAAGTGATTGTAGGCACAGTGCAAGATTAAATTCCTCGTTGGCCATTGGCCTTGTCAATATTTTCAATTGTGACAAACAAAAATCACATGGGAAGCATATTCACAGAAGGATAGCATCTAGAAAATGGAAACGGAAATTCTTGCCTTAAAATGCTTGACATTATGTAAATAGATGTGTAACAGTCAATATTAAGGTTGCTAACCCTCCAGAATTGTCCTGAAGTCCCCAGGAATTAGAGATTAATCTCCAGGGGATGAGTACGAGTGACACAAGAGGGGCATTAAACGAATTGAGCTTTTTATGTTCCTTGAATACTTTTGATCATGGGCAGGATTTCGCCCTTGGCGGAAGTGCACAGCAGAGGTGGGTGGGGCAAATTAAGACCCACCCAGCCTGGAACGTGAGTGGCAGTGCTCAGCACTGCTTGTATAGGTGGGGGGAGAAGGGCAAGTGGGCCGGTTGCGCAGTTCGCGCATGCGCATGAAAGAGCATTTCAATTTCCCTGAAGCAGCTCCATGCCTCAGGGAGATGAAGCACTGTTTAAAAAAAAAAAGGAAATCTCATCCCGCCCGTGGATGAGGTTTCCTAAAAAATGTAGAGGCTGCTTGGCCTTTTCACCATTAGGTTGGATGGGCAGCATAAATTTGACTTTAATTAGCTTCTTAATAGCCTTAATAGGTCTTATAATTGTCGGCGGGCACGTGCCAGAGTCAGCTGCACCTGCCAACAATTATAAGACCTATTAAGGCTATTAAGAAGCTAATTAAAGCCAAATTTACGCTGCCCATCCAACCTAATGGTTGGCGGGCAGGTGAAAAGGCCAAGCAGCCTCTACATTTTTTAGGAAACCTCATCCACAGATAGGGTGAGATTTTTTTTTTTAAACAGTGCTTCATCTCCCTGAGGAATGGAGCTGCTTCGGGGAAATTGAAATGCTCTTTCGTGCACATGCGCGAACTGCGCAACCGGCCCACTTGCTCTTCTCCCCCCACCTATACAAGCAGTGCTGAGCACTGCCACTCACGTTCCAGGCTGGGTGGGTCTTAATTTGCCCCACCCACCTCCGCTGCGCACTTCCGCCAAGGGCAAAATCCTGCCCATCATCAAAAGTATTCAAGGAACATAAAAAGCTCAATTCGTTTAATGCCCCTCTTGGGCGACTTGTACTCATGCCCTGGAGATTAATCTCTAATTCCTGGGGACTTCAGGACAATTCTGGAGGTTAGCAACCTTAATATTGACTGTTACACATCTATTTACATAATGTCAAGCATTTTAAGGCAAGTCTCCGTTTCCATTTTCTAGATGCTATCCTTCTGTGAATATGCTTCCCATGTGATTTTTGTTTGTCACAGTTGAAAATATTTACATGGCCAAAGGCTAAAGAGGAATTTAGTCTTGCACTGGGCCTACAATCACTTGTCAAGCCTGGTTCTAACGGAGTGCAAAGGCCTCAAAACTTTGTCTGACAGCACCATTTTGAAAGTGGTCTACAACAGTGTTCCCAAACTGTCCACCCATTTCAGGCATTAGACGTCTTTTATTGTGCAACTTGGGGTTCGAGGACCATGATTACCGTATGAGGTTGGAACTATAGTTGGAGTGTGCGCTGTGTGTACTCCAATTAGTTTCATGGATAATGAAGCCAAAGAGGCCCAGCAAATGTAAGTTTGAAATTATTTCTGTTCAACCCAGAAGACATTTGGTTTTGCAGCCCTCCCTTCCCTTCCCTTCCCCCCCGTTGCACACTTACTCAGCTGTCAGTTTTGGTGGCATGGTATTGGGCAGCATTAGTCCTGTAAGCTGCATTAGGATGTCCAATTAGTGCCAGGCAACTCACCACCCTGATGTAAATGAGACTGGCGTGGCCAAATTATGTCTACCTCATCACCATAGTTATGGGTGACCAGCCAGTGTCAGTCTGTCATCTTAAATATCAACATGTTATTGGGCCAAGTTTTAATTACATTTTGTAATTGATTTCAACTGATTTAGATTAATTTAAGACTACATTTGATTCCATTTGGCAACAAAGGATCTTAATTTTCATTCCGGGATCCGTTATCTAATGCCCAGATCATTCTTGGCTCCTGACTCCATACCACATCTACATCGTGGACAGTGATGGTATCTTTAAGTGCAGGTCCCTCAACAGGTCCCGCCCGTGGATGAGGTTTCCTAAAAAATGTAAAGACTGCTTGGCCTTTTCACCTGCCTGTCAACCATTAGGTTGGATGGGCGGCGTAAATTTGACTTTAATTAGCTTCTTAATAGCCTTAATAGGTATTATTATTGTTGGCGGGCACATCTGACTCTGGCGCGTGCCAGCCGATTGAAATATTGTGAGACTGCTTGATGACATCAGCAAGCTTGCCCAACGTCGACACGCGACACTTTATACCCAGCATTTCGGGCGCTCGCCCACATGCCGAGTGTAATATTCTGCCCATTAGTTATAAAATTATTGAACATGGGGAAAGGGAAGGCTTGGTCCAATAACATGTTGATATTTAAGATGACAGACTGACACTGGCTGGTCACCCATAACTATGGTGATGAGGTAGACATAATTTGGCCACGCCAGTCTCATTTACATCAGGGTGGTGAGTTGCCTGGCACTAATTGGACATCCTAATGCAGCTTACAGGACTAATGCTGCCCAATAATGCTGTTGACTGACAGTGAAAAATCACCCCATCAGGTAATGAAGTCACTATCTAATTTGTTCAGGAAGGCGGTGCACAGTGAGGATTGACATGTCGGATAAGAGGGAGGGAGGACAAAGTGGCTGGAGGCAGGAGTTCATGCAATGAAATCTCTAGGAATACGCCTAGCCAGGGTTGGCAACCCTAGTCACGGGAGTTGGCTTCTATGAAAGCAATAACCTGTATTGAACTGCCTTGGAAAGAAGGTCTACTTCCTAAAATACCACATTTCCTCCTTGCCAAAAGCATTGCTGGCTGAAAGGTTTCAGAAGCAGCCATGCTGTCGCCATTCTTCCACAGTTTAAACACAGGCTTGTTCTGGGGCATAATCAGTTTCTACATTTACTGTGATGACAGACAATCCTGTAAAGACTATGGTTAAAACTCTATTAAACTTAAGACTACTAGTATCACTATCAGTAACATCTCCATGACTGAAACAAGCCTGTCGCCTGCAGATGTTGATTTTTACAAAATGTCAATAACATAATATCACCAATTTGAAGCAATTGGTGGCAGACTAACCAGTCTTCTTTTAATTATAGTTGGCTAGAAGAAACAATCACTAGCATTTTTTTGATTGCACTGTGTGCTGTTAGTATTAACTCAGTCGTGAATTATATGAGTGCAATTATTTTGTGCTTTCTAACACAATGCTCGATATTTTGCTGAATATTCAACTTTTTAATATTTGCTTCCAACTGCTAAAATTTTAACAGAACTTTATATAATTATATATTTCTCTTAACTGTTTAATAGTTTATAATTACATGACTACATATTTTCTGCTAGTATTAAACATTTATACTTAACTGTTAAATCCTTACTAGCCTTTTTTAAAATTCATTCATGGGATGTGGGTGTCGCTGCCTAGGCCAGCATTTATTTCCTATCCCTAGTTCAAAGTCAATCATATTGCTGTGGATCTGGAGTCACATGTAGGTCAGGCCCAGGTAAAGATGGCAGATTTCCTTCCCTGGTGGACATTAGTGAACCAGATGCATTTTTACAACAATGGTTTCATGGTTATCATGATTTTTAATTCCAGATTTTTATTGGCTTCAAATTCCACCATTTGCCATGACAGGATTTGAACCCAGGAGCCCAGAGAATTCCCCTAGGTCTCTGAATTACTAGTCCAGTGACAATACCACTGTGCCACAGAATAATTGAGCAATAGGTCACCCAAACATTAGTTTTAACTGTGCTACATATTTTGTCACTATCCATGATCTTATATTAATACAATAAATATTTGAGTAAAACATCCAACAGTGCAATAAACCCCATCAACAGATGTGATATTAATTCACGCCAATCAAAAATTCTATCAAAATAATTTATCGTAGAGTATTCCAAAATACTCAGTAGTTATTTGTAATCATTATTCTTTATATATAGTAACATTTTTTTTCTTTTAAAAGAGTTGTTCAGAAAGAAAACCTGTTCATCCGCTGGATTGGTGTTTGTTGCAATGTCAAGTTGTTTAGGGGAGTTCTAATTAAAGATGCTTTGATAACATCACTTTTAGCCACAGCACATTTTAATGAAATGAGAGTAATTACCACATTGCTAGTAATATATCTGATAGTCTGCAGCAAATACCTTTCAAGGGACCATTAATAAGCTTGTTTTAGGAAACTGGAAAGTCTGACTTATTCCCACCCATGTGCTGTGTAGTCTGTATCACTTCAATGAATGCAATGATTTAATGCTACTGTAAATAATTACATTTTCTTGCTTTATATCTTTACGAAGAGCAATGCTTTAGTGTAACAATTTATCCCTTTCATAGTCTCACTCATTTAATCTGTTTGATTCCAAGATTTCTCTACTTGTGGCACAGTTTCTTGGCAATTCCACGATAATCGATTAAGATTGCTGCTCAGCATAAAAATAATTAAATTTTAAGATTGGTCATATTTTTGGTGAGCACTCAGATGCCTGTGTAAACCAGGTTTAGAAGAGATATAATGTATTGCCATAGTCACAGTGGTCTGATGCTCTTTCCTCTTTTTATGTTTCTCTTTCTTTCTCTTTCTCTTTGGCTGGTTCAATCAAATTGCTAACTCCCTGCATGAACAGTGATTGCCACAGTTTGTGGTCTAAGACGGTTTCCTCCAACGTATCAAAGACAAAACTGCACTTCTATAGATTGGATTTCAAACCAACTTCATGGCCAGCAACACTTCTCTTGTCCTCTACAAACATAAAGGTTTGTGTTTGGATGAAAACCTTTCTCAATTTGGCATGCCATGTATGCTAAGGTATAGCTTTGACCTCTGACTTCAATGTAGGCAAATAAAAGCTTTCACCATCCATGCGCCAAATGGAACATGCTGTCAGAAATGAGTTGTGAGGATTTTGATAGTCATTGAATTAAGGCATGTCAGCTGTAAGGCAGCCAGCAAATGTGCTAAAAAAAGCAAAGGGTAATTATGCCCTGTATAGTTCCAGCAGGGTAAGTGCAATTTTGAGCAGAGGTTTGTCTGGTGGGGCCTGGCCATGCTCCCACAAGCAAGAGGGTTTTGCATATTAAGAAGCCACAGAAGCCTTTCCTCGTCCATATGTGCATGTTGCATAGGAACTGGGTCATAAAACTTCTGTCTGCAGCTTTGCACAGGACATCGACAGCTGGGTAAGTCATTATGGCTTCAAATTCTCCAGCATCTGCTCCTATGGACATGAAGGGAGACTTCAGTGGGAATTGGCAAATCTCCCAGTCTCAATGGCAGAATTATGAGATTGCCACAGAGTTGGATGAGAAACCCAACAGGTAAGAATAGCGACACTGCTATCAGTGATGAAGAAGGAGTGTAACAAGCACCTTAAATCTCGCTAAGAAGAAGAAAAGTAATATCTGTGAGATTTTGGAGGCCTTGACGACCCATTATGAACCCTCTACTAATGCCAGTTATGAACGCTATCTGTTTAATATGAGAGCTAAGGAGAGAGAATATTGATCAATGTGTGACTGTACTGAGACTCTTGTAAGTTTGGGGAACTGAGGGATGATCTCATCAGACGTGAGATTATTTCAGCAACAAGAGATCTTGCTGTGAGAGCATGTCTGCTGAGAGAAGGGAAGTTTACTCTCAAGAAAGCTATCAAAATGCACAGAAGGCCTGAGGTGGTGAATCAGCAGCTGAAGAGTATTGGTGGGAGAGCCAACAAGGCTATGCAATATGCTGAGTGGCAGCCCAAGTCTTCTAAGCATAAGTCAATGATGAAAAGGAGAGACAACTTTCAGAATGGCCAGCAGAAAGATCAAGGTCGGACTGCTGGAATTAGATACTAAGGAGGACACCACAAGAAACAAAAACAAGTAGCTTTCATTCCATTCTCTCAGTTTCTCCATCTCCCTCATATCTGTTTGGATGATGCCACTTTCTACAGCAGTGCTTCTGATAATGTATTCCGTTTTCCTCAATCGAGGATTTCAACCCCCTCTCCGCGCCCCGCACCGACTGCAGTCGACAAGGCTCTCAGCTGTGTCCCACCCATTTCCTGCACTTCTGCTCTCACCCTTTCCTCTCCCTCCCAGAATTGTGATAGGGTTCCCCTTGTCCTCACCTTCCACCCCACCAGCCTTCAAATTCAAAGGATCGTCTTCCACCATTTCCACCACCTCGATGCCACCATCAAAACATCTTCCCTTGCCCTCTCCCTTGTCAGCATTCTGAAGGGACCATTCCCTCTGCGATACCCTGGTCCACTCCTTAATCACCTCAAGCACCACATTCCATTATCACAGCACCTTCCCATGCAATCATAGGAGGTGTTACACCTGCTCTTTTACCTTCTTTCTCCTCACTGTCGAAGGCCTCAAACACTCCTTCCAGGTGTAGCAGCGATTTACTTGTACTTCTTGCACTTTAATATACTGTCCTCAATGTAAGCAAATAAAGACTCTTGCTATTCATGCACCACACCATATAGAGCCATGAAATAAAATGATCTGAAATGTTAACTCTGCTTCTCTCTCCACAGATAGTGCCTGACCTGTTGAAAAATCCATCACTTTCTGTTCTTTTTTAAGATTGACAGCATCTACAATATTTTGCTTTTGATGAAAATTGATAGTCACTGACTAAATATTTGCTATGTTTGAGACTCCTGGATAATATCACCTTTTTGAAGGGGAGGAGTCTGTATTTTCAGTGTCCATTTTCAGTGCTGGAATGGGCACAAAATCTAGGCTGACACTCCACTGCAGAATCGAGGGAATGCTTCCCTGTCGGAGGGAGGTCTTTCAGGTAAGAGGTAAGATGTTAAACCAGGGCCCTACCTGTCCTCTCAGGTGAACATGAAAGTTCCCAGGGAATGTTTTTAAAAAGAGCTGTGGAATTCTGTCAGTGATCTGACCAATATTTATTCCTCAACCAACACAACAAATATTTGGTTATTTATCTCAGTGATGTTTGTGGGACCTTGCTTTGTACAAATTGAGTGCCATGTTTCCATACAGCAGTCACAAGAGGGTTAATATTAGCTTGGAACATTTTCCCACTTAGAACAGACATGAAGAGAGTGCACAGTGGTTGGTAGATGGAAAAAATTGGGTGAATTTTGATTGGATTGTAGGTAACAGGCAGAGAGGGTTACAGAAAAGTGTATTGTGTGCCTGGGGAAGGAAGGCAGTAACTTGTTAGGATGGAGGAGGAGGAGAGGCTCACAGGAGTACTTGTTTTCCTGCTGACCCAACCAAGATAGATTTTAGATGTACCAAAAGGGCCACTTCTGTCTTCTGATGAGCAATGGACCTGCCTTTGTCTAGCAGGAAAATGGCAGGGCTCTCCCGCTCACGCTACAGTTAACGTAAAATCGCAGTCCTCCTGAAGAAATAGTTCCCAAATGTGCATAGCTTTATGAGACTCTGCCTTACAGGTTAACATCAGCAAAGATCGCGATCTGAGTGGGTAAGTAACCTGCTTACTTGTCACTGCCCAGTCCCCTGATATCTGCCAGGTGCGTAGGGCTAAATTTGGCCTCCAAAAGTACTTCATTAGTTGCAAAGCACTTTGCGACATGCCAAAGTCATGAAAGGCATTATGTAAATCCAATTTTTTAAACTTCAAAAGAGCATTCCATATCTAGTGAAAAACAAACCTTTACTTTGAAACTCTATGAACACTTTTCACTCCAAGCATTATTTTTCCCTTGCTCTTCATGACTGTATGTCACAGTGCTTTTAAAGGATGATGCAAGCAGAAATTCTACACAGAAGTGCTGAAATGTATTTTTGTAGATGATTGTATCTCCAAATCCAGACCACCCTGCAGTGCCTGCTATCAGGAAACTTCTTGACAGCTTTCCATTCACAGCATCTACAGTTTATGTAGGGGGATGATAGATGGTCCCAATTATTTTGTTAAAGACTTGAATCATGTATCTCTGGTAAGGTTTTAGGATTCAACTTCTAATTAAGTTAAAATCTTCACCTAATGTTGCACAATTGATGTGGCCTTTAATTAACAGAAGAGCAGAAAAGATGTTTCAATAAACTGTTTAAATAATAAGCATAATTTCAATTATCCATGATAATGTGTAATGAGTTTACATCAGAGTAAGCAACTGTATATAAAATAAGTTCTAAAATATTCATTATGCATTTTAAAAAAATGTTTTTCCATCAAGGTAGTGAATTGAGAGATGTTCCTGTGGGCATTTGATTCAGCTTGTTCCTAGGACACAATCACAGAGCTAGTTAGATCTTCTATTCCTTTCCAAAATTCACTATTTTATCCAATATTATTTTACAGGAGTTCACAGGTTTTTGGAATAATTTAGAAAGCATAACAAAAATTAATTCCTTAGGATCTTACATTATTGTGGATTACATTACATAGAATTTATGGCACAGAAACCAACCATTTGGCCTGACTTGTCTATGCTAATGTTTATGTTCCAATCATGCCTCCTCCTGTTTTTCCTTGTCTAACTCTATAAGCATAACCCTCTGTTCCCTTTGCCCTCATATTCTTACCTAGCTTCTCCTTAAATGCAGCTATACTATTCACTTTGACCACTTGTGGTAGTGAGTTCTGCATTCATACCACTCTCAGGGTGGAGAACTTTCTTCTTAATTCAGCAGGTCTGGCAGCATCGGCGGAGAAGAAAAGAGTTGACGCCTTCTCCGCCGATGCTGCCAGACCTGCTGAGTTTTTCCAGGTAATTCTGTTTTTGTTTTGGATTTCCAGTATCCGCAGTTTTTTGTTTTTATTTCTTCTTAATTCCCTGGTTAATTTGATCACTATCTTTTATTGATGGCCTCTGGTTTTGTTCTTTCTCACAAGAAATGAAAGAATTGCATTTATATAGTATTTTTCAAGACCACTGAATGTCTCAAACTGCTTTAGTCAATTAAATACTTTTGAAGTGTAATCACTGTTGCAATGAAGGAAACGTGGCAGCCCACTTATGCACAGTAAACCTCCACAGACAACAATGTGATAATGACCAGATAATCTGTTTTGTGATGTTGACTGGGGGAATAATATTGGCCAAGGTACCGGGGATAGCTCTCCTGTTCTTCGAAATAGTGCCATGGTTTATATAAATGATTTGGCAATTTTTAAAAATGTATTCTTTCATGGGATGTAGGCATTGCTGGCTAGGCCAGAACTTATTGCCCATCCCTAAATGACCTTGAGAAGGTGGTGGTGAGCTGCCTTCATGAACCACCACAGTCCAAGTACACCCACAATGCGGTTAGGGAGTTCCAGGATTTTGACCCAGCAACAGTGAAGGAACGGTGATATATTTCTAAGTCAGGATGGAGTGTGGCATGGAGGGGAGCTTGCAGGTAGTGGTGTTCCCATCTATCATCCCTTCATGATAGAAGTCAAGGTTTGGAAGGTGCTGGTGAAAGAGCCTTGGTGAGTTACTGCAGTCCATCTTATAGATGGTGCACACTGCTGCCACTGTACGTTGGTGGTGAAGGGAGTGAAAGGTAAGGTGATGGATGGGCTGCTTTGTTCTGGAAGGTGTCAAGCTTCTTGAGTGTTGCTGGAACTGCACTCATCCAGGGAAGTGGAGAGCATTCCATCACACTCCAGATTTGTGCCTTGTAGATAGTGGACAGACTTCAGGGGGTCAGGAGGTAAGTTACTCACTGCAGGATTCCTAGCCTCTGACCTGCTCTTGTAGCCACAGTATTTAAATGGCTAGTCCAGTTCTGTTTCTGGTCAATGGTAACGCCAAGGATGTTGATAGTGGGGGATTCAGAAATGGTAATGCCATTGAATGTCATGGGGATATGGTTAGATTCTCTTTCTTGTTGGAACTGGGTCATTGCCTGGTACTTGCATGGTATGAATGCTACTTGCCTCTTTTCAGCCCGAGCCTGAATATGTACAATTCTTGCTGAATATGGGCATAGACTTATTCAGCATGTGAGCAGTCACAATTGGTGCTGAACACAGTGCTAGCACAGCGAACATCCCACCTCTGACCTTTTAATAGAGGGAAGGTCAATAGTGAAGCAGCTGAAGATGAAGAACTCCTGCAGCAATGTCCTGGGATTGGGGTGATTGATCTCCAACAACCACAAACATCTTCCTTTGTGCTAGCTAAGGTTTGACTAGTGAAGAGTCCTCGCCCTGATTCCAAGAACTTCAGTTTTACCAGGGCTCCTTGAATCACACTCGGTCAAACGTGACCTTGATGTCAAGGGTTATCAATCTCACCTTATCTCGGGAGTTCACCTTTTTGTCCATGTTTGGACCAAGGCTGTAATAAGGTCAAGAGCTGAGTGGCCCTGGCGGAACCCAAACTGAGTGTCTTTGAGCAGATTATTTCTGAGTAAGTGCCATCTAATAGCACTGTCGATGACCCCTTCCATCACTTTGCTGATGATCAAAAAGAGGCTAATGGGGCTGTAATTGGCTGGGAGGGATTCGTCCTGCTTTTTATGTACGGGACGTACCTGGGCAATTTTCCACATAACTGGGTAGATGCCTGAGTTGTAGCTGTACTGGAACAGCTTGGCTCGGTGAGTGGCTAGCTCTGAGCATAAGTCTTCAGTACTATTGCAGGAATGTTGTCAGGGCCATAGTCTTTGTAGACTACAGTGCATTCAGCCATTTCTTGATATTATGTGGAGTGAATCAAATTGGCTGAAGGCTGGAATCGGTGATGCTGCGGTCCTCAGGAGGATCATCCACTCAAAATATCTGGCTGAAGATAATTGTAAATGTTTCAGCCTTGTCTTTTTGCACTGATGTGCTGGGCTCCACCATCATTGAGGATGGGGATATTTGTGGAGCCTCCTCCTCTAGTGAGTTGTTTAATTGTCTACCACCATTCATAACTGGATGTGGCAGGACTGTAAGCTTAGATCTGATCCGTCGGTTGTGGGATTGCTTAGCTCTGTCTACCACATGCTTCTTTCAGTGTTTGACACGCAAGTAGTCCTGTGTTGCAGCTTCACCAGGTTGACATCTCATCTATAAGTACGCCTGCTGCTGCTCCTGTCATGCCCCTCTGCACTCTTCATTGACCCAGGGCTAATTCTTTGGCTTGATGGTAATGGTAGAGTGGGGAATATGCTGGGCTATACAATTCTGCTGCTGCTGATGGCCCATGATACCTCATGGATGCCCAGTTTTAAGTCGCTGGATCTGTTCAAAATCTATCCCATTAAGCACGGTGCTGGTGCTACACAAGATGGAGGATATCCTCAATGTGAACTTGGGGCTTGTCTCCACAAGGACTGTGCGGTGCTCACTCCTACCCATACTGTCATGGAGATGCATCTGAGACAGGTAGGTTGGTGAGGGTGAGTTAAGGTAGTTTTCCTCTCTTGTTGGTTCTCTCACCACCTGCTGAAGACCCATTCTAGCATTTATGTCTTTTAGGACTTGGCCAGTTCCATCAATAGTGGTGTTACCAAGTCACTCTTGGTGATACACTTTGAAGTCCCCCACCCAGAGTACATTCTGTGCCCTAGACACCCTCAGTGTTTCTTTCCATTGGTGTTCAATATGGAAGAGAATTGATTCATCAGTTGAGGGGATAGAAGTGGTAGGTGTTGATCAGCAGGAGGGTATCTTGCCCAGGATTGACCTGATGCCATGAGACTTCATGGGATCTGGAGTCAATGTTGAGAACTCCCAGAGCAACTCCCTTCTCACTGTATACCACTGTGCCACTACTTGTGGTGGATGTGTCTTGTTGGTGGGACAGGACATACCCAGGAATGGTGATAGCAGTGTCTGGGACATTATCTGTAAGGTACGTTTCCGTGAGTATGACTATTTTAGGCTGCTGCTTGACTAGTCTGTGAGACAGCTCTCCCAATTTTGGTACAAGCCCCAGGTGTTAGTAAGGAGGACTTTGTAGGGTTGACGGGTTGGGTGTGCCATTATAATTGACAATGCCTAGGTCGATGCCAGGTGGTCCATCTGGTTTCAGTCCTTTTTGACTTTGTAGTGGTTTGGTACAACTGGCTTACTAGCTCATTTCAGAGGGCATTTTAAGAGTCAACTACATTGCTGTGGGCCTGACCAGGTAAGGACAGCAGATTTCCTTCCCTAAAGGGCATTAGTGAACCAGTTGGTTTTACAACAATTGACAAGGTCACCATGAGACTAACTGTTTCAATCCAGACTTATTAACTGAGTTTAAGTTCCACCAGCTGCCAAGATGGGATTTGAACCTGTGTCCCCAGAGCAATAGCCTGGGCCTCAGGGTTCCCGCTATGCCACCACCTCCCCTATTGAATGCAGGGAGCATGATTAAAAAGTTTTCAGATGGTACAAAAAATGGCTGTGTGGTTGAAATTGAAGTAAAAAGCTGTAGATTGCAGGTATATATCAATGGAGCAGCCAGATGTGCAGAACATCTGTGGTAAATGAAGTTCAGTCTGGAGAAATGTGAGGTAATGCATTTGGGGAAGACTAACAAGGCAAGGGAATACACAATAAATGGTAGAATACTGAGAACGTAGATGAATAGAGGGACCTTGGATCCCATGTCCACAGATCCCTGAAATTGGCTAGACAAGTTGATAAGGTGGTTAAGAAGCATACAGGATACTTATCTTTATGAGCTGAGGCATAGAAAATAAGAGCAGGGAGATTATGCAGGAACTGTATAAAAGACTAGCTAGGTCACAGCTAGAGTACTACATGCAGTTCTGGTCACTGAACTATAGGAAAGATGTGATTGCATTCGAGAGGGTACAGAGGAGATTTATGGGGGTGATGTTGGGGCAGAATAATTTTAGTTATGAGGAAAGATTGGATAGGCGTGAGTTCTTTTCTTCAGAATGGAAGAGACCGAGGGGAGACCTAATTGAAATATATAAAATTATAAGGGGTCTAGATAGAGTGAATACGAAGGCCCTATTTCCCTTATTTGAGGAGTCCATAACCAAGGGGCATGGATTTACTATTTTTAAGACATTTTCATCCTGAGTGTGGTGGGGATTTGGAACTGCCTAAAAGACCATTTACCGTTTGATTAGATATGCACTTGAAATGCTGTAAAATACAAGTCTACAGACCAAGAGCTGATAAAAGGGATTAGGCTGGATGGCTACTTGTTAGCCGGTGTGGACATGATGGGCCAAGTGGCCACCTTCAATGCTGTCAATTTCTGTGATTCTATCTTTTATGTCCGCTGCAGTAAATAGATGGTTTGATGTCTCATCCGATAGGTAGCACCTCTGACAGTGCGACACTTCTTTGGCACAACACTGGAGTTTCAACTTTGACGGAATGGACACATTCTCCCTGTGACAACTGTCAAAATCTTTCATAGTTTTCATAGTTTTAAAGACCTCTATTAGGTCACTCTCCAGCCTTCCCTTTTGAAGAGAAAAGATATCCAACCTGTTCATCCTCTCCTGTTAAGAATTCCTCTGCATTTCTAGTATCATCCTCGTAAATCATTTTTACACCTTCTTCAGTGCCTCTTGTTTTATAATAAGGCAACTAGAATTGTACAACACAGGTCTGTATAGGTTAAACTTTTATTAATCTACTATTTTCAACATTTGGGCCTTGTAAAGGCATCCTGGTCAGCAATAATATAATTAGCACAATCACCATAATTGTAGACTTGGAGGACCTTCGCAGTAATAATTATCAGTCACTTACGGGCTTCTTCAGTTCTTGATTTTTCAGATGGCAAGCTTGGCTCTCCAATGCCAATGTTGTTACTAGCAACAACTCTGAATTCATATTCTACCCAGGGACTTAAGTCAATCGCTGTCGCAGTTACAGCAGCACCATCAATAACCTCAGGAACTGTAAGTACAAGAATGAGATATTAATTTTAACATGTAGAATGTAATCCACTTATGGAGAAAGCACAGTCCGTTATTAAAATTGGAACAGATAACACATCAGAAGCTGGGAATTTTGTGGTGAGTAACCCACCTTCTGACTCCCCAAAAGCTGCCCACCATCAACAAGGCACAAGCCAGGAGTGTGATGGAATACTCTCCACTTTCCTGGATGAGTGCAGCTCCAAGAATCCTCAAGCAGCTCAACACCATACAGGACAAATCAATCCCCTTGATCGGCACCCCATCCACCAACTTAAACATTTATTCCCTCCAACACCAACACTGGCAGCAGTGTCCCCATATACAAGATGAACTGCAGCAACTTACTAAGGCTGCTTCCACAGCACCTTCCAAACCCATGACCACTACCATCTAGAAGGACAAGGGCAGTAGCCTCGTGGGAACGCCACCATCTGCAAGTTCCCCTTCAAGCCACTCACCATCCTCATTGTAGTGTAACAGATGGGATATGCTAATGTATGAAGTAGATGATGATGTACCACTGTCAATCAATCAGTCATGTGTTAGACTCGAGAAAGAGAGAGAGAGAGAAAGAGAAAGGTTGGAACACCATGCCTAGGAGCAACATGGCTACTCTGTAGTCTGTTTAGAAGCAGTACAAATAAACAAGTGTTAAGCAGAAATCAGAATATGACTGCAGTCTGTCTACTAACCAAGTATCATGCCTAGGGTCTATCAGAGGGACCACCTCAGAACATGATCATAGCAGTGGAGACATCAATATAAAAAACACACAGGTGTTATCAAAGGAACCATGGAGTGAAGAACAACCTGATAGCAGCTCATAACAAATCGACACAAGGAGGAGGCACGCTGGATAGAGGTAACAATGACTGTTTCTGGTGAGCTGTCCCTGCCCCTAATCCGTCTATTTAACTGCCTTGAGGACCCACAGAAAGGCCAGCAGTGGGAGGTATGGAAACACCATTTTCTCTGGTTTCGAGCAGTATCAAGCCTTCATGAAAAAGAGCAAAAGCATCAATTCAGTTCCTTTCTTTACGCTGTAGGTTCAGTAGGTTCAGTCATTCTCTTAAGGCAGGGTGTGGAGGAGTTCACTTTGAGGACTTTGAGATCATTCTTAAAACTTTTGACACCTATTTTATCCCAAAGCAGAACTTAGTAATTGAACGAGCATGATTTAATCAGAAGCCCCAATGACCTGGGAAATCCACTGAACTATTTCTAAACAATCTACATTGCCTAGCTAGTATTTGCAGATATGAGGATGAGCTAATCTGAGATTGCATAGTCGTGGGTGTCCTGGATGAAAATCTCTCTGAACTTCTGCAGACTAAAGGATCAGACTGTCCAATATGCGTGGCAGTCCAAGCTTAGAGAATTTAATTTTTACCTTCAACAGATCGCACAATGTTGCAGGGATTTCTTCGTCAACACTTTCTTCTAGGAAGTGCAAATTCAGGTCCAGCAGGTCTTCATGGGGATGGTCACTGTCTCCAGTAGTGTCTTCTGTATTCACCACCTCTGGCTTTACTTCATGAAGAACTGAGAGATTCATAATTTTAATCTCTACCTGGGGTCTTTCCAGTTGATAGACACACCATAAGAAGTATCTGTTGCTTTTTTAAGAGGAGTCCAGCTGTGTTTCTAGTAGCTGAGCAGCATTCAGGTCTTTGTTCCTCTGGACCTATCAATGTATTGCCTAGCTTACCTCTCGTTGCCCATGAAGAATCTTCTGGAAAGGATGCCTTGCCTGAGTCCATGTCAGAGTTTGTAGATGATCACACTGCTAAAGACCTGGTACCTTCTATGGGTGAAAGTCAATTGCCACCTATACTTCAGTCCCAGCTGAAAGTCTTCTTTCCTCCAGAGCTGGAGGTCAGGACAGAAGCTGCAGCAAAACCTTTAGCACTTCTGAAGCTGCAGAATCCTGTGCAGTAATCTTGTTCCTGAGTTGAGTATCTATAGGAAATTCCTCTGATTACAGAAGATGAAGCTGCCTTGTCTTCATATCCTCTGCAATTCTTCCCATTGCCCATAATGGAGCAACCTCTTACCACCGCCTACAGTAAATAGATAATCCTCCCAGATTATCATTGGGAAATCATTTCTTCTTCTTTTCCTGACAATCTTATTTTTTTCTTCATCATCTAAGTTCATTGAAATCCCGGATCTTCAATGCCTTTCCAGTCTTTGAAACAGCAGTGGATGATACAGCTGTGATGTCCTTCCTGGAGTTGAAGATCATTCCTCTTCTGAAGAGTTTTCTTGTGTACTTTGATGGAGCAACAAGTTCCTCAGAGTGTCTTGAGTTCTTCTCTTCTAGTCCAAGAGAGTCCTAAGGCCAACTCTCTTCAGTCTTCTCTCTTGGATCAGCCTTTCATTGAAAAGTCTTTGTTGTCCTTGCAGTTCAGTCATCCTGAAGCCTACACTTTGTTTCCCAGCAATACTGCTAAGGTGCTATCCTAAGGTGATGATGTTCTGTCAGATGCAGAAGAAGACTTCCATATCTCTAAGACATCACCCCTACGGGTCAAGAATACTATGGGAGACTGAATCCCTCAGGCCTATGACTTAGGGAGGGGAAGAGTAGGAAGGGTAGAATCTGTAGTTGTAAAAAGGGAGCTACTGAAATGCAATGTAAATAGTTAAAGACATAGTTTCATGTTGTTGCTGAAAATAGAATAGTATACCTGGAGGGTGGAGGTGTAGTATAAAGGGTTAATAGATGGGATATGCTAATATATGACGTAAATGATGATGTATCACTGATAGCAGTCTGTCATGTGTTAGACTCGAGAGAGGGAGGTTGGAACACCATGCCTAGGAGCAACATGCCTGCTCTGTAACCTCTTTAGAAGTAGTGATAATTAACAAATGTTATGCAGATACCAGAGTATGACAAAAACAAAAACAGAATTACCTGGAAAAACTCAGCAGGTCTGGCAGCATCGGCGGAGAAGAAAAGAGTTGAAGTTTCGAGTCCTCATGACCCTTCGACAGAACTTGAGTTCGAGTCCAAGAAAGAGTTGAAATATAAGCTGGTTTAAGGTGTGTGTGTGGGGGGCGGAGAGAGAGATGTTGACATCTTTTGATGATCTGCTTCTATCACTGCTTGTTTGTCCCTACAACCACACCCCCACTCCACCTCTCTCTCTCTCTCTCTCTCCGCCCCCCACACACACACCTTAAACCAGCTTATATTTCAACTCTTTCTTGGACTCGAACTCAAGTTCTGTCGAAGGATCATGAGGACTCGAAACGTCAACTCTTTTCTTCTCCGCCGATGCTGCCAGACCTGCTGAGTTTTTCCAGGTAATTCTGTTTTTGTTTTTGTTTTGGATTTCCAGCATCCGCAGTTTTTTTGTTTTTACCAGAGTATGACTGCAGTCTGTCAACTAACCAAGTACTGCGCCTAGGGTCCACAGACAGAGGTACCATCTCAGAACACTGACTTGGAACTATATCACTGCTGTGGGATCAAAATCCTGGAACTTCCTTTCCAGCAGTACTGTGAGGGTACCTACGCCACATGGGCTGCAGTGTTTTAAGAAGGCGGTTCACCACCACCTTCTCAAAGATAATTAGGCAAGGTGAACAAATGCTGGCTTTGCCAGTGATGCCCATATCCCATGAAAGAATTTTTAAAAATCCTTTCTTCAGTAATATTTAAAAATAATGCTGCAGAAAGAGTGCCCTCTTTCCAAGATTATAATTAACTGACCAAGTCTTGAGGTCAACAAATGAACCTCATCACTCGTGAAACATCAATGCCAAATAATCTATTCAAATGAATCCTGTATTAATGGTCTACTGCCTGTTCTACTGCAGCCTTTTTCCAGTGCCACCTGAAATGCAGCCCTATTTGCTGATCTTGATTTCTCTGCCCATTTAAAAGGTGAGCTGTAGAGCACACAATTATCGTGAAAAATAGGCCAGATCCTCTGATAAAATATCAGAGAGCAAATGGTTAGATAATAGAAACCAATACCATTGAGCGAAAGTCTCCACAAAATGCAGCCACTGTCAGGCAACGTGGCCAAAACTGGAGAAAATCATGAACTACAGATGTTGTAATACATCAACAGGATCATCAGATAGTTTCTGTAAGTTAATTCCGGAGCCTGGAGCACATGCCAAGAAGCTATCATATTTTCTTATCACCATGGGCATGTGAAACATCACTCGTTCCCAGCCCCTATCTGATGCTAATCACCAGCTGACTCAGTGGGCTGCAATAACTGATATTAAGGTATTTGTTGGAAAAAAAATGCAACAAGTCAGCACAAATACAAACAGTACAAATGGAACATGGGAATACAGTACAGTCCCCATGCAAGGACAGAATTTTTGTCAGTGCTAGCCTGATACAAAATGAGCCTTCTTTGCACATTTTCAGTTGTTATAATGGTCTACATAAATTTATAATGGAACATTTGGAGCCATCTGAAGCTGCTACCGCACCAAGAGGAAAGAGCATCAATACTACAGGCTATACCAGGGTTCACATCTTACATGAAAACAAAAGTTTGATGAGTGCAAAGGCTTTAGTTCCACACTTTGGTCTCTTCCGAAATATTATTCCAGTGCATTAATTAGTCAGCAAGTCTGAAGTTAAAAATGTTGCTGTTTGCGCATCATAATAACGCCTTTCAAAAAGAATTAAATTGGTCCCACATGCAATTAATTAAAGGATCTTTCTGTTCCCAAATATATAGGTGTTTTCCTAGGGTGAGCTTCAAAAGTAACTACAGCCAGCAAAGACAATGGAGAAAATACATGGGCCTGAATTTTTCCCTTGTTGGGCACAAGTGACCAATGGACCTGGGAGCGGTTGGGAAACGGCTGATCGGCCTCGACCGTGATTTCACGCTGGCTGGCCAGTTAAGGTGTGAAACACGTCTTCCCAATGGTCAGGAAGGGGCAGGTCGGGGCCTGTCGGGCGCCATGTCCAATGGCGATCCAGTGGGTGCTATAAAATTGGCAAAGGCAGCTCCCTGGATGCTGCCATGGGAGAATCTTCATTTGGTTTGGAGACTGAAGCAATGGCCTCACCAGTAGCTGGAAACGTCAGGCAGGAGGGCAGGTCGGGGTTGGGGGGGGGGGGGGGGGGGGGGGGAGGTGGGGGGGGGTACATTTGGTCCCCTGTATCTCGGACGAGTGCCTCATGGTCCTCGTGTAGGACTTGGGTATCAGACGGGACACTGTCATTCCCAAGGATGGCAGGAGGAGGCCACTGCACCAGATCAAAAAATTTTGGGAGGAGGTGGCAGCCAAGGTCAGCAGCCACAACATTGTGAGGCACACATAGGTGCCGTGCTACAAAAGGTTAAACGACCTGCTGTGCTCAACAAGGGTGAGTACCATGTTGGCATGGATCAGTGTGGAGAAGTGTATGGGCTTGCTGTCCCTCCGTGGAGCTCAGGGGTGTTAGGGTCTGAGAGCCAAATGTCAATGATGCCGGAGCTGACCAAGGGGGTGAGTCCTGGCTGCTTGAACTGAGCACCTTGTGGCTCGAGAGCCACGATTCGGATGTGCCCTGCAAGGTTTTCTTCAGTGGGGGGTTGACCAAGTTGCACTGGGTCTGCAAGTAAAGAGTGGACTAATCAATGCTCCTCTGTCCTTTCAGGAGAAGAGGAGCCATAACAGCAACAATAGGTCAAGGACAGGCGGAGACCCCCAGACCTCCTTATTATGACATGGTTTGTAGTGGATGCTTGAGAGCTGGAGAGCTGCCACCCACTTCGGACAGCCGGCCGTAGAGAGGCAGGGGTCTCTGACGAAGGTCAGAGTGCAATGCACAGAGGTTACGGTGTCAGATTCTGCAAACGTTCTTGTGTAGTCTCATCATTAATGGGACCCTCAAACCTGGAGTCCCCATTGATCATTGAAAGACGATGGCACCATGATGCAGGTCTCCATTGTGTCCCCAGGGTGCCTGACATGCACATTGACAGTGTGATGACTTAAACTAATGCATGTCATTATTCTCCCTTAGATTCGCCAGCACACGCTCAATCACAGGGCCCCAAAGTGCGACCTCTGACGCCAGAGGGCCGCCGGGCTTCACATGCACCTGGTCACACCCACTCCCTGAACCAGGCACCAGCGCAGACACCAGCACCTCGGTGGGCATTAGATCGGCAGCTAGAATGTCGATGCACAGCGGAGAGGACACTTCACACTTGTTTGAGGAGCAGGCGGAGGCAGAGAGTGCCTATGGCGCCGGCAGTCGGAGGACTGCTGGAGATCAGGACAATGCTGAGTCAAAGGCAGATGATGACCCTCTGGAGTTGTCCATTAGGCGACAGATGCTGGTTGTCCAGTGGGGTGTGCAGGAGATCTGTCGGAGGTCCCTGAGAGTATGCGTGCCATGGTCTCTGTTGTGGAGGAGTCTATGCAGAGCATGATCATTGCATTGACCCTTATGGCCATGTGCACTGCCTCCTCCATTGAGAAAGTGGCGACTATCATAGAGAGGCAGCTCCAGGAACAGAATCACGGGTTCCTGGGGTTGTGCTCAGACCTGCAAGTCTTCAGGTGGTCAGTGCCAGTGTGGGAGATGGATGAGGCACCCAGTTTCCCAGCTAGATGCCCATCCATCAATGGTGAGCAGGGAGGTTCGTGCGACTACTCTTTGGCACATGAGATGCCGATCGTCTCTGCGGGCTCCTCTCAGGGCACTCTGGATAATGACAGCAGCACCCCCCCCCCCCACCCCCCCCCACCGCTAGTGGCCATAGCATCTGATGAGGCTGTGGTAACTGGGGAGATGCCAGCCGTGGCACTGGCTGCTCCCTCCAAGGCAGCGCCAGCATAGGCTACACTGGCCAGATTATGACCGCCAAGGTCATCAAGGCCAATAAGACGGCAGGCTGTCTCCAATGCCGCTGCTAGCATAGGGGTGGTGGGGCAACAAGACGAAGCACTCATAAACAAAAGTTTAAGGTACCATGAGTACAAGATGGATTGTTCACAGGTGATCTTCTGTTCTGCCATGTTTTGTTAATATGGTTACTGGTGTGGCCATGAACATCAGACATAGTAATGTTCATTTGTTGCGAGTGTCAAAATTATATAAGTTTTGCTTTTGTCTTAATGGCCTGAGTATGCTTCGCCCTTTTTTTTGGTGCAGGGTACAACGGTTTGTAATGCTGGATGTGAGTAGCTCTAAACTTTATTGCACAGGCACTGAGTGGACTTTGGGTTCAAATGAAAGGGTCATTTCAGACATTCTGGATGGAGGCGGCAGCCCTGGCATGAGGTGTCAGCCTAGCTGAAGGGGCGTTGTATCAAGGCATCCCTTATGGCTCTGCCTCCCTGAAGGATACAGAGGTCTGTTTCCATGCCTTCAGCGTTCTCCTCACCATTCTCTTCTGACTCACTACTGGGTTCATCTTCTGTGGCCTGTGGAGCTGCCTCAAGATCCTCTTCCTCCAGTGGGTCCCCTCTTGCCAGGGCCAGATTGTGGAGAGCACAGAATGCAACCACTATCAGTGATACCCGTTCTGGGGGTTATTGTCGCGCTCCCACTGAATGGTCCAGGCATTGAAAGTGCATCTTGAGAAGACCTATGGTCTTCTCTATCACCGCCCTTGTGGAGGCATGGCTCCTAGTGAAACGCTTCTCTGCCTCTGTTCTTGGGTGGCAGAGAGGTTCATAAGCCACCTTTTCATGGGATAGCCCTTGTCATCCAGCAGCCATCCATCCAGTTGGGCTGGAGCCATGAATAGCTTTGGCACCTGTGAGTGTCTGAGGATGTAAGTGTCATGGGAGCTGCAAGGGTACCTTGCACAGACTTGCAGAATCTGCGTCTTGTGGTCACAAATTATTTGGATGTTCATCGAGTCGAAGCCCTTCCTGTTGACAAAGGCACCTGGTTGACACGCTGGTGCCTTGATCGCCACATGTGTGCAGTTGATTGCACCCTGGATGCAGGGTAATCTAGCAATCACTGCAAACTCTCTGGCTCACTCAGCCTGGCTGGCCTCGTCCATACGGAAATGAATAAATGTCATTACCCATCTGAACAGAGCTTCTGTCACTAGTTTGACACAACATTTTCTCTCAGAGGGTCATGCAACTTTGGAACTTTCTGCCTCAGAAGGTGATGGAGGGGGGGTCATTGAATATTTTTAAGGCAGAGGTAGATAGGTTCTTGTTAGGGAAGGAATCAAAGTCTATCAGGGTTAGATGTGAATGTGGAAATCGAAACACAAGTAGATCAGCCACGATCTTATTGAATGGCAGAGCAAGCTCGAGGGGCCGAATGGTCTACTCCTGTTCCTATTTCTTATGTTCTAACTGTGGACAGCTGATTGGAAGACTCCACAAAGATTCCCCACTGGCCCTTGGAAAGAGGCATAGAAGTTGAAGACCACTGTGGTCTTCAGAGCCACTGGTATTGGGTGTCCACCCACACAGTTGGAGGTGTTCTCAGGCCCAATCAGATGACAAATGGACATCACAGTCTCCTTGGAGAGGCAGAGCCTCCATCGGTATTGTACCTCAGACATATTGTGGGAGCTGTATCGCTGCCTGTAAACCCTGGCAGCAGGATAGTGGCATCTTCTGCGGCCCCTTCCACCTTGGACTAGCTGCTGGTCCTGTGCCCCTTGTGCCTGTGCCTCTCCTGCCTGGAATCTGCACTGGGACACTTGGTCTCCTCTCCCTTCTGCCCCTCTCTTCCTCAGAAGAGGAGGTGCCGTCTGCAGAGAGCACAATCCCCATTACCAGGGTTACAGAAAGCTATCCAATACCTGGAAGGGTCCACACAGTCAAAATCCTCTGGGAGCCTTGGAGACATCAACAAGTCCTGAACTGAAGCATGGAAATTCTAAGAATGAAGCTCAGAACAGAGGTGAACATGTCAAGTTCAAATAAGCAGCCAGCAGCGAACTATCTCCTAAACTCCTCACTTACTCACCATGGTAATGCTGCTGACCCTTTTTATCCTGCCCTTGGATGAGGTTTTGTAAAACATAGGCTGCCCACCCTCTCGTTTTACCCTTGTGACGAGCACAAAATCGCATGGGCAATGTAAAGTCGCGAACAATTGCCTTTTTTAATGGCCTTAAGTGGCCTTTTAATTGATGGCTCCGACACCCACGTGGTCTGCTGACCTGAAGATTGCTCGCGTGCGGGATGACGTCTGGACATTCACCCGAGTCATCTCGCGAGATTTTACAACCGATCAGGTCAGGTGCATGCCTGCCCACCTGCAGGACCTAAAATTCTGCCCATGCAATTTGTCATTGAACCTTATGAGGAGATCCTTATGTAGACTGAAGTGCTATCTCAGTGAAAATGCAGATGTGAAGAAAAGCCTGGATTCCAAGACACTTCCACACTACACAGAGTTATATAGAATTTACATCTCAGAAACACTTGGGCCAACAGGATTATGCTCTACATGATCTTCCTCCCACCCAAATTCATGTCACCCTGTCAAAGTGTCCTCTTATTCCTTTTTCCCTCATGTACTTAATTAGCCTGCTTTTTCATGTATCTATGCTGCTTGCCTGAACTACTCCGTGTGCTAATAAATTCCACTGGTAGTAAATGCCACATTCTTACCAGTCTCTAGGTGAAGAAATTTATTCTGGATTCCTTCTTGGACCTATTAATGACTATCTTCTATTAATAATATCGTATATTTTATATTTATTATCATGTGCAGACCTTTCCTGTATAATTTTCAATTTTGTCTCCCTTCCCCCTCCTGCCAAAAACATTGATTCCCATTGAAGTTCAGTTTCACAATAGCAGTCATCATCCAGCACCTTACTCAAGTGGTCATTCCTCTGGTGTGAATCTAGAGTATTAATTCACTATTGAACTGCAAGAAGCATCACAGGCAATCAGATTCCCTCCTTGGCCATTTCCCACACACCTGATGGAGGGAAGTTGTGCAGTAGGGGTGTGGGGTGAAGGGTGTAAGACATCAGCATGTAGCAGTCAAGAGCAGGAACGTGGCAAATTTGTTTCTCTCCAATCCATGAGCGGTATTGCGAAATGTAGTGCTCCTACTATCACACTGGCTGAGGTCAGGTTACTCAACACAGACCTGCAACTGAATCTGTTCTAAATTATACACTTCTAAGAGTATATTATATCTTCATAGTTGTTCCCCATCTGCACTGTCTGGACTACAACTGTGCCTATGAAAAAAGCCAGGCCACCTACTTAAGGGTCTCCACAATTGTCACCAACACTTTTGACACTTCCTTTGATTTTCTCATCCTGTAGCTGCTGATTAGCAGTTTCTGACAGCAATGCAAGAGAAGTTGGAACTTGGGGTAGAATTTTCCCTTTGGCGTGCGGGGGCAGGCCCCGCACATCTGCGTCTAAAATGATGTGCGGTGACGTCGGACGAGCGTCCCGACGTCACCGCGTGCCATCGTGATATTTCACTGGGTGGGAGCGCAATGATGTCTGATGCGCACCCTCCATTAATTAACGGGCCACTTAAGGCCCTTGAGGCAACAATCGACGCCGATTTTTTGGCGCCCATGCAATCTTCAGGTCGCTGCACAGGCGTAACGGGCAGGTGAATAGGACACAATTGTATAAACCTCATCCACGGGCGGGATAAGAGGGCTCACCGGAGTCGCGAGTGTGCACCGTCAAGTGTTTATTTATGAAAGTTTTTGAAACTTGCCCGTGTGATCTGCAATACTTCAAAACGCATACCAGCTGCTTTTTCTGGACTCTTAACCTTCAGGTCAGCTCTCTGCAGTGAGGAATCTTTTCTGGGCCTGCAAGTTTCATGAAGCCTTCCCTTAGCCTGGGAATGGGAGCTGAACTGTCGACTGGAGGCAGCTCCTCTGAGGAGGAAGGGAGGGCTAGGAGGGGGAGGAGGCTAGGAGTGCACATTCAGACTCCAGGGGAGCCACCTTTGGGAGGACAGGCGCAGGCACAAGGGGCACAGGGCCAAGAGGTAGACTAAGGCAGAAGGGGCCACAGAAGATGCCACTATCCTGCCACCAGGGTATACAGGCGGCGAAGCACCTGCCTCAATATGTCTAAGGTGCAGTGCCAAAGGAGGGTCCGTCTGTCAAGGGAGACAGTCAACTATATCTGTCAGATGATAGGGTCTGAGATCTCTGCAAACTATGTGGGTGGACACCTCATGCCAGTGGCTCTGAAGGTCACAGCTGCCCTCAACTTCTATGCCTCTGGCTCCTTCCAGGGGTTGGTGGGTGATCTTTGTGGTGCCTCCCAATCCGCTGTCCACACTTGTGTCAAGCAGGTTACGGATGCTCTGTTCAGGCGTGATTGATCTTCATCCACTACCATTGGGACCAGGCCAGCCAGACACAGCGAGCCAGAGGCTTCGTGCCATTACTGGCTTCCTCCACGTCCAGGGTGCAATAGACTGCACACATGTGGCCATCAAGGCACCAGCAGGTGAGCCCAGTGCCTTCGTCAACAGGAAGGGCTTCCACTCCATGAACGTGCAGATAGTGTGTGACCACAGGATGCTGATTCTACAAGTCTGTGCAAGGTACCCAGGCAGCTCCCACAATGCCTACATCCTCAGACACTCCCAGATGCTGGGGCTCTTCAGTGCTTCAGCCCAGCTGAATGGGTGGCTGCTGGGTGACAAGGGCTATCCCCTCAGAAGGTGGCTCATGACGCCTCTCCACCATCCAAGAACAGAAGCTGAGCAGCGGCACAATAGGTGCCACACCTCCATAAGGGCTGTGGTGGAGAGAACCATCAGTCTTCTCAAGATGCACTTCCGATGCTTGGACTGCTCAGTGGGTGCACTCCAGTACCCCCCAGATCATGTGTCGGTGAAAGTGGTTGCATGCTGCACTCTCCACAATCTTGTGCTGGAAAGGGGGGACGCAGTGGATGATGAAGATGTCAACGCAGTGGCTGTGGCTGCACACGATGAGCGCAGCAGTGAGTCTGAGGATGAGCACACACAGGGAAATGCTGAGGGGGCAGGCACTGACCCGGGCATGCTACAGGGAGGCAGGGACACCTGGGAGGCTTTAATCCAATGAACCTTCAGCTAGCACACCACAGATGGATCTCCAGGACAAGCCTGGGCTGTAGGCTCGATACTCGACACCTAAGTGCAAAATCTGCCAGGTTAGGAACAGTCACTAACGGCTTTGCTAATAAAGCTGAATGTCCAACCAAGCACTCGTTACAGTTTTGGAAACCATACACATGCAGAAGAGGCACCCTCAGCCATGGTGACATATCTGAATTCATTATGTCAAGCAAACCAACTTATTCCAAAAAAATAGTGTTACAAAGCAAAGCAAATCATAAGGACCTCATGTTGGGCCAACACAAAAGCACCAGTGACAAACCTGTGGTGTGTCTAAGGTGCCTTATGTTTTCATTTTCGGGTGCTCCATCTTGGTGTTGCCCCATCGCACAGAGTGGCATCTGAGCCAGCCTGCTGACTCTGCTGTCCTGTTGGCCTCAATGACCTTGGCGGTCGTCCTCTGGCTCATGGAGCCAGTGCTGGCCCCGCCTGGGAGGGAGTTGCCAGTTCCACAAATGGAATCTCTTCAGTCCTCGCAGCCTGACTGGATGCTATGGTCACTGGAAGAGGGGCGGAGGAGCCGTCGCCCTCATCTGGGGTGCCCTGAGGGGTGTCCACAGAGACACCAGGCAGCTGCTGCGCCAACGTGTGGTCACATCGAACCTCTCTGCTTATCGTGGATGGATGGGCACCGAGCTGGGAAAGTTGATGCCCAAACCATCTTCCACACTGGCACTGACCAGCTGAGGTCAATGCCGATGTGAGGGCTTGCTGGTCAGAATGCATCCCCAGGAAGCCCTGACAGGTCTCCTGGAATAGCCTCTCCACGAGAGCCGCCAATCTCTCCATGGAGGATACATGGCACTCAGACTTGTGGCTCATTGCTTCAGTGATCGTCCATGTAGACTCCTCCACCATGGAGACCAAGCCAAGCATAGCCTCATGTATCTCCCCTTGATGCTCCCGCACACCTGGCCGCATTTCCTGCACCTGCTGTGTCGCAGACAACCCCAGAGGCACATCATCAGGCACCAACTAGGCATGTGCCTGGTCCCCTGAAGTCCTCCAACTGCTGGTGCCATGGGCACTTTGTCTCTGTTAGCTCCTCCAGCAGCTGTGAAGTGCTCTCACTGTGCCACTAGCCAATGTTCGAATTCCCAACAAGCTGCTAGTATCTGCACTGGTGCCTGCCTCGCAGAAAAGGGAGACGCTGGCGAGACTTCAGGCCCCTCAGGTTTGGGAGGGAGCCTCTCCTGCTCCTCCTCCTGGCCCTGCTCCGCTGATGCTGAAAGGAAGAACAAGGACAGTGGATCAGTTAATGTAGGGACAATGTCAAGATCCGGTCCCCCGGATCATTATGTGCTCATCCTTCCATAACCAATGGTCAAGCCATGTTGCAAAATTAAATCAATTAACATTCAGCATTGCTATGGCTGTTGGGAGAACAATGCTGACCTCACTGTTGGACATACATACCTGGCCGTGGCACTCCAGCCTCACCGACACCAGTGAACCTTGGTGCATGGCGCCTCTCCAGATCCAGGGCCTCCTGCTCAAACCTGCTAAGAATGGCTAACTGCACCTGGCCACTACCAGTCCTTGCATGCTCTGCCGCGTTATGAGCATTCTTCTCCTGAAAATGAGAGATGAGCATTGATTAGTGAAAATTGCACATGGACTCACTTAGCACACGGCCCACCCCAAACAGAGTGGGACATATCAAGGATCCAGAACCTCCTCACCCTGCTGCTGCCGAACACTCACACAAAGATGCTAGGCCTGTTCCCCACCCCCCCACCCCATTGGACACATGCTGCCTACATCACATTCGACACAACACAGTATACCCTTCCATAGCAAGGAAGTATGTGCAAGTGGAGCACAGAGCATAACAGATGTTTCGTTGCCATGCCACCTTGAAGCCCTCCTCCCAGCATATCATCACCCTGACTTGGACATGTCCTGGAGTTCAAACACAGATCCTAGGTGCAGCTCCTCCAGGTTGCCCCCAGACCAGTCATGTGGGACTTAGTATAACACATGCTGCGGTGGCAAAACACATCTCTTCACCACCCTCTCAGGGTGACCTCAGCATGGGCAATATCTGCTGGCCCACCCAACAAAGGACAAATGCCATCAATGAGTCAATGCAGTCACTACACTCAGGCTTGGTGGTGGGGAAGGGCAGCAGTGGGGTAAGCCGACCTGCTGGGTTACAGAACCAATGCCAACATGGCAGTCACCCTGCCAGAGCGCAACAAGTTGTTGAAGCGCATGCGACATTGGATCCAGATGCACCGCATCATGTCACAGGAGCTCACCACTTCCTCCCAAGCACGTTTTGTCATGTGGGGAGGCCTCCTCCTCCCATCCTGGGGAACCAGCACCTCCCGTTCTGCTGCCACCTCCTTGAGGAGGGCAGCAAGGCAGTCATCCGAGAAATGAGGGGCACACTAGCCCCGCCACCCTACCCTCCAGCCTAGCCTGCTCACCAGAAGCCCTCTGATGAGCCCTTTCACTTGCCATTATGAGCAGCCTTGCAAAAGCTGCCAGCGCTTCTGATAAACAGGCCACCGGGTCACCATTGGACCCAGCGGACAGTGCACTCCCACCGCTGCCCGCCCACTCCCGCTATCCTTGGGAGTCGCACATTACACTGGGCGGGCCTTAACTTGCCCCCCTGCGTAAAATGGCGGCGCGGACCCAATAGCAGTCCGCGCCCGGTCCCGCTCTGCCCCCCCACCAAACAGAGAATTCAGCCCTTGGTACAGTGGAGCACCTCCCCTCCATCATCAAGTCAGAAGCGGGGACGTTTGCAGACAAATGCACAATGTCCAGCATCGTTTGTCATTCTTCAGACACTGAAGCAGTCCGTGCCCATATGCAGCAAAATCTGGACAATATTCAAGCTTGGGCTGATAAGTGAAAAGTTACATTCCTGCCACACAAGTGTCAGGCAATGGTCATTTCCAATAACAGAGAATCCAACTACCTCCCCTTGACATTCAATAGCATTACCATCGCTGAAGCCCCTACTATCAATAACCTGGTGGTTATCATTGATCAGAAATTGAACTGGACCAGCCGTATAAATACTGTATAGTGGCTACAAGAGCAGAGAGCAGGGGCAGAATTTTGCCCTTGTTGAGTGAGCTCGGTGAGGGGAAGCAGGAGAGGTCGGGAAGCCACCCACTGCCCGCAATCAGGGCCGGACCATAATTTCATGCTGGCGGGCAAATTAAGGACCGTCCAGCGTGAAATGCACGCGGCAGTGCTCAGCACTGCTGTGTGGGGTGGGGGACTGGGGCTGCCTCAGAACTGCCTCAGGGAGGCGAAGATTTTAAGAAATAAAAATAAAGAATTTTAAATTGTTAAAAAACATGTCCCCTCAAGTGACTCTGTCACACGAGCAGGGACATGTTATTAATGGATGTTTAAATTTTTATTTAATTTTTAATCGCTGTTGGAAACCTCATCCTACCCATGAATGAGGTTTCTTAAAAAATCCAAAGGCTGCTTGGCATTTTTGCAGCCCGCCAAATGTAAGGTTGGGCAGGCAGCAAAAGATTTAATTCAACTATTACTTTAATGGCCTTAATAGGTCTTTTGATTGTCGGTGGGACACTGCCAGCTCCCGCGCGCACCCGTCGACTGAAATATCACGCAAGTGCTCGATGACATCAGAACATTCCTCCAACATCCTCTCATGTCATTTTACGCTTGTTCAGGTTGGGCACACCCCCACCCAACAAGTTAAGAATTCTGGCCCAGGTCAGAGGTTGGGAATCCTGCAGAGAGTAACTCACGTCCTGACTCCCCAAATCCTGTCCACCATCTACAAGGCACAAATCAGGGGTGTAATGAAATACTCCCCACTTGCCTAGGTGAGTGCGGCTCCAAAAACATTCAAGAAGCTTGACACCATCCAGGTAAGAGCAGCCCGATTGATTGCCACTCCATCCACCACCTTAAACATTCACTTCCTCCAACACAGACGCATAATGGCAGCAGTGTGTACCATCTACAAAATGCACTGCAGCAACTCACTTTCAACAGCACCTTCCAAACCCATGACCTTTACCACCTAGAAGGCCAAGGACAGCAGATGCATTGGAACATCACCACCTGCAAGCTCCCCTCCAAGTTACATCCCATCTGAGTTGGAAATATATCGTTGTTCCTTTACTGTCGCTGGAACAAAGTCCTGGAACTCCCTCCCTAACAGCACTGTGGGCGTACCTACTCCACGTAGACTGCAGCAGTTCAAGAAGGCAGCTCACCACCACCTTCTCAAGGTCAATTAGGGATGGACAATAAATACTGTCCTAACCAGTGATGCCCCAGTCTGTGAAAGAATATATTTTTGTGAAAGAATATATTTTTGAAAAAGCAGCTATTGTGTATCTCAGTATTCTGCATGGTGCTTGTAAATGAAGTTCTTTCAAAAGTGGCAGCCTGCTGTGAGTCCACATATTAGTCTCACTCATTGCAACATGCAACAAAAACATGATGACAAGGCTGAGATAGAATTCTTTTTTTACATTTTATTTGATAAATTCATGAATGAAGAACATTGTGACATATTTTTGTGACTCCCAAAGTTGATATTTTGGAAGTTTGAGTGAATTGAAAGGTTGCCCTTTGTGTGCACATTATATTCAGATACACAGGGAATCAGCACAATAAGTAATCACAAAAAATAGCATTGAAGATATACTTGGGGACAATGGGGGAATTCAGACCTAACATAGAGGACTGGTGTAATCACAAATGAAGGTTACACATTTGGTTGAAAGCTAATAAAATAGAAGGTGTGGATAAAGTAAATGTTGTCCTTACCATGGGGCCAGATGTTTCTAATGTGGTGTCGAACCAATGTTAGCTGCAAGTCCTCCGCTATGGACTACTCTGAAAATATTGAGATTCTGGATTCATATTATGGCCTGGATAAGAATGGGATTGCACTGAGAGCTGCATTCTGCGAAAGGAAGCAGTTGTCATGTGAGACTGTTGCAGAGTACATTCTTGAATTCGAGAAACTCTCTTGTCACTGTGGCTTTGGCTCAAACTTAGTAATGGACCTGAGAGACACGTTTGTAGACAGCCCAACAAACAATGAAATCCTGACCAAGCTTTTGAGCAAAGGCAATAAGCTGACATGGGAGGAGGTCTTCAATGAGGGTACAGCCATGCAAATGGCAGAAAGTGATGGTTGCAAATTGCAAGGGAGTTTTCCCCCTGAGCCGGCAGGGGAGGTCCTCTGGGTTTCAGTGAGCTCCAGGCCACAGCACCAAGTTCACAGTCTTGGAGTCAGAAATTTAGATCCTACTGTTGTCATGGTAGCCACCAACCATTTAAATGTCCCCATTTCCATTTAAAGTGCTATGTCTGTGGGAAAGTCAGTCATATGCAGTTGGCATGCAGGAGTAGAGGAAACAATAATGTTCCAAGTCACAGTGAAGCACCAGGTCACAGCAATGCACCAGGTCGAGGTTGTGGTAGATCTAAAGCTAGTTCAGGAGTCTGGGAATTCTGGAATGCACATGATAGGATATGGAAACAGAAGTTTATGCTATCGATGAAGCATAATATCGCACTTGGAGTGCAAGAAAAACAGCAGTCTGGAGATGAGAGTAACAGACTGAAGATATAATTCCAGCACGCACAGCAGAAATGAAAGTCAGAGATTCGCAACTTACTTTCATCGTTGCTACAGCTACAACTGTGTCGGTTATCTCGGAAGCAGAGTACAAGAAGTCTCTAAGTTACATTCCCTTGTGCAAAACTCATGTGAAGCTGCCTAGTATTCCAATAACAGTATTCTAGTGTTAGGTCAAGTTAGTGTTCTGGTTGCATATGCTGATATGTACTATTATTCGCCATTGGTAGTAAAAGGAGGGAACAAAGTCTCCCTGATGGGGAGGAATTGGCTTAAGAAAATATAGTTAATTTGGACCAAGTTATTTACAGTATAGGTATCAGTAAGAACACATCTGACATTGAGAAAGTGCTAAGAGAGCACAGTGGTCTTTGAGCAAGGGGGTCCAAATGATAGAACTAGGCATAACAATGCTGAAGTCAATATAAAGGACAAGGTAGAGCTGACATTTAAGCAAGGCTAGACCAGTACCTCATGCACAGTTAGAAACACTAAGTAAAAAGCTGAATAGAAGGCATTAACTGCTGAGGAAAGTTTGAGCAGGTTGGGACCAAGCCCATAGGAGTTTAGAAGAATGAGAGGTGATCTTATTGAAACACATAATGCCCTGAGGGGACTTGACAAGGTAGATGCTGAGGGGACGTTTCCCATGTGGGGAATCTAGAACTAGGGGACACCATTTAAAAATAAGGGGTCTCCCATTTAAAATGGAGAAGAAATTTCTCCTCATATCCAAGAGGGTTATTCGTGTTTGGAATTCTCTACCTCAGAGTGTAATGGAGGCTGTGTCATTGAATATATTCAAGGCTGAGTTAGATTTTTGATTGTCAAGGAAGTCAAGGGTTATGGTGGGCAGACAGGAAAGTCGAGTTGAGACCACAATCAGATCAACCATCATCTTATGGAGCAAGTTCAAGGGGCCAAATGGCTTACTCCTGCTCATAATTCTTATGTTCTTGTGTATTTGAAAGAACAGGAGATCAATTAAGAAAGTGAGAGAAGCAAACGGGCTGCACTCGTGGAGTAGTTCAAAAAGCAGAAAAGTCTGTACGGATTTGTGGAGATTGTAAAGAGACGGTAAATAAGATGATTGAAAATGATACTTACTCACTGCCTATCAGTGAAAATTGTTTTCTAATTTAACCAATGGATAAGCATTCAGTAAGATAGATTTATCGAATGCATATTTGGAATGAGGATTAACTGGCAAGAGCAAAGAACTGCTGACCATTCACACACACAAAGGGTTGTACCAGTACAAAAGACCATCAATTGAGATGTCTACTGCTCCTGCAGTGTTCCACAGAGTCATGGATCAGATACTAAGTGGGATGAAAGGAGTATGCTGCTTCTTGGATAAATTAGCAGTAAGACAGAGAAAGAGCACATTGTAAGGTAGAACAAAGTCCTAGATCAACTTCAAGAATATGACATCAAAGCTAAAATACATGTGCTACTTCATGGTGTCACATGTAACATAACTGGATCACCAAACAGATGAAGGTATCCACTCAATGCAGGAGAGTTTGAGGGGATTTTGAAAACAAAGAGACCAGAGAACAAAGAAGAACATAGAATAATACACAACAATCCCTATGAATGTTTTATGTGCATCCCCAATGTAGCTGATACATTTGCTCTACTGTATCAATCGCCCAAAGATGCAGTAGGTTGGGGGCAGTCTATTGAGTGTCAGGAAGCATTTGAAGTGAAGAAAATACCGACTAGTAATGCTGTTATGATCCACTATGATTCCAGGATTTTTTTTCCCCATGTGCAATGCCTCATCACAGCCTTTAAGGTGTATGGCCTTATCTCACATATGGAAGATGGTGTAGAGAAGTCTGGAACATATGCTTCAGATGCTTTAACTAAGTTAAAACAAAATTATTCACAAGTTGAGAAAGAGGATTTAGCAACCCAATATGGTGATATTAAGTTCCGCAAAAACTTGTATGGTAGGAAGTACACTTTGTTAATTGACCACCAAGCCCTTATGAACATATTTGGTTCAAAGAATGGAGTACCATCCTGAGTGACAGCACAGCTTCAGAGATGGGCATTGATTTTGATGGCCCATCAGTAGGAAATTAAATACCGTAAATCAGCAGATTATGCTAATGTGCATGTCCTTTTGAGATTTCCCGTGAAGACTGATTCTAGCCATTGAGTTACCTGTGAATTACTTCACATACACAAATAACTTGCCAGTGCCTGGCAGAGAAATTAGTGAAGAAACTCACAAGGAAGTGGTGCTTAGTAAAGTGCACAATTATGTTATGAATGGCTGGCCTAAAGAGTGTGATGATGAGAAATTGCAGGAGTATTTCACATATAGAAATGAACTGTGTAAATCAAGACTGTCTCCTGTGTGGTTTAAGAGTCATTATTCTGCCAAGGTTTGGAGACAGATTGTTAGAGGGACTTCTAGAGCACATAGAAATAGTCCACATGAAAGCAGCAGGTCAGCACTGGAGTGCTGCTTTGGGCTGCTTTAGAGTGCTTCAGTTGAAGTTTAGTGAGAGAGGAAGTTTACTGAAGAGGGTAGGAGATGTCCTTTCTCTTTCTACCTTTCCTAAATCAGAAGAGCAGTGGCCTTGATAAGTAGAACCTGGTAAATATTTCTACTGTCTTTAATATTCTCTAAACTAGAGGCAATAAAAGTAAAGGGAGTAATTTGAGGGTAAGTCATGGCAGGGAAGCTCGGTCATGTGGAATGCTCCTCCTATGCAATGTGGGAAGTCAGGGACACTTCCAGTGTCCATCGCAACCAAGTGTGCAGGAAGTGTCTTCAGCTGCTGCTATTCAAAATTCATGTTTTGGAGCAGGAGCTGCAGCTCGAGTCACTATGGAGCATCTGCAAGGATGAGATCTTTGTGCATAGCATGTACAATGAGGTGGTCACACTGCAGGTAAAGAGTGCATGGGCAGAAAGGGAATGGGTGACCACTAGACAGAGTAAAAGCACTAGGCAGGTAGTGCAGGAGTCCCCGGAGTCCATCTTCCTCTCCAATAGATTTTCCATTTTGGATACTGCTCGGGGAGATGGTTTCTTAGGGGAATGCAGCAAGAGCCAAGTCTGGGGCACCACGAGTGGCTCAGCTGCACCGGTGGGGGGTGGGGGGGTGGTGATTGTGTGGGGGTGGGTGGGGGGGGGGGGGGGGGGGGGGGGGGGGGGGGGGGGGTGGGCGGGGGAGTGGTGGTGGGAAAGAGCGGGAGAACACTAGTGATGGGGGATTCTATTGTAAGGGGAACAGATGGATGTTCCTGCAGCTGCAGGCATGACACCAGGGGGTATGTTGCCTCCCTGGTGCCAGGCTCAAGGATGTCACTGAGCAGCTGCAGGATGTTCTGAAGGGGGAGGATGAACAACCAGGAAACGTGGTCGATATCGGTGCCAATGACATAGGTTAAAAGAGGGATAAGGTCCTGAAAGCAGAATACAGAGAGCTAGAGAAAAAAATTAAAAATAGGACCTCAAAGGTAGTAATCTCAGGATTACTCCCAGTGTCACAGGCTAGTGAGATCAGGAATAAGAGAATAGACCCGATGAATGTATGGTTGGAGAGATGGTGTAGGAGGAAGGGATTTAGATTCCTGAGGCATTGGGCCAATTCTGGGGAAGGTGGAACCTGTATAAGCTTGATGGGTTGCACCCCAGCAGGACGGGTCCTATATCCTTGCAGGGGGCAGTTATAAACTAGATTGGCAGGGTGATAGGAGCCTGAGAGGGGAGACACAAGAGAGGGAAACAAAGATAGGAATGAAAGACAGATAAGTAGAAAGCAAAAGTGGAAGGCAGAGGAAACAAGGGCTAGCAGCAAATAGGGCCATAGTACCAAAAAAGGGTAAAAAATGTTAAAGACAAGTCTAAAGGTACTGTATCTGAATGCACTGAGTATTTGCAATAAGGTAGATGAATTAACAGGGTGAATAGATGTAAACTGGTAGGATATGATTGTGATTACAGGGACATGGATGCAGGTTGACCAAGGCTGGGAACCGAACATCCAAGGGTATTCGATATTTAGCAAGGACAGGCAAAAAGGAAAAGGAGGTGGTGTGGCATTGTTAGTTAAGGATGAAATAAGCACAATAGTGAGAGTGGATATTAGCTCAGAAAATCTAGATGTAGCAACATTCTGGGTGGACCTAAGAAGCAACAAGGGGGCAGAAAACATTAGTGGGAGTTGTTTATTGGCCTGCAAACAGTAGCGATAGGGCATGGTATGGCATTAAACAGGAAATTAGAGATTCATGTAACAAGCATACTACAGTGATCATGGGTGACTTTAATTTACAAATAGACTGGGCAAACCAAATTAGCAATAATATTTTGGTGGATGAATTCCTGATGTGTGTACGAGATGGTTTTTTAGATCAGTATGTTGAGGAACCACCCAGGGAACAGGCTATCCTAGATTTGGTATTATGCAATGAGAAGGGGCTGATTAATAATCTTGTTGTGTGGGATCCTTAAGGGAACAATAACCATAAAATGTCAGAATTCTTCATTAGGATGGAAAGTGAAGTCTGATTTGAAACCGGGGTCCTAAATCTTGACAAAAGAAACAACAAATGTATGAGGCATGAGTTGGCTAAGATATATTGGGGAACTTCATTAAAAGGCATGATGTTGGCTAGACAATGGCTAATATTTAAGGAATGATTGTATGCATTGCAACAGCTATACATTCCTTTCTGGTGCAAAAACACAACAGGAAAATGGCCCAACCATGGCTAACAAAAGAAACTAAGGATGGTATTAGATCCAAAGAGTAGTCATATAAACTTGCTAGAAAAAAGTAGCAAGTCTGAGGATTGATAGCATTTTAGAATTCAGCAAAGGAAAACCAAGAGATTGATTAAGAGGGGAAAAGTAGAGTGTGAGAATAAACTTGCAAGGAACATAAAAATGGACTGTAAAAGCTTCTATAAGCACGTAAAAATAAAAAGATTAGTGAAGACAGATGTAAGTCCCTTACAGTCCGAAATGGAAAAGTTTATAATAGGGAACAAGGAAATGGCAGAGCAATTTAACAACTACTTTAGTTCTGTCTTCACAGAGGAAGACATAAATAACTTCCCAGAAATACTAGGGAAACAAAGGTCTAATGTGAAGGAAGAATTGAAGGTAATTAGTATTACTAAAACAATAGTGCTGGAGAAATTAATAGGACAGGAAACCGATAAATCCCAAGGGCCCGATAATCTACATTCCAGGATACTAAAGGAGGCGACCATGGAAATAATGGATGCATTGGTTGTCATTTTCCAAAATTCTGTAAATTTTAGAACAGTCCCAGCAGATTGGAGGGTGGCAAATATAACCCCACTTTTTAAAAAAGGAGGGAGGGAGAAAGCAGCGAATTACAGATCAGTTAGCCTAACATCGGTAGTAGGGAAAATGCTAGAGTCTATTATAAAGGATGTGATAACAGGATGCTTAGAAAATATCAGCAGGATTAGACAAAGTCAACATGGATTTATGAAAGGGGAATCATGTTTGACAAACCTACTGTAGTTTTTTTGAGGACATTACTAGCAAAATAGATAAGGGAGAACCAATGGATGTGGTGCATTTGGATTTTCAGAAAGCTTTTGATAAGAGGTTAGTGTGTAAACATGGGATTGGGGGTAATATATTGGCATGGATTGAGATTTGGTTAGCAGACAGGAAAGAGAGAATAGGAATAAACAAGTCTTTTTCAAAGTGGCATGCGGTGACTAGTGGGGTATGCAGGGAGCAGCTATTCACAATATATATCAATGATTTGGGTGAGGAAATCAAATGTAATATTTCCACATTTGCTGATGACACAAAACATGGTGGGAATGTGAGTAATGAAGAGGGTGTTAAGAGGTTTCAAGGTGATTTAGACAGGTTGAGTGAATGACAGATGCAATATAACATGGATAAATGGGAAGTTACCCACTTTGGTAGGAAAAACAGAATGGCAGTGTATTACTTAAATGGTGATAGACTGGGAAATGTTGATGTATAAAGGAGCCTGGGTGTCCTTGTACACCAACCACTGAAAACAGGCATGCAGGTGCAGCAAGCAGTTAGGAAGGCAAATGGTATGTTGGCCTTCATTGTAAGAGGACTTGAGTGCAGGAGCAAGGATGTCTTACTGAAGCTGTACTGGGCCTTGGTGAGACCACACCTGGAGTATTGTGTGCAGTTTTGGTCTCCTTACCTAAGAAAATATATACTTGCCATAGAGGGAGCGCAACGCAGTGAAGGCTCACCAAGCTGATTAGCTGATTCCTGGAATGGCAGGATTGTCGTATGAGGAGACATTGGGCCAACTAGGCCTGTATACACTGGTGTTCAGAAGAGTAAGAGGGGATCCCATTGAAACGTATAAAATTCTGACAGGGATGGACAGACTGGACGCAGAGATAATATTTCCACTGGCTGGGGGTGGAGGGTGGGGGGGCGGTGGGGGGGTGTCTAGATCAAGGGGTCACAGTCTCATGATATGGGGCAGGCCATTTAGGACTGAGATGAGGAGAAACTTCTTCACTCAGATGGGTGTTGAACCTATGGAATTCTCTACCACAGAAGGCTGTGGATGACAAGTCATTGAATATATTTAAGAAGGAAAGAGATAGATTTATGGACTTTAAGTCATCAAGAGGCATGGAGAGAGTGCAGGAGTACGGCGTTGGGATAGAGGATCAGCCATGATCATATTGAATGGCGGTGCAGGCTCGATGGGCCTATTTTCCTGCTCCTATTTTCTACGTTTCTATTAAGAAACTATTTTGGTATCCAAAGGTAGATAGAGATATTGAAGAGTTGGTGAAAAGTTGTGAAGTGTGTCTCAGAATGAGGAATGATCAAGCCAATGTTCCTTTCATTCCATGTCAAACACAAGAAAGCCATGGGAATGAGTAAATGTTGATTTCTTTGAAGTGGAAGGGAAGTGTACCTTATTTTGGTCCATAGCTATAGTGTAGTAATTATGGTTTTATTTAGTGTGTAATGTACCTTCAAGAATAATACTTGCTAAGGAAGATCACATGATCTGTAGTAACCAATAGGAGATTAGCGCAGGTTACCTCAGCAGTCAGTGTAGAGATAAAGTTGGAGTTGAAAGCACACATGTAGTTGCTGCTGAGTATATTGTGAATAAACTTAATGCTTCCGCCCAAGAACTATCTGCAAATCACCACTATCATTAACAGTACAACTCAGCCACCTTACAATATATAGCAAGTGGATAAATGTTGAGTCTGTGCCCAATGCCACAAGAGCCAAAACCACTGTGGCTTTGATAAGTTGGTTTGCATCTTATTGGTTTCTGGGGGTGTTGGTGACAGATAATGGTCCACAGGTTAGAACAGAAGAGTTTGAAATATTTCTGAGTAAGAATGGAGTCAAACACACTCAATACCACCACATCATTCTGCATTGAATGGTGCTGCAGAAAGAAGTGTACAGATTGTGAAGAAGTCTTTGCAGAAGTATTTGTTAGGTGCCAAGCTATGTAGTAATTTCTGTGTATCTGTTCGACACAGTGTTATTTTACAGAATAACTCCACAGTCTACAACAAGTTACTCACCTTACCTGTTAGCATTTAAACACACTCCTAGGACAAGGTTTCATTTGCTTAAGCCTGACTTCAATAACAAAGCAAGAGAAAAGCAAGACAAGGTGAAGATGAGTTATGATGCATGAGGCATGTAAGAGATTTGGAGAGTTCAGTGTTGTTCAGAAGATCATGGTGGAAAACCGTCAAGATGATTCGGAGAACTACGTAATTAGAGTTCTTATAAAGACACTAGGTGCTTTCACAAATCCAGTGAAAATTGGAGAGAGACTCCAGTGTCATGTTGATTATTTGCTTGAAAGAGGAAATTAGACAAAGGGAGAACAGGAGAAACCTCCTAGAATCCTACAGCCCAAAGTGAAAGTCAAAAAGGAACTGAAAGTTTGCTGTTATCACAGAATCCATTGGAAGAGCAAAGTGACTCAGGGTCTTTGTTTAAGGCAAATCAATATCACATTTGCAACCATTAAGTGGAGTTGATAAGCAAAGTCAACGTTCAGATTTGACACAGGAAAGATGCTGAGAGAGCAGAGTCAAGCTAATGGAAATGGCAGGAGATACACAGGCAGTAAAAGAAAGAAGCCAGATTGATTAATTGAAAGTACGTAGGAAGAAAGAAACAAATTAATTGCTTCTTGTCAAATTATGATATTTTTGTTCAACAAATGCTGATGCCAAGGAAAAACATTTTTTTTACATGTAAATTACTCAGGCAGTATCGTTTATGTATGTTTTGGTTGTGATTATAATAGAAACAAATAAGCAACCCAACCTATTAAATTTCAGGTATTGTTGTTGTTGTTTTAGTCATACTGAATTCTGGGAAAATATGTTATGCCATTTTACATTTTAATGTATAAGCTTTTTTCAAGCGTGGAGGGAGTGTAGTATATTGTAAGAGCTGGGTATTTTGTTCTACAGGCCTCTCTGCTGCCTTCTTTGTTGGAGAGCTATAAATGAAGTTAGCTCAGATAATGGCTGCCTGCTGTGAGTCTACATGTTAGTCTTAGTCAGTATAAGACACAGCATTACTGTTCCAAAGCAATGCTTTGAGGCACAAATCGCTTTACTTCATTTCAGAACAAGACTGGATTACACCAAATTTAAAGTTAAATATTCCTTCCACCAGTATATGCCCAATGTTGGTTTTATTCAGAGATCAGTGCAAGTAACAAAATATTCTGTGGTTCTGCTTTTATCCTTGTTATTGGTCAAGGATTAAAACCAAAGTGACAGAAATTCATTTTCAAAGATGTTACATGAGAGAGAATACTGAAAACTGAAAAAAATATATTCAGAACTCTTGTTTAAAAATAAATTCCAAGCCATCTTCAAATGCCTGAGCTAATACAACATTACAGACCCATTTAAATTTGTATACATTAGCATTTGCATTGGGAATATAACCTTAAAATGAACACACAGATCATTTGGCTTTTTTGAAAAGTGAAGTGCATGCAAGATAATCTACCACTTGATATGCAAGATAAATGTTCAAGCAATTGGATGTTTTTGCAGGTTAAGTTAATATAAATGCCTGAAAAATGGTTTCTGATCCACAAAATAAGGTAATTAACAAATGTACCTTATAGTAAGCCCAAATTCTATCAAATAGCAAATTTGAAAATAAAAAATCCAACTCCATTGGTAAAATACATCCATAATGCAGATTTGTTCTCGTTATGCCATTTCTGAATACTGCTCAGATTTACCTGTTTTAAGAGCCTGCCAACCCACTGAAAAGGGAGTTCGTGCCTGCACAGTGTACATGGAAATTGGGCTGTGATTATCAATGCCAGGGCTCCAAGAGAGTTGTGCTGTGGTATCTGTGATCTCCTCCACTATCACACCCCCTGGTGGACCTGGTGGAACTGAAATACAAGACAAAAAAACACGTGAGAGGATGCCATATGATGGATAACAGGGCACCAGCTGTTTAAAGCAAAGGACATTAGGTAAAACAGGAGTGAAAACCACCTCTTTGCTAACAGCAGACTGCAGGAGACTGAAGATTTGGATAAGAAACAGCTGCTATGCTTTTTTTTCCCAGACAAAAGAGAAAAAACTTAAGTCATAAGGAACAATGTTGGATAAATCTAAGCAGATGTGGGGTGAGCTGCCTTTTGATCTTATTGCAGTCTTTAAAAACATCATTTCTTGCACAACAATATGCAAAATAATAAAAATCAGATGTTTCACTTAAAATTTACTTTGGCCAGGATTTAAGTTGGTTATATTCATGTTGAAAACATCTAAACCTCCTTGTTCATATAACAGTGCATGCCATTAAACACAGAGGATTCAAAAAAATGTAGGAGAGGAAATGTTTCATCTTGTGGACATCATATAGGCAAAATCTGTTAAAGGCTAAACACGGACTTTATATGAATGACATCGCACTGTGGAGGCAGTTGAGCGTGATTGAGAAATTTGACACTAAGAATAATCCTGCCAAAAGGGAGATGCAGCAGAATTCAATGCACATTAATTATACCACTGGGTGGGAGAGGGAAATATCTAAATTGGTTTGATTTTCTACCCCATCTTGTTAGAAGCACATGCCTTTCCAGGAATTATATTTAATTAGAAGAATTGGAGGGTAAATAAAGTAGTTAGAAATTTAATCATCGCTGCAAAAATAGGCATGCACAAGACCCGTTGGCTTTTCCTGTCCCATGTTTTCCATCAATTCCACCCCCTCGAAACAGATGAGCTATTCTGTTTACATTACTTATATAAACTAAAGGATGGAATTTAGTTCTTGTAAAAAATAGTTTCAACAGTGTAAACAGATTATAACAATAGAAAGTAATAGTACGCAGATGGGTCCAGGTTCAGTATGTGATGCTGAAAGCTATTTTGGCTTAGTGAAATTATATGTATTAATTACACTTATATATGCCATAAATATTTCTACTAAACTATGATCTCAACACATAACTAACCAACTGAGCAATTCTCAGCCATATTTACATTTTGGCTTTGTATAATTTTACCTCTTTTCTCATTTGAACCCCAGTCTATTTAGATGATTTCTATATTTGGGTATATTTACAGCAATGTTAAAGGTTTGCAATACACTGGGAAAAACAGCGGTAAATATTAATAAGTTATGGGGCACATTGCTCTTTTTGATCTCTTACCATTACTTCAGTGGAAAATTGATGTTAAACCTTATTGAAATGGCATAAACATTTATTCTATTTATCTTTGGCTCCTGCTGATCTGCTGTTGCAGTTATGGTGGGATATCGAGAGAACTCCCACAGCAGTCCTACCTAATGATTTATCAAATGCACAAGAAACTCAAATGTATTTTAATTCAATCTACTTATTAAGGTATTATAAAAGTAAAAGGATTGATGTCTTGTTAATGTAAATTAGATGACATCTTGGGAAAGAATTTGCATTTCATAGAACAACTTGCACATGATTCAGAATGAGTGGGTTGATTTGATTAGAAATATATCATAAATGGGGTTAAATTGAATGTCATCCATTCAACTAATCCCTCACTTTGACAAGGATAAGTGCTGTTGCATTATGATTCAAGAGAAGAGACTTGGTGCGCATGCTGTGTGGCATAAAATCTCTTTGCAATCAATACACATTTACTTGAAGATTTGGCCTTGCAAATGTCCTATTTTTATTCACAGACATGATAATTTATATCCACTTGTGTTATCAAAATCGAAGCTCATGGGATTCAAGTGGCAATGGCAGTCTGGATATGAAATCAACTAAGCAATAGAAAGCAGAGAGTGTGGTGAATGGTTGTCTCTCATACTGATGGGAATTATGCAGTGGTGTGTTCCAGAGATTGGTGTTAGGACCACTGGTCTTTTTGATATAAATGAATGCCCTGAACCTTGGGTATACAGGGCAAAATTTCAAAGTTTTCAGTAGTAAACAGTGAGGAGGATCTCATAACAGACATCAGGAGAAAGTGCAGGCACATGGCAGATCAAATTTAATGCAAATAACTGTGAAGTGATCCATTTGGGTAGGAAGGATAAGGAGAGGAAAAATGAACTAAATGGTACAATTTTAATGGGGGTGCAGGAACAGAGCTATCTGGGTGTCGAGGGGCAGAGATTATATTGAAGCTGGCAGGTCAAGTTGAGAAGGCTGTTAAAAAGGCAGACTGGATCCTTGGCTTTGTCTGTAGAAGCATAGGGTGCAAAAGCAAGGAGATTAAGCTAAACCTTTATAAATAACTGGCTGTGTCCAATGTTGGGATAGCTTGTTCTATTTTGGGCACCACACTTCTGGAAGGAAATTGAGGCTCAGAGAGGACGCAGATGAGGTTATCAGAATGGTACCAGGGATGAAAGACCAGTTAGATGCAGAGATTAGAGAAGCGGAAATGTTCTCCTTTGAGATCTGAGCGAGGTATTCAAAATCATGAGGGATTTTGATAGAATAAATAAGAAGCTGCAAATATTAATATATAGGTCCATGTTCTTTGCAGACAGAAAGAGCATGTACGCACATTGCACCTGTTTCAGCTAAACAAAATAAGTGATAGCCATTCGCTGGTTCATTCCTCTGGGCAATGCCTTGACCAATCAGAGTCCAGCTGCCTGGTTTAAATGTCAAACAATACTTGGCAGTTAACTGTCAGTCACCACTAACTGGTGCATTCTCCATGGCAATGCCTCTATGAATCAGAGTTCATTTGCGAAACAATCAGCATTCTCTTCTCATTCAGTATAAACTTGTTGCTTCCTGTGACATTGGTATTCTTTTGCTGAATGTAAAATGAAAAACTTTGATAATTTTTTTCCAGCAATACTCAAATAGGAAACTTTCCTATGGCAGAAGGCTTGGTAACCAGAAGGTACAGTTTTAACACAATTGCCAAAATAACCAATGGTGACACAAGGATAAAGAAAATACACGGCAAGTTGTTATGATCTAGAATGCACTGCCTGAAAGGATTCAATAGTAGCATTCAAAAGAGAACTGAATAAGTGCTTGAAAAGAAAAAAGAAAACTGCTGGGCTATGGGAGAAGAGCAGGCGCATGGGACTAATTGGATTTTTTTCAAAGAACAGGCACAATGTTAATGGGCTGAATGGCCTCCATTAGTGCTCTATGATGTGTTGGTTGTTATAGGTATGGAATTTTTAATCAATTCATGTACAGGATGTGGACAGCACTAGTTAGGTCGGTATTTATTGCCCATCCTTAAATGCCCTTAAGAAGATAGTGATGAGTTGCTTTCTTGAACTGCTGCAGTCTCTGAGGTGTAGGTATACCCACAGTGCTGTTAGGGAGGGTGCTCCAGGATTTTGTCCCAGTGACAGTGAAGGTACGGTGATATTTTTCCAAGTCAGGATGGTGAGTGACTTGGAGGGCAACTTCTAGATGGTGGTGTTCACATTTATCTGCTGTCCTTGTCCTTTTAGATGGTAGAGGTCGTGGTCTTGGAAGGTGCTGTCTAAGGAGCCTTATTGAGTTCATGCAGTGCATCATGTACATGGTATGCACTGCTGCCAATGTTTGTCGGTAGTGGAGGAAGTGAATGTTTGTGGAAGTGGTGCTAATCAAGCAGGCTGCTTTGTCCTGGATGGTGTCATGCTTCTTGAGTGTTGTCGGAGCTGCACTCATCCAGGCAAGTAGAGAGTACTCCTGACTTGTGCCTTGTAGTTGGTGGTCAGGCTATGGGGAGTCAGGAGGTGGCTTACTAACTGCAGGATTCCTAGCAGGAGTCGCAAATGGTGCTGAACATAGTGCAGTCATCATCAAACATCCCAGCTTCTGACCTTATGATGGAAGGAAGGTCACTGATGAAGCAGCTAAAGATGGTTGGGTCTAGGAATTTACCAGAATAACTCTTGCAGTGATCTCCTGGAACTGAGATGACTGACCTTCAACAACCACAATCATCTTCCTTTGTTGTAGGTATGACTCCACTCAGCAGCAAGTTTTCCCCTGATTCCCATTGACTCCAGTTTTGCTAGGTCTCTTTGATGCCACACTTGGTCAAATGCTGCCTTGATGTAAAGGGCAGTCACTCTCACCTCACCTCTGGAGTTCAGCTCCTTTGTCTATGTTTGAACCACGGTTGCAATAAGGTCTGAAGCTGAGTGACCCTGGTGGAACCCAAACTGAGCATTTGAGCAAGTTATTGCTAAGTAAGTGCCGCTTGATAGCACTGTTGACGACTCCTTCCATCACTTTACTGATGATCGAGAGTAGACTGAAGGGGCAGTAATTGGCTGGTAAAAGCAAAATACTGCAGATGCTGGAAATCTGAAACAAAAACAAAAATTGCTGGAAAAACTCAGCAGGTCTGACAGCATCTGTGGAAAGAAAGAGTTAACGTTTCGAGTCCAGATGACTCTTCTTCAGCACATTAATTAATTGGCCGGGTTGGATTTGTCCTGCCTTTAGTGTACTGGACATACCTGGGCAATTTTCCACATGGCCGGGTAGGTGTCAGCTTTGTAGCTGTACTGTAACAGCGTGGCTAGGGGCACAGCAGGTTCTGAAACACAAGTCTTCAGTAATATTGCTAGAATATTGTCAGGGCTCACAGCCTTTGCAGTATCAAGTGCTTTCAGCCGTTTCTTTATATCATGGGGAGTGAATTGAGTTGGATGAAGACTGGCATTTGTGATGCTGGGGACTTCTGGAGGAGGCCAAGATGGATCATCCACTCAGTACATCTTGCTGAAGGCTGTTGCGAATGCTTCACCCTTATCTTTTGCACTGAGATGCTGGCTTCCTCCATCATTGAGGATGGGGATATTTGTGGAGCCTCCTCCTCCTATGAGTTGTTTAATTGTCAACCACCATTCACAACGGGATGTGGCAGGACTGCAGAGTTTAGATCTGATCCATTGGTTGTGGAATCGCTTAGCTCTGTCTATCGGTTGCTGCCTATGCTGTTTGGCATGCAAGTAGTCCTGTGTTGTAGCTTTACCAGGTTGATGCCTCATTTTTAGGTATGCCTGGTGCTGCTCCTGGCATGCCCTCCTGCACTCTTCACTGAACCAGGATCGATCCCCTGGCTAGATGGTAATGTTAGAGTGGGGGATATACCAGGCCATGAGGTTACAGATTGTGTTCAAGTACCATTCTGCTGCTGATGGCCCACAGCCCCTCATGGAAATCCAGCCTTGAGTTGCTAGATCTGTTTGAAATTTATCCCATTTAGCATGGTGGTAGTAGTGCTACCCAACACGATGGAGGGTATCCTCAATGTGAAGAGGAGACTTTGTCTCCACAAGGACTGTGCAATGGTCATTCTTACTGATATTGTCATGGACAGATGTATCTGCAGCAGGCAGGTTGGTGAAGATGAGGTAAAGTATGTTTTTCCCTCTTGTTGGTTCCCTCACCACTTGCAGCAGGCCCGGTCTAGTTGCTATGTCCTTTAGGATTCGGCTAGCTTGGTCAGTAGTGGTACTACTGATCCCCTCTTGGTGATGAGCATTGAAGTCCCCCATCCAGAGTACATTCAGCACCCTTGCCACCCTTAGTGCCTCCTCCAAGTGGTGTTCAACTTGGAGGAGTATTGATTCAGCAGCTGAGGAAGGGCAGTATGTGATAATCAGCAAGGGGTTTCCTTGCCCATGTTTGACCTGATGCCATGAAAATTCATAGATGCCAGAGTTGATGTTGAGGACTCCCAGGGCAACTCCCTCCCAACTGTATACCACTGTGCCACCACTTCAGCTGGGTCTGTCCGGCCGGTGGGACAGGACATACCCAGGGATGGCAATGGTGATGTCTGTAAGATACGATTCCATGAGTATGGCTATGTCAGGCTGTTGTTTGACTAGTCTGTGAGATGGCTCCCCTAATTTTGACAGAAGCCCCCAGGTGTTAAAAAGGAGGACTTTGCAGGGTTGACAGGGCTGGGTTTGCTGTTGTCATTTCTGGTGCATAGGTCAACGCTGGGTCGTCCGTCTAGTTTCATTCCTTTTTATTGACTTTTTAGTGGTTTGATACAACTAAGTGGCTTGCTAGGCCACTTCAGAGGGCATTTAAGAGTAAACCACATTGCTGTGGATCTGGAGTCACATGTAGGCCAGGCCAGGTAAGGACGGCAGATTTCCTTCCCTAAAGGACATTAGTGAACCTGATGGGTTTTTACGACAATCAACATGGTCCATGGTCATCACTGGACTTTTAATTCCAGATTTTTATTGAATTCAAATTCCACCATTTGTTGGTAGAGTGTCACTGAACATCACCCTGGGTCTCTGGTTTACCAGTCTAGTGACAATACCACTACACCCAAGCCTCCCCTGGTTCTTCAAGAGGAGATCAGAACACTGTAAAAGGCAAATAATGCATTACAAAATCAGACTGAAGTGAAGAAGAAAATCCACTGATATTCTTGCACCAGAAGACAACGCCACAAAGGCTTAACACTCATGATAGCTTCAACAGTGACTTACTTTACAATCATGTTCAGGCATGTATAACCCCTCGAGTGCTTTTAGAAACAACAATATCACATCATTTAACATTATCACCAAGATCCCATTAGGTGCTTTTCACGTGAAGAGAGCAATGTGAAAAATAACTAACTTTCCTTTGAAATGAAGCGTGACAAAAAAGTCAGTTCAGTTGCATGTATGAAATAACACTAAACTATGGATTTCATGGTTGATTTCTCTAACATCTATGTGTAGCCACATCTTACCTTGGTTGACTTACTCTAAACATATAGCACTAAAAAAAAAAACAAATAAAGGCAATAGGCAATAGATGTGTAAATTTGTGCCTTTCGAGCTCAATGCACTGTTTGTACAATTGCAGTATAGTTCTATTCTTAGCTGGCTAGCCCACTCAGATTGAGATCATACAACTGAATCCAAATTTTTCATTCTACACCCAATTCATATATAACAATCAAAATGGGAGACTTTAACAATGACAGCTCAGTGCACACGGAGATATAAACACTACATGCTAAACCACAAGTTCAAACATATTATAGTAACTTATAAAATGTAGCACTAACTTTATATTTATAAACAAATTTTCTGACAATTTTAGATGCATAAGTGTTCTGTTTATTCACTAGTCTTCTTATTTTAGGCCAAAGTAGATATTATGGCTGGGAATTTACTGGCCCGGGGCAGTGGGCTGGGAGGTGCTGGGAGGACTGGTAAAATGTCAGGGAGCTCCACTGGATGCAGTTGGCTGCTGCGGGTGGCTGAGTGGCAGAACTGCTGGCCACTGGATGAGGTGGGAAATTAATTTGAATAACTAACGGCCCAAGTAACAGTAATTTCCTGATGTTTTGCCAGTGATGAAAAACCTCCCCCTCCCCCCACATCAGTTGCATGGACACAACCTCCCGGCAGCTTAATTCCTGGGGGTGGCACTGGGTGGCCGGCAGTAAATGGCACTCCGACGGCCCCAACACTGCTGCTGCTGGAGGGTTTCCCCTCTGGTCAGTGCACCTATCACCCTCAAATACTTAAACCACACCCTAGAGTGTGTCTCCATGTTGAGATGCCCTCATGTTCTCCAGCCTCCCACAACTGTGACTACCTTTCCTGCTGGCACTGTTGTATGAGGCTCCAGGACTGCTGGCCTTCAGCAACATGGAGAGCCCACTCGCTATCTTTCACTGCACTGCGGGCCTGGCAGCAGCCATTAAAACGTTGCCTCTGGGAAAATTGCCCGTGTGCTCCCGTCGTGCACCGGTGCGGACCCAGGACTTGCATATGGTCCCAACTCCAAAAGAATTCCGCCCTATGGTCCCACATTCTCAGTGATACTGAACCTCACATTTCTATGGAAAAGTATTCAGGAGCAGGAAGGATTCTGCCGCCATAGTCAAACGATTAACAGCAGTCCCATCCACACGAGTCTTTCAAAAACAGGAGCAACTTCCCAGATTCTCATTAGTCTTTCTGGTTGCATGACCAGATATGCAGCAAGAGCAAGATTGCAGATTTAGAATGCTAGAATCAATGCAATTCATTCCCAAACATCTGGGTACTTTGCAGAAAAATTTGTCTGTGTTGATATCAGACCTCCTGTTGCTAGCTTTAATTACAGACCTAATCAGAATCAGACAGTCACAATCATAGGAATAGAAAATGAAACACAATTTAATCCTTGTGATAAGTCTTACTTTATTTTGTAACTATAGTTATACTACAGTCATACTGTCAAATCTTCAGCTTCCATTATGGCCGCTTGGGTTCAATTTCAGTTACTTTTGAAAGAGAAAGCTCTTGGAACTAACAAATTTTACAAGAATATTTTTCTCCTTGTTGTCTCCAGCAGACTTGTATGATTTACTTCATTCAAGAACATGACACCTCCAATTCTGAAAATAGAGAATGCTGGAGAGCTAAAGCAAGTATTTTTTTAATTGCTTACCAAAACGTACTTGTACTTACAAAATGCTAAGAGAAAGTGTGGACATCATTGTATTATTTCAATACAGTTGAAGTTGGTAGCATTTTGGAACTGTGGTACCAAGTAATGTAAATAATAAACAAGCAAATACAGCATGTAAGAAGATAATTCCTAATTTTGTACAATTATTTCAGTGGCACAAGCACAAGTAATTAATTTATGTCTTCCATCAAAAGTTGTATTATTAAAATAACAACTAATATCACCTTAAAAATTACAGCCAATGTTCTTTTTGTCAAATAGAATTCTGTAACAACTCATAATAGACCTGGAGGTGCAGGTAAAGCTTTCCCTTTCACTTTTGGCCCTTAATATAACACAAATAGTCAACAACATTTTTCAGGGGTAACTCTCAGCCTGCGCTCACTGTGTTAAAAAGCAGGCATTAGCTGTGTGTCAGGCACTCTGGTCATTAATCATCTATCATTCAATTATAAGAAATTTCAGATGGAACAAAATTCCATATCAGTCAAAATTCAATCAACACTCACATTATATGGCACTAGCTTGAGCTATCTTACTGCTTTACACTATGACAAGGAAAATTAGACATTTTGCTCATTGATAGCAAGACTTCTCCAGTAAGTGTTACTTTATTTTGTAGTCCTTAATCTAATCCTTATCACTGTTAATGTTTATTTGTGGCTGATCGCTTTACCTACAAACACTAGTTCTGTGCTATTATCATACTTGATGCTTGTTAAACAATCTTGAACGGTGCACTCATTTTTGTAATTATAAATCAGGTGCTTTGTATTGAGCAATACTTTATAGGGTTGATTTTCTGAATATGCACTTCTACTGGGAGAGCATATTAGGAAACCATGGGCGTGCGTCTCTTTCTGTCCAATAAATTAAAAGGGAGCATGCCTGCTGTTTCTGATTTGAGGCTTATTCGGTAAACATGTCTCTTAACTACCTAAATGTAATAAAATGTATAAAAATTGTAGAAATTATATAGAATTACTACACAGATCTATTATTATTACAGAGTTACTTATGTTCTTATAATGACTGCACTGCAGATACTTCTAAGGATCTGTTTGGCTTATTATTTGGCACACTAAATTAGACAATGAAGCTAATAAAGGAGTTATATAAATGTAAAGGATTTCTTTGCATGCATTTTTGTTGTTCAGCATTAACTGTTTTGATTTAGTTTTGCCTCAAGCCTGTATATAAAAGCAATGCAAATAACACTGCCCATCTGCCTGTGCATCTTCCTTTCTCCAACGTGGAGATGAAAAAAATGTCTACAAGAAATTGTTACATCTCAAGTAAATGTGGGTATTTTCATTATGTGCCCATGCATCCCTTCAGTGACATTGAAAGAGATTCTTCATCGTGGCTCAAAGTGTATTGGCAGAGAGTAATGGCAATAACTTGATATATCCTTTCAGTTCCCTATCTGTCAGTTTGATTTAATATGTAGTATTTTTCCCTTATTCTCTCACCAAACGATTGCGTGCAGAAACTATCTTGAAAGCAACATTATATAATATTAAGGATATTTGCAGATAACAGATGTCAGCACTACTTGACATTAGCAACTTACATCATTTGGAAAACTTAAAACTTAACAAGTCTATTCCACGCCAGTTGTGCCAAGTTATAAACAATTCATTCATTGCTGTATTGATTAGAACCTTAAATGTGGAGCAATTTTTAAAAAATCATCCATTTTTCTTTTACTTGGGAGTATATGAAAACTGAGAAATATTTCATGTTAGTGTTGATATTTTCGCTTTATATCACAAGAACACAAGAAATAGAAGCAGGAGTACATCATGTGGCCTGTTGGGCCTGCTCGCTATTCAATACGATCATGGTCATCATGGCTTCAGCTCCATTTTCCCGCCTGCTTCCCATATCCTTTAATAAATCAATATTAATATTAACTTATAATATTAATGAATTAAATATTATTATAATGTTAGTATTATCAATATCATACTAATTTGAAAATCACTGAAACAGATGGTTCTGCTATCCTGGGTTTGGGTAGTTGTGAAGAACTACAGCTGATTTTGGTAAGCCATGAGATAAAGGAAGCATCACTGAGGGTTGAAGGGAACTGCACTCATTGAAAAGTGGCCTCCAATCAGAAGCAAGAAAGAAATACATCCAGTGTTTTGATGAGACGACTGGATGCTTTGAAGATTTTGAGCATCACACCACCATAGATCCAGAGATGCAACCAATTATTCTTCCCCGATGTAAAGAACTAAAAGAGCCAAAAGAAAAGTTTGAAAGAGAGTTCCAAGTGATGTTAGAAATTAATTGTCACAGTTACAGAGCCTACAAATTGGGTAAATTCCATTGTTGTGAAAGCGAAGCCAAATGGATGGCTCCTAATTTGCCTGGATCCCAAAGGGGGATCCCAAAGCCATGAGGGGGAATTGCTATCTTACTACAAAACTGGAAGAGATCACACCAGGACTGGCAGGTGCAAAGATTTTCAGCAGGCTTGATCCCAGAAATGGCTGCTGGAATGTGTAGCTTGATGAGAAATCTTTGCTGTTGACAACATACAACACACACTTTGGACTGTGCAAATTCCCATGTCTACCGTTTCACCTTAAAATAAGCCCAGATGTGTTCCAGCAGAAAGCAGACAAGACATATAAGGGATGCAAAGGAGCAGTCTGCAAAGCTGATGATACCCATGTCTATGGCGTAGATGGAAAAGATCATGACTATCATCTACATGAAGGCATGGAGAGAACCAGGAAAGTTGGGATCACGATAAACGCAGGCAAATTCATTGTTAAGATGACAGAATGCCAGTTCTTTGGAACACACCTGATGGAGCCAAGTCAAGTCCTGAAAAAGTCACAGCTATCTTTGAGATGGAAGATCCCAAGAGACAAGAAAGAGCTGAGAAGTTTCCTTGGCTTGATCCAGTACGAGTGCTTTCATATCTCATATGGCAGAACACACAGGAAACCTATGAGAGCTGATGAGGGAAGATGCTGAGTACCAGTGGTCATAGTCATATGGGAGGAGTTTCAACCAACTCAAAGCTGTAGTATGCAAGAAGTCTGTCATACTACAACACAAGGAAACTTATCACTCCCCATTAGATACTTCTACAAAAGGACTGAGAGCGATGAATACCAAATCCATGAGATGAAGACACACCAAATCCACAAAATGGAGGCATAACATTTTACCGCCAGAGTGATACCATGAATAATATTTTTGAGAAAAAAAACAAGCTATAAAGAGTTTTAAGTTCAGAATTACACATTTAATTATAAAAGTCAATTGTAAATTTTCTTTAGTTTAGACATAAAAATGTTAATTATTAAAAGATAATGTTGATATAAAGAGGCATTTTTTTAAAGGAGGGATGTTATATTGTAACAATTATTTCAATATGATTTAGGAACTATATTGTCATGCATAGATATACATGTATATCCAGAGTGCCACATCACCCAATACTGCATTCTCGGCAGTGTACCAAAGCAACAGTGTATAGTTCTACATCACATGGTGAAATCTGGAAAAATACACTTGATGAAACCTCTAGTATTTGTGTCTAGAAGTGTGATTATTCCAAACTTCTGGGGACCACAAGACATAACAACTGCCCACTGTAGAAATGAGCCATTTATGGTGGGACCTATTGAGGGCAATGCAGTGGCCCAGCCAAAAGCCCATGACTTTTGACAGGACAGGATGATCCCTGCGGTGGGTGGAGCTGGAAAATCCCACTCTGTGTTCCACATGAAAGTCAAGTACCCAACTAAATGGGTTTATTCTGGTTTGAATTTTATACATACATACATAAATGGCTACAGGAGAGTGTTATTACACTCCCCTTCCTTAATGAAAAATTACGCAAAGTTCAAAATCCATATAACTATGTACATTTCTTGTATTTCAATTATCTACAAATCAAACTGAACCACTGGTTTCCTATTCCTAACAAGATATCTCCTTCCTTGACCCAAACGTTTGGAATCTAGTCTTAACCCATCTGGACCTAAATCTGAGGGGAAGTTTTCTCTGACAAAGACTGACATTGCCCTTGACCTTCATTTGAAATTTCCACTCCATCAGACACATATGTCTGACTCTGACTTGGATCTGAACTGGTTTCAGGCACAACCTGTGTTGGAGCAACCATTGGTACTCTCCTCGTATCCCAACCATCAGGCCCATTTGATCTTCCCAACTTCCTTCTTCTTCATGAGTCTCTGAAGGTAAAACATGATCTCTATGTACAAACTTAACCTTTCCATTACCAAACATCTTGACCAAATATGTATGAGAACCACATATTTTCACAACTCTTCCTGGTAGCCACTTCAAACACTTACGATGATGATCTTTCACCTTAAACTTCTGATTCAACTTCAGACTTCTTTCTCTCACTTTACCCCTATCATGACTCTCTTTCTGTTTCATTTGTCTCACATCTACTAACTATGCTAAATGTGACTTCAGCGATGAAAATCCCATTTCAGGCTGTCTTCTTAGAAACAATTCAGATGGCGGTCCTCTGGTGGTAGTTTGAGGTGTGTTACAACGAATAAACAAAAAAATCATCAGTTTGAGAGCCAATAACAACTGATATTTCTTCCAATTTGTATCCAGCATTCACTTTACAAGAGTACATTTAACAATTTGTACTGTGCCCTCTACTGCTCCATTTGAAGCAGGATGATACGGTGGAACTCTAGTGTGTTCTACCTCCTTCAATATCATGAAATTAGCAAACTCTTCTGAACAAAACTGACTGTTGTTGGGCACAATTTCCTTTGGCAACCATTAAACAGCAAACAAACTACACAAAATATCTAGAGTTTTGCTAGTTGTTGTTTGATTTTTCGGAAACCCTTCAACCCACTTTGCATGGCTACCGATCACAATGAATAGCTGTTGTCCTTCAAACTCTGCCAAATCTATGTGCAGCCACTGCTACACTCTAGCTGGCCATTTCCATTGTTGCAAAGGTACTGATAGTGGCTTCTTTTTTACAAGTTAACATAGTCTACACTGTTTCACTGTATCTTCTGTGACCTTATCTAACCCTGTCCACCAAAGATAGCTTTTTGCTTGAATCTTTGTCAAGCTTATCCCAGAGTGTTGATCATGAAGATCACATCACAACTGCAATTGGTGCCTTTCAGGAATTACTTACTACATGGCACAGCCTTTATCAATTGACAACTCATGCTTAGGCATAGAAAAATAGCCTAATTTCTAAATGCAGTATGTGTTGGCCATTTGCAATATAGTCATATACCCTTGCCAATATAGTATCTCTACAAGCTGTTCTATCAATGTAATTTGCTGTGACTGGCAACTCATCTACATGAAAAGAAAAATACATCTTCCCTGTTGGGGTTTACCTCTGATGGGGATGGTAATCTAGACAACATATCAGCATTACAATGATCTTCCAATCATCTGTAAGACTGATAAGCAGACAAAATCATAGCCTATCGCTGCATTCGGGCTGCAGCTCAAGTCGGTACCAGAGATTTTGGATTCAAAGCAGCTGTCAGTAGCTTATGATCAGTTTTGGTCATGAAACTACAACCATACAAGCATTTATGAAATCTTCTTACTCTGAAAATCAAAGCCTATGGCCTGGGTTGTCATCGTTGAGATGGTAGTGGGAGTTAGGAAAATTCCTGGCTCGGCATGGATGGGGAGAAATTGCCTACAAGGGCAAGATTTTCATTGCGGGGGAGGTGGGGTGTGGTTGCAGGCTGGAGTCAGGCCAGTTGACCCATGACAACAGCGGCTGTCGGGTGCAGAGGCGGACTGTTTAAAAGGCTCACTTCGGTGCTGAGGGACTTCAGCCCAGTTAAAATAAAAACAGAAGTGCCCTTCAGCTCCTTGCATGCCTTCACACTCCCCATGCTACCATCGATTCCACCTCATGCCCCCTACCCACCCACATCATGCCCCCCATGCCAAGTATACCCCCCACCCACCACTATGGCCCTTCATGCCACCAATGCCGAGCTTTAGCGCTTTGATGCCCATTCACCCACTATACTGTATATAACCAATAAACCCTATTGTGACAATAGGATGTGTAAAAAAATCTTAAAAGAAAATCATTAATTGATAGCTTTCCAGTTTCTTAAAAAAAACTCCTTTTTACTACAACACAATAAAATGTCAACCATCCAGACCTTTTAAAGTTTCAATAATTGAAACTGCAGACACTTGAAACTGCTTTATTTTGTGTACATGAACATGGTGAAATTGACAGCGAAGATCAGAGAATCTGAGCTGTCAATCAAACAATGGCCCAAATTTTCCAATTAGTGTCTGAACAATTCCAACTGATAGCAATCACAGGAAAAAGTATACACCTGCCAGTGTTTTTGAAGCAAGACTACTGATGCTGGCCACTCCCTGAAGCCTCCATTATAGAAAACCAGCAGGCCTCAGTTCAGTTCAGGAGAGGCCAAGCCATGACCCATTTTATGGCAACAGCTGCCATATTCTGGGAAGAGTTTAAATGTCCAAAACCATGTGTTAATTTTGCTATTTCCAGCTCTGCTTCATGGTAGGAAATGTGATTTTCAGTATCTGCAATTATTACATATCCCCTGACTGGCACTTCTAATTACTTGCAATTCTTTGAATGAACACACTGAAACTTGAAGGAAAAACTCATGGGTTTAAGATTTCCTGGAGCTGTCAACTTCTGAAACTGAATAGCCTCACCCCACAGACTGTGCTAATCCCCACTCACCCCTGACAAGATCCACCCCTGACAGTGTTCTCAGCCCTCTCTCACCACTTGACAGTGTTCTCATCCTTCCCTGACGCCCCCCCCAACAATGTTCTCATCCCTCCCTCACCCGCTAACAGTATTCTCCCCTCCCTCAGCCCTGACACTGTTTTCATCCCTCCCTCACCCCCGACAGTGTTCTCATCCAGCCACAACTCACAAGTGTTCCAATCCCTTTCTCACCCACAACTGTATTCAGCCTCTCCCCAACTCTCTCACACCACAAAAATGCTCAACCCTGCCGCTCCCTTCCCATGTTTCCCGACAATGCCAACTCTTCCAAAATTGGCTGGACAGAAGACAGGAATTCCAATAGTGAAAGAAAGACAGAAAACACTGGAAAAACCCAGCAGATCTGACAGCACCTTTGGAGAGAAAAACAGAGTTAACGTTTTGAGCCCGTAAGATTCTTTTTCAGAGCCTTAGGGCTCAAAATATCAACTCTTTTTTTTCCCTCCACAGATGCTATCAGACCTACTGAGTTTTTCCAGCATTTTCTGTTTTTCCTTCAGAGTTACAGAATGCTTTTATTCCAGCAGGTGAGTTGGGAGAGGGGGTGAGGGGGTGTGGGAGGGCATAAGCACTGCACTTTTTGGAGGTAGGGGTGGGTTGAAGGACGTGAGCACTGTCTGGCGGGATGTTGGAGGGTGTGGCGTGGGGGGGAGGAAGCTCAGCAGCGTCCGTCATTGGTGGGTGTGGGGGGTGGGGGAGGTGAATACTGTTCAGGGTGAGGAGGGTGACTTCGTGGTGGGTTAGCTGGGAATTGGGGTGTCAATTTCAGCCAGCCGCAGGAGGCTTTGTACTGAGGGCGGGTTATTTAAATTTGTTATTTTAACTAATCATAAAAGTATCTGTACTGGGAACGTTAGTGGTTCAATAAAGCATAAAAATCTTGGTTGAGCCAAGCACTGTGGGCAGAATTTAACATCCTGTGGGAGGATGGGAGGGGACCGCCCAGCCCTAGCTGATCAGGCATAAAATCAAACAAGAAGACATCGGGCAAGCATCCCCACATCATCGCACACTCATGCGATATTTCGCTCAGTGGTAGCACGCAAAAGCCAGAAGTGCATCCACCAACAATTAAGAGGGCAATTAAGCCCATTAATGGCACAACTGACTTCAATTTTTCGTTGCCTGTCCAATCTTATGATTGGCAGATGGGTGAATCGGCCAGGCGGCCTTTACATTTTTCATCAAACTCATCCAAGGGCGAGATGAAATTTCCATGATGAAATTAAATAAAAATAAATTTTTTGTGGGCAGCATTTTCATCAGCTATATATGCAGGTGCAAAAACAGAATTACCTGGAAAAACTCAGCAGATCTGGCAGCATTGGCGGAGAAGAAAAGAATTGACATTTCAAGTCCTCATGACCCTTCAACAGAACTGAGTGAATATTAGGAGACGGGTGAAATATAAGTTGTTTTAAGGTGTGGGGGTTGGGGGGTGGGAGGAGAGAAGTTGGGGGGGGGTGTGGTTGGTGTGGTTGTAGGGACAAGCAAGCAGTGAAAGAAGCAGATAATCAAAAGATGTCACAGACAATGGAACAAAGAGGTGTTGAAGGTGGTGATATTATCTAAATGAATGTGAGACAGTCATTGAGAAAGGAGATATGGCTGTGAAACACCTTGTCAAACACCAGGAGAGAAATGGAAAGCAATGTAGATGAACAAGACAAAGAGAGAGAACGGAAATCTTGTCGCAGAGAGGAGCAAAACTTCTTCAATGTAGGCATTTCTTGAAGAGGAGTGGTAGTCAATTAAACACAGAAATAAAAACAAAAACTGCGGATGCTGGAAATCCAAAATAATAACAGAATTACCTGGAAAAACTCAGCAGGTCTGGCATCATTGGTTGAGAAGAAAAGAGTTGACGTTTCGAGTCCTCATGACCCTTCAGCATATATTCAGGTGGTTGATTACAATGCATGGACAGTTTTTTTTCAGCATTTAAAGGCTTAATTTTAGCTATTTCAGGTCTCCAGCTCCCTGAAGCAGCTGTCTGCCTTCAGGAAGCTTTCTTGCAGCACTCACCCACAGAAATGTCATCACCCCCTTCTCGCCCCCAACCTGGTAGTGCTGAGCATTTCAGCACACATTTTATGCTGGCTGGCCATTAATTGAAATCGTGGTTGGGGGCTGATCGTGGTCGGCAGCCCATTTCCCAACCACTTTTGGACTTGCCAATCAGGCGTGCCCACCAAAGGTAAAATGCATGCCTGTCTATGTAATTTTGTTCTTTATAAATCCTAAAGTCCAAGAACCATTTAAAAGGGGGTAACAGGAACCCCTACACATTTGAATTTGGAAGTTGCGCAATGACTCTATTTAGAGGTAATGTTCCCAGTTTCAAGTCTTTTCAGTTCTTGCTCCACTTTCTCCCTTAGAGCATAGGACACTGGACGAGGCCCGCATTAAACTGGTCTTGTGTTCTTCTGAACCTGTGCATTTGCTTTGTATCCTTGAATCAGTTTGCCAGTTTCACTAAATATTTAAAGATAGTTGACAATCATGTCATCTAGCACTGTAAATTTCGCTTCTACACATAAAAGTTTCTTCCAATTTAACTTAACTGCTGTTAACAAGTTTTTTCCTAACAAGACTAGTTTCTCACCCTTCATCACAATGATGGGCAATTTTGCACATTGCTCTTTGTAACTGACTGGAACCATTATGGGGATTTTGTCTCCTCCATAACTTCGGCATTCTATGTATGATTTCTCCACTTGATGTTAATTCAACTTTTCATGGTATAGCGATTCAGCAATCGAGCTAACTGATGCACCCATGTTGCCCTCCATGTTCACTGGAGCTCCATCCAATGCTACTTGGCTGTGATGCCCTGCAAATTTCCACTAGACATCTTGAGTTTTGGATCAAATGGACCTCAAACCAACCCCTCATCAATCTGGTGTTGTTCAGCAACCATATGCAGTCACTGCCATTTCCTCCAGCCAGCGTTTTATCTGTTTATATTCTTTCAACATGCCCTGGCAAGATGATCCTATTTCTTGAAGTCTGCTTTCACAAATGAATTATTTTATGCCCAATGATGGCCTATGCACTGGTATTAGGACTTTGTCGTACTAACTGCTGTCATTGGTGCCTTATGGTTACTCAGCTGCAGCTTATTTACTTCAGCAGATGACTGGCAGTTGTTAACTCTAACTTCTCTTGAGTCATGCTCTGCCATGTCCATGGTCACTGCTGTTTGGCAAGCAATGCTGAAAGTTAACTTTGGCAATGCCAGCAACTTACTATGAATGATTTAAATTTTTAAACTGCACACAAATCTGTCCTGCAATGCCGTCTCTTGAAACTCTCCAAAATTAGAATGGATGGATAGCTTTTTCAAAGCCATGATAAATTCTCCAATGTCCTCACTGGGCAACTTATTCCCTGTTACAAACCCATAGCTTTCAGCAGTATCCAATAGATTGGGACTGTGGTATTGCTTAAGCTTATACACAAAATGTCCCACAACAGAGTATCTTTTTGCTTAGCAGAGGCAAGCAAATTCTTCAGCATTTCACACACTTCTGGGCCTGCTTTCATCAAAAATTTCACCCTTTTCCTTTCCCCCGCTACCTGACTAACAGCTGACTCATCCAGATCTTCAAGGATATTATCGGCAGTGAAAAATATCTTGAGCTGGTCCACATACACACTAAAAGACTCTTGGTCATGGCAGTACTCTCCCAGACACCCAATTATACCTGTTGGTGCAGCCATATATATAAACAGACTTTTCTCGAAGTTAAGATTTTTAAGCTTATTTATCAGGAAGAAAAACCTCACAGTTTTTCTGCTGGTTTTCTGGAAACTTCTCCAACCCAAATTTGTTCTACTAGGGAAATCCACAATCCCACCTCATTGCTAAACTGTGATATCTTTGCAAGATAAAAGAGACTGTGTATCACATGGAACTCAAGTATTCAACTGGACTGGTTTTTTTCTGGTTTGACTTATATACACACATGCACACACAATTGGCTACAAGAGGGTGCTAATACAGATCCCAGGTTTAAACTGACTAAATTAGATGAGATAAATCACAGCAATAATATGGTCACTACAACAGGTGTTGTCGCCTGGATAAGAGAAGAAATAAAAATCCCATTTGTGGCTACGTTTTAGAGATCATTGCTGGAAATTGTGTTTTTATAAATGCTGAGCCAGGGTAGGATCAGGTTTGGCTATAGTTTCAGGTCCCCCACCATCTCATTATTGAATAGCCTCTTGTTACCCACCATCACGGCTCTTTAATGATACCAGAGATTGGTTGTCACTCGCAGAACCACATCCGAGCATAAATCAGTGCAATGAGGATTGGAGGGGAGGAAACTCAATGGAGTGCAATTGCAATCTGAAGCTGTTCAAGATATAAATGGCACAAATTTTCCAAATCTGGACTAATGATGAGACATCTCCTCAGCCACCATTGCATATTGAATAGTCATGGGCACGTTGTCTGTGATTTCTCAATATTCGATGGCGGTGATGTGCCTTACTTTCAACACGTACTCAGGGAAAACTAGGCTAATATATATTGGGAGAAAAGTGCCCGTTTCCCTCATTAGTTTCACCCTGTCATTCATTCTAAAGTGGTCAAACTGCACCTGATGTTATGAAAAGTGACAATAGGCGTGCAAGTTCACAATCAGAACTAATGAGGACTTCTGTTCACATATTGATAAAACAAAATTAGAGTACAAGAATTAATATTCTTCAAAATGTTCACATAAATCACATGTCTTGAAATTTGCAACTATCTTTCTGCCATTTCCATGGATGTGGCCTTAACATAGGCCTTCTTCCACATCAGTTTGTTGCCTTTGTTCAAAAGCTTGGCCTGGATTAAGCCTCCCACTGGAGTGAGTCTAAGGTAATTTCTAAATTGAGACCATACCCACACTGGCAAGGGAGTTTCTTTAACTCAAGAATATAACGTGTGACAGTCTCACTTGAAAACTGTCTCCTTTTACAGAATGCAACTCTCGGTGCAACTTTGTTTTTAATCATGTTGCAGTAGGAATCCAGAATCTCATTAACTTCAGCATTTTCTATTGCACTGGGATGTTTCGCGCAACACTGGTTAGATACTACATCAAAATCACCTGGCCCCAGTATGGTGAGGAAAAGACTTACTTTATCCTCTTTATTCAGCTAAATGTGTAACCTCTCTCCATAATTACACCGATCCTCTTCAGGGTTGAATTCCTTCATTCTCCCAAAATATGCCTTTTGTGCTTTTTTTCATTCAGTGATGTACCATGCTGACTCACTGAGCTGTACGTGAACACTACGGAGCAATCTTTCCAATTGTTCAAACTTGCTCAAAACCAACTTTAGGAGTTCCAAAAAGTGTTGGTCCTTAATGTCTCAAATGAAATGTGAAAAATAATTCCATCTTAGCTCGTTGTTATCTTTCTGCCTCAGCCATGTTGCAAACCTTATTTCTATCACCCAAAAAGAGAAAGCAGCAGAGAGGGCAGTATAACAAAACACTCAGGTCTTCCACTATACACAGACACTTGCTGAATTGTGAAAATAAGTATACTGACCACCATTTCCCCTTTGTCCAATAGTCATAATTAACCAGAAAATTCAGTTAATTTCCTACATACATCTTGTTGAAAGCAAACAAAAGGCAGTAGCATAGTCAAAAAAGCATGTGATGAAAGATTCCGGGTAGAAATAATTTAGTACGTATGACTCTGTCATTTAACATACAAGTCCAGGTGAACCAAAACCACCGTATACAGAAAGAAAAACAAAAAATGCTGGAAAAACTCAGCAGGCCTCACAGCATCTGTGGAGAGAAAGACAGAGTTAACGTTTCGAGTCTGTATGACTCTTCTTCAGAGCTGATTATAATATCATTATTGTTGGCCTGCATCAGTTTTTACTTTATCTATAAAAACATTTCTCATATGACAAAAGCCAACTCCTTTGAGTAGAATGAAGATCACACAAGTAAAAATATGCTTTGGGATGTAATTGTATTCATTTGGATTTTCACTTTCAGCTATTGCTATGGGATTTGAAACACTGTACACTCTAGTAAATTGCTCAGAACAGGAAGCAACCTGATGAGATGTGTTCTTAATGTAACTTCTGTATGGAAATAGTGGAAATAAAGGATGGTAAAGAAAAAAAATTCAATGTATTATATAAGGGTTTAAAGCTGCCGAGCTGCAGCTGGAATCCACTCAGCTGCTCTCCTAATAGTAATCTTGAGGATACTAATGTGTACCCTGCAGACTGACCTTATCTGATTGCCTCAAGATTGCTGTCAACTGGTAAGCAAAAGTGTCGATTACTTTTTGCTTGGTTGATTTGGGACTGTCCAAATAGGCACTACTGCAGATCTATGAGGTGCATGTTCTTGTCAAATGCCATCTTGAAATAATTTGTTCAGGTGATTTGCCAAGAACACTGACAGCAACCTTTCCAGTTAAAAGCACAGCACAGAACGTAGGGCTGAGTCTTCAGGGCCCTCTGAAATTGGGAATGGAGGTGGGGTTCAAATATACCGGTGCCAGACAGTGTGTCAATTTCAAAATGCTAATCCTGGCAGAGGCGATAATCAAGGTGGAGGGGGCGATGGATCAGGAATCCCGCTTGCCTCAAAGTCAGGGAAATTAAAGATGCTTAAAATCTCATTAAGAGCTTTGTTAAGACAGAAACTTTAAACTTTTAAAGGGGCAGACAGTTTACTGGCATTTTCAGAAACTGACCAGCTAAAAGGAGGCTGGTAAAAGTGGGGAACCAGATTTGGGTTGCCAAGGGCATCAACTGGCCCATAAAAGGAGCTGCAGGGAAAAGGGGCACTTGGTAAGGGGATGACTTTGGCACTGTATGAGTGACAAGGAGGCTGAGTGCTCAGCACCCAGGCTTTGACTGGGGTCAGCATCTCACGATATTGTGGGGACAGGAAAGCAGGGGTGAGACTGTCAAGGAAAAATTGGTGACTAACTGTCCAGAAAGAAGGCTTCAGCTGGCAAGTGGAAGCACAACAGCCAGATTTTGGGTGCAGGAGTGATGAGAGGCAAAACCCTCCTGAGGAAGGGTGGAAGGGTATAGGAGAGGCGAGAGGAAGGCAATGCAGGCCAAACACTCAACATAAGATCTATGACTTAAGGCAGAGATAATTGGAAGTAGACACAAACCATTTCCACTGGAGACTGTGACCCACCAAGCAGATGTTCACAGATATCCGTGCCTTGTTGCTAAAGACCTCACAACCCGCAGTACTATTTGTCATGCCCTGCCTGTGGCCATCAAAGTCACTGTGACTTTGAACTTCTTTGCTTCTGTCTCCTTCCAAGGATCACCTTTGGACCTCAGTGTCATCTCGCAAACAGCTGCACACCACTGCATCGCACTGCCAGGGTTGGACAGCATATTCATTTAATGTCAAACACAGCCTCACAGGGACATTTGGCATTGGGTTTTGCCTACATTGCTGGATTCTCCCAGGTGCAGGGCATCAGTGAATTGCACCCATGTGGGCAAGAGGCACCCAGATTCACCAACAGGTAGGGATTTTATTCCTTCAATGTCCACTGGTCTGCGGACACACAAGAGGTTCCACCATTTTCCTGGCAGCCTCAGATCTTCATCCCAACCTCCAAAATGTATGGTTGGATCCTAAGGGACAAGTGGTAACCCTTGAAAAGATGGCTACTCACCTCTCTGCAAAAGCCCCAAGCAAATAGAGGTGATAAAATCAATGCCACCTGCTCAGTAGGACAACCACAGAGCAGGCTTTCAGGCATCTGAGATTTGAAATGTCAGTGCCTAGGCTGTGGGGTATTGCCCTCCAGTACCCACCTGCAAGGATCTCAGTCATTGTGATGGTCTGCCACACTCTTCATAAAATGGCCCTCCAGTGAGGTGTGGACCTTGAGTACAGTGTGGTCCTGGAAGGAGATGGCCCATCGGGGGAAGGAAGAGGGGGATGGCTCTGAACAGAGCACTGTTCCTGCAGCCCAATAAGGTTGCCTCCTCCTGCCACCACCCAACCCCTCGCTTCCCCTCCCCCCACCCCAGAAAGCACTTGATAAGGTGCCACATCAAAGGTTCTTGCAGAAAATAAAAAGCTCATGGTGTGGAGGGTAACATATTAGCCTAGAGAGAAGATCGGCTTGCTGGCAGAAAACAGAGAGTATGCATAAATGGGTCTTTGTCTGATCGGCAGGATGTGACGAGTGGAGTCCCACAGGGTCTGTGCTGGGACCTCAGCTTTTTACAATTTACATCAATGACTTTGATGAGGGGAATGAAGGCATTGAAGCTAAATTTGCAGATGACACAAAGATAGGTAAGAAAGTATGTTGTGAAGATCAGATAAGGAGTTTACAGATGAACATCGGTAAGTTGAGTGATTGGGCAAAAATCTGGCAGATCTGGAGTACCATATGGGAAAATGTGAAGTTGTTCACTTTGGCAGGAAGAATAAAAAGCAGAGTGTTACTTAAATGGAGAAGGACTGCAGAATCCCAAGGTGCAGAGGGATCTAGGTGTTCTTGTGCATGAGTCATAAAAAGTTAGTGTTCAGGTATGCCATGTAATTAAGAAGGCTAATGGAATGCTATCCTTTATTATGAGAGGAATTGAACATAAAAGTAAAGATCTTATGCTTCAGTTATACAGGGCATTGGTGAGACCACATCTCGAATAATATGTACAATTTAGATCTCCTTATTTAAGGAAAGTGTAAATCATTGGAGGTTTATTAGATTGGTACCTGGAATGAGTGGGTTGCTTTATGAGGATAGGTTGAATAGTATGAGCTTGTTCCCACTGGAGCTTAGAAGAGTGAGGTGGTGACTTGATTGAAATTTACAAGAATCTGAGTGCTCTTGACAAGATGAAAGTGGAAAGGATGTTTCCACTTGTGGTTAAGTCCAGAACTAGGGGGCACTGTTTTAAAATTAGGGATCACCCTTAAAGGACAAAGATGAGGAGAAATTTTTTCTCTCAGAGGTTTGTATGGCCTTGAAACTCTCTGCCTCAGAAGGCATTGGAAGCGGGGTCACTGAATATTTCAAGGCAGAGGTGGATTGATTTCCTTGCCTATCAAGAATCTAAGATTATTGCAGGTAGATGGAAAAGTAGAACTTGAAACAGAAACAGATCGGCCATGATGTTACTGAATGGCAGAGCAGGCTCGAGGGGCCAAATGGCCTACTTCTGCTCCTATTTCATATGATTGTAAACGAGAGGCTGCCCCGTCCGATTGCCAGGCCTCCAGTTCTTCTGTGAGATCTCACTTACTTCTGGTGCAGTGGAAGGCTTTGGCATAAACCACAGCCCCAGTGATAACTGCTGTGAGGTTAACGAGTCCCATGTTTCATTTGACCAGCTTCCATTCTTACCCACCACTAATTCCAAGTGGGTAGGAAACCCGTCCACATACCAATTCAGAGTTTTCCCATGCAGAAATTCTTAACTTTATTCAGTTTCCCACTGGAGGCGGTCTTCTGACCCAAAAACAGACCCGGCTCCAAGGTAGATGATCAAGTATTCAAACATAAGCATTTAAAAATCATTGGGCATTTTCAAGTGATTTTGATGTATAAAGCCTATCTGACCAAGGTGGACCTATGTGGGAAAAATCTTGCAGAAGAGCCGCTGAGTTAATATTATAAGTAAAATGGAATCATGCCAGCATGTCCACTTAACTCATTTTTATAAGTGGTCACCTGAAAGACCCTGATGGATATGATAACATAAATAAAATATATAGCAGCCCGAAAAATATAAGGTCATAAATCCATACCTTAAACCAAGCAGACCAGAAACTGAGGTCAAAAAGAGAACATAAACAACATCCTTCCTTCAGAGTCTGAGATAATATGAACACTTCCATATACACCCACATAAATAAAAACTAACAATCTCTCCTTCACAAATGGGACTGTCAATTTGATTTCTGGGATTCAACATTAACCCCCAATGTGTTTTAGGTGAGGGAAATGCAAAATGCACTCGGCAGAGCAATTTTGAGGTCTTGAATATTTTAACTGCAAAGCCTCATTTGCATGTCACCAGTCATCCAAAGGATGAAGGCAGCAGCTGACCGGCAGGCAGGAGTAGAAATTCAAGGAGCCAGTGGTATGACTGAAAACTTATTTTGAAGTGTCTCCTGCTCCATTACTGTCAGGCAGACGGGATAAAAATTCCCACCAAGTCTGAGCACAGATTTTGCAAAAGCTAAACTGCAAAAGAGAAAAGAGGGAAAGGAATCAGCAATCCATTTAAGACACATACATTCAAAAACATATCCTGTCAAGTCCAATAAGGTACGGAACTGAGTGCCCTTTGGGATGCCTGCTTGCTGTCTGAAGAGGCATTTGGTGAGAGATGGTGGGGTTGCAGAGGAGTCTTCAAAGGAAAATCAATTCAGAAAGTGTTTAAAGATTAATTACCACTATTATAAATTATTATTTATTGTACACAGATCAAAGGCTGGTGCTTTAAGTTTACCAGAATGTATCTTGAGCATTATGTCTTTGAGGGTATGCCTTCTCTTAAAGAGTTTGCTTTCCACGCCTCATTTTAGACTGCCTCCCATTAATTAATTCCATCATCTTGCAATTTTGAATTTTCTGTTTTGCTGAAATCATTTTGGCTTCCTATAAAAATATTTATATTCAGTAATTTGTTTCGAATAAGTCAGGTTTCAAAACAGCTAATTTAATTTGTTTTAGAAAAAGATACTGATTTGGTGATTTCAGACTTTATGGAAGGGAGTAGTAATTGACACAAAGGAAGTTGGCTCTCCTTCAAAACTGCAAGGATTTGAGAAGACGTTAAAAAAAACTTGCAGAATGATCATAGAAATGGCAAATGAATTTCAAATCAGTGTGAGGCAGAGATTTCTACTAGAGGAATAAGGAAGCCACATACTCCCTGGAGAATAAGGGAGGGACTTTGCCAAATAATTGGAAATCCTGACGCCAGGATCATATGCTGATTACGTGACTTCCTCTGCAATCTCCTAATTTGTAGCCAATTAACATTCAATAGGCAGAGGTGGTTGCCAATAACTGGCAGGTGGGAATAGTGCTATCAGATCGATCGATGACACCATATTGAAAGGTCACGATGCAGCCTTCATACAGGCTGCACACATACAGGGCATTGGAAGGGGTGCAGAACAAGAGACCCTTTAGGGGAATGGCTGGAGTCATAAGAAGGGTGATCCTTTGCACAGTAAAACCACCCTGAAAGTGCTCCTGGGGGTGGAGAGGGAACAGAGAGAGATACTCTTCCCAGTGAGATGGGAGACAGAGGCCAGCAAGCCTGACAAACAACCATGGCTAGAGATGTCCCCAAGGTGATCCAATGACCTAGTATGATTGGGCAAGGTGAGTGACATTGATACAGCTCACAGCCCTGCATGTCTTAAAAGACATCCATGAGATATGAGCTAACCCATGCATCTGGCATGACCAGAGATGGGTAGAGAATATGTTCCCACTTTAGAAGTGGAAACAAAGGATCATGAATATAAGATAGTAACTAATAAATCCAATAATTCAAGAGAAATGTCTTCACTCAGATAATAGTTATAATGTGGAATTTGCCACCTAATGGTGTAGCTAAAGCAAATAACATGGACGCATTTAAGTGGAAGCTAGATAAACATACTAGAGAGAAATAATTAGAAGGTTATGCTTATGTGAAGTAAATTGGGAAGAGAAACACTGGTATAGACTAATTGGGCCAAATAGTCTATTTCTGTGCTGCAAGTTCCATATAGTTCTATGGAACAATATAGCTTTGTCCAGTTGGGAACACATTCATTTCTAGGTCATAACATTATGGATGTGAGGCGCTAGATTTTGATATATCAATTTTAGCTGAACTTGAATGTGTTGATTTGTCAAAGTGTCAACCTTCAGATGATTCATTAAACAAAGGTTTCCTGTTGGCTGTTCTGACAGTTCTAATGAAGAGCATAGATCCTATGGCACTACTTGAAGAACAGAAGGAAGCTTTCCTGGTCAATATACTTACCTTAACCCAATACTACCTAAAAGAAAAACAGTTGAGAATAGACTATGTATCCTTTGCTATTTGTACAATATTGTACAGAATAGCTGTTGCATTCATTGCATAACAAAATTCAATGTATTGCATTTCTTTAAAAATTGGCCTGAATTTCACACTTGGCATGCACCCCAAGTCGGCGGGAGTGGAAGCGGATGTGGAATCCACTCCCGGCCACAATCGTGTTGCAAACAGGATTTCATGTTGGATGGCCAATTAAGGTCCACCCAGTGTGATACACGTCTTCTCAATGGTTGGGAAGGGCCGGGCAGGGGCAGGAGACTGTCGGGCGCTGGGTCCAATGGTGACCCAGCGGATACTTTAAAACTCACTGAAGGCTGCTAAGAGATAATCTTGAGTCTGTCCAGGAAACCACTTAATTTAAACAATGGCCTTGCCAATGGCTGGAGACGTCAGGTGGGAGGGCATCAGGTGGGCACTCAGCCCTCCATTTCTCAGAGAGCTCGGGGTTCTTATGAAGGAGGTCGGTGTCAGGCAGGACACTCTAGTATCCAGGGGTGACAGGAGGAGGACACTGCACCTGACCAAAAAGTCTAGGAGGAGGTGGCAGCCGGGATCAGTGGGCACGATGTTGTGCAGCGCATATTGGTGCAGAGCTGCAAAAGTTTCAATGATCTGCTGTGCTTGGCAAGGGTGAGTACTGAGTTAGCATGGATCAGTGTGGAGAAGTGTTATGGGCTGGCTATCCCCCCATGGAACTCAAGGGTGTTAGTCTGAGTGCCAATGTCAGTGATGCCGGAGCTGGCCAAGTAGGTGAGCCCTGGCTGCTTGGCCTGAGTGCCTTGCAGGTCAAGTCCCATGATTTGGATGTGCCCTGCAAGGTGTCCTGATGTGGGGCGGGGGTGGTACCAGGCTGCAATGGTGCTGCAGGTAAAGAGTGGACAAATCAATGCTCCTCTGTCATTCTCAGAAGAGAAGCCATAACACCAATGAAAGAACTAAGACAGACAGAGGGCCACCCAAACCTCCTCATTCCGACAAGGTACAAGATGGATGCCTTGGAGCTCGAGAGCTGCCACCTAGCTTAGTTAGCCAGTTGTGGCGAGGCAGGGGACTCTGATGAAGATCAGGGTGCAGTGCACAGAGGTGAGTGTGTCGGATTGTGCAAACATTCTTGTGTAGTCTCATCATTGATGGGAGCCTGAAACCTGAAGTCCACATTGATCATTGAAAGATGATGGCACCATGATGCAGGTCTCCATTGTCTCGCCAGGGCACCTGACATACACGGTGACAGTATGATGACTTAAACTAATGACATGTCATTGTTCTCCCCTAGAATCGCCAGCTCGCCCACAAACGCAGGAAGCCGAAGACCCACCCTTGAATCCAGAAGACCACTGGGCTTTAGATACACCTGCATCACACCTCCTCTCTGCACCAAGCTCCAGTGCAGATACCAGCAATTCAGTGGGCATTAGTTCGTCAGCTAGAATGTCGGTGCACAGCCATGAGGGCACTTCACATTCACGAGGAGCAGGCGGAGGCAGAGAGTGCCCATGGTGCCGGCAGTCGCAGGACTGCTGGAGACCAGGACGATGCTGGGTCGAAGGCAGATGATGAGCCTCTGGACTCATCCATTAGACAGCTGATGCTGGATGTCCAGTGGGATGTATGGAGGGTCTGGTGGAGATCCATGAGGGAATGCATGCCTTGGTCTCAGTTGTGCAGGAATCCATGAGGAGCATGGCACTGCATTGACCCTCATCACTGAGCATACTGCCTCCTCCAATGAGAGAGTGGTGACTCTTATGGAGAGACAGCTCTTGGGACAGAATCAGGGGTTCCTGGGATTGCGCTCAGCCCTCCAAGCCTTCACACAGGCAATGACCTCAGGAGGTCAGTGTCAGTGTGGGAGGTGGCTGGGGCACCCAAAATCCCAGCTAGGTGCCCATCCAACAATGGCGTGCAGGGAGGTCCAGATCGACCCCACGTTGGTGCACAAGCAGCTTGACATCTCCACAGGCTCCTCTCAGGTTGCTCTGGATGATGTCAGCAGCTCCTCGGCCCCTCTGCCAGTGACAATGGTGTCTGATGAGGCTGCGATGACTGGTGATATGCCAGCCATAGCACTGGCCGCTCTCTCCCAGGTGGAGCCAACACAGGCTCCACTGGCCAGAGGAGGACTGCTAAAGCCATCAAGGCCAATAAGACAGAATCAGCAGGCTGCCTCCAATGCTGCTGTAGTGGGGTCAAGGCGGTGGGGGGGCAACAAGATGCAGCACTCGTAAACGTAAGTTTAAGGCACCGTGAACAAAAGAGGGCAGTTCACGAGTGATCTTCTGTTCTGCCATGTTTTGTTAATATGTTTACTGGAGTGACCATTAACACCATTGTTGTAGGGTGGCTGAATTGTACTATTAATGATAGAATTGATCTGCAGACACTTCTTGGGTGGAAACATTAGGTTTATTTACAATACATTCAGCAGCAACTACACATGTGCTTTCAACTCCAACCCTATCTCTACTTTGACTGCTGAGGTAGCCCGTGCTAATCTCCTATTGGTTACTACAGATCATGTGATCTTCCTTAACAAGTATTATTCTGAAAGGTACATTGCACACTAAATAAAACCATAATTACTACATTCCTCTCCCTTTAACTCAGCTAAATTTATTATATTTACATGTACATATTTTTCAAGGCAACATAATAGCACTATAGAACCATAGAAAAATTACAGCACAGAAGGAGGCCATTCAGCCATCTTGTCCATGCCAGCCCAAAGACACCCAGGTGCCTTTTCTAATCCCAACATCCTGCACCCAGCCCATAGTCCTGCTGCTTACAGCATTTTAGGTGCAGATCCAGGTACTTTTTAAAAGAGTTTAAAGTTTCTGCCTCCACCAGCAACTTGGGCAGCGAATTCCAGACACCCACTACCCTCTGCGTTAAAAAGTTCTTCCTCATGTCCCCCTTACACCTTCTGCCACTTATCTTGAATCTATGTCCCCTGGTTCTAGAATTCTCCATCAAGGGAAACAATTTTATCCTGTCCACACTATCTATTCCCCTCTTAATTTTGTACACCTCAATCAAGTCACCTCTCAGCCTTCTTTGTTCTAAGGAAAATAACACCAATCTATCCAATCTCTCCTCGTAGCTACACTTTTCTAACCCTGGCAACATTCTTGTAAATCTTCGCTGCATTCTCTCCAGAGCGATTACATCCTTCCTGTAATGTGGTGACCAGAACTGCACACAATACTCCAGTTGTGGCCTCACCAGTGTTTTATACAATTCCAACATTATATCCTTATTTTTATATTCTATACCTCTGTCAATGAAGGAAAGCATTCCATATGCCTTCTTTACAACCTTGTCTACTTGAACTGCTGCCTTCAGGGACCTGTGTACTTGTACACCAAGATCTCTCACCTCATCTACCCCTCTTAGTATATTCCCATTTATTTTGTAATCCCTGTAACTGCTTGACCTCCCTAATTGTGTGACCTCACACTTCTTTATGTTAAAATCCATCTGCCACTTTACCACCCACTCCACCAACCCATCTATATTGTTTTGGAGATTGTGGCTATCCCCTACACTATCCACTACTCGGCCAACCTCTGTGTCATTTGCAAATTTCCCAATCGTGCACCCCAAGTTCATGTCCAAATCGTTAACATATAACACAAACAGCAAGGGTCCCAACACCGAGCCCTATGGAACACCACTTGAGACAACTTTCCTTTCGCAAGCGCATCCACCGACCATTACCCTTTGTTTTCTGTTACAAACCCAATCTTTTATGCAAAACAAAAATAAAAATACCTGGAAAAACTCAGCAGGTCTGGCAGCATCTGCAGAGAGGAACACAGTTAACGTTTCGAGTGTTTTGGATTTCCAGCATCCGCAGTTTTTTGCTTTAATCTTTTATCCAGTTTGCCACATTACCCTGAATCCCATGGGCTTTTACTTTCCTGACCAATCTGCCATGTGGGACCTTGTCAAATGCCTTGCTAAAATCCATGTACACAACATCCACTGCACTACCTTCATCAACCCTCCTTGCCACTTCCCCAAAGAATTCAATCAAATTTGTGAAGCAAGACCTTCCTTTAACAAATCCCTGCTGACCATCCCTGACTCGTCCATGCCTTTCCACATGACATTTAATCCTATTTCTCAGGATTGATTCCACTAATTTGCTCACCACCGATGTAAAACTAACTGGCCTATAATTGTGTGGCATTTCCTTTGATCACTTTTTAAACAATGGAACTATGTTTGCATTTCTCCAGTCCTCCGGTAATATTTACATTGGGTAAGAAATTTACAAGTTCAGTCTTTCAGGTGGTTTCCTGGTACATGTGGAATGTCTCAGCTCCACAACTTCAGATTATTTGTCAGGAATCTCCTTTTCCGTACTTGCCTGAACATCGGGTGGCACTTGTAGTTCTGTATCCTCAACTCTTACAGGAATATCAGGCATGTTAATCCTGGGTTGAGTATCCTCAACAGGAAACCCAAACACAGTCATGATCACTGGTAGAATCATATCTTGATGATCTATCTCTCTCTTCCGGTCCACATGATGATCCGGCCTTCCATCTTCAAGTGGTAAGATAGAGGTCCAGTCACCACACTCATTTCACCCAGTAACCACTTTGATCCTTCCCCAAAGTTTTTCACGTATACTGGCTCTCCCACAGTAAATTTCCTCGAACGACTGTGCCAGTGGTGTCTAGTTTTCTAGCTTCCCTGACCCCTTTCCACCTTCCCCTCTAAACTCAGCATTATTAAGCTCAATATCTTCTTGAGATGGCATTTCAGCAATAACTCCACAGGTGTAATGCCTGTTGTTGTATGAGGGGTAGTCCTGCAATGAAAAAGAAAGCATGTAGCTTGGTTGCCAAGGAATCACCGGTTAGTTTTTTCATGCCAGCCTTGAACATTTGAAGCGCCCTTTCGGCCAGTCCGTTTGAGGAAGGGTGGTATAGTGCAGTTTTCACGAGTGATACAATTGAGGCTGATAAACAGTTGAAACACAGCACTCGAAAATGCCGTGCCGTTATCATAAACGACTACTTCTGGTAGCCCGTGAATGGCAAAACTCTGACGTAGTTTCTCAATTGTAGCAGCTGACGTTGGTGATTTCACCTTGTATACATCCAACCATTTTAAATGGGCATTGACAATGAGCAGAAAGGTTGTTCCCAGTAAAGGTCCAACGTAATCAATGTAACCAGGGCTTACCTGGCCACTCCTATGGATGTAATGGAGCAGTCACTGGCAACTTTTGCAGTTGCTGACATTGCACACAGTGCTTTACTAAACTCTCGATTTCGCCATCCAACCCGGGCCACCTTAGATAGCTGCGTGCTATGGTCTTCATTTGGGAAATTCCTGGATGGGCACTGTGTAGTTCAATTAAAAGTGTCTCACTTCCCTTTAGAGGAACTATCACTCGTGCTCCCCACAATAAGATGCCATACTGGCTGGTTATTTCATGTCTTCTGTTGAAGTACGGTTTCATTTAATCAGATACAGGCTTCTGTGACCAACCATATAGCCCTTGTTCTCATACCTGAGATAGGACTGGGTCCCGACTTGTCCAGTTTCTGATCTGTTGAGTACATACCAGCGAGGAATCTAAGAAATTTAACAGTAAAACAAGTTCCTGTGGAACTGTGGCATACTCATCATTTTCTTGTAAAGGCAAACGACTAAGTGCATTGGCGTTTGCGATTTGATTGCCAGGCCCACGTACAAAAGTGTATTTGTATGCTGCCAGAATTAAAGCCCAATATTAAATACCTGTTGAGGCTATGGGTGGTATAGCCTTTCCTCTCAACAATTCTAGCAATGGTTTGTGGCCTGAAATGATTGTAAAATGACGGCCATGAACATACTGGTGAAATTCCCAAAGATGATGGACAGGCCTTCTTTTTCTATCTGTGAATATCCCTCTTCCGCTGTGGTGAGCGTCCTTGATACATAACCTATTGGCCATTCTGTGCCATCGTCCATCCAATGAGAGAACACTGCTCCCACTCCGTAGGGTGATGCATCATACGGCAGCACCAATTCTTTTGTCTGGTCATAATGCACTAATAGATTGGAAGAGTGCAACAATTGTCTCACCTTTATGAAATCATCTTTCTGGGGTGCTACCCAAGACCAATGTTGGTTCTTTTTGAGTAGAAAATGCAGTGTGGGGGGGGCAGCACTGTAGACAAATTGGGTATGAACCACCCATAATAGTTGATCATTCCTAGGAATGATTTGAGCTCCAAGGCGTTCTTTGGCACAGGTGCCTCTCTTATGGCTTTCATTTTCTCCTCAATCAGATAGTATTTCTGTATCTTCTTTCTATGTGCCTTCTTCTTTCTAGCACAGACTTTAATCTCAGCCTTCTTTTTGACTTCACTGTTGGCTAGACTTCTCTCAGATGCAAGCTGAACTTGTCTGCGTGACTCTCCCAAAATTTCAATATCTGTCTGCTACTTGGGAAATTCTGTGACTTTTGCTTTCAAAGCCTCTGGCTTTATTTAGCTGATTCTTCAGCTCTTTGCTGGACAGCTAGCTTCACTGAGCTGGCACTGCCTTGGAGTTTCTCCAAACTCCTGTCTCCTGGCTGTATCCAGCTATACACGACTCCCAGGGCTTCTTGTGAGCCCTCTCCAATCACCAAGGCTTTCCCTGAGCCCCCTCTGATTACCAGGTCCTCCCCTGCATCCTCCAATCTCCAGGGCTACCGCTGACCTCTCTTTGCATTTGTTCTGCTGTGATTCCATTTTACTGTTTGAGATGGCATTCATTTCTTCATGTTGTTGACTGGTTATGCTTTCCTTTTGCATTTGATATTGAAGGACAATCAACTGTTCTTTCAATTGTTTAATTTCTTGTTGTCCAACCCTCTGGGGTCTTCTGTTGTCCTTGGCAGAGTTTCCCCCTCTCTGGGGTCTCTTATTCCCTTCTGCAGAGATGCCATCTCTCTGGGGTTTCTTGTTGCCTTCTGCAGAGATGCCCTCTCTCTAGGGTCTCTTATTCCTTTCAGCAGAGTTGCCCACTTTCTGGGAACTCTTCTAATTTTCTGTCCATAGCCATTTATCTTGTATTTACCACTTAAATGTATTGTTGCTTTAAGAGCAGTCACTGTTTCTTTTAAACTCTCTGCAGCTGCCAGCTTTTCTGTGCTGTGTTTCCTATGATTTTTTGAGTTTTGGCAGGATCCCCACAATTGTGGGCCTTCTTCTCTTTCAACTCTGTGAAACTTTGTTCCAGTTCAGATAAAAACCCAGCAGCGACCTCTCCTCCCTTCTCTGGGCAACTCTGCAGGGAATCTTCTTTTTTTTAAATTGCAAGCTGTGTGCTAGCTTTTCTAACCTGCTAAACCTGCAGGGCTGCTGCCTATTTTATAATAAAGTACAGACTCTCTCCCTTTTCCAATATAATTACATATTGTTATGTTCATTTGATATGGGTGCCAACATGATATAAATTTTGCCTTTGTCTTAATGACCTGAGTATGCTTCACTTGTTTTGTAGGTGCAGGGCACACCAATATTTAATGCTGCATGTGCGTGGCTCTAAACTTTATTCCACAGGCACCGAGTGGACTTCAGGTTCAAAGGAAGGGGTCATTTCAAACATCGGAGATGGAGACAGCACCCCTGGCATAAGGTGGAAGCAAATCTTTGGCAGCCTAGCTGAAGGAGCTTTGGATCAAGTTGTTCCTGGTTCCCCTGCCTCCCTGATGGATACAGAGGTCTGCCTCCACGTCCTCAACATGCTCCTCTTCTGACTCACCACTGGATTCATAATCTGTGGCCTATGGAGCTGTCTCAAGATCCTCTTCCTCCAGTGTGTCCCCCCTTGCCAGATCCAGATTATGGAGAGTGCAGCATGCAACCACCATCAGTGACACCCGCTCTGCAGGGTATTGTTGTGCTCCCCCGAATGGTCCAGGCTTCAGAAGCGCATCTTTGGAAGACCTATGGTCTTCTCCATCACTGCCCTTGTGGAGGCATGACTCCTATTATAATGCTGTTCTGCCTCTGTCCTTGGATGGCTGAGAAGCATCATAAGCCACCTTTTCAATGGATAGCCCTTGTCACCCAGCAGCCATCCGTCCAGTTGAGCTGGAGCAATGAACAACCTCAGCACCTGTGAGTGTCTGAGGATGTAAGTGTCATGGGAGCTGCATGGGTACCTTGTACATACTTGCAGAATCTGCATCCTGTGATCACACATTATCTGAACGTTCATTGAGTGAAATCCCTTCCTGTTGACAAAGGCACTTGGCTGACCTGCTGGTGCCTTGATGGCCATATGTGTGCAGTTGATTGCACCCTGGACGCAGGAGAACCCAACAATCACTGCAAACCCTCTGGCTCGTTTAGCCTGGCTGGCCTCATCTGTATGGAAATTAATAAATGTCATTACCCATCTGAACAGAGCTTCTGTCACCAGCTTGATGCAACTGTGAACAGCTGTGAACAGCTCCACAAAGATCCTTCACTGACTCCTAGAAAGAGCCGGAGGCACAGATGTTGAGGGCCACTGTGACCTTCAGAGCCACTGGCATGGGGTGTCCACCCACACATGCGGAGCTGATCTCAGGCCCAATCAGCTGACAAATGGAGGTCACAGTCTCCCTGGAGAGGTGGAGTCTCCTTCAGTATTGCACCTCGGACATATTGAGGTAACTGCATCAGGATGCTTGCCTGACATCATCTTGCGTTATTTCACGTCCGTTCAGGTTGGGTGCACACCCTGCCCACGAGATGCAAAATTCTGCCATTGAATGAAATGGCTTATTTCCACAGGAACCAAAAAGTTATTGATGTGGTTACATTAAAATCAGGTTTGTCAACTGAAGTAGTACCCAGAAAAGTCTTGATGAGCATGTGAACGCAAGGGTGGGATTGAGTACAAGCAGCTCTTTTACATTATTGGAAAGGATGCAAGTATATTTTGATTGTGAAGATTGGTCCAGATTTCGAAAGATTTTTGAGCCCAGAAGGGTATGTGTAATTTTTAGTTTCTCCCACAAATGATCCTGGTAGAAACTTAACAGTTTAGATAGATATTACTAGATAAAAAAAATATTTACAGAAATCTATGCAAGACTCAGGAACCTCAGTCTCATTGGAAACAATCTGAAAAGCACAAAAAGAATGAAAGGGAAATCAGGAAAATTGATGAGAAGCAAGGATTGAATACAACCACAAACTGAATAGATCGGTAGGAGCTTCCTCTTCACATGGGACAGTTTTTATTGTAAACAGAGAGTTATGAGAACATGGAACTCGCTGCTACATGAAGTGTTTAAAGCAGATAGCCTTGTCACATTTAAGGAGATGGTTATATGAAGGAGTAGGTAAGAGAAGGATCTGCATCTGAAGTGCTGTCATCTGCAAAGCTACAGAGCAGGTAATGGAAAGTGAGATTAAAATGAGTGGCGAGTTTCTTTTTTCTATTTCTGGCTGACATGATGGGCTGAATGGCCACTTTCAGCACCTCAACTTTTCTGTGGTTTCTACGGTTCTGAGGCAATTCAATTTGGAGCAGGCTTGTGTTGAGTATTAATATTGGCATAGATCAGTTGGATCAAATGGCTTGTTTCTGTGCTGTGGTTTCTATAGAATGCAATTCTATTTAATTAACTCCCCAACACCTGTCCAATATCTACAAGGCAGAAGTTAGGTGTGCGATGGGAATCCCCCACTTACCTGGACAGGTGCAACTCCCACACCATTCAAGAAGCTTGACACCGTCCAGGACAAAGCAGCCCTCTTGATTAGCATCACATCCACAGACATTCACTCCCTCCACCACTGACGCACAATAGCAGCAGTATGTACCATCTACAAGATGCACTGCAAGAATTCACCAAGGCTCCTTGGACAGCACTTTCCAAACCCATGGCCACTACCATCTAGGAGGACAAGAGCATTAGATAGATAGGAACACCACCACCTGGAAGTTCCCTTTCAAATCACTCACCATTCTGACTTGGAAATATATCGGCCGTTCCTTCACTGTTGCTGGGTCAAAATCTTGGAACTCCCTCCCTAACAGCACTGTGGGTGTACCTACACCACATGGCCTGCAGCGGTTCAAGAAGGCAGCTCACCACCACCTCAAGGGCAACTAGGGATGGGCGATAAATGCTGGCCCAGCCAGTGAATCCCACATCCCGTGAATGAATAAAAAACATTGACTCAGTTAAAGTACTCAAATAAGAAATTAATTAGATTCTTGAATCTGCAGGACCAGAGGTTAGTTCAGCTTTGTGGATGACAGGAGAGAGATTAAAAAATTGATTGAGAGAGTCAGAATGTGGACTATACTAGATGACCTGAACAGCTTTTATTTTTCTATATAACAGAAATAACCCCTTCAAAATGGGCTATTTGGTTTCAGAATAAAATTTACGGTTTTATAAATATATAGTCAGAGGACCAATTGTTCTATGGGATCTGTATTTTTATGCAGAATATCTTGGAAAACAGTTACATTAAAAGAAGGTTTCTCAAAAAAACATGTTTGCATACAGATTTTTTAAAAAACACTGAAATGATAGGTGAAAGTGCAGAAAGGGTAAACATTGTTTATATTTCTTGATGAAGAAATTTCAATGAGAAACTCATGAGCCTGTCACTGTATCTGATAAGCACCTCATACCAATTGTGCTGAGAGTGTATGGCGCAGCAATTAACAGCAATTGCCGAGGGTTGCCCCTCGCCTTGGACTGAGAACATTTCCTGCTCTTGCTGTGACTTCAACATTTCATGAATTTTATTTTAAATTTCCACTCCTCTCTTACCTTTATATTGGCTATCTCTCACTCTTCTCATCACTTCCAAGACACTCTACCTCATTCTCCGTGGAAACATTGTTCACCAATATCTATTTCAGTCCGCTGACTTCCACAACTACCTGGATTAAATTTATTCTCAACCCACCTCCCATAAGGATCCCATTCTCTTTCTTCAGTTTCCCTGTCTCCATCACATCTTCTCTGAAGGTGCCATTAGGCACCCATCCTCCAAAATGCCTTCCATCATGGTTGCTTGGAACCTGAACTGAATCTGTCCCATTTTGCATGCTTCTGCTTTTGCCCTTCTCATTGCTCAGAGAACTGTGATAAGGTTGGTGTGGCCCCCACCATCTTCTGCATTCAACAGATCACCTGCAATTTCTACCACCTCCAAAACCAAGATCTCCTCCCACTCTGTTTTCTGAAGGAACTGTACCATCCATGAAAATGGTTCTCGATTTCATCATCCCTCTCTTCCATTTTATTTAGCTATTTCCCTTTAGGCAGTCCCACATTCTCTGGGGGTGGAACAAATATCTCAAAGACTAATGGACAGATTTCAACAAAACATGGAACAGAAGGAAGAACTGATCAGTTTTTTTGGCAAAGATCTGGATCCTGGAATTTTTAAAAAGATATGTTAACATCGGGAGATATGGCAAATTGATTTCTTTTGGAATGTTGACAGTTGTTTTATTAGAATGATGTTGATTGTTTTAGAATGTTGTGGATTGTCTCAGCTGCTGTGGTGCAATTTGTCATAGCTGTCAAAATGTGAGCAGAGTTTTCAGAGCAGGTTGGTGGATGTGGATTGGTCTGAAGCCAATGAGATGGAAGCTCTTTATAAAAAGATTTATTTTTTTTCAACTTTGTAGCATCAAAGCATCAACAGACAGGGAAAAGCTTCAAGGAGCACAATTGTAATAATGTTGGGTTAATGCAGCATGGTAGAGGTAGGAATCTACTGAGTGCCCTCTTGACTTGTTTGAAAACAGAAAAAAAAACAAACTTGTAACTTTTGGCAAGATATTTCATGCAACATTCCTATTTACAGTTTTATTTTACTTTGGGGCTGCTGTAATCAGTTATCATTTGCAAAAAAAATTTACTATCAGCATTTTGGAGTCAATGATATTGTAATTCCCTGTAACTGAACATTTTAAATCTGCAGAATTCTGAGCTCTTCATGTGTGCAGTTTAATGCCCCTTGGGAACACTGCACACAATATTTGCTTCTCAGTTTGCCCAAGGATATTCAGAACCACCAGAGTGTGTCAAATGTCAATCAAAAGGAAATATGACTCTCACTTTATTTATGTGGAGGTAATTTTCATCTCTCAACTCTGCAGAATCCCAGCCTGGTTTCATGCAGGTTGTTTTATTTATCTTCACTCAATTATCCCTTCAAAAAGCACAATCAAATTTGGTTTACAGTACCTATCAATGCTATCTTTATAGGATTCTCGCCAAACTTGAGATACAAGTTAAAACCAGAATATGAAAGGAATGCCAGCAACAATTCACGTTTATTACATTATCTTTAATGTAATAAAACTTCACAGGAGCTTTATCAAACAATATTTGGTACTAAACTACATAAGGCTGATGATGAAAAACTTACTCAGAGGTGATAGTATGATTTAGGGAATGGCAGAAGAGTTTTAGGTGATATCAAGTTTATGTAGGGTGGGAGATAGAAGGCCAGCCAGGAGAGCACTGAATAGCCAAGTCTAGAGGTAACAATGGCTTTGATGAGGGTTTCAGCAGCAGGTGAGCTGAGGCAAGAGCTAATTTATGGAGGTGGAAGTAGGTCGTGTTGGTGATGGAATGAATAGTGGTCCAAAGCTCATCTCTGGGTCAAATATGACACCAAAGATGTGATGAGTGAATAAAACGTTAAACAGAGGCCCCATCTGCCCTCTCGAGTGGATGTAAAAGATCCCTTTGCAGTATCCAAAGATGAGTGGGAAAGTTTTGCAAGTGGACAATATTCATCCCTCAAACACAACCACTAGAGCAGGTTAACCGGCTTATGTATCTCATCGCTGCTTGTGTAAACTTCTGTGCACATTTTGGCTGTCATGTTTCCCAGCATTCCAACAATGACTATACTTCAAAAAAAGTATTCCTTTGGGATGGTCTGAGATTATAAAAGGTGCTTTATCAATCCAAATCCTTTTCTTTACTGCTTCTTGTATTTTACTATCAATCCTTCCCATTTTTATAAATGAGACATGTTACACCGTTGGTTCTTCACCTCAACACAACGTCTTAACATACCAATGGCTAGTCACTGACTACAGTCACAGAAACTGTATTTTTTGCAGTTGTATTGGCTGCCAAGAACCCAAATTGATGACATTTGGTCCATTGCCTGGGGCATTTTCTGATACTTGAGCAAAATGGGCCTATATTCTCTTAGAGTTTAAAAGAGTGAGATGTGATCTCAGTGAATTGTATAAAATTCTAAGAGGGCTTGATAGGATAGAGTCTGAGAGGCAGTTTCTTCTGGCTGGGGAGTCTAGAACCAGGTGTCTTCTTCACAGAATAAGGTGTCCACCATTTAGGGTTATGATGAGGAGCAATTTCTTCACCAGAAGATTGCAAATCTTTGGAATTTGCTACCACAGAGGGCTATGGATGCTCAGTTGATGAGTTTATTCAATGTGGTTGACTCTTAACTGCCCTCTGAAATAGTCTAGCAAAGCCACTCAGTTCAAGGGCAATTAGGGATGGGCAACAAATACTGGCTGAAAAGATGGATAGATTATTGAGCACTAAGGGAACCGAGGGATATGGAGACAGGATGGGAAATTTAAGCTGATGGAAAAGTTCAACCATTATCTTATTGAATGGTACAGAAGGCTTGATGGGCTGTATGGCTGGCTCTTGGCTCCTATTTCTTACGTTATGCTTTTATGCTGGTCTGCATTCATGAATTGTCTTTTCAAAATAGACTTGGAAGTTGAGGGGATTTTAATGGATTTCTGATGACACAGGGTCACCACCATTTTTAGGATTTTCTGATATGCCTTGGAATAGAACCATAGAAAGGTTACAGCATGGACAGAGGCCATTCAGCACATCATGTCTATGCCAGCCAAAGAATAAAAAATAAAAAACTAGCTGCCCATTCTAATCCCACCTTCCAGCACCAGTCCACTGCCTTGCAGATTACAGTACTTCAGGTGCAGATTCAGGTACCTTTTAAATGAGCTGACGGTTTTTGCCTTCACCACCAAACCAGGCCATGAATTCCAAACACCCACCATCCTCTGGGTGAATAATTTTTCCTCTTGTCCCCTCTAATCATTCTACCAATCACCTTAAATCTGTGCCCCCTGATAATTGACCTCTCCGCTAGGAGAAACAGGACATCCCAGTCCACTTGAACTAGGCCCCTCATAATCTTGTACACCTCAATCAGGTCATCGCTCAGCCTCCTCAGCTCCAAGGAAAACAACCGCAACCTATCCAATCTTTCCTCATAGCTGCAATTTTCATGCTCTGGCAACATTCTTGTAAATCTCCTCTGCACTCTTTACAGAGCAATAATGTCCTTCCTGTAATGTGGCGACCAGAACTGTCCACAAAATTCCAGCTGTGGCCTAACCAACATTTTATACAGTTCCATCATTACATCCCTGCTTTTGTTTTTTATATCTTGCGCAATAAAGGAAAGCATTCCATATGCTTTCTTACCACCTTATCCACCTACCCTGCCACCTTCAGGGACCTGTGGACATGCACACCAAGGTTTCTCACTTCCTCTACCTCTCCCAATATCTTCCCACTTATTATGTATTCCCCAGCTTTGTTTGCCCTCCCCAAATAAATTGAATTCCATCTGTGACTTATCTGCCACCCAACCAAGCCATTGATAGCAGTCTGGAGGCAACAATTATCCTTTTAGCTATCAACTACATGGCCAACTTTTGTGTTCTCTCCAAATTTCCTGATCTTGCCACCCACATTTAAGCAAAAATCATTAATATATACAACAAACAGCAAGGGACCCAACACTGAGCCCCATGGAATGCCACAGGAAACCGTTCCCCATTTGCAAAAACTCCCATTAACCATTACCCTTTGTTTTCTGTCACTGGGCCAATTTTGGATCCAACTCACCACATTTCCCCTGTATCCCATGTTCTTTTACATTTAAAACATAAAAGGAACCTCCTTTTGTCCCTTAAAGATTTTATTTTTGAAAACTTGATTTATGCTTTTACGCCTGCCTGTTCCATGCAAATATGGTGTCCTAACATGGACCCACAAGCTTCAGCAGAATCAGTCCAGGAGTTAACTACTAAGATCACATGCTGAGAATTTTGGGGAATATCTGTATGATCAGTTTTAAAATGTCCCTGTTGTTTTTCCAATAGATCAATTAAAACCACTCTTTTTTCTGTGGTTTCTCTGCCTAAAAATAAAATGATCCATGCAAAAACAACATCAGAAATTCTGTATAGAGAACAAAATCTATAATTAGTGAGTTGGTTTCATTAATGATTGCAAGTAATAATCTTTCTGAATGTTCTTAGAAACATTGCTTGCCTGGAGCCATAACTGCTCAAGTGTAATAGCTATCAAACAGTTGACTGGAATATAAGAGTTTCATGTTTGCAAAAGAAAAGTGGATCATTAGCTACATTCTGATAGATTTTAATGCATCATTGAACTTATTACTTATAACCAGTATGAAAACAACATAACTATAAAAACATGGCAACACAAATGAGGCTTTCGTATGGGCCACGGAACTCTGACCAGAACATTCATTTAATTATGCAGTGGACAAGAAAACCCAAGGTCAGAGCCCAGCAGCCTTGGTTCCAAACAGTAGCTACTTTACAGTATTTACTGATTATTTGCAAAGCATTTCCCAATTGGTGTCTGGACAATTCTATACATATATTTAAACCATAAAAATTATCAGTTTGAAAAATCAAGTTGCGTCAGACTATCATGGATGAGCATGACTACTAATATTGGAATGAAGATGGAGATAATTAATTCTTTTAAAAATAAATGAATGTAACCTTGCTTGAGTTGCCAAACATGTCGCAAATAGTTATGAATTCAAAGTTTCACTTTTGTGCTGGATACATCTTGGGTTGCTTACAAAAGAGCAGTGGGGAGGGGGTGGGGGGATGGGGATGAAAACTTAATTTCCTCAGGGTTCTTCCTTATGCAGAAATTCTGCTTGGGGGGATGTGGATCTACTGTAAGTCCACTTATAGCAAGGGAATGTGGCTGGGGAAATTCCCTGTCTGCAGTGCAGAGAACAGACAATAGGTTCCTCGCTGGAATTTAATAGCTTTGGAAATTGCACAGCTAGCTGATAATCAAACCTGGAGAAGATGCGCTTCAAATGGCTTGATCACACTTCTGGGATTTACAGAGTTCAGGCTGCTCTGTTACTTTTTGGTCCTTCCCACGCCATATATATGGTGATTAGGAATGGCATGGTGCCATTCCAACATTCTTAACTTCCCTCTGGGTAGGAACCACTGATGTGCTTTTACAAGATTGATTTGTCTATCTCTATCAATCTAAACCACAACCCTGAAATTTGGCTGTATTCAGTGGTCATCAATTTTGGTGGCTGTGGGCTTCACTCTCCTGCACTTGCCATTGTGAAATGGACTCATTGGAATTTTTGCCCCTAGATGTACATGGCAAGTGTTGCTAGATTTGTACTTTAAAAAGAATTATCCTTTGAAATCCATTGCAAACCCAAAAGGGAAGTAGGGCTGAATTTTCCCCCCTTTGGGGGGAAGTTGATGGGCGGGCGCCTATGGGCACGCTTCTGATCGGCACCCCTGATCGGAGGCATGGCTCCATTTTACATGGGTGGGCCAATTATTGCCTGGCCAGCATGACGTCCGCAGGGAAGCGCTATGCGCTCCCTGTGCAGGCGAGGGGATTCCTAAAATCGAGAGTGCACTCTTTCGCGCGTGTGCACAAAAGAGCGCACTCATCTCCTTGAGGCTAAGTGCAACCTCAGGGAGATCAGCTCTAAATCTAAAAAAGATAAAGGTAGAAAAATAAAATTTCTCTTCCATGTCCCCTCATGTGACAATGTCACATGACAATGTCACATGAGTTGGGACATGTCCATAATTTTTACACAATCTTTATTAACATTTTTAAAAGCCTATATGAAACTTCATCCCGCCCGTGGATGAGGTTTCATGCTTTTTCAATTTCCCGTCGGAGCTTCTGGCCTGCCCGCCAGCCTTAAGGTTGGACGGGCAGGTCCTTTAATTGCTTAAATGAACCTGTCAATGGCCTCAATCGGAAGTTCCCCCCGACATCACCGCATGTCATTTTACGAGTCAGCAAGCGGGCCCTGCCCCTGCTCGCCGACTCGTAAAATTCAGCCCACAAACTGCAACTGCTTTAATCTGAAACAAAACAGACAATGCTGGAAATATGGAGGACATTGCATTTCAGAATATCAGTCTTCGTTCTTTACAGGCAATGATGGATCTGTTGTGTAGTTCCAGCAATTTCTCTTCTTGTTCCAGCAATTTTGCCTCTTTTTGGTGGAAGTCCAGAGCTGGTAAACCAACTATTCCTCAGTAATTTAATGGTACATATTGCTGGATCTTTGACTTTGAAAGAATCAGTTCCTTAGTGATGTAGTGCTATTGCTGAAAAAAGAGACATTTCATCTTGCAATCATTAGAATGGCTTGCAAAAAATTCCCAACATTCACAGGGAAACAACAATTTATTTTTAGATAAAAGCAAAATACTACGGATGCTGGAATTCTGAAACAAAAACAGAAAATGCTGGAAAAACTCAGCAGGTCTAGCAGCATCTGTGGAGAGAGAAACAGAGTTAGCGTTTCGAGTCCGTATGACCCTCTGAGTTTTTCCAGCATTTTCTGTTTTGGTAACAATTTATATTGCATGAGAAGAGAGTGTTAATTGGTTGGCAAGTACACTCTGATTGGTGGAGGCATTGCCATGGAGAATGCAGCAAGGGCAGTTAACTGCCCAGCTTTGTTCAAATTCAAATCAGGCAGGTTGACTCTGATTGGTCAAGGTATTGCCCTGAAGAATGAATCAGGGAATGACTATTCCCTAAGCTTTTGTTTAGTTGAAAAAGGTGCAATGTGGAGGCAGTGGCATAGTGATATTGTCACTGGACTGGTATTCCAAAGACCCAGGGTAATGCTCTGGGGGCCGGGATTGAATCCCACCATGGCAGATGGTGAAATTTGAATTCAATAAAAATCTGGAATTAAAAAACAAAAGTCTGATGATTACCATGCAACCATTGTCAATTGTTGTAAAAACCCCTCTGGTCCACTAAGGGAGGAAATCTGCTGTCCTAGTCTGGCCTCCAGACCCACACCAATGTGGTTGATTCTTAACTGCCTTCCGAACAAGGGCAATTAGGGTTGGACAGTGACGCCCACATCCCATGAATGAATAAATAAAAGGTGTGGGCATTGTTTAACAGGTGTTGTCCAATCGCAGAATCACTATGTTTTGAGTTTTGCAAGCATGGGAGCTGGGGTATGGTCAATACTGCGAGCAGCTGAAAGGATGCGCTGTTTGATACGATCCACCAATCATTGGGATGTACAGCTTACATACCTGGCATCACGCTGACACTGAAATTCATCTATCACATTGCTCATTTGTGTGGTAGGCAGAATATCTTTTTGGTTTGATGGCAGCATCCTGATTTCAACTAGACAAAAGCTTAGGTCACAATCATTCCCTGTTTCATTCTCCAAGGCAATGCCTTGACCAATCAGATTTTACCTGCCTGGTTTGAATTTGAACAAAGATGGGCAGTTAACTGTTCCTGCTGCATTCTCCATGGCAACACCTCTACCAATCAAAGTCCATTTGCCAACCAAGCAGCACTCTCTTCTCATGAACTATAAATTGTTGTTCCCCTGTTAGTGTTGAAAAATTCTTGCAAGCTATCCTGATGAGTGAAAGCTTTGATAACGTCTCGTTTTTCAGAAATACTCAAGTTCTGTAACGCTGAATGACAAGATGTAGTGTTAGTTTATTATTCCTATAGGTCTAGGAGAGGAAAATTAAGAATATAGGCATGAAAATGAATGTGAGGGATAGGCAATTATATTCCAGAATGGTTAATTATGACTGGGATGCTAGCTTGTATTCTGCGTTGAAAAGGAGTTTGGCTCCAGAGATTGTACTTTGCTGATTTGAGGCCAATACGTCAAGATTCTGTTTGGCTCCTAAAACCAATTAAGATTTCTATTGTAGCAGAGATCAGCTTCATAGCTCTGTTCTGCCAGTTTTATTATGGCTCACTGCACCTTCTCTCTATCAATTGCTAGATCCCTCTCAATCTACATATACATCAGCCTGAACCTACTGCTGCTGAAATTAGGAGAATCATTGCCTTACCTGATTGAACCTGGTGTTACCATAAAATAGAAATATTCCTGTATTTTATAATCCAAAACATTAAACATTTAACAGAATATTAGGAAAAATATTGATTCATAAAGGTAGAGGGTGGAGGATATAAAATTAATTGGAGGCCATTATCATCTGTCAGCTGGCAGTTTCTCATCCGAGAAGTTGAGCTGCAACGGATCAGGACATGACAAGTGTTTGAGGGTCTCGCTGAACTCCAGCGAGTGTGGTGGTCAGCCAGGGTTTGAGAGGCATGGGGCTAGGAGAAGCTGGTTTGGGGGGGAAGTTAGAACTTGGGCAACCCCCTCATCCCCCCCTCCCCAACGCCCCCATCTCCCCCATCCCATTGCCCGCCACCAGCCCTTGCAGGCAAACCTGCTGGGCAGTGTGCTTGGCTCACTTAATGGTCTCAATTGGTCCACTGGTGGGCAGGCTGCCCGACGCCACCCCTGCCAGTGCTAAAATTGTGGTGTGGGCAGGGGCAGGTGTGTGGGTAGGTGGCAGGCAAGCCATCCCGCTGGATTTTACGTGCCCCTCACAACCCCACCTTCAAAGCTGCTGTTTGGGGAGCGTATAATCCAGCCCTATATTTCAAAATAGTGTCCACAATTGCAATTTTGGATTAAAATATCCAAGGAATTGTTTTTATCAGGAAATATTACACTTAATGTTTCATACAAATCATCAGATGTGTAATGTTATCTGTATTTCATGGTGTCAAAAGGAAAAATGAAATCTGCTTCACAATGCTAATTCAGTACTTGCTAAACGCACTGAGGTAAGGCCAATAAAGGCTATTATTTGGTTAGACAGAATGTCTCCAATTATTTTGCATATTTATGTTTCTTGGCAGCTGGTCAAGCTAATAACAGTGCCAGTTTATATCATTTACCCAGAGCTAGATTTTCCAATGATATGTTTGGATCTACAGGAAGCTGTGACACAGCTATAGCTTCAATACAAATCCACTACAAGGAGCAATAAAGTATCACGGCCCACAGAGTACAATGTGAGCACAGGTTATGCACCCCACTGTCTCATTTAAAAATCACCTTTCAGTCCTTGAGCAATGAACAGCAGTGCAAATTCACACTAGTCTAAGCTGGCAGCCAGCATCGGTGGTTCTGGGAACCACCGCTTCATCCATCAATCAGGATTTGAGCAACTTTCAGACAATAAATTGGGATTTCTTTGATTGGAATAGAGTATCATTTGTCTGTAAACCAAAATACTGAGAAAGAAGAACTAGACTGTGATGGAGTGCAAAATTAACACACTTAATGTCACTTGAAAATTCAATGTACATTTATGTAGCATTTTTCATCTCGCAAAACATTTCAAGGTGTTTTTCTTAAAAAAAGACTTGCATTTATATAACACCTTTCATGATCTCAGGACACCCCAAAGTGCTTTAGCACACTTTAAAGTGTGGCTATTGTTGTAATGTAGGAAACATGACAGCCAATTTGTGGATAGCAAGGTCCCACAAGCAATGATGAAATAATGACCAGATCTGTCTTTTAATGTTGGTTGAGGGATAAAGATTAATTAGGACATCAAGGAAAACTCCTGCGCTCCTTGATTTAGCACCATGAAATCATTTATGTTCAACTTCGAGGGCAGATGGGACTTCAGTATATCAGCTCAACTGAAAGACAGCAGCTTCCACAGTACTGCAATGGAGAGTCAGCCTAAAGACGGAATAACAGGCACAAATCAGAAGGTTGGCATCATATTTAGCACAAAGGAAAATGGTTGTGGTTGTTGGAGGTCAGTCATCTCAGCTCCAGGACATCGCTGCAGGAGTTCCTCAGGGTAGTGTCCTAGGCCCAACCATCTTCAGCTGCTTCATCAAAGACCTTCCTTCCACCATAAGGTCAGGAGAGGGGATGTTCACTGATGATTGCACAATGTTCAGCACCATTCGCAATTCCTCAGACAATTGTCCTAGTACAGCAAGGCCTGGACAATATCCAGGCTTGGGTTGACAAGTGGAAAGTAACATTCACACCACACAAGTGCCAGGCAATGACCATCTCCAACAAGAGATAACCTAACCACCGCCCCTTGACATTCAATGGCATTACCATCACTGAATTCCCCCACTATCAACATCCTGGGGATTGCCATTGGCCAGAAACTAACTGGACTAGCCATATAAATACTGTGGCTACAAGAGCAGGTCAGAGGCTAGGAGTCCTGCAATGAGTAACTCACCTCCTGAGTCCCCAAAGCTTGTCCACCATCTACAAGGCACAAGTCAGGAGTGTGATGGAATACTCTCCACTTGCCTGGATGAGTGCAGCTCACGCAACACGCAAGAAGCTTGACACCATTCAGGACAAAGCAGCCCGCTTGGTTGGCACCACATCCACAAATATTCACTTCCTCCCCACCGACACACAGTAGCAGCAGCATGTACCATTTACAAGATGCACTGCAGGAATTCACCAATGCTCCTCAGGCAGCACCTTCCAAACCCACAACTGCTACCATCTAGAAAGACAGGGGCAGCAGATAACTGGGAACACCATCACCTGGAAGTTCCCCTCCAAGCCACACACCATCCTGACTTGGAAATATTTTACTGTTCCTTCACTGTCAGAGTCAAAATCCTGGAACACCATTTCTAACAGCACTGTGGATGTATCTACCCCACAGGGACTGCAGCGGTTCAAGAAGGCACCCTACCACCACCTTCTCAATGGCAACTAGGGATGAGCAATAAATGCTAGCCTAGCCAATGAAGCCCATATCCCATGAATGAATAAAAATAAAAGTAAAGGGAAGGTTATTGGAGGTGATGCAAAAACAATCCAAGCAGTAAGGTTTTAAGAGTTTTTTATTCAGGAAAGGAGTAGATTTCAAAGTGCTTATGGAGAAAGTACTAGAAGTTCCAGGGTGCTTCATAAACAGAATGCTGAAGTTGGTAATTTTGTACAAGTGGGAATTTGGTACAGAGGGGGAAGGAGGTGCTGCTTTTCATTCTTTTTATTTTATCTCCAGTAGGTGGTGAGTGTTTTCTTTTGTCTAGGCTAGAAGACTGTAACTTGCTATTACTTTACCATTCATAAAGGTAGCCAAACTAACAGCACATAGTTAGAGATAAATGGTTTAAATCTAATTGCCATTACAGAGACATGGTTACGAGGTGACCAAGGTTGGGAAGTAAATATTCCAGGGTATACAGCATTTGAAAGAAACAGGGAGAATGGAAGTGGAGGTGCTGTAACCCTAATGATAAAGGATGACATAAGGACAGTATGTGGCTGGAGATTAGAAATAATAAAGGTCAGGAAACATTGGTGGGAGTAGTTTATGGGTCAGCTAACAGTTTATACTGTTGGACAGAGCATTAAGCAACAAATAATTCGAGTTTGTAACAGAGGCAATATTAGAGGACTTTAATCTTCACTTAGACTAGACAAATCAAACTGGCAAAGATACTTTGGAAGATGAAATTGTAGAATACATTCACAAAAGTTTATTGGAATAATATGTTGTGCAATCAACTAGGGATAAAGCTATTTTAGATCTAGTATTGTATAACAAGAGCGGTTTAATTGATTATCTCATAGTGAAAGATCCTTTGGGAAAAGGTGATTATAATACATTTGAATTCCATATTAAATTTGAAAATGATATTCTCCAGTTCCAAACAAAAATCTTAAATCTGAGCAATTCCAATTATAAAGGATGAGGGAAGAATTGGCTAAGGCTTATTTTGCAAATAGATGAAAAAGAATGGTGGGATGTAAAGAGTGGGGAATATTTAAAGAGACAATTCAAAAAGATCAACAAAATCCTTCCATTAAAAAAACAAAACCTCAGCCAGAAAGATCCGACCTTGGTTTACTAGGGAAGATTAATTAATATTATTAGATTAAAAGAAACTATAATGTTACAAAAAGTACTAGGAAGCCCGACAATTGGGAGAGGTTGATGAAAATGGGGATAAAATAATGATAGCAAACCAGCCAGGAATGTCAAAACAAATTATAAGAGATTTATAAAAAGGAGAGTAAATGTCGGTCCCTTAGAGGCAGAGACAGGAGAAATTATCTTGGGGAATGGTAGAGATGTTGAACAAGTATTTTGGGTCTGCCTTCACAGAAGACAACACAAAGTAAATGCCAGAAACAGAGGGTAACCAAGGGGCAAATGAGTGTGTGTAATTTAAAGTAATTAATATCAACAGAGAAAAAAATTATTCGAGCAACTTAAGGGATTAAAAGCCAATAAATCCCCAGGAACTGATGGCCTATATTGTGGGTTCTAAAAGAAATAGCTGAGGGATAATGGATGCACTGGTTATCACTTTGCAAAATTCCCTAGGGGCAGAAATTTCCCCCTGTTGGGGGCAGGCGCAAACCCGGTCAGTGCCCATGATCGGGGGCATGCCACCATTTTACATGGGCAGGCCAATTAAGGCCCGCCCATCGTGACGCGCACCCAGAAGCACTGAGTGCTCCCTGTGCAGGCGGAGGGGTTGTGGTGGGGGGGGCGTTCCCTGAGTGGTTCCCTGTGCTCTTTCATGCACATGCGCACAAAAGAGTGCAGAGTTCTCCCTGAGGTATCTCCGTGGTGAAAAAACTTTTAAAACATGTCCCCTCATGTGACAATGTCACATGAGCTGGAATGTGTCAATTTATTTTTTCAAATTTTTAAATTTAATTAATAAATCCTTCTTGAAACATCATCCTGCCTGTTGATGAGGTTTCATAAAAAATGCGAAGGCCACCTGGGCTCTTCGCCTGCCTGCCAAGCTCAGTTAAGTACTTTAATTAGTTTTTAATAGACCTTTGACAGTTCAGTGGGCGCACAGCTGACTCTGCTGCGCGCCCGCCAAACTGAGGATCAGAATGTCCTGACATCACCACGCGTCATTTTCCACATCGGCAAGAGGGCCCCGCACCCCGTCTTGCTGACAGGAAAATCCTTCCCCTAGATTCTAGAACAGCCCAAGTGAATTGGAAGTTAGCAAATGTAATACCACATAACAAGAAAGGCTGGAGAGAAAACAAGGTACTCCAGGCCAGTTAGGCTGACATCAGTCATCAGAAAAATGCTGGAAATTAAGGAAGTCTTGACAATGCACTTAGAAAATCATAATATGATCAGACAGAAGCAACATGGTTCTACAAAAGGGAAACTCTATTTGAGACTCTGACTTGTTGAACAAGTTAATGTTGCCTTCCTGAGCTGCAAGCAGACTGCTGCTTTAACATCTGACTAGCAGGCCACACAGGAGCAGCTCTAGCCAGGCTGGACATCTGGCTCCATCTATCCTGCCTCTGCTGAAAGTTCTGTACTATTGTCTAAAAAAATTATTCATCCCTGCGTACATATTTCATCTTGTGAAGTCAACACCACTGGAAAAGTGAATCTTACACCACTGGTTTTCTGTCCACCAACCTCAGTGAAGGAATTCCACGTGGGACTTTGATTCTGGACTCTGGATCTCATGTGAGCCAATATTTATTTTCTATGTTGTTTCTGTACTGTCAAACCTTTTTTGATCTATCCCTCTCTTTGCTGTATGTGTGCGGTTTTTGAAGTTGTGCAATGAAGTAACCTTTTTGAGTTCATCCTACCTTGAGTTTGCTGTGGGGCTATTAGAGGAATTGGATTGCACAAAAACTGAGTGGTTGCGAAATATGCAGCCGCTTATTAAAACACCTTTCTGTTTACCAACTGGTGGTGAGAGGAAAAATTAGTGCTGTTTTGTATAGTTTGCAGGTCTTTGCACATGGGATATGGATTTGCATGAGTTGTAGTTTGTTAAGGGTGGTGTTGTAGAGTTCAGAAAGAAGAACCCTTGATTTTCATGTACATAAATGATCTCTTTCTAAAACCAACTGCATGATTGTCAAATTTGCAGATGAGACTTAAATGGGGAAGCTGGTATAAAAAAGAATGCAGTTCAAGATAATTAGAAGGATTTGGATCTTTTATGTAATTTGGCAGTGACATGGAAGATTAAATTTAATACTGACAAATAAAATGTGTTTTACAGTGAACAAAACAATGTGTGACACAAGAATATATTTGAATGCAGCGGAGGGAGATTCAGAAAAATACTTGCAAGTCATCGTGGAACTGTCAATGTCACAGTCCAGATAATGTTGTGAGTCATGTAATAAATGTGGTGAGGTCCTGTAAGGTAGAGGTTAATTTTCCTCCTTGGGGCTATAGAAGAAGGGTAGTCTTGAGGATCAGGGAAGTCTGGGCCTCCGGTGTCTCAAATTCTCCCCTTTCCTACCTATGAGATCTTAACAAATTCCCTCCACGATTTACATGACTGCTGGCATATAGCCTTCATCCTTTAGCAGGTGGCCACTAATTTTATGCATATATCTTGTGTCTTTATTGATCCTCCGCTGATCATGTGCATCTCCAATAGTGTTTTCAAGTTGATATTGTTCACGGAAACTATATCCTCTCAATTCACATTCAAGAATAATGTTTAGCAAAAAGAGAAGAGAAATAAAGGTCTGTTTAGCATAAAGCTGTAATGATAATACATGGCGTGGCAAAAAAGTGAATCAAAGTATCAAAGATTAAAGGAGCAATTAAAAAGAGGATGATAAAATGTCAAACATTTGTAGTTCAGTACTGCAGGGTTAGATTTGGGAAGTTGTACGTCTGCACACGTCTCACTTCAATAAGGGTTAGATTATCCAAGATCGTAGTGTCTGATCTAAGCGATTCCATGGATATTTCCAGCTATAAACCTGAGGAAGTCAGCTCCATTAACCTATTAATACACTTTTATTATCTTTGGTTCCTTCAATGCAAGATAATCATAATGATTAAGTTCATGCTTGAAGGCAAAGTGAAAAATAAAATCAGTAGATAGCAGATAAAAATGCAAGGAATTCTATTTCAATTTTATTGGTACCACCAATGAGCAATTCATACATAAAAATATTAGATAAATTCACTGAAAGGTTGCAACTCATAACAATAAAAGAGAATGCCAAGTTTTATGGATATCCCTTCCTGTCAGTATCTAAATAAATGACACTCATGAAATCTGAAAGAATATTATATGGTGTGCTGATGTATAGGAATTTTGACTGTTATTAAAGTCACTATTTTATTTGACCTTTCATCACTTGAATCTAGAATTAGGAGCAAGTGTTCTGTACACTGCTTATATCAAATAGTATGTGACAGCAGAAACCTCAAGCTGCCCAGATGCATTGCTGTAGATGTCGAAAACCTAGGTTTCAAATGTATTTTTTTATGTCTGATAAAAAATGAAACACTACAAGGTGATTTTTTGCCTCATCATTGTAGCATTACTGATTATAGAGCCTGCTTACTTCATCATACCTTAAATAATCAAAGATGTACACTGATCTCCGAGCCTACCAACTCTCCCTCAATGGATAGGAACTCTCGCATATGAGATTATAATTTTATGTCCTTCCATCTGAGGATGATGATTTCTTACTTATGAAGAGTCCTATTTCTCACAGTGAAGAACAGCATGATAAAACGTCCCCACTTATAAACTAAGCCACTCCATGTGACGCGCGGCCACATTAGATTATTAGATTATTTCTGTACATATTCACAGAGAACCTTTTATTGACCATAGTAGAAACTTTTCTGAAAGATTGCTTGCCTAAACTCTGATCTCACTGCCTCCAATCCCATGCATCTAAGTCTCAGGGCTGTTGTCACATCTCCCATTGGTGCAGAACCATCTGTTCAGCTTTGTCCTCCTGAACCGTCCACCACCTCTTCGAATCCTGACTTTGTGATGTACAGATAGTATTTGCTAAAAGAATTTATTGTGTAATCTCAAGTAATTCATAGACAGTCTATACATTGCATAACAAAAGGAGATCCTTTGAGTGTGATCTGTTTTATGCCTCAGAGATAAGCAGAGATAACACGTACACTAGTTTCTATGTCTGAAAAGGACTTTTCTGTACAATAATTTTAAAATGTTTGTTATAGGCTCATAGGGAAGAATTTTGCTGTTAGTGTGTGGGAGTGGGCCCGACATGCCGATGCATACGATGACGCCTTATACACCTCTATCAGGTCCCCTCCCAACCTTCGCTGCTCTAAGGAAAACAACCCCAGCCTATCCAATCTTTCCTCATAGCTCAGACTCTCCAGCCCAGGCAGCATCCTGGTAAATCTCCTCTGCACCCTCTCCAGTGCAATCACATCCTTCCTATAACATGGTGACCAGAGCTGCACACAATACTTCAGTTATGGCGTGCAGCCGAACTGTCAACAGCCTATTAAGGCCATTAAACAAATAATTAAACTTGTTAACAACGCTGCCCGTCCAACCTTAAGATTGGCTGGCAGGTGAAGAGCCCAGGCAGCCATTGCATTTTTCAGGAAACCTCATCCATGGGTGGGATGAGGCTTCCTGAAGCTTTCATAAATAAATAAGTAAATTTTCCTAACTTCACAAACATGTCACATGAGGGAACATGTTTAAATAATGTTTTACTTTATTTATTTAAAAGGTTTGTAACCCATTCAATCTCCCTGAGGCAGCTCTGTGCCTCAGGGAGATTGCTGCTCTCTTTCACACGCATGCGCAAAAGAGCGCAGGCCCCGACTCTCCCTCCTCACCCCGCCCGCACAGGTAGCGCTGAGTGCTACTGGCTGCGCATTACGCTGGGTGTGCCTTAAATGGCCTGCCCATGTAAAATAGCAGTACATAACCAATCACGGATGGCGATCGGCTCCGTGCCCACTCCTGCCCGCTCCTGCCCAGCCCGCCCGTTATAAGAAAATTCTCCCCATAGACTCATAGACGTTTACAGCACAGAAAGAAGCCATTCAGCCCATCGTGTCCGCGCCAGTCAACAAAGATCTGATAACACTAATCCCATTTTCCAGCACTTGGCTCATAACCCTGGAGGCAGTGAGTTCCAGACTCCCACCACCCTCTGGGTGAAAACATTTCTCCTCAACTTCCCTCTTAGCCTTCTGCCTCTTACCTTAAATCTATTCCCCCTGCTTATTAACCCCTCTACTAATGGAAAAAGTGCCTTCTTATTCACCCTATCTATGACCCTCATAATCTTATACAACTCTGTCAGGTCCCCTCCCAACCTTCGCTGCTCTAAGGAAAACAACTCCAGCCTATCCAATCTTTCCTCATAGCTCAGACTCTCCGGCCCAGGCAGCATCCTGGTAAATCTCCTCTGCACCCTTTCCAGTGCAATCATATCCTTCCTATAATGTGGTGACCAGAGCTGCATGCAGTACTTCAGTTATGGCCTAACCAGTATTTTATACAGTTCCAGCATAACCTCCCTGCTCTTGTATTTTATGCCTCAGCTAATAAAGGCAAATATCCCATATGCCTTCTTAACCACCTTACATACCTGCCTTGCTACCCTCAGGGATCTGTGGATATGCACACCAAGGTCCCTCTGATCTTCAGTATTTTCCAGGGCCTTACCACTCATAGTGTAATCCCTTGCCTTGTTAGCACTCCCCAAGTGCATTACCTCACACTTTTCTGGGTTGAATTCCATTTGCCAATGCTCTGCCCACCTGACCAGTCCATTGATATTCTCCTGCAGTTTACGTCTATCTCCTCACTATTTACCACCTCCCAACTTTTGTGTCATCCACAAACTTCTTGATCATAACCCCTACATTTAAGTCCAAATCATTTATGTACACAAACAGCAAGGCCCCAGCACTAAGTCCTGTGGAACCTCTTTGGAAACAGACTTCCTGTCACAGAAACATCCCTCTACTTTCTGCCTCTCAGCCAATTTTGGATCCAATGTGCCACTTTGCTTTGGATCCCACAGGCCCTTACTTTCTTGACCAGCCTGCCATGGAGGACCTTATCAAAAGCCTTGCTAAAGTCCATGTAGACTACATCAAATGCATCACCCTCATCAACATTCCTGAGGGAGAATTCCCCCCCATCCACCCGCCTCCCCCCCACCCCCCCCCCCCCCCCTGTGCGGGGACAGGAGGGGGTGGGTGCAGACGCGATCAGCGCCCACAATTGGGCCCACGCCATTTTATGTGGGCAGGCCATTTAAGGCCTGCTCAGCGTGACCTAGAAGTGCTGAGCACTCTCTGTGCAGGCTGGGGTGGGGGGTGGGGGGGGTGGGTGGGGTGGAGGGGTGGGGGGTTCCCTTGAGTCGGGGCCTGCGCTCTGTTGCATAAGCATGCAAAAGAGTGCAGAAATCCCCCTGATGCACAGAGATTAGTTTAAGTTCCAAAAATTTTAATAAAGAAAAGAAAACATGTTAAGACATTTCCCCTCATGTGACAGCGTCACAGGAGCTGGGATATGTCAATAAACTTAAATGAAAACATTTACTTAATTTATAAACCCTTCATGAAACCTCATCCCGCCTGTGGATGAGGTTCCATGTAAAATGCGAAGGTCGCCTGGGCTCTTCGCTTGCCTGCCAACTTTAAGGCTCAGTTTATTAGTTTAATTGATATTTAAATTGCCTTAATAGGCCCTTGACAGTTCGGTGGGCATGCTGCCGACTCGGCTGTGCCGAACTGAAAATCTAAATGACGTACGGTGATGTCGGGACGTATGCATGACATCACCGCATGTCATTTTACGCCTCAGCAAGCGGGCCCCGCCCCTGCTCACTGAGCTGAAGATTCAGGCCCTGGTAACCTCCTCGAAAAACTCACTCAAATTTGTCAAACACGACCTTCCCTTAACAAATCCATGCTGACTGTCCCTGATTACCATGTATTTCCAAGTGCAGATATATTCTGCTCCTCAGAATTCTTTCTAGCAACTTCCCCGCCACTGAGGTTAAACTGACTGGCCTCTAATTTCCTCATCTATCCCTTCCTCCCTTTTTGAATAATGGGACAATGTTAATGGCCCTCCAGTCCTCTGGCACCTCACCTGTGCCCAGAGAGGATTTGAAAATTACTGCCAGGGCCCCCGATACCTCTTCCCTTGCCTCTCTCAAAATCTCATCTGGGCCTATGGATTTATCCACTTTTAAGGCTGCTAAATCTGCTAGTACCTCCTCTCTCTCTATGTTAATTTCCACTAACATTTCACAGTCCTCCGCCTTGATGTCTATACCTGCATCATCCTTTTCCATTGTGAAGACCGACATAAAGTCTTCATTGAGGACTATACCTCTATGGTCCCTAATTGGCCCTACTCTTTCCTTAGTTATTCTCTTGCTCTTTATGTATTTAAAAAACATCTTTGAGTTTTCCTTTATTCTACCCACCAATGTTTTCTCATACACTCTCTTAGCTTTCCTAGTTTCCTTTTAAGTTCCCCCATACACTTTTTATACTCATAAGGACTCTGCTGTATTGAACCCTCGATATCTGCCATAAGCTTCTCTTTTTTCCTTAATCCTAACTTTAAGTCCCTTAACATTCAAGGTTCTCCGGACTTGGTCCCCCCCTTTGCCTTATTGGAACATATTTGCCCTGTACTCTCGCTATTAGCTCCTTGAATGCCTCCCACTACTCTGACACAGTTTTACCTGTAAGTAGCTGCTTCCAGTCCACTTGGGCCAAATCAGATCTCATCTTAGTAAAATTAGCCTTTCCCCAGTTTAGAACTTTTATTCCTGGCCCAGCCTTATCCTTTTCGAAAACTATCCTGAACCTAACTGAATTATGGTAACTATCTCCAAAATGCTACCCTACTGATACGCCTTCCACTTGCCCAGGTTCATTTCTGAATATTAGGTCCAGAACTGCCCCCTCCCTTGTTGGGCTTTCCACGTACTGGCTAAAAAAGTTCTCCAGGATACAATTTAAGAATTTTGCTCCCTCCCTACCTTGCACACTAAAACTGCCCCAGCTACTATTTGGGTAGTTAAAATCCCCTACTTTCACTGCCAAATATGTAATCAAATTTCAGAGAAGTGTAATCTTACACTTCTCTGAAATTTGATCACATATTTGATCCTCCATCTCTTTCTGACTGTTTGGGGGCCTATAGTACACACCCAACAGCATGTTTGTCCCTTTTGTGTTTTTTACTTCTATCCATATGGCCTCATTTGATGATCCTTCCAACATATCATCCCTCCTCATTGCTATAATTGATTCCTTGATCAATATTGTGACCCCCCCTCCTCTTTTATCCCCCTCTCTATCTCATCTGAATACCCTATAATCAGGAACGTTGAGCTCTCAACACTGCCCTTCTGTTAGCCCAATCTTGGTTATCGCTATGATATTATACTCCCAGATGCCTATCTGTACCTATCCTTATTCCTCAGGCTCCTTGCATTAAAGTATATTCCATTCAGCCTTATTAAACTCACTTCTTTCTTATCTAGCCTATGTTTCCTCTGCCTTCCAGACTCACTTACTAGTGTTTTAACTTCTAATTCCATCTCAGCTTCTCTCCCCTCTGAAATACTTTTCAGGATCCCATTCCCCTGCCAATTTAGTTTAAATGTGCCTCAAAAGCATTAGCAAACCTCCCCATGAGGATATTGGTCCTGTTGCTGTTCAGATGTAACCTGTCCACCTGTACAGGCCCCACCTTCCCCAGAAACAGTCCCAATGCCCCAGGAATGTAAAGCCCTCCCTCCTGCACCATCTCTGCAACCACGCATTCATCTACTCTATCCTTCTGTTCCTATACTCACTACTGTGTGGCACCAGGGGTAATCCAGAGATTACTACCTTTGAGGTCCCGCTTTTCAATTTCTTACCTAACTCCCTAAAGTCTGCTTGCAGGACCTCATTTCTCTTTCTTCCCATGTCATTGGTTCCAACATGGACCATAACCTCTGGCTGTTCACCCTCCCCCTTCAGAAAGCCCTGCAGCCGTTCCATGCCATGCTTGACTCTGGCATCCAGGAAGCAACATAACACTTTGGGGTCACATCTACAGCTGCAGAAGTGCCTGTCCACTCCCCTCACTAATGAACCCCCTATCACTATTGCCCTTCCACATTTCTTTCACCCCCCCACCGCCCCCCCCGAGCAGCTTAACCACCTACATTGCCATGACCTTGGCTCTGTTTGGCCTCCAATGAGGAACCGTCACTCTTACTGTTTTCCAAGGCTGAAAAATGGTTTGCAAGCGCGATGCACTCGGGGGATTCCCTCACTGCCTGCCTGGTCCCCTTCTTCTGTCTGGTGGTCACCCATTCCTTCTCTGCTTGCACTTCCTTAAGTTGCGGGGTGACCAGGTCCTGAAACGTGCTATGCACGAACCTCTCAGCCCTATGAATGCACCTTGGTGCCCCCAGCTGCCGCTCAAGCTCCAAAGCTCCAAAGCTTGAGTTGCTCCAGTCAGAGACACCTCTTCTACACATGGTCATCCGACTGCCAGGAGTGTCCAGGATTTCCCACTTAGTGCAGGATGTGCAAATCACGGGACTGAGCTCCCCAGACATATCTTAGCTAAATAGAATATGGACCCTTTCTTTTATTTTACCCTTACTCCTACTTGAGTCTTGTTGTTTTAATCTCTCTCTTCCGAAGTCTCGCTGTTTTAACTTCTCTCTCCTGAAGCCACACTGTTTTAACTTCTCTCTCCTGAAGCCACACTGTTTTAACTTCTCTCTCCTGAAGCCACACTGTTTTAACTTCTCTCTCCTGAAGCCACACTGTTTTAACTTCTCTCTCCTGAAGCCACACTGTTTTAACTTCTCTCTCCCAAATTTAAACTGTGGTCCCTGCCGCTCTCCGCACCCTTTTCAAACTGAAGTCCCCGCCACTCTCCGCATCCTTTTTAAACTGTTCTCTTATACTTCCAGCTACTTCTCTCAGCTTAGTTTCTGTTCCTCTGTCATCACGCCCTGGCTTGACTAACAGGACACAGAACAAAACAGAGAATTGTCAACAGACACAATCAAACACTGAACAATTTAGCACTACAGAGTGCACTGAAAAATTGAAATCTTCAGCCATTACAAGCTCCAGATGGTGCTCAAGAGATAGATAGAAAGAGAAGAGAGCAAGATGAGAGGGGAGGATTGTAAGAGAAATAAGATACAACTATTTTAATCCCATTTTTAAATTACAAAGAAGGGTGCAGTGTTTATTTTCACAATAATGCAAGTGTGAGCTGGTTTTCAGTGCTTTTTGGATCATTGTGGAAGGCAAAGGACAATGGCAAACTTAAACATGTGCAGACAGTTGTTCATAGTCTCCTTCCCCCGGTGCCTGTGTAATTCTTCTCATAGTTGATAGTAGACATGAATCAGTTGCTCTGATAACAGATGAAAATCAGTGGCTCAAAACAGCTGCATCGTGGTAACAAAACATTGAACGCACATTAAAGCAGGACAGGCTGTCCCCTGACCCGTGTGATGACACAGGCTATTACTTTTAACTGTGTTTACGTTTCCAGCTTGAGGTGATGCCTCAGGTCTGCAGTTGTCTTGTGACTGAAAATCTTGCTAAATGTTAACAACCCAGTTTGATTTTAATTCTGAGACAGTTATTTTCCTTGAGGTCCAGATTCAAATCCAGTTCACGGACTTGTAGTCAATACCTCTTCTCTAAAGAACCTCTTATATTGATGTCATTGAGGTTCTTGAAGTGTGGGTCTCACTCAGCCAGCAGCAACCCCGATGCCAGCCTAGGGATTTGCTAACTCCAGTTGCAAGAAGACCCATTTCTTAGCCAAATCTCATTAGTGAGCAGCTTGAACAAATCTGGATTTACCAATACCAATATAAAGGCAACTTAATTCCTGAGAGTCACCACCCTCACACCAATTAAAGCCCTCAAGGATTACTTGCCACCCAGCCTTCATTTTGAGGATGGTGGGAGGTGCTCAGGGACGTTGGGGCTAACCCAATAGGTTAGCCTGCTCAAGCCTCAGGCAGAAAAGAGGTGGATGGATGCCTCCATCATTGGCCTTCCTCTTTCTGATTGGGGCACCTCCACCCCCCCACAAAGGTCTGCCCCTAGGTGCACCCTCACCTCACCCACCTCCCCCCTCCAACCCGCCCCCCAGCCATTCAACATAATGCCCCCCTCATTCTCACTCTTTCCTGCCTTTGGCATCCTTTCCTGTCCCCACTACAAGCCCCCCATACTTACATTTGTCCTGGACTCATGGCATTTAGACTTGTGGGACTTGAAGTACTTCCAGCTGTGGCTCTGCTGAGACAAGAGAGCTGGAGACTCTGATGCAGCACTTCTTCCATAAAATGTTAGATGTCTGCAGGACAGCTGATGCATCCCCACCAGCCTTTTTAGCATCAAGGCGAGAAACTCTGCCCTCCTAAAATTCTTGTCCCTTGTTTCAATTTTTTACTAATGAGTTTACCATTGTTGTTAAGTTAATCACAAAAAATTGAAGCAAAAGTAGGAAAATGAAGTTGTGGTGGAGATTAGCCATGATCAAATTGAATAGTGGAGCAGGCCTGAGGGGCTAATTGACCTGTTCCTGTTCCTAATGTTTCGTTAGATCCAATCCTCTGCGTAGCATATTTTTTTGAGATCGTGCATTGTATTTCTTTGATAATTAAATTATATAGCCAGAACACAGACCTCTATGAGTAATTAATGCCCATTAGTCAGTCAGTTAAATCCTTGAATTTTAATTAGGCATCTATTAATAACTTATGCATGTCGCTAATAGAAGCTATTCAATCCACTGAGGACTTCAGTAGGATATCTACATGAAAATCAAAACAAGAGATTACAAAAAAAAATTCAAGTATTTTGTAGAGTAAGAACTGCTTTATGATTCAGACATTTATCAATTCTATGTTATAATGTTGAACATCTGAAGTTTAGAACTCCTTTATGTGGATGTTGTGATATGGAAGTTGCAATTCTAACAGTTTCTTCAATGTTTACATAACTGCTAAGGTTAGGAAGAAAAATCTGATCTGAAGTTTGATGAGAGTTTTATACATTCGCAATCTGTTTATAGAATTCCAGTATACTAAATTTATTGCTGCCATTTCAAACATAACAGTCTACAATACCATAAAGTATGGTTAGAACAATCAGTGGTCCAGCTGCCTTGATTACACTCTCTTGTGGCTGATTCAAAACAACATTGCAGTGGCCTAAAACTTCAGATTAAAAATAATGGATAACAAAACAAAGATAAAATACACACATTATGGTAGGAAAAATAAACAGTTTCAATGCATTAAATCACTTTTCACTCTACTGAGCTCCCAAACTCATGCACAATGTTTGTAGATAAAAGTTTAATTTAATGGGAAAATGTTCCCTTAAAATTTGTTCTTAACTATGGTCTTGCATTTTTCTAGTGCCTTTCATGATCTTAGGACATCTCAAAATGCTTTACAGCCAATGAAAGACTTTTTAAAGTGCAATCACCATTATAATTTGGGAAATGCAACAGCCAATATGCAAACAGTAATGTCCCACAAATAGTTATGAGATAAATAACCCGATGATCTGTTTTTATTGATGGTGGTTGAGGGTTAAATATTGGGCAACATCCTGGGGAGAAGTTGCCTGTTATTCGTCTAAATAATGCCATGGGATCTTTCACAGCTGCTTTGGAGGGCAGACAGAGCCTTAGTTTAACATCTCATCGGAAACATGACACATCTAACATTGCAGCACTCCCTCAGTACTGCACTGGAGTGTCTGCCTAGGTTTTGCGCAAGTCTCTGGAATGGGATTTGAACTCATAACCTGAACTCATAACCTTCCCACTCAAAGGCAAGAGTTCTATCACTGAGTGACAGCTAATACGAGACAGCACATTTAAAAAAAACTCAGATTCTCTTATTGAATAATTGATTGCCGGAACTATGGAATGGTAATTTATTAATTAATCAGCTTTTATGAATTTGTTTCAAAGGAACCTAACCCAAGTGTTAAATATCCTGTCTGGCTAGCAACACATTTAAACGGATCCACCTGGGCTTGCCCTTAAGATGGAGCTTCAATCATTCATCTAACACTGTAATTTGCATGGGTATCTCTCTGTAATGTAATGTTGTTGCCGTTAGCACCATTGGTCCCTTTGGACTTCAATAAAATATAGACAAGATTCATGGAGTGTGCATCTGCTCAGAACTGCAAATCAGGATGTCAAATATAGCGTGAAAAATGTTAGCGAACATACTCTGAAACACATCTACACAAACTGTATTAACTTGACCATCAAATGGACTACAAATACAGGAAGATTATCTCTATGAAACCTTGGTCTGTGGTCACCTTGTGGATGTCTTATGATTTTGCTCTATTTTAGTGCTGATTTAAAAAAAATGAAGCAAGCTTTTACTACAGGGATTAAGCTTGTTGAAACATACCAGTTCCAAGCAACCCAAATGAGAAACAAATGATGAGGATGGAGGGAAAGAAAGTAGTTCAAAGACTGAAGAATGCAATGCTGCAGAGGGACTTAGTCTAACTTTTTTCTTTAATTATTTATCTTCCACCTGTGTGAGGATAATGCCACAACAGTGCAAAGCATGCATCTTCTTTGTGATTTGATTTTAAGATTTAACCCATCACCACCCTCTCAAGGGCAACTAGGGATGGGCAATAAATGTTGGCCCAGCCAGTGAAGCCCACATCCCGTCAATGAATGAGAAAAAGATAAAAAACCTAAAAATAGCGATGTGCAGCAAGGAGTATATCCTCTGTAAAACTCCCCCTCTTAATCTAGGCAAAAGTGAGCGATAAGAACCCTTTGAACTAATCCCCAATATCAGTCACACAACAGTTAGACCAGCTGCATATTACTAACTGAGTGACAGGCTGTGAAATTCAGCTTGAAATGTGCAAGATGCTGTTTCCCTCTTTCAGCAAAATAAACAGAACAGGAATAGAATAATTAATAAATATGTTTTAAAAATAAAATTAAAAGGCCAAAATGAAAATTATCAGTCAGCAACAAATTAAATAAAATGGGGAACCAAAGAATGATAGGAAGTAAAGAAGTTGGTGCCGTGTTAGGACTATGCACATCATAAAGCCAGTCAGGATCTCTGAGTGAATCCTGTGTGTTTATTACTAAATATAAATGCAAGAGACATAAATCTCAATACTTTCACTTGCATTTTAACATCCATATCAAAATATGAATTATTGAATCCTCATTCACCAATATAATTCCTGAGGGATTTGAAACTTGAGATTGGAGAATACATGCAACCCATCCACTTTCCCCTAACTTTACATGATTTAAAATGTGAACATAATTTTGTAAATCAATATAATATTTTTTCATAACTTAAAACAATGGAGACATGCTACTTTGAACAAATAAAAAGTAAATCCATTTTTGGCCCCCGTCTCATCCGATAATAATGTAGATTTGAGCCTAAGACAGTAAATTTTCGTAAGTCGAACTGATGTCCTTCAATGAATGGTCATAATGAAGGATTTGCTGTCTACCTCTGACAATAGCCATCTCTCTTAACTGTGTTGGAAATTCTGTTAAGGTTTTAACAATGTGTCCATTTTCCTCCCATACCTTCTGCATTTCAGTGTGACTCTCAGTCAGAGATGCTCTGATGCACGTTTTTATACTCAATTCAATTGTTCACCCAGGATTTTGGATGGAGAAGCTCCTTTCTCTGATGTTATTCTTCTCCCAAAATCTGATTCCATGAGCAAATGTTTCTCCCAGTCACATCTTACTTTTTAAAAATCTTACTTCTTTCCAAAAGTGCCATCAGTTTCATTGATCTTACTTCTTCCATACCTATTGACTAATATTTCCCCATATAATGTCCAAGTAATTTGATGCTGGGAAACAAGGGTCACTTGCAAGTGCCCCCACCTCCCCCCACCCCACCCCGAATTCCAGCCAAGGAAATGCAATTATATTACCATTAAACACTGGTAACATTGATCATCAAGGTATGGCAGCAAAGGAGGTTTCAGATCTCTGGTCTGTGCAACACCCACATATGTTCCCATTCCAACATGGGTACCCACTGTATCCATGGAAATGAAGAGCCCTCTGACTCAGCATAATGTGGTGGGACCAGCACAGGAGTGGTGGTCTCCTGATGATGACAGACTGGGCCTGGTTCTGATGCCTTTCAGTTAATACAATTTTTAATGAACAGGTTGGGAGCTCCCCAACTAACTTAATGAAGTTAACCATTGAGTAGCTAAATCATGCAGAGCAGGAAGGCCCTGGACTGGATCTCAGATCTGTGCTGAGTTAATTGATCAGTGACTTGAATTACTATAATTTACCTCAGTACTGCTGAGTTAAGAAATCAAAAAACCTCCTGGGTGCACTATTCAGTGAGTCCTGCTGAACCTGTACATCTGTGGGCAATGAATTCTGGACTGGGCTTGATTGTTATACTCCCAACTGCTCAAGTTGTTCAACTTCCAATGTCTAGTCATGAAAAGTGACCCATTGAGAGAGTTATTAGTGGATACCCATAGAATTGATTCTGGAAGAGCAAAGAAGCAGAGTGGAGAAAATTGGCATTAAAAAAAAAGAGAAAGAAACATTGCACACAGGGATGGTCCCTTTTGGGTACCGGTTATAGTATCATGGTTTCCTATTTCGAAGGCGAGATCTTTAACTGAAACAACCACATCAAAAGCAATTTCAATCATTACTTTTCTATGCAGTTGATTCTGATTAGTTCCATTGGTAAAACATGCACTCGATATCCCCTGAAGTCCTGAAGGGCTCTTTAGTTCAGAATGTGGAGGGAAGTGTTTGCACCACTGGCAGTGTAGAGATGCTCACCTACTGACCTGTGAGATTGGCTTTGACTTTGTAAATATACAAGTTTTATGTGCCCCGAAGTGAAAACTGTGAACACTCATCCTTAAGAGTAAAGAGGTGATTATTGTAACAAGGCTCCCATTCATTTCAGCACTTACAATCTGTGAAACATTAGCAGATGTTTTGATCCTGCTCGCCCTCTCACCTCATTGCTCAGCCTTTGTACCAGCCCCGGTATATCTCTGTCCTCTAATTCCACTCCTGTTTCTGATATTTATCTGAAACAGTTTTCTTCCAGAATATTTCTGCTCTCAATATCAATAACTGTGTTCCATGGCTCATGACTAATAAATACATGTCAATGAGATGTGAATGCTGAAAACCCTAAGAGCGGAACAATGGAATTAAATATGAGCTAAGAGAGGAAATACAAATCCAGGAAACTAAAGATAACACAAAGATGAATAATTTGCAGAGCCAGTAGAATAGTAGAGATTCAAAACTACATAACTGGAATATGAAAAACAGACCAGCAGAGCAAGCAGACCCACTAGGGGACTCATGACATGAAAGCAGAGCTGAAACATGAAAGACAGATTCAAGACATCAAAGGCACAGCTAATTTTGCCACAGGAAAAGCCAGGTAATAAAAGAGCAAAAGCTGTCAAAACCAGAAGCTACAGATCTGACACATATGATTTCAGATTTTATGAAAGTGCAATCAGTTAAAAAGCGGTACATTAGATTGGAAACTGCTCTTTTAATTAAGCTGCAATAAAGCAACTTAGGTAACAAAACAATTTGAAAACTGATTTAAAATTAAAAAAATGCTGGAAAAACTCATCAGGTCTGGCAGCATCTGTGGAGAGAGAAACAGTTAACGTTTCAAATCAAATATGGGGCAGCATTTTCCCATTGACGAGTGGGGCCCGCTTGCCAATGTGTTAAATGACGTGCGATAATGTCGGGCGTGCATCACTTAGATTGTCAGTTCAGCGGGCATGCAGCCAAGTCGGCTGCACACCTGCTGAACTGTCAAAGGTCTATTAAGGCCTGTTAAAAACTAATTAACTCAATTTAGTGAGCTGCCCATCCAACCTTAAGGTTGGTGGGCAGGCGAAGAGCTCAGACAACCTGCGCATTTTCATAAAACCTCATCCATGAGCAGGATGAGGCTTCATGAACTGTTTTAAAAGCTAATAAAAATTTATAGACTTATTCTTTGACATGTCCCAGCTCATGTGATAGTATCACATTTTCTTCAGGGACATGCGCGAAAGAGCGCAGGGAACCACTCAGGGAATCCCCCCCCTACCCGCACAGGGAGTGCACAGCGCTTTCGGGTGCGCGTCATGATGGGCGGGCCTTAATTGACCCGCCCACATAAAATGGCGACACAGACCCAATCAGAGGCGCCGATCGGGTTTGCGCCCGCCCCTGCCAGCGCCCACACAACCTCTCCAATGGGGGGAAATTTCTGGCCATGGGTTCTTCAGAACTCAGATTTATTTCAGAACTCCAGCATCCGCAGTATTTTTTTTTATTTTGTCACTGACTTAAACTGATTTACTTGCACAGATATGATATTTTAAATGTAAACTTCAAATTCCAGAGTCAAAAGGGTTCTATATGCATCTTGATAAGAGTAATAGACTATAAGTGAAGAATTATGTACTATTAAATGACAAAATCAATAATGAAGCAGCAATATTTTAACTGAGTTTATGGTAATACAGCTTTATGCAGAAAGCCTGTTGTCTCAACAGAACAAACAATTAAAAAGAAAATCATACATCTACAGACATTGTTGGTGTATAACTTGAATTTTGCAATAGGAATTGAGTCAAATGACTAAAGATAACTACCACTAAAGTGGCAGAAGATTGTGTCTGTATACCTGGTGTGGTGAAATCATAAACATATGAAAGTTTTATGATTTTGCTACAGCTAGTACACAGAGGAAATCTTTTTCCATATGTTGGTAAACCAATCAAAGGGGAAAGACCAGAAAAATACGTGCCAAGCTTGTTTTCATCTCCATAACTTATTCAGCAGTATAATAAAATCCATCTAGCAGCAGCTGTAGTGAGGGCAAATGTTAAATATGGGTTGGTGAATGTTATAATCTGTGTTCAGAAATCGATGACTAAGTATTAAATCTTCATCCTTACTTCAAAAGCCTGGTTGAGTAGATAATAATTAACTTTTGTCTTTAGGCAGGACTCCAGATAATTACATTGTCTGGCAGGTAAGAGGATTGGTGTGTTAAACATTCTGCTGGTGTTCTGTATGAACATTTTGGCTTGACACATAATCAACAAAACATATGTGCAAGCATGATGATGTGCATGGGACTAGGTATACATGCTCATACTTGCACAGTGGTGCTGTGATTTCTGAAGAAAATTAAAACATGCGTAATAAATGCTCTATTAATTATGCCTCGTTCAGCCAACCAGGTTTGTAAAAACAAGGACCAAGTGGATGATAAGTTGACTGGGTTGGCCAGAAGACAAGTGGCATTTGGATAGCAGGCTGGGTGAAGGCAAAATCTTCACAATGGCATCATAGCTTCAACTGGTCCTCAGCAGTATCGCATTGGATTTTATTCACCATTTTATAAGGACACTTCAAACTGATGACCAAAGAGGGCAGCTGATGTATTGTGCAGTACTTTGAGAACCTTTGCATAGAAATTGGACCATGACTAAATTGGAGTGTGATGCCAATGCTGTGCATATTGCAGGTACCTATTGAGGCCAGAGGCAGGACCATGGCAAATTGGTACACCAGCCTCATGTGGTGAGTTGTAGACACCAGTCACAGCCCCAACCTGTAAGGCACCAAGATTGGTAGGTAGGTTACTGGCCGAGGAAAAGGTGGAGCAGGTAACCGTGAGGGAGATGAGCAGTGCCTCGTGAATTTAATGAGGAGCTGAGAGGAGCACTCCCCAGTAATGTAAATAAAACATAAAACTTAGCTGGACGCAGCCTCCAGTGGTCTCTTTAATGGATATTGATTTAGCTACTGAGCACCTGACAATACCGCATGCTGCCATCAGTCACAAATGAACAAACATTAGTCCTGCTTGAATCCAATATTCATATGAGTCTGCAGCCAGCTTGTACCTTAAAACAGATTTATTTCCAAGCCCACAAGGACCAAGAAGTAAAAACACAGACTCTTCCTGTGAACACCTTTTTGCTTTCTTGTAATGAAGCCCTAATACTTCCCCAACTGGGGATAGATGATCGTTTTTTCTTTAGTTCGTGGGATGTGGGTGTCGCTGTCTAGGCCAGCATTTATAGTCCATCCCTAATTGCCCTTGTTCAGAGGGCACTTTTTTTTTAAAGGGTCAACTACACTGCTGTGGGTCTGGAGTCACATGTAGGCCAAATCAGGTAAGGACAGCAGATTTTCTTCTCTAAAGGACATTAGTGAACCAGATGGGTTTTTATAACAATTAGACTTTTAATTTCAGATATTTATTAAATTCAAATTCCACCATCTGCCATTCAAACCCGGGTCCCCAAAGCATTACACTTGGTCTCTGGATCCAAGTGACTAGTCCCGTGACAATACCACTTTGCCACCATCTTCCTCAAGATTATCAACTTAAAGCATGTACTCTGTTGCAGCTCACTTCTAATATTAACAGATTCCTCATTTTTTTGGAAATAAAAATAACAAGTGCATTTTCTTTTCAGATAAAAGAAACCTGCGGCAGAATTTTATGTTTGGCGTGTGGATGCGTGCCTGACACGCCTGAGTGTAATATGAAATGCAATGATGTCAGGCATGCGTTCTGACATTATCCCGCACTCTCGTGATATTTTGTTTGGCAGGCACATGCCAGAGTTGGCTGTGCGCCCGCCGATAACTGAAAGGCCTATTAAGGCCATTAACAAAGTAATTAAAATCAAATTAACACTGCCCATCCAACCTTACAGTTGGCGGGCAGGCAAAAAGGCCAAGTGACCTTTACATTTTTTAGGAAACTTAATCCACGAGTGGGATGAGGTTTCCAAAAGCAAATAAACATTAAATAAAACTTTATTTTTGAATTAAGAACTTGTCCTAGCTCATGTGATAGAGTCACATGAGGGGACATGTTTTTAAAAAATTTTAATGTCTCTATCAATTTTTTTAAAAAGCGCTTCAATTTCCCTGAGGCAGCTCCATGCCTCAGGGAGATTGAAGCGCTCTTACATGCACATGCACGAACTGCGCGCCAGGCCCGCTCTCCCTCCTCGCTCCGCCCGCATAGGTAGCGCTGAGCGCTGCCACTAGTGATCCATGCTGTGCAGGCATTAATTGGCCTGCTCACGTGAAATCGTCAAGCGGAGCTGATTTCGGCTTCTTGACTGTCCCCTCTGAGCCCGCCCGACGAGGGAAAAATCCTGGCCCTGAAGCCAGAGAAATAAGTCACACATTTCAAAACTCACATCCTGAGTCGACCTTCTTCTAACACACCCAATAATTTTCCACTACAAGCATTCAATTTGGTGAAGCAATCTGATAACTGATGGCTTGTGTCAACCCATTGGAGCTGACCTATTTCCTTTTGATCCACAGATTTCCTTTTGTTTTACACTTGCAATATCAATTCATAAACATTTTTCACTCACACTCTCGTGGTGCAGTGTACATTATCCCAAAAGGATCGATTGTCAATATAACATTCTATTGGGACATTTTCTTCATCATTTCGTACATGTAGTGATTCCCCTCGTGTTTTAGATAAAACAAATGCAATGTCAACTGCCTGTACTGGTGGGAGAGTCTCTGCAACCAGGGTGCTCTTTAGTACTCGCCTTATTTTCTTGGCTTCCCACACCAAGGGGCAACATTTCCCATTTTCACCCATAAGAAATATGAAATCTACTGCACTTGAAAACCATCAATAAGGTTTGTGTGAGAGGCGTCACTGAACAGAATCAATTTTACATTCTTAGGGTCGCCCAACAATGGAACCTTCAGCACACATTTACAAATATATGAATTAGGAGTAGGAGTTGGCCACTCAGTCCCTCAAGCATGCTCCACCATTCAATAAGATCATGGTTGATCTGATTGTAACCTCCACTCCACATACCTGCCTACCCCTGATAACCTTTCACTCCCTTGTTTATCAAGAATCTATCTACCTCTGTCTTAAAAATATTCAAAGCCTCTGCTTCCATTGCCTTTTGAGGACGAGAGTTCCAAAGACTCACGACCATCAGAGAAAAAAATTCTCCTCTCTGTCTTAAATGAGCAAACCCTTATTTTTAAACCATGACCTCTAGTTCTAGGTTCTCGGACAAGAGGAAACATCCTCTCCACATCCACTCTGTCAAGACCCCTCAGGATCTTCAAGGATTTCTCCATCTTTAACATTTTTTAATGTTTTGTTCACCTGTAAGATATCCTGGACCTGGATGTTTCATTATAGTACTCAGTTCAAGAACTTTAAAGCTTACATCAGGCCGCGTCTGTGTGCCCAGCCAGTTCAATTGTCGAAACAGACTCTGCAGCTACTCTGTCTCATCTTTGGAAGCATCTGCATCTTTTTGTGAGGACCTAGCCCAACTGACTGCAATATGGCTAACACTTCATAAATATGATTACTGGTGTAAAATAACCTTGATCCCCAGATCACTGTAATTTGGGCTACACTTCCTTATTTTCCATTCTCGTACTTGGTGCTCCCAGTTCATAGCCTTCACTGCTTGTCCATCATTCTGGACATCCAGCCAATTCTTATATTTTCCAGTAGATTTTCCTGCCTGTGCTATTATTGTTGCATTCCTCCAGTTATCCAATCCATCTGAATGATACGATACCCAGAAACCCACTTTAGGCAGCTGACCTCTGAACAAAATAGCCCCTTCCTGTTTTTCACAATCAGGTTTTCTACCAATATCTAACTGTTTTATTTCTAATCCAATATATTTAAAGGTTCCATTAGCATGACCCCCAGCCTTAAAGTCTGTTCTAGTCCTGTCAATAACTCAGTTTTGAAACTCACTAATGCCACCACATAGGATTTCATCAACATGCATCATGAACATACACGCAAGTTTCCCACCATGGTACCAATATTATGTGGCAGGGTCTGCCTTCAGTTGGAGACAACACAACTTTAACAATATGATAAAAGCAAAAAACTGCGGATGCTGGAAATCCAAAACAAAAACAAAAATAAAAATACCTGGAAAAACTCAGCAGGTCTGACAGCATCTGCGGAGAGGAACACAGTTAACGTTTTGAGTCCGTCTGACTCTTCAACAGAAGTAAGGAAAAATAGAAGAGAGGTGAAATTTTAGCTGGTTTAAGGGGGCGAGGGGGGGACAATTAGAGCTGAATAAGAGGTATTGAAGATGGTGATATTATCTAAGGAATTTGCTAATAGGTGACATTAAGGGTAGAAAGCAGGACGAGCAAGGTACAGATAGCCCTAGTGGGGGTGGGGTGGGGGGAAGGGATCAAAATAGGCTAAAAGGTAGAGATAAAACAATGGATGGAAATACATTGAAAAACAATGGAAATAAGTGGGAAAAGAAAAATCTATATAAATTATTGGAAAAAAGGGGGATCAGAAAGGGGTGGGGATGAAGGAGAGAGTTCATGATCTAAAATTGTTGAACTCAATATTCAGTCCGGAAGTAAAGTGCCTAGTCAGAAGATGAGGTGCTGTTCCTCCAGTTTGCGTTGAGCTTCACTGGAACATTGCAGCAGGCCAAGGATGGACATGTGGGCGTGAGAGCAGGGTGGAGTGTTGAAATGGCAAGCGACAAGGAGGTCTGGGTCACGCTGGCGGACAGACAGAAGGTGTTCCGCAAAGTGGTCACCCAGTCTGCGTTTGGTCTCTCCAATGTAGAGGAAACCACATTGAAAGCAGTGAATGCAGTAGACTAAATTGAGGAAAGTGCAAGTGAAATATTGCTTCACTTGAAAGGAGTGTTTGGGCGCTTGGACGGTGAGGAGAGGGGAAGTAAAGGGGCAGGTGTTGCACCTTCTGGGGTTGCATGGGAAGGTGCCGTGGGAGGGGGTTGAGGTGTAGGGGGTGATGGAGGAGTGGAGCAGGGTGTTCCGGAGGGAACAATTCCTTTAACAACTTTAACAACACTGATCGAACTGATAAGCACCACACGCTGGAAGCATCGCTTAAACCATATATGCACTTGTTCAACTTCCAAAGTTTTCCCTCTACTTCTGGCACCTCCTTAGGAGGTTTGAGAAACATTTCCCTCCAGAGGTGGTCATCCTGCAGAAATGCAACTTTTATATCTATGGCTTACACTCCCATAAAGACATCGCCAAAAGGACCAGGAAAATTTTCAAAATTATCTTCCTTGTTGTGTGTGAGTCCACTCTGACTGTTTTATCTGCTAAGCATTTTTCAAATCCCCAGGGCACTAACCTAGCCTTGGCCTTATAAGTGCCAGCTGACGGATCTTTTCCTTGCAGATGTGACAACCCTGGTTGACCCCTATTTGGGACTTCTGAGTACACACCAAACTCTCTTCAACTATCCAACTCCCTCCGTTTAGCCTCCCATATAGCTTTACCCCCTAACTTCTTAGTTGTTACAAAAGCTTCTCAGTCATGAGGTCTCCTGCTTCTGCCATGTTGTTGTGATGATTCAGCACTCTCTATTTTACTATGTCGCCTAGTCAAGTTGCAACACCTAATTGCTTATCAATGTCTTTCTGGGCTTCTACTGTTAGATCTTCTGTATATTCCGTTTGAGGCCCTATCCACCATACGTGAACGTTTCCTCACCTGGGATTCATCACCTGAGCCATCACTGTAATTTGGACTACACTTCCTGGTTTTCCATTCTCATAATTCGTGCTCCTAGCCATGACCTTCAGTGCTTGTCCATCATCCTGGACATTCAGCCAATTCTTATATTTTCCAATGGATTTTCCTGCCCGTCCTATTATTGTTGCATTCCTCCAGTTATCCAACTGTTCTGGATGATACAATACCTGGGAACCCGCTTTGGGCAGCTAACCTCTGAACAAAATAGCCCCTTCCTGTTTATCCCATCAGAATTTCTACTGATTCCTAACTCCTGATCCATTATATCTTGTTCCTCTGGCTCTGCCCCACAAAATATATGAGTATGTGATGCACAGGTTGCTTCATCTTCCATCACCTTGTCAGTGTTTGCAAATATTCATTCTGATGACCCATATGAAGTGGGATTTTATTGTCTGATTCCTATGTTGAATAATCAGTTTTCCCTTCACATCCTATAAACTTCCCTTAGCCTTTCCATTCCATTTGCCCCTCCCTCTTATAATAAACCAGATCACCGGAACTAAATTCTACCTCAGATGGTCTTATGTGGCACCACAATGCTCTGCTAATTGCTTTTGAAATGCTCTGGTAATTGTTTCTGAAAGCTCAACCTTGATGAAAGCTTTCCTGCTTGCATATAAGACACTTAAGCAGAAAAATAGAGTTCATGGTAGTTCCTTCAAGAGCAGAGAGAGCATCCAATAGCACTGAAGGTAACTTCGCATTCCGACCGTACACCAACTGGGACAGATTATATTCCCCACCCATTTTCAAAGAATCTTTTGCATGTACTGCCCATTCCAGTGTCAATGTATCAGTAATGGTCTGGGTGCAATAACAATCTTACATTGTCAAGAAAATTGCTTGTTAAAACAGGTGATGGGCATTGGTTCACCTATCAAAATAGTATAAATGGGCACAGCGGTAACACTCTGGTGTGGCAATGATTGGGAAAGTCAGTTATACTGAAGAGCTGTCTTGAGAATAAACCAGCTTGAAGTAAAAGACCAGCTTTGGACTCATTCTTCCGTGACAAGCACTTATTGTGATTAACATGGTAGTATAGAATGAGTTTTAAGCTTTGTTGATTGATTACTGTATATGATGTTTTTTGCCTCAATCCTCTGTGGGAAAAGATACACACTGCTCCTGAACATTTTAAGTTCCAACATGGTGGAAGGATGGTGCAAAATATTAAGCTTTGACTATCCACCATTTTTTTTTTCTAAAGTCTGGACTATATCAGCAATGGAAAACTTAAGTTGAGATGTGGACCTGGGTTACTTCATTACCCTGAAAGAAGCTTTATCATTACCAGCAAAAAGTAAAATTAGGAGTGAAGTATTTTCAGAATGGAATGTGGATGATTTGGATCATGAAGAGGGATTGAACCTTCTATTACAGTTTTTGGATACATTTTATGAAAAGGATGATTAATTGGAAGCATATGAAACATGGTCAAGCTTTGAGAGATTTAAGGAAAGAGATGACCAGTCCATGGAGGAATGCATATTATGGACTATGATAGATGGTATGAGAGATTTGATCTTGAAATCCTGGAGTCTGTATTGGCATTTAAGTTACTCAGTTGTGCACGTATCTCATGTTGATAGGCTTTTAGTATTGCTCGGGGGTTCAATACTGTGGGAAAGACTCTCCTACACCAGATGGCTGATGCCCTAAAAAGAATTCTGGGAAAACAGTTGTTCCCAGCGACTTTCTTAGCAAATACAAACAGCTATGCTATGAAACAAAGGATGGAGGATTTAATGGTGGATGAATTTTGATTTTAACCAAGTATTAGATGAAGATTCAGCACTAAGATGGTGTTACTGACAGGTGGTTTGAAAATGGTGGTGACTTCAGTCAATTTTAAAGTCAAGACAAAAAGCATAGCTTGGGTGGTGACTGTAGGCTTTTAAACGTGAAACATGCACAGGTTTATTGGTGTGATTCTCTATTATTACTTGATGAATTTCCCACAGCAAAAGAATTGTTTTTGAAGTAACCCATGAGACTCTGAGGCTAAAAATGGCTATGGTGATGACCGTGACTCAGAGTTGTGTCAGTCACTGAATTTGAATCCAGTGATGAGTATCTTGATGGTCGATTCCTTCAACTGTGCAGTTCTGGAGAGCAGTTGCATTCCACAGTGTGTGGCACAGGTTGGCTTAACACACTGGAGTCTGAGGCAGACCTGCAGAAGGTCAAGGAGTGTGAAAGCTTTACCTGTTTCAGGTTTGGAGATTATATCTCATTAACATCTCCCAGAAGGGTAGACCTTGCTTGCAAGACGTGAACAAGAAACAGGAGTAGGCTATTCGGACCCTCGAGCCTCCTCTGCCATTTAAGATCATGGCTGATCTGACAGTAACCTCAAATCTGCATCCAGCTTATCCTGGGTAACTTATGACCCCCTTGCTTACCAAGAATCTATCCACTTCTGCCTTAAATATTCAAAGACTCTGCTTCCACAGCCTTTTCAGGAAGAGACTTCCAAAGACTCACTACCCTCAGAAAATTTTTTACCTCACCTCCATTTTACACATACAACCCCTTATTTTTTAAATAGTGACCCCTAGTTCTAGATTCTTCCACAAGAGGAAACATCTTCTTCACATCCACCCTGTCAAGACGCCTCAGGATCCTGTATGTATCTTGTTCTTCCAAACTCCAGTGGATATAAGCCTAGCTATCCAACCTTTCTCATTAGACAACCCACCAGTCCCAGGTATTAGTCTGGTAAACCTTCTCTGAACTGCTTCCAACGCATTTGCATCCTTCCCTAAATATGACTAATACTGTACTTCATGTGTGGCCAGAAGACATAGGAGCAGAAGTAGGCCATTCAGCCCATCTGAATCTGCTCTTCCATTCAATGATATCATGGCTGATCTGATAATCCTCAACTCCACTTTCCTGCCTTTTCCCCATAACCCTTGATTTCCTTACTGATTAAAAATTTGCATATCTCAGCCTTGAATATACATAACTATACAACAGCCCTTACCAGTTGGTGTACGGAAGAAATTCAAAGTTGCCTTCTGTGTTATCAGATGCTACCCCTGCTCTAGAAGGGACTAGCATTAGCTCTACTTTTTCTGCCCACCTGAATGCTTTACATGCAGGCAGAACAACTTTTATTAAAGCTGAAGTTCTGGAAAATTCAGCGAGCCTTACGGCACTGCATAAGACCATCAGGAATACAGTTTAGACAAGGTATATACAGAAAAGAGAAGGCTGGAAAGAGTAAGGCCCTGGTACAGCATTAGGCAGGGATAGAAAAGTAGTAATTGGGCAACACTGCAATCAAACTGTTGGGGTTCATGCATCGAGGTTAATTGGCACTGACTATATCTTTACAGGTTCTGAACAGGACATAGACAGCAAAGAGGCACTGTGCACTTCACACACGCACACACGGTAGTTACAAGGGGCAGATTACAGCAGACAGAGTCTACTGATGAGTTAGGAATGTGAATAGAAGCAGCAGTACTTAAGATCATGAGGTTTTAGTAGCTGCTAATAAATTGGAAAATAAGCTGACAAAAGAACCTAAGCAAAGAGTTAGAATTTTGGATATATATTCTGAAATAGCTGACAGCAGACAGCCAGCTTTATCTCACAGGTGGATTTGTACAGAAAAGGTACTTCTGACGGCATGTACAAGGCTCAAGTGAAACTAGTAGTCTGAGGCTTTGAAGAAAGACTTGGGGCTCAAGATGTCAGGGCAGACTTCCCTATTGCAGGGAAAGTGAGCTTGAACATTAGCTATTTTAGCATCACATTCCTGGGAATGCAAATTTATTGCTCTTAAGGCTGCGTTTTTGCAGGGTGAGAAGTTTTTTTTCGTTTGAAACCATCTAAAGAAGCTGGAAATATAGAAAGAAAGCTGTGGAAATTGAAAAAGTGTTTATGGCTTGAATGCTGCGTCAAAAGCATGGTATTTTTCTGAGGTCTGTCCTATTGGAAACTGGTTGCATTCAGTTAAAGGCAGAACTTACGATATTCTCCTGGTATCATAAAGATTCCTGCTAGTTTCTCCTTATGCATGTTGATGATTTTCTGTGGGGAGGCGCTGTAGAATTTGAGCAATGGGTAATTGAGGATGGAGGAATTCTAGGTTGGAAGTGGGGCCTCAAGGGCCTTTAAATACATGGGTTTAGACATTAAGCAGAACAAGTCAGGAGTGACAGTGAATCAACAATCTTCTCTAGAAAATGTTAATCGCATCCCAATAAATCTGGTCAGATCCTCATAAAAAGAGGATCCTGTTTCCAAGAAAGAAACAGACCAATTGAGAAATTTGGGCAGTTGAACTGGTTATGCACTCAGACCAGACCTGGTGCTAATTATGGCATGTTGGAGCTGAGTACTATGATAGAACTTCCTCAACTGTAGTGTATTGAGTGTAAATAAAACATTTAAAGAAATTAAATTCTGAAAGATGCACATGTCAGCCTTGAGTGAGCCAGATAATGAGGATGGTCATTTTTTAGTAATGCTTCACATGCTAATCTTCCAGATGGGCATTCTGGCACAGCAGGGTTTATCATGTTCTTGGTGGGGAAGAATGATAAATATTGTCCACTGGCTTGGGAGGCCAAGAAAATAAAAAGAGTAGTGAAAAGTGCCTTGGCTGCTGAAACACTGGCATTAGTAGAAGCGATAGATATGAGGGTTTACTTTTCCAATATACTGACAGAAATAATATACAAGAGGCAATATGAGAAAAGTTTGCCCACAGAATGTTATGTTGATAACCAGTCTCTTTGGGATAATGTTAAATCAATGAAATGTTTTGTGGAAAAAAGACTAATTGAACTAGCAAGCACAAAAGAAATGTTAAAGAGATCACTAAGATACGATGGTTTGGCACAAGTCACCAACTATCACTGTTTTGCGAAAAGAAATGCCTGTTCTAAGAAATTACAAAGTATTGGAAGAGAGGTGTCTTACTGGCCTCTCCCGTATCAAAGAATATAATTTTCAAAAAATTTGACAGATTCCCCTCTTTTTTTAAATGTATCAGCAATTACATGGTCCAGGTCCAATAACAACCTTATTGATTGGCAATGATTGTTATAGCAATTAAATTGAGACAATTGCTTGTTAAAACAGATGATGGGCATCGGTTTACCTATCAATGGTATAAGGGGCTGCCTTTTCATTTGTCCCTCGTTTTGTTAATTTAGTTTAATTGGTTAATCAAAAGTTATCAAAATAGTATAAATGGGTACAGCTGTAACATTCTGTGGAAGTGATTGGGAAAGTCTGCTACACTGAAGAGCTGTCTTGAGAATAAACCAGATTGGGGTTAATGACTAGCTTTGGACTTGTTCTTTCATGATGAGCACTTATTGTGATTAACAACCAGCACCATTTGCAACTTGGTCAACCAGCATCTAATGCAACATTTATGTCAATTATTGCATGGTTCCTCTCTCTCAAACCATTGTTGAATGGGCTCTCAGACGCAGTATTCATGACTATGACATTCAGATTTTCACAGATGTCCTGTAATCCATAATTTGCAAATTCTCCTCCATTATGCCAGGAAATTCATTGCCTTTCTTTTTTTTTTTAACCATTCATAGGATGTGGGCTTCGCTGGCTGGGCCAGCATTTATTGCCCATCCCTAGTTGCCCTAGAGAAGGTGGTGGTGAGCTGCCTTCTTGAACCACTACAGTCCATGCGGTGTAGGGCACCCATCCATTTCTCAATGACCTTGTCTAAAATTGTGTTTGTCCTTGCCATTTATTACCATAGATGGGCTAAATCTAGTCATACCTGTACAATGTTACAAAAAACAAACCCCGATCCTTGTCCCATACTTGAGTTCATTGCCATTACATCATTAAATTCCCTGGCCAGTGGTAGACTTGCAACAGCATGTGGTGGTGCCCTTCAATACTTAACACAATGTCACATTGAGCTGTAACTTGCTCAATAAGTGTGTTGTATTCTTTATCAACTACTCCAGCTAATCGCAACAGAGCTTTCAATTTGTGGTGCTGAATGTGTGAATTGTCTGTATAACTTCCAGATAACCCTTTTTTTGTCCACCAAACTCTTGTCCCCAGAAGTTAGCAACATTTCCCCAACAAGAAATAGCTGGCTTTTTCAATGGCAGTTAGTAATGGTCTGGTTGCATAAAATGTAAATTTATGGTTTTCTAAAAAAACAATTTCTTTGTCATTCTGTCTAATTTCATCTGTGCTTATTTTTTCATAGCAGATTTGCTCAATAGAGATATCTCACGAGAGACTGTCGAAGAGACTGATCCCAGCTATGTTGCATGGAAGGGCCTACTTTTCTGGAAGATATTAACATGTTGTCATCCCCAAACCTAAAGTAGTTGGAGCTTCCATACTCCTTACCTTATACCAATCACTTGCCTCGAGAGATTCCAGGCAAATAAGCCAATCCAGCCCACAGTGCAAGTACCACCATTATCCAGCACTGCACAGCTGAACAAATCAGCAACTAACATGCTCATCATTAGATTCAAGCTCCCAGTGACCAACACTATTCCTTCATGGCAGTCACCATCAACATTATCAGCTTCAGAATTATCTGTTTCATGCATTACTTCAAAAACACAATTCTTTCGTTGAGGTCAATTCATTGTATAATAATATTTGGCATCGCACCGATTAATCATTCCCTGTACATTTCTTGGGTTCAGTGCCTACAGTCCAGACCTGCTTTTTGTCTCTATTCTCAAATTGGCTAAAAGTGCAACCATCTTCAGATCACCTATCAACAATCCATCTCTGTACTGAAACCTGCATCTAATATTTTGGCAATCTTGAACTTCAGTAACCAGGGAGTCTTCCATCTTTTGCTTTACAATGGAGTTTTCTGTATTTGATAGAAACATAGCTGGAAATGACTGCTTTGCCAAAATATATTTTAGGGCTGCAGCCGTCTGGTCTAGAAGCAAGTCTTTTCCATGAAATTTAACCCCATCAAAGCTAAAAGTCTATCAACATGAGAAATGCATGCATAGCCCAGTAACTTGAAAGCCAATGTGGACTCTAGGATTTCAAGGTTAAACTTTCAGTCTCTGATCCCACATATCAAAGTCCAGAATATACTCCCCCATGGACTGATTATCTGTTGACCATAATTCATATGCTGCCAACAAATCATCCTTTTTGTAAAGCTTATCCAAAAACTGTAATAAAAGGATTAATCACACTTCAGTGTCTAAGTTATCCATATGCAATTCTGAAAATATTTTACGCCTAATCTTTACTTTTTGCGGGAAATAACAAAACCAAGGCCATACGTTGCTTCCTCTGGGATAACAAGGTAACCCATGTCCACATTTCAACTTTATTTTCTATGGCTGGTATGGTTCCGCCTCCAAACAAATTGTCCTTCTGCTATTCTGCAGCCGAGGTTGTCAGGAGTAGTACGCTTCTTTTTTCCCCCCGGATAGAGGCAAAAACCTCTTCAACAACCAATCACCAGAGTCAATATTCTTATGTTGAGGAAAGAATGACTCTGAAGCCAGCCTGTACCTTAAACCAGCTTTATTTCCAAGCCCACAGAGTAAAGACCCACTCTTCCTAATCTCCCCTGCCAACATACAGTGTGAGCACCTTTTTTATACTCTTGCAATGAAGCCCCAACACTTCCCCAGTTGGGGACAGCTGCTCTTGATTACCAGCTTAAAGCATATACTCCTCTGCAGTACAATTTCAAAATTAACATTGTAATCGTACTGCCATTTTCCTGTAATTGACTTTAATTCAGCTAACTGGGGTTCGATTTATGCTTATAAACTTTCAAGCTAATTCTTCTGGTCAAAAGAGATTTTTTTTTAATTTAACAATGTTGTTGCACAAGAATCATTTAATTATTTAAGATTATTTGAACCTTGCACTTTATTTTTCCCTTCTGACCAGAGATGGACCATGATCTTCATTTATTTGGTCAGGATATCTAAGCAGTAAGTGTTGGAGAAATTCTAATAATAGCACTGGTGGCCAAGTATAACGTATTAGTCTTCAGGCACTAAAGCCATTTCCTGTACATGTCTTGAATGCAAACGTTAGATTTTCTGTTTTGGCACTCATGACACATTTTATTACAAATGTAACATAGCACAGAGCTTGCAGCAAAGTGATGTCTTGTAGATATTCATCATGTGTGTCATGATAGTTACATCAATTTTTAGGTTTTTCCAATATGTTTAGTGAATTTGCAATTTTCCCTCAAGGGGATTACTGTCTGCATTTAGACTAACAGAATGAACTTCAATTGCTTGCACGTCATGTTCAACATGAAAATTTTGAGTTAGACAAAAGTACCACATGTCGATTAAACTGGTATTACAATGCTGTAATCCAACAATATGTCTTTCAGTTTTACAAGTATACTGAGAATATTTTTCGAATCTATACCACGTGCTCATGAACTTTTAATTACCAGTATTTAATCTGGACCATTTCCATCTCACCCTCTTGGTAGTAGAAAAAATTTTGCTGACTGACCTCGTCATATTGTGACATTACAAAATTTATGGGAAGCTGATCATTTGTCTGTTCTGGGGTGAAGTGGCTGGAGCCGTTTTAAAGGCCCAGTTTCATTCAGGCAGAACTAGCCAGAGGATGTGCAGTGCAAGCTCCAACTGATTCTATCCTAAAATAATAAGCAGGATCCTCTATCTGTCTTAGGATCCCAATTTACAAATTGAAAGATGAGGACAAATGGGATAGGCAGGTAGTTTGGTCACTCAATAGTTGGCCCTTTTGCAAGCAATGGTGGGTCGATCGTGAGCATTAAAGAGGTGGGGGAAGGGAGTTGGTAATTAAACCCATGAACTTTGAGGTCATTTACCGGCCTGTTCCATCTTTTAAACTCAACCTTAATATGCCTTACTCAGTAGTGGGAAGAGTCTTGTGTTGCTGGATATATAATGCACTCAACTGCAGATACATGTAGTTGCAATGTGCAAAGTCAGCAGAAATCTTTCCACTAAGGACATGCAAAATAACATGCAGGATTGAGTCACAGCAAGAGTTACTTATATCCTTACTTGACTGAAGCAATGTGATCAGCTGACTAATTTACATTCTGCCTGACTTTACTTTCCATTGCAGTCAGTCTAATCAGGTTAAAATTACCTAAATGAAAACCTTGAGTTTTAAATTTCCACTTTGGCTGTCAAATTCAATGTCTTTATTTTGCAATAAAATTGCAGTTACAGGGAAACAACACTTTCCAAGTTCGAATAGTACTTTGTTTTTTTTCTCTAGATTTGTTATGATATTAATTTCAGCAGTATAAGCAGTGCGCAAATTCCAATCCTACCAGCCAGCATAAGTCATGCGTTGAGTTTTGGATCAGTTAGTAACAGTGGGAAATGACTTCCTATTGAAAGCAATTTCTGTTGAGAAAAATGTTTCTTTTTAAATCCAGTACCAACTGCTGTTTTGATTCCTTGGCTTGCTGGTCATATAACTTATTAATATAAATAAGAAAATCTTTTTGAAAATAAAATTTCTCTTCCAGGAGGGACTCTTGATCATTAGGCAAAATAACAGTATAGTATACTATACTTGACTCAAAATCTTTTTAACAAGTTACTTACCTGCCCTCACCATCTACTTGGGGGTCCTAAATAAAATGGAGTTATCAATAACTTTATCAAAAATGTGCATTTATATTGCACATTTTAATGTAGTCAAACATCCCAAGGTGTTTTACAATAAGCCAATAAGACATTAGCCCAGGTGACACAAAGCCTGGTCAAAGAGCAAGGTGCTAAGGAGCATGTTAAAGGAGGAGAGAATTAGAGAGGTTTACAGAGGGAATTCCTAAGCTTGGGGTCTAAATGGCTGACAGCACAATCATCAGTGGTGGGCTGAAGGAAGGTGCAGTGTTGGGGTGCACAAGAGGCCATAATTGGGGGAGTGCAGAGATCTTGGAGGGTTGTCAGGCTGGAAGAGGATGCAGAGACGGAGACATGAGATCTTGAGTTTCCTGCTCCAATAGCCCATTATGTTATACCTGCAAAATGGTGGCTGTTGCATCTCCTGTGCTTAGATGGAAAGGTGCCATGTGAATAGGGGAAGTTTTGCAGGGCATTTGAGGATTGGACCAGGGTGTTGTGCAGGCAATGATTCCTTCAGAATGTTGGGAGGGAAGGGGGAAGATATGTGTAAGTGGTGCTGGAGGTGGTGGAAGATGATCCACAGAATGTGGAGGCTTGAGGATAACGGGGACCCTATTGTGGGAGCGAGGGGAAGGGGTGAGAGCTCAAGTGCAGAAATTGAATGGACATGGTCAAGGGCCCTGTCAACCATTGTGGGGTAACAAAGGACACCACCATTTTTTTATTGGGGTAATGTGATGTATTTATTGCAATATGATCATTAACTGATGACTGAATAAACAAATTAAGAAAGATGTCATTGCTAGATCATATGCTGTAAAGTCTGCAACATGTAACAATGACATTTGTATCATGATCTCATAAGCACAGAATTTACCAAACAAATGAAACATTTGTTTGCAAAAATTGCATTCATACCTGGAGGAATTTTTTATCAATATTTCAAATGGTTAGAAATTAAAATGACCAATGAATTGTATACTGGTGTGACAAAGTGAATACTGAGCTCTATTTACAATCTGTATGTTGGCTTACATGCATGAATTAGGTTTTCTTCCACTAGCCCTGATATTACATTGTAGGATACAGATACCAACACTTAACACTTTTTTCTGAAATTCCTTTCTGCGATTTGAGTGACATGCTTAGCCTAATTATTTAGATTGCTTAACACCCCTGCTAGTGGAGAGAGGAATTCCAGACAAACATATTTTTATGTCAGTATCCCATGTTGTAATTGCAGAGTTTTTGGCGTATATTTTATCCTTCAAGCAGCTGATTGGCTAAATGCCCACCACAGACAGGGCAGATTTTAGGTCTTGGCCTCAATTAAATGGAACCAGTGAGTTTCCCACCCCAAATGATCCTGTGAATGCATCTCATCAAATTCAGGTCAGTGCAATGTGCCCATCCATCAATAAGGCAAGTCCTGTGACACTTCATTTGAAATGCTTTGGTAGGCCTGGTTAGTAGATTTTAGTGTAACTTAACCATTTTTAGATTTATTTCAGCTTATTACAATGATAATAACATAACAAGGTCAACACGCCATTTTGTGCTAATACTGAAATAAGAAGCCATTTTGAGCTGTTTACTTTGAGAATCGCTCAGATTATTAAGGGTTATTACATAATTAGACACAGATGATTGACCAAATAGTGTACCTCAAATTGTAATTGAAGGAATGGTAATTAATCAAGTTGTTAAAACTGGATTTAAAAGCTTAGGTTTAAACAATACAAAAATGCTGCTGTAAGATTCTGCTTTGGATGAGCATCAAATCAGATATTTGTGTTAAGCTCAGCATAATCCTTGATCAAAATGGGCAACAGACAATTGTGCAAAGTCAGATATCAAAAACACTGCAAAAGAAACATTGTCCCTTTGAAAAGACAATGTATGTAGGTATTCAAACACCAATTAAAACAAACCAATAATTTAAATTGCTGAAAAAGAGACAGGCTGTAGAAGCTTTGTCTTGCACTCATCAGGTCAGATTTTCAAGAATACCAGTTGTAAAGGGAACAACAATTTATGCTATTGTTCTCCTTTATAACTAGCATTCTTGCGAATCTGTCCTGATGAGTGCAAGACAAAGCTTCAGCAACATGTCTCTTTTTTTCAGCTGTGCTCAAATTCTGTACTACCAATTATGAAATTACACAGACATGGCCCGATAAGCTATTAATTTAGGGGCTAAAAGTAAAAGCTTTGACAGCATCTTTGCCAGCTAGTCACGCATTAGATGCTCCCAAGACAACAATTCTTTCAAATTCTGCCAGTGAAGTATCTGGTGGACAACCTTACACTTCTGTGACTTGCAGATCGCATGTTGGAAGCGGTAATGTGTATTTTGTGTCAAGTATACTTTTTCCTTTTAAAATATTCTTCCTCTTTTAATTTTCTACTTGAGAATCCATCTTTGCCCTATGGTTATGTTTTGCTCAAACCAAAACATTTATTGATTTTACTGGATCAATGTGAAATCGGATAATTGCATAATTAAGAACTGAGCCAAATTAAAACACGGTTTAAAAAAAACGTACAACGACAAAAGACCCACATCATCGTAGGGTACATGCATTTGCATGGGAAAAAAAGTCCCTGTGCCATCTACGTTCTTTTTAACGATTCCTTTTTGTTTCAATAGGGAACTGCAATTGGGAGAGGAATACCAGTATTGCAAATTCAGCCTGCATGAAAGGAAACTTTTCAAATATCAGACAGGCAAACTTGGGGAGCTTTGAATGATGTTGTGGTTGGAGGATTCATGGGGCACTGGCAACAGTACTGGGAAAGGAGAGAGCTGTTCCGTTGGTGCGGGCTTCATTTGAACCATGTTGGGACTAGTGTCTTGGCGAATCGTATAACAAGGGTCGTAGATGAGGCTTTAACTAATTAGTGGGGGGGTGAGGGTTCAATTGAAGGGAATTATAGAAAATCAAAAATAATCGAGAGAGCCGAGGTGCAGGGTAGTGAAGAAGCAAACAATAATCAAAGTGTGACAGGAAGATATAAGCAGAAGTCTGCAGCAGAAATTAGAATCAGAATGAGTAATAATTTAAAAAGTAAAAACTGAAGGCTCTTTATCTGAATGCACACAGCATTTGCAACAAGATCGATGAATTGATGGCACAAATAGAAATAAATGGACATGACTTGGTAGCTATTACAGAGATGTAGTTGCAGGGTGACCAAGACTGGGAACTCAATATTCAAGGATATTCGACCTTCTGGAAATATAGGCAAAAAGGAAAAGGAGGTGGGTAGCTTTGTTAATAAAGGAAAGCATCAGTGCAATGATGAGTAGTGATATAGGTGCAATAGATCTTGATGTGGAATCAGTTTAGGTGGAAATAAGGAATAGCAAGGGGCAGAAGTCACGGGTGGGAGTCATCTATAGACCCCCAAAGAGTTGTCTCACTGTAGGACAAAGTATAAATCGGGAAACAATGGAGGCATGTAAGAAGGGCACTACAATTGTCATGAGTGATTTTAACATGCATCTTGACTGGACAAATGAGTTTGGCAGGGGTAACATGGAAGACAAATTTGTACAGTGAATCAGGGATTGTTTCTTAGAGAAATACATTGCAGAGCCTAACCAGGAACCAGGCTATTTTAGATCTAGTAATGTGTTATAAGGTAGGATTAATAAGAAATTTCGTAGTTAATGATCCTCTAGGGGATAGCGATCACAACATGGTAGAATTTCAAATTCAGTTTGAGGACAAGCAACTCGGACCTAAACTTAAATAAGGGCAATTACAGAGATATGAAGAAAGAGTTGTCTAAAGTGGATTGGGAAAATAGACTAAGGGGAGGGTCAGTGGATGAGCAGTAGCAGACATTTAAGCAGATATTTCATAATGCTCAGCAAAAATTTATCCTGGTCAAAAAGAAGAACTCGATGAGAAGGATGAACTACCCGTGATTAACAAAGGCAGTCAAGGAGAGTATCCAATCAAAAACTAAGGCAGACAAAGCAGTGAAAACTAGTGGTAGGTCAGAGGATTGGGAATTTTTTAGGAACCAGTAGCGGATGACTAAAAAGCTAATAAAGAAGGAGAAAATTGGTTATGAAAATACATTGGCAAGAAAAATAAAAACAAACAGCAAGAGCTTCTACGGGTATATTAAAAGAGAGTAGCTAAAGTGAGCATGGGACCCTCGGAGGATGTGACTGGAGAACTGATAACGGGGAACAGGGAAATAGCAGATAATTTAGACCAATATTTTGCATCGGTCTTCACAGTGGAGGACACTATAAACATCCTGAAGATATCAGATAAGCAAGGAGCTAACTGGAGGAAAGATCTTGTAACAGTCTCTGTCATGGGGGACAAGGTATTTGAGAAACAAATAGACTAAAGGCAGACAAGTCACCAGGACCTGATGGCCTGCATCCAAGGGTTTTAAAGGAAGTGGGTGCAGAGGTAGTAGAGGCATTGGTCAAAATATTCCAGAACTCACTGGATTCCGGGAAGGTCCCAGCGGATTGGACAACTGCTAATATGACACCCTTGTTCAAGAAGGGGGAGAGACAAAAAGCAGGAAATTATAGGCCAGTCAGTGCCTAACATCTGCTGTTGCGAAAATGCTAGAGTCCATTATTAAGGAAGAAATAGCAGGACATTTAGAAAAGCTTAACACAATCAGAGTTAACATGGTTTTGTGAAAGGGAAATCATGTTTGATAAATTTGCTAGAGTTCTTTGAGGATATAACAAAGAGTTGATAAAGGGGAACCAGTAGATGTAGTGTATTTGGTAACCAGAAAGCATTCGATAAGGTGCCACATAAAAGGTTATTGCACAAGATAAGAGCTCACAAAAATGGGGGGGGTGGGGGTAATGTATTAATAGTGGATTGAGGATCGGTTAACACACAGAAGACAGAGAGTTGGGATTAATGGGTCTTTTTCAGGCTGGAGAGACATAACTAGTGGAGTGCCACAAGGATCAGTCCTGGGGCCTCAATTATTTACTATCTATATTAATGACTTGGAGGAGGGGGCAAAGTGTAATGTATCCAAATTTGCCGATGATACAAAATAGGTAGGAGTGCAATGAGGACATAATGAATCTGCAAGGGGATATAGACAGTGAGTGAGTGGGCAAAAACGTGGCAGATGGAGTTTAATGTAGGAAAGTGTCAGGACATGTACTTTGGTAGGAAAAATCAAAAGGCAGACTATTATTTAAATGGAATCACTGTCACATGGGTTGGGACATGCCCATAATTTAAAAAAAATTTAATAAAATTTTTTAAAAGCTACATGAAACCTCACCCAGCCTGTGGATGAGGTTTCATGTTTTTTCTAATTCCCTCCGGGGCTGCTGGCCTGCTTGCCAACCTTAAGGTTGGACAGGCAGGTCCATTAATTAGCTAAATGATTCTGTCAATAGCATCAATTGGCCATTGACAGGCTGGCGGGCGCACAGCTGATTTTGCTGCACCCCCGCCTACCTGAAAATTTAACTGGGGCGCGGTGACGTCGGGAGTTCCACCCGATGTCACCACGTGTCATTTTACATGTAGGCGAGCAGGCCCCAATGGGAAAATCCTGCCCATAGTTACCGAATAAGGGGACACTCATTTAAAATTGAGATGCAAAGGTATTTCTTCTCTCAGAGGGTAACGAATGTCTGGAATTCTTTACCTCAGAGAGTTGGGGAGGCTAGATCACTGAAAGTATTTAAAGGGGAGGTAGATAGACTTTTGGAATATCAGGGATTTGAGGGCTGTGAGGAGCTGGCACAAAAGAGGAGTTGAGGTCTGGGGCAGATCAGCCATGATCTTATTGAATGGTGGGGCAGGCTTGAGGGGCTGAATGGTCTACTCCTGCTCTTATTTCTTATATTCTTATGTTGGAGCTGAGGTGGCATAAAGGTTGGGTAAAGAATGGGCAAGACTCTTCATTAGTAGCATCAGCTAAACGTGTTTTTTCGAATCATTGCAATGCTAATACGCTCAACGGTTATACATTTTCAAGGACAAACAGCTCTTGTGTGTAGAGCTAAATAAGCTCTTCTACATTTCACATTATGGTGGGGAATGGTGTTGGCCATCTGAGGACTACCTGGGTACATCCATTCCCACCACTCCTTCATCAGCTCCATCAAGGCATCTAACTCAGACAAGTACCAGTCTAGGGAGACCAACTCAGAGGAAGTAGCTAATGAGTCAAGAAGAGCTGTCGCTGGCTGAATCAACAAGGAGTACTGAGAATGAGAACTTGGGATTGGAAGAGTGGGAGAGCACTGTGCCAGAACAGAAACTAATGAAACAAACACCCTAGCTGAAAATCCTAGTGATTCAGATCTTAGGGTGCTAGCCTTATTAAAACAAAACTAAAATTGTGGTGGATTGATATCATTTGAAGGCCATGGAGATGGTTTCCACTTATAAGGTTAAAATGATAGAGAATTTTGAAACTGTGATCAGACCACAAGCAATATATAGTAGGAAGTTTCCTACAAACTGCAGAGTACTCTGGAGAATGCGGTAATCTAGGAAATTTCTATAACAACAAGAAGGGGTAATAAAATCACTGATGACCTTTGGACTGACAGGTACCTGTGCTTCCACTGATGTTTTGTACAGATCGTTCATGGGATCTGTCTTGGAATACTTGGTCTGTGGTGATACTGATCAGCAGTGCCTCTAAGCCTCTGCTCTGCACCAATGAGTGGTCACAGATACCACTATCTCTCCAGACAGTGTTAGCAAGCAAAAATCCTTAAGGCTCCCTTGATTGCATGCACACTTGAGAGCTTCAAAGGTGAGCCTGTCAGCCCTTTACACTGCAGGGGCCAGTACCTCTGCAACAGGTGCTTCCCTGAAACAGGAGTTGTCTCAGCCCTCTAATCTGCTGTGGGAGGGGGACACACCAATCATCCAGCACCTAATTATAACTCATTCACGGAGCACCTCATAGGAGTAGTAGCTTTAAAACACAAGCAATTAAGTTAGTTGGCGCAAAGGATAGACACAGTGTTAAGAAGTAATTATCAAAGGGGTGATCAGAATTTTTTGAGCTTATTTGATGTATATGCCCTCTGTAAAGTTATTATGACTTGTGTACTTCAAGCTCTGAGTTAACTTCTGGGTACGCTTTCTGCTTCTGGAGGTTTAACGGCAGGGTAAATGTTGACTTTTGTCTTATGAAAGGAATAGACAGAAGTATTTGACCATGAGGGATTTTGAGGGGTCATGAGGGAGAACTTCTAGCTGTAAAGTGACTTCATTTGGAGTATCAACTTCACCTGGAGTATCAACTTTTACTAATTGAAGGAACTAGGCTAGAAATCCTGTCCTCTAGTTTCTGACTGCTGTTCCACATCCTTCTCTCTTCTAGGTGTGGGGATAGGAGATCCTCCTCAGCTTCAGCAAACAACAAACCTTTCTTCATCAGCAAGTTTCATCAAAAACGATTCTACAGACTTGAGCTCAATTTCATTGCATTGGATTTAATGAGGCACCAAAAACAAAACAAGAATGCTTATAGTTTGTTCTGTGACATTTCCTGTGAAGGCACAAGTTTCATTATATCTGTTGTCCCCATTGTCTGCTGAAGCCTTACTGGTAAGATAAAGCATGATTTCAGGGTATCACTAAGCAACCATCTGGTTACATGACTCAGAGAAATAAGGGCCAGTATGGTAGATAGTCCCATAATGAAAGCACCTGACAGCTTCCTGGGAATCAGACATTGACATGCAGAAAAATGTCATTGGTGTGACACAACAGCTGTCCTTTAATCAAATGAAAACCATTCATAACTGCAGACAGGGTTCGAGGTGTCTAATGTCTCTTCATAAAACGGGTATAGAGAAACTCCCATTGGAAATCCATATTCCCACTCCAAAACGGTACTGTTTGCTGACGACTGAAAATAGCAACAAATATCTTGAGCAGGCTTCCAAAGTATTAAACAGATAGATTCGCAGTCAAAGGAGCACCATGGTTCAGTTGCAACAAGCAAAATAACCTTACAGCAGGATGGGCCTCAAGAATTTTTAAAATTATTTCATGGGACGTGGGCTTCGCTGGCTGGGCCAGCATTTATTTTCCATCCCTAGTTGCCTTTGAGAAGGTGGTGGTGGACTGCCATCTTGAACCGCTGCAATCCATGTGGTGTAGGTACACCCACAGTGCTGTTAGGGAGGGAGTTCCAGGATTTTAACCCCGCAACAGTGAAATAACGACTATATATTTCCAGGTCAGGATGATGAGTGACTTGGAGGGGAACTGCCGGGTGGTGGTGTTCCCATGTGTCTGCTGCCCTTGTCCTTCTAGTTGGTAGCAGTCGAGGGTTTGAAAGGTGCTAGCTAAGGAGCCTTGGTGAGTTCCTGCAGTGCAACTTTTAGATGGTACACACTGCTGCCACTGTCTGTTGGTGGTAGAGGGAATAAATATTTGTGGATGGGGTGTCAATCAAGTGAGCTACGTTGTCCTCTACGGTGTAAAACTTCTTGAGAACTGTTGGAGCTGCACTCACCCAGGCAAGTGGAGATTATTCCATCACACTCCTGACTTGTGCCTTGTTGGCTGGTAGGCAGGCTTTGGGAGTCATGAAGGGAGTTACCCACAGCAGGATTCCTAGCCTCTGACCTCCTCTTGTAGCCACAGTATTTATATGGCTGTTCCAGTTCAGTTTTTGGTCAATGGTAACCCTCAGGATGTTGATTGTTGGGAGGGATTTCAAGATAAGGATGATAATTTTAAAATCAAGGCCTTACCCGAATAGAGACCGGCATACGTCAACGAGCACAGGCTTGGTCGGTGAATAGGGCTTGGTGGCTTTAGGATACATGCAGCAGAGTTTCATATGGGCTCAAGTTTTTAGAGGGTGGCAGATGGGAGGCCAGCCAGGAAAGCGTTGGAATAGTCAATACTAAAGGTCACAAAGGCATGGATGGTGGCTATCTTGCCTTCTAAACTAGGTAAGCCTTTGGCAATGTACCCAGAAACTTATAAGCCTTCCGCTAAGCACATTTAATTATTGGACGTATGTTACATTGTAACATGATTTGATTTTACCTTTCAAAAGCAGTAATGCATCAAATCAGACTTCTATTGAAATTCAAAGTATTGAGCAAATTGCTTTTGCAAAAGATGGTAATCAAGTTACAATCATACAAATTGATTGTACATTCACAACACAAACAAAATAATAAGATAACGAGATACAAACCTCAGAACTAAGCTTAAGCTTAAGTTTCTCTGATACTTCAAGCTGTCTCACCTCATGTGATTTTCCAACTAACCCCTGAATTTGTTTCTCATATTCTGAAGAAGTAAGTTACTGTAGCTTCCTGGATTTTGAACAACTGACCTCTCAAATTCAAAAATGAACTGTAAGTCACGTATTAATTGAACAAATCACACTACATTGTTTAAGTTTGAATTATTGCTGTTGATATCAAGCTTGCAATTGAAAAATCTGGCACATTGCATTAAAGTGGGGCCAATGAAAAAAAATATCTGGACTGTGGTCATTCTTTAAAAAGCTGCTCTGTGACAGAATTTAAAAGAATAGATGCCAAAACTAGACGGAATTTTTTTTTTGTCAGATCTAATTTGGATAACCTGCTCCACACAACATGTGCCTTAAAAAATAGTACCAATTTCATTGGTGAGGTTGAGCTATGAATGTTCATATGAGTGTAAAAATCATAATTCACTAAGATGACAGACGAAGTGAGGTGTGATGGATTTTCATGTTTGTGAAATGTACTGAAGTCACTCATCAATGACAACATTTTCTTCAAATTCTATTGGAAAATTTCTGTTGAAATATGAAGCATATTTGCTGACTATGCAAGTACTGCTTTAACCCTACCTGCACAGTGAAAGCCAGACACATGGGCAGTTAAAATCACCCAGGCTACTTAGCCACCAGAAATTCACCAGAATCCATTCTGGCATAGACGGGATAAGTGGAATGGCCTCCTTTGTTGTCATAAATTATCCTATGTTTCTATGTAAGCCCACTGTTCCAAATTTCGACTTGTTATATTGAGCAGGCAACAAGGGCATCTGGCCAAAGCAGCCACCTGAGTCCTTCTTTAAGTATGCATGTAAGATCCCAATGATGTTCTTTAAACTGAGACCTGGACAGGAAGGTTGCCAACAACCTCTCAACAGGTAAAAGCCAGTCAGGCCAGGCAAATATGCAATTTTCCATCATTTCTGCACGACTTCCCAGCTGGAGTTGAGAAAGCGCAGTTTTGTTTCGGGAGCAGCAGCTAAATTTCCAGCGCACTTTGCTATGCAACTGCATAAGACCTGCCTGGGGCTAAAATTGTGATGCACGTTCATTAAGAATTGAAGTTTTAATAGTGTCAGTAAAACTGGGAACAGTCAGCAGACTGGCATTTCAATTAGTTCATATTGGAGTGACAATCAATAATGGGAGATAACAGAATGCTTATTTCGGTCTTAAGAAAGAATGAAGAAGAACTGGTGTTTGGACAAGCAGCCCTGTAAAGGCCACTGCATGGTGGGGGACTTATATGTGACTATGAAGCATGTGTGTAGCATAACACTCTCCAGGATTCAATAAAAACATTGCATTTGTAAACAAATCTAGCAAATAGTTAACTAATAAATGTCAAGATAAAACTTATCGATTATAAGTTGTTGAATTTGTATTTTCTTTCAGCATATAGTGATTCCTGCCTTTTAATGGTTGCTGAGTTTATCTTTCATTTATAACACCAATTTCTCTCAGCTGCTGCAAGCAGCTGCCACCTGCTTTTAGTTGCCAAGTGTACTTCACCCATATCCAGAACAAATTCCATTCCTCCATACCTTCTCTTGCAACTAAAGTAACAAAAGAATGCTATGTCCTTTTAGATAAGGACCTGAAATAAGTTTATTACCTTGTATGTGAGTTCTGACTGACTTTTGAATGATAAACATGTTGTTAGGGTCTTGATTTTCATCATTTCGCTGCATTATTATCAAGATTTTAAAATTATTTAACCTAGGATCCTGTAATGGCAATAACAATTGCTTAAAATCTTTAACAGAATAGAATATCCTAGGATATCTTGTATGGAAGAGGAGAGACATAGAAGAATTGAGGGTGATGGGCATAGTTGGTAAGTTTAGATTTTAAAGAAGCTTTTCAAGAGAGGCTGAAGAAGGAACTAGATAGAAAGGCTTTGTGAAGAGAATTTCTGAGAGTGGGGCTGAGGGCCTTAGGGATTTTCTGAAGATGGAGCTGGAGTTGATGTAGGAGAAGTTGAAAAATGGAAGCAGCATGCTTAGGAAGCCAGAATTGGGAGTCCTAAGGACATAAACTAGTTTAGAGGAGGTTGTAAAGATAGAATGGGCAAGACTATGTAGGGATTTGAAGATCAGGACAAGAATTTTGAATTCAATACAATGCAAGAGAAGGAGACAATGGCAGTGCAGGTTGCCAAGGATATCGACGACAAGTATAATTTAGCAGGCTGTGAAGTACAGGAAAAATAAAAGGAGCAATTGGGAGGTCAGCGTGGAAAAGTCAAGTCTTGATTTGGAACTTAAAGTTTTAGTTGCAGTTGGGGTGCGATGGAGTAAAAGAGGGCATTTTGGGCACAAAAATGAACTTGTTAATGGATAAGAAGTGAGGCTTGAAGCTCAAACAGAGCACTGAGGCAAAATTTATGATTTGATATTAAAGACCTGACCCATGTTAGCTGTAAAGAAATTTCTGTTACATAGATGCCGAAATCTATTTGCATCATTACCGTGTGAATTCGCCCCAACTGGACAAGTGCTGAGAGGCATCCAACAGCCAAAGGTGTTGAACAGAAGAATCAAACTGGTCAGAACTTGTTAATGGCTGTGAGAAACTTGCAAAACTGAAACAGTGAGTGATAAGTGCCAAATTCTACATGGGAAAGCTCAAAATAACCTTCCATCTATAGAACAATCGGTGTGCTAGATGTACCTGGAAGGATGTAAAAGTTCTCAGTAAAACATTGCTCTAAGCTGTGAATATGGTATTTAGGGGGATGTGGCCTTTTAACTCAACCTCCAATATCAGCTCATTTTTCTTGATGACAGCCATCAACCCCTGAAGACTGAAATCAAGGGAAAGCAATCAACTTACAATTGAGAAATCCACTAATATTAATAGTCGGTGATCATTTGTTGCAGGTGGGCATCACAATTCATAGCAATCTTAAGACATCAATAACACAACAAGTGAGTGAAACTGGAATAACTGAAGTTGTGATTCACTCATCAATTGTAAGTTAATTTAGTGGGAATGTATTATGTTCTTTTTACCAAATTGCTTTGAACTGTATTCTTCGTTGACTGCCATATATGTGTCTGACTTCTCGATTCTAAATGTTTTGTAAGGTCAGTCATAAAATGAGGTCTAATTCAATGAATAAGTCCTAAGCAAAATGATTTAACCTGCAGCTGCTGTGTCAGTCACCTCAGTGTTAGCATGCTTTATGTCCATTAATATTGTCTAAAAAACACTAAGAATGATGCTCCCTGCAACTCATTTCCATTCACTCAATTCTAATGTTGGTAGCCCTCTCAATGGTAAATATAATTCATTCATTTAAATTGTCTGGATTATCATTAAGGCTCAGCTGAATGGCTGCTAATCCTGAAGGCTGTCACCAGGATTGACTGAGTTCCCATATTATGCTCACTGACAGTTACATGCATTTCACCTTAGGAGAACCTGCAAATTCATTGTGGTAAACCAAGACTTATGACATTTCCTTGTTGGTAATACCTTTTTTCAATATTACTACTATACCAGTTGATTATCAACAAGTTAATCATTCATTTAGCTGCTTAGAAAGTGTCAAACTAGAACATTGAAAGATGAACTGCACCAACTCTCTGATGGATAGAGTTAAAGAATTCCTGAGCCTCAAACCTGATGAGAGGAAATCCAGTTAAAAAAGTGCTTTGAAAGTTAGATCTCATTCACACTTACATTTTGGATTTTGAATACAAATTTCTTCAAAGAAAAACGACAAATATATACACAAAAGTTACTCCTACAATATTGTTTAAAAAAACTCTTCAGTTTAACAGCAATTAATTCTTGCACAGTATTTAAGAAATAACCAAGTTTGTAGTTCAAACAGGATTATAACTTTTATATTTATGTTGTTCTTTGAGAGTTTTCTTTTGTGTTATCACAATACAATATTTCTATTATTCAAACCACAATTTTTGTAAAAGTTCACCATGTCAGACCTGATGATTGAGAGATTGAAAAGTCCAAGGATAATTCAATATCCATGCAGTTAATAGATTTAAAAACATTACCACCAGAAACTCAAGTGAAACCTTTCAGTCATTTTACAAGTGTTTCATACCAATGAATACGCTTCTTTGTAACTTGGGGTACTTACCTCTCACAATCAGATCAGCTGCAGCTGATGCACTGTCCACAGTGGTTTGAACCATACAAACAAATCTACCAGCATGCTTAAGCTGAATGTTTCTGATCATCAAATCGCCAGAGGATCCCTGCTGAAAGAAATAAAACAAAAGCTTAGAAACATTACAGAAATTAATATGATTTTTAGTGTAATACATGTGTAGACTACATTTAATTCTGTTTCACATTTTATTTATTCCTTAATTCCCTTTGAACTGTGAATCAGTTTTCCTTCTCTCAGGTACAGCTGATTAGGTACAAAAACAGAGTTTACCATTTGAAATTTCAATTAAGATTAAGACCAGGTTTCAAATCCTTGATCTGCCCCATTACCATCTAGGGATATGATAGGATGTTAAGTGAAGTTAGCATCCCTGATATTTTGGTTATGCCATGTCTGAAGTTCACAGCAGGACAGTTCAAACTTCCATGACTAATGTGTGCACCATCTGGTACAGAATAAGCACTTCAACAAAGGCACACATAGTAGTCCTCCTGTAAATCAATCAGAGAAATACTGGCTCCTGTGTTCCTCTTTTGAATTTATTTCAAAACCAATATACAAAACAATGAGACAGAGGAGCACCAAACTTGACTACAAGATTTACACTTGTCCAGAGTTCATATACTCAGATGAATTACGTAAAATGTGAATTTATTTCCATGGTGGGCTGGATTTGTAGGATTCAAAAAGTACAATTATGCCTGCACAAGGCTCCACTGTTTTAGGAAATTATAATGAAATTTTGTGGAGTCTTGCGCTTTTCATTTATTCTATGTGTTAGTGATAATGATAAAGGTAGATTCAATTAAACAACCAAGTAAAATTGGTAACAGATTTTTCTTCTTCATTAACGTTAGCTTCAATACTACTCAGAACTTGAAATGCATGTAAGTAAAGTAACAGGATCAACAAGAAATAATTTTTGTTAAGGGCTTGCTCATTACTGTGAAAAACCCTCTGTTATTAGCTTGTAGCTTGTGCAGTTGTGATTAGAAACATAATCTGTGTCCTCAACTTGTGACTTGGAAAAAAAGGGCACATCTCCATGGTCAGCATTCACTGTTAGAAAATCATTGTAGGATACAGTGCAGTGGCATGGTGGTTATGTAACTGGATTAGTCATCCAGAGGTAAAAACAGAAAATACTGGAAATACTCAGCAGGTCTGGCAACATCTCATTCGAAAGAAAAAAAAGGGTTAACATTTCAGACTAATGACCTTTTGCCAGGACTAGAAAAATATAGACATAACAGAGGCAGGAGGTGGTGTTGTGGAGGTGTGGGAAGGAAGAAAAAAGGGTAAAAATCTGTGAAAGGGTAAAAAACAGGAGAGATTAAATGATAAAAGGGATGATGGTTCAAGGTAGGAGAAGATAATAATAGGACAGGAAACTAAAGACAATGGGTGCAAATAGAAGGAGGAGAATCATTACCAAAAGCTGCCACTCTGCCCCAAAAATGGAGGCAGAGGTTATTACCTAGAATTGTTGAACTCAGTGTTGAATCTGAAAGGCTATAATGTGCCTAGGTCTTAAAGGGAGACGCAAAATTCAGAATCTCTACTTGAACACCCTAATCTTGGTCATGTGGACAAATACTTTGTCCAACTGACCATTTGGGAGCCATTTTTCCCCCCTAAAGAGACATGATGCATTAGAAACAGTACAAATAAAAACAAATTGGATCTACGGACTTAGGCTGTTGAGCTAAAGTGACATAACAATTTTAACTTGATTCTCTTTAGCAAAGATAAAAGGCATTCACTTTTTTTTAAGAAGAGGAAGCTAAGAAAGCAGTAACGAATGCATTTCTGTAATCAAATTGCAAATACAGACCAAGGAACCGTACAATGAAATAAGAAACTGAGAGCTGAATAAGAGTCTATTCAAAAGCTTGCTCTGGAACGTATCAATGTGTGGAACAAATGTCCCTCTGGTGGTGAAGATGAAATCTGCTGATTCTTCCAAAAGAGAACTTAATTGATTTTGCTGGGGGGTTGGGAAGGGAGGTGGCATGTTGAGGGATATAAGCATAAATTGACAACAGGCTAATAAAATGGGCCAAGCATTTAAAGGATAAGAAGTAGGCAGGGGCTGCCTGCAGCACATTCTACAGACAGAACAATCCTTAAGGTTTAATTCCATTTGATTTCTGTATGATTGCATGAAGCAGAAACAATGGAGCATTTCAGAGTTTGACCTGTCAAAGAGTTATAGTAAAAGGTTGTTGGGCTTATGATTTTTACTGAACAGAACTTTGGTTTCCTTTTCAGATGTGCACGTTCTCATGCTAACCTCATTTCACAGTTCTTTCAGGAGATTATAAAGATGCGAAGTGAAAGCCCTTTTTATGTCTGATAATCTTTTGGGAACAACATGCCTTCAAGAAGCAGTAAGAAATCTAATTTGCATGTCCAGAATCAGTTAACACTCGTCAAGTTGTCCTCTGTGGAAATAATCATTGCTCAGACACCTGTATGTGCATGTATCTTAGAGATGATTACACATCTGGGGCATCTTGCATAGTAAACAGATATGTTGATAAAGGCTGCATTATTTAATGTTCCAAGAGCCTGGATTTTTAATTCTGCCTCTTGAATAGGAAAATTTCTAACCATAATTACCTTGAGAATACAAGATATATGAACTGGATACCATTTTATCTTTCTGATTAAAAGATATAGAAAGGCAAAAGAGAAATATAGAAAACACAGTCATTTAAATTTTAGGAGCATGGGGATCAATTGTAGCCTCTTACAAAATTGTAGAACATGAGAAGTCTTAGGGGAACGACACTTGCATTGCTTTCATCTTTTATTTAAGGCTTTGGATCTTATGCCTCGTGCACCACTCATCACCATCAATGACTTTTTTTCTAATCTTTTTCCGGTTATTTACACATTTGTAATCTATGTAGGCAGTTTTTCTTTTATTTTGAGTTCAATTTCGTCAAAGCTCTCCTGGGTTTCTTTCAAGAAGTGAGAGAGTGATGTGTAAAGTTTTGCACATGTACTAAGGGCTATCTGTGCATTGTGGAGGTTCTTGCTCATGGTTTTGTGGAACAGATTCAACACACAATTGCAAAATTCTAACATGGATATACAAACTCTAATTCCTCCATTTTCTCCTGCAGAATGCCAGCTTCTCTCCTTGTATCCTTTTTTCCTGTCATCAGTAAGCAGATGATGAGGAGCATCAATCATTGATCCATAACTATCAGCTACAGTTGAAGTAGCCTTTGCATGTGCTTCCCCACTTATGTCAGAGAGATGTTTTGGTACGGTGGGAGCAGGACTCAAAATTGATTTGAACACTGCCCAATGTCTTGTAGAGGTATAAAAAATGTGTATATTTGGTGCACAACAGCACAGATCATACATATTTATTTCCATTTGCGCTGTCAATTCATCTGTTTTGTTAATAATGTTCTGTTCATCAGATACAGAGCCATTAGTTCTGTCTTTTTAATATTTTTGTAGCCTCTAGCTCTATCTGCTGGTGCACTCATATTTGTGCACTCTGTCCCTTCCTGTCATGATGATCATTTCCCTTATTCCTACCTTGTCGTCTTGTCTTGTTTTCTCTATTTAATTTATCACACCTTCCCAAACTTGATCCCTCACCCACACTATTTAGTTTAAAGCCCTCTTTACCACCCTAGTTATACAACTTGCCTGAACACTTGAGCCAGCATGGTTCAGGTGAAGACTGTCCCAATGGTACAGCTCCAAATTTCTCCAGTACTGATGCCGGTTCCCCATTTCTCTCACACTGATCTTTGAGCCACACATTTAACTCTTTATTCTGATTTATACTATGCCAATTTGCACATGGCTCAGGTAGTAATCCAGAGATTATTACTTTTGGGGTTCTACTTTTTAATTTAGCCCCCAGCTGTTCATATTCCCTCAACAGAACTTCTTTCCTGGTCCAAAATATATTGTTGGTATCTACGTGGACCACAACCACTAGATCCTCGCCACCACATCCCCCACCCCTCCTTCACTGCAAGTTCCTCTCCAGCCCCGAGCAGAAGTCTGGAACCTGGCACCAGGTAGGCAACACAGCCATCTGGACTGCCGCTCTTGGCTGCAGAGAACTGTGTCTATTCCCCTGACTATACTGTTCCCTACTACCACTACGTTCCTAGTAACTCCTCCCGCTTGAATGGCTTCTTGTACCACGGTGTCATGGTTAGTTTGCTCATCCATCCTGTAGCCATCGTTTTCATCCACATAGGCTTCAAGAGCGTCGAGCCAGTTGAACAATTGCAAAGGCTGAGGCTCCTGCACTTCTTCCTTCTGGTCCCCATACCTGCCTCACTCGCAGTCACAGCCTCCTATCCCTGACTACGGACCAAATCAGAAGACCCTCTCCAGAAGGTTGTGACTGCCTCCTGGTACAAGTGTCCAGGTAACTAGCCCCTTTCCTGATGCATCACAGTATCTATCTGAAGCTCGGTCTCCAGCTCAATGATCCTGAGCCAAAGCTCCTCAAACCGCAGACACTTACTGCAAATGTGTTTGCCCTGGATCACACCACTATGATGGGATAAGCTGGCAAGACCATTTTAGTGGACTGTAGCATTCAAGACTTAGATCACCATAACTGTATAATGTAAACTTTTCAGGGTGTTTAAACAAACAGTCACTGTTAGAAAAGAATGAAAGAAATAGGAAGATTAGGTCATACCGCCCCTTGTGTCTGCTCCACCATTCAATAGGATTATGGTTGATCTGATCTTGGCCTCAACGCTACTTTCCTTTCATAGCTCTGGACTCCCCTTTAGTTCAAAAATCTGTCGATCTCAGCATTGAATATGTTCAATGACCCAGCCTCCACAACTCTCTAGATAGAGAATTCCGAAGGTTCACAACCCTCTGGGAGAAGAAATACCATCTCTTATTTCAATATTAAATGGGTGACCCCTTATTCTGAAATAGTGCCCCTTCATTCTAGACTACCCCACAATGGGAAACATCCACTCAGTATCGACCCTGTCAAGCCCCTCAGAATCTTATCTGCTTCAATAAGATCACCTCTCGTTCTTCTCAACTCCAATGAGCATAGGCCCAACTTGTTTAGCTTTTCCTCACAAGACAAACCCTTCATCCCAGAAAATCTATTAAGTGAACCTTCTCTGAACTTCCTTCAATGAATGTATATTCCTCCTTAAATAAGGAGACCAAAGCGCAGTACTGCTGGTGTGGTCTCACCAGTCCACAGTATGCCACTGTGTGGCAAAACATCCTACTTTTATACTCCACCCAGTTGCAATAAAGGTCAACATTCCATTCCTGTTGTTAATTACTTGCTGTACCTGCACGCTGATATTTTGTGTTTCATGCATGAGGACACCCAGATCCCTCTGTACTGTAACATTCACTGGTTTGTCTCCATTTAAATAATATTTTGCATTTCTATTCTTCCTACTAAAGGGGATATTCCTCACATTTTCCCCCGTGTACTCCATCTGCCAAAATTTGACAACTTGCTTGACCTATCAATACCCTTTGCAGATTCTGAGCAAAATCTTACACTCTTAGGTTAAGAGTGTGAGTTGGGACAATTCCAGGCATAGTCCTGCTTGGGAGCCTTTTCAGAAGATGCTTTGGAAGACGGCAGCACCAAAGGTAGATGTAGGTAGTATCGCTGCAGGAGGGGACTGTGAGGGCCTTTGCATCTTGAGGCACTCTCAAAAGAGATTTTTGCTTTACAAACATAGGTGGGGGGAATTAAATAGGAGGTCTATTGTGTCTCCCAGGCCAGCTGTTGGCAAGCAGCCTCCAGGACTTCCAGGCTTGGCCCTCATTGGGGCCCTGTCCTCTGCCAGGAAGATCCTGGCAGTGTGTCTAATCAGCCCACAAATTGGTATGGATTGGCTACCTGCCACTGCTGGATGGGTAGCCTCTAAAGGTAATTATCTGTGCCAGGGAAGATCACCCTGAGGTGAGAACACATTGGCCCAATGACCCTACGCACCTAACTCTGATATTCCTCCTGTTCTGATGTTCAAGCCTGCCCCTGGGGGACTAGGGAGATTCTGCTCTTGTGTCCTCCTCACAAGTTATCTTTGTATCATCAAAAAATCTGTCCATGATACACACAGTTCCTTTGTTCAGTTCATCAGATTATAAGTAGTTGAAGCCCAAGCACTGATCCCTGCCAACCTGAAAATAACCCATTTATCCTGACTTTTTAATTCATTCCTGTTAGTTAGCTAATCTCCTGTCCATGCTAATATATTATCCCCAAACACCATGAGCTCTGATGCAGTAACCTTTTATGTGGCACCTTATCGAATGCCTGTCAGAAATCCAAATGCACGACATCTACTGGTTCCCCTTTATCCACCCTGCTCATTGCATTCTGAAGAAACTGTAATAAGTTTGTCAAACACAATTTCCCTTTCACAAAACCATGTTGAATCTGCTTGATTGTATTTTGATTTTCAAAATGTTCTACTATTACTTCCTTAATGGATTTCAACAATTTCTCAAAGACAGATATTAGGCAAACTGGCCTATAGTTCCCTGCTTTCTCTCTCCCTTTTTTCTTGAATGGGGACATTACATTTGCTATTTTCCAATCCACTGGGATCTTTCCAGAATCAAAAGAGTTTTGAAAGATTACAACCAATGCGTCCAAGATCTCAGCAGCTACTCCTTTTTAAGGCCCGAGGATGTAGGCCATCAGGTCCAAGGGACTTGTCAACCTTTAGTCGCATTAATTTTCTTAGTACTTTTTTTCTAATGATATGGATCATTTTAAGTTATTCTGTTCCTTTTTCTCCCTCATTTTCTACTTTTATTGAGATGCTTTTAGTGTTGTAGTGAATTGGTAAAATGATGCACAGCTTTCATTTTTAAAATGCTAAATAAAACTTAGCTGACAAAATTAAATACTGTACAGTCAAGTTCAAGGAGAAGAAATCCATCTTGAATGGTAATGTAAAAGTGAAGGTATTGTGTTGGCTGACTGTCATGTGCCTCATCTGATATTTAGTTACCTTGATTTCAATAGAATATATCAGGTGAGGGACATAACTGACAGCTAATGCCATACACGCCATTTAATAGAGATGGAGTGAACACCTAGAAGAATTATACAACGAGATGACCTCGACCACCAATCAAAAATAGAGACGCAGGCCCAGAAATTTTGCGAGAAGAAGTCGAACTTGTGTTGAAGAAGATGAAGAAGTGGAATGTACCAGCACCAGATGAAATAACACAAGAAATTATTGCAGCAACAGGAAAGCTAGGAACTGAAAAACTGCCTATTATCGCCAACAAGATCTATAACACTGGCATTATCCCTGAAGATCTAATTATTCTTGTTTTTTTCACTTTGTCAAAGAAACCTGGCGCAAGAGAATGTGAGATACATGGAACAACCAGCCTAATGAGTCATGTAGTAAAGATCATCCTCAGAATCCTAATGGCCAGAGAAAGAGAAAAAATTAAATCAGAGATTTCCGACACTCAGGGGACATTGTAGAAGAGAAAGGAACATGAAATGCAATCTATGCTTTAAAAACCTTGGCTGAAAAAGCCATTGAAATGCAAAACGACTTCTACCTATGTTTTATTCATTATACTAAGGCATTTGATAAAGTCCAATACAATCATCTCATGAAAATGTTGGAAGATATCAATATCAATGGGAAAGATCTTGACTCTGCAGGAATATTTACTAGAATCAGGTAGCAACAATCAGATGTGAGAACAAACTCAGTGGGCAGGATTTTCCCACCATTGGGGGCGAAGTTGAAGGGCAGGTGCGCAGAGGCATGCTTCCGATTGGCGCCCCCATGGGGCGCAGCGCCATTTTACATGGGCAAGCCAATTAAGGCCCGTCTAGCGTGATGTCCGCACAGAAGCGCTATGTGCTCCCTGTGTGAACGGGGTAGGGGGAGGTGGGGGGGGGGAATTCCAAAATCGAGAGTGCACTCTTTCGCGCATGCGCACGAAGGAACGCACTCATCTCCCTGACGCTAAGTGCTGCCTCAGGGAGATCGGCTTTAAATGTAAAAAAACTAAAAATAGAAAAATAAAATTTCCGTGACATGTCCCCTCATGTGACACTGTCAGATGAGTTGGGACAGGTCCATAATTTTTACAAAAACTTTATTAAAATTTTTAAAAACCTACATGAAATCTCACCCGCCCGTGGATGAGGTTTCATGCTTTTTCTAATTCTCGCTGAGGCTCCTGGCCATTAATTAGTTTAATTACTCTGTCAATGACCTCAATTGACCATTGACAGGTCGGAGGGCGCGCAGCTGATTTTGCTGCACCCCCGCCCACCAGAAAACTTAAATGGGGCGCAGTGACTTCAGGAGTTCCTCCCGACGTCACCGTGCATCATTTTAAGTGTCGGCGAGCGGGCCCCGGGCCCCGCTCCCCCACTCGCCAATGGGGAAATCCTGCCCAGTGACTGGAAAGCGATCAAAAGAGGGATTAGACAAAGCTGTGTTCTTGCACTGGACAGCTTCTCCCTATACAGTGCATACATTCTCAGAGGAATTAAAGGGATGAATGGTATAAAGGTAGATAGGAGAGTCATCACCAACATTCCCTATGCTGACAACATCATATAGCAACAAATGAATAAGACTTGCAAAAATGAATCAATACAGTCATAAAGGGAAGTAGTGGATACGGTTTTACATTCAATTGCAAGAAAACGTACACTACAGTGACAAAGAAAAAGCACATTCCAGTATGCAACATCACAGTAAACAGAAGCAAGTTAGAACAGGTCAATCAATTCAACTATCCAGGAGGCAAAGAAACGTCCAATGTCAAAAGCAGCACTGAAGGATTGAGCAAGCCAGAAGTGTTTTTACAAAATCAAGTGACATTCTAAGAAACATCAGCTTGAGCCTTGAAATGGGAATCCATGTATTAAAATGTTATGTCTGGCCAGTAATGAATTATAGATGTAAAGCTTGGAGCATTGGGAAAAGGAAGAAAAGAAAATCAGCAGCTTGAAAATGTGATACTGATGAAGGATCCTGAGCATAGGCTGAGTGGGGAAAAGAATTAATGAAGTAAAACTGATTGAGACTGGAAGAACAAGAGAACTCTTAAATAACATTACAATAACATTAAAAGACAACAAATGGAGTTCTTTGGACATGTTATCTGCACAGAGGGGTTAGAGTGCTTAATCACCACCAAAAGGCTTAATGGAAGAGAAGCAAGTAGACAACATTAAAGACTAGTTTAACCAGAGCATCAAAAACAAGGTCATCCACTGTTGTTATGGTCGAAAAGTTTGGAAGACCATGGTCACCTACACCACTCGGCATGGCACTTAGGTGATGCTGAACATCACTCACACTGATAAACAAATGGAAAAAAAAGATTAAGTTCAAAATACCTGGGTATTGTATCCATATGCTTTTTGAAACTATTTGCTGAGTCATTGGCTGAATATTCCTGCTTTAGTTTTTAAATGCAAGGTGGCTTTATTTCCAAATCCATAACCTGGAGCTGAGAGGAGGGCACTTTCCAGATCAATCTTTCAAAATATGCCCAATTAAGAACTCATTTATGAGATCACCATTCAATTAAGTACAGTAGAGAAGTTGAGGAGGCAGGAGGGCATGTCAGCACATGCTAATGAAAGGGCAGCAGGCAGCCTTCATTGCAGCACACTGGGTGTGCTGGTGTGGTGAATGACACAAAAGAGGTTAGAGCAAAATGGATGCATAATTAGGCTAAAGGAAGTTGCAGCCATTTCTTCACCCCCAGTACAGTATGTGACAGCAGTTTCCAGAAGCTGCTCATGAGAAGGCAAGCCTCTGCCTGCAGATGTCTTCAGAATTGCTGTCTTCCCAATTTCATATCCAGATTGCATGTCACTTTCATACCGTTCTAATTGCCTCCATCTGCTGTGCATTCGCCTCCTGTGAGTTGACAAGTTGCAGACACTGCATTTGTCCCATGCAAAGCTGAAAAGATTCCATTGTCATAGCAAAATGACTGATAATTGAATAATTAACATGCTTGAGTGGAGCATAAACACTGGCATGGTGGACTGGTTCATTCCATTGGGATACTTTGGTGGTTCATATCCAACATAATCCTATGTAATCAATTTGCCTTCTGCTGCTGCCAGGTGGGTTGCTGGCAGCAAATAAAAGCCATCCTAGGTAAAAGCAGGAGGAGGCAGGAACATGTCAGGAAACTGCCCAATGCCCATTTTCCCCAATTTAACTTTCACCTCACTCTGTCCAACCTTATCACCGAGGGCTTGGGAAAATTCCCCTCATTATAGTTGAAGTGAATTCCAAGGGCTGAATTTTGCCCTTGACGGGTGGGCAGCCGATCTCCGCCGCCGAAACGGGCCACACCGCCATTTAGCATCATCACCGCATGGCCGCGCCCAACAAGACCAGAGCCCCCCTCCACACCTGAAGGCCAAGACGTGCAACTTGCGGCACATCAATTCAACCAGCCAGGTACCAGTGCAGCGACAAACACTTCGGTGGGGAACTTAATGTTGGCTAGTCTCCCGGGTCACAGTGGAGAGGGCGTCAGCAGCCAGAGGACTGCAGGGGACCAGGCACATGCTGAGTCCGGCAGCGATGATGTGCCTCTGGGAGATGTCACCAATGCAGCAGCTGCAGGACAAGCGTCAGGATTCAAGGGAGCATCTGGCAGGGTTGCATGAGGATATGCTTCAGTTGGTCTCTGTGGTGGAGGAGTCCAGGCAGAGTGTAAGTGAAGGCATGAACCTCAGGGCAGAGCTTCAGGCTTCCTCCATTGAGAGATTGGCGACTCTCAAGATGAGAGTGGCTTCGATCAGATTGAGAGTCTTCTGATTGGGTTACACTCTGACCTGCAAGCCCTCACAGTGGTAATGGCCACAGGTGGTCATTCCCAATATGGGAGATGTTCTGGGCACCAAGTGTCACCGCTTGGTGCCCAAGCATCTGCGGTGAGCAGGGAGGACCAATGTGACTTCACGCCAGCGCAGCAGCTGCCTGTTGTCACTGTGAGTTCCTCTTAGGGCGCTCCAGATAAGGATAGCAGCTCCTCCGCCCCTCTGCCAGTGACCGTTGGATCCATTAAGGCTGCGACAACTGGGGAGGTGCCAGTTCTGGAACTGGCCACTCTCTCCCAGGTGGGGCCATCATAGGCTCCCCGGGCCAGAGGCCACCCGCCAAGATCATTGATGCCAACAGGACAGCAGAGACAGCAGGTTGTCTCACAAGCCACTCTGAACGATGGGGCGGCACCTAGACCTAGCACCCGCAAACATAAGCATAAGGCACGTTAGGCACTCAACAGGTATGTCATTGGTGATTTTGTGTTGGCCCTAGATTAGGGAAAAAATAGTTATGTATGTCAGAGCGACATTTGTGTTTGATGTTGGACTGAATAAAGTCCACTTTTCTGACCATGACTGAGGGTGTTTCCTTTGTGCTGCATTTATATGTTTCACAGACATCTCATGAGTGTTTGAGTGGACATTGATGTTTCTGTACTAAGGCCTTAGTTGCAGCTGGTGAGGTGGAAGATGTAGCACCTAAGTGCCACGTGTGGAAGGGCCAGGCAATGCTGGTCCTGCAGATCCATGTGTATGGAGCTAGCTGAAGGTTCATTGGATTAAATTGTCCCGGGTGTCCCTGCCTCCTTGGTGTGGTAGCGGGTCGGCGTGCTGCCCCTCATCATCGCCCTGTGCTTCCTCATCTTCTGAGGCACTGCTGGATTCATCATGTGCAGTCTCATCCAGTGCATCAAGGTCTTCATCATCAACTGCATCCCTCCTTTCCCACGCAAGATTGTGCAGAGCACAACAGATTACCACTATCAGAAAGATGCGATCTGGGGGTACTGGAGTGCGCCCCCTGAGCGGTCCAGGCAATGGAAGCGCATCTTGAGAAGACCAATGACTCTCTCCACCACAGCCCTTGTGGTGCCGTGGCTCCTATTGTAGCGCTCCTCAGCTTCTGTTCTTGGACAGCGGAGGGGCGTCATGAGCCACCTTCTGAGGGGATAGCCTCAGGGGGCTAGCAGAGGGGTGACCAGCCAACCAACCAGCTGAGCTGGAGCACTGAAGAGCCCTGGCACGTGGGAGTGTCTGAGGATGTAGGTGTTGTGGGAGCTGCCTGGGTACCTTGCACCAACTTGCAGAATCTGCATCCTGTGATCACACCCTATCTGCACATTCATGGAGTGGAAGCCCTTCCTGTTGACAAAGGCACCGGGCTCACTGGCTGGCGCCTTGATGGCCACGTGTGTGTAGTTGTTTGAAACCTGGATGCGGGGGAAGCCAGCAATGGCCGCGAGGCCTCTGGCTCTCAGTGTCTGACTTGCCTGGTCGCAGCGGATGTGGAGGAAAGTCAATGCCCATCTGAATAGAGCATCTATAACCTGCTTGACACAAGTGTGGACAGCTGATTGGGAGACACCGCAATGATCACCCACCGAGCCCTGGAAGAAGCCAGAGGCATAGAAGTGGAGGGCAACTGTGACCTTGAGAGCCGCTGGCATGGGGTGTCCACCCACACAGTTAGGGGAGATCTCAGGCCCAAACATCTGACAGATATAGTTGACGGTTTCCCTTGACAGACGGAGCCTCCTTCGGCACTGCATCTCAGTCACATTGAGGTAACTGCTTCGCCACCTGTATACCCTGACAGCAGGAAAGTGACGTCTTCTGCGGCCCCTTCCTCCTTGGACAACCTCTTGGCCCTGCGCCCCTTGTGCCTGCGCCTGGCCTCCCAAAGGTGGCTCCCCTGGAGGCTGATTGTCCACTCCTGGCCCCCTCCTTATTCTATCCCTCCCTTCCTCCTCAGAGGAGCTGCCTCCAGTGGAGATGTTAGAACCCATACCAAGGCTAAATGGAGGTTTCTGGAAAGCTGAAGGCCCGAGAAAGCAGCAGACTGGTGAGCTGAAGCTTCAAAGTACACAGAAAGCTACTGGAAATCGACCTGAACTGGTAACAATTACACAGGCAAGTTTAAAACACTTTCTGCATTAAATACTTCAGGAAAAACATGAACAACCCCTCTGAGCCCACATATCCCACCCATGGATGAGTTTTGTTAAAAAAAATCACTTACCCGCCTGCCTGTTGGGCCCGTGCGCCGAGCCGAAGTTCACACAGTCTCCTCAAAATTGTCGTCAGCTGCTGACTTAAGAGCCTTAACAAGGCCTTTAATTAACGGCGGGTGCGCGTCGCATTGTATAGCACGCCCGCTGACATAAATATCGCGATGCCGCGCGTTGACGTCGGGATGCTCGCGCAACGTCAGTGCGCAAAATTTTACGCACTGATGTCCAGGCTCCACCACCCGCGCATTAGGCAGAAAATTCCGCCCCAACTATTTCCCCACAACTCGCAAAACCAACCATGGAGTTTGAATGACATTTGCTGGATCTAAAACGGATGATAAAAATACTTCAAAATAATGGCCTGCCGGAGTTTAAAGTATTCAGAATTTTCTCTGAATCTAATCTCAGTTGGAGGCAATGATTTCACTTTGATCTGAATTTCACTGATACACAATGCTATCAATGGGGCTAGATCGTTTCTTTCTTCTGAAATTTCTGATTTCACAGAAGGAGATTTGTGTGTAAATTACACATCCTCTTTCAACAGTTACACTGCCATCTCTTATCACCCATGTGCCATTTAACAGTGTGTTTCTTCACCTTTCAATAGTTAGGAAGTTTACGATGATGAACCTGTTTGGCATGTTGTTTAAGCATACTTTAATCACCCACTGCAAACTGCAAATCTAAATGTGAGCTATTATTGCTCTTCCTAAATTGACAGCTTAAATGACAGATATGAGGAATCCATGCTGAAAACCCTCACAGGCAGCAAGAAAGTTAACTCAGCCAGGTTTAAACCTGAAAATCAACTAAAAAAGCTACTTCTCAGTACAGTATTTTAAGAATTTTGATCAAGGCATGGAGATCAAAGGCAACAGTGGAATTTCATCTCAGACAACTGACAAACTTGTAGAACAAAGGGCGCTAAAATGGACTGAAAAGAAATCTGGAGTTGTGGCCTGGGCGAACAATATCTGACACTCCAACAAGATAACCATCCGACCTAAGGTTAGCCAGCAGTAATGGCTTAATCAATTGCATGTGCAAACTTGTATAGCTGGCAAAATAGAAACTGCTCACTGACGGTGGATGGAGTGAACAACAAAAAAAAACCCAAATCATAAGTTGGAAATTGTCTTTATCCTGCTTTTGTGCGTAGTGTTATAAATGTTTGAAATAATCTGTCACACAAAATAACAGAACTAAAAGTATTGAGCATACTCAAAGTATAATCAGATGCTATTACTGGGTGTTAATTTACAAGCAGGGCACCCTTTGATGAGCATAATGGCCTTTTCTGATCTTTAATTTTCTTACGTTATGTTCCATGGCATAGATGAGTTAAGGTACAAGAAGGAACATCCTTTTGTTGTGTGTGATAAACTCATCGACAGATTGATGAAAAGGCATTTACAATGTTGCCACCCATAGTGAACTCGAGAAATATTTCCCCAATATTTCTAAAATAGGAGTCGAAGTTTGAGATATGAGTACTTACATTAAGCAAAGAAAATAATCAATTCCTACCATGATTTTACTCAGTGCAATGAAAATAAGAGAGCCACCTCTCTTCTCTATTTCAAAACAAATGGACAAAATGTTGATGAAGTTAAGAACAAACTATTCTGAAATTCCTTATTGTAGCCAATATTCAATGTCCGACCTATGAGCGCACATATTCATGTGGGCATAAGATATAGTGGCAATATAGGGATTAAAAATGGTGAGGACTGGGGGCTTAATATTTAAAGATAGAAAGTGTTCAGAGAAGATAGGGAAGGAAAAAGGGAGGTGGGTAGCAGTACTAATTAGGGCAGACATTGTTGGAAAGAGAATCAGCAAAGACAGAATCCAATTTGTTATAGTTGAGAAGCAAAAATGGGATGATCACATTACTGGGAGTATCCTATAGGCATCCAAATAGTGAGAGAGAGGAGCAGAGAAATCACAGAGATGTGCAAGAACTATAGTGTGGCAATATTGGGTGGTATTTAATGCAAGCAATGAGGGTATCGCTCACCAGCTGCAGATCTGGTAAGAGCCCCATGCCTTTCGGAAGGCCTGCTGAGTTAAGTGCCAATCAAGAACCTAATTGGGCAGCCACGGGCCTTCCCCGGGATTCCATCCCGAGAGCTGTTGACCAATCAGAGGCCAGCAGCTGTGCATTGTGCTGCAGCACCAACAGGAGCAGTGGCAATGCTGCCACCTGAGGCCCAAGAGTGCCAAGGGATCCAGGCCACAAGTGAGGTATGGCGGTATGGGAGCTATGGGGAGTAGGAGGGGGTCAGCTGTAAGGGCATCTGGGAGCCCCACTTCCTGATGCCAGGCCCTTGACAGGGTTTACCTTACAGGTTTCCCGCAAGGTGAGTCCCCTACCCTCCGCTGGGTGAATACCAGCAGCGATGTGATGAGGTCCTTAAGTGGACATTAACTGCCCATTAATGGGCCTCAGTTGGCAGCCAGGCAGGATGGATTTAATTGTGGCAGAGACAGGAAGGCAGCGGGGTCTCCGCCTACCACCCTCCTGCTCTATTAAATGCTCCCCAGGGCTGATGTAAGAGTATTAGGCATCCTAGGTGAACCTTCAGTCATGCGCATCGCCACCACCACACCAGCCAAAATTAACTTTCAAAATGAATATTGTGCATTAGTATAAATAAAAATTCTGCATTTATAATTACAACTTTATTTTACATGGAAAAGGAGAATGTAATGATACTGATTATCATCATATGTACCAGAAGAAATGCACATTATGATGTGTAATATGGCTCACATGATGTAATACTATGTCTTCCTGCAAAAGTTACTGGATGATTTTATGCACAATTTACCCAATCAATAATCATTACAATGGAGTGGGCTAGATTAAATTACATTCTTTGATATTATTTACAGGTTCACAGATTTGACATAATCATTTAGATGTATGTAGTAACTGAAGGTATAGTCTCTCCTGCTGTCTATTGGGGTCACAGGATGTCCTTGGAGGCTCCAACCAATGAGTCCTAAGCGGGGGAAATCTGCAGGGCGGGGCTTCCTGACGAGAGTCCTGATTGAACATGTAGCACCTGAAAAGCTCTCTAATAAAGTTTATCTGTTTCTTGTTGAAACCTGTCTTCTCCGTCAAATCATTACATTTGGTGCTGAGGGTAAAACAGCTCCAACGCTGCACCTCGCCTTGTTAACATGAGTATATTGAATCTTAATAAAAAAAAGAAAAGACCATTCACCAGTTATGCCACTCTGCGATAGAATTGATCCTTACGATGTGACTACGGAAGACTGGAGCAAGTATGTAGAGAGCCTTGGTTTTTATTTCGTAGAGAACAAAATTACCATGGAGGAAAAGCAGAAAACAATCCTTTTGTGTGTATGTGGTAGCAAGACATACAATCTCATCTGCAGTCTGATGGCCCTGAATGCACCCAACTCTAAGTTCTTTAAAGAATTAGTGGACCTTTTGAAAATGCATTTCCAGCCAAAGCCATCCACAATAATGCAGCATTTTAAATTTAATTCCAGAGTTGGGCTCCTGGGAGAGTCTATTGCAACCTATGTAGCTAAGTTGATAGAACACTGCAACTTTGGAGACACACTCAAAGATATGTTATGGACTGATTAGTTTGTGGAGTTCAGGGCGAAGCCATTCAGTACCGTTTACTTGCTGAGGTTAACATTGACTTGAAGTGTGCCCTGTTAATATCCCTAACCATGGAAAGTGCTGTGAGAGACCCACAGGTTTTGCAACACATACAAGATGGCGCTGTTCTTCACGTGGGGTGGGAACCTACTGCCGAGCATGGCACAAAAATCAGGCCCACTGCATCGAAGCGAGAGGCAATGCCCGCTGTTAGAAACATGAAAAGTCCTAGCAGGAACACTTCAGCAATGACTCCAAGGTTAATTTGTTGTAGATATGGGCGTGACCATGGACCGGACACCTGCAGATTTAAGGAGGCAGAATGCCATTACTGCCATAAGAAAGGTCATGTAATAAGGCAATGCAGGCCGAAGTTGAAACAGCCCATTAAGAAGCAAACCAATATGACTAAATTGAAAAATACAGCAGCACCTGATGCTGCCGACACTGACATCTATTCCCTGTATAACATCACCGCTGTAAAAACTGAACCCATTACTGCCACAATCCAAGTTAATTGGAAGCCACTAATAATGGAGGTGATACGGAGCCTCAATCATAGTGGTGGGAGAGCACACATTAAAAGACCTAAATTAAGGTACCCAGATATTGAATCTGGAGTGGGCAATGGCTCAATTGAAGGCACACACTGGAGAATCTATTCAGGTAAAGGGCATTGCCATAGTACCTGTGTCTTACAGGCAACAGACAGCCCAGCTTCCAGTGATCGTAGTGACAAGAGAAGGACCTAGACTTCTGGGCTGAGACAGGTTACAGAAAATCAAGCTTGACTGGTCTGAAATATTTCACCTGAAAGGAAATGCAGCAGTGTACTTAAGGATGAATTAGGGAAGTTAAAAAGCATGTAAGCAAAAATGTATGTGAATCCTCAGGCGACAGCACATTTCTTTAAGGCCAGACCTGTGCCTTATGCATTGAAGGAGAAGATGGATGCAGAACTGTGCTGGTTAGAAAAGCTGTGCATCATCCAACCTGTCCAATTCTCGGAATGGACAGCACCCATTGTTATAGTGGTTCAGCCTGACCACACCATGTGCATTTGTGGGGACTATAAATTGACCGTGAATAAGGCAGCCAAACTAGATAAATACCCCATTCCAAGGATAGATGAATTATATGCAAAGTTAGCTGAAGACAAGTCCTATACGAAGTTGGATATGAGCCATGCCTCCCAGCACTTAGAGCTGGATAGCATGTCTAGAGAATATGTGACTATCAACACGCACAAGGTTCTATATCAATATACTTGCCTATCCTTTGGAGTATCGTCTGCATGTGTAATCTTTCAAAGGACAATAGAGAGTTTTTTGCAAGGACTTCCCAGAGTGGTAGTATACCTAGATGATGTTCTGATCATAGGGTCAACTGAGACCGAACACTTGGCCAACCTGGAGGAGGTGCTGAGAAGATTCATGGAAGCTGGTGTACGGTTAAAGAAGGAAAAATGCACATTTCTAGCACTAGATGTTACTTATCTGGGTCAGGGCAGACGCAATGGGTTTGCATCCAGTAGAAGAGGAAGTTCAGGCAACTGTCCAATGTGACCGAACTCAAGCCCTTCCTGGGTATGATCAACTACTCTAGCTGCACCTTGCCTAACTTATCAACTGTATTGGTACCAACAAGAATCACTGTTGGTCATGGAATTCACAGCAGGGGGAAGCCTTTGTGAAAGTAAAGAAACTGTTGCATTTGTCATGTCTATTGGTACACGATGACCCATCAAAAGAATTGGTATTAACACGTGATGCATCTCCTTATGGTGTGGGAGCTGTGTTGTCACATAGAATGGAAAAAAGATCAGAAAGGACCATTGACCATATCTCGAGAACCCTCTCCACAGCTGAGAAGAGTTATTCTCAACTAGAAAAGGAAGGTTTATCAGTGGTATTCAGAGCGAAGAAATTCCACCAGTACCTGCATAGACGACATTTCACCATTGTGTTGGGCCATAAACCATTAATGGATTTATTCAGTGAGGATAAAGTCAATAGCATCAGCAAGAATACAAAGTTGGGCTTTGAAATTCTTTGCGCATGAGCCTATCTTTATGTACCATCCTGTCTTACATATTGCAAATGTGGATGCACTCTGTCGCCTCCCATTACCAGATAGCTTTGTACATGCTCCAGAGCCACAAAAAGTTGTGCAAGTATTGAATTTCTTGGATTCTTCGCTTGTGTGTGCAAAGCAAATTAGAAATTGAATGAACAGAGATCAATTTTGTCAAAAGTCAGAGACCTTGTTTTGCAAGGGTGGTCAAATTCACCAGTGTCTGATGAGATGAGACCATTCCATGCCTGAAAAATAGAAATAAGTTGTCAAGATGGAATGATATTGTGGGATCAAGAGTTGTCATTGCTTCAAGAGGAAAAGAAGCATTCTTGACAGAGCTTCACAGTGCGCATCCAGGCATATCAAATATGAAAATGCTTGTGTGAAGCTATGTCTGGTGGCCAGGCATAGACAGTGACATTGAAAGCATGGTCAAGCACTGTCTTCATTGTCAGCAACAACAGAAGTTGCCTGTTTCAGCTCCACTGCATAGTGGCCGGGTCGACTCTGGGTTAGACTGCATATTGATTATGTAGGATCATTCTTAGGTATATGTTTTTATTGATCGTAGATGCACATCCTAAATGGATGGACGTATATGAAGTCAAATCACCAACATAGAGCACAACTATCGAAAAGCTCGTCAGTGTTTTAGTATACATGGCCTACTGGATATCATCATTTCTGATAACGGTCTTTACCAGTACAGAGTTTCAGAGATTCATGAATTTAAATGGAATCACATATATTAAGACAGCCCCTTATCATTCCTCATCAAATGATTTAGCCGAGAGAGCTGTGCAAACTTTGAAATCTGGAATGAAGAGGTTATCAGAAGATACTCTAGAAATTCAACTTTCCCGCTTTCTTCTCAATTATCATACAATGCCATATTCGACCACAGGTTCAACACCGTCTGAATTATTGATGAAACTCTGCCTGGTGAAGTCTGATGTTTCCAAACTTAGAAGGGAAGGTAGAGAAAAATCAGAGTGATCAAAAATTGAATCACTGCAATGTAAATACATGGAAATCTATATGTATGTCTCAGTATAAATGTGGATGTATATCAGTGGATCATTCCCACTGCTGAAGCCTGTTTGTTTACTTATGTACTTTCATGTATAGTTCACTCAGTTTTTGCCACGATCCCCCGCCCACCCCAACTCAACTGGACATTAAATTCTACCCATTGGGAGACTTTCAATTGCCCAAATATCATTTCCTAATTTGAGAATAAATGTTAGTGGGGTGGGGGGGGGGAGTGGTGATATTTGAAATGTGCTCAGGACCAATATATTTTCACTCCAACTTGGTAGGAAGTGTTATTGCTGGATATGGTGCTGGGAAATGAGGTGGGCCAAGTGGACCAACTGTGGGAGAACAGTTGGGGGAAAGGCATCATCATATAAGGTTTAGATTAGTAATGGAGAAGAGCAAGGGACCATCTAAATTAGAACTAGATTGGAAGAGGGCTAATTTCAATGGGGTAAGAGGGGATGGAACCAAGGTTTGACAGGAAAAATAACAAAACAATGGTTGAACTTTTAAGGAAGAGATGTATTAGGTACAGGCTAGGTACATTTCAACAAGAGAGGCAAGGGAAACAAAGCCGGGGCTCCATGGAGGAGGTGGGAGTTAGAAAATATGATGAAACAAAACAAGTGGGTGTATGATGGATGTCAGGAGCACTCTTCAAGCAGGAAGCATGTCAAATACAATAAATTGAGAGAGGAAGAGAAGAGGACAAAACACTGACAGAGAGATTATGAGAATAGAATGACATATGATATAATAGATAATCTAAAAATCTTGAACTGGCATGTAAATAGTAAGGGGATTGAAGGAATAAAGAAGTTGATATGTTCTTAGAGGTGCAAGGCAAGGCAAAAATACCTAATGAGTACTTAGTAGCGATGTTTACTAATGAATCTGAAATGGTAGGGGTAATGGATGGGGTGAAAATGGAGAGCCTGGATATGCAGGAAAGTCTGGCTATGCTTACAGCAGATAAGTTGCTAAGCGAAGCAGAGGTGATAGCACAAGGGCTTGCCATCATCTTCCAATCTTTCCTGGATACGGGGTAAGTGCCAAAGGATTGGAATGTGGCAAATGCAACACCCTTGTTTAAATACGGGTGTAAAGACATTCCTAGCAACTATAGGCCAGTTAGTTTAACATCAGTAGTGGATAAGGTTTTAGAAATAACAATCAGGGAAAATAATTAACTTGGAGTAGTTTGAGTTAATTAAGGAGAACCAGCATGGATTTGTAAAAGACAGATCGTATTTGACTAATCTAATTGAATTTTTAAGGAAGGAACAAAAAAGGGTGATGAAGGGAAAGCAATGGATGTTGTTGGTGTGGACAAAGTATCACACAAATGTGGCTAACAAAATTGAGGCTCATGGAGTACGAGGGTTAGTGTCAATTTGGATATAAAAACAATTGGCTTAGAGATACAAAACTGGAATTGTCGTAAATGCTTGTTTTACAGACAGGAGGATGGTAAACAGCAGTGTGCCCCAAGGGTCAGTGCTGGGACCACTGTTTTTTTGATATTCATAAATTACTTAGATATTGGAATGCAAAGTAAAATTTCAAATTTTGACAATAATACCAACTTAGAGGTATGACAAATAGTGAGGGTGATACCAATCAACTGCAACAAGCCACTGATAGGCTAGCAGACACCACATTCTCAAGAGCAGTTAGGGATGGACAATAAATGCTGACCTTGATAGTAACACGCATCCCAAGAACGCATAAAATAAAAATACAGAGTGAGTGATGCATATTGACAGAAGGGATACGGAGAGGCATTATAAACTTAAAGAATGTTCAGGAACAGAGGGACCTGGGTGTTCATGTGCATGGATCTTTGAAGTTGGTAGGACATATTGAGAGAGTCAATGAAGTAGATGGGGATGTTGGGCTTTATGAATAGAAGCAATGATCACAAAAGCAGAGAAGTTGTGCTGAACCTTTTTAAAGCTCTGGTTAGACCACAATTAAAGTATTGCACCCAGTTGTGGTCACCACACTTTAGGAAAAATGTGAAGGTCCTTGAGAGGGTGCAAGGAGTTCTACCAGAATGGTTCCGGGGTGAAGGAATATAGCTCCATGGTTAGGTTGAAAAGCTAGTTTTATCCTTGTTGGAGCAAAGGGGGTTGAGGGAAGATTTGATAGAGATTATGAGAGTGGTACAGATTATGATAGGTTTTGCGAAGGTAGACAAAGAAAAGTTGGTTCCATTAGCTGATGATGCAAGCACCAGGAGACACAGATTTAAGGTTTTGGGCAAAAGATGCAGGGGTAATGTGAGGAAGAGCTTGTTAACACTGTGAGCGGTAATGACCTGGAACTTGATGCCCATGAGGGTGGTAGAAGCAGAGATAATCAATGATTCAAAGCGGAACTGGATAGGCATTTAAAGGAAATAAACTTGGGGTGGTGGAGTGGGGGAATGGGACAATGGGACTGACTGGGTAGCTCGAAGGAGAGCCAGTGGAGATTCAATGGGACTAATGACCTCCTTGTGTGCTGCAATAATCCCATGTATCTCCTTTCTAATTTGAATACATGGTGAATATTGCATGATCACGAGTGTAATGTGGATTTGATTTTCTGAACAAAGTTCTTTTTCTCTGCTTCTTCAGCACAATTGATTTATAATTTGAGAACAGTATTATATGTTTTTATTCTTCACCAAGGACGTGACTCAAAAGTTGCCAACCACTGTTTATAGTGAATAAAACTGTGTACTGGATAGTATCTTTCATCAAACTGCAGAATCTCAGAGTTAATAAAAATAAATTACTGTCAATGAAATATTGCAGAAGATGTGCATGCAGAGAAAAACTGTTTCTTTCTGATGGGTTTATTCCTGAAGAAAGTTGATCTCAGACCCAAAACTGTACACAAAAATGGGTGTCTCAATCTCAACACACACACAGGCAAGGTGAGTGACTGCGCTTGACATCAAGGCAGCATTTGACTGAGTGTGGCATCAAGGAGCCCTACCAAAACTTGAGTCAATGGGAATCAGGGGGAAAACTCTCCACTTGTTGAAGTCATGCCTAGCACAAAGGAAGGTGGTTGTGATTGTTGAAGGTCAGTAATCTCAGCTCCAAGACGTCACTGCAGGAGTTCCTCAGGGTAGTGTCCTCGGCCCAACCATCTTCAGCTGTTTCATCAATGACCTTTCTTCTATCGCAAGGTCAGAAATGGGGATGTTCACTGATGATTGCACAATGTCCAACACCATTTGCAACTCTTAGATACCGAAGGAGTCCATGACTGAATGCAGCAGGACAAGGACAATATCCAAATTGTCAGCTTGGGCTGACAAGTGGCTAGTAACATTCATACCACACAAGTGTCAAGCAATGACCATCTCCACCAAGAGAGAATTTAACCATCATCCCTTGACATTCAATGGCATTCCCATTGTTAATCCCCCACTATCAACATCCTGGGGATTACCAATAACCAGAAACTGAACTGGACTAGCCATTTAAAATACTGTGGCTACAAGAGCAAGTCAGAGGCTAGAAATCCTGTGGAGAGTAACTCATCTCCTGACTCCCCAAAGCCTGTCCACATCTATAAGGTGCAAGTCAGGAGTGTGACAGATTACCATTCACTTGTCTGGTTGAGTGCAGCTCCAAAAACTCTTAAGAAGCTCGACACCATCCAGGACAAAGCAGCCCGCTTGATTGACACCCATCCACAAACATTCACTCCCTCCAACACCAACACACAGTAACAGCAGTGGACTGAAGAAACTCACCAAGCCACCTTAGGTAGCACCTTCCAAACCCATGACCATTACCATCTAGAAGGACAAGAGCAGCAGATAAATGGGAACACCACCACCTGGAAGTTCCTCTCCAAGCCTACTCACCATCCTGACTTGGAAATATATAGCCGTTTCTTCACTGTCACTAGGTCAAAATCCTGGAACTCCCTCCTTAACAGCACTGTTAGGGACTGCAGCAGTTCAAGAAGGCAGCTCCCCCTCATCTTCTCAAAGGCAATTAGGGATGGGCAATAAATGCTGGCCTGGCCGGCGATGTCTACATCCGGTAAATGAATTTTAAAAATCTTGAGGCTGAAATTCCACATGGGTTCCCTGATCTCACAATTGTAAGGAGGTGAACAGAAATGTACACCTACTTTAAGCTCCAGTATCATTATTGTTGATTGACATTTTACTGTTTTTACACTTCATTTGTCACACGTTCTTGCAGAATTTGTTTTCAAATTCTTTTGTCCTTTTTGAGGTTAATTTGCAACTGGAATAATTCCATTTTCCATGCTATTTTGACCTTTTGCTGAGAAGAGTCTACCTACCTGCACTACCCCACAACTAAGCCCCTTTTACAGCATCTTCAAGTGAGAACCTTGAAACTACAGCTAAAACAAAGCTCATTTCGTAACATCTTAAACCAAATTATGAACTTACGCATACTTAATTTGAGACAAATAGCTTGAGATCAGATAAATAACTCAGGCATGAACTTAGCCAACAGTTCAACTTACATCTGCATAAAATGCGAGTCTTCAGCTGTCACAGCTGGAGTGTTAACAGAATGTTGTCGTAAATGCGTTACATTATAAATTTTTGAATACTGTAAATTGCCAACTAATAATTGCTTTATTTTGTAAGTATAAAAGATGTGTCTGTGTAATTTAGAGTACAAGGACAACTCTTGTGCAGTTTAGAATCATACAGCATTAATGAGATGAGCTATGCAATGGAATGATGGGGATTTATGGCCACAGTTCACCGTACACTGAGCTTATCATCTTCTACAGAAAGGAAGAAAAGCCAGGCCACCTTTAATGGATATTTACAGAATTATATTGGTCGAGGCTTAGAAGATGTTCTTATCCATTCTACCAACAAGACAATGGAAGCTGGAAACCAGAGGCAGGAGATTATTAGACGCCAGTGGACAATACAGCTGAACCCAGTCCTGATCAAGAAATCACAGTGAAAGAACAGAAAAAGCAGGCAACATAATCAATCATGGAACACATCAAAATGCTGAAAAATGCAAAAATAAAGTGTCAAAAATCAAAATTTCCCAGTAAGTAAATTGTGCAGCATTTACTTGCCCCTTCAAAATGTTTAATTTTGCCTCTTAAATTGCACTTCTGTGTACTTCAGTTTTTTCCCTCTGTAACAAAAATGGCGGAATATCACACATGAAGCACTGTGTTTCAATTGTTACTGAATGAGATCTTGCTACCTTATAATCCAGTGTAACGAAAATGACTTGTTCAGTTGCCTTGAAGTAGTTGTCTTGGTTACAATCCTTTATGCAGGCTGTTTTGTTATTATATGCTGTTTTTTTGGATTCTTTCTCCTTTTAGAGAAGAGAGCTCACTTGAACCTGTCATTTCCCTGAGTTTAATATTTTCACTGGGAGCAGGTCTTTGGATCAGGTATTGAATTGATGCACCTACCCTCTTCTCCCCATGGCAGTGTAAAGGTTGAAAACATTTTTCAGTTTAGACTCCATTAATATTTATATCACAGGTTCAGCAAGGAGGAGAATGGGCTGGCATGTAACTGGCCAGCAGGCAAAGATTGTTGAAAGGAGCAGTGCACACTGAAGAGCATCAAGAACATGTTCACATGCAGCAAGACCTGGACAATATCCAGGCTTGGGCTGACAAATGGCAAGTAACATTTGTGCCACATAAGTGCCAGGCAATGACCATCCCCAACAAGAGAGAATCCAACCATTGCCCCATGACTGTCAACATCCTGGGGGTTACCATTAACCAGAAACTGAACTGGACTAGCCATATAAATACTGTGGCTACAACAGCAGGTCAGAGGCTGGGAATCCTGCGATGAGTAACTCCCTGACTCCCCAACGCCTGTCCATCATCTACAAGGCACAAGTCAGGAGTGTGATGGAATACTCCCCACTTGCCTGGACGATTGCAGCTCCCAGAACACTCAAGAAGCTTGACACCATCTAGGACAAAGCAGCCCACTTGATTGGCACCACATCCACAAACATTCACACCCTCCACCACCAGCGCACAGTAACAGCACTATGTACCGTCTACAAGATGCACTGCAGGAACTCATCAAGGCTCCTTAGACCAGCACCTTCCAAACCCATGACCACTACTATCTAGAAAGACAAGGGCAGCAGACACATGGGAACACTATCCCTGGAAGTTTCCCTCCAAGTCACCCACCATCCTGACTTGGAAATATATCACTGTTCCTTCACTGTCATTGGGTTAAAATCCTGGAACTCCCTTCCTAACAGCACTGTGGGTGTACCTACACCACATGGATTGCAACAGTTCAAGAAAGCAGCTCACCACCACCTTCTCAAGGGCAGCTAGGGATGGGTAATAAATGCTGGCCCAGCCAGCGAAGCCCACATCCTGTGAATGAATAATAAAAGCAAAGGTCGGCAGCAGCAGGCCTGAAGGTTTTTGGGGCTCCTGAGGAAGTACGTCTGCTACTCCTTCCTGTCCAAAATTTAAAATAAAATCAACAGCTTATTTTTGGGAAAACTTCCAGAAATCCTACTGACCACTCAGTGCCTAGAGAAAGTATTGCACATGCTTTGCTCATTTCTCTTTGAAGGTTATACTTAGGCTCCAACAGCAAAGGAGGTTTTGCTTATTAATAGTGTGCTGCAACTGAAAGTTAATTTAAATGGGTCAATAGATCTACAATATTCCCACCAGATTTTCAACTGCCTACTGTCTGTCTTCAGGTGAGGAATGAGCATGCAGAAATTGAAAGCCTCCCCTCCAATATCCAGTCTGAATGTCCCCACACTAGTGGGAATACTGCCACTCAGTGAAAGCCCTCTCCTTCATCCAACTGATGCTTTCTTTCCACATGTAACGTAACCAAGGAGTGACTTCTTGTAAGGACATGGGCTGAAATCTGTTAAAGCTACATCAACACTTCCAGCTACTTCCATTGGATGCTTAATGTTATTTTCAATGATAATAGCAGCGAAAGCAAGAATCAACAGTTGAAAAGGGAAAGCACGTGTTAAAATGGCTACAGGGGAAAAAAAAACAAAGTAGAATAACCAAAACTTGTGAAGCACTCATTATTCAAGGAAATGTGTCCCAATTTTCTTGGGAATTTGTGCCATTATAATAGCAAGTCCATGGCTTAAGGATCCTTGAATGGCGCAAAAGGATGAGAAAATTATGGAGTAAGTAATTTATGCTATTAATTTTGCTTCTCCAAACTTTGGTAACCCTCACCAAAAAGAGAAAGGTAGTTATTGAAATTAATAACAACAGTGATTTTCCTGCACTTAAGCCAATTTTTCACATGGACGTGTTGCAGGTGCAGTTGTACTACTTCATTCCATGACATGATTGTGAGGGATGGCGATCAGTACTCTTCTCATTCCCCCAACCGCAAAGTGATACTTACCCTGTCCATTTAGCTTCTTGCTTCTTTTTAGGAGTTTGGAACCAAAAAAGGGTTATTTATGAGCATGTACATAGAGGCTGGAGACTTCAAACTCCCTTCAAAGTTCAATAGAGCAGATTTTCATGTTCCTGCTTCTGAAGCTACTGAAACACCTGGACACAGCCAAAAAGATTAAAAATGGGTTGGGAAATTGGCCGGCTCCATTATGGGTATCTGATTCTCCTCACCCGATTTTTCTCATTGCTCTGTACCTGGATGATTCAATATGCCCAATTTAGGAACACAAAAATCTGCACCAATTTTTTTCAAAAGCTCAATGAGAATATTAAATATATAGATCATGTTTAATCTAATCTCAAATTCTGAGAGGTAATTTAAATTTGTGCACCTATTTTTCATTCAGCTTTAGGTTTTCTGTGCATGAGCGGACAATTGCACATGCACAGATGGGTGTCGGCTGTCATTTTGTGTTGGCAGGAGACATGTTTTCACACCATTGGCATTGGGGGTAAAGCTACACTCTGAGTTATTGACTTTAAATGTCACTCTCCAATTTCATTTAGATGAAGTGTTTAGTGCTTGTTTATCGTGACTTGTTGAAACACGGGTCCTTTGTAATGTCAATAAAAATTTATTTTTAATGATTTATTTCTTTACAATTTTTACTTTATTTTAAACATTGGTTATTGCTCTAGTTTTTTGGAAGTTTGGCAGAAACAATTGCACAAATAAACTGGGCTAGAGGATGCAGAGTCAAAAAGTTGAAGGACTCACTTATGATGAGGCCCCAAATTTTCCATCATATGTGTATTAAAATACTCTTCATTTATATAAAATGCAAGTTTTATGGGCCTGGTAATTTAATAAAATTTGCTGCATTTTTGCTCAATACAAGAAAAGGCCTGTGATTAATTGTTGGCCCGTCCTCCTACCATCCAGGGTTTCTTTTTTCAGTCAGTAACTGAAGATGAAGATGCTGTGAAAGATTTATGTTACTGTTTTTTACAGCTAATTTCTGTAGTTCCATAAGGTGAAATACTTTGCAATAAATACTTTTGTTGAAACACTGGAAAAATGATGACCATGTCATCTGATTCAGTCCGGTGATTGCTGCGGTTGTAAAGAACATATATTTTTATTTCTGTTGGACTGTTGTAAAGAACATATCTTTTTATTTTCTGTTGGACTGTGGATTAGAATTACAATGGCTGCAGGTTATCCACTGGAACAGGATGAAATATACATACAATGTTGCAGTCCTGGAACAGAGTGTGCAATGAAAGACAGGATGGTGCCGGAAGGGAGCCCTGGACCAAGGGAGCTGCCTGACAAAAGCATTTTAATAGGCTCATGATCAGGGGACCAGTGTTTGTGTGAAGAGCAGGGCAGCTGAATAGCTCCTAGCCTAAAAGGGACAAGACCTAAAACCTCTTTTTCCTGTGTATGGAAGATTCCAGCAATTCCACAGTAATAGTTAGCTGTTTTTTCTTCTTTTCATATCTCTATAACCTTGTTCTCTATCAAGAGGCAAAGGGGAAAATCACTATTAGAGACATAAAAAGGCAAATGCTCAACCAGTGAACTAAATACTGAAAGTGCTGGAAGACCACCTCATGTCATCAACAAGAACTGGAAGTAATTTGGAAGACATTGATCAAAATCAACCCATCAAATCCTGTATTCTGGAATTGGTGCTACTGAATTGTTCTATCCCACCCTTAAAATCCATATTTTTGTGTGTCTTATGTGCCTTGTATGTGTGTATAAGGATTTAAGATGGAGGTAGAGTTTAAGTTATAGTGTTAGAAATTAGTAGTTCATATTTTTCTTTGCCACTGGTTAACGACAGTTTGTTCAATAAACAGCTATTACTTATTAAGTTTGCAACTCTGGTGGTTTGATCAAATCTTTTCACATTTGTCATGGCTTGGCAAACAGTAGGGCCTGATATTACAGCGCACTATCCCCAATGAGTCGTGACACAGTCAATGAAAATGCAGCAAAATAAGGACTATAGAATCAGTGGTGAGATTGGCACACCAATAAGCAAAGTTTATGGTGTTCCTCAGCAATCTCATAACCAAGTTTCTCACTCTTGCTAGCTTCCCTACTACACTTTAGTACAGGTAGTGATGCATTGTACATATAATTACTATAAAATCAACAAGATCGCTGATGAAGTTAGTCTCCAGGATTTACAGCACAATGAGCTCATGTTACTTAAAATATACTTCTGGCAGCAAAGCCAAATCCATTTATTAACTGTCCTGCTGCAATCCAACTTGGACCCATTTGAAAGGGCATTGCAATGGTCTGATAATCATCTAAAAATTAAAACTAGACTCTGAATTTTAAAACTCTCCGCTGTCATTGAAAACAGCTGGGTTATTTAAACCAAAATTGTTCACTAAAAATAGGACATAGAGTGGAGAGTTTCCAGATGCATAATGGTTACTCTTCTGAAGCTGGGATGAGGTTGACATAGCAGCTAGAGTGAAGGGGTGAGGACCTGAGGAGTGAATGTACTGGCCTGAACTGTGATCATTAATTGAGGAGATGAAGGTTCACCCTTTTGTCCATCTTTACTGGGTGCTGTTTGAAAGAATTTCCTGTATAAAATACTTCAAGTACCGTTATAGGCTCAGCTTTCTGCAATGCAGTGCTTTGGTTCTTTTTTGAGGCTCTTATTTTGTTTTTGGAAACCATAAATGCAACATTAAAGAATAATGTCAAATAAATCATGGTTTTAAACTTATATCAGTTTGCACAAATTTGCTACAACTCTTGGCAGGGAAAGAAATGAAACTGCAAATATGTATGGAGATTAAATTAATCTTTATATTTCAGGAAAATAAATCTAGCGAATCCCAGGAATATTTGGAATGAAAGACTTCTGTCTGCAAAGGTCTTTGTGAAATTAAATTGGGGCGACTATACCACAGTTGGTCTGAAGAACAAATTACAAGGATCTGGATAGCTCCTGATCTCCTTCACTATTTGTTTTGGACTTCTATATAAGATCATAATGGATCTCATTATAAGTTGAATGATTCTTGTACTGTGCGTCTTGTAGGCATGAAACACCAAATGGAGCTTCCTTCCCAGCTACCCTACCCCATTTGCTGTAGTGTCAACCTCCCATTTTTATGCTTGGTTGTCAATCTCCAGCTATTTCGTTAATCCGCTCATCTCCTGTTCACATTTTATTCACAAAAAATAAGAGGGAAAAATAATGAAAGTTGTGCTGATGGTTGGGCAGCAATAGCAGAAAGTCTGGCCACTATAGGGCACAACATTTGAAGTCAGGTAGCTTGTATGGTGTCATTCCAGATCAAGTCACTGGCAGCATCATAGCTCTAAAGCATCTGATGCAGTTTGTTGACACTGATGCACAAAACTGTTAATAAGAGACCATTTATTTGTAGCTGGTTTATTTGCTGAGGGCACTTTAATATTTTGAAACAGTTCAGGTGAATGGCCTTTCTTCAGTTGTGAATGCCTGCCATAATAAGCCAAAGAACACGGAACTGCATTTAATCTTGGCACTTGTAGGCTGATACAGTTTAATTTGAGTTACATCAACACAGGAGTGACAATATAACTCAGGAGACTACTGAGGGCACACTAAAGACCCCTCCAGAGATGTAAGACCCCCCTCCAGAGGGCCTTCTCAAACCAGTTTCAGCTTGCTCTCTGTGTATAATTCCAGGCACTGAGATTTTAGCTCTGGAGCTCTCAAAACAGAAAAAAAAGAGTGAAAGCTTTTAAGCGTGGCACTTAAGGAATTTAATATAAAATCTACTTTGGAAAATATCTTTTAGTGCAAAAGGAGACTTGGTTGAAAGAGAGCTGTGAGGAATTTGGTGCATTGAGCAGTTGGGTTGGTAATGCTCCTAAAAATGTCAGGTGACAAATTCCTGTGGCAAAACTGGAAATTAATTTAATTCAAAATTTGAAACATGCAATTAGAATCTTTCCACTTTTATCTGATAATTTTTCTATGCTAGTGCAATCAACTGCAGGCTCCTTTTATTTACTGTGATATTTATCTGATAATTAGCTTTCCTTTGCAGGGAAATTTAAGTTTTACTTACTAATGAAGAACTAAGGAGAGTGATATATTTAAAAATTCTCCCACAAGCAACTTCAAATGGTAGAAGTCATCCATATTTTTGGTTCTATTAAAAGAAATGCAATCAAAGCAACTAAAATCATCCATCTTTCCTTCATCAAGAAATGTTTTATGCTTATTATTCAGCATTAAAAATGAACCAGATTTGTATCAAAAATTCAGAAAATTATTGTAGTACTACAGTGCCATCTGGTGGTAGATTCCTGAATTCATCCTCACTCTCAAAAACAGAAGAGGCACAAGGCCTAGAGTCATATCTCATGCATGGTTATTAAGTCACAAACACAGGTTTATTTGGCAAATGTGAGGTAATAACTTCCCTGGAGCTACTATTCTTCAGCAAGTAATAATCTTAAGAACACCTGCATGTTCGGGATCTCTGTACCATTTATTCAAACCTTTCCTCATAACAGCAGCTTTGTTATGGCATTTCTTTTAACAAAGTCTAGGATAGCAATACATTTCTGATCTGAAGGAGGATATCAAGATACTGCAACAGGGAAGAAAAAAACCCTTAAGCCATCACCTAAATAAACTAGAACCCAAGAACAGTAGCAGGAACACCAACTCTTCATTTTCTTCAAGAATGAAAAATGTTGCTACCTCTCAACTAGGCTATTCCAATGCACACCTGGCTGGTCTCTCACTTCCTACCCAACATAACTTGAGCTAATCCAAAACTGCTGCCCATGTCTTAACAGGCAGCAAGTCCAGTTCTCCTATCACCTTGTGCACACTCACCTACATTGGTCCCCGGTCAAGCAACACATCAATTTTAAAATTCTCATCCTTGTTTTCAAATCATTCCATGGCCTAGTCCCTTCCTACTTCTGTGGGGAGAATTTTCTCCCCGTTGGCCGGGCTGGGCGGGAGCGGGCGCTGGCGGATGGGCAGCAGATTGCTGCCTGCGATCAGCTGCGCGCCGCCTTTTTACGTGAGCAGGCCAATTAAGACCCACTCAGCGTGACGTGCTCCCGGTAGCGCTCAGCTCTACCTGTGCGGGTAGGGGGAGGGAGGGAGAGTCGGGGCCTGCGCTCTTTTGCACATACGCACAAAAGAACGCAGAAATTCCCCTGAGGCACGGAGCTGCCTCAGGGTGCTTAATTTGACTGTGCAAAATTGAAAAAAATAATGAAATAAATTACTCTGATATGTCCCCTCATGAGACAGTGTCACATATGAGCTGGGACATGTCTATGAATTTTAATAAAATTTTTTATTAAAGTTAGAAACCCTTCATGAAACCTCATCCCACACTTGGATGAGGTTCCATGAAAAATGGGAAGGCCGCCTGGGCTCTTCGCCTGCCTGGCAACCTTAAGGTTGGGCAGGCAGCCCTGACAAGTACTTCAATTAGTTGTTAAATGGCCTTAATCGGCCTTTGACAGTTTGGCGGACGCGCAGCCAACTCCTGTGCACGCCCACCGAACTGAAGATCGGAATGACACGCGGTGACGTCGGGATGCATGCCCGATGTCACTGCGTGACATTTTACACATTGGTATATGGGGCCCGCCCCACACACTGACCAGAAGATTCTGCCCTGTAATTTCCTCCAGTCCCACAACCCTCTGAGGTATATGTCCTCCTCTAATTCTGGCCTCTTGTGCATCCCCAATTTTAATTGCTCCATTATTGGTGACCATGCCACCTGTTGCCAAGGCCCAAGTTCTGGAATTCCGTCTTTACACTTCTCCACCTCACTTTCCTCCTTTACTTAAAACCTACCTCTTTGACTAAGCTTAAGGTTACCTGACCTAATATCTGCTTAAGTGGCTCAGTTTCATGCTTTGTTTTATAATGCTCCTGTGAAGCATCTTGGGACATTTCATCATGTTAAAGGTGCTATACAAATCTAACTTGTTGTTGAAGGATGTCAGCAGAAACACTGCAGTGAAAACTACCTTAAAGCAGTCAAGATCAGCAAAAAACAAACGAAGCATCTTTGCACAAAATAACACTCATAGCCTCAGCCTGATTCCCCAAAGAATGCACATGGCACAAATCAGGAGTGTGAAGGAATGCTTTCCATTTGCCTGAAATTCAACAACACTCAAGAAGCTCAACACCATCCAACACAAAGCGACCCACTTGATCGACACCCCATCCATAACCTTAAACATTCACTCCCTCCACGACTGATGCACAGTAACAGCAGTGTGTAGCATCTACAAGATGCACTGCAGCAACTTACCAAGGCTCCTTCAACAACATCGTCCAAACCAACAAACTTCACCACCTAGAAGGACAAGGGCAGCATCCTGATTTGATAGTACTGTGAGTGTACCTACACCATATGGACTGCACCAGTTCAAGAGGTGGCTCACCACTATCTTCTCAAGGACAATTAGGGATTGACAAGAAATGCTGGCCAAGGAAGGATATACTTGCCTTTGAGGGAGTGCAATGAAAGTTTGTTGGACTGATTCCAGAGATGAAGGGGATTGTTCTATGAGGAGTGATTAAGAAGACAAGGTCTATATTCCATAGAAATAAGAAGAATGGGAGGCAATCTCATTTAAACATATAAACATCTTAAAGGGCTTGATAGAGTAAGTGCTAGTAGCATATTATACAGCACTGTGGAGTCAAGAACTAGGAATTATATTCCTAGAATAAGGGGTCGTCCATTTAGGACAGCAATAAGAAGAAATGTCTTCCCTTTAAGGGTTATGGATCTTTAGAATTCTCTACCCCAAAGAGCTGCGGATGCTCAGTCATTGAGTATAATCAGGCCAGAGGTTGCTAGATTTTTGGATACTAAGGGAAGCAAGGGATATGGGGATAGTGGAGAAATGTAAAGCTGAGGTGGAGGATCAGCCATCATCTCATTGCATGATGGAGCAGGCTCAAAAGGCTGAAAGGCCTATTATCTAATTTTTATATACTTATACCAGTGACACCCAAATCCCATGAACCAATTTTTAAAAGGTGGCAACTCATTTGTACAGATCAAGGTCTAACAAATCGCAATGAGAAATGAGCAGATCATCACTTTAGGTGCCGATTAAAGGATAAACAATGCTGGACACTGGGAAAACAGTTCTGAAAATCGTGTCTTGGAATATTTTACATCCATCTGAGAGGCCAGATGGGGCCCTGCTTTAAGGGCTTACCTAAAATGTGGCCACCAACAGTGTAGTCATTCTCCAGTACTACAGTGAAGTATCAACCTAGACAATGTGCTTAAGTCTCTGAGGATGGCTTGAACCAAAACTTTCTGACTCAGGCACAAATGTTTTCCCACTCCTAGGCTGATGTGAATATGATTATTAAATAGCTAAACTGTACATAATAAACTTCTTAAGACTTGAATACTTATTTTCCTAACATGAGAATTAATTGCTTTTTATTGGGTAGGGGTTAAAAGGTTAGAAAAAGTAATTCTTTAGAAATAGAATTATCATAGCCTTATAAGCAAAGAACACATCTCATTAAACAAGGTTATGACGTGTGCAGGGAGACTAGGGTTTCAAATTAAAGCCCTTTACGAATATGTATTCAAAGTTGTACACCATTAAAGTAGGCCATGTAGTATACATTTAAAATTCACTTAACTTTGGTTAAGTTATTTAAGGTATTTAAGATATTTGGACATAATAACAATCTATACTCGCTTCTGGAATGAAAGATCATCACCTGCTGAAAGTTCAACATCAGCAATATAACTGCCAGACTTATAACAATTTAAACAAAATTTATGGTGAAGTTCTCTGGGAAAAATAAACCTAGGCCCTCAATTTCCTGAGGTAGGAAGCAGCTATGCCTTGGAGAAGGAGGAAGGGAAACATAGACCATGATCTGAATTCCACCACATTTCACCTGAACATTACCCTGAAATTCTGGTATGGGGAACTGTGGGCAATCAAAAGGCACTTAATCACGAATAAACTATTCAGCAAAATTAAATTTGGATTACACGAGGACCACTTGGTTCTAGATATCATTACAACCTTGGCCCAAACAATAGCTGAAATCTAGAGGTGAGGTGAGAGTGACTGCTCTTCACATCAAGGCAGCATTTAATAAGCATGATACCAAAGGGCCCTAGAAAAACAAAAGTGAATAGGGATCGGGATAAATCTCTCCAATTATTGCATTTATATCTGCCACATCTGTGAGCTTAAGCATTCACACTCTTCACCAATGGCTTACTGTGGCCGCAGTGTGGATTATCTGCAGAAAACACTACAGCAAATCAACACGTTTTCTGTGACAAACCTACAAAATGTACTGCGTCCACCAGCTAGGAAGGCAATATGAAGCACTTTATCAAGACATGTAGAAACATTGTACAACACTAATTTCTTTGAGTGAATATTTGGCAGAGCCAGGGAAAGATTCCACATGCCCCTCTCTCTTGAGACACCTCCTCAAATCTCCATCTGAACCGTCAACACACACTCACACCCACATCCTATTGAACTCTCATGTCCATCACTTGCAGTCACCCTCCGCAAATGTTGTCACTCTTGCTTCTTCACACAATGCACTTCTCACATTCATAACTCGGCTTTGTCTCATTGCAGGAGAAGAGAGAGTGCACAACTCCAGGAAGAGGCAGGGAACCTAAAGAGGAGCACACCTTGGAGATCAGCAGGATCAGCACAGAAAATAAGCATCGGTGATGGAGAGGTAGGGATTGCCCACAGACTTGATGACAGGGTTGGATATGATGCTGCCACTTGGCACTTCAGTCGCTCATATTGAATTGTTTTTACTCCTAGCTGGCATGTCAAGATATGCAAAATGTAGACTTTGAACCTTTTCCCAAGTCAGTTTTAATCAACGTCTTTCATCATTCACAGATACTTCAAGTGTGATGGAGGAGCTGAAACAGGAAGAGGCTTAGGAGTCCTCAGAGGAGGTCATGCACTCTGAGCAATGGACCCTCACATGATTCATACGTACCCTCCAACAGCTCATATACACTCATCTTTACTGGGACTTCAAGGGGGAGAGCTAGGTTTTTACATGATGAGGCATACATCACAAATGAACAGGAGCTGTTCCCTGTCAGTGAACACAAGGCACTTTAAGCTTTGCTCAGCTGGGTGCAGATGCTGAGTGTCTACAATTCTCTGTTGGTGTTTTATCCCCGCTTCTTTAATATAGGAACTACATTAGCTATCCTCTAGTCTTCAGGTGCTACACTTTTTTTTAACTGATTATTAAATATATGTAGTAATGCCTCTGCTATCTATTCCCTAGAATATTTTAAAATAAATGGATACAATGGATCGAGATGAGGGTTTTATCCTCTGAGTTTGATGAGTTTATTCAATACATCCCTTTTTTATTTTAAATGCACTTATATTTGTGCTCATCTTATCATTCAATGTTATGTTCTATGTTCCTTGGTAAATACTGAGGTGAAATAATCACACATTTCTGTCATTTCTCAATCATTGCCCTGTGGTATTATCCTTTAATGGTCCTATTCCCAACACAGTGGCCCTTTTTTATTGATGTGCCTGTAAAATATTTTACTATTTTGTTTTATGTTCCTTGATAGTTCAATTTCATAGCTCTTCTTTGCCTTCCTAATTGTTTTTTTTTACTTCTCTCCTAAGCTCTTCATATTCCCTTTTATGTTTCCTAACCCTCAATTGTTCCCTTATGTCTTTATTCATCATGGAGTGTCACTTGTGTTGACCTTTTTCTTTCCTTTTAGTGAAATATATTTTTCCTGCACAATGTGGAATATCATTTAAATGTTTCCCGTTGTTTCTCTACATCTCTCTTGGATAGCAGAGCAGATTGGACATGAGAGGAAAGATGGCCAAAAGGGTACTCTGCTCAAGACTCTGTCTCTTCTCATCCCTTGCCCACCACCATCCCCCAGAGAGAGCCACACTTGCTTCCTCCTGCCCTAATGATCGAAACTGCTCTTTGTACTATAAGGGTGTTCAGCATTGCAAGGGTTAATGTCAGACTGGAGAACAGTCCTGCCCACAGTATGATGTAGAGAGTCCATGATAGTGGACTGAGTACAGTAGTGGTCTAGTAGAAGTCAGCATGGAGTTAGTACCTAGTCAGGGCTATACCTTGAAGATGTATATAGTTATGAGTTACTAATAAACACTTGGGGCAGAATTTTTCACTGAGGGGGTGGGCACATGCCAGACCCGCTCGAGCGCGAGCGCCCCAATGCCATCATGCACTCATGTGATATTTTGGTCGGCAGGTGCATGCTAAACTTGAAAGTTCACCAGCCGACAATTAAGAGGGCAATTAAGCCCATTAACGGTGCAATTAACAGGGATTTTTCATTGCCCGTCCAACATTACAGTTGGCAGATGGGCAAATAGGCTAGGCAGCCTTTGCATTTTTCAGGAAATCTCATCCATGGGCAGGATGAGGTTTCCACGATAAATTAAAATAAAAATAAATTTATGTGGACAGCATTTTCATTATCTACATTTTCAGGGGACTGATTATGAGGCTTGGACAATTTTTTCCGGTTTCTGTGACCTTCATTTTAGGTTGTGTAAGTCTTCAGCTCCCTGAGGCAACTCTCTGTCTTCAGAAAGCTTTCATTGTACATTCCCCCACACCTGCACTGATTTCAGTGCTCGTCCTCCTCCCGCCCCCACCCTGGCAGCGCTGAGCCTTTCAGCGCGCGCTTTATGCTGGCCATTAATTGACCAGCCAGTGTGAAATTGCAGCCGGGGGCTGATCGCAGTCAGCAGTCTGTACCCCAGCCAATCCTGTACCCAACTGCGCCTGCCCGCCAAACTGAAAATTCTGTCCTTGATATTCAACCACACAAGCGTCCATACCTCTTAGTGAGACACTGAGCAAACCTATACAATACCCTTGCAGATGTACAGGTGGGGTATTTTTTGACAGAGCCCTTATGAGCTCCAAAAGCTACTGGATGTCTGCCATAGGCATCTTGTTTATCCAAGGAAGCAAACAAACATCCTGCCTTGATGAAGCTTTGATGAAGCCACAGGGGTTGCATCATTTAGGAATAATAGTAAATGGATGAGAGAGGCACAATGGTTCCACTAATGGATCCACTTGAGTGTGTATAACAATGTTCATGGCATTATGTATATGTTTATTTCAATTAATGAGACACTATTTGAAGTTCTCATTATCCCAGCCTGCTACTTTGTTCGATCCTGAATTCCACTTGTACAGTAGGCTTCCAGTGAATGGTATGACCAGGCTGGAAGATGAGGAAAGAGTGCGACTGTGGGAATGATTTGTGTTGTTGCTGGGGTGGGGTGCACAAGGTTCTGACTGCACTACCATATGGCCTAACACACTCAGATCAGTTGAAATATGCTTGTATGAGGCTTTCACTGGCTTCTCTGGCACTCAGCTGAGCTGCTGGCACCATAGAGGAGGAGGAGGAAACTGATCGCACTGCACATTCCTCTTCCTGTAGCTCCAATTCTCTCTTCAGTGTGATTGAAATCCCTTTAGACTGATGAACACTTCGGATAGACCTGAGGCTACCTTGAATGCCACACGCATGCAGTCAATGACTCTCTGCACTTGTGGGAATCTAGCTACTGCAGCATATCTGTGCCTGACTGGTCTCATCAGTGTCAAAGTGAACATAAATGCCGGCCTTGATAAACAAAGTATCATCACCTGGAAAGTGCCCTTGTGGACAGGAGATTGAGAGATCCTGGAGATGTCAACAGCAGATCCCTGGCAGAAGCCAGAGGCAAAGAAATTCAGGGCTGTGGTGGCCTTGAAGGTCACTGGTTATGCATGCCCTTTTTGACCATCTTGACAAAAAGTTTTGATCCAAGATTTGTAATAGTCAACCATGACCTGCCATGAAAGCTGGAGCTCCCTGAAGCATTGTTGCTCTATCATGTTGAGAAACCTGATTCTCTGCCTGTATTGTCCATGCTGGGGGTTGGGGGGAGGTGGGGGGGGCGGAAAACTATATTGCCTCCTTCAAGTTGCAGCTCCTTATCCATCCTCCCTCTCTTGTGGAGAGGCAGGTGTCTGCAGGGAAAGCAGCTGCTGCTGGTGTTGGTGTGGCACCTGGTGCTGTTGGTGTTGCTGATCATGTTGTTCCTCATCAGCAGTTCCAAGGTAGGGCTACATAAGGTGTTTCCATGTTGTGGTGGATGCTGACAACAGGGGAGATCACGTCCAGGTGGGTAAAGTCCAAGGTAGATGAAATGACTTCCAAAAATTTGAAAATCACTTTCAAACCAGTGAAATCAGGATCCCAGAACAGGTGCTATGAGCACAAACATTTCAGATAGGCAGGCCAATAGCAATGCATTTCATTCTTTAAAGGCTCTTCAGTCTGCCAGTTTCAGTGAACAATGACTCTCCATTGTGCTCCATTCCTTATTGACGCTGGTGAGTTCCACATAGCTCAGGAAACCAGTGCGTTGGCTGTTAAAGCTACGATGCTGGGTTAAATTCACAATTAATTCTCTATTTCATATTACTTATCCACCAGCTCCAAACGTTTCCCCACTTGTCTCCAAATGTGGCTCAATTACACCCAGAAGTTAATGGGATCATGTCTGGTTTGTAACCTGATGCCACTTTTCAGGACTTTAACTCTCCTGCCCTCATATGAATCTGCCCCCATCTAGGGAGTTAAAATTCTGTCCCACACTACTGTTTTTTTCCCTGATCAAGATGGATAGCTGCAACAAAAAGAGAAATGTTCTGACTTGAGTTGATTGTCAATTCACTATGATTTGTTTGTCGTTTAAAATGTGATTAATACGTCACATAGCCCACATATTTCTTCCATGATCTTTGTCAATGGCATTAAACAGTGGAGGCATGAATTCCTCTTTGCTGCAAACATGTTTTTCAAATTATTGGCACGTTTGCAATATTCATGTGGTAGTACTTCAAAACTCTTTCTTTCTTATAGAAATCTATGATTCTGTTATGAGTCAGGAGTACAGAAAAAGATTTTGGTTTATACCCGTAGAGCAGAAGCTGGCTTTGACGAGATATTCCTACCGAAAATGGCATGCATGAAGAAGTCAAAATCACACCGTGTCACTTGTGGAAAAAAATGTTATAAGCCGCATTTCTGTATAAGACAGCCTCAAATGCTTTGGTGATTCCCTGATAACACAACTGACAATTGAATAGCTGAGCTGCAGAGACTAGGGCTGGACTGATGTTCATTCCTAGGACAGCCGAATTGTCTGGTTTCAACTGGGACAATGGGAAGTGAACAAGAATTGCCCTCAGTGGCTTGGGTTTGTGAACAGAAAATAAGCCTTCCTTTCTACCTATTGCTGTACAGTGCTCCCTACTGAGAGGGCACATTTGTGTAAACACAGGATTAAGCTCTGCTAAGATGTCCCCTATGCTAGGTTAGCCTGTTAAACTTCTCTGTCCAGCTTCACAGTTGAACCATGGCCAAGTGAATGGGTACGAGGGGCTAACTGCTCCCATGAGATCATCTACTATCCAAGAGTTAAAAGCCTTCCTCAAAGGAAAGGGAGCTAATTTTCAGAAACAGAAATAAAATTGGATTTTATTTTCATTTTAACAGATGTGAATTTGCATTGTCCACTGCCTATTCCAACAGTTGTACATTTCAGTTCCTTAACACCATATTCCAAAAGATGGCAGTCTTCACTAAACAAAGCCCAGGGAAAAAAAAGAGAGAGAGGGAGAGAGGTAACCTATATATAGCAATGGTTATTCTGGTCCATTCTCTGAATAATCACCTGATTTTGTATTCATTCACAGTGACTGCTGCTCCTAGCCAAGGTACGACTAAAGATCTGTGCGGATAAAATATTCATTCATTGTTGGATGTCTAAACTCTATAAAGGTTCCGAGCTATTTAGGAGAAGCTATATGCTGTTTTGCAGCTGATGAATGTCTTGCCTGAAGCTGCCCTTTATCGGAAAAAGGAAACAAGGTACACGCTGGTTTCAGTTAGGATTTATTCTACAGCAGCACAGGGTTTGAATGGTGATAAATAATCATTTTGAAAATCAAATTATGGTCAAGACCCCAACTATGCCTAGTGGCCTATAAACTATTTTTTTTTAAATGGACACATAGGGCAGAATTTTCACCTCAGTGGGCGATAGTTCAGTCAGCACGGGGATCAGCAGCGCGCTCGCCGACAATTAGAAGGTTTGTTAAGGCCATTAAAGTAGGAACTAATTTAAATTTTTCACTGCCTGTCCAACCTTACAGTTGGTGGGCAGGTGAACAAGCCAAACGGCCTTTGCACTTCTAAGGGAACTTCATCCACGGGCAGGATGAGATTTCCAATAGCAAATAAAAATAAAAGATTTTACTTCTCATTCATAACATGTCCCTGCTCATGTGACAGAGTCACGTGATGGGACATGTTTTGTTAACATTTAAAAATTCTTTCATTCTATTTTTCAGAACTCTTCATCTCACTGAGGTAGCTCTGTGCCTTAGGGAGCTTTTCTAGCGCGCACCCGCGTGCATGCATGAAGTTCCCTGCTTGCCCTCACTGCAGCATGTATTTCGCGCTAGGCGGGCCTTAATTGGCTCGTCAGCATGAATTCACGGTCTGGCCCCGATTGCGGGCAGTGGTCGCTTTCCGACCGCCCCTGCCCACCGGCCGCCCACCACCAAGCCTGCCTGGTAAGGGTAAAATTCTGCCCATAAGAATTTTCTGTAACCATTCCACCCCTTCCCTATTTTCCCAAATGAAACCTTCCCCAAAGACAGCAATTTATACTGGAATATAAGCTGGAGCTTTCAACTTTGATGGGGACATAAATGGCAATATTCGATATGGTGCACAGATCACCCAAGTTCCTAACAATTGACATCATTGGATACAGAAAGGGTGCCTGCACCAATCTTGCCAGTTTTATGTCCTGAAAGTACTGTCAATGGTTTTGTGTGCATTGGTGTCTTTTGGTCAATTAGCTTTTGCTAATATATGAAGATGAACATTGGACATTAATAGGTTATATAATCATAGAACCATATAGCCAAGTCACATTGGGTTAAAAATGTGATTATGCTCATTGGTGGGAGCTGGGATCACAATGCACCTGGTGAAGCGGGCAGAACTCAAACTTCAGGGTGCCTGCTCAACTCAATGATTGCGGCATGCAGTCCAACATGAGACTCTCTGCTGATTGTCTCACGTGCAGAAGGGGGCGCAGGTACAACTCACCTGCTCTTCTTAAAGCCAGCCTTCACCTTTTAAAGGGGAGATGCATTCGGGCTGCAGCAACTGGTGAAACCATTAGCAAAAGCCTTTGGGGGAAGGAATAATACAAACAATGGAACAACAGGCCAGAGAGTGGATTTCCAAATTCTTTGATGGCAGCGCTGAAGGCCTTTGACCAGAAGGTCAAAAGGAGAGGGTTCATGTTTCTGCAGGGGCCCCTCAAGGCATATCCTGTGAAGGCTACAGAGGGGAATGCCAGGAGTCAGGTCTGAGGACCTGACTGCAGTGCCATAAAGGTTCTTTGATCTCATACAAGTATTCAAGGTCAGTGAATACATCTTCAAATGCCACACACTATGCACCACATTACCAACCTCACATGCTGCACATTGCACCACAGCCCCAACACTCAACCATCAGTAATCTCTTGCAATCAGGATGGCACACCTCACATTCAGATGCTCCATCTCATCGTCATACGCTCAGCATATTTTCAGCTCCCACATACTTCCAGCTATTCAGCTATAAAAGGCAACTAAACACTGCAACACATCCATTGAGACTAATCACTCACTACTGCAGGACAAGGTCGCACGTAACAGCAGGAGGCAGCAGAGAACTGGGGACAGGCATGCCTGTGTCTCTTGAGCCCTTTGAAGTTGAGGGTGTGCCCCATCATGGGGCCAGTTGTGATTGAGGCCGTTGCATCTGGTGTCACAGAGAACATTCAGGATGGAAGTGTGTTTCTGCTTTATGACTTTATCAGAACACACTTCGCCCTCATCCTGGTACCAGGCAGGAAGTACAAGCTACAGATAGTATAACGATGGATGTTTAAAATTTGTTTTCCACCCCATCTCCTTTATTCAACTTAACCCTCCCATTTTGTATTCTGCTTTCAGGCCCCCAAGAACTGTCTTCTGGATAGCCACTGCAGCTTCACCACGAAGGGTGAGAGCAAGAGCAGATGTCCGATAAAGAAACACAATCACTTGATGTGATGATTACAGCCACCAATTCAGATACTTACACTATGTGTCCTTTGAAGGGCGGCAAAGGAGTGGGGTCTGCTAGTGGCAAATCTCTTGAGCAGAAGTGGACTAAAGCATGGCGTGTGCACCGACTCTCAAAGTGTCAGGATTGAAACAAGTAGTGTTGTGGAGGTTTTAGATGAGGGCTTTGATGAAGCAGCATACAAGTGCATTGACTGGCCCATCACAGAAACAATTGTCACCGTCAAGGGCAAGGGGGAGCCCAGCTCCAATTTGGCACAGGCTTTGGACAGAGCATACAGTCCATCCTTTCTCATGTGAAAGTGGTGGCCAACTCCATGAGAACACTTGAGTATTCAACCGTAGCATCAGATGGCCTTAGTCTAAGTTTCCATTGCAGTACAGATAGGAGCATCCAACATCTGAGTGTTGCAAGCCTTGCAAGCCTAGCTTGTTCCCATGCATGTTCAGGCTGCTGCCATCATGGCTGAAGATACCAGTGCTCAAGGGGGCATGTAGACTCTCACAGAAATCCAACAATCTATTCTCCAGAAGATTACTAGGATTGCTGAGGCACAGGCCTGGGAGACTGCTAGTGGTCCCATAAAGCATGAACTCCTGCTGTTCTCTCTCAGGATGGAGCGTTCATGCTCACACTACTGCCACCACACCAACTCTCTTCCTGTAGCCTGTACTCAGTCATTGAAACCAGATTACTCGCAGACTACACACAGCCCATGTGTGGTGCAGTCTGAAGCTGGGCTCGCAAGGCTCAGAGATGCTTGTGGGAATGCTGCAAGGCAATTGGCAGTTTCCCCCTCAAAGACAGCAGCTTTCCACCACACATGTAGCAGTCACTGGGGAAGCACCGAGTAAAAGCATGAGGACGTGCACCCACAAGGCAGGCTGAGGAAATGCACAAGGGTGAACAGTTCCATTTTGAATGTATTATTGAGAGTGTTGTTAGATAAAGGTGTTACAGGGAGGTTTTATTTTGGTGAATTTTTTTTTTATTTCAGGAGTTTGTCCAAGAGGATGCTGTGATGCTATAGTAGAGGACATGAAAAGTCAGGAGTGTGAACCAGCAGTAAAGTGGGTGTGAGATTTTTAAAAAATAGAGTCTGATTAGCCATTCACAGACATCCAGTCCGGATGAAAGGGGTTCTGGATGCCTCTTCCTTTCCTCCTCATCCTGAGAACCAGGTTGTGAAGAACATAGCAGAGGCATGCATCCAAGCAGCAGAACCACTGCTTTGGGATGCCTATTGTCTGCCCCATGGTGATCCTGACTGCAGCATGACTTCCATTGTATACACACTGTATATGCTGGAGGAAAGTCATGAGTCAAATGTAGTGTGGGTAGTTTCAGTCACCAAGCAACCAGCCTCTGGTTTGTTGTGATGGCTTAGATATGGTAGGAATGACTGACTACTGCACAATGATAGCTGAGAGGTTAGAGAGAAGACTGTGAAGCCCTCTCTCCTCATGCACAGGGTCTCTATTATGTCCCTGATGCAGCAATTCATGGTGAATGATGAAATGTTGACAATGCTTCCGGCTCCTGCCTGGAAGGATCTGCTTGTATAGAAATTTAGGGCTACAGTGATCTACATGGTTACTGGCAGCACCATCCTTGCCCTGCTTTGCAGTTGCAGGTCTGGTTGGATGAGGTGGCACTTTACAATAATTACCTTGGTAGATTTTAGCTACTTTAAAGCACTGCTCTGGGGTGAGGAAGAGGTTGAAGTGCTCCCTGAATGTCCTAGGTGAGAAGGGCGGTCACAAGCGTAAGCCAATTTATTATTTACCTTTTAATGTACTTTTTAACCATGTAGCTATTTATTTATTTCTTTTATATCAATGTGCCTAGATTGATTGTGGTGTGGCCCTGTGTATGGAGTTTGTCAAATGGTAGAAGATGGAACATCAAGGTGAAAGAAGAACTCAAGACCAAAGATATCTAAGAACTGTGTAGTATGGCAGGGAGGGGTTATGATAGTTAATTTAGCCAAGACAAGACCTTGCTAGAATTAGTAAATTCTGTAAAATGAATTAAATTGCAGAAGTTCTTAAATCAGTGAAAAGAGACAGACTTCCCTTCGTCATGGTAAATAAACATGCATCTTTCTCTCACCTTTGGAGATTGTTAACAGTGTTAGAGATACAAAGCAGAGTCAGGCTGGTTTTGATTACTTTAAGGGTCATAGCATTCAAGGCTATTGGCCAAGTGCTGGTAAATGGGATTAGATAGGTAGGTCAGGTGTTTCTCATGTGTCGGTGCAGACTCGATAGGCCAAAGGTCCTCTTCTGCACTGTGGGATTCTGTGAAGGGTGACATTGGGATTCCTGCCAGGGGCCCAGCCAGGAGACATTTGGGGAAGGAATTGTGAACCCACTGACTTGTGTTGGGAAGGACAGTGAGGTATTACAGACCAACTGAAAGGATTAAAAACAGATTTTACCTTATATGACACAAGGCCAGAGCCAAAAACAGATAAAGGGCACGCAAAGACATTGCTGCTGCAGTGGTTAGGGTAACCTGGTCAGTCACTCAGAAGTCATGCTTGGAGGGCTTGTTGATGGATTGACCACCGAGACAGATTCCAGCTTGCAGGGAAACTAAGCAGCCAGTATTTTTGTGAATATGTGCTATTGCTTAATGGTTTAATAAAGGTGCACCCTATTTGGTGGAACAATATCCAAGTTGTGTGTGCCATTGATACCCAGAGTAAAGGCTAGTATTATTAGGCCAGGTAGAGGGTCTTAAACAAGTCCACCGCCAGGCAGGGTACCTAGACAGGTTGAGGATGTGAAAGCTTGCTGATATTAATGTCAAAACTTAATTTAAGTAAAACTTCCTGCATTTCTGGACACATGGTCAGGTTCACCACCTGGTTGGCAGGCAGGAGTGGGAATTTAGCCTTACAAGGTCACAGCTGGGAGCATGTACGACTGATTCCAACCAGTCACTGGGCAGGTGACTCCTAAGACATCAGGCTAACAATCCAGAGAGCTGGGGAATTCCCGTTTTCCTTCTGGAGCTCAGTGAGGGCTGATGATTCTCCAATAATTGGGATGGGGGAGGGGTGTGCAATGTCAGGGTTGGGGTGCTCCAAGGATTCCTTGCAGGACCGTGGAAAAGAGCAAAGAGCACTGCTCCTCCTCCCGGCTCATAATGAGTTCCAAGAGAGGGAAAGTTTCAAAATTTACCTAGACCTTTTCTGTCTAGTTGGCTTTTCCCGCCACGTTGCTGCTGCCAGGTGTCAGACATGCAGAATACCCCTTGCATGGACCTTAAAAATTATGTGCAGCGCCGAGCATATCTTCAAATAGGCTCTCACATGTTTTTAGTGGAGCTTTGTTTAGAGCCCGAATTGACGACATGAATATTGTGATGGCCAGGAGTCTGGTGGATTGGAGGCAGTATTTTGATTTTTAGGATTTTAATCTCTTGCCTGTTTTAAACTGTCAACTTGGGATGCGGCGAAGATTTAAAATCGAGGTCAACCTGCCATCAAATTTTCCTTATATGTTTTTCTCCATTGGTTGGAGTCCAAGTAAACAGATGAGAATGAAGAGAGGCAGCACAAAGCATGTTGTTATGAAGCAGATATTGACCTCTTTTTAGAAGCAGTATTGACGAATGTGATTTTACGCTTATGTTGCTGTCAGGAAGCCATGGAAGAAAATTATTATTGAATTTAATGCAACCTTGCAGGTGATAAGCATAGAGGAAAAGCGCAGGCGGATTTTAATAATTTTCACAGTTGTGAATGGAAGCAGCTCACAGCCAAAGAAAGGCAACATGTGGAGTTAAGATTCAAATATTCTTCTCCTCTCTCTTACAGAATGAAGAACTGCCATTTGGTTGTTTGATGAAATGATTTTGGGGCATTAATAATGCACATTTGCAGAGTTAACATAAGCAACAGCACTTGTGGACTTGTAATAATATGCCATTTACATGGCCAACACCAATTCATTTAAAGCAATATCAAGAGTGGTTATATTTTATATTTTAATTATAATAAAGAATGAATGAGCATCACAGTTAGAAGATTCAATTTTCAGCTGCAACAGTCTCGGTAATAATCTTGCTCAAGGTTCTGCACTCAGCACGCACTGGCAGGCCTGAATATTCTGAGAATGTTGCACTTTGATCCCAAGGAAAATCTGCATGACCAAGAACACTACTACAATGAATCTACTCAATGAAAGGAAAATGAGGTCCTGTGGGACTTGGAAACACCCATAGAAAAGTTGTCAACTGATTGATCAAATCTCCAGAGTTGCCTATTTATCCGCTTTTACCCAACAACATCTCTTCCACTCATGATACTTGTATCAGACAATCATTCACATATTGATAAACACGAAGCTTCTACCCCAAGAAAAAGAAATTTGGATGGGATGTGAAATGGGTGGCTGATCTTCTGCCAGCTGTTTCCTTATGAGCAGGAACAGACCAAATCAATCTGGTGAATTTCCTGGCAGATAACCTGGCACTAATAATCACATCTCTTAGTTAAACCTCATACTTCATGAGTATGCATCTTCAACAGTAACAAATTACTGGCTGTATTGCTTGGATGATATGAGACACAGTGACCATCTTTACCTTCTCAATCAGGATACAAGTTGCCTTTGTTATCTTCAGATTTGAATTTTCTACTGCGCTCTTGGCTGCCTTCCAATGTATGAACTTGAGATCATACAACATTCTGCTCCTTGCACCAAGTCTAGCTCACCAGTTACTCTGATAGCTGACTTACATTGAATCCCAATATTTTTGAACTTAAAATTCCCATCCCCACTTTCAAATCTGCCATGATCATATCCATCTATATCACAGTTACCTTCTTCAATCCTGTTTAGTTTTCTGTGTTCCTCCAATTCTGGTCTCATACTCATCTGCCACTCCCTTGACCCTAACATTGACAGCCATACCTTCAACTGTTTAGGTCTTAAGATCTGGAATCCCCTCCCTAAAAATTTCCACCTTTCCACCCTCTTGCTTGATTAAGTTTCTTCATAAAACTCTGTTTGAGCAAACTTTTAATCACTTCTTCTATTTTCGCCTCTTTTAGCTCAGTGTCAATGGTTGCTTGATTTTGCTCCTGTGAAGTACCTTGGGATGTTTTTCTACATTAAAGGTGGTATAGAAATTATTTTGTACAGCAAACAATGCTTGTATACAAGCAAACAACAAGTAACAATGGAAAGCAATTGTTTCCAGTGTGGCAAACAAGTGAAAGAAATGTGCAAATGATGGGGGGGTCAAATCTCTTAAGAAAATTTCTCTCCTGTAACAGATTATCCAACAAGAACATGAATAGAACTCAAACATGAAGCCAGCCTTTATAGTAATATAAGTGTTTCCAAAAACTCTTCTAACACCTCAGATATTTTGCAACAGACAAACTACCCACAGACTCTGTGGGTAGAACTCTGTAATTTAAATGAATGGTGGTCTTGGATGATACTAATAATCATTGAGTAAATGAATCATTCAATGTGAACAGTGAACCAAAATGTCTTTAAGAATTCTTACCCAGTGGGAACAATATTCCTCGGATAAGTTTTTAAAACTCAAATTGATCTATGAAAGCTTTCTCCATTCCACTAAAAATGTTCTTATCTGTACCCCTGGCCACAAGTCCATGCTATGGAATTAATTTTTAATGAAAATATTTTTTCTCTGCTCACCCTGCCACAACTGATTTCATTTTAATGTATCTGCTGCCTCCACAGTGGCAAATTGCTAAACCTCAGTGCAACTGCAAAGCAGCTAAACAAAACAGATGAGTTTTATATGCTGAAGCATTTTTTATATACCATAGATCAAAGCTAAAGTTTACTGTGAGCATAAAAGAAAAACAGAATCAAGCCCATTTCAAGTGCACAATTTATTTCAGATTTCACCAATTTGATTCTGAATTCCCAAGTACTTCGAGGCAGCCATGCACAAGATAGGTTGGCAAGAACAGGGATTGGAAGATCAATCAAATTCACTGCCAATTCTTTCATCCTTGTTAACTATTGAAACTTTATTCTGAGATTTTTGCAGAAGTTGAGGGATATTGCATGATTATTGTTAAATAGAAAAGTTTTCTTTTGATTGTTAAGTCTCCACAATTTATCCTTTTATATTTCCCTCTTGACTAAGTTACTGTTCTTGAATGCGGAAGATCTGAATTCACCAAGGAAATGATGAAAATGGAATTACTTTGATGGTTTGTAATCACTTCCTGTGGAATGAGCAGTGACAGAGTAAAGCCAATTGTCAGTGCACATCAGTTCATAACACAAAACCCTAAGTACTTTTACAAAAGCAAAGTGCTGTGAATGAAGTCAAAACATAAAACAATGGAATATGAGCATTCAGGCAGTATCAGTGAAGAGTTTCAGGTCAAGGACATTTTGTTAGAGTTGGAAAACATTAATATTTGTAAACATGTTTTAAGCAAGCATAGAGATGGATAAGAGGCAAGAGAAGAACAAAAAGGAAGGTTTGTGATAGGGTGGAAGGCAGGAAAGATAAAAATACAAAAAGAAATGGTGCAGGTAATGGGATACGTAAAGGAACAAAAATGGGTCTAGAGGAGTTGTAAATGGAATAGTAGTATTATCACCAACAGCTGCCATCCAAAAAAATGGGGGCAGAGGTTATGATTTGAAATTTTTGAACTCAGTGTTGAATCTGAAAGGCTGTAAATGTCAAATCGAAATACAAGTTGCTGTTGCATTGGGCTTCATTGAAACAGTGGAGGCGGTGTGGGCAGAAGCTCAGAGAATGAGAGGAAAAGAAAATTAACATGACAAGCGATTGTAAGCTCAAGGACACACACTCAGACTGACTGGAAGTGTTACGTAAAGTAGTCACCCAATCTTCATTTGCTCTTTTCAATGCAGAGGAGATCACATCTTGAGCAGCTAATTTGAAAGAATTACTAGTACATCATTGTTTCAATTGGAAGGAGTATTTGGGCCCCTCGATGGTGAGAAGGGAGGAGATAAAAAGGCAGATGTTACAGCTCCTGTGCTTGAATGGGAAGGTGCCTTGGGAAGGGAAAGGGCTGTTGGAAATGGTTGATTGAAGTCATGAAGGGAATGATTCCCTTGAAAAGCTGAAAGGGCAAGGGAGAGGAAGATATGTTTGATAGTGCCATCAGGTTGGAAATGGCAGTGGATGATCCATTGAATGTGGAGGCTGGTGGGATGGAAGGTAAGGACAAGCGGAACCCTATTGTGATTCCGGAGTGGAGGGGAAGAAGTGAGAACACAAGTACAGGAAATAAATGGACATGGCCGAAGATCCTGTCAACCACAGTGGGCAGTTAACATCCTTGGAAGAGAAGAAAGGAAGACATATTAGAAGTTGTTGTATGGAAGGTGGCATCACCAGAACATTTGCAATGGAGCTAGAGAAACTGGGAGAATGGAATAGACTCCTCCCAGGAAGTGGTTGGGGGTGGGGGGAATCTGTAGTAAAGATTGCTGTGGAAATCAGTGGTTTTATAACAAAGAAAATAGAATTAAAAAAAACTTGCATTTATATAGTGCTTTTCATGACCATCAGTGTCTGAAAGCCATTTAAACCAATGTAGCCACTGTTATAATGTAGCAAACGTGGCAGCCGATACATGCTCAGCAAACTCCCACAAACTGCAATGTGATAATGACCAGAATCTGTTCTTTGTGATGTTGATTGAGGGATAAATATTGGCTAGGACATCGGGGATAACTTGCCTGTTCTTCTTCGAAATAGTGTAATGGGTTATTTTACATCCAAGAACAGATAGGGCCATTGTTTAATATCTCATACAAAAACATCCAACAATGCAGCACACCCTCAGTATTGCACTGGACTGTCAGCTTTGATTTTTTTTATTATTTTCAAGGCCTGGACTGGGACTTGAACATGGAACTTTGCAACTCAGAGATGACAGGGCTACTAACTGAGCCATGCTTGGCACAATAGTGAATATTGGCTGATTGCCTTCATTTTTGGAAACAGGCTGAGAAGTCAGTCAAGGGAATTGAAGAGTCTGAAATGTAAAATGTGAAGGCAAGGTAAGGATGGAAGCTAGAAGCAAAGTTTATGAAATGCTACAGTTTGGGATGAGAACAGAAAACAACACTAATATCAGTCCTTTGGTTTTTTTTGGATGCAAATCAAATGTATAGAAAATAAACTGGCACTGACAGGGGAAGCTGGGGAGGGGGCAGAGGAAAAATAAAAAGGGAAGGTCTTTGATAGGTTGGAAGGTAGGGGAGAGTGACTGACACAAGGAATGCAAGAAGCAAGACAAAAACAGATGGCAATGGAACAGAAAGAGAAACAGAAAATGGGTCTAGAGTAGGAGTGAATTGCAATAGCGGAATCATTACCAACAGCTGTCATCTGAGAAAATGGGGCTGAGCTTATGAGCTGAAATTGTTGAACTCAGTGTTGGTTCCAGATGATTATGAGGTAATCAGCTGAAAGATGAGATGCGGTCCCTCAAGCTTACATTAAGCTTTATTGGAACAGTCTAGGAGGCCGAGGGCAAAGAGGTCAGGGTGGTGGGGGATGGGGGGAGGAATTAAAATGTCAATGAAAATGACAGATGATCAGAAGCTGAGGGTCATGCTTATGGATTGAATGGAGGCGTCCTGCAAAGCAATCACTCAATCTGCATTTGGGCTCTCCCTTGTAGAGGAGATTGCATTGTGAGCATTGAATACGGTATACTAAATTGAAAGAAGTACAAGTAAATTGCTGCTTCACCTGTAAGGAGTGCTTGGAGCTCTGGATGGTGGGACGGGTGGAGATAAAAGGGCAGGAGCTTTTGCAGGAAAGTGCCATGGGAATAGCAGGCAACATTGGAGATGATCAAGAAATGGGCCAGGGCGTTGTGGAGGGAACAATCCCTAAGGAATGCCAAAAGGAGAGTGGAGGGGAAGTTATCTTTGGTGATGGCACCACACTGGAGGCTGCAGAAATGGTAGAGGGTGACCTGTTGATTGCGGAGGCTGGTGGAGTGGAAGGTTAGGACAAGGGGAGCCCTATCATGGTTTTGGGATGGAGGGGGAGGGGTGAGAGAAAAAATGTGGGAAATGCAATGGACATGGTTGTGTGCTCTGTCAACCATGATGAAGGGAAATCCTAGATTGAGGAAAAAAATGATGACACATCGGAAAAGCTCGTATGGATGGTGGCATCATTAGAACCAACAAAGAACTGGGAGAATGGAATAGAGTCCTTACAGGAAGTTGGGTAGGAAGAAATGTAATCAAGGTAATTGTGGGTTGTAGGAATTGGTAAATTTATTAAAGATATCGATTTACAGTCTATCCTCATAAATGGAGATAGTGATGCTGGGGAATGGAAGGGAAGAGCATTCTGGACCAACATTGAGTTCAACAATTTCAAATCAGAACAACTGCTCTCATTTTTTTTTCAGATAACATGTGTTGGCAATAATTCTGCCATTTATATCTCCTCATGATTCATTTGCTGTTTCTTGACTTGTCCTGTTGCTATTGCCTTTTGCTTTGCATTATCGTCCCTTTTATTATTTCATCTCTCCTGCCTTCCACTCTATCCCAGGCCTTCCCTTCTGTTCTTTCCTCCCCTTGCCTTTCCCTGTTTAAAATTTGCAATTTTTCTAACTATTCCCAGTTCTGATGAAAGGCCATCAATCTGAAAAGTTAACCCTGTTTCTCTCCGCACAGATGCTGCCTGACCTGCTCAGTATTTGTAGCATTTTCTGTTCTTGTTCTTGATTTCCAGCATCAATAGTACTTTATTTTTGTGTGAGCTCAGTTGGAGCTTTTCTAAATCATAATGCCCTATCAGCAAGAGTGAAATCAACTCTCCTTGTACAACTAATACTTATAAAATATACAAGCAAGTACTTCAAATATTAGAAATCTGAAGTAAAAACAGCAAGTGCTGGAAATACTCAGCAAATCTGTGGAGAGACAGAGTTAAGGTTTTGAGTAAAATATGACTCTTCTGCAGAACAACACATTGCCAGACATTGCCAAACCTGCTGAGTATTTCCAGTACTTACTGCTTTCATTATAAAAATATACACATCCACTCACTAGCAACAGAACTCACGCAACTTTGTGTAGTGGAATCTCTTGTGACTTATTTTTAAATAGATCAACCTACTACCTGTGCCGATTATAACCGCTTCTTCACTGACACCAAAAACACTGACACACTCATTACAAGTACAGATTGAATTACAATCTGACTGACATATGACAAAATATTGCAGCCAAAAACCATGATTTGAATGAGGAGATAACCCAATTCTCATTACATCTTAAATCTTACACAAATATTTAACTTTTTCTATTCCTTGTTGAATTAGTGTTTCCTAGAGGAACACTGGTTTGATTCAATGACAGAAGCAGAGCTCTCACTGGATAAATAATAGGCATCTTACTCCTAGGCATGGTAAGATGAAAGCATTCTTTCAACTGTCAGCTGTTAAAGCAACTTACAAATGAGGGATGGTTCTATGTGTTGTGCTCCAGGTATAACACTAATGTATGATTAAGTCCTCATTCAACCATAAACAACAGCCATGTGGTGACAATTTTAAGCTTCGAGTTGAAAGATCTCCACAAGCACTGAAGGTAACATATTGCAACATTTATCAAAGAATTCCCAGGAATACACTACATGGCTTTGACAAAGGGTTGTATTTTCCACAAGTTTGATCCCTCTGGCAGGCCTACAGTTGGACATCTAAGTCTTAAAAGCAGGCTGTTTCTGTAGTGACCAGTGAAGTCAAATGCTATGACAGGGTTTGACTAGAAACATGACTAGTTCAAAAAGAAAGAATGGACTGGATTTTGCAGTCAGTGGAAAAGCACGCTCGCTGCTGACCACAAGGTGCATCTCGCTGAGAGACTAGCGATCTCTCTGGTGAGAATTTCACCTCTATCACCATGCAGTGGTATTTCAGCATTCTGTGCTGTGGATTCACATCTTAAAGCAGAAGAGATGTCATCAGGCTGTCCAAGATGTCATCAGCCAATCACATTAAAGGATTTTCATAGAAGACCACGACCCCATCTCCCTGCCCAAAGAAGAAACTAAAAGCACTAAAATAAAACCACTTTTATTTTTTTTAAATAGAGTAAGTTAAAGATTGGGACATAAAAATGGAATAAAGGTATTCTCAAAAAACTTTATAAAATGTTAAAAAGGTTTAACTTAAAAATCTATCAATTAATCATTTTGCCTCATTGCAAAATAAAACAGCTTGCACTCAATTAATCTGACCACAGAGCTATCATACATGTCAATAGGTGTAAACAGAGGAGCCATGGTGGCTATATTATCTGTATTTCACAGTGATCATATTTTTGGAAGGGGCAGAAACAATTCTGGGTTGGTATGTGGAAAATTGAATGGCCCTTGGAAGACATTGTGAAGATTGAAACAAGTGCATTCAGTCACAACTCTACCTTCTTACCATTGACTCTAAACCATTCCCCTCTGTCAGGCTGAACTAAGCTATCTCTAAAACCAGAATTTTGTGTAAACTAGAGATTAACTTTAAAATCCATATTCTATCTTTCACCAGGACAACTGACTTTCACTTCCTCAAAATTATCCACCTTTCCCCTGGCCTCATTCCCACCATTGCTGAGACCCTCATCAATGCCTTCAACCCCACAAGACTATATGGTCCAATATTTTCTGTGTCGGTCTCCCATTCTCCTCTATTCATAAACTCCAATGTCCAAACTCTGCTGCAAATATCCTAACTAACAATTAGCTCCATCCATTTGTCATTGCCATTCTTGCTGACCTACCTTGGCTCTCTGTTCCCTAGTGTGATACATTTAAAATCCTTGCCTTCACCTATAAATCCCTCCTGACCTTCCTTACCTCCTACCACCATCTCCTCCCAGCCCTATATTCCTTCCTCAACTCTCATAGAATGTTCAAAGCACAGATTTGGCTCTCTGCTCCAAAGGAGCAATTCACCTACTGCCACTCTCCTGCCTTTTCCCCATAGCCCTACAATTTTTTACTTTTCAGATAATGGGCAGAATTTTACGACAGCGAGATTTTACATTTCCGCTGTTGTCAATAGCATTTATAACGACCCACCACATTTTACGGCCCCATCCCCACCAAAACAGGGCCATAAAATTCTGCCCAATGATTCAATTTCCTTTTGAAAGCTTCAATAGACACTGCCTCCACCGTACTTTCAGGCAGTGCATTCCAGATCCTAACCAAAGATTTTCCTCATGTCCTTATTGCTTCTTTTGCCAATTACCTTAAACCTGTGCCCTCTGGCTCTTGATCCTTTCACAAGTGGGAACAGTTTCTCCCTATCTACTCTGTCCAGACCCCTCATCTGAATACCTCCATTAAATCCCCTCTCAATCTTCTCTTTTCCAAGGAAAACAGTGCCAACTTCTCTAGCCTATCCAGGTAACTGAAGTTCCTCATCCCTTGAGTCATTCTTGTGAATCTTTTCTGCACCTTCCCTAATGCAGTCACATCCTTCTTAAAGTGTGGTGTCCAGATCTGTGTGTAATACTCCAACCCGGGCCAACCAGTGTTTTGTACAGGTTTAACATAACTTCCTTGCTTTTGTACTCTATCTCCCTACTGATAAAGCCTGAGAGCTTAACCGCCCTCTCAACCTGTCCTGCCACCTTCAATGATTTGTGCACATATACACCCAGGTCTCTTTCCCCTCCACCTCTCTATCTCTCCGCCCCCCCACACACACACCTTAAACCAGCTTATATTTCAGCTCTTTCCTGGACTCGAACTCAAGTTCTGTCGAAGGGTCATGAGGACTCGAAACGTCAACTCTTTTCTTCTCCGCCGATGCTGCCAGACCTGCTGAGTTTTTCCAGGTAATTCTGTTTTTGTTTTGGATTTCCAGCATCCGCAGTTTTTTTGTTTTTATCTCTGTGTTTAATTGACTGCCACTGCTCTTCAAGAAATGCCTACCTCCTTGAAGAAGTTCTGTTCCTCTCTGCGACAAGATTTCCGGATTTCTCTGTTGCCTTGTTCACCTTCATTGCTTTCCATTTCTCTCCTAGTGTTTGACAAGGTGTTTACTAAAACCCGCTTTCACAGCCATATCTCCTTTCTCAGTGACTGTCTCCGTCTCCGACTTACCCCACATGGATTTCAACTGAAATTCCACCCCTCATGTTTCGAACCCACCCAGGATTACAGGTATCTCCGGGACATAAAAAGTTTCTCGGACTGCTGTTCCCGTCACATTCTGAAATCCACTCTCAGTGCCATGCGCCGCCATATGAACACACTCGACCTCTCCCTCCAGCAGCACCGCCGTACCCTTTTTCAAAGCTGCGCGTGCCCCCAGTTTCATTTTATTCTTCGGCTCATCCGACGCCTCAACAAGAAACTTTTTCTGTTTCTCTCAAGTGCTAAGGAACGCAAGCTCCAACAACTCATCGACACCAACACCCATCTAGGACCCTCCACCCCGGCCTGTCCCTCCGTCCCCACCCCATCTTCCAATCCCAGCCCCAGCCGTGTATTCACTATACCCCCTGACCTTCCCCTCTCCGATGCTGAACGTTCAGTGCTCAGCAAAGGACTTAGTTTCATACCCTTACGCCCTCACCTCAATGAATTTCGGGCTCGGCATGATACTGAACTCTTCTTCCGCCGTCTTCGTCTCCGGGCTCACTTCTTTGGGCAGGAGTCCTCTCCCAGTTCAACGGATCCTTTTACCCATCTTCAATATTCTCCCTCCACCTGGACCCCTCCCTCTGGATTCTTACCTTCTCTCGATCTTTTCATTGAGAACTGTCGGCGCGACATTAGTCGTCTCAATTTCTCTGCTCCTCTCACCCATTCTAACCTGTCTCTCTCTGAACTTACTGCACTCCATTCTCTCAGGTCCAACCCTGACATTGTCATCAAACCCGCTGACAAGAGTGGTGCTGTTGTTGTCTGGCGCACTGACCTCTACCACGCGGAGGCTGAGTGTCAACTCGCAGACACTTCCTCCTACCTCTCCCTGGACCATGACCCCACCACTGAACATCAAGCCACTGTTTCCAGGACTGTCACTGACCTCATCTCCTCTGGGGATCTCCCTCCCACAGCTTCCAACCTGATAGTTGCCCAACCTCGGACGGCCCGCTTCTATCTCCTACCCAAAATCCACAAACAGAACTGCCCCGGTAGACCGATCGTCTCAGCTTGCTCCTGCCCCACAGAACTCATTTCTCGTTATCTTGACTCCCTTCTCTCTCCCCTTGTCCAGTCCCTTCCCACCTACATCCGTGATTCCTCTGACACCTTACGTCACATCAACAATTTCCAGTTCCCTGGCCCCTACCGCTTCCTCTTCACCATGGACGTCCAATCCCTCTACACCTCCATCCCCCACCAGGATGGTCTGAGGGCCCTTAGCTTCTTCCTCGAACAGAGGCCCGAACAATCCCCATCCACCACTACTCTCCTCCGTCTGGCTGAACTTGTTCTCACGCTGAACAATTTCTCCTTCAACTCCTCTCACTTCCTCCAAATAAAAGGTGTGGCTATGGGTACCCGCATGGGCCCCAGCTATGCCTGTCTCTTTATGGGGTATGTGGAACATTCCTTGTTGCAGTCCTACTCCGGCCCCCTTCCACAACTCTTTCTCCGGTACATCGATGATTACTTTGGTGCTGCTTCATGCTCTCGTCAGGACTTGGAAAAATTTATTAATTTTGCTTCCAATCTCCACCCCTCCATCATTTTCACGTGGTCCATCTCTGACACTTCCCTTCCCTTCCTTGACCTCTCTGTCTCAATCTCTGGTGATAGACTGTCCACCAATATCCATTACAAACCCACCGACACCCACAGCTATCTCGACTACAGCTCCTCACACCCCACTTCCTGTAAGGACTCCATCCCATTCTCTCAGTTCCTTCGCCTCCGTCGCATCTGTTCCGATGATGCTACATTCAAAAACAGTTCCTCTGACATGTCCTCCTTCTTCCTTAACCGAGGTTTTCCACCCACGGTCGTTGACAGGGCCCTCAACCGTGTCCGGCCCATCTCCCGCGCATCCGCCCTCACTCCTTCTCCTCCCTCCCAGAAACATGATAGGGTCCCCCTTGTCCTCACTTATCACCCCACCAGCCTCCGCATTCAAAGGATCATCCTCCGCCATTTCCGCCAACTCCAGCATGATGCCACTACCAAACACATCTTCCCTTCACCCCCCTTATCGGCATTCCGTAGGGATCGCTCCCTCCGGGACACCCTGGTCCACTCCTCCATCACCCCCTACTCCTCAACCCCCTCCTATGGCACAACCCCTTGCCCACGCAAAAGATGCAACACCTGCCCCTTCACTTCCTCTCTCCTCACCGTCCAAGGACCCAAACACTCCTTTCAAGTGAAGCAGCATTTCACTTGCATTTCCCCCAACTTAGTCTACTGCATTCGTTGCTCCCAATGTGGTCTCCTCTACATTGGAGAGACCAAACGTAAACTGGGTGACCGCTTTGCAGAACACCTGCGGTCTGTCCGCAAGAATGACCCAAACCTCCCTGTCGCTTGCCATTTTAACACTCCACCCTGCTCTCTTGCCCACATGTCTGTCCTTGGCTTGCTGCATTGTTCCAGTGAAGCCCAACGCAAACTGGAGGAACAACACCTCATCTTCCGACTAGGGACTTTACAGCCTTCTGGACTGAATATTGAATTCAACAACTTTAGGTCGTGAGTCCCCTCCCCCATCCCCACCCCCTTTCTGTTTCCCCCTTCTTTTTTTTCCCAATAAATTATAAAGATTTTCCTTTTCCCACCTATTTCCATTATATAAAATAAAAAAAAAACCCACTAGAGCTATACCTTGAGTGCCCTACCATCCATTCTTAATTAGCACATTCGTTTAGATAATATCACCAACTTTAACTTTAACACCTATGTGTTCTATTGTACTATTGTTGTTGACATCTTTTGATGATCTGCTTCTATCACTGCTTGTTTGTCGCTACAACCACACCAACCCCCTCCACCTCTCTGTCTCTCTATCTCTCCGCCCCCCACACACACACCTTAAACCAGCTTATATTTCAGCTCTTTCCTGGACTCGAACTCAAGTTCTGTCGAAGGGTCATGAGGACTCGAAACGTCAACTCTTTTCTTCTCCGCCGATGCTGCCAGACCTGCTGAGTTTTTCCAGGTAATTCTGTTTTTGTTTTGGATTTCCAGCATCCGCAGTTTTTTTGTTTTTATCTCTTTGTTCTGTACTCCCTTTATATTTGTACCCTCTATTTTATATTGTCTCTTTGCATTCTCCCTATCAAAATGAATCACTTCACACTTATCTGCATTAAACTTTAGCTGCCACTTTTCCACGCATGTAATCAACTTTTTTTATGTCCTTTTGAAGTTTTACACTATCCTCCCTACAGTTCACAATGCTTCCAAGTTTTGTAGTGTTGCAATATGCCTTTAAGGGATAGCAGCATGCCATCACTTCAAGAAGTGTGTCATGTGATCTAGCCTCAGTTTCACTTCGGCTGGAGCAGAGCACACACAGACAGCTCTGATGTCAAGTTTTCTACCCATATCTGCCTGTTTGAATGTGCCTAGAATGAATAAATGAACCCACAATGTGTTTGCACAGTCCCTTATGAGTGATTGATGCCTTTATATCATAACACACACAATATGGTGTGTTGCAGTGGTTTCTTCTAAATGACATAATGCTCAGCCTGGCAGCAAGATTCAGTCCAGGTACTACATGGTGAACAGCCTTAGATTGTGCTACATGGCATGAGACAGCACTCGATGTTCTGGTCAGAATGCAATGGAGCCACAGCATCGGAGAGTTTTGAAATCACAGCTTGGTGACTGCACAGAGAGGTTTTGAAGACACAGTGCAAAGATAATGCGCAAATAAAAGCTGGTAAGCAGATGGATCTCTCATGGTGAGTGGGACAGCACATCGAGAGGACCAGTACCAGGTTAGCTCAGTTGGGAAAGGTGAGTGACCAGGATGTGGGCCAGATCGATAGCACGTGAGGGAGAGTCAAACAAAAAAAAATCATAAAAATTGGGCCGGAGAAAGTTGTGATTATAATGGGTGGAGTTTCAGAAAAGCACATGAAAGCAGATACAGCAACACTCATTCCAGGTATTATAGGAGAAGGAAGGTCAAAGGGATATTGTCAAAATCTCCACAAAATTCCCCAGATTGAATTGAGATGCAGCTGACCTCCTTTCAGAATTCAAATTGTTTAAAAGCATATGGTTTCTTGATTCAGGTGTATCTGAACTAGAAAAGCAAGCCTAAAAATTCATATAGCAATTGGGAACAAAGGTCTATAAAGGCTGAACACGTAAGGATTAACAGCAGAAGAGCTAAAGGATCCCCAAAAGATATGGACTACGTTGGAAGACCATTTCAGAATCAGGTTAAACTTCTGTATTTATCAACTAGAGTTCATGTGATTTTGGCAACAGCCTATAGAATGCACAGAACACTTCATCAGCAGATGGCAGAGAAAAATGTACATACTGTGATATTTCAAACACAGAGCTAGCAGACAGAATTGTTGAGTTGGAAATCGCATCCACTCACATGGAAGAACTCCAGAAAGATCTGCTAGACATACCCAAAATGTATTGCATTAAGGACTACTCAAGGATGGACCTAAGTACGAAGCGATCCTCGCAGATCAACAAAGCTTACAGATCCTAAGTACGATCCAATTGTTGACGCACTCACTAGAACATGTGCAAGGTGGGGCCTTCTGCATTCACCAAGAAAATGCCCAGCTTTACATCAATACTGCAAGGAATGTAGCAGAAAGGGCCACTGGTAGCAGCAGCGCGTGAGCAAAGCCGGATGCAACTACAAAGAGCCGTACACCGATCCAGACCATACACAATGGATACATTCAAGCACTAAGAATGAACCTCTGGTATCCCATCAGAAACACAGATATTAGGTGATCGACAAATCAGAAAATTATGATGATGTGCACAGTGAGATGAAGAACGGTGAACACATGTCTTGCACCATCAGTCTTGTGGAAAACAGATACCTTCACACCATCTGAAGTGTTTGCCAAGATTCGAATTAACTGCCCTAAGAAAGTTGGTAACTATTCATTATTGGCTAATATTGATACAGGGCCAAGTGCCAACATACTACCTCTGTGACTTCTAAAATATATAAATCCACAAACATGGAAGGCCATGGTGAAATCTATTGCTGTGAAACTTTCAGCACACAATCGTTCACATATTCCAAGTGCAGGATCCATAGTCCTGGGGTGCAAGTATAATCAATTCTCCTGGGTGTCACAGATGTTCTACATCATGAAGCCTAAAGGCCCAGCAATTGTAGGTGCACTGACATACTGTGACCTTGCACTAGAAACAATTCATGGAATTAGTCAGACATCACACAGCAGATTAACCTCAGTAACTACTCCTATTGCCTCAGTTCATGACCTAACATTGAAATATCCAGAATGTTTTGACAAAATTGGCAGTTTTCAGGGATCTACAACATTATACTTGCAGGAGAGTGCACGCCCGTCAATTGATCTGGTACATTTTGCACAATGCAGATGCCAGCAGCTATAAGGAGAAATAGTGAAAGTTTCTATAGTCCAGAAACTGTGGAGAACCATCATTGAAGGGCAGCCTGATTCAATTCAGCATGTACATAAACACACAAGACCACTTTTGCCTTACCCAGACAAGCTAGGCATCTCCCAGAGAGTCATTTTTAAAGACAGGCAGGTCATCATACTGGAATCGTTATGGCCTGATATTCTTCAAAAACTTCGTTACTAACACATGGGCAAAGATCGGATGAAAAGATTCACAAAAGAGACAGTCTATTGACCGGGTATGAACAGTGACAGTGAAGTCATTGTTAAGAAGTGTGAGGCATGTCAAGTCAGCACAAATGGCCACTCATTCCACACGAAGTTCCTACTCATCCTTAGTCCAAAATCACATCTGACTCTTTCTGTTACGAAGAGGAAGGGGTTTAATTTAAATAGTCCTGATTTCTAATTTCACCACCCATCTGTAAACAGAAAGGTGTTTTTGATTTTTGATTTCCCCCTTTTTTAGGGAGTAATTCCCAATCCCTCAGTTTGGTGTGATCCAATTTCTATTAATAACCCCACAGCAAACTTGAGATAACGTAAACTCAGAAGGGTAGTTTATTTGCACATACTCAATCATGAGAGGAGTGTCGCAATATGGCGTCCTTTTTCACTCAAAATAAACGAGTGGGGATAAAGGTAGGAAGATTTATCCGGCAAAGACCACAGAGCAAAGAATTATTGTTTCATCTGAGTCCAGAGTCCAGAATCAAAGTCCAATGATGTATCGCTTCAAAGAGGTTGGTAGGTTGAAGACCGATGCTGGATAATTCACTTTTCCAGTAGAGATGGCTTCCACGATGTGATAGGCATGCAGAGATGAATTAGTCTTATAGGGTGCTGGTACAGAAGTTCCAGTAGAAACAGTGTAGATGGTGGCCAGGTATTCAAACATACTTTTCTGAGCTGCTGCTTGCTAGATAGAAAATGGAAGACCAGAAAATGGGCGGGATTTTATGGCCCCGTTGTGGGCAGGATCTGCCCTGGCTGAGGTGGCACCCCAGCCAGAAGTCCATTGACTTGTGCCAGGACCGGGAGATCGCAGTGGCAGGCGGATATGGAAAATCCTGCCCAATGTTATAGGTTCCTCCATCTTGGGGGTCATGTCACATGATTCCCACCTATCCACTTTGCTTTTGACAAAGGATGTATATTCTTTTTTCTGGATTCTTGAGATTGTTAATATTCCAACCATTAAGAATTTCAAAGGAGGTTTCAGAGTCCTTTGCCCTAGTAGACTGGTGAACTCCGGGAGTTAGGTCTGGCTTATGAAATGAAGATAGCCTTTGTATAATTCCCTTTGAATTTTATCTCTGCAGCCCACAGGGTTGTTAGTGTCTCTTCAGAGATAACAAGGTTCCAGATTCTCTGATACTGCCAGAAAGCTCCTTTTGTTCAGTGTTACAGGCAAACATAGCTTCAGCCTTTTTAAAGTCTTTGTCCAGTTTTTAAAATTTTAGGAAGTAGCCATATATATATATATATATATATATATATTCATGAAAGCATAGTGTAAGGTACAACATCGCACTGATTTCACTGCCATCGTGGACTACTTTACCAAGTACCGATTCAACAATTGCACAATAAATCAAGCACAACTGTTGCACACACACTAAGTGCTACTTTCAGTTTATTTGGTATGCTTGGAGAGATCATTATGGATAACGGTCTGCAATTAATTGGTAAGCCATTTCAGGATATGTATGAGAAGTGGAATATCAATCATGCTACATCTTCTCATTATGCTAGATCTAATGGCCTAGCTGAATGAACGACTTGCATGGTGAAATCCCTAATTCTCAAGTGTAGACATAGTAAGCAAGGTCTACACATTGCAATGTTATATCTGAGAGCAACATCTTTAAGTGTAATTATTCCATCAACAGTAAGTTCAGGTTCGGCAGACCAGTGTGTACCAATCTACCTACTCTTACCCATCCTACTCTCTCAGAAGCTAGACAGTAGCTTTTAAAACTACAAGATAAGATGACCAATGTGCAGGATAAAAAAGTGGGTACAGAATTTCCAAATTAACAGTTGGGATAGCAAGTTCACATTCAGGATCCCACAGAAGGTGCCAACCAGCCGAGGTGACAAGGATTTGTTCAGAATCAAGGTCCTATGAAGTCATTACACACAAAGGTGCAAAGGTGAGATGTAAATTAAGATGAATCAGATCCATTCCAGATCCTCAATCACTGTACAGTCCTATTTCATTGAGGAATGCAACCAGGAACAACATCCAAGAATGACAACACCACAGATCATTGTTAGCAATTAAAGGAAACCTACATACAAGATCTGGGCATACATGTAGATTACCTCTACACTTTAGAGACTCATAGATTCACCAGTCCTATACACTCACGTAATGATAACTAAACATGAACATGTATCGTAAATAGTTACACATCACTGGAAGGGGGAAAGTACCTTTACAAAGAAAGGGGGATGTTGTAATATATCTTTAAGGGATAGCAGCATGACAACACTTTAAGGGAAGTTTGTCACGTGATCAAGCCACAGTTTCACTTTGGCCTGGAGCAGAACACAAGCACATAGCTCTGTAGTTCTGATGTCTTCAAGCTTTTGGTCCTTGTATCTCTGTTCACATGTGCCTAGAATTAATAAACAAACCCAAAATGTGTTTGCTCACTCCCTTATGAGTGTTTGGTGTCTTTATATCAATATAACAGATACAACACATAGCATTTGTAAATTTTGAAATTATGCACTGTACATCAAGGTATCAGTTGCTGATATATATCAGGAATACCAGGGATTCCACCACCGATTGTTGGGAAATGCCACTATAAACCTTCCTCCAATCTGAAAAACAACTGCTCACCACTACTCTTTGTTTCCAGTCACTCGTCCAATTTTATATCCATGTTGCTACTGTCCTTTTTATTCAACTCTAACTTTGCTCACAATTCTGTTGTCTGGCAATTTATCAAATGTCTTTTGGAAGTCCATGTACATCACACCAACAGAATTACCTTCATCCAACCTCTCTGTTGCCTTATCAAAAAACTCTTGCAAGTTAGTTAAGCACAATTTTCCCTTAACAAATTCATACAGGTTTTCCTTCATTAACCTGCATTTACCCAAATGACTATTAATTTTGTCCCAAATTATTGTTTTTAAAAGCTTTCCCACCTCAGACCTATTGTTGCTGGGCCTATCTTTACACCCTTTTTGAACAACTCTATCCTTCTGATGCTAACCTTCTGTTTATCATCACCCCTTCAATCTATGATCGGTGGTAGGGAATTTAGCTGCTGTGGATATAGCCATTGGCGCTTCTGAAATAAACCTCTCCACTACTCATCTTTCAAAGTCTTCTGAAGACTCATCTCTGACTCAGCTTTCAGTCATCTATACTGATCTCTCTCTTTCTGGTTTGGCACCCATTTTCATTGTACCTGTGTGAAAAATGCATCAGGTTGTTTTCTTTTGATAAAGTTGATAAATAAATTTGTTGTTGTCATAACAACAAATGAGATTTTTTAAAAACTGACTTCTATAGGTTAATTGGTGACTGGAAAATGAACAATGAATGCAGATTGATTTTGGAACTGTTGAATCAATGGGTCAGAAAAAAAAGGAATTTTATTTGCTGTTCAATATATTCTACCTAAATGTAGGCAAAGCTGGCCTCAATAAAAATATGGTTTGATGGTACAAATCAAACACCAGATGCAAAGCCAAATCTACACCTCATGGCAATATGATTAATTCACATTTCTAAAAACAAATACTTATATATGAACATTTGATGTTTCAGAATATTAGTAATTTGAAAGTGTTCAATATTTTAGCACAGCAGACAAAATACTTCCCAAGTTGTGTATCAAGCATCATGGAATCAATGTGCCTGCAAGGTGCAGGATGGAGGCTAGCATTTTTCATGTATTATTCTGTGGACCCACAGAGTATGTCATGGAGTAACAAGATTCAGCTTTGCACCTATTAGTCCCAATATTGTAAATTCCTGATTATAGGCAGCCAATATGAAGTAATGCTGACAGAGATCTACCTGTCCATGCAGTCAAGGAATCGTGGTTAATGCTGGGGAATGAGTTAGGCATACAAAGAACAAAAACAATAGAACTAAATACCATTAACAAATCGATTACTGTACATCTTTTTTGTATTACATGAAACAAAACGATTGGGTTTTTTAAACCAGGACTCAGGAGTGCAATTAGAATGATCAATATTACAGGGGATCCCAGATCCAGAAAGTCCCCCCTAATTCAAGGTTTGTGGCAAATGTAAGCAGTGGAACTTGCAGATAGGAATACTGGTAAGATCAATAAGCAGTCGTGTCAAATAGCCTGATACTCATCAACTGGTATGATAACAGTGATACGAAGACTGAAGAATGGATATTTCATCAAACTATCTTTTAATAAAATCTACATGAATATTAAGTCACCATGCAACACTATGGTATTATTACCACATGTACAGATTATCTCTTAACTCTCACTTGAATTTCTACATTAAACTTTCTGTTTGGTTTAGTCTCATTTACATGCCCAATTACTTTGCAGCAGCAACAACAATTTATATTCGTATAGCATCTTTAATGTCATGAAACATCACAAGGAGCTTCACAGGAACATTATAAAACAAAGTATGACACCAAGCCACATTAAAAGATAATAGGTCAGATGACCAAAAGCTTGGTCAAAGAGGTAGGTTTTGAGTAATGTTTTAAAGGGAAAAACTAGGTGGAGAGGTGTAGGGAGGAAATTTGAGAGCTTGGGCCCTAGGCAGCTGGAGGCAATTTGTTCCAAAATGATCAGTATTATAGGAGATTCCAGGCCCAGCAAATATCCTTTAATTCAAGGTATTTCTGATATTAGTGGTGAATGTGAGCAGTAGAACTTGCAGATAGGAATACTGGTAAGATCAGTAAGCAGTCATGTCAAATAGCCTGATACTTATTAGCAGATATGATTGCAATGATACTAAGACTGAAGATTGAAGGTTGAAGAAGGTGGATCACTGTCAGCTTCTCACAGACAATCAGGAATGGGCAATATATGCCGGCTTAGCCAGCCATGTCCACATCCCATGAATTGATTTAAAAGGCATACCCGCCAACAGTAGAGCAATTATAAATTAGGAATGCACAACAGGCCAGAATTAGAGAAATGCAAAAATCTCAGAGGGTTGTGGGGCTGGAGGTGAAAGGGGGTATGGTCATGGAGGGATCTGAAACAAGGATGACAATTTTAATATGAAGACGTTGCTTGCCTGGGAGCTAATGTGGGTTAGCACAGGGTTGATAGGAGAACAGGATTGCTGTGAGTTAAGATACGGGCAGCAGAGTTTTGGATGACCTGAAGTTTACAGAGAGTAGAATGTTGGAGACCAGTCAGAAGTGCATTGGAATAGTCGAGTCTAGGGATAAAGAAGGCAGGGGTGAGGGTTTCAGCAACAGACGAGCTGAGACAGGAGAAAAGTTGAGCAACGTTACAGAGGTGGAAGGAGGCAGCCTTTGTGATGACACAAATGAGAGGTCGGAAGCTCATCTCAGGGTCAAATATGACACAAGATTGCAAACACACTGGCTTAATCTCAGAACCCTGCCTGGGAGAGGGATGGAGTCAGTAGTTGGGAACAGAGTTTAAAGGGGAACAGAGGGGGGAGCCAAAGACATCTTCCCAATATTTACTTAGAGGAAATCTCCGCCCATCAAGTACTGGATGTCAGATAAGCCCTCTGATAATTTAGCAACAATAGGGGAGGTTGAAGGTAGTGAGGTAGTGCTGGGTGTCATCAGCATAAATGTGAAATCTAACACCAGGCCTTTATTTTTACAATGTTTTTAATCACAAAACCAAATAATTGAAGCATATTGCTTGACTTTGTGTGCAACAGCTTATTTATGAGGTTGAAAGATCACAAGATATTCAAGCAACCATTGAATTATGAGATCTTTTTGTAAAATTGAAATAAACTTAGAGGTATTTTTCGTGTGGGTAGATGCATGATCTTATGTGCACTTAGAAAAATTGAAAGTGTTATTTGGATCAGAGACAGGGAAGCCTGAAGATCAGTGTTGTTAGCTGCCAATTGTTGCTGTAACACTCACATGATTGATATTTCTGTGGGTATAGTATTATGTTATTTTCAGCTGTGTCAAGTATCATTGCAGGAGCATCTGAAGGTGACAGGACCAATGATAGTGTAGATGTGTACATTTCCTGAAATGTATTGAAAACATTTTTCTGATAAACCTGCAGTAATAATAGTGCAAAAGACCATAACCTGCCCTTCAGAAACATCATTGGCAATACGCCATAATGCACAGGAATGGAAAATAGATATTTAGACAAAGCGTAATGCATTATGTAAAAGGTCAGACTCTAGAGTCCATTACAATGGTGCAATATAATCTCAGGGTTTAGATAAGGGCAATATATCATGAGCTTCTTCTGTTGTAATCTAAGCATTTTAATTAAGTTATACCCATGAAACTCATTCCCAAATGACCATTATTTCATATTGATTGCTCCTAATAGACAATGTTACAAACAAGTAAGCCATAGTGTCACCCTGCTCGATGTAGTCAATGATATTCCTTGTTTTGAGACCAAAATAGAATATTTTGGAGCTGTAAAGAATGACTTTTATTCTTATAAATAAGATGACAGCTTAGCTGTGGTACCTTTTATTTTATGATTCACAGACTACAAGTGGAGACTTCTGTTCACTATGGCCTGTCAGCAGATCTAACCAGGAACAGTTTGTAAAATTTGCCAGTACAATTTGACCTCCATTTATTGGTTCTAATATGCTGAAACATATACAAAGAGATATTACATTGAGAATTCAGATATGGGCTAGTATCTTTATCCTTTATTTATTACTGATCTTCTCAGTTGCTTTACCCTGTGGTGCTCAAAGGATGGTACAGCCTGTTGATGTTGGAATATTTATGTTCAGTGGAAATAAATGCTGGAAACCATTAATTAAAAGTAAATCTAATGTCAATGTTGGAATAATGTGAATTATCTATTGCTCTAATGGCATGAATAATAATCCTGCTGCCCACTGATTTGATAATTGATGGCAATGAGATTTAAAATGATAATTAAACACGGTGAGCAATTATTCCCTGGAGCAGTAATTTGTGTTACTGGTGGTAGAATTGCTATTATCATGATTCTATCAACTGACATCATGTATTTTTTTTTAAAATGCACAAGGACAAATAATCAGGTTCTCTGCCAAGAGTTTCAGTTTGCCAGTGGTTTGGTGAGCAGGCATAACTGTGCACATAAACATACTACTCCATTTTCAACGCATTGACCAGTACAGTGACAGGTACCACAGACATACACATCAGCCATTCCAGCTGATCCAGAAGGAAATGGGATCAACTGGGCTAGGGTTGTATTGAAGCAACTATTAAAAATCTAAAGAAAAAAAATTAAGAAGCATCCTTTGAAGCAATGAGGAAATCGACATTGTGGCTTAAGAAGACACAATATTCCTATGTTCATTTGTTACCTCATCTATAGAAAAAAATTAAGTTATTCATACAATACTTAGATTACTGTGAAATCAAATTTCACAATGTGACTGCCACATTACAGTGCTTTAATGCTTTAGAATATTCACTTACTGTTTGCTCTTTTTCAATATTAATTGTGCCCTGCATGTGCTTTTGCACAACTATTGTGCTCGCCAGATAACCAATTACACTTAAAAATCATTTAGCTTTTCAGCTAAATTTTGGTGACCCTGCTCTGCCAAACTAGACCAATATCTGGCAAGTGGCAGCACTAGAGGTGCTCTGTGGGCTGGCTACCCATAGCTGTGAATTGATTTCCCATTGCCTTGAGTGAACTCAGTGCATTTGTGCTTGCACACACATGCAGAGCTCTACTTCCATTTTACAAATTCTAAATGTTCGGAGGGGCTGCCAACATAAAAATAGAACTTTGCTTTGTTTTATAAAGTGCCAGAAAGTCTTGAGTGCTTCTTGAATCCAGCCTGACACTACACTAGAGTTAGACAGCCTTTACTTTGGGCAGGGGTGGGGGCAGGTGCTAGAGGCAGTGGAGTGGGGAGTGGGGGTGTTCTCAAGCCCTGACTCTGGAGTCATAATGTCACTTTCACATTGCTGTGAAGTGAAGACTGCTTCACACAATGTAAACGTCAGGGTAAAACTATACCTTTAAGAGGTTTAGATGTATGTCAAAAGTTAAACATTGAAATACTGAAGAATTCTCCTATAAAAGACATGGGAACCAAGGGCCAGAACTTACTGTAGCTGGGCATCTAACTGCACCTGCTGTTTGGCTGCAAGGTTAGTTTTAAAAATTGTTACATGGCAAGTTACTGAAAACGTGAACTGATAACGTCGCTGTGAGGGAAATGGCTTCTGGGACATAAGTGAACAGGAAATTTAACTGCTGAGCTCCTTAACCAATAGATTGAAGGATGGTAAAATAAACAGTGCAAGGACTGAGAAGGAAGTATAAGTTATAGTGGGTGAATTCACTGTCAAAACAGGCACAGGAAGCAAAATAGGAGGCAAAGAAAAAACTGATTAAGAGAAGTTTGAAAAAGTCAAAGGAAAATTAAAATATACTTTAAAATTTTCCAATATTTAAATTTCCAACAACAATTAATACCTGAAGAAACTCCACACTTGTAATAGTTGATTTCAGTGCCAGAAAGGCTGATTGTCAGTACCTAACACTTATCACATTGTTAAAAGGGTACTTAAGACTTGAAATGACAAGACTAATTTTTGTATTGTGGCTTTAGCTCATATCTACAGTTTAAATGCAGCAACATCATATTATTAGTGCATGTTAATCATAATCCATTTAATGTTGAGGAAAAATGGTGTTTTCACAAAGCTAATGGCAGAATAGCAAAACCAGGCAGCAACTTTCGGATAGTCATTTAACAGTGCATGTACCTGCACCTCACCTGAAGTTGCCACAGCATTTGACCATAAATATCATTCAGTGCCATTAGCCTCATCCTTACTTAGACAAAAATCTGGAGCATTCTTAGTAAGATATTGTAGGTGGACCTATGTCTGGATTTTTATTTTTAGCACATCCATTTATGCCATTGGCACAATGTGTTTGCCTTTATCTTTGATTTTATGTTTAAGTGTTGCATCACTGATAAAATATCCTTGTCCCCTTTCTGGACATGAAGCTGAAAAAATAAACTTGCATTTTGCAATGACCAGATGAGAAGGGTGAACTGGCTCCCCTCCATTCAATATCCTCAGTTAGTCACAACAAAGATTTAAGTTTCTTTTTCACAAGGATATGCCTTTTCCAAATCCAAATGTATTTAATGATTTAAGCTGTGAGCAATAAGGAGACAATCAAACAAGGTTTTCTTGAGACAAAGAAAGAACAAATTTATTAACCAATAAACCAGAGGGGGAAAAATAATTGAAACACAATGTCACACACACAGGTATTAGAGATAAGGGAAGTGGAAGTCGAATAAAAAAGATGCTAAAATATATGGTTAAGTGTCCTTTGATTGTCCTTGAGGCGTAGATTTTTAAATGTTGTGGTCAATTTGGATAAGCTGGTTTCGTGGATGCAGAAGATGTTTCAATTATTATGAGATCTCAGTTCACTGGTAGATTTCCAGTGAAGCTGGCTTCTGGATCAGGTAATATACTTGTTCCGAGAGAGACAGCCCATCTTTCAGCTTGTTTCCTCTGTTAAAAAACCTTCTTTCAATCTCCCTGTTGTGGCTGCGGACTGGCCTGAAATACTTCACCCATTGTGTGTTTGCAAGGGGTTTGGGGTGGGTCAGTCTGTGGCAGCCATTGTTTCAATATCCAACACTTTGCATCTTAATGTCTGTTCCTCAGACAGTGAAGGGTGACTCAAAACGTCAACTGTACTCTTCTCCACCGATGCTGCCAAACCTGCTGAGTTTTTCCAGGTATCTCTGTTTTTGTAGTGAAGGGTGACTTGTTTGCTTTTCACCTTCCTCTTGGAAGGCGGCCTTGCATTTTAAATGGTTTATTCTGTCTCATTTCAAATTGCAAAATTTCCACTCAGTTGAAAGTTGAAAAGTTATACTTTCAAAACTAAAGGGATATAGCCTCATGACACCTCTGCACCACAAGAAATTAAATGAGATTCACTCTTATTTCATTACAAGGTATTAAAAAAACAAAAAAAAACACATTCGCTCCCATTCACTCTTAATTTTGGTCTGGATTATCCCATCAGTTCTAACTGAGTCTCTAAGATCTGGACAGGGCGTCCACAATTGCATTTGATTTCCCTGCAATGTGGGTGATTTTTAGATGAAATAGTTGGAGAAACAAACTCCAATAAGCTTGCAATCTGAGTTTTGAATTTCTCTACAAAGTTTAAAGGGTTGTGGGCGATATCAGTTGTGGTCTCTCTGTATCCATTTCGGATATATATCTCAAAATGTTTGAGAGCCAGCAATAAACTTAGAGTTTCTTTTTCTACAGTGGAATACCATTTCTGATGTTTGTTCAATTTTTTTGGAGAAGTACTCAATTGGTCTCTCTATTCCTGATCCGTCCTCCTCAGGGAGGACCCCTATTCCGGGTTCAAAAGTATCATTGGCTACTTTAAATGCTTGGTTAAAGTCTGGAGCTGCTAGCACTGGTTCGTTTATTAAAATAGCTTTCAGCTTCTCAAAAGATGTCCAGCATTTCTTGGTCCATACTATTTTTGCTTCTTTCTGTGGTAGATCTGTTAGCGGGGTAGCGACCATGCTGAAATTTGGGGCGAACTTGTGGTAGAATCCACACATGCCTAAAAATCTCTTGATTTCACGTTTTGTTGTAGGAATGGGAAATTGTGCTATTGCTTGTACCTTTGCTGCTCTGGGTAGTACTTGTCCTTGACCCACCACATGTTCTAGGTAGGTCATCTGAGCCTTAGTGAACTTACTCTTTGTGAGATTTGCCACTAGGTCAGTTGACTGTAATTTATGGAACAGAGCTTCCAGTTGCTCTAAGTGAGTTTCCCAGGTGTTGTCGTACACTAGGAGGTCGTCTAGGTACACTACGCAATTGGAAAAGCTGGCCACTACCTGGTTCATCAGTCTTTGTAAGGTGGCTGGGGCATTTCTAAGTCCAAATGGCATGACTTGACACTGGTATAACCCACCCGCAGTTCACAAAGGCAGAGATTTCCTTTTCATGGGTGGTCAAGTGTACTTGCCAGTATCCCTTGAGTAAATCTATCTTTGTAATGTAGGCTGTGTTACTTACTCTATCCATGCATTCTTCCAGGCAGGGTATCGGGTATAAGTCAGCTCTGGTCATTGCATTAACCTGTCGGTAGTTAGTGCAGAGCCAAGCAGAGTCGTGCTGCTTGGGCACAAGCACAACTGGGGAGCTCCAGCTACATCTGCTAGGCTCTATTAGTTGGTGCTCCACCATGGACTCAATCACCTCCCAAACCTGGGCCAGCTTTTATACACTTAGATGGTAGGGATGTTGCTTTATGGGAGGCACCTCTCCCACATCATTGAGAGCTAAAGTGGTGCGGCATAGCTTGTCTCTACATAGGCTTTTAAATGAAGTGAGCAATCTCATCAGGTCTCCTCGCTGTTCTGTATTTAGATGGGCGAATATGGTGTCCAATTTTGCTAGAATTTCTGTGTTTGCTAGCCAGACAGTAGGGGGTTCAATGTGGACCTTACCCATGTCTACCTCCAATTCATTCTCACTATTCCTCTTGCCCTCTAGGTCGGTAGCTATGGGACAGATTTAAACCTACTTGTCCCCTTCTCGGCTACGGTGTTGTTTGAACATATTCACAGCCTTTGCTTCTTCCTGGGGTCCAGGGTATCAATTAGATAGTTTACTTCCCCATGCTTCCCTGCTACTCTGTATGGGCCACTGAACCAGGCTTTAAAGGGCTCACCCAGTATTGGTAGTCTCCTGGCTGAAAGGCTCAGGCTTTGTCATGTTTGTCTGCCGGTGTTTTCATAGCTGTCTGGGAGATTTTTGAGTGTACTCGGGCCACATCACAGGCTCTTGTGAGTCGCTCATGGAACACGGTTACATAGAGACTTCCTCCTATGGTTCCAAAAACCTCTACTTCATTAGTTTCAGAGGACCTTTCACTTGGTGTCCGTAAACCAATTCGAATGGAGTAAAACCAGTGGACTCATTGCTTATGTCCCTGGTAGAAGAAAACCTAATCCTTTAGCAAAGTCATTTTTTAAAAAATACATTCACAGGATATGGGCTTCGCTGGCTGGGCCAGCATTTATTGCCCATCCCTAGTTGCCCTTGAGAAGGTGGTGGTGAGCTGCCTTCTTCAGTTCATGTGGTGTAGATACACCCACAGTGCTGTTAGGAAGGGATTTTGACCCAGCAACAGTGAGGGAACAGTGATGTATTTCCATGTCATGATGGTGAGTGACTTGGAGGGGAACTTCATGTGGTGGTGTTCCCATCTATCTGCTGCCCTGGTCTTTCTAGACGGAAGTGGTCGTGGGTTTGGAAGGTGCTGTCTAAGGAGCTTTGGTGAATTCTTGCAGTGCATCTTGCAGATGGTACACACTGCTGCTAATGTACGTTGGTGGTGGAGAGAGTGAATGTTTGTGGATCTAGTGCCAATCTAGCGGGTTGCTTTGTCCTGGATGGTGTCAAGCTTCTTGAATGTTGTAGGAACTGCACTCACCCAGGCAAGTGGGGAATATTCCATCATACTGCTGACTTGTGCCTTGTAGATGGTGGACAGGCTTTGGGGAATCAGGAGCTGAATTAGCCTCCTAGCCCCTGACCTGCTGTTGTAGTCACAGTATTTATATGGCTAGTCCAGTTCAGTTTCTGGTCAATGGTAACTCCCAAGATGTTGATAGTGGGGTATTCAGTGATGGTAATGCCATTGAATGTCAAGGGATAATGGTTAGATTCTCTCTTGTTGAAGATGGTCATTCCCTGGCACTTGTGTGGCGTGAATGTTACTTGCCACTTGTCAGCCCAAGCCTGGATATTGTCTAGGCCATGCTATATTTGGACATGGACTGCTTCAGTATCTGAGGAGTCGCGAAAGTTGCTGAACATTGTGCAATTATTTGCAAACATCCCCACTTCTGACCTTAGACCTTATGATGGCAGGAAGGTCATTGACGAAGCAACTGAAGATGGTTGGGCACAGGACACTACCCTGAGGAACTCCTGCAGTGATGTCCTGGAGCTGAGATGATTGACCTCCAACAACCACAACCATCTTCCTTTGTACTAGGTATGACTCCAATCAGTGAAGGGTTCCCCCCACGCCCCCCATTGACATTGACTCCAGTTTTGCTAGGGTCCTTGATGCCATACTCAATCAAATGAGGCCTTGATGTCAAGGGCAGTCACTCTCACCTCACCTTGGAAGTTCAGCTCTTTTGCCTATATTTGAACCAAGGCTGTAATGAGGTGAGGAGCTGAGTGGCACTGGCAGATACAAAATTAGCATCAGTGAGCAGGTTATTGCAAAGCAAGTGCCACTTGCTAGTACTGTTAATGACTCCTTCCATCAGTTTACTGATGATGATGAGTAGACTGATAGGGCGATAATTGGCCAGTTAGGATTTGTCCTCCTTTCTGTGTACAGGACATACCTGGAAAATTTTCCACATAGCCAGGTAGATTCCAGTGTTGTAGATGTACTGGGTAGGGGTGTGGCAAGTTCCAAAGCACAAGTCTTCAGTACTATTGCTGGAATATTGTCAGGGCCCATAGCCTTTGCACTATCCAGGACCTTCAGCCGTTTCTTGCTATCATGTGGAGTGAATCGAATTGGCTGAAGACTGGCATCTGTGGTGCTGGAGACCTCTGGAGGAGGCCAAGATGGATCATCCACTCAGCACTTCTGACTGAAGATCATAGCAAATGCTTCAGCCTTATCTTTTGCACTGATGTGCTGTGCTCCCCCATCATTGAGGATGGGTATATTTGTGGAGCCTCCTCCTCCAGTGAATTGTTTAATTGTGAACCACCATTGACAACTGGATGTGGCAGGACTGCAGAGCTTAGATCTGATTCGTTGGTTGTGGGATCACTTAGCTCTGTCTATCACTTGTTGCTTATGCTGTTTGACATGCAAGTTGTCCTGTGTTATAGCTTCACCAGATTGACACTTCATTTTTAGGTAAGCCTAGTGCTACTCCTGGCATGCCCTCCTGCACTCTTCATTGAATCAGGGTTGACCCCCTTACTTGATGGTAATGGTAGAGTGGGGGAGCACAGCACAGTGGTAGAGTGGGGGATAAGCCAAGCCATGAGGTTACAGATTGTGTTCCAGTACAATTCTGCTGCTGCTAATGGCCCACAGCACCTCATGGATGCCCAGTCTTGAGTTGCTAGATCTGTTTGAAATCTATCCCACTTAGCACGGTGGTAGTGCCACACAACACGATGGAGGGTATCCTCAATGCGAAGGTGGGACTTGGTCTCCACAAGGACTGTGCGGTGGTCACTCCTACTGATACTGTCATGACAGATGCATCTGCGGCAGGTAAGTTGGCGAGGATGAGATCAAGTATGTTTTCCCTCTTGTTTGTTCCCTCACCACCTGCCACAGACCCAGTCTAGCAACTATGTCCATTAGGACTCGGCCAGCTCGGCCAGCAGTGGTGTTACTGAGCCAATCTTGGTGAAGGACATTGAAATCCCCCACCCAGAGTGCACCATTGCATCCTCAGTGCTTCCTCCAAGTGGTGCTCAACATGGAGGAGCACTGATTCAGCAGCTGAGGGAGGGCAGTACATAGTAATCAGCAGGAGGTTTCCTTGCCCATGTTTGACCTGATGCCATGAGACTTCATGGGGTCCGGAGTCAATGTTGAGGACTCCTGGGGCAACTCCCTCCTGACTATATGCCACTGTGCCACCACCTCTGCTGGGTCTGTCCTGCCGGTGGAACAGGACATACCAGGAATGGTGATGGTGGTGTCTGGGACATTATCTGTTAAATAGGATTCCGTGAGTAACAGCCTGTTGCTTGACTAGTCTGTGAGACAGCTCTCCCAATTTTGGCATTAGTTCCCAGATGTTAGGAAGGAGGACTTTGCAGGGTCGACAGGGCTTAGTTTGCCATTGTCGTTTCCAGTGCCTAGGTCGATACCGGGTTTTGCATCCAATTTCATTCCTTTTTTGAGACTTTATAGCAGTTTGAGTGCTCTCATGGGGGTATTTCTGGCAGTATGTCCTGATCATTGTTTTTTAGGATCTGGTGGTACTGTTCTAGCACCCCCTGCAAAAGCTGGGTCATTCCCAGGTTACCCATGACTTCCTGGAAATTTGAGCCCTGATTGGACTGGACCTTGGTGGGCAGTCCATACCAGGCAAAGAATTATGTTAATTCCGCCCCACTATTTTGGCAGATATGGTTCTCAGGGGTACACCTTCTGGGAAGCAGATAGCCATGTCCATGATGGTGAAGATATGTTTTGGGCATGGGCTACACACTGTTCACTTGCACCTTGCTAAATGGTTTCCCAAAAGCCGGCACAGGAATCATAGGTGCAGGCTTTTTTGCCGGTTGGGGTTTTCCTACAACCTCCAGTATGGCAGGTTCTGCAAAACCTTACTACATCCATGTGGAGATGTGACCAGTAAAAATGCTAGCTAATGCGGGCTTGGGTTTTTCATATACCAACATGTTCAGCCATTGGAATTTTGTGTGCTAGCTGTAATATTGTACCTCGGTGTTACCACCTCCTGGTGGATCGCTGTCCACTGCTTATTTGCAGGTCTATGAGGGTGTCTCCACTTCCTCATTTTTAATATAGTAGCACAGGGATTACCTCTACCTGAGCTTCGGTTTGGGCAGTCTGAGCTAAGTTTTTTAACAATGGGTCAGCTTGCTGAGCCGCAACCAAGGAAGCTTATTATCTCTTTAGCATCCTCTAGACACCCGAAAAATGTCTCAGGTAACCAGACAGTAGAGTTATCGGTCTGCAGTGCCTCTTCAGCCTCCTCTGACTGAGTTTGTCTGGCTACAGATCGGGTTACCACACAGCCAGGGAAAATGCCTGGTACTTCCTCCAGCAGCTGTTCTGTCTCCCTGACCTTAGTCAACTTCTCTTAGACTGGTGGGGATGCTATCGCTTTTGATCCCACCAGGTCATTGCCAAGGAGCAGGTTGACCCCAACCACAGGCAAACTGGGGATGACTCCCACAGTCACTGTTCCTGACACAAGGTTGCATTCCAGGTGCAACCGCTATAAGGGGATGGGCATGTACCCTCCTTCAATAAGCTTTACCAGCACCTTGACACTTACTGCACTCTGGTGGAACGGTTATACTTTTTCCCAGCAGCAGAGTTTGGCTGGCCCCTTATCCCTCGGCATCACTATAGGCTTAGCTACCTCGGGAAATATGGTCACTCTTCCTTTTTATACAAAATCCTCGTAACTCTCAGGGATTTTTAAAAACTCACCCACACTCACAGGGATTTGCTGTCACAGTCAGAGCCATAGCCTAGTCTGCTATGCTCTCTGTCTGACTCCCATTTTCTGTGCAGAGTTTGTGTGCCTCAACAAATCCCATGGGCTTTTCCCATAACCTCCACCAATTAGCACAGAAGTGTCCTGCCTTGCAGCAGTTAAAACACACAGGCTTCTTGGCTTCATTCCTCCTCTCAGCACCATCCTTTCTAGTCTGAGGAGGATCCCTGTGTTTCCAGCTGTCCCTTCTCTCCCAGGGGTCCTCACTTCCTTATTACTCTATCCTTCGCAGTTGGTTGGGGGTGACCAGGGAAGGGTTTCCTTTGGGATGAGGGTTTGTGGATAAGCTCATAATCATCAGCTGGAGTTGCTGCCTGCTTGGCCTCTGTTACTCTCTGTTCCTCTATGTGAGTTTTTAAATCGGGAAAGGCATGTAGGTTTTGAATTCCTCGAGGAGATTTCTTTCATGATGGTTTTCATAGGTGGCCTCAATTTTAAGCACCCATTCCCAATTATCAAAAGAGAGCTGCTTAAGTCATTCAAATTTCAGGTACACCAGGTCAGGCCATTTCCTGAGGGTACAGAAATTCTGACAGTACGCCTCTGACACTAACTGGTGCGCACTTAAAATAGCCCTTTTTTCTGCCTCATAGCTTGTGGCAAGAGGAAATAATGCTTGTGCGCTTTTCCTGTTAACTTACTCTGCAACAGCAGGGACCAGTGTTGGGCTGGTCACTTTAACCGCTGTGCTACCCATTCGAAAGACAAAGAATGCATCCACTTCTTCCTCATCAAATTTAGGGGCTAAATAGGCAAACTTGAATACCACAGCCCTTAAATCTGAGCTCGGGGTGTCTTTGATGGATACAATGGGGTCACCCCTTCTCAACCCAAGCTGTTTTAATTTAAACTCCCATTCTCTTTCCCTTTGCTGACTCTCTCTCTCTCTCACTTTCTCTTTCCTTAAATCCTAGTGCCAAATTCCACTGCTCCAATCTTAATTTTTTTGCCATTAATTTATCTATTTCAGTACATGGTAATCAGCAGGAGGTTTCCTCAATTTCCACCTCTAGGTATTTTTGCCTCTTGTTTCAAAATTTCTGTTTTTCTGGCTTTTGAGTGGAAACCCATCTCTAAGTGCCTAGCTACACCTTTTAATTCTTCCAAGGACAGTAACCTTAACTTCTTGCCAGTTATCTCATACTGTTTTATGAAAGCATTGATATCGAGTGCAGACATTTTAACACTTTAGTATCGCAGAATTGAAGGAACAATTTACTTCATGACTTCAATTCTTTCATCAGTCTGTGAGCATGAATCCAGATATGAGCCCCCAGTTTTGTTGTGACCAGGTGAGGAGGTATGAATTGGCTCTCCTCTATTCAACCTCCTTGGTTGGCCACAAAGGTTTAAGTTTCTTTTTCATGAGGATATATCTTTTCCAAATCCAAATGTATTTAACTATTTAAATCCAGGACAAAGCAGTCAATTTAATTGGTACCCCATCCACAAACATGCACTCCCTCCACCACCGACGAACAGTAGCAGCAGTGTGTACCATCTACTGCAGGGACTCACCAAGGCTTCTTAGGCAGCACCTTCCAAATCCATGACCACTGCCATCTAGAAGGACAAGGGCAGCAGACACATAGGAGCACCACCACCTGGAATTTCCCCACCAAGCCACTCACCATCTTGACTTGGTAAGCATATTGCCGTTCCATCACTGTGGCTGGGGAAAAATCCTGGAACTCCTTCCCTAACAGCAGTGTGGGTGTACCATACCACACAGACTGCAGTGGTTCAAGAAGGCAGCTCACCACCACCTTCTCAAGGTCAAATAGGGATGGTCAATAAATGCTGGCCTAGCCAACGAAGCCCACATCCTATCAATGAACAACAAAAAGCTGTGAGAAATAAGGAGCCAATCAAACAAGGTTTTCTTGAGCTAAGAAAGGAGCAAATTTATTTACCATTAAACCCGAGGGAAAAAAAATATTAAAAACACAATATCACTGTTATGACACAGCAGATGATGTGTGCCAGGCGGATCAAATTCTTGAGGGAAACTTGAGCAAGCGGTCACAATGATTTTGCAATTTGTATTTTATTTCAAAATATGTGCCTTGAATTCAGTAGTAATAAGTCCACCAAGGCTTAGAGGTTTTACAAAATTAAATTAAATATTTATTAACAAAATAAAAGATTTCAAGCAATACACAGGGTGACAAATTACAACTATAACTACTCCTAAAACCCCTAGTTAATCTGGCTTCCAGTTACATACCCGTTAAGGCAACAGTAAAAACAAATAGATTTAAATGGACCCTGGCATGCAACACAATACCCTGGACCGTGATATTCAAACTGAGTTTTCTCAGCTTTAGTCCCTGTAGACAGCAACTTGATACACAGAGACTGGAGGCTTTTCACACTTGTATTAGATCTTGGAATGCCTTCCCTTTTTCACATAGTCTGTTCTCCTTTAAACATGTTTCTCCCTTTTAATACAAATTTCATTGTTCCCATGTTTTTGCAACTTTACTTCTCTGATGATATAAATCTTTCATAGTACTAATTTTATCAGTAACCTTTAGGAAAAATAAACAGTGTTTGGCTTGGCTTCTTCTGGCTAGGTATAACATCTTACCGTCTCTTTGAAATTCAAACTACTCAGGTTTATCTAAATATTCAAATTTTCCTTACACCTCACAGTCTAAAACTTCAGCCATGTTTACGTATTTAGCATTTCAAACCTAGCTTCTTGTTGATAACTCAAAGATTCCAGACCAGCTGTTTCCAATTCAATTAAATCACACACACAAACACACACACAAACACACGCACACATGAACACAGAGAAACTAATCCAAATCTCACTAATGACCTACTTTTACAATAAATTACAATAATATTATGAAGAGTATTATATTTTCATGACAGTCACACAGATACACACATAGAGGTGTCAGAAATAAGGGGTGTTAGAGTCCAATAAAAAAAAGTTAAAAGAATACATGGTTAAGTGTCCTGTGATTGCTCTTGCGGTACAGATTTTTAAACGTTGCGGCCAATGTGGATGAGCTAGCTTTGTAAATGCAGTCAGGCATAAAAATTATATGAGATCTCAGTTCAGTAAATTGTAGTGTTGGCTTCCAAACTGGGTAATACACCTGTTCTAAGAAAGAGCAAGAGAGAGAGAGAGAGAGAGAGAGAAACCATCTTCAGCCTATTTCCTCTACTGAAAACTTTATTTCATCTCTCTGCAGTGGCTGCAGTCTGGCTTGAAATACTTCACCCATTGTGTATTTCCAAAGGGTTTGAGGTGTGTGTGTCTGTGGCAGCCATTGTTTCAATATCCAGCACTTTACATTTTAATGTCTCTTCCTCAGCGACGAGCTTCGATGGGCGATGTTTGTTTTTCACCTTCCTCTTGGAAGGTGGCCTTAAATTCTTAAGTGGTTTGTTATGTCTCATTTCAAATTGCAAAATTTCAAGTTGGTTGAAAGTTGAAAAATCATACTTTCAGAAATAAAGGGGCATAGCCTCATGACAATTTATATAGCACTTTTCATGTTCTCAGGAAAACTCAAAGTGCTTTACAGCCAGTTAATTGCTCATGAAATGTAGTCATTTAGGTAGATGAAGTGTAAATATGGTTGTTTCTATTACTGACATTGTTTAGTAGCTGTGGAACATTGGTAGCTAAGATTGGAATATCTCCTATTTTCATCAAAATGTAGTAAAATTTCAGGTAATAAACAGTATTGACATAGGCTTGCATGAGGGAGATCAGCCTGAATCTATTTCAGTAGCTTCAAAAATTTAAATGTTTGATTCCAAATCCTTGATCAGTCTTCTTAAACCGCTATAGATTCTTTAAGCCACTAGTCATGTGCTTATAAATCTGAAGCTGCACTTACAAAAAGGCCATGACCATCATTGCATCGCCACAATGTAACCTGGGTAACACCTGGATATATCCAAATTGGGTAATTTCAAAGAAGACTTTGTGGATCCCCTGCATTGGGATATTGTAATTAAAGGCAAAGAAAGCACTCACATTATTAATAATATTCACACAAAGCACTTGCATTCCTTTATTTATAAAATCAAGAGTGAGGAATAGTCTTGAGAATAAGATACTCCCATAACAAACCTCCTTATGGCACCTACACCTAAAGACAGTCTAAGGAATGGGAACACTTTCACTCAAGAATGTACAATGAGGAAAAGGGAAATAGTTAAACAAATAAGTAGAAAATGTACATTGATAATCAAATGCAAAACTTCTTTAAATCTTCACAACATATTAGTCATACATCAACAGAATGTCAACAGGTAACAGAATATAGGAATTCTTTCAATAATTATAGACTTCGACATGTATTGCTGTTACAAGGTTACAATTCACATTATATTTTATTAGAAAATGCGATTTAATTAAATAATTTCCTATCTAGAAAAATTGATAAATCTGACAAAAAAGACATCACAATACAGGAATCTCAAAATGAACTTCAATTCTTATCATCTCTTAGTGCCACTCATGGGAGGTAAGTCTGACAACCTGACTCAACATGTAATCAGCTAATATTATTGTGATATATAATAAACTAATTCAACCATAATCTTGTTTGTCACAATTATTGTAATTTTCGAAGGAAAGCAAAATTAAGAGGCCGGAGATTGACTAATTTGACTGATCAGCACTGCAATCATCCCATACGATTACACAGTACTTTCTTTGAAGAGATGTGTTTGGCAACCAAAATAAGCTTCTACCTGCAATGAATGTTTTAGCTGCTGGCACCATTAAGGTTCTCTTGTAGCTGCAAACAAATCTTAAAGTACTTATTTCTCTAAATGAACATCCCTCCTGCTGTTTATTACTTGAAATTTTACTGGATTTTGATGAAAATAGGAGATATTCAGATCTTAGCTACCAATGTTCCACAGCTACTAAACAATGTCAGTAATAAAAACAACCATATCTAGACTTCATCTACCTAAACGACTACATTTCAAGAGTAATTAATTGGCTGTGAAGCACTTTGGGTTTTCCTAAGAATATGAAAAGCGCTATATAAATTGTCAATCTGCCAAAGGATTACTCATTTCTCTCAGCAATTTAAAAATTAACCAGACAGTAGACAAGAAAATCACAGTAAAATGTTTTATCCATCAATAGAAATTAAACTTTACAACAGAAGTGGCAAATTTTGCATTTACTTTTACTTCCCAATTTTCATTTTTCGCTCCTACATGACTTTTTCTCTTACTCTATCTTAGACACAGTTTCATGAGCACCCTCTAATACCTCACCTAAGTCCCTCTTGTCATTTGGCAGTGACTGTTAGTGACTATATTAGTATGGATGTGGAACAAGGCCACAGTAAAACACAATCCAAAATTCACACAACTCATTGCAGAATAATGAGGGAGAAGCCAGGCGAATTCTACCCCTCTCCAGCAAGAGGTACTGAGATATTTCTCCTGGCACCTCTTCTGCCATCAGCCAACATTATACCAATCCTAAGCATTGATCCTGACAAGTGTTTGTACAGCTCAATAATAGACTAATGTATTTGTTTACTTCATTTTGTGTTATGGATAGCTTGTTTTGTCTCATAGTTTTTAACAGCCTTTGATTATATTATCCAAATACAACATTTTCTCCCATTCTCCAGACTCATATCTAGAACCTAGCACATCTTACCTTGTAATCAAAACTCCACTGTATGACAAAATTAGGTTATAAAGCTGTGTGAACCACTTACCCCTCCGACCTTTTCAAAATGATCTCTATCTCTTCTGAAGTCTATAAGTTGACCATTAAAAGACCACGAGAATTCAACACTCAATGAAGGATCATGGGAGACTTGGCATGGTAAGATTGTGCTTTCACCCACTGTGACATCCATGTCCGATGGTGGTATTGTAATTCTTGTTGGGTCTGTTGAGATTTATAAAAAAAAAAATCCATAAAAAATTCCTAAAACTTTTATTCAATTGCATCAGCAAAAGAATTTCTTTGCAGAACAGAATATTTAGAACTGACAAAGGGGTGACTGTTGCATGATTAAAGACTCTCTGGTTGAGGCTGGAAGCTAATTATGGAATAATGACTCTTGACTTCCTCTGGAGGACAAACCTAGTGCTGACAACAACCATTTTGCAGACTGTTAGTGATCTCAGCTCATCTGAAGAACTTCCTGTCTCCATGCCACTAACCTGATTGTTGATGGGAGACAATCTGTTTCTACCTTTTCTGATCACACTGCAGGCCTCTGGTCTGAACAATTATTCCTGTTAAACCAGTTTTCTCCTATTTCAATTGTTTTCTTTTCCTCCTTGTCAGGTTTCCATCCTGCTATATTCTCTCAATGCATTTTGTCACTTAAGCCATTTTAAATTCTCTGCTTCCAATCATTTATTTTTCACTATGGATACAAAGCTCAGATATGTTTGTATTCTTATGTGACATGTTCCAGTTCAATCCAAGCCCACTCCCTATCTCTTCCCCCTTATTTTGATAATGGTGACGTAGTTTATGCTCTTACTCTGATAATGCAAAGTTAGGTAATTATGCTTTCAATTTGGTTCTTCCCTTTCTTCCTGAACTACTCTTTCCCCTTACCTGCATTGAGATCTATTATAAATCCATAACAATCTGAATGATGTTTCTTCCCAACCTGATTACTGTAAAGATTATTTATTTCTTACAGCCTTTCTTTTATCTGTTGTGCTGACTCCACCTTCTGTACCAGATCTTGTGAAACATTTCTCTCTTCTATAGTAGGCACCAGGACACTTCCCCAACCCCATTCCATTTCCAAACCTATGATTTCACCCCCCTCCTTAATGGCAAAAACAACATGGCCATTGTCCTTAGCAGTAGCGTAAACACAGCACACTCTTGTCATCTGACCCAGATATTTGCGACTTTCACATGAGCCCTCGCCCTCAAGTATACTGAGAACACATTGAATAAGACAACGTCAGGTACAAGTCATTAAGTGGCTTTATTTACAATTTGTCTTCAATCAAAGTACAAAACAGTGAACACACCAACCATCCACATTCATGGGTTATCTCACTTGTTTATGAACTCCCCTCCTGCATGCAAAAATTCTCAACTAGCCAAAGCTTTCAATGATTTTGATTTCAAAATCCGACTGGCAGTATATGTTCTTGTTCCTGTTTTTATCACCCTAGGTTCACAGCAAGTTGCCCAACAATCTCTGATCAACTGGGATTAGGGACTTCACAATTTACCAATTACTGAGACAGACTAATGCATTGTTTGCAGTTTTTTTGAGCGTTTGGGGAACAATTTCAAAGCTGAGCCTATAACCATCTATCATTTCATACACTTTAAAGATGACTTGCCTCAATGCTTTTTGCTTTAGAAACCTAAGGAAGAATTTTCTGGTCGGCGAGCGGGCCCTGCCCCCCCTCGCCGACGTATAAAATGATGTGCGGTGACGTTGGGCTTGTGTCCTGACGTCACCACACATCATTTAGATTGTCAGTTCAGCGGGCTGCCAAACTGTCAAAGGCCTAATAAGGCCATTAAGAAAGTAGTTAAAGCTGTTAAGAATGCTGCCCATCCAACCTTAAGGTTGGCAGGCAGGTGAAGAGCCTAGGCGGCCTTCACAATTTTCATGAAACCTCATCCACGGGCGGGATGAGATTTCAAGAAGTGTTTATGAATTAAATTTTAAAAAATGAAAAAATTAATGGACATGTCCCAGCTCATGTGACAGTTTCACATGAAGGGACATGTGCTTAATTTTTTTTTCCCTTTGCTAAATTTTTCTGAACATAAGCTAAACTCTCTGAGGCACCTCAGGATTGGGAGTGCTGATCGGGTCTGCGCCCGCCCGTGTCATTGCCCGCTCCCGCTTCGCCCCATCGCCACCCAGAAAATTCTGCCCCTAATGTTTAAATGTGATGCTTTTTCTTAAACCTTTTCTGTGGATTAAGTATCAAAATATTACAAAACATTACAATGGTTTTAATTGCTTCACTGAGCTCATCATTCAAAAAATTTGTAGGTTATTTAACTACCTACAGATGATTGGAATATCTGGTTGTTTCTTCTACCACCCCCAATTTTCTCCCTTTTTTTCCAACATACTAAAACGCTTGCTTATTTTTTTTTAGTTTTGAGTTGTGATGAAGCTTATGCAGTTGAAACGTTAACAAGTTCACTAATGTTCTTTAGGGAAGGAAAACTGTCGTCCTTACCTGGTCTGGCTTACACGTGACTCCAGACCCACAGCAATATGGCTGACTCTTAAATGCCCTCTGAAATGGTCTGGCAAGCCACTCAGTTGTGTCAAACCATTATAAAGTCTCAAAAAGGAATGAAAGCATATGGACACCTGGCATCGACCTAGGAACCAGAAATGACAACGGCAAACTCAGTTCTGTCAACCCTTCAAAGTCCTCCATACTAATACCTGAGGGCTTGTGCCAAAATTGGGAGAGCTGTCTCACAGACTAGTCAAGCAACAGCCTGACAGTCATCCTCATGGAATCATACTTTACTGATAATATCCCAAACACCACCATCGCCACCCCTGTCCTGCCAGCAGGACAGACCCAGCAGAGGTGGCGGTACAGTGGTATACAGTCAGGAGGAAATTGCCCTGGGAGTCCTCAACGTCGACTCCAGAGCTCATGAAGTCTCATGGCATCAGGTCAAAAATTGGCAAGTAAACCTCCTGCTGATCATCACATACCACCTTCCCTCAGCTGATGAATCAGTGCTCTCAATGTTGAACACCACTTGGAGGAAACATTGAGGGTGGCAAGGGTGCAGAATGTTCTCTGGGTGGGGGACTTCAATGTCTATCACCAAGAATGGCAGTAGCACCACTACTGACCGAGCTGGCTGAGTCTTAAAGGACATAGTTGCTAGTCTGAGTCTGCAGCAGGTGGTGAGGGAACCAACAAGAGGGAAAAACATACTTGACCTCATCCTCACCAAGCTGCTTGCCGCAGATACATCTGTCCATTACAGTAGCTATAGTAGTGACCACCACATGATCGTTGTGAAGACGAAGCCCTTTCTTCACATTGAGCATACCTTCCATTGTGTTGTGTGGCACTATCACCATGCTAAATAGGATAGATTTGGAACAGATCTAGCTACTCAAGACTGGGCAATCATGAGGTACTGTGGGCCATCAGCAGCAACGGGATAACCTCATGGCCCAGCATATCCCCCACTCTACCATTACCATCAAACAAGGAACAACCTTGGTTCAATGGAGAGTGCAGGAGGGCATGCCAGAGCAGCATTAGGCTTACCTAAAAATGAGATGTCAACCTGGTGAAGCTAAAACACAGGGCTACTTGCGTGTCAAACAGCATAAGCAGCAAGTGATTGACAGAGATAAGTGATCCCACAACCAACAGTTCAGATCTAAGCTCTGCAGTCCTGCCACACCCAATCATGAACAGTGGTGGAAAATTAAACAACTCATTGGAGGAGGAGGCTGCACAAATATCCCCACCCTCAATGATGGGGGAGCCCAGCACATGAGTGCAAAAGATAAGGCTGAGGCATTTGCTACAATCTTCAGCCACAAGTGCCAAGTGGGTGTTCCATCTCAGCCTCCTCCGGAGGTCCCCAGCACCACAGATGCCAGACTTCAGCCAATTCGATTCACTCCACGTGATATCAAGAAATGGCTGAATGCACTGGATAGTGCAAAGGCTATGGGCCTTGACAATATTCCAGCAATAGTACTGAAGACTTGTGCTCCGGAACTTGGCATGCCCCCAGCCAAACTGTTCCAGTAGAGCTACAACACTGGCATCTACCCAGTTATGTGGAAAGTTGCCCAGGTATGTCCTGTACAGAAAAAGCAGGATAAATTCAATCCGGCCAATAACCGCCAACCTACTCTCCATCATCAGTAAAGTAATGGAAGTGGTCATCAACAGTGCTATCAAGCAGCACTTGCTTAGCAAAAACCTGCTCACTGACACCCAGTTTGGGTTCCACCAGGGCAGCTCAACTCCTGACCTCATTACAGCCTTGGTACAAACATTGACAAAGGAGCTGAAGTCCCAAGGTGAGGTGAGAGTGATAGCCCTTGACATCAAGATCGCACTTCACCGAGTGTGGCATCAAAGAACCCTAGCAAAACTGGAGTTAATGGGAATCAGTGGGAAAACTCTCCATTGGTTCGAGTCATACATAGCACAAAGGAACATGGTTGTGGTTTTTGGAGGTTAGTCATCTCAGCTCCAGGACATCACTGCAGGTGTTCCTCAGGGTAGTGTCCTCGGCACAACCATCTTCAGCAGCAGCATCATGAATGACCTTCCTTCTTTCATAAGTGGAGATGGTCGGTGATGATTGCACAATATTCAGCAACACTTGTGATTGGTCAGGTAATGAAGCAGTCCATCTCCAAATGCAGCAAGGCCTGGAAAATATCCAGGCTTGGGCTGACAAGTGGCAAGTAAAATTCATGCCACATAAGTGCCAGGCAATGACCATCTCCAACAAGAGAGAATCTAACCATTGCCCCTTCAAGTTCAATGGCATTACCATCACTGAATCCCACACTGTCAACATCCTGGGGGTTACCATTGACCAGCAGCTGAACCGGACTAGCCATGTAAATACTATGGCTACAACAGCAGGTCAGAGGCTAGGAATCCTGCTATAAGTAATTCACTTCCTGACTCCCCAAAGTCTGTCCACCATCTACAAGGCACAAGTGAGGAGTGCGATGGAATACTCCCCACTTGCCTGGGTGAATGCAGCTCCCATAACACTCAAGAAGCTTGATACCGTCCAGGACAAAGCAGCCCATTGATTAGCACCACTTCCACAAACATTCACTCCCTCCACCACCGACACACAGTAGCAGCAGTGTGTACCATCTACAAGATGCACTGCAGGAATTCACCAAGGCTCCTTAGACAGCACCTTCGAAGCCCACGGCCACTACCATCTAGAAGGATAAGGGCAGCAGATAGTTGGGAACACCACCACCCCTCCAAGTTACTCACCAACCTGACTTGGAAATACATTGCTGTTCCTTCACTGTCGGTGAGTCAAAATCCTAGAACTCCCTGTCTGACAGCACTGTGTGTGTACCTACACCACATGGACTGCAGTGGCTCAAGAAGGTAACACATCACTGCCACCTCACCACCACCTACTCAAGGGCAACTTGGGATGGGCAATTAATACTGGCCCAGCCAGCAAAGTCCACATCCCGTGAGTGAATTTTAAAAATGGTTGCCTGTTTCAAACATTTTAATTTTTGGCTCCTTTTTCCCTAAGTTTAAAACATGTTACTCCATTCTTCATATGAACAGAATATTCAACTCTGTTCAAACTCTGGAAACATCACAGTTAAACCCTATATACCCTTTCTAGCAGAGATCATTGAGTTGTGGTGAGGAGCAGGGAGCCTGGTTGACTTTTCCCCTGAAAAACCCCATGTTCTTGGTGCCTGTTATAATAGCTCTACTGTTCTCCCATCAAACAACAGTTAACTCATTAGGGAGGTGTAATTGAACCAGAAACCCTTTATTCTGTCTGTCTCTGCACTGCTTCATGTTATGCAATTACCCACACAACCATTGGAGGAATTGACCATAAATGTTATTAAATGATGGATCTTCAATACTTATCAGATGCAGAAATGATTATTTTGATCATGGTACAGCTTTTAATACTCATCTTCCCTAAACTAATTTGCATTCTCCCAGAGGGGACCATTAAGCAGTTTCTCAGAAGTGATTGAAAACCTGACACGAGAGCAATTCAATAATCTGAGTTTAACAAAATGAAGAGTGTTTAGTCTTGAAACCAATTGAGAGCAACAGAGTGTAGGATTTCTGTAGGAAACCAACCTTGGTAATCAAATGTTATCAAATTTGCAATGTTATGTGCTGTGGATCAAGGCACAACATTATTCAGAGAATTAAGGAAAAACTGATGTCACTAGAGTCAGAATGATTTGCAGTGCAGATTCCAAATAAAGTATTTAAAAAACACTGATTATTTAGAAATTTGTGACAACTGTTCTTTGAAGTCTTCAGATTTTATATTTTCCACAGATACATTCAGAGGAGTTCTTAAATATCTAAGCACAAGTTTATTCAAACATTCAGTTTTGATGTCTGCTTGTATTTAATCAATTAATGGCTTGATTGAACTATTGATGAGTCTGCTTCACTGGATACTCAGCAAATCATGCTATTAAAGAGATCTAATAGCGGAGACAAAATTATAATCCCCACGTGGACAGAATAATGTTGTATAGTGCTGCTTTCCATTTGTACTGACAAAAGCAAAATGCAGTTCTTCCACTTTTCTGAAAATGATTGTAGCATTTGAATCAATCTAGATTTAGAGACTTACAAAAATATGTTAAGTTCTGTGTCACAATTGAAGCATTCTTACGTGTTAGATTATTTATTGGTTTCACAATTGATAGTACAACACACACATTGGGTGGTTTCTTCAAGTTACTGGATTCTATATTGCAGTCTGGGATGGAAATGCTTAGTTCAAATGCATATTCTTGCAAGCATTTCTTAAAGCTTGTCTGTTTAGGTGTCTTCTCTTCAATTTAGTCAGTGAAACATTGTGGACAAGTGGGCTGAAAATTTGAACTTTAAATACAAATGTATTTACATGGACTTTTTATGAGCAGTTGCTCTAATCTAATTGTAGTTGGCTAATATATAGTGTTTCAGTATATCTTCAATGTTGAATTATTTATCTGAGGCAGACTTTACCTTGCAAGTCAGCATAGTGACTGAATTAGATCTGACTCTGTGGTAGCATTTTGCTATGTTAAAAGATGTGTGCCAATGTCTCATGATCAATTTTATGTTGAAAGGCAAGGCAGGAGAGTAGCTCTATTGCTTCATATTGAGATTTGTAATAATTACAACTACTGTCGACAGACGGATGCTAAAATTTCCTGCCAGTCCCCTTCAGCATAGACACAGCTAAAATTAGCAGGGTCAATGATAGGCAACTTAATTTATATGAGATAGATTAAATTAAATAAATCAAATTAAAATAAATTAAACCATGGGCATATCTCTGCAGCCCACTGGCCTCATGCAGTCAGAAACTCAAGTGTCTATCCACCAGGGAGTGAGAGTTATTGCTCAGGTGCCTTTGACATCACTCCCCTTCCCCTGATCTTGTTTTTTTGCCTCTGTGTAAGAGACTAATCTGTTCTTTTCCTTTTTACAAAATATCAGCCATTTCTTCAAGGTTCCAGATTGCTTGCTTGACTGAATTTCACTGGTGGTGCCCACTTGCCCCATCTGGAAGTGGGCATGCCTTAATGCACTCAGCATAAAAAAACTCCAATGCTAGACATATTCCAACTGAGGCAGTGGAGTGAGAATTCCCAGCAGAGATAAGTCCAGCTTTCTGCCCCAACCCGATGACATTTGGCTTGTAAGGAGCTAGCAGTTCTGTCACTTACAAAATAATAACAGAGACCTGTGGCAATAAGAGTTAAGGAAAGGCAGGAAGTTAGGAAAAGTTGGAGGGGTGGCTATGTTAATTAATGATGGTATCAGCACATTAGAGAGGGATGACCTAAGTTCAGGAAACCAAGATATAGAAGCGGTTTGGGTTGGGTTGAGATAAAAAATGATAAGGGCAAGAAGTCACCTGTGAGAGTGGTGTACAAGCCACCTAATTGAAACCACACGGTAGGACAGAGTATAATAGAAGAGATAATGGGAGCTTGTCAGAAAAGTACAGCGATAATCATGAGGGATTTTAATCTACATATAAGCCAGAATTTTCAGCTCGGCGAGTGGGGGCAGGGGTGGGGCCCACTCGCCGAGGCGTAAAATGACATGGGGTGACATCAGGCATGCGTCCCAACGTCACTGCGTGGCATTTAGATTTTCAGTTCGGCAGGCGCACAGCTGAGTCAGCTGTACGCCCTCTGACCTGTCAAAGGCCTATTAAGGCCATTTAAATATCAATTAAACTAATAAACTGAGCTGCCCATCCAACCCTAAGGTTGGCAGGCAGGCGAAGAGCCCAGGCAGCCTTTGGATTTTTCATGGAACCTCATCCACGGGTGGGATGAGGTTTCATGAAGGGTTTATAAACTAAATAAATTTTTTGATTAATGTTTCTTGACATGTCCCAGCTCATGTGACACTGTCACATGAGGGGACATGTCTTAAAATATTTTATTTTCTTTATTTAAATTTTTGAACATTAAACTAATCTCCCTGGGGCACCTCTGTCCCTCAGGGAGATTTCTATGCGTGCGAAAGAACTCAGGCCCCGACTCAGGGAACCACACCCTGCCAACACCCCCAACACCTTCCCCCCGCCCACACAGGGAGCACACAGCACTTCCGGGCGCACGTCACGCTGGGTGGGCCTTAATTGGCCCGCCCATGTAAAACGGCACCGTGGACCTGAATGTGGGTGCCGATTGGGTTCGCGCCTGCTCCTGCCCACCTCCCCCCCCCCCACAACAACCTCCCTGATGGGGTGGGGAAATTCTTCCCATAGACTGGGGAAATCAGATGGGCAAAGGTACCTTAAATGAAGGGCTCATAAAATGTTTTCGCAATAGTTTCTTAGAACAAAATGTTTTGGAGCCAGCCTGAGAGCAGGATATACTGGTATTGAGCAACAAGATAGGATTAATTGATAACCTCATAGAGAATACACTCCAAGTAGTAGTGATCATAATGTGATTGAGGGAGAAATGAGTCCATCCAAGACCACTATTTTAAACTTAAATAAAGGTTATTATGAGGGCATGAAAGCAGAGCTAACTAAAGTGAACCGGCAAATGAGGTTAAGGGGTAGGCCAATAGAGGTTCAATGACAGACATTTAAAGGGATATTTCAGAATACACAGAATAGATACATTCCAATGAGAAAGAAATATTCTAAGGGGAGGGCCCACCATCCACGGTTAACTAAGAAATTTAAATACAGAATCAAACTTATAGAAAATGCATATAATTACGCAAAGACAGGTGGCATGTCAGAAAATTGGAAAGAATATAAAGAACAATAGAAAATTACAAAAAGATTAATAAGGAGGGAAAAATTAGAGTATGCAAGAAAGCTGGCTAGTAATATGAAGATGGATAGTAAAAGTTTCTATAGATATTTAAATAAGAAAAGAGTCAACAAAGCAAACATTGGTCCTATGGAAACTGTGTCTGGGGAATTGATAATTGAAAGTAGGGAGATAGCGGATGAATTAAACAGGTATTTTGCTTCAGTCTTCACTATAGAGGACACATGTAACATCCCAGAAATAGCTGTAAATCAGGAAATGGAAGGGAGGGAGGAATTCTGGAAAAGTACAAATACCAGTGAAGTGGTACTGAGCAAATTGTTGAGGCTGCAGGCTGACAAATCCCCAGGCCAGGATGGAATTCACCCTAAGGTCTTGAAAGAAGCAGCTCATGAGATAGTGATGCATCGGTTTTAATTTTCCAAATTCCCTAGATCCGGGGAAGGATCCATTAAATTGGAAAATAGCAAATGTAACTCCTTTATTCAAAAAGCGAGGGAGACAAAAAGCAGGAAACTACAGGCCAGTTAGCCTAACATCAGTCATAGGGGAAATGTTAGAAGGCACTATTAAAGACATTATAGCAGGGCACTTAGAAAAATTCTCAGCAATCAGGCAGAGTCAACATGGTTTTATAAAAGGGGAATCATGTTTAACCAATTTATTGGAGTTCTTTGAAGGAATCATATGTGTTCTGGATAAAGGGGAGCCAGTGGATGTACTGTACTTAGATTTCTAGAAGGCATTTGATAAGCTGCCACATCAAAGGTTATCGCAGAAAATAAAAGCTCATAGTATAGGGGGTAACATATTGGCATGGATAGAAGATTGGCTAGCTAACAGGAAGCAGATAGTTGGCATAAATTGGTCTTTTTCTGGTTGGCAGGATGTGATGAGTGGTGTGCCACAGGGATCAGTGCTGGGGCCTCAACATTTTACAATTTATATAAATGACTTGGATGAAGGGACCGAAGGAATGGTGGCTAAATTTGCTGATGACACAAAGATAGGTAGGAAAGTAAATTGTGAAGAGGACGTAAGGAGACTACAAATGGTCATAGATAGGTTAAGTGAGTGGGCAAAGATTTGGCAAATGGAGTATAATGTGGGCTAATGTGAAATTGTGCATTTTGGCAGGAAGAATGAAGAAGAAGCTTATTATCTAAATGGTGAGAGATTGCAGTGCTCTGAGATTCAAAAGGATTTGGGTATCCTGGTGCATGAATCACAAAAGGATGGTATGCAGGTACAGCAAGTAATGAGGAAAGCAAATAGAACGTTATCGTGTATTGTGAGGTGAATTGATTACAGAAGTAGGGAGGTTATGCTTCAGTTGTACAGGGCACTGGCGAGACCACATCTGGAGTATTGTGTGCAGTACTGGTCTCCACATTTAAGGAAAGCTGTAAATGCATTAGAAGCGGTTCAGAGAAGGTTTAGTAGACTGATACCAGGAATGAGTAGTTTGTCTAATGAGGAAAGGTTGGACAAGTTAGACTTGTATCCACTGGTGTTAAGAACAGTAAGAGGTGACTGGATCGAAAGCCTTAAGATCTTGAGAAATTTCAACTGGGTGGATGTGGAGAGGATGTTTCCTTTTGTGGGAGAATCTAGAGAGGGGTTGCTCACTTAAGGCAGCAATGAGGAAAAGTTTTTTTTACCTCAAAGGGTCGTGAGTCTTTGGAACTCTCCCAAAAGGCAGTGGAAGCATTTTAAGACAGAGCTAGATAGATTCCTGATTAACAAGGGGGTGAAAGATTATCAGAGGTAGGCAGGAATGTGGGTTTGAGGTTACAATCAGATCAGCCATGATCTTATTGAATGGCGGAGTGAGCTCGAGGGGCCAATTGGCCTACTCCTGGTCATAATTCATATGTTTGTATGTTTACAATCTGTACTGAATCATTTACCTATTAAATGAAATTGTTTGTTATGTAGCCTGACTGATTATATATGTATGTGTTCCAAAAATGAGTTAGTCATATGTTGGCATGTGATATTATCCATTAGGTTAGAATGTTAACAGTCCTGTATTTAATTTCATGTTTTTTTTACATTTACCTGTGATTTGTAAGGATTATACAGTCACCTTTTAGAAGTAGCTACTGACAATGAACTCAAGAAGAATATCTAATGTGAAACCCAAAAATGTAACAAGTACCCTTAACCAGTATTGCCTCCTTATTTCTTGGAGTACATGGGTGATTTATATAACTGCCCAGCCCCTTTAAATTTTTTTGCATGGCTGCACATGTGCAGTAGCCTAAACGGGCCAACTTGCATGCAGCCTGCTGTGCAGGGACTTTTGGGTTGCTACGTGGCTGGGTAGTTTACAGAAAATATTCCTTTTAACTTTCTTTCAATAAACAATTTTTCATTCAATGTGTTTTTTCTGATTCCTATTTTTACATTTAACTCAGAACAGTAGGTAAATAGAACTACAGGAATATCTCATTGAAAGATAGATATAGAAACATGGTTGCATTATATTCTGAGGGGAGATAAAAATTATTACATGCTGAAGTTGGCTAGGTTTTAAATATATTTTTTCCAAGGTAGAAATAAGGCCATAACTGAAGTGGTTTACATATACTTCAGGGAGCTGACCATGTTGAGGTTCTTTTCTCAGGAAAAGAGGAGCCTCTGAAGAGATCTGACAGATGTCATTGAATTTATGAAGGAGTTTATAAGATGGATGAAGTTTCAACTGTTTGAACATATGGATGAGTTCAGAACAAGCGGTCATATATATATATAAAAGCTCCCAATCGAGAAATAAAGAATTTAGGGGTGGAATTTTACCTGTCGTGGTGGGGTCAGAGCATTAAACGTGGTAAGTCATTCAGAAGTCCATTGGTCTTGGCAGGACCATAAAATCCCGCTGGCGTAAAATTCCATCCACGGAGTTGTTTCTTAACATGGAGCACGTGAAACTTGCTGCCTCATGGATAGGTTGTAGCAGATAGCATTGACACTATGAGCAGCGGTTTGATTCATGCAGGCGAGACACAGCACCTTCCAAACCCACGTCCTATATCATCTAGAAGGACAAGGGCAGCAGATACAAGGGAACACCACCATGTGCAAGTTTCCCTTCAATCTCCACATCAACCTGGCTTGGAACTATATCACCATTACTTCACCGTTGCTAGGTCAAAAATGTGCAATTCCCTTCCTAACAGCATTTTGGGTATACCTATGAGATGGGCTACAGTGGTATAAGGAGGCTCACCACCACCTTCTCAAGCATAATTTAGGATAGGCAACAAAAGCAGACTTTGCCATGTCAGGTGAAAGAATTAAACAATGAGATGGAGGCAGTGTGGAAAGAGGCTTGTGCAGAGAATAAGCATTGGCATTGACATGGTGGACTGAATTACATGTTTCTGTGCTGCAGATTCAAAGTTATTCTGAGTTTCACACTTCTTCCATTTTCAATAAAAGACGTAGGCAATGCACTTGCCTAGCATTATAGCATAGCAAAATGTGTCAAATCGTATTGATATAAAGCACAGTTACTATTAAGTAGATAAACATGGCAGACTTTCTGTGCAGCCATTCTCACATTACAGCATCTCCCACAAACAGCAGTTGGCCCGTTAGGCAGTTACGTAAAAGGATAAGTAGAGCTAGTTATTTATATACACAGTCCCACAATTACAAAGAAAAGCCATTTGCTCGTCAGAGCAAAGAAATTCCATGTATTATTGCCGAATGCTATATGAGGAGGACACAGCTGCTGTGGGATATTTGTGTCTTGAAGATTGCAATTTGGTTTCAAATCCAACCAAGACAGCAGGGTGATGGATAGACTACTCTCTTTAACCGCTACTTTGAACAAGAGCAGTTTTACTCTAGTTCCCAGTAGGCAAACCTACCATATAAAAAAGATCACTCAAATTCAACATAAATTATCACCATTTGCACAGAAGCAATGTAGAGGAAGCAAAGGTGGAACCTAGATTAAAGGCACATAGTTAAGATATTCCTGGAGAACTCTGAAATTAATTCTGTGGCATTTAATTCTATGCACGTCAGCACTATTGATTGTAAATGTTGGCCAGCAACCTTATCCCAAGAGTCTACAAATGCCATTCTGAATTATTCTGAAGCATGAGGTGATAGATATGGAAGAATGGCAGGTTGATTCATTTGGTCATTTTCTTCCTTTCTCTCAGGGGAAATGTTTTGTCTCCATTCACCAACACTTTCCCAGATTACTCAGCTGGCCTCAGGAATTTACCATGTGAGGTAAACATGTATCCCATCACATCATGGCCTGTACCTAGGGCTGTCAGGGCATAGAAAGCTCAGCTTTACCCTTCCAATTTACCATACAAAGTCAATCTTCTCCTCCAAAACTCTCAGCAGTCATGGGCACTATGAGGACCATTCTTCTACTCTCAGTCTAGAGCAAACTTGAGCATAAGTTGTTATTAAATAATATTTATTTGGCAAAGTAATACCACAAATGCCATGTTTCTATATATTTTGGTCTGTATTTGTCCTTTGGACTGTATACAGGAAGATACTTAATACTGCACAGGTATATTTTGACAAAAGACTGATCAGAAGAAAGGAATCATGGGCAGATATTTAACACATTTTCATTATTTTCTCCTTTTAGTTATAATTAATGTTTGTACTGTTTAAATATGTCAAGTTGTTCTGTATCTCATAACTTATGCTAGTAAGCATTATATTGCCATGTTTTGGATGGGAATGAGTGATGGAAATCAATGCAATTCTCCCAAATTCATCCACATATCTATAATGTATTAAGAATCCGGTATTGTGCACATTTCCTGTTGTCACATTTTTGTTACTCTTAGGGTCAACTCTTCCTATTATAAATTCCTATGTACACATTTATAAATGGAAAGTTATATAAAGTTACCACACTGTAAATGCACCATCCACCAAAGTTGACACAATAGTGCTTTTGTTTTGCCTCTAATAGCATTAAACCACAAAGAAATTCTATGCTCCAAACATACCATTTCTTTACTTCAAATTTCCACAAGTTTTACAACCTAATCACAACTAATTTTAAATAAAAATGCAATATAAAAGTAAGGACCAACTATGTGAGTTAGTAATGAGGACTGAATTATACCTCCACATGCTAACTGAATTATCCCCTCTGTCCTACCATACTGGTCTTAATTCAATTTATGCAATACCATGGACAATCAGAAAATATGATTGCAAAGTGTTGATACGATATCCTTATTAAAACATGATTTCAAACAATAGACTTTGAATTGATTATTACAATTATATGTTAAAATTAAAAGTAATTTTTACTTAATTATGGATAGTTCTGTTCTTTAAACCTGTAGTCAATCAGGATCGGGTGGCAGCCAGCAAAATGTATCTCAAGGAGGGTCCTTATAGTCAGCAGAGATAAAAGGCTATCATCCCATAAGTCTCAGCTGGATCGAAACCAGGCCTTGCAAATGAAAGAAGAGTATGCCAATCTACTGTGTCACCATTCCATCTTTCGTTTAAATTATTGAATCAGGTCAATACTTCTAAATGATGCATTTTAAATATTCACTCCCCATATTTAAAGATTTATGACTGTACTTTCCCATTAACCTTTGTATAATATTCTTTAAAAAAAAGTGCCTTTGGGTGTGTTGATACTTTTGCCTTTCTTACACTGAGGAAAATACATACATTTGTTTGTTTCTGTTGCCGATCTTCTAATTAATTATAGTTGTAATTATATTAACAGTTCCAATAGGTAGGTATAAATATAGAGAAAGTACTCTAAGATCCATCTCTCCTCCTAGGGGATTTTCATGATATCTGTTTGAAAATACTTAATTGAAATCAGACTTAATATTTTGATTCAGGTGATGACTGATTTAAAACATACAGCAGTGAGAGCATAAAATGACTTAGCAAAATAGACATCCTTTTATTCTTGGACACCAATCTGAAGCATTTGAAAACTTTACCAGCTGACTGTGTAGACGAATTCACATGCCACCCTTCAATAATGAAAGTCAACAAAGCTAAAATAATCCTTCTGTTAGTCACTGCTTTAGTCAATGAACTAAACCAGATTCACTGTTCGTGCAAATGTACACTAAATTAGTTATAGAATGTGCAATATAGCATTTAATCAAAATCACTGTTCATAACTCATTCTCAGGGTAAACTCACTCTCAGTTGTGCTGAGTAGTTTATGAGCTAACAGGTTGAATCTGTAGCCCCAGTTAAGTTTACGTTCAAATCAGTGTTCTTTAGTGTAGTACTAACAAATGGAGTGCAACCTTGGAGCTTGGTGAGAGGGGAGTTGTTCGTTTTCTCTTTCTATCTTTCTCAACCCACAGTAATTGATTCTTGCTCTACTACGCAGAAAGGAGCTAGCTGTTTGGGTTTGGTGAGTATCTGGTAAGTGGGTAAATTTTATTCAATCCCTAAGGTTTAAAATAGTACACAATTTGGTGATAAAATTAATAAAATATATAAGATAGCAACTTAAATAAGTGATTAATATAATTAAGTAATTATTTAAAACACATTAAGGATGGGAGGACAGATGATGAGTCAAGGCTGCAGCATGTGGGGACTCGTGGATAACACTGTGATTCAGGGCAAACATGTCTGCAGTAAGTGCATGCAGCTCGAGGAACTTTGGCTCAGAGTCATTGAATTGGAAGCTGAGCTAGAAACTCTGTGACACATCAGGGAGGGAGAAAGCTACCTGGGTGCTTTATACCAGGAAGCATCACACCACTTGGGATAGAGTCCTTCTGATTTGGTCAGCGGGCAGGGATAGGAGGGTGTGACTGTGAGTGAGGCAGGTAAGGGGACCCAGAGGGCAGGAGGGCAGGAACCTCAGCCTCTGCAACTGTCCAACAGGTTTGAGGTTCTCTCAGCTTGTTTGGCTGAGAGTGGGGTCTGCAGGGTGGATGAGCAAACTGACCATGGCACTGTGGTACAGGAAACCATTCAAGTGGGAGGAGCAAAAAGGAATGTAGTGGTAGCAAGATACAGTATAGTAAAGGGGATTGACACTGTTTTCTGTAGCAAGGAGCGAAAGTCCAGATGGCTTTGCTGCCTGAGCAGTGCCAGAGTTTGAGACATCTGCTCAGGGTTGGAGAGGAACTTGCAGTAAGAGGGGGAGGATCCAGTTGTCGTGGTTCATATCAGTACCAATGACATAGGCAGGATGAGGAAGGAGGCTCTGCATTATCAGTATGATGAGCTAGGCACCAAATTAAGTAGAACCTCAAAGATAATAATTTCTGGATTATTAATTGAGGCATGTGCAAATTGGCATTGGACAAATAAGATTAGAGAAATTAATGTGTGTCTAATAACTATCACTAGAGAAAAAGTTCTAGGGATACTAATGGGGCTAAAGGCCACTAAGTCCCCTGAACCTGATGGGTTGCATCCTATGATATTAAAGGAAGTAGCTACAGAAATCGTGGATGCACTGGTCATAATCGTCCAAGAATCCTTAGATTCTGGAAAAGTCCAGGAAGATTGGAACACTGCCAATGTAATGCCCTTATTCAGAAAGGGAGGGAGACAAAAACAGGTAACTATAGGCCAGTTAGCTTAACATCTGTCATTGGGAAAATGTTAGAGTCTATTATAAAGGATGTCATAGCAGAATTTTTAGAAATACATAACATAATTAAGCAGAGTCAACATGGCTTTATGAAAGGGAAATTATGCCTGACAAATTTATTAGAATTTCTTTGAGGAGACAACAGGCAGGATAGATAAAGGGGAACTAGTAGATGTAATAATAGTTGGATTTCCAAAAGGTGTTCGATAAGGTACCGCACATAAGGCTACTTAATAAGATAAGAGCCCATGGTATTGGGAGTAGCATATTAGCATGATTAGAGGATTGGCTAACAAATAAAAGATAGAGAGTTGGGATAAAGAGGGCATTTTCAGGATGGCAATTTGTAACTGATCCACAGGGATCAGTTCTGGGGCCACAGTTATTTACAAAATATATTAATGACTTAGTTGAGGGAAGTGAATGTACTATTGCCAAGTTTGTGGATGACAAAAAAAAAGGTGGGAAGGCAAATGGTGAGGAAAACATAAAAAGCCTATAGAGGAAATAGACGAGTTAAGCGGGTGGGCAAAAACTTGGCAGATGGAATATAATGTAGGAAAATGTGAGGTTATGCATTTTGGCAGGAAGAAGAGAGAAGCTGAATATTATTTAAATGGAGAAAGACTGCAGAAAGCTACAGCACAGCGGGATTTGGGAGTCCTCGAGCATGAATCCCAAAAAGCTAACATACAAGTTCAGCAGGTAATAGGGAAGCCAAATGGAATGTTGGCCTTTATTCCAAAGGGAATGGAGTATAAACATAGGGAAGTCTTGTTAAAACTATACAAGGCATTAGTTGGACCACACCTAGAATACTGTGAACAGTTTTGGACTCCTTATCTAAGGAAAGATATACTGGCATTGGAAGCAGTTTAGAGAGTGTTCACTTGGTTGATCCCAGGTATGGAGGGATTTTCTTATGTGGGAGGTTGAGTAGGTTGGGTCTGTACTCGTTGGAATTTAGAAGAATGAGAGGCTACCTTATTGAAACATATAAGATTCTTAGGGGGCTTGACAGGGTAGATGCAAAGAGGTTGTTTCTCCTTGTGGGAGAGTCTAGGACCAGAGGCCATAATCTCAGAGTAAGGGGTTGCCCATTTGAGACAGAGGTGAGGAGGAATTTCTTCTCTCAGAGAGCAGTGAATCTGTGGAATTCTTTACCACAGAGGGCTGTAGAGGCTGTGTCATTAAGTATAGTCAAGGGTGAGATAGATAGGTTTTTAATCGGTAAGGGAATCAAGGGTTATGAGGAAAAGGCAGCAAAGTGGAATTGAGGATTATCAGATCAGCCATGATCTCATTGAATGGCAGAGCAGACTTGATTGGCTGAATGGCCTACTTCTATTCCTATGTTTTACGGTCCTCTGGTCAAAGATTGTGTGGGAGAAGTGGGTTCCCATTTGTGGGGCACTGGCACCCGTATTGGGGAATGTGGGATCTGCACCATTGGGACGGTCGACACCTGAACCGTGCTGGGGTTGATGCCCTCGTGAGCCGCCCAACTAGAGAGGTGAGCCACCCAACTAGATGGTTTTAAACTGAATAGTGGGGCAAGGGATCAACTTTGGGAAGATGTGGTAAACCAAAGACTAGAGACAAGGCAAGAGAGACAAGTATTAATATGGGAAATTATAAACAGACTATGACAGGAAGGGACAGAGAGTACAAACCTAAGAGTCAATCAGCAGATAAGGCTAGATGCTACAAAACTAATAAAAGGACAAAAATAAAGGGGCTGTATCTAAACAGACATAGCATTTGAAACAAAACAGATGAACTGATAGTGCAAATAGAAATAAATAAGTACAATCTGATAGCCATTATGGAGACATGGCTTCAGGATGACATAGATTGGAACCTGAATATTGAAGGGTATGTGAAATTTAGGAAGGACAGGAAGTTAAGAAATGGTGGAGGGGTGGCTCTGTAACTAATAATGATATTGGTACATTAGTGTGGAATGACCTGGGTTCAGGAAACCAAGATGTAGAAGCAGTTGGGTTGAGATGAGGAATGATAAAGGCAGGAAGTTACTTATGGGAGTGATGTACAGGCCCCTAACTATAACTACACAGCAGGACAGAATATAAAAGAAGAGATAATGGGAGTTTGCCAGGAAGGTACAACAGTAATCATTGGGGATTTCATTCCACATATAGATTGGAAAAATCAGTTGGGCAAAGATGGTATAGATGAGGAGTTCATAGAATGTTTTCAGAATAGTTTCTTAGAACAGCATGTTCTGGAGCCAACCAGAGAGCAGACTATACTAGACCTGTATTTTTTTTATTCATTCACGGGATGTGGGCTTCGCTGGCTGGGCCAGCATTTATTGCCCATCCCTAATTGTCCTTGAGAAGGTGGTGATGAGCTGCCTTCTTGAACTGCCGCAGTCCATGTGGTGTAGGTACACCCACAGTGCTGTTAGGAAGGAAGTTCCAGGATTTTGACCCAGCGACAGTGAAGGAACAGTGATATATTTCCAAGTCAGGATGGTGAGTGACTTGGAGGGGAACTTCCAGGTGGTGGTGTTTCCATGTATCTGCTGCCCTTGTCCTTCTAGATGGTAGTGGTTGTGGGTTTGGAAGGTGCTGTCTAAGGAGCCTTGGTGAATTCCTGCAGTGCACCTTGTAGATGATACACACTGCTGCTACTGTGTGTCGGTGGTGGATGGAGTGAATGTTTGTGGATGTGCCAGTCAAGCGGACTGCTTTGTCTTGGATGGTGTCTAGCTTATTCTGTATTGTAGGGGCTGCACTCATCCAGGCAAGTGGGGAGTATTCCATCACACTCCTGACTTGTGCCTTGTAGTTGGTGGACGGGCTTTGGGGAGTCAGGAGGTGAGGTACTCATCATGCGATTCTCAGCCTCTGACCTGCTCTTGTAGCCACGCTATTTATATGGCTAGTCTGGTTCAGTTTTTGGTCAATGATAACCCCCAGGATGTTGATAGTGGAGGATTCAGTCATGGTAATGCCACTGAACATCAAGGGGCGATGGATTCTCTCTTGTTGGGGGTGGTCATTGCCTGGCACTTGTGTGGCATGAATATTACTTGCCACTTGTCAGCCCAAGCCTGGATATTGTCCAGGTCTTGCTGCATTTGGAAATGGGCTGCTTCAGTATTTGAGGAGTCACGAATGATGCTAAATATGGTGCAATCATCAGCAAACACCCCCACTTCTGACCTTATGATGGAAGGAAGGTCATTAATGAAGCAGCTGAAGATGGTTGAGCTTAGGACAATACCTTGAGGAACTCCTGTAGTGATGTCCTGGAATGAAGATGACTGACCTCCAGCAACCACAACCATCTTCCTTTGTGCTAGGTATGACTCCAACCAGCAGAGAGTTTTTCCCCTGATTCCCATTGACTCCAGTTTTGCTAGGGCTCCTTGTTGCCACATCCGGTCAAATGCTGCCTTGATGTCAAGGGCAGTCACTCTCACCTCACCTCGGGAGTTTAGCTCTTTTATCCATGTTTGAACCAAGGCTGTAAAGCGGTCAGGAGCAGAGTTCTCCTGGCAGAACCCAAACTGAGTGTCACTGAGCAGGTTATTGCTGTGCAAATGCCACTTGATAGCACTGTTAATGACCGCTTCCATTACTTTACAGGTGATGGAGAGTAGGCTGATGGGGCAGTAATTGGCCAGGTTGGATTTGTCCTGCTTTTTGTGTACATGACATACCTGGGCAATTTTCCACATAACCAGGTAGATGCCAGTGTTGTAGCTGTACTGGAACAGCTTGGCTAGGGGTGCAACAAGTTCTGGAGCACAAGTCTTCAATACTATTGTCAAACGTTGTCAGGACCCATAGCCTTTGCAGTATCCAGTGCCTTCAGTCGTTTCTTGATATCACATGGAGTGAATTGAACTGGCTGAAGACTGGCATGTGTGATGCTGTAGACCTCCACAGGAGGCCAAGATGGATCATCCACTCGGCCCTGAGCAATGAGATAGGATTAATTGATAAACACCTAGTGAAGGCACCCCTAGGTAGCAGCAATCATAATATGATTGAATTTAACATTCAGTTTGAAGGAGAGAAGGATGGGCCCAAGGCTACTATTTTTTAACTTAAAAAAGGGCAATTATGAGGGCATGAAAGCAGAGCAGCTAAAGTGAACTGGCAAATGAGGTTAAAGGATATGTCAATACAAGTTCAGTGGCAGACATTTAAAGGGATGTTTCACAATAGATACATTCCAATGAGAAAAAAAAATTCCAAGGGGAGGGCCCAGTGACTAACTAAAAAAGTTAAAGACAGCATGAAACTTAAGGAAAAAAGCATATAATTACGCAAAGATAGGTAGCAGGTCCCTTTAGGTGGATCTGTTGTGTATCTTTTGCATTTTCTATTCTTCTTATTCCGAAGGATCACAAAATGATAAGATCGACTATTGATATTAAGCTGAGATATGATGGAGCAGCTCATGAAAATTTAATTTAATTCCCTTCTTCCAATCTGATTGGAAGCAAATTCTGTAATTTGGTTTGCCAATGTATGATTAGGTGCACCTTGCAGAGGAACTGTCAGGCTGAATTGAAAAATAAGGATCTAAGTTCTTGGTCAAGGATAGATCTGCTTTTTATTTAGTTGTCACTGTTTGCCTTGAGTTGAATATTATAAATATCTGATTGTGCTATTTGCTGCTCGTCTGAAGGGGTCTTTTGACAAAAACAACAAATGCTTGTATTAATATAGCACCTTTGACATTGTATAATGTTCCAAGGTACTTAATGCTTAGAGTATTGCCAACAAATATTTGATACTAATACTAAGAGACACAAGACCACATAAGGGAAGATGAACAAACAAAGATTTGGTCAAAGAGAAGGTTTTAAAGAGTGTTTCAAAGGGGGCGAGAGAGGTAGAGCGACATGCATTTGAGACTCTCAAAAGACAGCCTGCACAAATTTAGTAGTGGGAGCAATGCTTGTACTGATTAAGTGCAGGCTGTCTGACTGCTAAATTGGTATGCTGTGTATGGTTTACAGTCATAAAATGGGTGCCAAATGTCTCCCCCTTTTGCATTTAAATGAACAAAGTAGATTAAGGGCAGCCTTGTGATTCCTGTACAAACTGCATTTTTTCCTCTATATATTGTACTTATATCTAATAAAGAAGCAAACCAAGAATGTGAAGGGCAGTGACTTTAACATAATTAATTATCATAAACAGTCCATCATTGGGGCGGAATAAGTGAATAGTTGGAAACGTATAAGTTGACCTCACCTTGTAGAAGGCTAGTCACACCCAACTAACCTGATAAAGTTTCAGCGCAAGTCACTCAAATGATACAGACAGATTTTCAGGATTCTGCATACATAGAAACATAGAAAATAGAAGCAGGATTAGGCCATTTGGCCCTTCGAGCCTGCTCCGCCATTCATTATGATCATGGCTGATCAACTGATCATCCAACTCAGTAGCCTGTTCCCACTTTCTCCCCATATCCTTTGAACCTTTTCACCCCAAGAACTACATCTAACTCCTTCTTGAAAACATACAACGTTTTGACCTCAACTACTTTCTGTGGTAAATTCCACAGGCTCACCACTCTGGGTGAAAAAATTTCTCCTCATCTCAGTCCTAAATGGTATACTCCATATCCTCAGACTGTGACCTCTGGTTCTGGACTCCCCCATTATCGGGACCTTCCTGCATCTACCCTGTCTAGTCCTGTTAGAATTTTATCGGTTTCTATGAGATCCCCCCTCATTCTTCTGAACTCCAGAGAATATAATCCAAACCAACTCATTCTCTCCTCATATGTCAGTCCCACCATCCCAGGAATCAGTCTGGTAAACCTTCACTGCACTCCCTCTATAGCAAGAACATCCTTCCTCAGATAAGGAGACCAAAACTGCACATAATATTCCAGGTGTGGTCATACCAAGGCCTTGTATAGTTGCAGCAAGACAGCCCTGCTCCTGTACTCAAATCCTCTTGCTATGAAGGCCAACATGCCTTCTTTACCGCCTGCTGCACCCGCATGCTTACCTTTAGCGACTGGTGTACGAGGACATCCAGGTCTTGTAACACATTCCCATCCCTCAATTTATAGCCATTCAGGTAATAATCTGCCTTCCCGATTTTGCTACCAAAGTGGATAACCTCACATTATGCTCATTATGGTCCAAATAAACCACATCTACTGGCTCCCCCTCATCAACTCTATGAGTTACATCCTCGGAAAATTCCAGTAGATTTGTCAAGCATGACTTCCCTTTCATAAATCCATGCTGACTCTGTCTGATTCTGCCACTGTTTTTCAAGTGCTCAGCTATTAAATCTTTTATAACGGACTCTAGAATTTTCCCCACTAATGACGTTAGGCTGACTGGTCTGTAATTCCCTGTTTTCTCTCTGCCTCCCTATTTAAATAGTGCGTTTCATTAGCTACCCTCCAATCTGTAGGAACTGTTCCAGAGTCTATAGAATCTTGGAAGATGACCACCAATGCATCCACTATTTCTAGGGCCACTTCCTTAAGTACTCTGGGATGTAGGTTATCAGGCCCTGGGGATTTATCAGCCTTCAATCCCATCAATTTCTCCAACAACATTTCCCTACTAATACTGATTTCTTTCAGTTCCTCCCTCTCACTAAACCCTCTGTTCCCCAACATTTCTTATTTGTGTCCTCCTTTGTGAAGACAAAACCAAAGTATGTATAGCCATTTTTTGTTCCCCATTATAAATTCCCCTGTTTCTGACTATAAGGGACCTACATTTGTCTTCACCAATCTTTTTCTCTTCACATACCTATAGAAACTTTTACAGTCAATTTTTATATTCCCCGCAAGCTTACTCTCGTACTCTATTTTCCCCTTCTTTATCAATCTCTTGGTCCTCCTTTGCTGAATTCTAAACTGCTCCCAATCCACAGGTCTGTTGTTTTTTCTGGCCAATTTGTATGCCTCTTCCTTGGATCTCATACTATCTCTAATTTCCCTTGTAAACCATGGTTTGGTCACCTTTCCTGTTTTACTTTTATGCCAATTGTTGCAGTTCACCCATGTTCTCTTTGAATGTTTGCCATTGCCCATCCACCGTCATCCCTGTAAGTAACATTTTCCAATCTATCATAGCCAACTCGCGCCTCATACCATCGTAGTTTTCTTTATTAAGATTCAGGACCCCAGTCTCAGGATCAACTATGTCACTCTTCATCTTGTTGAAGAATTCTATCATATTATGGTTGCTCATCTCCAAGGGGCCTCATGCAACTAGATTGCCAATTATTCCTTTATCATTACACAATACCCAGTCTAGGATGGCCTGTTCTCTAGTTGGTTCCTCAACATTTTGGTCCAGAAAACCATCCCATATACACTCCAGGAATTCCTCCTCTATGGTATTGTTACTAATTTGATTTGCCCAATCTATATGCAGATTAAAGCCATCCATAATTACAGATGTTCCTTTATTGCATGTGCCTCTAATTTCCTGTTTAATGCCATCCCCAACATCGCCCCTACAGTTTGGGGGTCTATATACAACGCCCACTAATGTTTTTTGCCCATTAGTGTTTCTCAGCTCTACCTATACCGACCCCACATTATCGGAGCTAATATCTTTCCTCACTAATGCGTTAATTTCCTCTTTAACCAGCAATGCACCTCCATCACCTTTTCCTTTTTGTCTGTCCTTCCTAAATACTGAATAGCCCTGGATGTTCAGTTCCCATCCCTGTTCACCCTACAGCCATGTCTCCGTAATCCCGACTATATCATACCTGTTTACATCTATTTGCACAGTTAATTCATCCACTTTATTGTGAATGCTCCGCACGTTAAGGCACAAAGTCTTAAGCCTGTCTTTTTAACATTATTTGTCCTGTTCCCACTCATTTTTCACTGAAGCCCTGTTTGATTCTGGCCATTGATTTCTCTGCCTATCACTTTTCTTATTCCCCTTTCTGTCTTTTGTTATTGTCCTTGATTCCCCCTCCTCTGACTCCTTAAAAAAGTTCCCATCTCCCTGCCATTTTAGTTTAAACCATCCCCAACCACTTTAGCAAATATTCCCCTGAGGACATCAGTCCCGGTCCTGCCCAGGTGTAACCCGTCGAGTTTGTACTGGTCCCACCTCCCCCAGAACCGGTCCCAATGTCCCAGAAATCTGAAACCCTCCCCCTCACACCATCTCTTCAGCCATGTATTCATCTGATATGTCCTGCTATTTCTACTCTGGCTAGCACATGGCACTGGTAGTAATCCTGAGATCACTACCTTTGAAGTCCTACTTTTCAACTTACTTCTTAATTCCCTATATTCTGCTTTTAGGACCTCATCCCTTTTTTTTACCTATGTTGTTTGTACCAATGTGTACCATGACCACGGGCTGTTGCTCCTTCAGCATGTCCTGTAGCCATTCTGAGACATCCTTGACCCTAGCACCAGGGAGGCAATATACATCCTGGAGTCTCATTTGCGGCCACAGAAATGCCTATCTATTCCCCTTACAATTGAGTTCCCTATAACTATTGCATTCCCACACTTTTAACTCCTCCCCTGAGCAGCAGAGCCAACCTTGGTGCAACAAATTTGGCTGTTGCTACTCTCCCTTGAGAGGCCATCCCCCCAAACAGTATCCAAAGTGGTATGTCTGTTTTGCAGGGGAATAGCCACAGGAGATTCCTGCACTGCCTGCCTATCCCTCTTGCACTGCCTGGTGGTCACCCATTCCCTTCCTGCCTGTGGGCTCTTAGCTTGTGGTGTGACCACCTCTCTATCTGTGCTATCCATGATACTCTCTGCCTCGTGGATGCTCCACAGTGTTCTCAGCCATCGCTCCAGCTCCGGAACCTGGGCTACCAGGAGCTGCAGCTGGAGATACTTCCCGCACACATGATGGTGCCGGGCACTGGAAATGTTCCTGGCTTCCCACATAGAGCAGGAGGAGCACACCACAACTTTAAGCTCTCCTGCCATGACTTACCCCTTTAAATTAAATTAAACCTCTTGGAAGATACTTAATATCAAATAATATCAATTACTCTTGGGCCCTTCTTCCCTGCTCCTCATTGTTACAGAATATAGCCCTTACAACAATGAACCACAAAATAAGACCTTAAAAATGATAAGCATTAAAAGTAGTAAATACTTACCCGACCATACTTACAGTACTCAAAGGATCACCTTGTTCCCTTCTCACCAAACTCCCTCAGTTACCAAACTCCAACTTAAGCACTCTAATACAGCCCGAAGCAACACTGCAGTACAGCCAGCCCTGTAAGATGGCCTGTTTTTATACTCTCTGAATCTAGCCTCTGAAAACCTGTTTAAGCCAGTTATCTAGTTAACCAATTGTAGCTGCAAGCAGAGCCTGTATAAACACTGTTTTAAAGCTGGCCTAAAACTCACCTTCTTCCAACCCTAACAGCAACTTTTAGTTAATTACTAAATTAAAGTAAGACTAGACTCTAGAAAAAAATTAACCCTTAAATTCCCTCAGTCACCCAACTCCAACTTAAGCACTCTGCTGCAGCCCAAAGCAGCACTCCAGTGCAGACAAATTCAGCACTGTGAGATGGCCTGTTTTTGTACTCTCTGAATCTAGCCTCTGAAAACCTGGTTAAGCCACTTATCTAATTAACAAGTTGTAGCTGTAATCAGAACCTGTATAAACCCTGTTTTAAAGCTGGACAGCTAAATCTGAGATATCGAGAATTGCAGATAGCTCATGGCATGGGCAGGAAACCTGTTGGAAGTTAGGAGATAGAGTTGAGAAAAATGATAAATTCTCAAAGAGCAATGACAAGAAATATTCCCCATTGAATAGTGCCAGGGCATGAGTTTTTCACTCAAAGAATGGTTTCAGCACAGAAAGAGTCCATTCAGCCCATTGTGCAGCTGAGCTAATCCCACTTCCCCGCCTTTTGCCCATAGCGCTGCAAAATCTTTCTCCTTAGATAATGATCTAATTCATTTCTGAAAATGAATTATATTAATTCTATATTGCTCCTTGTTCTTTTCCATAGCTAACTTAAACCTTAGGATATTATGATCACTGTCCCCTAATGTTCCCCTACTGATACTTGATCCACCTCCCCCACCCCCCCATCCTTCAGGACAGGATCCAGCAATGCCTCCTTCCTCGATGGACTGGAAACATACTGATGTAGAAAATTTTCCTGAACACTTAAGAAACTCTGCCTCTCTGTCCTTTACACTATTGCCATTACTCTACCTCTAAATGATCTTCATTTGGGAGCAGAGGAGAGAAAGTCCAGGGTTGTGGATTTATATTAAATCAGGAAATATAATGGATTGTGGGAAAGAAAGCAGAGAAAGACCATAGATAGATTAACTACATGGGGTGAGTAATAGCTCATGGGAGTGCATTAATCATTAAAAGACGACTTGTAGGTGTGACATGCAATAAGCAAGGCTAATAGATGATAGGTTGCATTACAAGAGGCTTATACAAAAAAGCAAGACCATGTTACTGCAATTACACAGATTGCTAGTCAGATCTCATTTGGAACACTGTATTCAGATTTTTGCAATACACATTTGAGAGGATTTAGAGGAACATTTTCCATGACTAGAATAAATGAGGTTCTTGTTCCACCCTTGCTAGAACAAAGCTAGCCAGCAATGTAGTGAACTGACTGCCCCCAATTTTCCACTGTCAGTTCATTTTAATAACTATTTATACTTGTTTTGGAGTGTCAGCCTTGTGTGGGCAGAAAATCTAATAAGGAAAATAGAAAATCTGACCTGCAGGTCCATATATTAGGAATGTGTGCACTTAAAGATAAGTGGTTGTATATGGAGACAAATATTGTTTCCGTCTTTATCAAGCATCAAAATGACTGCTCGATATCTTGTAGTCCTTACCAAGGCTGGGTTAGGGAACAAGTGGCAAGAATAAATCAACATGGAAACACAAAGGAAACTTGGCTGACTAGTGATTCAGTGACAGACCATCCAACCTCCTGTTTGATGTTGATGGACTGCAGCTGTATGAGATGGGTAAAGGGTGGCTTGTCCTATTCAATACTTCAGGCCCTCTTCAAAGGATGGCAGTGCAATACACTTAGGAGATATTAAACAGGATCAACCCTTGGCATACTATTTTCAGGACCCAGGGACAAATGAGTGAGATGATGACTAGGAAAATCTGCCTAATGGTGTAATTTATCTTGTGGTTGGTTGAAGATTGCTTGCTACAATCGTTACCGGTAAACTTGTTCCACATTTATTGCTCACCTTGACAAGTCATCATATAACCCTACAAGCTCGTTTGTTACATCTCATGCATTCCCCAACCTCAGTAGGGCATGCCTTCAAGATGCTATGTAAAATGGAGATAATTTCCATGATCGCACCTTCCAAGGACATAACCTTATCAGTCCTGATAATGTAGCCTGCACAATTACTTACTGACACCAAGTTGACACTGTGCACATGTTTATTTGACTTTGAGCACCAAAAGGCAATATTTCACTTGTAGTTAAATAAAAAGAGCTTGGATTTATATAGCACCTTTCACACCCTTCGGGCATCCAAAAGCACTTCAAAACCAATGAAGAATTTTTTAATGAAGTGTAGTCACTGCTGTAATACCTGCAAACATGACAGACAATTTACGCAGAGGTCTCTCAATAGCAATCAATAATTGGCTCAAATTGCTATGACTTGGACAATATCACAAATATTCTGAATCAGCAGCCCTCTTTATAGTCCTTGATTGCCTGATTTCCTTTTCTGCTGACTTGAATCTCCTGATCACTCCTCCGGAGCTGTTTCATGACCATTCCAAGGTGAATGCCTACCCTACTAGTCAAGCTGGTTTAAGATCAAGTGAAATTCTTTAAATGGTAGATGTGAAAAAATAGGTAAAGAAAAACTGAACTGAAATGTTATTGAAAAAAAGCACCCAAGTAAATGCAATAAATGGAAACTGAAAAGGTCACATATGACCAGCTGATATACAGCTTTAAAGTTCCTGGAGGCTAGTACTATTCAACATGCAACAATGATTCATGTTCTTGGAACTGGGAGGCCATTTCTGGATTAAAATATTTATTTTTTACATCATCTAGAGTAACTTATGTACTTCAGCAGCATTATACTATTCCAACATTGTCTGGACAGAAAAAAATGAACAGAATGCTCCCTATGCCCAACTTTCCTGCATCCTGCATGTATTTGTCTTGCTGATATGAGAGCAAAAAATCTCCACTGGTTTTGGAGAAAATCCAATACTGGTTTAGGAGAATGACATTTGGGATGAGGGGCTTTAGTTATGAAGAAAAACTTGGGGTGAATTTCCTAGCAGGTTTCTCCCACACTGCCACCGTAACTGCCATGATGTTACAGCAGTGTGATCAGAAGAAATCTCCAAAAAGTTCACCCCTTAAGAATGATCATGGTGACAATGAAAATTATGAACTCTTATGTTTACAAAATGCAACTTCCTTATTTCAAAACCAAAGACCGGTAAGAGATTTTGAAACAGTTCAAAATGAGTACCTTATTCGTTTGGAAAAATTCAGAATAAATGTACATTTATTCTTCAAAACGCAGCAAAAAGAGGCTAGTGGAAATTATCTGCAGTAAGTAAGCTTCTGTATAGACGTTGTTAAGAAAATAATCGGCCAATTTACCAGAAAATATCCCTTGTCCATGCACTCTACAGAGTTTTGCGACTGACTGATCTGTGATATTTTCAAGTCACAATGAAGTGAATTCTGATCACAAAGTCTTGATATATTTGTCTTAGTGCAATCAAAAGCTAAATGTGGCAGACTAGCTAAAATTTCACAGACTGTAATAATATATTTTAGCACATTTTAACCTGTCCACAACAGCTAGACAGTGCAATTCTATCCACATTATTAAGAGCAGAAAGAATATAAATTTAAAGAGCCATTGGCACCTCTGTAAGTTTGTTAGGAAAGCTTTCTCCTAATACAATAATCAACAACATGCAATGAGATGAAGGCCAGAAAACACTAGAACATTCCTATATGGAGTGACAAAGATGTATGGGTCATGCAAGTGCTTTTTGTCTGCACAAAGCTCATGAACAAAGGTTACTTCTCTTGCAAAAGGGAACTGTCCAAGACTTATGTTTTCATTCCCAGGCCTCTACTTCGGTTAAACTGTATTTACACCAAAATATGCCAAAGAATTAGTTCTTAGTAGCTATTCGAGGAGATCATTACTGCAATAATGCTGGTATTGTCCCTGGTTAAGGAAGGATAAAATGCAAGGGTTGCAGTGATATAATCATGCTGCCTCCTCTATGGAGCACCTATGCTGCTGTGCCCTTGTATAGTTCCACTCCTACCCACCTTGGTGCTCCCAGCTCATGTCTCTTGATGGCTCCTTTTTCTTCTCCAGATCCCACAGTCTTTATCAACTTTGATCCTCCCCTCTGGAACTCCCAACACAAACTCCTTAGCCTCACTGTCTTCTTTCCCATTTTTCCCCAAATCCCAGCTTTCAATTGCTTCTCCACCTGAAAAGTTTCATTGCTTGCTTACTTTCTCTTCTGTGAAGACCATTGAGACATTTCTACATTAAAGCAAAATAAATGCATGTTGATGATGAAGCCTCCTGCAGCATGGAGCAAAATTGTTAGGTAAAAAGTTATATTCTACCACTGTTTGTTACTGCAACATTGCTCACAAAAATGTTGCAAAATAGTAAGATATTGACAAACCCATAGGAATGATGTACATCGTCCACCTGGAACTTGGGAAACGAAAAGCAGTGTGTCACTGTTATTGGGGATCAACCTTGCAAACTTGCACTGCTTCCCTTGTTGGCAGAACAAAATTCTTTTCTAGGAAGAGAATGTGGACAGGAAACTGAATAAACCAGCAATGAAAGATCCACCCTAATGTAGGGAACCAGCCAATTCAATAGATCAACTTCAATAAAACAAACCAATAGTCATTAGGATTTCTTCAGTCCATGTTCAAGCAAAACAATAGGGATCAAGAACAAAGAAACTGATTTTCATCTTAAATCTGCATTGCTTTCAGTCAACCACCAAGAAGCTTTAAATGAATCAATGTTCTACTCCCACAAGTACAGTGTAATCAAAATGTACAATGGCTTCATTAAATATTCATGTGAATGTAAAGTTTTAAAAATAGAATTGAGAAATCACAAAAAAGGGGAAACAAGGCATTAGCAGGTAACTGTTCAAAATTCTTCAACTGTTCAGGTTCAACTGTTCAAAATTCTCTTTCATTCTTTGAGGAATACATCGAAGCCATGATCAAAAACTGAACCAGTTGTGAATACCATAAATCAGGTCTGTTTTTGGACATTTTATTCTGTTTCTGACATTAATGATGAGATACCAATCCAGCCCAAATATATAACACAATAGTCAACAAAAACTTAGATCTTTGTAGCACTTTTAATGCAAAATACATCCCAAAGTGACTGATAGATCAGCATAGCGAGAATAGACAGTAAACTAGAGAAGGGAGAGATTGAAAGGGGTGACCAATAGTTTAACTCAAGGGCTGGGTCTGAGCAGCGTTTCAAAGAACAGAAAGTAGAGGAGCAGAAGACAAGTTTAAGGAAGAAATCCCTTTTTGCCTTAAAAAAACCTGATTTTCTCTAATCCTAGTCATTCTTCCTGACATATGAACCCTACCTTCGGTCTTTCAAGTCCAAGAAGCAAACTTGAATGTATATGGTGCAAGATTAGTTTAGCCAGATTTAACTAGGCCATATCAAGTGGCATAAAGGCTTATTCCCCTCTGCTAAAACTGATCATTACTCCAGGATTATTCTGGAATGCAAAAATAACTCACTTAAAAAAAATACACTACCAACTCTCTGCTTCAACCCCTCAACCTTGTATTATGTTTCCTTCTATTCTTCAAACACAAACTCACCAATCACTCAAGTAGGACTGGATATATTGTGAATTATTTTATTCAAATATTACAGCAGTACATTCACGTTACTGGAGATCATTTACTGACACATCATACTTTGTCATTCCAATTCAGTATCACATGGCATATGAAATCATATGCTGTCTGATGATGTAAACAGATTATGGACATACCCACTTCAAGGCGTACTACAGCACCCTCCACATTCACCTTCAATCAGCTGAATTTAATGGCCATGGTGGTGGCCCCATCCACCACTGCGGCCATTTCTGGCAGTCCTGAGGGGCTTAAATGGCCATCAAGCAATTAACTGCCTGTCATTGAGGCTCCTGTCTCTGCATTTTTAAGGTGGATATTCTGCCTGCAAGAGTTTCTGGTCAATCAGGAGGGGTGGCCACTGCTGGGAATGCAGGAGGCCTGGACCAGCAATCAACGAAGGAGGCCTGAGAAGAAAGTGAATGGAATAGTCTCATCTGGGCTGGTCAGGCATGCCAAAGTGAGGAGTGGGGAATATTTGGCAAGGGAACGAGGTGCTTTTCCAGCTTTTCCATTGGGGGCAGCCTCACTGCTGGAGGGGACCCTCTGTGGAGCACAGGGTACCCGGCCAGAAGAGTCCCCTCCCCAGCCTGCAGAAGAGCCACCAGGATATACCTGGTGACCTACTACATGCTATGAGTGCCCCCCACCCCAACCCATCACAGGTCAAACAGTAACCACTTAAACACCTAATTGGCCTAGGACTGGTAAGGCCAACCTTCATCTTTCGAACTCCAACTTAATCATGAGAAAATGGGAAGGTGATGGAATCTCAACTCCATGCCTTTTCACCCAGTTATAGGGGTCCCTCCACCCCCCAGCCATTCCTGGAGATGGCAGTAAATTCTGCCCAACATGTGTGAATAATTCATGGAGCAGGATTTTACACTCCCCCACCAGCAGGTTTGACTGTTTGGGGGGCTTGTAAAATACAATGCGTAGCCTGCCCACTACCTACACACCCACCCTGACCTGCCTGAAATTTTATAGAGGGTGGGGGTTAATCTGTTGTGCCTATTGAGGTCCTTAAGTGGCCAATCAATGGAATTATCCTGCCCCGGTACTATTTTACCTGTGGTGGGGGAGGCCCACGCCAAATGCATAGCTTGGTAGCTTTAGTTATGTGGGCTGGTGTCCGGCAAGGGGGGAGCTTTTCCTTTTCCCATTAGGCGCACCCCACCCACAAGGTCATTTCCCCCTTTTACCCTTTCTCCGGACCTCTCAAACCCAGCCCATCACCCCTTCACCCCCTCTTATCTTAGTGTCCAGGCTCCATTGGCTCCTGTTATTTGGGACTGCCTATAGCCCTAGCAATGGCCATCACTCAAATTTGGTATTGTTGGGACTACAAAGCTGCTGGCCATCTGATTGGCAAATGTAATTACATTAAAGTGCACATTTTGGTTGTTATTGAATTCCTGAGAGCAAAGTCCAGTTGGTTCTGCTGCTAACAGAGTGTAGGGTGGGAGATGGAAGGCTAAAAAGAGGCTGGTATCAAAAGAACAGAACTTTCAAGGAGCAGGAAATACAGAGCTGGAGGTTATCAATTGGGCCAGGTGAGACTAGAGAAGAATTGAAGCGGATTATGAGAATTTTTTAAAAATAGTTTAAAGTTAAGGAAATGTCTATAAATACATTTCTATACATTTTTTATGAAAAGGGACCATATTTTACAAAGCAACAAGCTATAACCATGCAAAGAGCTAATGTTTAAAATCAGAGGCCTACAAACTGGCCTGGAAAGTACAATCATGTTTCATTTTGTTCCACATCACTACAGCTGTTTCCAGGGCCTGAATTTTCAGTTCGGCAGGCGTCCGGCAATTGGTGGGCCTGGGAGCAGTTGGGAATTGAGCTGCCAACCACAGTCGGTCCCTGGCCACAATTTCATGCTAGCTGGCCAATTAACAGCCAGATGGCAGAGAGCAGCCTCAGGGAGCTGAAGAATTTAAATACAAAAAATAAAGATTTGAAAACCAGAAAAAATTCCTACACATTGGAAGCAGCCACCTGAACATATACAACATGAAAATTCCATTCAAGCATTTTTTAAAAATTTAATGACGGAAACCTCATCCCGCCCCTTGATGAGGTTTCCTGAAAAATGCAAAGGCTGCCTGGCCAATTCGCCCGCCCGTCCACCAACTGCAAGGTTGGACAGGCAGCTAAAAATCCCAGTTAATTGCTCCATTAATGGGCTTAATAGCCTCTTAATTGTCAGCAAGGACACTTCTGAGTTTAGCGCACGCCCACTGACCGAAATATCGCACGAATGCGTGATGATGCCGGGACACCAACACGATGTCATTGCATGTTATTTTACGCTTGGCAGGTCGGGCACATGTCTGCAGACCAAGTGAAAAAGTCTGCTCCAGGATTTTGTTTTGATCGATGTGACCCAACTTGCAGCGCCTCATGATGTGATTCATATTATTCACTATCTATGCTGGCATGGCTACTGACATCAGGCAATAATTTAAGCTGCCACAGAATCACAGTGCTTTTGGACTACTTGCAGAGCAAGTACTACTGAAGATATACTGCTGGAGAACCTGCTGTTTAAATCTCAGCACTGCAGAAAACAAATCCTGAACATTTCACTGCAACAGCATCAGTGCTAAATAATCCAAAGCATATTGTCTGGTATCTTGCATTATGTTAGTTACTGAGCAATGATCAATTCCACAATTTACCTCCACAAGCGGTTGCTTTTTTAAAGTATGTTTTTACAAAGAAGTCTCTTACACTCTCGTGTTCAAAGGTCAGCCCTTTCAAGCTCATCCCTCCACCACCCTCATTTTCCCATTTGAGCACCCAGTTGTATTTTGTTTCAGCTGCAACACGTTCAACTCCCAATAATCTCAGTAATTATTCCCAACATTTATAATTTGAATAATAACATTCTTCTTGTATCTATTTGAAATGCACTATAGTTAATCGAAGGACCCCTAAGGACAAAGTAACAGCAGGGGTCCTACCCCTCAGTTAACTGAATGAAAGGTACATATGTCAGGATATTTGGTCAGTACAAGTTGCTAAGAATTTTCATAGCAAAGCATTGTCAATTAATAAGTACCACAGTTTAATTGCCTTTGTTAATGTATGTCCTGTTTTATGTTGCATAAATAACTATTTCAAAGTGACAATTTTAGGTTGTTAGTAATTCATGGTTATTACGAGTTTACATTTATGTGCTAGTTTTCCATTCCATTTTGAAGAAAATATCTTCATTTTCAACATTATTCCATATTTTGCACACTTCTAAGCTCTTCCAACCTCCTCTCACACCTCTGTCCAGAGAACAAAGTGTTAACCATTCCAATCTTAACTCCCCTTTTACTTTTGGGATCGATAACTTCTGTACCTTTTCCAAAACATTTAGGGGATGAAATTAGTCTTTGGTGGGATCATAAGGTGTGTAAAAGTCAAATCAGCAGTCTATTGAAAATGGAAGCTAGGTGCAAAATGAGTTGTTGGTTTATTATCAATCATTTTCGCCCACATATATCTTTTTTGTGGCTTAGTGACCAGACTGTACAAATACACTCATTGCAGACTCTGCAGTTGAAGAAGGCATTTCAGCAGACTAATTTTCTTATTCTGACCATGTATCCAAGCATGTTGTACCCTGCCAGGTCCACACTGTTAGTCCAAGGTCTGCACATTTTCTCAAGGCATTTCCACTTACTGCGTACTTCTGGCATATATTATATTGATATATGGCCCTGATTTATATTAATCAGTGTGAAGTTTCATCTGCCATTTGCCTCTCTGATTGGATACCCAATCTATATCCTTCTGCAAACGTATAGCTGCATCCCCAGTCTCTATTTTCATCTCCATTATAATTCGGTCAGTACATTTGACAAACTATGAATAATAATCTCAGCGATGGGTGGCATTTTTAATAAATTGCCTAAACATGAATATGAACATTTCTTTGTAGTTTCAGCAAGACATACAGAGCATCAGGCTGGAGAGTTGATATAATGATCTCCATGGAACTCAGTACATTACTTACTGATCAAGGATTGCAAAATAAAAATGGGACTGTTTCACTCTAATTTTCTCTCTTTCTCACCTGAGCTGTTGATTCACGCTGGGTACTCATACACCTTTGGTACCTGGCAATTCTTCATTTGTGTGCCAAGGCAGTGACTGCATGCAGGCAATTGAACAATGGAGACCATTATTTGTACTGTGCAAACTGTACAAAACTTGTACTGACCAAATATCCTGACATATGTACCTTTCATTAAGTTAACTGAGGGGTAGGACCCCTGCTGTTACTTTGTCCTTAGGGGTCCTTCGATTAACTATAGCAATCCGTGACCTTTCCAGACCAAGAAACAAACACTTCCAGTGTCCTATACTGGCACTCATGTTGATATGAGCTCATTCAAAACTTCATGAAACCTGGATATTTCATGACTTGTGTGCCTCAACTTTTACTTGCTAAGAATTTTCATAACAAAGCATTGTCAATTAATAAGTACCACAGTTTAATTGTCTTTGTTAATGTATGTCCTGTTTTATGTTACATAAATAACTATTTCAAAGTGACAATTTTAGGTTGTTAGTAATTCATGGTTATTAATAATGCAAATGTCAAATACATGAGTAGGTTAACTTGCACAATAAAAATCAATGCATGTAGTGAATGGGCATTAATGAACAATCTTCTATCAAAATGAATGTGAACTGTTCTTGAAAGCCCCTGAAAAATTGACGAATCATTATGACCCTTCCTGAGTGAACATCCATCAATGTTGATCAGGTAGTAAATGCAAATTCACAACTGCTCAATTACAGGAATCTCTGAGTGGCACTTTATCAGATGCAGTGCTTGATCATAAATGAATATTCATTTCAAACAGGCAGTTAGCACTTTATTTATTCTTGAATATCCACATTCTGAAACCAAGAAGAATTTTTTTTTAAAAATCTACATAACAGATAAACAATTTTTACAAATCATCAACATTTTAAAAGTTTTATCACTTGAGCTAATATATTTATTAACTCAAAACTAAGTTAAAATTGCTATTGATCCATGCTTGCATTCTAAGATGACAACACATTTAAATTGAAGTCATTCATTACGTAAAATTTACATGCAGAGTTGTAGCTTGGGAGACAGTTACATACTATGATATGTTCAACACAGAGGCTTTAGAGTTGCGTAACCTTGTAGCCATCATGTTGTCTGTTCCCTTTTTCCAAACAGCATCACATTAGGACATAATAGGAAATAATGTCTGGCTTCTAAGTAGTTAATTCTGGTTCTGAATCTCAATGGTGTCAGTTGGCACCAATCTCTTAATCCTATTGGTATGCCTTTTCTAAATAACTCAATGCTGGGTTGCCCCAGCATCATCAAACAAGAAACAAATTAAAATGTTCCTCTTTCAATGGTTCACAGCTAATAAGGAATTCATAGGAAACAAAGGAAACATTCAGCCTTAATTAATATTGTTGTTGCTATTGTCCACAATGCACTTTGGTCCTTTTGGTGCACACAATTCGCATGAAGTCACAAGCATATTGGAAGGCACCGCATATTTCTTATCCAGGGACAGCCAGGCCTGAACAACCTGGACCTGTAAGTGGTCACCTTAGCCAAGGTTGGGAGCAGACCCAGTTGGAGATCCTCAGACTTTCCTACCCACCCCCATTGACAACGGGTGGACAAAGATCAGGACCATAGGAGTGAAGTGGAGCCAGAATTTGAGCGGCAGCCCACTCAAACTGTGGGGATAAAAGAAAGACTTGCATTTATATAGTGCCTTTCATGACCACAGGATGTCCCAAAGTGCTTTACAGCCAATTAATTATATTTGAAGTATAGTCACTGTTGTGATTCAGTACAGGAAACACGACAGCTAATTTGTGCACAATGAACTCCCACAAACGGCATTGTGATAATGACCAGATAATCTGTTTTTGTGATGTTGATTGAAGGATAAATATTAGCCAGGGTACTTGGAAAAGATTCCCTGCTCTTCTTTGAAATAGTGCCATGGAATTTTTTACGTCCACCTGAGAGGGTAGGAAGGGCTTTGGTTTAAATTCTTATCTGAAAGTCGAAGAGAGAGGGGCTGCAACCTTTCACATTAAACAAATTATCTTGCCAAGGCCACAAAAATTACAGTCAACCTGTGTGTCCATTAAAATAACTTAAAATCCGACTAGATTGCAGTGCCACATGCAAATCCCTAAACTTTTCAAAAGCTGATGCAAGAGAAATGCAAGCCTATTGACATCAATTTCTTAAACAAATGATGTAGCCCCACTGACCCAGAATTTTGATCAACTGGTGTTGCAGGTAATCAAAGTCCAGCTGATCAGGAAAGTGTGCAAGGCAAAAATTGCATTGGGCCTTGGCCACCAATATATTTACTGACAGGCATTGAATAACTAGCAGCCTCATCATTGTTCTGAGGAAGAATGTATACCTGGACTTCACAGATGTTGATGGACCAGTTGCAAACTTGATGATTATTTTACTGCTCAGTTTCAGAATTCCAGCATTTGCCAAATGAAAGGTTATGAGACTACTGGTGACAAGTGGCAGCTATGGTGAGGAAAGTTAAATGCTCTTAATCTATTTAAGATACAGTTTTTCCAAACTAAAAGCCACTAATCTAGTACAGGTTTTGTACAGTATTTTATGTTTTTTTGTTCAAACATCCACAAACCCTGGATAGATTTGAACAGAATCTACCTAATCATGCTCCAGGCTTTGCTTAGACTTGCAAAGGAAATTACATGAAATTACAACACTGAAACAGGTCACTTCCAATCACTGTGTGTTAGTGGTTATCAGCAGTCTTAATCACATGCATCTGTCCTAATTTTATATCAGAAGGTTGAGGATTCATGTCGCACTCTTAAGCAAAAAAAATCAATGCTGACACTTCGGTGCTGTACTGAGTAGGTGCTGCACTGTCAGAAGTGCTGTTTTCCGGATGCGTTGTTATACTGATGGTTCCGCTCTTTTTTGGGTGGATGTAAAATATCCAATGGTTCTATTTAGGAGAAGAGCAAGGACATATCCCTGATGTCCTGACCAATATTTATCTCTCAGTCAACATCACAAAAACAGATTATCATATTGTTAATAGTGGGAGCTTGCTATGTGCAAATTGGCTGCCACACTTCCTGTAATACAAGCGTGACTACTTCATTGTGCTTCAAATATTCTATTGACTGTAAATTGATTTGGCATGTACTGTGGTCTTGAACGACATGTATGAAATACAAGTCTTTGTCTTTATTCATTTACCACTTTCCTTCAACACCAATCTAACCTATACTTAAATTTTCATATGGGCCAGGATTTCTCAGATGGCTGGGGTTTACCATCCCACCATCCAAAGAGCTGGCAAGGAACACATCCCAGCCGCCATTGCCTGCCCTACAGGCATTTTATGCTCCAATCTGATTGACTGGCAGCTCTCTAGTCTCTGTAGCACCAGAAACTGTGCTGAACAGCACTGGGACTTGGTGCAGCCCCTGGAGCCTGAGTTCCAGGAGTGCAGGAAAAGGTAAGTCTCGGGCGCTTCAGAGCAGAAAGGGTAGGAGAGGCCTGGGGGGATGGATAGTCAGGGATTGGGGTGTCGGGGGAGAGGCTGGGGGAGGGGAGGGAGGTCCAGCGGCCACCAGGCCTTAAAGCCGAGATTAAAAAGGGGCTTCTGATGGAGGCGCCCTTCCCACACGAGGCCTAAATCCACTTATTTTCGGGCTTTGCCCATACCCGGGAAATCCTCCCACCAGCCTAAAAATTGAGGCTGGGCAGGAAATGGTCCTTAAGTGGTCAATAATGTGCCACTGAACGGCCTCAACTGGAGTCAGAGCGAGCTTCCCATCTGAGGCCTCGCTCGCCCCAGTGTAAAATTGCTGAGAGGTTGGGGCAGCTGGGAAGCCCCTTTGTGCTATTTCACGCTCACCCCCCCACCTACAAACCTGCCGACAGGGGAGTGTGAAATTCTGTTTCAATTGGTACCTCTGGTGGTGCATTTCACGGCTTTATAAGTATATTTTCTCTTTCTCTGTGTCTTAAATTGCCGATATTTCTTCTTATGTCCATGTCTCATCATTCTTTTAATTACTAGAAACAATCAGTCCCTATTCACTCCACCTCATTCCTTCATAATTTTAATTAACTCTATTGAGTCAACCTGTAATCCACTTTTAAGCTATTTACATTAATGAGGCCTCATCTGCTGTCTCACATAGATGTAAAACATTCCATGGGACTATTCGAAGGAGGACAGGGGATTTCTCTCAGCGTCTTGGCCAACATTTATCCCTCAACCAGCATTGTTAAAGAATACTTGGTCAAAAATGTCATTCCTATTTGTGTAACCTTGCTTTATGTAAATTGACTGCCATGTCTCCCTACAACAGTGATTATTTTAAAAGTACCTTATTGGCTGTTAAGGATTTGTGTAGTCCACATGTTATGAAGGCAATAGATAAATGCAAGTCTTTCTTTCTCTTACAGCGCTTTCCTTCTTGAAAAAAATCTTCCCCAATTTTTCAAAATTTCTAACATTGAGATTCTGCAAAAAGTTATGATTTGAAGCAATGAAACATAATATAAATTAACCTTGAAATAATGTCACAAATTCTGGATAAAATAAACACAGAAGAAGTGAAGCTGCTCCCATCAACTGACATAAGCTGCCATTATGAGGTGGAAAGATCAGTTTCTTTCAGGTGGTATGATAAACTCCATAAGCGCAGCTTGAGTGATAGATATACCATCAAAGTAGTTGACTGCCTTGAACATTACCCATTCATCTTAGTTTCATCTGTTTCAGAAGAAGTTACATTATTTCATAGTTTGCCATTGTGAGATAATCTTAGTTTCAGGAAGGATGGGCTGGAACCAAGCCTTAATTATGTTGGTTAATTTATTAGTATTGGCAATCTCAATCAACAGTTGAGAGATAGGAAGCACATTCTTGCCCTTGATCCTACTGAAGTGACTTTGGTCTTGATTTTAACCTCAGGCCGGTGTCAAGTAGTTGAACAGCAGAATGAGTTAGAAACCCAACTGCTGTTTCAATCTATCATTTTAGGCCTCTTGAATTGACTTACTCATTTGGTTGTTCTGGCGGAAAATTCATTGCTACTTCCCGCTCAGGCCGTAGAATAAAAAATTACTGCCAGGTAACAATGAGGTCATTGGCACCCACCTTGCATATTTTATAAAGAATCTTAGATGCCCTTGCTGTCTGATCAGTTGAGCAGGTTAAATTAACTGAAGGTCAGCTTCCAATGGGTTAGAGCAAGTAAGTGACCTGAGCAAATTAACTGTTGACGCACCCAGTTTTTACTGTGTGTGTAGTTAGAATCATCCCCTATATCACTCAAACTGCAAAGATATAAAGCTCACAGTTTGACACTAGGAACAGAGTGCATCATATTTATTGCAAACAGAAATACAGCAGACGGAAAATGGGTATGTAAATTACATACTGTCCTATTTCATACCAGCCATAGTACTCTTTCATTTAGCAGTAATAATATTTCACTAGAAACATAAAGATTTTATATTACTGTAACTCCCCTAGCTGCTGTGCAGAACTATAATTGGCACTATATCATCAACTTATGCTGCCTAATAACATGACAGAATCAATAAGGGGATGTTTAACTTCTACGATAACCTTTTTCTTTTTAAATATGAAGATTTCTTCTCTTCTCTGGTTTTCGGGTCATTAACATGGGGTGGAATTTCCCATCCCCGTTGGTGTCAGGCGCCATGGTAGGTGTGAGTGGATAATATGGTGAGAATACCAAAAATCAGTTTCACAACATCGTGAAACTAGTTTGCGATTGCCCGCTCCACCCATTAATGGTAGGCTGCGTTTCCCACCACCGCACATCAGGAATGTCATTTTAATACATCTGCATATAATTATAAGCCCTCCTCGCTGGAATTATCTCTCCACACTGGATCATCCGAGTACGTTGGCTTGATTGCACGCTGACATTTTTCACAACAGCATTTAAAAGGCGTACCCCTGGCAAGCTGAACTTTGAGGGGAACTCGGAGGTGAATGCACATTAATGTTGCGCAATGCTCGCAAGGGTCGCCCACTGGACTTCAACAAAGAGGTGCCACACATTCAGGTGAGGGCACAGGCAACTCAATGACTGCACTGCTGGGACAAGGGCTGCACTGCGGTTTGGGCGAGTTGGGGGTGGGGCGGTGGGGGGCGGGGGGGTGTGGGTGCAAAACAGCACGGATAGTAGTGCACAAGCACATGTGAGGGGATGGGGAGGGAAGTGGCCATGCATTAGGGAAACCTTGTGTAAAGTGACCATTCCTCCGCAGCTGAGACAGTTCGGGCACAGCCACGTTGACATGCTTGAAGTCAGGCCTTTAGCTTATCTGCCCACTCAAACAACACTGAGGCATGAAAGTGGCACCAAATGTTCTTGAATTTTTCACACCTCAGGCACAGACTTCAAGCTAATGAGTGTCTTAGCGGACTGCAGAACAATTGGCTGGGCAAGAGTGCAATCTCATTCTGAAAGCTGGCCATGGGGCAGTCACTGGTGGAAGCACTGGGATTTGCCCAGATCTCAGGTTTCCCACCGGTGCAGGGTGCCATCAACTGCACCCATGTGGCGATCTCCATGGCAACAAGCGGTCAATACCAAACGCGAGGGCTTCCACTTGCTGAATGTTCAGCTGGTGTGCAACCATCACAAACACATCCTGCAGGTCTGCGCATGATTCCCAGGGAATTTCCATGACTCCTACATTCTCAGTATATCTAAGATCCCTGACATCTTCCAGGGTCCACAGAAACTGCAGGGGTGGCTCCTCAGGGAGAAGGGCTACCCAAGGAGGATGTAGCTGATGATGCCCATGTGGCGGCCTCAGAGTGCAGCACAGAGAAGGTAGAATGAGGCTCATGCTGCAACTCATAACTTGGTGGAGCAAACCATCGAGATTTTGAAAGTGAGGTTCTAGTGCCTAGACCGGTCTGGTAGAGCCCTTCAATACAGTGCACAGAGGGAGTCATGCATCGTTGTCGCCTGCTGTGCCATTCACAATCTGGTGCTGCAACAGGGGGGAGGAGCTGGCTGAGGAGGAGATGATAGATCTGCATGTTTTTTTTAATTAATTCCTGGGATGTGGACGTCACTGGCTAAGCCAGCATTTGTTACCCATCCTAACTGCCCTTGTTTAGTGGGCATTTAAGAGTCAACCACATTGCTGTGGGTCTGGAGTCACATGTAGGCCAGACCAGGTAAGGACGGCAGATTTCCATCCCTAAAGGACATTAGTGAACCAGAAGGGTTTTTACAACAATCGACAATGGTTTCGTGGTCATCATCAGACTTTTAATTCCAGATTTTTTTTATTGAATTCAAATTTCACCATCTGCGATGGGATTCGAACTTGGTCACCAGAACATTACTCTGGGTCTCTGGAATACCAGTCCAGTGACAATACCACTATCCCACCACCTCCCCCAAATGTCTCCTCCAATGAGGAAGATGCCGACAGGAATGAGGGTGATGAGACCCTCGAAGGTGACGACGATGGCGATGAGGCCATCGCACTAGCCAGATGAGGTAGGTGCACTTGGAAGGCTCTCATAGCTGCTAGATTTGTGGAAGATGATGACGACATGCAGTGAGGAGACACCATAGATCCTCACATTGCATCTGTGAACGTTTGACTTCTGTCTGGCTGATGATAGTGCACATACCCTCTGTGATAAGGCTCCGGTCATTGAGATGCTGTGGATGCCCATAGTCTCTACATTCCAGGAGGATGATGACAACATACAGTGGGGACACTCTATAGATCTTCACATAGCCTCTATGAATGTCCGACTCCTTCTGGCTGATGGCAGCTCACTTGTGCTCTGTGAACAGGGTGATATCATGGAGATGCAGAGGGGAAAAATTAACTTCCCCTGATCCTGTGGCATCCTTCGTGAGCTGAACATTTCAGGTCCACACTGTCACTGGACACAGATGCTGAAGAGATGGGGGGCCAGCTGCACCTCAAAGGTGCTGAGAGCACACAGAGAGAATAACAGAACTATGTGCTGCCAGCCCAGGACATTCTGGCAGCAATGATAAGCCCCATTGAGGTGCAGACATGACTGATGTGTCCAGTGACTGTGAAGGTGCACCATCAGTGCACTGGGAAGGTTCCACAAAGTACAGGGAAGAGGCCCTGGACTGACACACCTGCCTTTATCTTGCGCAGGGACCAAGGTTTCACATCTGAGTGACACAAACACTGCTCATCAGAACATGGAGCAATAGGCAAGGAGACAGTCTTGGGAGTTTATTTTCAAAAGTGAACATTGCGTATAAGTGATTAACACCTGTGCCCAGGCTGTGCAACTACATTGTCATCACCTTCCTAACCCTGTCTCTACATCTTAGTGCTCCCCTGACATGCACAGCGGAAGTGGAGCAGCCTGCTGACTGCCACGCCCTCTTGTCGGTGATGATCTTGGCGGGCATCCTCTGGAGGGCTGAGACTTGGAGGGCCCTGGCCTGCTTTCAGGGTCCTGCTGTGTAGCAGTGGCACCCTCCTCAGCCTGTGGAACTGAAGCTGCTGACGTCACAGGAAGAGGGGATTCGGATGGGCTGAACAATCTGAGTCTCCTTGATGGATGGCTCCGGAGTGTGCACTTGTCAATCATCCTCCCTTTGGGTGGCCGAAGGCCCCTGGCTGACTCCTTGAGGAGAAGGAGAAGCTGGAGTGAGATCGAGCTGCACTGCACCCTTCTCGGGTTGACACTGTTGGAGGCCAACTATGGCTTCAGCAATGGAGTTCAACCTGTGCAACAGTGCAAGACCAATGTCCTGGACCAAGCTCTCCATGGCGGCCGCCATCCTACCAATGTTGACCTTGGTGCATTGGCTTGCCGGTGCTATCACCTCAGACTGAAGGGGGACAGACTCCTCCATTATGCCTTGCAATCTGAGGAGTGCAGTGACATCCCTTCCTGATGTTTCCGAGCTTGCCTTTGCAGCTCCAGCAACTGAGGTATGACAAATCCAGAGGCTCCTCATCTGACACAGACTCAGTGGATTTCTGGCCTCCAGCAATCCTCCAAATGTCGGACAACTGGGAAGTTCCGGTCGCCACCTGCAGTGGATCAGACAATGCGATGTGCTCACCAGATTGTGATTCCGAGGCTACTCTAGAGCTAGGTCCCACCGAGGTGTGTGTCTCTGCGCTGGTGGAGGGTGTGGGTGAGCACTGTGATGGGATTTCAATAAGGGTGTCATCAGATTCTTCTTCGGAGATTTCTTCGGGGCTTGACTTGAGGACCTGGGTCATGGACCGCCTCGGCTGCTTCCCAGGCGTGCCTGCGAAAGCCAGGAGAGATAATTAGTGCATGGCAGGGGACTGCGTAACGCGAGAACTGACTCACTGCATGGTTGCCTGATGGATGTTGCACTGCTGGATCCTCACTTGGTTGAGCACCGCTGACCTCACCCTCAGAACAAGAATGGTCCATAATGTCACGGGCCAACTGGATGACTCAATGTTCAGTCTTTGACGACCTTGATTTCAAGCATTCCTCCACCAGTCTGCGACCTCTCCCTCTTGCAGTGTGCCAGCTTGTCCTGCATGAATACAGATGGAGAGAGTATAAGCAAGATGCCTGCCAGGCCAGATAACAGGATGCCTGGAGTGTGTGGGTGGTGAGTAGTGCCATGGATGAGATGAGGACATGATCCGCAGGACAGATGAAGGTGTATGTGAGAGAGTGAATGGTGATGTCCCTTGGACTGGCAGTGAATGGGATCCATGCGGATGTGTGATGGGTTTGTGAATGTGTGAGTTGAGAATAATGAGAAGAGTGACATGTTTCCTCCCTTTGACAGCCATTAATTCCCACCAGCTTCCTTGAAGAGCGCTAGCTTTGTGCAGGGGCGGCCTTTAAATATGGCGCCCGGTTTACTGAAGGCCTAAGGTGACGGCTGGGCAGGCGAATCAGAGGCCACCTCGACATCAATCCGGTGTGATTCTCGGGAATGAATCATTAATGAGGTGGGACACACTGGGAATGGGACCATACAGCATGAAAAGCCACTTTTGTGGCCGGCGGGTAAAATGTCCTTTTTCCTGCCCGTGACCACACTTAGTGCAAATTTGGGACGATTCTGCCCATGGAGTCAGATAGCCACAGTGAAGACACTGGCAGCTAGTCACGTTGTAAAGAATAAAAAACTCTGAGTTTGATCAACCGAATATCTTCGAATCATACAACACAGAAGAAAACTATTCAGCACATCGTGCCTATTGTGATGAGAGATTTAAAAAATATTTGGGTTTATGCTGGTATTCAGGGTCAGTAAAGAAAGCTGTTTGTGTGTGTGTCCATGGTTAATTAAACAGGAGGAAGGTTACTAGAGACAGGTTGGCTGTGAGGGCTAAGAGATGAAAGCTGAAAGGTGTTAGGTAATTCATTTGTAATGAGAGGTTATGGTGAAGTTGAGTTACAAGGTATATAGGGTAGATTTTAAATTTGCATTGTGAGGCAGATGGGAAATTTGGTTTTTCAGCTGTTGAATTTCAAAGGGGATTTCAGAGGTGGAAAGGAGCATTTGCATCTTACAAAGGCTTCATGAGTAAACGGAGAAGCAATATTAAATGTTATTGACCAGGAAGTAGAGACAAAGTAGAAAACTTGGAAGATTTTTATATTTGGAGAAATTGAGTTCAAAGAGGTATTTAAGGACAAAGGTGAGATGAAATAGGACAAAAGATATTTAAGGAAGGATGTTTAACTGAGTTGGCAGTGACTGTGAGAGAAAATTTCTGAAGACCAGCTCCTTGATGTGTGAGCCATTGAAAAGACTGTGGAAGCTTTGAATTGGAGGCAGCCAACCAGTGTTAAGCCAGAAAAGTCTGTGTTTTAGGAAACAATTTGTTTCTGAACCTCTCTTGGAATTTCATATCAGAGTGGAAGTGTTTGAGAAGTTGTGAGGTGTATCTTTATTAATGTGACAACAATTTCTTGATTTGGCTAATATTACTGGATTTTTATGGTTTAAGTTTATAAGGGGGTTATTGCCAAGAAGATAGTTTAATTGTGTACTTTTGATCAAGCAGATTTTTGGGGGGGTTCTGTAAGACTGTTTTAACTGTGTAACTTTAAACTTGTGTGCTTAAGTTTTCTTTTCTTTTTAACAAATATTTTTATTTTTAAACTTCTAAAGGTCTTACTGTAGTTCTATGCTTTTGAGTTCAGTAGCTTTTCATCCTTGTTTTCACAATTAAAAAAAGATTTATGATCAGTGAGACAGAATTCATTTTGGTGTCTGGTTTGCTTAGCAATAACTTCTGTTGTGATTGTAACATTATGCTGGCTCTCTGAAAGGGCTATTCAATTATTCCCATTCCCCTGTACTTTCATCAGAGCCCTACAAATTGCTCCTAATCCCCTTTAAGTATATATCCAATTCCTTTTTTACAGTTATTATTGAAATTGCTTCCATCATCCTTTTCGGCTGTGCATTCCAGATCATAAGAATTGTCTGTGTAAAACAAATTTTCTTCATCTTTCCTCTGGTTCTTTTGCCAACTTGCTTAAAATGGTGTCTCCTAGTTACCGACATTTCTGCCATTGGAAACAATTTCTTCTATTTGTTTCATGATTTTGAACATCTCTGTTAAATCACCAGTAACCTTCTCTGCTCTTAGGATGAAATCCCCAGTCTCTGGTTTCTACAATCTCTCTATCAGCTTCCCTAGTCTCTCCACTCCCATATAATCATCCTTGTGTTTCGTTAAATAATTCCTTTTTGTAATGCCCTCGCCTTGCTTTCTGTTTTGTGGCTCTGGGAGATAACTCTCTTGGGTATGGTTATTGATCCAGGCAACTTAATTTTAGGTCTTTCAGGTTTAAAAAGCAAACAGGTTCCATCATCACTGGAGCCTCTTGCACGTGGGATCCCAATAACTGGTTTGCTCTGCTGGAAAAGTCATGTCAAACTGCTTGTTTGCATCAATATGTTTTCTTTACAAAATTGATTAACAGGGAATTATGTCAAAAAACAACAAATGTTTTAACAAAAAGAAGAATTGGTCAGAGCTTTAGAAAAACATAGTGAAAAATTGCATATAAATCAAAATAACTTTTTGTTTATCTGAGCAGGCAGAAACCTTAAGAATTGATGTGTTGATCTAAAAGGGCCAGCTCATAGCTCCCAATTATTTTTGATATTACTGCTTCTATGATGTGCAGATGGTCATATTTTTAAATCCTGTTGATTAAAGGTAGAGGAGTATTCTTTTGTTAAAAGCATTCCTCTAGTCACAGAAAAAAAAATATCAGTGATTGTAAATTTACTTGCTGAATTGGAGACCATCAAGTGAAATGCTCTTACCTGCTAGACCATTCCTATGATATCAATTGCAGAAAGCATTACAGTGTGCCCCTAAGTGTTTCTTATTTAATCTGTGTATCAGTGATTAAATCAAAGATCTCTATGAAAGATGGTATATCCACGTATTTCTGTTAAGGTGGATTCAGGACCAAAGCCCCGCTCTAACACCCAATATGGGAGGTGTAAAAGTTATAAATAATTCCTACAGATAAATAATTGATTCCCTGATGTGATAGAATCAAAAGCTGGCTACATCTGTGTCCATGCTGTCATATTTCCCTTTTAATCTAGCTGCTTTTTGCTTTGGTTTCAGTGTTCAACCAACCCCCAGTGTGGAAGCAGCACATGCTGTATTGAAGAGTGTAATAAAAAGGGCAGGTTCCCTTTCTCAAAATAATAAAATCCCTTACCATTAGTGTCAATGACTGGAAAAAATGTTAGGAGTGCTTTTCCCCCAAATTATAATGGCAATGATTTTCCCCAGTGTGTGGTTCTCTTGATGTAAAAAGTATTTCTAAATTGTAATCTGACTGGTTTCTGGTAGTGATGACAGGGGGGCTCACAAGGTGCAGAGCCTGGCTGATTGCAGGCCAAGGCAAGCAGGATGGAAAACTTGATAAACTGATAGGAGGCCGAGACAATGTTGAACTGACTGTAGGCTGCTGCAAATTGGGAGGGGGCCACAAAATACTGGGAGGAGGCTATGGCAGACTGAAAATAGTTTGCAGTAAGCCAACAGGAAGCAGGTTGATCATGAGAGCTACCACTGTTGCAGGCTGCCTGTTCCAATTCTTAGTTTAAAGTTCTGTTGCTGTCGGCTGTTCTGTTTCTGTTCTCTGTCTCCATTCTTCATCATGGGATGCAAGTTAAAATTCCAGGAAGATGCTTGTGGTTGTTGGAGGTCAATCATCTCAAGACCAGGACATGCTGTAGGGGTTCCTCAGGGTAGTGTCCTAGGTCCAACCATCTTATGATGCTTCATCAAGGATATTCCCTCCATTATAAGGTCAGAAGTGGGGATAATCGCTAATAATTGTTCAGTGTTCAAGATCATTTGCAACTTCTCAAATACTGAAGGCAGCAAGGCCTGGCCAACATTCAGACTTGGGCAAATAACATCCACACCACACAAGTGGCAGGCAATGATGATCTCCAACATCAGGAATTCTAACCCCATCTCACCTTGACATTCAATGGCATAAATATGAATGAATACCCCATCATCAACATCATGAGGATTACCATTGATCAGAAACTCAATTGGACCAGCTAGTTTAGTGGCTACGAGAGCAAGTCAGAGGCAGGGAATTCTGCAGCGAGTAACTCACCTCCTCACTCCCCAAAGCCTGTCCACCATGTACAATGCACAAGTCAGCAGTGTGATGGAATGTTCTCTACTTGCCTTGTTGAATGCAGCTCCAACAACACTCAAGAAGCTTGACACCATCCCAGAAAAGCAGTCCTTCAGATTGACGCCTGACTGATCAACTTAAACATTTATTCCATCCACTACCAACACACAGTGACAACAGTGTGTAATATATACAAGGTGCACTGCATCAACTCACCAAGGCTCCATTGACAGCACCTTCCAGACCCACGACCTCTACCGCCTAGAAGAACAGGGGCAGCATGTGCGTGGGAATACTGCCACCTGCAAGTTCCCCTTCAAGCCACACACCATCCTGATTTGCAATTATACTGCTGTTCCTTCATTGTCACTGGGTCAAAATCCTGGAACTCCCTCCCTAACAGTACTATGGATATACCTACATCAGACAGTCTCCAGCCAACTCAATACCACCATCTCAAGAGTAATGATAATAGGCACTCACATCCTATGAAAGAATAAAAAAAAGTACTCTAAATATGCACTCAATATGTTCTCTGAATATGAACAGTCAGAGGTCGTGGTCCATGTCAGTACCAATGACTACCAATAGGTAGGGAAGGGGCTGAGGTCCTGAAAGCAGATTTCAGGGAGCTAGGAAGGAGATTGAAAAGCAGGACCTCCAAAGCAGTAATCTCAGGATTACTTCCAGTCCGACGTGCTAGTGAGAATAGAAATAGGAGAATTGAGCAGTGGAACACATGGCTGGAGAACTGGTATAGGAAGGAGGGCATCAGATTTCTGAGTTTTGGGACTGGTTCTGGGGCAGGTGGGACCTGTACAGATGGATGTGCTGCATCTTTGCAGGACCAGGACTAACATTCTCGCAGGGAAATTCGCTAGTGCTGTTGGGGAGGTTTTAAACTACATTGGCAGGAGTATGGGAACCTTAGAGGGAGCTCAGATTTGACAGAAGCAAAACTAGTAAAAGGAAGTAGAAAAGTAGAAAGCAAAAATAGAAGACAGGTGAAGCACAGGCAAGCATCAAATAGGATCAGAATAAAGAATAATGTTAACAAAAAACAATTAAGGCACTCTATCTGAATGCACGTAGCTATTGCAAAGTTTGATGATTTGAATGCCCAAATTGAGCTAAATAGGTATGATTTAATTTCCATAATGGAAATGTGGCTGAAGGTGACCAAGATTGGGAACTGAATATCTAAGGATATTCACCATTTAGGAGGGATAGGCAAAAACAGAAAAGAGGTGGAGTAGCAATCTTAATAAGGGACAAAATCAATACATTAGTAACAGAGCATCTTTGATTGAAGGGTCAAGATGTAGAATCAGTTTGGGTGGAAACAGCAAGAGGCAGCAAACATTGGTGGGAGTTGTATATTGGCCACCAAACTGTAATGCTAATGTTGGGCACAGTATAAATCAGGAAATTAGATATGAGTGCAATGTGGCCAATACAGTAATAATGGGCAACTTCAATTTACACATGGACTGGGTTAACCAAATCAAATGAGGAACTAAAAGAAATCAGTATTAATAAAGAGGAATTTTTTGAAAAGTTAACTGGATTAACTGGCACGGAGCTGCCTCCGGGAGATTGAAGCGCTTTAAAATAAAAATAGATAATGACATTAAAAATTTAATGAATCATGTCCCCTCAAGTGACTGTGTTAAATGAGGCAGGACATTTTTTTAATGGCAAAAGAAAGTTTTTATTTAATTTGTATTAGCTTTGGGAAACCTCATCCTGCTCATGGATGAGGTTTTCTAAAATATGTAAAGGCCGCTTGGCCTTTTCGCCCACCCACCAGCCATAAGGTTGGATGGACAGTGTAAAATTCAAGTTAATTAGGTCCTTAATGGTCTTAATAGGCCTTTCAATTATCGGCCGACACACAGCCAACTCCGGCGTGCGCCTGCCGAACAAAATATCGCGACAGTGAGTGGTCAGGATGCAAGCCGAAGTCATCATGTGCCATTTTACGTTCTGGTGTGTCAGGCGCATGCCCACACGGTGAATGTAAAATCCTGGCTATGGGTATTGCAAGTGTGAAGCACTGAAGATAAAATTATATGTTACGGTTTGTGAATAACTAGATTAAATATAACAATTTTCACGGGAACTCTGATTTTTAATTGGTTAATTGTAATTAGGTAACATATATAATCAAAGTTCTTGTGCATTTCATGCAGCTCAAATGAAATATTTCCAGCAACTGATGATGATAATCATTCAATGTTTACTTTTTAAACTTTTACTTCACAATTCATATAGTGCAACCTAAAACCCAAACTGCAGGTGGCGCTGACAACCAGTAGAAAGAAAATTTGAAAAACTTCCTGTGAACAGGAGTCAAGCTGAGGATTTCATCTTCAACATAGAAATACATAAAAGATACAACAAATAAACATGTCATCCTGTCCAGCAAAGAGTTTTAGTTGTATTTATGCACCCACCCCCATTGTATGTTTTATTTCTCGGACCTATGCATTGATGACACTAGCTTCTGTACTTCTGTATGTGTAACAGGTTTTATTCACAGTGCTTTAAACTGTCTACTCCAAGGGCAGAATTTTTAGCTCGGCATGTTGGCGCGCGCCCAATGTGCTCGAGCGTAACATAGCATGTGACGACGTCGGGCGAGCAACCTGGCGTCATCCTCTGCTCACACAATATTTTGGTCTGCAGCTGCGCCACAAAAGTCGGAAGCAGGCGCACCAACAATTAAGAAGGCAATTAAACCTATTAAAGTTCCATTTGTCCCCAATTTTTTGTGGTCCATCTAACCTTACAGTTGACGGATGGGCGAATCTGCCAGGCGGGCTTTGAATTTTTGATGAAACCTCATCCAAGGGCAGGATGAGGTTTCTGTTTTAAATTTAAAAAAATGTATGGACAAAACTTGCATCATGTATAAGTTCAGGTGACTGATTCTGATGTGTGGACATTTTTTTCTGGATTTTAAAATCTTTGCTTATTGCTTTAAAATTCTTCAGCTCCCTGAGGCAGCTCTCTGCCTCCAGGGAGTTTTCATTCCGTGCTCCCCCACACCTGTGCTTACGTCAGCGCCCGCCCTCCTCCCGCCCCCACCCCAGAAGCACTGAGCATTTCAGCGTGCGTTTCACACAGACTGGCCGTTAATTGGGCTGATCGCGGGAGGAAGTCCTTTCTGCTCACGGGCCCACCGATCATGTCTGCACGCTGACCCAAAAATCGTGCCCCATGCTTCTGCTCTGGCTTCCAGCTCTTTCTACAGTTAGTTAACTTGTCCCTGAATCCGCACACAGGCTTAACCAATCAAGCACAGTAAGTATCAACAGTAAACAGACTCACATAATCAGAGACAAACTTCAACTTGTCTCCCTTATAAAACTATAGACATTATTTTAAACTATTCCAACAACAAACATAAGAGTCATAGGAAAAAGCGATTCGGCCCATCAAGCCCATGCCAGCTTCCCTCAGAGCAATCCAGTCAGTCCTATTGCCTCGTTCGGTCCCCAGACCATTGCAAGTTTATTTCCTTCAAGGGTCCATCATTGAAATCGTTGATTGTTTCCACTAGGTGTACATCGACTCATTTCTTAGAGTTCAACTTATCCATTTTCTCTGAGTACAGGAATAGTCTTTGAACTATGAAGATCTCTGATGACTATGCTTAGATCTATGAATTTGAGGTGTGGTTTTGGGTGATCAGCTCAATGAGACAGATGATCAACATCACAGTCTCTAATCGGAAAAGAAAATGTATCCTCATAATCACTTTCCTCAAAATATTCTGGTCTACTCAATCTTGAGCATCTTGCGTTCCACTTTGTGTTGTCATCCAACAGATAAATGTTGGTACCAAGCAACCGCTTGATCTGCTTTAGTCAGATAGAGATGATGCAAGGTTTTGATCATATTTGGCTGTTTGATACTACCCTAATCTCCAGCTTCAAATTGTGGTTCCTTTGTACTTGTTCACTTGTCAAAGTCCACTTTTGCTTTAACGTGTTGCTTTGCAATTTCTTCTGCTTCCCCACTGGCATTCTCATTGAATGGCAGTGATGGCTTAAGAATGGTCACTTGCATGCAGAAGTTACAACCTATCATATGTTCGGCTGGTGGCTTTCCAGCAGGGTGTGTGGAGTAGGTCGATATGTGCAAATTAGAATACTAATTTATTGTACAAATGATGAAGGGCCAACTGTATTGTAGCAAAATTTGCTTATGATAAGAAGGTAGGTGAGAAAGCAAGTTGTGAGAAGGATACAAAGAGTCTGCATATGCTAAGCGAATGGGCAAATATTTGGCAAATGGAGAACAATGTGAAAAAATGTGAGGTTTTCCACTTTGGCAGGAAGGGAAGAAAAATAGAATATTATTTAAATGGAGAGAGACTGCAGAATGCTATGCTATGCAGAGAGACTGCAGGATGATATGGGTGTCCTTGTACATGAATCACAAAAGGTTAGTATACTGGTACAGCAAGTAATTAGGAAGGCAAATGAAATATTTGCCTTAATTGCAAGGTGGATGGAGTATAAAAGGAGGGAAGTCTTGCTACAGCTGTACAGTGCATTTGGTGAGACCATGTTTAGTGTACTGAGTTCAGTTTTAGTTTCCTTGCTCAAGGAATGATAAAGTTGCACTGGAAGCAGTTTAGACAAAGTTCACTGGGCTGATTCCAGGGATCAAGGGGTTATATTATCAGGAAAGTTTCAGCAGGTTGGGCCTACACTCATTCGAGTTTAGATGAATGAGAGGTGATCTTATTGAAACATAAGATTTCAGGAAGCTTGACAGGATATTTGCCCACAGGATGTTTCCCCTCCTAGGGAATCGAGAGCAAGAGAGGCCATAGTTTAAAAATAAGGAGTCTCCATTCAAGATGGAGACTAGGAGGAATTTCTTCTCTCAAAGGATCGTTAGTCTTTGAAATTCACTTCCACAGAGAGCAGTGGAGGTTGGGTCATTGAATGTTTGAAGGGTAAATTAGACAGATTTTTGATCTACAAGAGATTCAAGAATTATGGGGGGCAGGTAGCAAAGTGGAATTAAGGACACAATCACATCAGCCATGATCTTATTGAATGATGGAGCAGGCGCGAAGGGCCAAATGGTCAACTCCTGCTCCTACTTCTTATGATCTTATGATGCAAGTTAGGACCTGGGCAGCAGAGTTTTGGAATGACCTCAAGTTTAGAGATGGTAGAATGTGGGAGACCAGCCAGGAGTGTAGCAAATTAGTCAAGTCTAGAGGTAGCAAAGGGATGAATCGGGTTTGCAACAGCAGATCAGTTGAGGAGCAAAGTTCGGTGATGTTACGGAGATGGAAATAGCTGATTTTAGTGATGATGTGAATATGTGATTGGGAGTTAATTTTGGGGTCAATGTCACCAAGATAGAAAATAGTCTGGTTTAGTCTCAGGCTGTTGCCAGGGGGAGGGATGGAGTTGGTAGTTAGGGAATGGACTTTGCAATGGGGAATAACGACAATGGCTTCAATCTTTTCAATTTTTAATTGAAGGAAATTTCTGCTCATCCATTAGAGGATGTCAAATAAACAGTTTAATAATTTAGTGCAGCTGAGTGTCATCAGTGTAAATGTGAAAACTAATCCTGCTTTTGGATGGTATTGCTGTGGGGCAGCATGCAGATGGGCAATAGGATGGAGGCCACATATACACCCTTGAGGGACACCAGTGTTAACAGCATGGGTTCACCTTCACAGAACAATAAATTAAATTTCACTGCAAATAGCTGTCTTCAAAACAACTTCAGTAAACATGTGGACCCCTGTTATCAAGGCTACTATTCTAGTATGTGTACCTGAGAAGGGGAAGCAATAAACTTACAATTCAGGTCTTACTATACAACTGAATGTTTGTATTCACTTATACAGTAAGACGACTTTACTGGAAATCAAGAAACAATCTATTTATATCTAATAATAGCCTACTTTATAGTTTACCTTCAAGGTAATAATTAATTATTAATTTAAAAATTAATAATCCTTATTCAAATCACCATATTCATTGATGCTTGCCAATTTTTTGTGGATAGTTTGGTAACCAGATGGCACTTGCATACCATTGATATAAGATGAACTCTTTTCCAGCCTGTTGCAGTCATTGCAGTGTATTTTATTCACTAGCATTGTACGAATAGGATGGATATTGTATGGATTGGGTCAATCAATTACACACAAATGCATGCTTTCTTTGCCTGATAAATTTCAAGTCACATAAAGGTTGCTTCTGATACCATAACTGAAATATTTTCTTCCATTTGATCTTGGCAATGTAAAGAAAATGAATGATTGCACTTGGATCTTGTTAACTAAACATCAATATTTCTTTGTTTCCTGCAGAGCATGACCAGTCCAACAGACTGGAAATTCTGCAAGAAGTCATGTCGCTGGTCTTGATGCAATACATATGTCATCTCCTGGTCTGTCAGTCATTGGCAATCCTCAATTAAAAGGGCAATTACCTTCATGATACAATATTTGCCAAACCTTTTTGTAAATTGTCAGAGATAAAACATATTGACAGAATAATCATAAATATTTTTTATTGTAAAAACATTACACAAAATGTAGTGCTTCTATGTGATTTATATCGAACAAAGATGGTCTGCATTTATATAGTCCCTTCAATTTGAAAAGATCTCAAAATACTTTATAGATAGGGAGAGGGAGGGGGGAGAAAATGAACGTATATTGAGCCATAAAGAAAGGTGGACAGAGTACATGAAAGTTGAGGTTTTTCGATAAATGGTGTTGCAAACAGACGCAGGATGCACAGAAGCTCAGAGTTGAAGGACCAAGAGGGTATTATATCAGATGTCAGAATGGAGATAGTTGCAAAAGGAGTGTGGGTTAAGGCCGTGGAGGAATTTGAAGATAATGAGTAAGCTTTTAAACTCACTGCACTGAGTCACAAGGAGTTTGCGTACAACAGTGACAATGTGGAACAGGACTTGCTGTCAGACAGGACATGTCAGACAGATGAGTTTTGAATGAAGTAGAATCATAAAATAGAATCATAAACTGAATCATAGAATCTGACAGCACTGAAGGAGGTCATGTGGTCTGTCATGTCTCTCCAGCTCCCAGAAAGAGCTGTCCAATTTAATCACATACACCAACTTGTTCTCCATAATCCTGCAAATTAAAGCTCTGCAAATACACATTTGAAAGCCTTTTGAAAGTTACTATGGAATCTACCGCCACCAGCTTTTCAGGCAGTACATTCCAGACTTCAATAACCTGTGAGAAATAACAGATCCTCATTTCCCCTCTAGTTCTTTAACCAATTATTTTAAATCTGTGACCTTTGGTTACTGACCCACTTACCACAGGAAACTTGCTTCATCAAAATCCCCCAATTTTGAATACCTGTACAAGGCCTCCCTATAACCTTTCAGTTCAAAGGGGAACAATTTCAGCTTCTCCACTCTCTCCACATAACTGAAATCTTTCATCCCTGGTATAATCCAGGTAAATCTTCTCTGTACCCACTCCAAGAACCAGATATACTTAAAGTGTGGTGCTCAAAATTGTACACAATACTCCAGATGAGGCCTAACCAATGATCGATAAAAGTTTAGCATAATTTCTTGTTTTTGTATTAAATTGTAATTTATGGGCTAGGGAAGATGGTAGGCCAGCAATGAGGACATAGGAAATAGCAAGCCTGTAAATGAGGAAAATGTGGATAAGGGTCTTGGCAATGGTGGAAATAAGGCAAGCGTTTAATTTGTAAAGATGGATCTAAGTTGTTTTATAATGGATTGGATATGAGGTTTGAAATGCAACTGTAGTTGAGGAAGATTATGAAGTTTCATATAGCTTCATTTAGTCTAAATTATTGGCTAGAAGGGGGAATGAAACCCATAGCAAAGAAAAGTTTATGGTGAGTACCAAAACATAAAAGGTTAATGTTGGGAAAGTAATAAATGTTGACAAAACATTAGGAGAATTCCCCTGCTCACCTTCAAATAATCCAATTGAATGGGTTGAGAGGATTGTTCTATGAGGAAATATTGAATAGAATAGTCCATGCTCTCAGGAGTTTAGAAGAATAAAAGTTGATCTGAGTGAAGATTCTCAGAAGGCTTGACAGGGTAGTTGAGACTGTTCCCTCAGGTTGGAGAATCTAGAACTGGGGAACATAGTCTCAGGATAAGGAAGCTGCCATTTAGGAATGAGACGAAGAGATACTTATTTGCTCAGAGAGTTGTGAATCATTGAAATTTTCAACTCCAGAGGGTTGTGGATTTTCAGCTATTGAGTATATTCAAAACTGAGATTGATAGATTATTGAAATCTAAAGGCATTCAAGGGATATGGAGATTGGGTGGCAAGTAGAGTTGAGATCAAAGATTAGTCATGATCTTATTGAATGACAGCACCATATGGCCTCCTCCTGCTCCTATTTCTTATGTACTTATGGTAATTATGAATCTTTTACATCCACCTGAACTGACAGATGGAGGTTTGGGTTCACCACCTCACCTAAAAGACTAACATTTCATATTAAATCAATGATAGCTTCAATATTTGACTGCCTTTCATAACATCAATTAGCCAAATTAAGATATTGTGGAAATAATATGTCCTGCTCCGTTATTTTGTTTGTTAAACATAGTATGTGTATTGCTTAAATCTCAGTTCCCTACCTTCTCACTACATCTTTTAATTTCAAAGTGAATGTGGGTGGAATTTAATTCTCTCTCTAGAGGCTCAGGGTGGCGGACCCTGCAGGCATGACGAGTCAAGGACGGTCTTTCCACCCGGAAGCCAATTGAAGCCCTTAAATGGCCACTTAAGAGTGACTTAAGGGCCTCATCCCAGCACTTCTGATTTTCAAACCATAACCAATGAAGATACCCACAGGAGGCAAGAGCTTCCCAAAGGTGAAGACCTCCATCTGCCCTTTAAACTGACCCCACTGCTCCTTGCTGGAGCCTGCCCAACTGGCCCTGGTAAGGCTGCCTTATCTTCCTTGACTCCAGGCTCCAGCGACTATCCTGCGGCCTGGGCCTCCTGCAATACCAGCTTTGGACACATCTCTCAGTAGTGCTCCCTGTACTGGAGAGCTGCCCGCTTTGGAAGCGAGATGTCTGCCTTAAACATGATGAGGACCCTGATGCCAACCAGGTAAATGCCTAATTGACACTAAATAAGGCTAGAGGGGCTTGGAATACCCATGGCGGGTTTGCTACCAGCTCTCCAGCCAGTAAATGGGTCCACTGCTGTGAGCATTAAATTCCACCCTGTTTTTCTTTCAAACACCTAAATTTAGGGGAGGTGGTGGCAAAGTGGTATAGTGGTGGCACAGTGGTATTATCACTGGACTAACGTTCCAGAGACCCAGGGTAATTCTCTGGGGACCCAGGTTTGATTCCCACCATGGCAGATGGTGAAATTTGAATCCAATGAAAAATCCAGGAATTAGGAGGTCTGATGATGACCATGAAACCACTGCTGATTATTGTAAAAACCCATCTGGTTCACTAATGTCCTTTAGGGGAGGGAATCTGCTGTCCTTTCCTGGTCTGGCCTATATTTGACTCCAGACCTACAGCAATGTGGTTGACTCTTAAATGCCCTCTGAACAAGGACAATTAGGGTTAGGCAATAAATGATGACATAGCCAGTGACGTCTACATCCATGAACGAGGAAAAAAAAGTCTTTAGTAGAAACAGGACATCCCACACTTTCACATTCCAGAATCTTGCATAGCTTTCTTTGAAGAAGTTTTTTCTTAGATTTAATTTCAACCAGTCATTTGGTTTGATTTCTGAGACTGTGTCACCTAATCCTAGTTTCTTTTGTTAGGGAGATTCATTGTTCCCTATCTACCCTGGCAACTTCATTCATTATATTTTGAGAAATACTTTGCTTCAAGAGATCAAACATCATAAATAGATTACAAATTGAACCAAGTCCAATTCTGTCATCATCCCTATGCTTACTGACCTACATTTGCTCCCACTAGAGCATAGTATTTAAATTTTTTATTCTGTTTCAGTCTGTTCGCAATCTTGGTGTCATATTTCATCCCAAGGTGAAATTCTGACCTCAGATTCACGCCACTAAGACTGCCTAATTCCACCTCTGTAACATTGCCCCACTTCTCCCGTTTCAGCTCATCTGCTCCTCAGAAAACCTCATTCGTGCCTTTGTTACCTAAAAACTTGACCATTCCAATGCATTCTGGGTTGTTCTCCCACATTCCACTCTCCACAAATTTAAGGTAATCCAAAATTCTGCTGCCCTACCTTTTCTCGCAAGGAATCCCTTTCACCAACCATTGTGCTCGCTGGCATACACTGGCTCCCAGTCAAGCAACATCTTGATATCAAATTCTCACCCTGTTTAAAAATCTGTCCATGGCCTTGCCTTTCCCTTTTACTGTCATCTCCTCCAGCCCATAACACTCTGAGAAATCTTCATTCCTCTAATTCAGGCCTCTTGTGCATTCCCAATTATACTTTTTTTATTGATTCATGGGCTGTGGGCTTCACTGGCTTGGCCAGAATTTATTGCGCATCCCTAATTGCTCTTGAGAAGGTGGTGGTGAGCTGCCTTCTTGAACCGCTGCAGTCCATATGGTGCAGGTACACCCACATTGCTGTAAGGAAGGGAGTTCCAGGATTTTGACCCATTGACAGTGAAGGAACGACGATATATTTCCAAGTTAGGATGCTGAGTGACTTGGAGGGGAACTTCCAGCTGCTGGTGTTCACATCCATCTGCTGCCCTTGTCCTTCTAGGTGGTAATGGTCGTGGGTTTGGAAGGTGCTGTTTCAGGAGCCTTGGTGAATTCCAGCAGTGCACCTTGCAGATGGTACACATTGCTGCTACTGCTGAATGTTTGTGGCTGTGGTGCCAATCAAGCGGGTTGCTTTGTACTGGACAGTGTCAAGCTTCTTCAGTGTTGTGGGAGCTGCACTCATCCAGGCAAGTGGCGAATATTCCATTACACTTCCAACTTGTGCCTTGTAGATGGTGGAAAGGCTTAGGGGAGTCAGGAGGTGAGTTACTCATCGCACGATTCCTAGCCTCTGACCTACTTTTGTAGCCACAGTATTTATATGGCTAGTCCAGTTCAGTTTCTGGTCAATGGTAACCCCCAGGATGTTGATAGTGGGGGATTCAGTAATGGTAATGCCACTGAACATCAAGGGGCAATGGTTGGATTCTCTCTTGTTGGAGATGGTCATTGCCTGACACTTGTATGGGCTGAATGTTACTTGCCACTTGTCAGCCCAAGCCTGGATATTGTCCAGGTCTTGCTGCATTTGGACTTGAACTGCTTCCGTATCTGAGGAGTCACAAATGATGCTGAATATTGTGCAGTCATCAGCGAACACCCCCACTTCTTACCTTATGATGGAATGAAGGTCACTGATGAAACAGTTGAAGATGGTTGGGCCTATGACACTACCTTGAGGAACTCCTGCAGTGATGTCCTGGAGCTAAGATGACTGACCTCAAACAACCACAACCACCTTCCTTTGTGCTAGGTATAAATCCAACCAATGGGGAAGTTTTCCTCTGATTCCCTTTCCCTCCAGTTTTGCTAAGGCTCCTTGATGTCACACTCGGTCAAATGCTGACTTGATGTCAAGGGCAGTCGCTCTGACCTCACCTCAGGAGTTCAGCTCTTTTGTCCATGTTTGAACCAAGGCTATAATGAGATCAGGAGTTGAGTGACCCTTGCAGAACCCAAACTGGGCATCAGTGACAAGGTTTGAGTGCCGTTTGATAGCGCTGTTGAAGACCCCTTACATTAGTTTACTGATGATGGAGAGTAGACTGATGGGGTGGTAATTGATCAGGTTGGACATGTCCTGCTTTTTGTGTTCAGGACATACCTGGGCAATTTTCCACATAGCTGGATAGATGCCAGAGTTGTAGCTGTACTGGAACAGCTTGGGTAGGAAGTGCAGAAGGTTCTGGAGCACAAGTCCTTAGTACTATTGCTGGAATATTGTCAGGGCCTATAGACTTTGCAGTATCCTGTGTCTTCAGCCATTTCTTGACATCACGCGGACTGAATTGAATTGGCTGAAAACTGACATCTGTGATGCTGGGGACCTCTGGAGGAGGCTGAGATCAATCACTCGGCACTTCTGGCTGAAGATTCTTCCGAATGCTTCAACCTTACCTTTTGCACTGCTGTGCTGGGCTCCTCCATCACTGAGGATGAGGATATTTGTGGAGTCCCCTCCTCCAATGAGTTGTTTAATTGTCCACCACCATTCACGACTGGATGTGGCAGGACTGCAGAGCTTAGATCTGATCCGTTGGTTGTGGGATTGCTTAGCTCTGTCTGTCACTTGCTGCTTATACTGTTTGGCATGCAAGTAGTCCTGTGTTATAGGTTCACCAAGTTGACACCTCATTTTTAAGGTATGCTTGATTCTGCTCCCGGCATGCCCTCCTGTACTCTTCATTGAACCAGGGTTGATCCCTTGGCATGATGGTAATGGTAGAGTCGGGGATATGCCGAACCATGGGTTACAAATTGTGTTCGAGTACAATTCTGCTGCTGCTCTGATGGCCCACAGAGCCTCGTGGGTTCCCAGTCCTGAGTTGCTATATCTGTTCGAAATCTATCCCATTTGGCATGATGGTAGTGCCGCACAACACGATGGAGGGTGTTCTCAATGTGAAGCAGGGACTTCGCCTCCACAATTACTGTGAGGTGGTCACTCCTACCGATACGGCCATGGACAGATGCATCTGTGGCAGGCAGGTTGAGGAGAATGAGGTCAAGTATGTTTTTCCCTCTTGTTGGTTCCCTTGCCACCTGCTGCAGACCCAGTCTAGCAGCTATGTCCTTTAAGACTCGGCCAGCTCGGTCAGTAATGGTGCTACCAAGCCACACTTGGTGATGGACATGGAAGTCCCCCACAAAGAGTACATTCTGCACCCTTGCCACCCTCAGTGCTTCCTCCAAGTGATCTTCAACATTCATCAGCTGAACGAGGGTGATATGTGGTAATCATCAGGAGGTTTCCTTGCCCACGTTTGGCCTGATGCCATGAGACTTCATGGGGTCCAGAGTCAATGTTGAGGACTCCCAGGGCAACTCCCTCCCAACTGTATACAACTGTTCCACCACGTCTGCTGTCCCTGTCCTGCCGGTGGGACAGGGCATACCCAGGGATGGTGATGGTGGAGTCTGGGACATTATCTGTAAGTATGATTCGATGAGGATGACTATGTCAAGCTCTCCCAATTGTGGCACTAGCCCCCAATGTTAGCAAGGAGGACTTTTCAGGGTCGACAAGGCTGCGATTGCCGTTGTCGTTTCTGGTGCCTAGGTCGATGCTAGGTGGTCTGTCCAGTTTCATTCTTTTTTGGTGACTTTGTAGCGGTTTGTTACAGCTGAGGGAATTTAAGAATCAACCACATTGCTGTGGGGTTGGAGTCACATGTAGGCCAGACCAGGTAAGGACAATAGATTTCCTTCCCTACCAAATGGGTTTTCATAACAATCAACAATGGTTTCATGGTCATCATTAAACTTTTAATTCCAGGTTTTTATTGAATTCAAATTCCACCATCTGCCGTGGCAGGATTCAAACCCTGGTCCCCAGAGCATTACCCTGGGTCTCTGGATTACTAGTCCAGTGACAATACCACTACACCATCACCTCACCCATAATTGTTCCACCACTGGTGGTCTTGCCTTCAGTTGCCTTGACTCTAAACTCAGGAATATCATCTCTCTTCCTCTCTGCCTCTCTACCTTGCTTTCCTCCTTTCTCTCACTCAAAACCTATTTCGTTGGCCAAATTTTTGGTCATCTGTCCTAATATTTCCTCACGTGGCTTGTGATATTTTTGATTTATCATGCTCTTATGAAGCACTTTGGGATTTTTTATTATGACTATTATTGTAGTGTTGACATGTGAAGTCCATGCCTACATGGCTTTGCCCTTTCCTACCCTTGTAACCTCCTCCAACCATACAAATCTGAGTTGCTCTAATCATCTCTTGTGCCTCTTTAATTGCCTGTTCCCCACCATTGGTGGCCATGCCTTCAGCTGTCATAGTGCTGAGCTCTGGAATTCCCTTCCCCAAAGTCAATGCCCCTGCATCTCTCTCTCTCCTGCTTTATGACACTGCTTAACAGTGTATCTTTGGCCCACCTTTTGGTCACCCATCTTATTGGTTCAGATTTTACACTTGCCTGTAAATTTTCTATGGAATTTTGCACTGGAACTTACACTGATTAGAAATACATTTTAGCATAGTATCCTCAACAGGAGATCTTAGATCTGTATAAACAGGACAAACAACTAATATCTCCTGAACCAATGAGATTGTAACCCTCAGTCAGGATTCTTCAGAGTCTGAATCAGGAAGTGTCAGAATAGTTGATGCAATGTCAATTCATGGACAAAAAGTGAAATATGAAAAGGAAATATGTAATTAAGAGAGATAAATGAGGCAGAAAAAATAGTTTAAAAATTTTGATTTGTTTTACCATCTTCAACGTTACTTAAAATCTGAGGGGACGAGATCCCACATTTATTAGAGTTAATTTTCAGTGCCAGAGTGGGTGTTTAGCAGTAATCTAGGCTTATCATGCACCACACAGTGGCCACTAGCCAATCGAGCTAACCAACTCCCACAGTGCAACCCCCCCGGGCATGCGATGAGAACCATTGTGTTTCATGTTGTATACAAATGACCTGGACTTAGGTGTAGGGAGAACATTTTGAGGTTTGTGAATGATACAAAATTTGGCATTGGTAGTACGTAGTGAGCAAGATAATAACAGACTACAAAAGGACATAGACTGGTAAAATGGGCAGGCACATGACAGATACAATTTAATGCAGCTTAGTATGAAGTAATGCACTTTGGGAGAACCAACATTAGAGAGGCAGCATAACCTAAATAATACTATTTTGAGCAGGGGAGGGTGCAAAACAGAGAGAACTGGGTTGCAGAGTTAACATGGCCAAGTTGAGAAGTCAGTTAAGAAAATGTATGGGCTACTTAGCTTTGTAAATGGGGTTAGTGAATACAAAAACAAGGAAGCCATGCTAAACATCACTGTTAGGTCTCAGCTGGAGTATTGTTCATAATTTTGGACACTGCACTTTAGGGAGGATGTTAAAGCCTAGGTGAGGGTAGAGAGGGGGCTTACCAGCATGATACCAGGGATGAGGAGCTTCAGTTACGTGGAGAGATAGGAGAAGCTGGGAGCAGAGGAAATTATGGGGATTCCTAATAGAGGTATTCAAATTTACTTTTCGTAGAACAAGCAGGGAGAAACTATTTTCCTCTGACAGCACCGATGCACAATGGCAGCAATGTGCACTATATACAAGGTATATATACTACAGCAAATGATCTACCCTTCTTTGACAGCACCTTCCAAATCTGCAGTTTCTATTACCTAGAAAGGCAAATGCAGCAAACACACGGGAATACCACCACCTCCAAGTTCCTTTCCAAGCCCCATACACCATCCTGACTTGGAACTATATAGGTTCCTTCACTGTTGTTAGATCAAAATCCTGGAACTCCCTTCCTAACAGTACTATGGGTGTAAATAAAACACATAGACTGCATTGGTTCAAGAAAGGGGCTCACCATCACCTCCTCAAGAGCAGTTAGGGACAGGCAACAAATATTGGCCATGCCAGTGATGTCCGCAACCCATGAAAGAATTAAAAAAAAATATGGGTCACTAACAGGAGGTTGCAGGTTTAAAATAATTGCCAAAAGAACTAGAGCGGAAATTGAGATAAATGATCTCACCAAGAGGGTTATTACAATTTGGAATATACTACTTGAAAGAGCGGTAGAATCAGATTCCACAACAACTTTCAAAAAGCACTGGTTTTGAATTAGACTTTGAATAGAACTAATTTATGAGGAAAAAGCTGACATATGGGGTGGAATTTTACAGCGTCTCTTGCTGGCAGGATCTTTCAGTCCCGCCGAAGTCAATGGACTTTTGAATGGCTTGCCACATTTTCTGGCTCCGTCCTGCCATCACAGGACCGTACAATTCTGCCCATGGGCCTAAATTGGACAAGTTTTCCAAACAGCCAGTGCAGGCAAGATGGGTTGAATGGTCTCCTCCTGTGCTATAGGATTCTATGATTCCAAGTCTGGATATAAACTATTACATTTTCAAAAGATAATGAGCAAGTAGAAATATCAATCACTGATTTTCACACTGCTATAAAGAGGTGGTGTATATACTAAAAACAGAATTTTCTCAAAGGTTTATAGATATAATTGTGCGTACTTGTGGGATCATTTAACATGCTTCAGGGTCGGCTGAAGCATATTCAAGTGGGGTGCATAGCAGCTATTCTGCCATTTCTATGCATGTTTTGAGGGTGGTCCATTTTCCCTGTTCAGCTTTGGACAAATGTTGGTGTGTTCATTATGAGGCATAAACACACTGGACAGACATATATAAACCTCTAGGATTAGCTGATGTTTTCTCAGTTCTAGAGTCAAGACTGTACACTGCTGTGATTGGCTTCTGTTCCACACACGTTTAATTCAAATTCATGTGAGGAGGAGAATTACTTTACCATAGCATAGGGATGCAGTGAGCAATGAAGCTTGTCTGTGGTCTCAGGTGGATTTCACGCTACTGCAGAGCAGACCAGTACACGGCGGAGGGAATAGATCTAATGGAACACTCATGAGGTCCAGGGTCTTTGTGGAAACTCAGATGGCTCCCAAATATTATACAAGTAATGGCATAAGCAGAACATTTCTTAAGTGTGTGTAAATTTGGCTACATCCTAGATGAATTAGAGTAACAGAATGGGCAGAATCTGAAGCTTTTATGTGGAATATGTTACTTCCACATAAGTGATAATTATGTGGGTTGTTCCTCGGTTTTCTTTCCTTCCTCGTTTGTGAAGAAAACATGTTCATTCATGTGGGATCTTACCACATCCTCAGATGTTTCAAAGTGCTTTGTAATCAATGAATTACCTTTGAGGTTTGTTCACCATTGCTTTTTAGATAATTTTGCCAGTCAGTTGCACAGCATGGTCATACAAATGAGATCAGTGATGAGTTAATTTGTTTTTCTTTGACAATATTGCTTTCGGGATCTGGATTGTTTGGTAGCCTAGGCCTTGCTTAATCAAATCACAATTTAATGTCCACATATCCAAGGAATCCATCTCCACCATAGCTCAGTTCCTTCATCTGCTGAGTCTTTTGCTACACTATCTCCAGGATATGTGTATTCTTCCTTGCATGGGGCACACATTTCCTGTCAATGTCAATTTTGTTATGGCCAGGTGAGAAGGGCTGAAGCCTATTCAACCTCCTTGGTTGGTCACTACAAAGGTTTAAGTTTCTCTTTAATGAGGATATGCCATTTCCAAATCAGAATGTATTTAACTATTTAAGCTGTGAGCAAAAAGGAGCCAATCAAACAAGGTTTTCCCTGAGTCAAAGAAAGAATAAATTTATTAACCACTAAACCAGAGAAAAATTATAAAAATGTGATGGCAAGCACTCGGCCCTCATGCAATCATTTGGAATAACATATAGACGCACACACACACACACACACACACACACACACACACACACACACAGACATACACACACACGTATCAGAAATAAGGGAAGTTAGAGTTCAATAAATAAAAGGTAAAATAATATATGGTTAAGTGTCCTTTGGCTGTCCTTGAGGTGTAGATTTTAAACATTGCAGCAGATTTAGGTTAGCTGGTTTCTTGGATGCGGTCAGATGTAAAACAAGCGTTACTCAGTTGTCTGGCAGGTTTTTAGTAGAGTTGGCTTCTCAAACCAGGCAACGTTCTTATTCCAAAAGAGTGGTAGAGAGAGCAGCCTTCAGCTTGTTTCCTCTGCTGAAGACTTTCTTGACACTGCCTGTGTCACTTGCAATCTCTCTCTAGTGGCTGGCAGCCTTCCCTTGAAATTCTTCACCCATTGTGCATTTCCAAGAGGTTTTGTGTTTGACTGTCTATGACAGTACTTCGCATTTTTAATGTCTCTTCCTTAGACAGTTATGAGTTTCAATGGGTGTCTGGATTACAGGAAGCAGCCCCCTTTTCGTACTCCCCTGAGGGTGGTTTGTTTGTTTCTCACCTTCACTTTGGAATGTGACCTTGCATTTTTAAGCAGTTTACTCTGTCTTGGTTCAAATTGCAAAACTTCCTGTCAGTTGAAAGTTGAAAAATCATTTTCAAAATTAAAGGGGCATAACCTCATAACAACATTGCAAATGAAAAGAAGGAAATGGCAGACTTCTTAAATAATTACTTGGTCTCAGTCTTCACAGTAAAGTAAAAGGAAATATACCTGACATTCATGGAAATTAATAATGAATCAAGGATTGAAACTCACAGAAGTTAAGTTAGCAAGAGAAAGGTATTGGGAAAAAATAATGGCACTAAGGACTGACAAATCCCCAGGACCTGATGGCTTTAAAGGAAATAGGTGAGGGAATTAGAGATACTTTATGTATAATCTTTCAAAGCTCTCTTGAATCAGAAGTTGTTTCCTTAGATTGGAAAATTGTAAATGTAACTATCATTTTGGACAGCCAAGAGCAAGAAACCAGGAATTTATATGCCTGTTGGTCTAACATCTGTTATGAGAAGCTATTAGAACCTATAATTAAAGTCAAACTGAGCACTTAAAGAATTTTGACCTGATTAGAGTGGGCCAACTTGTATTTGTAAAGTGTTGGTTATGTCTAGCCAAACTAATTGATTTGTTTGAGAAAGCAACTGAATCAGTGGCCAGGGGAATGCCTATGGAATTATTTATATGGATCTAGAAGGCATTCAACCAGGTTCCATGTAAGAGAATGTTAACTCATAATAAAGCTCATGGAATTGAAGGGCAGTCATTGACCTAGTTAGGAGATTGGTTATGTGCTAGAAGACAGAATAAGGATAATGGGTATGTCCTGGAATTGGAAGAAAGTGACTTGTGGAGTCCCACAAGGCCTTGTGCTGGGCCTCAACTATTCATTATATTTATGAATGATTTAGATAACATAGTAGAGAGAGAAAAGTGCATGTTTGCTGATGCTACAAAGCAGGTAGAATTTTAATTAGTGTAGACAAGAACATAACATTATAAAGGAACATTAAAGTGAGTGGACAAAACAGTGGCAGGAATTTATGAGAGGGCATAGTGGTATTGTCACTGAACCAGTACTCCAGAGACTCAGGATTAAGCTCTGGTGACCCAGATTTGAATCCCACCACGGCAGATGGTGAAATTTGAACTCAATAAAAATCTGCAATTAAAGGCCAGATGATGACCACAAAACCTTTGCTGATTGTCGTTAAGAACCCATCTGGTTCCCTAATATCCTTTAGGGAAGGAAATCTGCCATCCTTACCCGGTCTGGCTACATGTGATTCCAGACACAGCACTGTGGTTGACTCTTAAATGCTCCCTGAACAAGAGCAATTAGGGATGGGCAATAAATGCTGGCCTAGCCAGCGACGTGCATATCCCATGAATGAATAAAGAAAAATTAGGCTTGTATTCCTGCAAATATAGATGGTTAAGCGGTGATTTAATTGAGTTGTTTTTAGGACTTTGAAAGGAATTGATTGGTAGTTCCAGAGAAACATTTTTCCACTGGTGGAGGAGTCTAGGATAATGGGATGGAACCTTAAAATCAGTGCCAGCCTAGTCAGGAGAGAAGTCAGGAAATACTTCTTCACAAAAAGCTGTTGTTGCTAGCTCAACTAATACATTTAATTCTAAAATCAATTTAATTTTGCCAGCTAAGTGTATAAAAATCAATCATGATCTCATCGAATCATAGAATAGGCTCAAGAGAATGAATGACCAACTTCTGTTCTCATGTTCATATGCAATTTTCCACATCTTCTTCAAAATTCACAAAAAGCCTGCATTAGACACAGAAATTAGACCGAAAAGCTTCAATTGCATATCACATTTAAAAAAAATACATTCATGCGATGTGGGCATCACTGGCAAGGCCAGCAATTATTGCCTATGATGGGGGAAGGCCATTGATGATGGTTGAATCGAGGACACTGCCCTGAAGATTTCCTGTAGCAATCTTCTGATGCCAAGATGATTGGCCTCCAAAAACCACAATAATCTTCCTTTGTACAAGGTACAACTCCAGTTGGCAGAGATTTTGTTTTAATTTTTTTCATGGGAGGTAAGCCTTGCTGATAAGGCCAGCATTTGTTGCCCATCTCTAATTGTCATTAAGAAAGTGGTGGTGAGCCTTTAAAAATCTGGAATTAAAAGTCTAATGATGACGATGGAAACATTGCCGATTGTTAGAAAAACACATCTTGTTCACTAATGTACTTTAGGGAATGAAATCTGCCATCCTTACCTGGTCTGGTCTGGCCTACACATGACTCCAGACCCACAGCAATGTGGTTGACTCTTAAGTATCCTCTACAATGGCCTAACAAGTCACTCAGTTGTATCAAACTGCTAGAAACAAGTCAATGAGGAATGAAACCGGACGCAACACCCGGTATCGACCTTGGCACTGGAAACAACAATGGCAAACAGCCTTGTCGACCCTTCAAAGCTCTTCTTACTAACATCTCGGGGCTTGTGTCAAAATTGGGAGAGCTCTCTCACAGTCTAGTCAAGCAACAGCCTGACATAGTCATACTCATGGAATCATAACATACGAACATGTACCAGACACCACCATCACATTCCCTGCGTATTTCCTGTGCCACCAGCAGGACAGACCGAGCAGAGGTGGTGGCACACTAGTATACAGGCAGGAGGGAATTGCCATGGGAGTCCTCAACATCGAGCCCAGATCCCGTGAAGTCTCATGGCATCAGGTCAAACATGGGCAAGGAAACCTCCTGCTGATTACCAAGTACACCACCACCCCCTCAGCTGATGGGTGCACTCCTCCATGCTGAACACTACTTGGAAGAAACACTGAATGTGGCAAGAGTGCAGAATGTACTCTGGGGAGGGGGTGACTTCAATGTCATCACCAAGAGTGGCTCAGTAGCACCACAACTGACTGAGCTGGCTGAGTCCTAAAGGACACAGCTGCTAAACTGGGTCTGCGGCAGGTGGTGAGGGAACCAACAAGAGGGAAAAACATACTCGGCCTCATCCACACCAATTTGCCTGCCGCAGATGCATCTGTCCATGGCAGTATTGGTAGGAGTGACCACCGCACAGTCATTGTGGAGATGAAGTCCCGGCTTTACATTGAGGATACCCTCCACTGTGTTATCTGGCACTACCGCTGTGCTAAATGGGATAGATTTAGAACAGATACAGCAACTCAAGGCTTGCCATCCATGAGGTGCTGTGGGCCATCAGCAGCAGCAAAATTGTACTCAATCACAATCTGTAATCTCACAGCTCAGCATATCCCTCACTCTATGATTACCATCAAGCCAGGGGATCAATCCTGGTTCAATGAAAAGTGCAGAAGGGCATGGAATGAGCAGCACTAGGCATACCTAAAAATGAGGTGTCAACCTGGTGAAGCCATAACATAGGACTACTTGCATGCCACACAGCATAAGCAGCAAATAATGGACAGAACTAAGTGATTCCAAAACAACAGATCAGGTCTAAGCTTTGCAGTCCTGCCACATCCAGTCATGAATGGTGGTGGACAATCAAACAACTCACTGGCGGTGCCGGCTTCACAAATATCCCCATCCTCACTGATGAGCAAACCCAGCACATTAGCACAAACGTAAAACTGAAGCATTTGCAACAATCTTCAGCCAGAAGTGCCAAGTGGATGATCCATCTCAGCCTCCTCCGGAGGTCCCCAGCATCACGGATGCCTGTCTTTAGCCACTTCAATTCACTTCATGTGATATCAAGAAACAGCTGAAGGCACTGGATTGTGCGAAGGCTATGGGCCCTGACAATATTCCAGCAATAGTACTGAACACTTGTGCTCCAGAACTTGCCGCGCTTCTAGCCAAGCAGTTCCAGTATAGCTACAACATTGGTATCTACCTGTCAATGTAGAAAAATGCTCAGGTATGTCCTGTACACAAAAAGCAGGACATGTCCAACCTGGTGAATTATCACACCATCGGTCTATTCTTGAACATCAGTAAAGTGATGGAAGGGGTCATCAACAGTGCCATCAAATGGCGCTTGCTTCGCAATAACCTTCTCACTGACGCTCAGTTTGGGTTCCGCCAGGGTCTCTCAGCTCCTGACTTCATTACGGCCTTGATTCAAACAAGGACACAAGAGTTGATCTCAAGAGGTGAGAGTGACTGCCCTTGACATCAAGACAGCATTTGACCGAGTGTGGCATCAAGGAGCCCTAGCAAAACTGGAGTCAATGGGAATTAGGGGGAAAATGCTCCACTGACTGGAGTCATGTCTGGAACAAAGGAACATGGTTGTGGTTGTTTGAGGTCAATCATCTCAGTTCCAGGACATCACTGCAGGGGTTCCTCAGTATAGTGTCCTAGGCCCAATCATCTTCAGCTGCTTCATCAATGACCTACCTTCCATCATAAGGTCAGAAGTGGGGATGCTCGTTGATGATTGTACAATGTTCAGCACCATTTGTGACTCCTCAGATACTGAAACAGTCCATCTCCAAATGCAGCAAGACTTGGACAATATCTAGGCTTGTGCTGACAAGTGGCAAGTAACGTTTGCGCCACACAAGTGCCATGCAATGACCATCTCCAACAAGAGAGAATTTAACCGTCGCCCCTTGACATTGAATGGTATTACCATTGCTGAATCCCCCACTATTAGCATCCCGGGGATTACAATTGACCAGAAACTGAACTGGACTAAAAGAGCATTTCAGAAACTAGACATCCTATGGCGAGTAACACACCTCCTGACTCCCTAAAGCTGCACAAGTCAGGAGTGTGATGGAATACGTTCCACTTGGCTGGATGAGTGCAGCTCCAACAACACTCAAGAAGTTTGACACCATGCAGTCCACTTGATTGGCACCCCATACACAAACATTCATTCCCTTCACCACTGACGCGCAGTGTGTACCAGCTACAAGATGCACTGCAAGAACTCACCAAGGATCCTTAGACAGCACGTTCCAAACCCATGACCACTACCATTTAGAAGGACATGGCCAGTAAACACATGGGAACACCAACACCTGGAAGTTCCCCTCCAAGTCACTCACCATCCTGACTTGGAAATATAGCGCCGTTCCTTCACTATTGCTGAGTCGAAATCCTGGAACTCCCTCCCTAACAGAACTGTGGATGTACCTACACCACATGGACTGCAGCGGTTCAAGAAGGCAGCCCATCACCACCTTCGCAAGAACAATTAGGGATAGGTAATAAATGCTGGCCTAGCCAACAATGCCCACATCCCATTAATGAATAAAAAAGAAGTGCTGTTGGAGCCACATTCATCCTGGCAAATAGCATCCTGATTTGTGCCTTGTAGCTGGTGGACAGGCTTTCTGGAGACATGAGGTGAGTACTTGCCTCAGAATTCCTTGCCTCTGACCTGTTCTTGTAGCCACAGTATTTATATGGCTTTTAACACCCAGCTTGTTGATATGGGGGATTTAGTGATGGTAATGCCATTGTGTGTCAAGGGGTGATGGTCAGATTCTCTCTTGTTGAAGATGCTCATTGGCTGGCAATTGGGTGGCTCAAATGTCACTTGCACTTATTAGCTTGAGTCTGTATGATGTACTGGTCTTGTTCAGATGAACCGGCAGTGTTTCAGTATCTGAAGAGTTGCAAATGGTACTGGACATTGTGCAATCATCATGAAAGTGCATTGATGAAGCAGCTGAAGATGGTAGGGCCCAGAATGCTTACCCTGAGGAACTCTAGCAGTGCTATTCTGCAACTGAGATGATTGTTTTCCAACAGTACAGCCATCTTCCTATTATCTATAACTACAACCATTGGAGAGTTTTCCCCCTGATTCCCAGTGACTTCAGTTTTGCCAGGGCTCCTTGATGCCATACTCAGTCAAATGCTGACTTGACGTCTAGAGCAGTTAGTTTCCCCTCAACTCTGGAATTCAGCTCTTTTGGCCATGTTTGGACCAAGGCTGTATTGAGGTCTGGAATGGAGTAGTCCTAGCGGAGCAAAAATTGAACATTAGTGAACAAGTTTTTGATGAGCAAGTGGAACATTCATTACGTTCCTGATAATTGAGAGCCTGATCCTCCTGCTGGTTGTCTAATTGTCCTCCACCATTCATGACTGGAAGTGACAGTACTGCAGAGTTTTAATCTGACTTTTGGTTGTGGGGTTGCTTAGCTCTGGCTGTAACATGTTGCTTCCACTGTTTAAAATTCATGGAACCAGTGTTGTATCTTCATCAGATTGGTAGCTCAGTTTTAGGTATGCCTGATATTGCTCCTGGCATGTTGTCTTACAGTCCTTATTAAACCTGGGTTGGTCTCCTGGCTTGATGGTAATGGTAGAGTGAGGGATATGCCAGATTATGAGACTGCAGATTGTGGCAGAATACAATTCTGCTGCCGATGTCCCACAACATGTAATGGATGCTCTGTTTTCATACATACAAACATATGAGTTAGTAGCAGGAGTAGGCCACTCAGCCCTTTGAGCCTGCTCCATCATTGAATAAGATCATGGCTGATCTGATGGTCACTCCACACATTCCTGCCTACGCCCGATAACCTTTCAACCCCTTGTTTATCAAGAATCTATCTACCTCTGCCTTGAAAACATTCAAAGACTCTGCTTCCACTGCCTTTTGAGGAAGGGAGTTGCAAAGACTCTTTGATCTCTGAGAGAAAAAATTTCTTCTCATCTCTCTTAAATGGGTGATCCCATTTTTGAACAGTGACTCCTAGCTCTAGATTCTCCCACAAGAGGAAACATTCTCTCCACATTCAACGTCAAGACCTCTCAGGATCAAGTTACCTCCTACTCTTCAAAACTTCAGCGGATACAAGCCTCGCCTGTCCAACTTTTCTTCATAAGACAACCCGCCCATTCCTGGTATTAGTTTAGTAAACCTTCTTTGATCAGATCAAATTGGCAGTAATAGTCTGGAAAAGGAGTTCATAGAATGTTTTCATTTCTTAGAGCAGCATTTTCTGGAACCAAGAGAGCAGGTTATGTTAAAATTGATATTGTGGAATGTGACAGGATTAATTAATGAACTCAGAGTAAAGGCATCTCTAAGTAGCAGCGACCACAATATTGAACTTTACATCCAGTTTGAAAGAGAGAAGAGTGGATCTAAGACGAGTATTTTAAACTTAAATAAGGGCAACTATATGGGCGTGAGAGCTGAGCTAACTGAAGTGAACTGGAATACAAGGCGAGAGGATAAATCAATAGAGGAGTAGTAGGAGACATTTAAGTGGATATTTCAGAATATTCAAAATAAGTATATCCCTACTATAAAGAAATATTCTAAGAGGAGGATCCACCATCCTTGGTTAACTAAAGAAGTTAAGGAAAGCATCAAGCTTAATTGAGAAAGCATATAACTGTGCAAAGATGAGTGGCAGGTCAGATGATTGGTCAGAATATAAAGAAAGGTAGTGCTGGGACCTCAACTATTTACAGTTTATGTAAATGATTCAGGTGAAGATGGATAGAATGGTTGCCAAATTTGCTGGTGACACAAAGATAGGTAGGAAATTAAGTGTGAAGAGGACTTAAGGATAAAAGATAATAATCATTAAAAAAAGAATAATAAATAAGCATATTATCTAAATGGTGAGAGATTGCAGAGCTCTGAGATTCAGAGGGATCTGGGTGGCCTCATGCATGAATCGCGAAAAGTTGTGTGCAGGTACAGCAAGAAATTAGGAAAGCTAATGGAATGTTATCTTTTATTGCGAGGGGAATTGAATACAAAAGTAGGAGGGTTCTGCTTTAGTTATACAGAGCACTAGTGAGACCACATCTGGAGTGCTGTGTACAGTATCGGTCACCTTATTTAAGGGAGGATGCAAATGCATTTGAAGCAGTTTAGAGAAGGTTTACCAGACTAATACCTGGGTATCTATGAACTCCTTAAATGGGCAGGTTGTCTTATGAGGAAAGGTTGGACAGCCCAAGCTTGAATTCGCTGGAGTTTAGCAGAGTAAGAGGCAACTTGATTGAAACGTATAGGGCAGGCTATTGCCGTATGTGTGTGGAGGTGTGCCTGATACACTTAAAATGACGCAAGATGATGTCGGGCGTGCATCCCAATGTCATCGCGCATCATTTTGACATTGTCAATGGCCTTTTAAGGGCATTAAGAAAGCAACTGACCTCATTAACAACGCTGCCCGTCAAACCTTAACGTTGGCGGGCAGGCTAAGAGCCCAAGCAGGCCATGTTTTCCAGGAAACCTCATCCACGGGTGGGATGAGGTTTCCTGAAGGTGTTATAAAATTAATAAATAAATTTTGAACACTTAAACATGTCCCAAATCATGTGACACTGTTACATGAGGGGACATGTTTAAATTTATTTTTCAAAAACTTTTATTATCCACTTAATCTCCCTGAGGCAGCTCCATGCGTCAGGGAGATTGCTGCATTCTTTTACACACATGCGCGCAAGAGCACAGGCCCAGGCTCTCCCTCCTCCCCCAGCCCATACAGGTAGTGCCTTAATTGGCCCACCCATGTATAATGGTGGCACGCAGCCAATCACGGGCGGCGATCAGCTCGGCGCTCGCCCCCACCCGCTCCCGCCCAGCCTGCACACCATAAGTAAGATTCTACCCATAAAATCCTGAGGGGTCTTGACAGGGTGGATGTGGAGAGGATGTTTCCCCTTGTGGGAGAATCTAGAACTAGGGATCACTGTTTAAAAATAAGGGGTCAGCTATTTAAAATGGAGATGAAGCAAAATGTTTTCTCCCAGGGGGTCGTGAATCTTTGGAACTCTTTTCCTGAAAAGGTGTTTTTGAATATTTTTAATGCAGAGGTCGACAGGTTTTTGGTAAGCAAGGGGGTGATAGGTTACCAGGGGTAAGCAGGATGCAGCTTTGAGGTTACTATCAGGTCAGCCATGATCTTAATAAGTGGTGGAGCAGGCTTGAAGGGCCATATAGCCTACTCCTGTTCCTTATTTGTATGTTTTTTATGACTGAAAGGTTAATCAGGAGAAAGAAATTAGTGTATCAGAGGGAGCTAGCTAGAAATGTAAAAATGGATAGCAAGAGCTTCTTTAGGATTTAAAAAGGAAAAGAGGAAGTAGGCTAATGTTGGTCCTCTACAGACTGAGAATGGTGAGTTAATAGTAGATAATAAGGAAATGGGGAATGAAATGAACAAATAATTTGCTTCAGTCTTCACTATAGAGGATACAAAAAACATTCCAATAATAGCCATAAATCAAGAGGTGGAAGGGAGAGGGGAACTTGGTGAAATTACAATCACTAGGGAAGCAGTACTGAGCAAACTGATCGAGCTACGGGCTGACAAGTCTCCAGGTCCTGATGGACTTCATCCAAGGGTCTTAAAAAAGGTGGCTAATGTGTTAATAGGTGTGTCGGTGTTAATTTTCCAAAATTCACTAGATTCTTAAAAGGTTCTATCAGACTGTAAAGTAGCAAATATAACCCCTCTATTCAAGAAGGGAGGGCCGCAGAAAACGGGAAACCATAGGCAAGTTAGCCTAATGTCTGTCGTGGGGAACGTGCTAAAATCAATCATTAAGGAGGTTATAACTGGGCACTTAGAAAAATTCAAGGTAATTGGGAAGAGTCATGGTTTTGTGAAAGGGAAATCAAGTTTAACCAATTTATTGGAGTTCTTTGAAGGAGTAACTTGCACAGTGGATAAAGGGGAGTCTGTAGACATGCTGTACTTGGATTTCCAGAAGGCATTTGATAAGGTGCCACATCAAAAGTTATTGCTGAAAATAAAAGCTCCTGGTGTAGGGGGTAACATATTAACCTGGATAGAAGATTGGTTGGCTGGTAGAATACAGAGTATGCATAAATGGGTCATTTTCTGATTGGTAGAATGTAACAAGTGGAGTCCCGCAGGGGTCTGTGCTGGGGCACAGGGAGATTTCTGTGCACAAAAGAGCGCAGGCCCCGACTGTCCTTCCTCCCCCGCCTGCACAGGTAGTGCTGAGTGCTACTTGGTGTGTGTCATGCTGGGTGGGCCTTAATTGGCCCGCCCATGTAAATTGGCGCGCAGGCAGTGACTGGCTCCATGCCTATTCCCGACCAGCCTGCCCGATGTGGAGAAAATTCTGCCCCAGGTGTTCTTGTGTATGAGTCACAAACAGTTAGCCTGCAGGTACAACAAATAACTACAAAGGCTAATGGAATGCTATCCTATATTATGACAGGAATTGAACATAAAAGTAAGGATGTTATGTTTCAGTTATTCAATGCATTGTTGAGACCACATCTTGAATACTGCGTGCAGTTTTGGACTCCTTATTTAACGAAGGATGTGAAAGCGTTCAAGGTGGTTCAGAGGAGTTTTACTAGATTGATACCTGGAATGAGTGAGTTGTCTTATAAGAATAGCATGAACAGGCTGAGCTTGTTTCCACTGGTGTTTAGAAGACTGAGGGTGACTTGATTAAAGTAAACAAAATCCTGAACGGCCTTGATAAGATGCACATGGAAATGATGTTTCCTCTTATGGGTGAGTCCAGAATTAGGGGGCCCTTTTAGGATAGAGATGAGGAGGAATTTTTTCTCTCAGAGTCTTGTGCGACTCTGGAATTCTCTGCCTTGGAAGGCGATGGAGGCAGGAGTAGATAGATCCTTGTTGGGCAAGGGAATCAAAGCTTATAGGAGGTAGATGGGAATGTGGAATTAGAAATACAAACAGACCAGCCACAATCTATTGAATGGTGGAGCAGGATCCATGGACCAAATGGCCTACTTCTGCTCCTTTTTCATATGTTTTTATGTAATGCACTATATTCTTCCTTAGATAAGGAGACCAAAACTGTAACAGAATTCTAGATGTTGTCTCACCAGTGTCCAGCACAACTGAAGTATACCTTTTGTATTCAATTTCCCTCACAATAAACAATAACATTCAATGAGCATTTGTAATTACTTGTACCTGCACACGAGCCTTTTGTGATTCATACACAAGGCCACCCAGATCCCTCTGAATCTCAGAGCTCTGCAATCTCTCACAATTTCAAAAATATGATTGTTTTTTTACTTCCTGCCAAAATGGACAATTGCACATTTTCCCACGTTATACTGCATTTATCTGATCTTTGCCCACACACTTAACCTATCTGTGTCCCCTTGTAGCTTCCTTATACTCTCTTCACAACTTACTTTTTGACCCATCTTTACATCATCAGCAAATTTAGCAGCCGTACCCTCTGTCCCTTCATCCAAGTCGTTTATATAAACTGTAAAAAGTTGAGGCCACAGCGTTGATCCCTGTGCACCACTCGTGACATCCTTCCAATCAGAAAATGACCGATTTATGCCTACCCTCTCTTTCCAGTTGGTTAGCCAATCTTCAATCCATGCCAATATGTTACCCCCTACACTATGAATATTTTATTTTCCACAATAACCTTTGATATTGCATTTTATCAAATGCCTTCTGGAAATCTAAGTACAGTACATCCACCGGTTCCCCTTTATCCACAGCACATGTGACTCCTTCGAAGAATTCCAATAAATTGGTTAAACATGATTTCTCTTTCACAAAACCATGCTGATTCTGCTTGATTGCCTTGAATATTTCTAAGTGCACTGCCATAACATTTTTAATAAGCTTCCAACTTTTCCCCCATGACAAATGTTAAGTTAATTGGCCTGTAGTTTCCTGCTTTCTGTCCCCCTTCCTTTTTGAAAAATAGAATTACATTTGTTATTTTCTAATCTAATGGCACCCTCCCCGAATCCAGGGATTGTTGCAAAATTAAAACCAACATATCAACAATCTCACTTGCCACTTCCTTTAAGACCTAAGGATGAAGTCCATCAGGACCCTAGGATTTGTCAGCCCGCAGCTCCAACAATTTGCTAAGTTTCACTTCCCTGGTTATTGTAATTTTCCTGAGTTCCTCCCTCCCTTCCAACTCTTGATTTACAGCTACTTCTGGGATGTTACTTGTATCCCCTATAGTGAATGCAAAATACCTGTTCAATTCATCTGCCATCTCCTTATTTTCCATTATTAATTCCTCAGATGTGCTTTCTATAAGACCAACACTCACTTTTTTAATTCCTTTCTTATTTAAGTATCTATATACTTGCTATTCATCTTTATATTTCTAGCTAGCTTTTTCTCGTACTCTAATTTTTTTCCTTCTTATTCATCGTTTTGCAGTTTTTGTTGTTCTTTATATTTTGTCCAATCTTATGACCTGTCACCCGTCTTTGAGCAAATATATGCTTTTTCTTTAAGTATGATTCTGTCTTTAACTTTTTCAATTAACCACAGATGGTGGGTCCTCTCCTTGGAATTTTTCTTTCGCGTTGGAATGTATCTATTCTGTGTATTCTGAAATGTCCCTTTAAATGTCTGCCACTACATCTTTACTAGCCTAACCCTTAACCTCATTTTCAAGTTCACTTTTGCTAGCTCTGCTTTCATTCCCACATAATTGCCCTTATTTATGTTTAAAATACTAGTCTTGGACCCACTCTTCTCTCCCTCAAACTGAATGTAAAATTCAATCATATTTTGAGTGCTGCCACCCAGGGGTGCCTTCACTATGAGGTTATCAAGGAATCCAACCTCATTGCACAATACCAGGTCTAGTATAGCCTGCTCTCTGGTTGGCTCCAGAACATGCTATTCTAAGGAACTACCCTGAAAACATTTTATGTGCTCCTCATTTAGGCTACTTTTGCCCATCTGATTTTTCCAATCTATAAGTAGATTAAAATCCCCCATGATTATTGCTGTACCTTTCTGACAAGCTCCCATTAACCCTTCCTTCCTACTCTGTCCTACCATATAGTTACAATTAAGAGATTATACATCACTCACACAAGTGAAATCTTGCCTTTATCATTACTCATCTCAACCCACACAGCTTCTATATCCAGGTTTCCTGAGCTTAGGTCATCCTTCTGTAAAGCACTAATGCCATCATTCATTAGCAGAGCCGCCCCTCCACCTTTTCCTAGCTTTCTGTCCTTCTTAAATGTCACATACCCTTCAATATTCAATTCCAAATCTCTGTCATCCTGCAACCATGTCTCTCTAATGTCTATCAGATTGTACTTATTTATTTCTATTTGCGCCCTCAGTTCCTCTGCTTTGTTTCAAATGCTACATGCATTCAGATACAGGGCCTTTAGTTTTGTCCTTTTATTATAGTTGCAACCTCTAGCCTTGGCTGCTGTTTTACTCTTAGATTTATACTTATTTATCCCTTTTTGTCGTGGTCTGCTTATCATTTCCCATATTAATACCTTTCTCTCTTGCCTTGCCTCTGCTCTTTGGTTTACCAATTTTCTCAAATTTGATCTTTTGGCTCCAGTAACTAGACTGAAACCCTCTTTAATTCCCTAGTTATGTGGCTCACTAGATCACCAGTGCCAGCACGGTTCAGGTGTAGACCGTCTCAATGACACAGATTCTACTTTCCTCAGTACTGGTGCCAATGCCCCACAAATTGGAACCCACTTCTCCCACATCAACCTTTGAGCCACACATTCATTTCTCTAATCTTATTTGTTCTATGCCAATTTGCACATGGGTCAGATAATAACCCAGAGATTATTACCTTTGAGGTTCTGCTTTTCAATCTAATGCCTAGCTCCTCATACTCTCTATGCAGAATGTCTTCTCTAGTTTTACCTATGTTGTTGGTGTCAACTTGGACCATGACAACTGGTTCCTCTCCCTCCCACTGTAAGTTCCTCTCCAGCACTGAGCAGATGTCCTGAACCCTGGCACCGGGCAGACAACACAGCGTTCTGGATTCTCACTCTTTGCTGCAGAGAACAATGTTGTTCCCCCTCACTACACAGTCCCTGACTACCACTATGTTCCTTTTTGCTCCCCACACTTGGATGGCTTCCTGCACCACAGTGCCATGGTCAGTTTTCTCATCCACCCTGCAACCCCCATTCACAATCAAAGAAGCTGAGAGAAATTAGTTCTGATGAAGGGTCATACAGACTCGAAACGTCAACTGTATCCGTCTCTGCAGATGCTGTCAGACCTGCTGAGTTTTTCCAGGTATTTTTGTTTTTGTTCTAGAAGCTCAAACCTGTTGGACAATTGCAAAGGCTAAGGCTCCTGCACTCCTGCCCTCTGGGTCCCCTTACCTACCTCACTCACAGTCACCCCCTCCTGTCCCTGACCACTGACAAAATCAGAAGACTCTATCCTAAGTGGTGTGCCTGCATCCTGGTACAAAGCATCCAGGTAACTTTTCCCCCTCCCTGATGTATCTGCAGCTCAGCCTCTGGCTCATGATTCTGAGCCGAAGCTCTTTGAGCCACAAACACTTGCTGCAAACATGTTGCCCTGGATCACACTGGCATCCAGTAGCTACCACATGCTGCAGTCTTGACACATCAATTGTCCTGCCATCCTTAATGTGTTTTAATTAAATACTTAATTATATTATTCACTTATTTATTTTCCTTTTATCTATTTTATTAACCTTACCTTCAATTTGTATTCTTTTAAAACTTAGGAATGGAATACACCTTAATCGCTTACCGTAACTTAAAAATAACCTATTTATTTCAATTTCAGCTGCTGGAACTTTTGAATCTATCCAATTTACCACTGTGAGAGTGCAACACAGCATTGGTGTCACTGGTGTGAAGACAGGACTGTGAGGTGGTCACTCCAAGAATACTGTCATGGAATAATGCCTCTGTGAAAGGTAGATTTTTTGAAGACAAGGTAATGTATGTATTTCCTTCATGTTGCTTCTCTGAGCACCTGCTGCAGGCCCAGTCTAACAGATTTGTCCTTTAGAATTTGGCTATCTTGGCCAGTAGTGGCTCTACTAACCCACTCTTGGTGACAGACATTGAATTCCTCCAGCCAGAATAAATTATTTGTCCTTGCGATCATCAATGCTCCATGGTCACCATTACTGACACTGGCTTTTTATTCTTAATTTATTTAATTAACTGAATTTGAATCACTCAGCTGTTGCAGTATCTCCTGATCATTAGTCCAGGCCTCTAGATTACTGATGTAGTAACATAATCACTATACTACCTCACCCCTCAGCTTGGTTGAATAGGCCTGATAGAGGAGAGATGTTGATGAGCGGGTACAAAAAGAATATTAAATGGAGGGTTAGAAAAATATTCTTTACTCAGAAGGTGGTTAAAATATGAAATTCTTTGTCACAAGCTGTTGCACAAAGCACAGTCCAAGAATTATTGTGGAATACTGAACATTGTTGTCAAGAATATCATATTCGACAGCCCACTGGTAGAAAAATACTGGCATCTTCTTGACACATCAAATGGTCTGCTTTTAAATGATTCTATAGTAAAACAGAAGTTTTATTCATGGTGTAAATGTAAAGTAGAATAAACAAAATATATGATAGCATGAAGGTTGTTTTGCTTACAGAGGTGAACTAATCAAGCACTAAAAATATGAAAATGAAGTGTTCTTTTAATACTGTGTAACCGGTGTCCTTCAGTGAACAGTACAAACTCATTAATATATCCTCATTCTCCACTTTTATCAAAACTTTACATTCAGCAACTTTTGTGCTCGTCAATCAGAAGCAACCATTTTATAAATGGAACTGCAGGAAAAAGTAGGCCTGATCCTCAGATGCATATAGCAGCCCAGATTTTGCTGCAGTAATGAATATGAAACTGCCAACATTCACCATCATTATTCCAGTAAAACTGACAGCAACTTCTGGAGCCTGCAAATGCACAGTTACAAATTGAAATCTAGAAGTTACTGTCAGTAAATCCACGCAGCACATATGGTGCACTGATGACATCCCTACAGATTACAATCAATTAGCAATGATTGAACAGATGAGAATTTCCACTTTCATGCTATCAGTCTTGCTGTAAAAACTTCTGAAAAAGTCACCCCTTTTTGAATGCTGAACTTGTATAAGACACTAGTTAGGCCTCGTCTGGAGTACTGCATTCAGTTCTGGGCACCATACTTGAGGAAGGATGTGAAGGCATTGGAGAGAGTACAGTGGAGATTCACAAGAATGATTCCCAGGATGAAGAACTGTAGCTATGAGGACAGATTGGAGAGGCTGAGACTCTTTTCTTTGGAGAAAAGAAGGCTGAGGGGAGATTTGATAGAGGTATTCAAGATCCTGAGGGGTACAGACAGGATAAATAGTGAGAAAGTGTTCCCACTCAAGACAGCATCAAGAACTAGAGGGCACAGATACAAAATAATTGGCAAAAGGAGTAAATGTGATGTGAGGAAATATTTTTCACCCAGAATGTAGTTGGAGTCTGGAACAAACTTCCTGAAAAGGTGGTGGAGGCAGGTTCGATCGAGGTATTCAAAAGTGAATTAGATTGTTACCTGAAAAGAAATAACATGCAAGGTTACAGGGAAAGGCAGGGGAGTAGGACTAGTGGAATGTTATTTCAGGAAACCAGTGCAGACTCGATGGGCCAAATGATCTCCTTCTGCACTGTAAAGATTCTTTGATTCTGTGAATGACATATAACTGAGTTTTTGAGCAATGTACCAAGTTAATTGTTACTACTGAATAATTTCTCTGTCCCTGAAAAACTAATTTTATTTTTGTAGAATGTAAAACTTCTTAATTATGATAAAAAAACCCACGCATTTTAAAAAAAAATTACCTGTTGTGATATGATGTACATGCACATTGAAGGAGGCATATCTTAAACTGCTGTCAATCACTATCACCGACAGGACGTGATGTATTGTTATTCAGTCTACAGCAGCAAATGGTAGAAGTCAGACATGCGCCTTACAGTCTCCAAAAGAACATTATCTTTATGTAGTCTTATCTTCAAATAAAGAACCAACATTATTGTCTCACCAATCTTTGTTGTGTGATTGGTAGGTTTACATCAAATAGAACAATTTAATCCATGACCTTAATCCCACGTGTATGTCTCAATCTTCACTTCACTTTCTGTAAAATTACATTAAAAACTGAAGGACCATCAGTTAGTTTAACTCCCTGGTTTGCTGCCTGTGAGCATGCTTCTATCTAATTGGTTGATGACCTGATTGGTGACTATTGCTGGAGACCTGGAGAGCTCCCTTTCTGGGTACCAGATTCAAATTAACATTTTTAAGGTAAAATTCATGCCATAGAGGTCATTAGATTGTGGACAGCTATCTTCAAGGCCCAGTCCAATATTCGAGTATTATTTTTACAAAAATAGCTCAGATCATTTTTGACATATAGCATGCCCAATTTTGCCAGCCAGTTGGACATCTCAGCCAATTTTCTTTGACATGAAAATCCCTTAAGTGTAAATAAACACAAGGGAAACTGTTCTTAATTATTTACAGTTCTTATAAAAGAAAGCTTTATTCGTAAAGTTGTTGATTGTTGCAAAAACCCATCTGGCTCACTATTAGCCTTTAGGGAAGAAAATCTGCCACCCTTACCTGGTCTGGCCGACATGTGACTCCAGACCCACAATTATGTGGTTGACCCTGAAATGCCCTCTTAAAAAGGGCAATTAGGGATGGGCAATAAATGTTGGCCAAGGCAGCAACGCCCACATCCCATAAACAAATAAAAAATTGGGTATGATACAAACATTTGGGGCTGAATTTTCTGGCTGGCAGGGGGGGTGGGGGGTAGCGGGAGCAGGTGTAGGCAGTGCGGAACCGATCACCGCTCAGGTCCGCACTATAATTTTACGCGGGTGGGCCAATTAAGGCCTGCTCAGCATATTTCACGACTCCCGTGCATAACGGCAATGGTCAGGCAGTGGCGAGTGTGCTCAGCCCGCCAGGTCTAATGGCTACCCGGTGGCCTGTATAAAGGAAGGCCTGGCAGCCTTGGAAATGGCTGGATGAAGGGCTCTGCAGGGGGGCAATGGAGGCGTCACAAGTCTGGAGAGTAGGCCATTAGGGCAGGCCAGGCTGAAGGGTAGGGCAGGGGTGGCTAGTGTGCCCCTCATTTTTCCAGTGACTGCCTTGCTGCCCTCCTCGAGGAGCTGACAGTACAATGAAAGGTGCTAGTTCCTCAGGACGAGAGGAGGAGGCCCCACCACATGATGAAACGTGCCTGGGAGGAGGTGGCGGAGGTGGTGAGCTCCCGCAATGCGATGCGGCACACCTGGATCCTGTATCGCAAGCACTTCAATGACTTGTTGTGCTCTGGAAGGGTGAGGACAATGTTGGCACTGGTCACATAACCCAGCAGGTCGGCTTTCCCCCCTGCTGCCTCCCCCCACCCCCCCACCACAAGTCTGAGTGTAGTGACTGCATTGAATCATTGACGGCATGTGCCCTTTGCTGGGTGGGCAAGCGGATATTGCCCATGCCGAGGTCAGCCTTTAGAGTGTGGTGAAGAGATGGGTTCTGCACCTGCAGCATGTGGTATACTGAGACCCACATGACTGTTTTGGGGGCAACATGGAAGAGCTGCACCAAGGCGCTGTGTTTGAATTGCAGGACATGTCCAAGTCAGAGTGATGACATGCTTGGAGGGGAGCTTCAAGGTGGTGTGGCAACGAGTCATCTGCAGCCTCTGCGCTCCACACGCTTGCGCCTCCTTGCTATGGAAGGATACACTGTGTGATGCCGAATGTGATGTAGGCTGCATGTGGCCAAGGGGGGAGATGGGGTTTGGGGAAAAGGCCTAGCATCTTTGTGTGAATATCCGGTAGCAGCGGGGTGAGGAGGCGTTGGAGCCCTGATATGTCCCACTCTGGTTGGGGTGGGCCGTGCGTGAAGAGAGTCCATGTGCAATTTGCACTAGTCAATGCTCATCTCTCACTTTCAGGAAAAGAATGCTCAAAATGCTGCAGAGCGTGTGAGGACTGGCAGCGGCCAGGTGCAGTTAACCGTCCTCAGCTGGTTTGAGCAAGAGGCCCTGGATTTGGAGAGGCGCCATGCGCCCAAGTCCACTGGTGTCAGTGAGGCTGGGGTGCCATGGGCAGGTATTTATGCCCAGCAGCGAGGTCAGCATTGTTCTTCCAACTGCCATAGCAGAGCTGAATGTTAAGTGATTTAATTTTGCAACATGGCCTGACCATTGCTTATAGAAGGATGAGCGTGTATTGATCCAGGGGACATGGATGCACTTTGGATCAGTTATTGTGGAGACAATGACAATGTCCTTGTTCTTCCTTTTGGCACCAGCGGAACAGGGCCAGGAGGAGGAGCAGCAAAGGCCCCCTCTCATACCTGAGGGCCCTGAAGTCTCACCAGCGTCACATCATCTCTGCCAGGCAGGCATCAGCACAGATACTAGCACCTTGGTGGGAAATAGAACATCGGCTAGTGTCCTGGGGCACAGCGGTGAGGACACTTCACAGCCGCTGGAGGAGTTGGCAGAGAGAGTGCCCATGGCCCCAGCAGTTGGAGGACTACAGGTGACGAGACACATGTTCAGTCGGTGCCTGATGATGTGCCTCTGGAGTTGTCCACGACACAGCAAGCGCAGGAAATGCGGCAGGGTGTGTGGGAGAATCTGGGGGAGATACATGAGGCTATGCTTGGCTTGGGTACCTTGCATAGACTTGTAAAATCTGCATCCTGTGATCACACACTATCTGCACATTCATGGAGTGGAAGCCCTTCCTGTTGACAAAGGAACCAGGCTCACCTGCTGGCACCTTGATAGCCACATGTGTGCAGTCTATTGCACCCTGGATGTGGGGGAAGACAACAATCACCAAGAAGCCCCTGGTTCGCTGTGTCTGGTTTGCCTGGTCCCAACGGAAGTGGATGAAGGTCAAAGCATGCCTGAACAGAGTGTCTGTAACCTGCTTGACACAAGTGTTGGACAACTGATTGGGAGGCACCACCAACCCATGGAAGGAGCCAGAGGCATAGAAGTTGAAGGCAGTTGTGACCTTCAGAGCCACTGGCATGGGGTGTCCACCCACACAGTTAGTGGAGATCCCAGGCCCAATCATCTGACAGATATAGGTCCCTTGAGAGACGGAGCCTCCTTAGGCACTGCGCCTCAGACATATTGAGGTAGCTGCTTTGCCGCATGTATACCCTGGCAGCAGGATAGAGGCGTCTTCTGTGACCCCTTCTGCCTTGGTCTACCTCTTGGCCCTGCGCCCCTTGTGCCTGCGCCTGTAATCCCAAAGGTGGCTCCCCTGGAGGCTGAATGTGCCCTCCTGGCCTCCTCCCCGTTCTAGCACTCCCTTCCTCCAGTGGACAGTTCAGCTCCCATTCCCAGGCTAAGGGAAGGCTTCCTGAAACCTGCAAGCCCAAAAAAGATTCCTTACTGCAGAGTGCTGACCTGAAGGTTAAGAGTCCAGACAAAGCAGCTGCGATTCATTTTGAAGTATTGCAGATCACACAGGCAAGTTTCATTAACTTTGTAAAATCAATATTTGAGAGAGCACATGTGCGACCCCAGTGAGCCCTCTTATCCCACCCGTGGATGAGGCTTATATAAATGTGTCCTACCCGCCTGCCCGTTGCGCCCGTGCACCGACTCTAGGATTGCACAGATGCTGAAAAATCACGGTCGATTGGAGCGTCAAGGGTCTTAAGTGGCCCGTTAATTAATGGCGAGTGCGCATTGGAGAGCATTGCACACCCGCCCAATGAAATATCGCAATGGCATCATTCTACGCACGTGCATGCGCCCCGCACGCCAACGGGAAATTCTGCCCTTGGAAAATGGCTCCTTTATTACAGCTAACTGAAAACCTCTGTTCCAAGCATAAGAAGCCCCTTTTAAACCTGGTTATGTATTTATTTGAACTGAAGGGTTTTGCAATTTCTAAAATTTAACACCACTGTCAGTCGTAATGAGAATGTACAAGTAAATAAATTAGAGTTTAGAAGAAAGTAACATGAAATATCCATGACAACTATTTAGCTTTGAATTATTAATAGTGTACAGGGATATTTATGTACGCTTACAGCGAAATCTGACACAATCTGTTTTTTTTTTAGAGCTGAGGTTTTCAACTAAAGTTAAAATTATCCCAATCCCATTGTAATATTGAAATAAACACTTAAATCTGAAGATGATCTAATTAGGAAGCAGTGACCTACAGACAGTAGCACCTGGAATTATACTTTTAATTTCAAAATTAAATCCAGTTAGGCTCTGATAATAATCAACTTCATATTTTATACACATTCTGAACAATTTAGTAACTCTGTGAACTCAATTTATGTAGTTCATTGAGGACTTTTTCAAAATCCAAAAGAGAAATTTTTCAATGGCTGTTGGAGAAAATCATCAAGAAGGTGTTCATCTAAAGGCTAAAAGACACTTTACATCAGGCCTAGATACAGTAGATGCTTTAATTGTGATATTGAGTAACTGGGCCAATTGTTTTTGTAGCCTGACTGGATAGCCATTGCTTTCCCCTTTTCCATATGGTCATTTGATATACCTCCAAGACCCCTTCTGTCTATTAACTGGTAATTTCAGGCACCCAATGCATGAGGAATCAAAGAGGGAAGAAACTCATTAGAGGGATCAAAGGTATACTAGAATCATTGTGGGGTGAGGGAGGAGGGGGGACTCAAACACAAAAAGTATTGAAAATGTCAGGATTAAAAGGCATGGGAAAGTAAAAAAAATGGTGAATTCATGCAGTTATTTAATATTTTCCTAATTACTTAATTAACATTGTTAAAACATTGCCTTCTGTTAGTGTGTCATCTAAGTATACAGACAGTGTAGTTCCTAGACAGCACATTAAAGATCAGACGAAACTACCTGGCCTCATGCCAGATCACTGCCCTTGCTCTTTATCTCTGCAAACAGTAAATGTAATTAGTTTCCTGCCTTCCCCTAAGCTAGGTCACATTAAGTCTCTCTCACCACGGGGAGAACATGTCTCCTGTGCCTTTGCTGTGACCCCATTGCCTGTTTTCCAAGGGACGAGAGATTAGAGAGGGAAAGACTTGAGGGAAGAAAAGTAGAGAATGTACTAAATACTATTGAAACTGTGAAGCTTAAGGTTTGAGGCTTTTTGCATGGTGCAATTTTAATACATTTTACTTTGAAATTATGTTGTAGAATTTTATTGTTGCACAATAAACAATTCAAACAACAAGAATGATAAACTTAAAAATTCTTTAATATTGTTTACCATTTTATATTCTTGTTAGCTGACTAATTACAAAATTTAGTAGTTAATTAAACAATTAAATTATAGCTTCACTTCTCAATTCTTCTTTTTGAATTCAGTTGCTATCTCCATCCTCCACAGTTTTTTTCAGATTATCCATCATAACTAATAGTCAACAATCGGTGTTTTCAGCTGTGGATGATGATGGGGCATACATCATCTTATGCAAGTAAAATAATGATTATTTGAATAATGAACCAATTATCATCTGTTTGTGTTATTTTCCCTTGTATTTCTCTCATGATCATTTTCTTTGCATAGCTGCCCGTTGACATGCAATACTCCTGCTCACAGATTAGGAATGTTAACTCTAGAATCCTTAACGACTGTTTTGCCAATTTTGCTATTTACAGCCAGTTTTAAAAATGTGCAAACTGAGGTTAAGACAAATTAGTATATCAAGTTTTACACATAACAAGTCACTTGACCTAGAAAGCTTGCTTGCAACAGCAAAAACTATATTTTATGATATTGACAAGATGCTGTGAGAGTACATATATTCAAATTGAATCCAAAGTCATGCATTAATAGCTATGCAGCCAGACAGACAATCCTAAAAAGCTATGGTGCCTGTTCACAGTTTGTTGTCTGAAACTTGGGTCAAAAGGAATAATGGATTATAGAAAGAATTCCCAAATGTTAGTAAATATTGATTAAATCATATGAAGATATTTTGTCCATTTATTTTCTGGCATTTGTATGTGAGGCAGCAAAAATGTGATGTGATGTTATGAAGGAAATGATCAGCAGCTTGAAGTAGATGAGGAAAAAAATAATGGGTGAGAATTTGCTGTCAAAAAAATAGCAAGACGAATGGTGCTTGGTATTATTTATGGGTAAGTAGTACAGCAACTTAGGGCAAGGAGCATATGTTAATGTGAATATCCAAAACGTGTTAAGTGAGATGTGTTGTTCCACCATTATTGTCGTGAGAAAAGGATTGTGCCGTTCACTTCCCTTTCTTTTCAGGATTTGCCTATTTGCCCATCAAACTCGCCACAGAAAAATGTGGTGACATTACAGGAAACAGTACCCTTATAACAACATGTTAGAGTTACATAGGGCTGAATTTTGATTCTGGAGTTGGGAACTCAACGTGGGAACCAGTTCCAGGTCCGGAACCACACACAGTGTTCCAAACACACCCACCGATATTTTTCAAGGCTCAGCCAATCAAAGGCCAGGGAGTGAGCTTGCCATTTAATTAGGGATGGTGGGCAGGCTCCTTAAGGTAGAAGGCCAATGGAAGGCCCTCCAGCACTCCCAGACTGGCAAGCAAGTTGCCAGTTTAATTATATATTTAAGATAGCCATAGCTGCCTGATCATGATCCTGGAGGGTCAATCCCTCCACGGGTTAGCGTTTGGCCATTAGAGAAGCAGGGATTGGTCCTTCAGGGGAGCTATGTGGTCCCGCCCCTTTCCCAACCTGTGCCAACCGCATTGATCTAAACATGCTCCAGGCTGATGTGGGCTGCCTGTATGCTGATTAGAAATACCTGTCAGCAAGGGAAAAAGGCCTTAATAGGCATCTTAGTCAAACTGAATTAAACTAAGTTGTCTATCCGCCACTTGACAGTGGGCAGCTGTTCCAATCCTGACCTGGCCTTTTTGAAAATGGTTCAGGGTCAGGATAATGATGCAGCAACATGGAGTCAGCCTGTTGCTTGTTTAAATATTCAGTGATAGAGCTGCATGTCAGGCAGGTGGTAGTGGACTTGGAGGGGAACTTGCAGGTGGTGGTGTTCCCATGCATCTGCTGCCCTTGCTCTTTTAGGTGATAGAGGTCACAGGTTTGAAAGATGTTGCTGAAGGAGCCTTGGTGAGTTGCTGCAGTCCACCTTGTAGATGGTACACACTGCTGCCACGACATGTGAGTGATGCAGGAACTGAATGTTGAGGGTGGTGAATGGGATGCTAATCAAGTGGGCAGCTTTGTGCTGGATGGTATGGAGCTTCTTGAGTATTGTTGGAGCTGCACTCCTCCAGACAAGTAGAGAGTATTCCATCACATTCCTGACTTGTGTCTTTTGGATGATGGACAGGCTTCGGGGAGTCAGGAGGTGAGTTAGTCAGCAAACTTCTCAGCCTCTGACCTGCTCTTGTAGCCACAGTATTTATATGGCTGGTCCAGTTCAGTTTCTGGTCAACGGTAACCCCCAGGATGTTGATAGTGGGGAGATTCAGCTTTGGTAATACCATTGAATGTCAAGGGGAGATGGTTAGGTTCTCTTTTGCTGGAGATGGTCAATGCCTAGCACTTGTGTGTTAATTGCTAGTTATCAGATCATGATTGAATGTCGAGGTCTTTCTGCATATGGAAAGGGACTGCTTCAGTATCTGAAGAGTCGTGAATGGTACTGAACATTGCGCAATCATATGAGAACATCCCCACTTCTGACCTTATGATGGAGGGAAGCAGCTGAAGATGGTTGGGCGTAGGACACTACCCTGAGAAACTGCTGCAGCAAAGTCCCAGTACTCAGATGACTGAGCTCCAACAACCAGACTCATCTTCCTTTGTGCTGGGTATGACTTCAACCAGTGGAGAGTTTTCCCCCAAATTCCCATTGATTTCAGATTTACTAGGGCTCGTTGATGCCACACTCAAATGCTGCCTTGATGACAAGTGCAGTCACCCTCACCTCACCTCTTCAGTTTAGCTCTGTGTCCATTTTTTGACCAAGGCTGCAAAGAGATCAGGAGCAGAGTGGCCCTGGCAGAACCCAAACTAAGCATCTGTGAGCAGTTTGCTGCTGAGTAACTGCCACTTGCCATCACTTTGTTGATGATTGAGCTCTGCCCCTCCGTCCACTCCCATGCCCCCATGTTAAGCTATGGCACTTGCATGCCCATTGATGCACTATACATTGTATAGAACCAATAAACCCTATAGTGACAATAGGACATGTTAAAAAAACTCTTATAAGAAGTCATTCATTCATTACTGGGAAGCGGTGGCATTGTGGTATTGTCACTGGGCTGGTAATCCAGAGACCCAGGGTAATGCTCTGGGGATCTGGGTTTGAACCCCACCACAGTGGAATCTGAATTCAATAAATATCTGGGATTAAAAGGAATTACGTCTAAAGTCTCATAAAAACCCATCTGGTTCACTAATGTCCTTTAGAGAAGGAAATATGTTGTTCTTACTGATCTGTGTACCTACATGTGACTTCAGATGCACAGCAATGTGGTTGACTCTTAAAAATGCCCTCTCAACAAGGGATGGGCAATAAATGTTGGCCTAACGAGTGATGCCCACATCCCACGAATGAATAAACAAAACTTTCCTCTATTGCAGGGTAATAAAAGTGTCAATTATCCAGACCCTTTAAAGTATCAATAACAGAAACTTCAAGCCCTTGAAACCAGAACAGTTCCAAAAAAGCCTCATTCAGTCCTGAAGAAGAGTCATATTGAACTTGAAATATTAACTCTGTTCCTCTCTCCACAGATGCTGCCAGATCTGAAGAGGCTTTTCAGTAGTTTTAGTTTTTTATTGCCATTGGATGCCCTGTTACAGCAAATTCAGACCCAATGAGTTCATACTCTTGCTCCTATTTCCAACTGAACTGGATCTGAACCTTTAAACTCCTTAGTGCTCCATCACCTCAAAGTTCACATACTGCAGCCCTACAAAGTACATCAAATTAAGACAATGTACACACCTGGCAAGTCTCTTCCCCAAACAGCAAGATTGTTGATGGTTTTAGAGAGATAGCAACATAATGGGGATTGACCGTAAGGTTATTAGAGTACAGGGCAGAGCAAGAGACAACTGCTGCTCTATATATTTACATATGTACCCAGCATGCCCACAGTTCTGAGCTTATAGAAGAAGATATATAGGACAGAATATCGAGCTCATTGAGTAGATGCGTGCCCGACCCAGTCAAGTGTAAAATGAAGCACAATGACATCGGGCGAGCGTCCCAACGTCATTGCATAGCCCCGCGATATTTCATTCGGCAGAGCGCCCGCCTACAATTAAAAGGCCTGGTAAGGCCATTAAAAAGGTAATTAATGTCAAATCTACACTGCCCATCCAACCTAATGGTTGGCGGGCAGGCAAAAACGTCAAGTGGCCTTTGCACTTTTTAGGAAACCTTATCCACTGGCAGGATGAGGTTTCTTAAAGCAAATAAGAATAAAATAAAAATTTCACACTTGAATTGAAAACATGTCCTTGCTCATGTGACAGAGTCACATGAGGGAACATGTTTTATGACATTTTTATTTTGTGCATTAAGCTTTTTCAAAGAGCGCTTCATCTCCCTAAGTAATCTCCCTAAGTAATCTTCATCTCCCTAAGTAATTCATCTCTCCGTGCCTCAGAGAGATTGAAGTGCTTATTCGCACGCATGTGCGAAGTTCACATTAGGGCCCAGTCCCCCCACCCGCACAGGGAGCACTGAGCGCTGCTGCTCACGTTCCACGCTGGGAGGGCCTTAATTGGCCCGCCCATGTAAAATTGCAGTGCGGTGCCGATCACAGGCTGCGGTCAGCTTCCCGACCGCCCCTGCCTACCCCTGCCGAGTACCTCCGCCAAGGGCAAAATCCTGCCCATAATGTCTGTGACATTGTCTGTGAAAAGACTTGGGTCTAAACTATCAGCTCAAATTTATTAAACTGTTATGCAGGTTCACAATTTAATTTTAACTGTTCCATAGAAATAGTGATTCACTGCCGTCATTTTTGACTAAGGTTACTGGCTTTCAGTTCTGTTGCCCAGACAGGCAGGAATGGGACATAAAAATGTCAGCAGAATGGAGTACAGGATAGTGCACATGTTTCTGATCAATGGACAGAAAAAGGGATATAGAGGAAGATGTTAACAGTTCAGATAAACTATAATAAGCTGCTCTTTTCAAGTTAATGAACCGGTCATTTTAATTTTACAATGTGTTGCATCAACTAACCACTTATTAATTCGCTTACTAATAAACCAATCTTTGCTATGTTTTAATGTAGTGCTTCATACTGAACAAATGTGCCAATTATTACTGTAATTCATTTAAAACATGCAGCTTAGTGAATTCCCTAAATCGACTGTAAAAACATAACATAATTATATCCTTTTATGAATCATCTGACTGAATGATTTTGCTGTTGTGATGACACAGAAAGTAATTACATTTTGTTGACAATGTCAATCAACATTTGTTTAACTGTCAGCAGCATAATTAAACGGTTGACAAACTCAGAATCTTTCCAGAACAACAGGAATACAATAATTTTAAAATAAGTGACATTACTATATATTGGACAGGCTGACAGTCATTGAGAAGGTGATAATCAGTGAAGAATTTTCTGATGATGTCATTACCAATGAGTCTGGTGTATGAACAACTTATCTTGGTGTAACCTTTGATTAACAACAATATGACTCCTGCCCAAACATCCACTGGTTAATATATTTACTGGAGTGAAACAAATTGATGGAATGTTGAATACCTAGGAGCTCTTACGCAAATTCTTGGGGAACATTCCAAGCATCAATAAAATCTTCACCTTAATCCACATGGGATAGAATTGGAAATGAGGAGAAACTGTCAGTGAAAATCATCCATTCCACGATTACTTGGACAGAACAACTTGCTTTCTATAGCATAAAAATTTATCAGGTAAAGCACAGAGCCACAGATCATCAACTACCCAGCATCACATGCACAACAGGCTCATTGGGAAAGCGATCACTGTTAATGGATCAATATAATTTTTGCTCTTAATTGTGGTAGCAACAGCAATCAAGATGCAACAGACTCAACAGCCTTGGCTTTAACTCCCAGTGAGAGTTACACTGGGTTAGGGTCCAAGTGGGCAAGAAACAATCCAACTACATTGCAGTGAGGCCCAGGTGATTTAAACTCCATAGACTGCCATCAGCCTCCTGTGTGAACCTTGCAGGAAGACCAAGCTAATTGACAAATAGCAGCAGGCTTTTGGGTAGCAAGAGGAACCCAAGAGAATAATCCAGTGAAAATTGGGGGTAATGCCAGTGTAGGGAGGGCACTGTGTTCCCAACCAGGACAAAGCCACCCACTTGATTGAGACCCCATCTTCCATAAACATTCACTCTCTCCACAATCACTGTACTGTGGCAAGTGTGTACAGTCTAAAAGATGCATTGCAGCAAGAATTTGCATTCTTTGAGAGCGCCTTCCAAATCCTCAACTCTCTCGCTTACAATGACAAGGGCAGCAGACGCATGAGAACACCACCTTATGCAAGTTTGCTTCAAAGCCACACACCATCCTGACTTGGAAATGTATTGCCACTCCTTCACTGTCGCTGGGTCAAAGTCCTGGAACTCCTTCCATAGCATTACTGGGTGTACCTAACCACATGGACTGCAGCAGTTCAAAAAGGTGACTTACCTTCTCAAGGGCAATTAGGGGTGAGCAATAAATGCTGGCCTTGCCACTGAAGCTCACATCTCATGAACTAATATAGTAAATAAAGTGACAGGAAGGATTTTTAAAAATTCATTCATGGGATGTGTACATCACTGGCCAGCATTTATTACCCATCCTTAAATACCCTCTGAACAAGGGCAATTAAAAGTCAACCACATTGCTGTGGGTCTGGAATCACATGTAGTCCAGAGCAGGCAGATTTCCTTCCCTAAACGACATAGTGAACCAGATGGGTTTTTACAACAATCAGCAATGATTTTGTGGTCATCATCAGACTTTTAATTCTAGATTTTTATTGAATTCAAATTTCACCATCTGCCCTGGTAGGATTCAAACCTGACCCAGATCATTATCCTGTGTCTCAGGAATACTAGTCCAGGCAATACCAATATGCCACTGCCTCTCATAATATTCCCTTGCAGGAAAATAGAAGATCCAAGGAGACAGCTGAAGGTCTGTAACTCTTTACTACGGGCATGTGAAGTGGTGCTCTGTTGGCACGGTTGAATCAGTCAGCGAGTGCATTGAAGAAAGCTGGAATGTATGTGGCAATCCAGTGAAGAGGAACATTGGAAGGAGAGTTTGAAACCCTGGAGGTGGACCCTTGTGGAAGGCATCTGAGAGAAAGCGTCATTTGGGAGAAGATTCCAAAGCGAGTTCTTCATGAGTGGAGATTGCAAACCCTTGTGTGAAAAACAGAGTTCAACGAGACCGGTTGGCTCACTGTGTGACGAGCGTCTGGGGGGAGTTGATGAGGGATCCGTAGCATCTTTTTGGGTTTGCATCTGTCACTTGGGGCAGAATTCTGAGGTTGGGGGGTGGGCACGGTTGGCAGGCCTGGGAGCAGCCGGGAAATGGCCCGCTGCCCACGATCAGTCCCCGACCGTGATTTCACACTGGCAGGCCAATTAAGGACCATCCAGCGTGAAACGCGGCTCCTCACTGGTTGGGAAGGGGTGGGTGGGGTTGCCATGGAAGAACATCTCCTCTGCTTGTCAATATTCAAGTTATGGAGTTGGTGCGGCTGGACATGGCTGGCGGGAGGACATGTCCGGTGGGCACTTGGCCCCCTGCTTTTTGGATGAGTTCCTCGTGGTCCTCCTGGAGGAGGTGGCTGCAAGGAGGGACACCATTGTCCCCAGAGATGGGAGGAGGAAGTCACCACACCTCACAAAGAAGGCAAGGGTGAGCAGCCATGACGTGGTGCAGTGAAAATGGTGCAGTGACGGAAGAGGTTCAATGACCTACTAAGCTCAGGAAGGGTGAGCACTGTGTTGGCATGGATCAGTGTGGAGAAGTGTTAAGGTCTGGCCATCCTCCTGTGGACCTCAGGGGCGCTAGAGTCTGAATGCCAACTGTCAGTGATGCCGGAGTAGGCCAAGGGGTTACGCCCTGGCTGCATGGACTGAGTGCCTTGTGGATCAATGGCCACAACTCAGCTATGCCCTGCAATGTGTTCCTCAGCTGGGGTTGGCCAGGTTGCACTGGCACTGCAGGTAGAGAGTGGACTAATCAATGCTCCTCTATTCTTTCAGGAGAAAATGAGTCATAACTAATTGGAGAGGTCACGGACAGGCGGAGGCCCGTCCAACCTGCTGCTGTTCACAGGTTCACGCAAAATGCCCTTGAGCTGGAGAGCTGGCATGCTCCACGTGCAACCTGGTGTGGAGAGGCGGGGCTGCCAGATGAAGGTAAGAGCGTGGTGCACAGAGGTGAGAGTTTTGGATTGTGCAACCATTCTAGAGTAGTCTCTTCATTAATGGAAGCCTCAAACCTGGAGTTCCCATTGATCATTGAAAGATGATGGCACCATGATGCAGATCCCCATTGTCTCACCGAGGTGCCTGACATGCACGGTGAAAGTGTGATGACTTTAACTAATGATATGTCCTTGTTCTCCCTTTTAGATTCACCAGCACGCACTAGCTCCCTGGACCCTGAAGGGCTACCCCTGATGCTGGAGGACCACCAAGCTTCATTTGCACCTGTGCCACACCTACTTTCTGAACCAGGCACCAGCGCAGATACCAGCATCTCAGTGGGCATTAGATGGCGTCTAGAATGTTGGTGCACATTGGTGAAGGTACTTCACACTCACTTGAGGTGCAGGCGGAGGCAGAGAGCACACAGGGCACCGGCAGTCGGAGGACTGCTGGGGACCAGGACAATGCTCAGTTGAAGACAGGTGATGAAACTCTGAAGTCATCCATTAGGCAGCAGATGCTGGACGTCTGGATGTGTGGGAGGATCTGGAGGAGGTCCATGAAGGTCTGCATGCCATGGGGTTAAATTCTGCCCTCGCTGGGTGGGCGTGGCCGGCGGGCCTGGGAGTAGTCATGAAACAGACCACTGCCTGTAATTGGGCCCCAACATTGACTTCATGCTGGCTGGCCAATTAACGGTCAGCCAGAGTGAAATGTGCGCTACAATGCTGAGTGCTGCCGGGGTGGGGGCGGGAGGAGGGCAAGCATGGAAGTTTGCGCATGTGCTCAGGTGCACGCAATGAAAGCTCCCTGAGGCACAGAGCTGAAGATTTTTAAAATCAAAAATAAAAGGCTTACAAATGTTAAAAACATGTCCCCTCACGTGATTCTGTCACATGAGCAGGTACATATTATAAATGAGATTTAAACATTTTTTAAAAAACTCCTGTTGGAAACCTCATCCTGCCAACAGGACAGCAGAGTCAACAGGCTGTCTCCGATGCTGGTGCCAGTGAGTGGGGGCCACCAAGATGTAGCACTCGGAAACATAAGTTAGAGGCACCATGAGCACAAGAGGGATAGTTCACAGGTGATTTTCTGTTAATTTATGTTTGGTTTATATGTCTGCTGGGGTGGACATCAACACCAGTAATGGAAATGTAATTATGCTTTCAATGTGACAATAACATTAAATTTGCTTCGGTTCTGATGGCATGAGTATGCTTCACCCTTTTTCTTTCTGGTGGTATATAATGTTGGATGTCAGTGGCTTGATACTTTATTGCACAGGCACTGAATGGACTTTGGGTGCAAATGAAATGGTCATTTCAGACATCCTGGATGGAGGCAGCAGCCCTGGCATGAGGTGGAAGCAGATCTTTGGTAGCCTAGCTGAAGAAGCATTGGATCAAGGTGTCCCTGCCTCCCTGGAGGTTACTGAGGTCTGCCTCCACGCCCACAGCATTCTCCTCACCATGCTCCTCTTCTGACTCACCACTGGATTCATCACCTGTGCAGCTGCCTCAAGATCCTCTTCCTCCAGTGGGTCCTCTCTTTCAGTGCCAGATTGTGGACAGTGCAGCATGCAACCACTATCTGTGACACCCACTCTGGGGGATGTGGTAGTGCACCCCCGGAAGTGTCCAGGCATTGGAAGCACATCTTGAGAAGACTTATGGTCCTCTCTACCACCGTCCTTGTGGATGCATGACTCGTGTTGTAATGCTGCTCTGCCTGTTCTTGGGTGATGGAAAGGGATCATGAGCCATCTCGTCAATGGATAGCCCTTGTCACCCAGCAGCCATCCAGCCAGTCAGGCTGGAGCACTGAAGAGCCTTGGCACCTGGGAGTGTCTCAGGATATAAGTGTCATGGGATCTGCCAGGGTACCTTGCAGATTATGCATCCTGTGGTCACACACTATCTGCATGTTCATCAAGTGGAATCCCTTCCTGTTGACGAAGGCACCCGGCTGACCTGCTGGTGCCTTGATGGCCACATGTATGCAGTCTGTAGCACCCTGGATGTGGGGGAGCTCAGCAATCACTGCAAAGCCTCTGGCTTGCGCAGCCTGGCTGGCCTCGTCCATATGGTAAAGAATAAAAGTCAGTACCAGCCTTAAAAGTAGTTTCTGTCACCAGCTTGATACAACTGTAGACAGCTGATTGGGAGACTCCACACAGATCCCCCACTGACCCCTGGAAAGAGCCAGAGGCTTAGAAGTTGAGGGCCACTGTGACCTCCAGAGCCACTGGCATGGTGTGTCCACCCACACAGTTGGAGATAATCTCAGGCCCAATCATCTGACACATGGAGGTCACGGTCTCCCTGGAGAGGCAGAGCCTCCTTTGGCATTGCACTTCAGACACATTGAGGTAGCTGCATCGCTGTCTATAAACCCTGGCAGCAGGAAAGTGGCGCCTCCTGTGGCCCCTTTGCCTTGGACTACCTGCTGACCCTGTGCCCCTTATGCCTTCGCCTCTCCTCCCACAGGTTGCTCCCCTGGAAGCTGCATTGGGACCCTTGGCCTCCTCTCCCTTCTGCCCCTCTCTTCCTCCTCAGAGGAGGTGCCACTGGCAGAGAGCACAATCCCCAGTAGGGTAACGGAAGACTGTCTGATACCTGGAAGGTTTCACATGGTCTGAATCCTCCGAGGGCCTTGCAGACACAAATGAGTCCTGAAATGAAGCCTAGAAATGCTAAGAATGAAGGCCCAAACAGAGATGAAGCTGCCAAGAACCAATAAGCAACCAGCAGCAAACTATCTCCAAAACTTTTCACTCCTCACACAGGCAATGCTGCTGACCCTTTATATCCTGCCCTTGGATGAGGTTTCTGAAATTGTCAGCTGCCCGCCTGCCCGTTTTGCCCATGTAATGAGTGTGAAATCACACTGGCAACCTAAAATGCAGCTTAATTGCCTTTTTAACAGCCTTAACTGGCCTCGTAATTGATGGCAGGTGGGGCTCTGGCTCCCACTCATGCCCGCCGAGCAAAATATCGTGCAAGTGCAGCATGATGTCAGGACACTCACCCAACGTTATCACGCACTATTTTACACTCAAGTGAGTCAGGAGTGAGCCCACACGCCGAGCAAAAAATTCTGGCCTTGGTTTCAGAGTGTGGTGTGCCTGACCACTGGTTGTCTATTGGTTTACGTGGATTGTGTACTTACTGTGAACATTAGAGTATAAGAAAGCTTTTGTAACTTGTGTTATCCTTACAAATCTGTATATATCCCTACCGGTATAGTTGAAGGAGTAATGAAATAGAGTTAATCTTTTCTTGTTTACTAAATGTTTTATCCTTTTCTTAAATGTTGATCAGCTCACTCCAGTAACTCTGTTCAGTAGCCACTCTTCACGTTTCTAAACAAAAAAAATCAAAGTTAGGATCTACCAAGCTGGGTTCCAACCTGGGATCTGACTCGTACAGCAGTAACATCAGCTGGGCTCATAACAGCAGTGATGGGTGGGCTGGCGTGGAGTGGGTCAGCTCTGTGCCAACTTTGCTTCTGGGGGAGCAAGCCCGTAATATTCTACCCTATCTTTCCTTTTCCTCAATGATGAGTTCTCTTCCACCACAGTTAACTAGGCCCTTGACTGTGTCAGTCCCATTTTCTGTACTTCTGCTCTCACGCCTTCCCCTCCCTCTCAGAATCGCAATAAATTTCCCCTTGTTCTCACCTTCCAGTTTAACAGCCTCCACATCCTCTGCCATTTTCTCCACCTCCATGACACCTACCTATGCATGCACAGGAGATTCAACCTACCTTCTGGAAACACCATACAAAGACCCGAATACTCTGAATTTAGCATACTGTATTCACTGTTTGCAATATCATCTCTTCTACACTGGATAGTTCAAGCACAGATTGGAGGACTGCTTTGTGGAATACCTCTGCTCGGTCTGCAAGCGTGACTCCAATCTTCCAGCACCTTTCGCATTAATTCTCTGCCTGATTGCCTCTCAGACCTTTCTGTTCTCAGCTTCATACACTGCTCCAATGAAGCCCAGTGTAAACTCCGGGTCAGCACCTCAGTTTTTGAATAGGTTGTTTGGAGCTTCAAAAAATTCAGATCATAATCTCTGCTCCTAATTTTTTTGAATGGGCAAGTAATGGTGACAATTCTGCTATTCCCATTTACACTGTCTCGTAATCAATCTTTTGTTTTACTTGCCCTTTAATATCTCTTTTGTTGTGTAATATCTCCTGCCTCTACCCAATTACAGAACTTGGCTTTTGTTGTTTCCTCCCCTTCCTACTTTTCCTGCCTGTGTGCTTGGTTAAAACCAGCAACATCACTAACGTTTTCCAGTTCTGATGAAAGATCATCAATCTGAAATGTTAATTTTGTTACTCCCTCCACAGAGTCTGTCAGGCCTGCTTAGTATTTCCAGCGTTTTTCCTTTTTATTTCAGATTTTCAGCATCTGCAATATTTTGCTTTTTTAAAATTAGCGTTCAACTGATTTATTTTTTTGACCACTATGTGCCCAATTATTAGGATGTGTAACAACAAAATAAAATAAGAACAAAGCAAGGAGCATTTAAGGGCTGTGCAGAAGGAAGGCTCTTGACTGAGCAATAGCTGTAACTCTGGCAGGTGATAGTGATGAAATGCAAACAAAATGAAGTGTAAGAAAATATAAGGTCTACTGTGGATTGTACATTCAAAATGCTCAAGCAGAGATTAAGTTATCTGGATAGATCATATGGCATCTTGCAATGTCAGCTAGCAAACACATACAAAACCCATTAATTTGTTTTTCCCCATGATCTGGCAATAAAAAAGAAGTCTAGAATTTTAACATGAGTGTCTGCACAAGATGCAGAGCGCAAATACTAAGTGACAAGCTGGCACAGTCTAGGGACTTGTTCAATCAAGTGATTTGAAACGTCATCGCAATAAGGCACTAACGTTTGTTATAGTGATAAATTGTCAAATTTTGCACTATTTATTGGTGTAATATGTAATGATGCATAGTAGCAGTTTCACCTTGCCTAGCATCAAACAGAAAAGTATTACAATGTCCTAATAAAATTTGCAACAGAGATATATTTGGGCATAGTTGATTCATTATACATCTGCCGTATATCTGATGGGCTATAGATAATACAAAATGTGTAACAGCATTTGTGACAAATGAAGTGTCATTTTTTTTCACGGATTTACGAAAAGCACCTGAGTAATGTTTGTACCCTGGTGATTTGCTGTTTGCAAACGTAAAAATTCTTTTCATTAACTCTCCACTTGGTGGAAGGCTGTGAGATAAAAATAAATCCATAAAGGTTAGGGATCAAAAATGAAAGTAGAAAATCCTGCAAGTGTTTAAACTTGTCTTCAGAACTGAAAAGAGGCAGATAGACCAATGTTTCAGGTAGGGCGATTTATCAGTTTGAGCTCTGATAGGCGGTGCTCCCTAAAATGTTAACCTATGTTTCTGTTTCCAGCACTTAATGATTGGGTTGTGCTTTTAACAAAGAAAATTTATGCCAATTTTCTTTCCTCCTTCTAGGTGAAAAAGATGATAACCCCATGGCTTAGTTGCACTCACTGCCGCTTTGACCAATGGATCCCTCCCATTCTGGTGGGGGCCTTGAAATGGGTAGCTGAAGTCCCCACTAGACAAAGACAGTAGCCTTGATAACAGACACTAACTCAAATTCTATGACGTCAATAGGATCCTGATGAAATTTTTAGAATACCCATGGGTGGAGAATATAAAAGCAAAAAACTGTGGATGCTGGAAATCCAAAACAAAAATAAAAATAAAAATAAAAATACCTGGAAAAACTCAGCAAGTCTGACAGCATCTGTGGAGAGGAACACAGTTAACGTTTTGAGTCCGTCTGACTCTTCAACAGAACTAAGGAAAAATAGAAAAGAGGTGAAATATAAGCTGGTTTAAAGGGGGAGTGGTGGTGAGACAGGTAGAGCTGGATAGAGGGCCAGTGATAGGTGGAGATAGCCAAAAGATGTCATGGACAAAAAGGACAAAGAGGTGTTGAAGGTGGTGATATTATCTAAGGAATGTGCTAATAGGTGACATTAAGGAGAATATACACTGTGTACACTTTGCCCACCAGTACTTTGTAGAATGGCCTAACCAGTAGTTATTAAATGGCTGTTGCAGCCTGTTCAAAGGTGTTATCTTTAAATTATTTACAGTATTACTCTTCAAGTCCCTAATAAAATTAACGCCACCCTCCCTCCCCTCCCATCACACCCCATATCAACCCCCCTTCAGATGCCAGACTCACTGCTGTCGTACCTGTTGTAAGGTTGTTTGGTGTTCCACTAAGGCATTTGGAGGCTTGTATGCTTTAATACAAATTATTTATGGTTAGCACACAACTATATACATATCTCCAAAGTATAACCCTTTCCCGGGCAATCTTTCTGCTGACTTCTCTCAGACTCTCTCTCTACACACAGTCCACCATCATGTGATTCTCTACATCACAACGTACTGTTCTCCAGTCCCGCATTAAACCTTGCTATGCCGAACACCCTTATACTAGACTACCTGCTCATACCTTCTCCCCTTTTTACTCATCTGGCCTGTCTCAGTTTGCAGAGGAGACACTGAGTTTACCACACTCCTGGATCAGCAAGTTGGTCCAAAATAGAGAGCACATTGCTCACAAATTCAAATGAGGCCCAATCATGAAAATGATCCAAGCCTATGATCACTTCCATCAGTACTAGATGATGGGTTCATTCTACCCAACTCTGACCTGTAGGAAGTTATCACTTCAAAATTAACCCCTTCTGCTTTACTTTAGAATTGAGATCTTACTGTAATCCTGAATTATTTGGTGAGCTAGAGGCACAGATTGACAGGAATATGGCTCAAGGTGGAGCAGGATTGGGAATGCATAATTCATGGTTATATGATTCAGAAGGATGAGAGTGAAAAAATGAGTGGACAGGGGCCTATGAAGAAAGAAGAGACTACATTTATATTGTGCTTTTCACAATCACCGGACACCTCAAAGCACTTTTACAGCCAGTTAAGTACTTTTTGAAATATTGTAATTGTTGCTGTGTTGGAAGTGTGGCAACTAATTTGCGCACAGCAAGCTCTTAGAAACAGCAATGTGATAATGACCAGATTGTCTGCTTTTTGATTGAGAGATAAATATTGGCCAGGGCGCTTCTTCAAGATAGTGACTGTGATATTTTACTTCGACCTGGAAGGGCAGACGGTGCCTCCATTTAACATCTCATCCAGAAAACAGTACCTCCGAGAGTGCAGCACTCCCCCAGTATTGCACTGAATTATCAGTCAAGACTTTGTGCTCAAGTCATTGGGTGGTACTTAAACTCACAACTTCCTAACTCAGAGACAAGAGTGCTACAAACTGAGCCACAGTTGACACATGTTACTCAAAAATCCTATGACAGCACTAGTAAATGGCAGTGATAAAGTGCAGCATAAAACCTGTAATTTTTCGGTTAGAGCTGAGGAATACGAAGGGGATTGTTACTTTCTCGAGAGTATGTTATCAGTAATTAAACAACAGAAAGGAGATAGAGAAAAAACTTTATAGACAAATTAGGGAAGATGCAGGAACAAATGAGCCGTAACAATGGATGACTTCGGTTATCAAAAATAGACTGGGAGAACAATAATGTGAGTGACAAAGAAGACAATGGGTTTTTGCCATGTGGCCAGGATTGCTTTCTAGATCTACCTGGAGGTAATTTTCAATGGCAGCAGGGTAGAAAATGAGCAGAATCACATGGCTGTCCATGAGACATCCTGCTGGAGTTTTCTCTCTAGTTAAGCAAATTGAAAGAGGCACACATAAAATGATTTCAATTTGGCAGACCTTTCAACATGTGCAAAAACAAATCTGTGCTTTTATATATTAAATTTTTCCTGTGAATCCACCAAGGAGTTTACTAAAGGTTAGTGCTGGGTACATTATCCCAGCCAGGTTTGGAATTTTACCTGATAAGAATGTAAATAGTTAGAATGATATATCCATTTTAGAACATTTAGAATGGTTATATTCCTTCTATCGGGTCACTTTGCTCAGTGAACACGGTTGCACGCCTATCTACTGGTGAGTGAGTTGGTAAACAATATACTGCAGACTCAGAGACCAACGTAAGATGAAGCTATGTATTAACACAAGTAACAGAGAATTAACACATGTGCTTCTCAAACCAGACCCTAAACTATTGATTAACATTGTAGCCTGCGCTACACAGCAACTGAGTAATACAATCACGTGGTCAATCTATTCACATTCTCTAAAAGGTGCATTGCACCTCAGATTACCACATCCCTCCTAATTTACATGAAAGTACATTTTACAATCTTAATAATATATCAACTATTTACATAAATAAACTATTTACAAATTCAGTCCCTCTACAGGCTTCTTCAAACATGTCAAACATCGTAGTTCCACTACATTGGTTTATCTGAGGCCTCCCTCTCAGGAGTTATTTGTCCACTAGGCTCTCCAGTAGGGACCTGTAAGTTTGTTCCTTCCACTCTCTTAGGCTCAACTGATCCTACAGGCACTTCCAAACCAAGGGGAGTTCCTTCCACATGTGGTGTAGACTCCAATGGGAATGCTTGGTGCATCCTTTCTTGTTGATCTGTTTCCCTTTTCTTGAGGTGATCTACGAGTCTCCTCATTATCCGACCTTTGACCGATATGTAATAGGAAAGGTGATAGTGCCACTGCACTATCTTCACCTGATAGCCATTTGGGCCCGTCTCCAAAATTCTTTGCAAAAACTGCATCTCCAACAGTGAAGTTTCCTTACAGCTGTGGTAATCATGTCCATTTTTCAGGGCCTTCTGACTTCTCTGTACCCTCCCCTTTAAATTCGGCCTTATGAGACTCAAATGTATCCTGAGTCGTCTCTTCATTAATAACTCTGCCGGGGCAATACCGGTGGTTGTGTGTGGTAAAGTCCAATAGCTGAGCAGGAAACATGATTATTCAATTGCAATAGAATCTCCATCCAGTTTTTTAATTCCGGCTTGAAGGTCTTGACTGCCCTCACGGCCAAACCATTGGATGCAGGGTCCTTCTTGGAAATGATTAACTATTATGGCCGTTTTCTCTCAAATTTGTCAACAATACTGGCTCCATTATATGGTTTACTCAAGAAAACCACAGGTGGATTTGGCAAGCTCCACAACAACAGGCTTTTATGATAATAAAGCAGATGCTACATTCATCGGTCCTGTCGGTACATTTTGACCAAAGAAAGAATTAATTTTGACCTGCGATGCATCCCCTTACGGAGTAGGGGCAGTACCCTCCTACCGGATGGCGAATGGCTCTGAATGGCCCTGGTTACGTCTCAAGAACACTCAGTGTTGCAGAACGAAGATACTCACAAATAGAGAAAGAAGGTTTATCCATTAGATTTGATGTTAAGAAGTTCCACCAATACATCCATGGTCGCCACTTCACCTTTGTGTCTGATCACAAGTCACTACTAGGCTTGTTCAGGAAAGATAAGGAAATACCCCCAATTGCCTTGGCATGTACCCCAAGGTGGGCACTGATTCTAGCTGCTTACAAATATGCTTTAATCCACTGGCCGGGAAGCCAGATCGCATATGCTGATGCAATGAGCCAATTACCTCTAAAAGACAGCAATGTGAATGTCTCAATTCATCAAGAACTTGTCTTGTTATTAAACTTTCTGGATTCATCACCAATACATGCCAAACAAATACGAAAGTGGACAGACCATGATCTACTTTTTGTCTCACATAAGGGAACAAGTCTTACAGGGTTGGTCTAACGAGCCAAAGTCGGACGAAATGAGGTCTTATTTTAATAGGAGATGCGAGCTCACCTGCCAGGTTGGCATCTTGCTGTGGGGAGCGAGAGTCATTGTGCCTCCGAGAAAAAGAGAGTCATTATTGACCGAATTACATAGTGCTCACCCCAACACCTCTAGAATGAAAATGTTGGCACGCAGCTACTCATGGTGGCCAGGGATGGTTCCAGAAATCAAAAGCTTAGCCAAGAGCTGCATACAGTACCAACAGGTACAGCAATTGCCTCCTTCTGCTCTACTGCATCCCTGGGAATGGCCAGGAAGGCCATGGGCCCACCTCCATGCTGACTATGTGAAGCATTTTTTGGGCACAATGCTCCTCTTCATTATAGTTGCTCATTCCAAGTGGATGGATGTATACAAGGTGAGATCATCCACAATGTTGTGTAGTGAGTAACTATCCAACTCAGTTTCTTCTGGTCCTTCTACTATGTGGATTTCATGATTTCTACCTTTTTGCTTAAAGTTTTGTCTTAATCTGCCTTTACAATGTCGCATAATGTGCCCATTACAATGGAAGTAGAGACATTCAATTCTTTTAAATTGCCATTCATTTGCAGGCTGTCTGCTTCCATTTCTGTCATTATTATTGTGGGTTTACTCTGTTAAGACATTGCTTTTTGCTGGTCTGTTAATGGTGGCTGTTTCGCACCTTTCCGTGGATCCCTGCACTTTTGCACCATTACTAACCGGTGCCTCCCTCCTGATGCGAAGGATGATGCCATTTTGTGCTCCCTTGATTACTTCTGAATCCCTGACTGCGATCTCCATTGTGAGCACCAACTTCAGGACCTTGCTGAAGTCTAAACTTGTTTCTGACAACAACTTTTCTCGAATGGCGTCTTCGTTAATCGCACACACTAATCAGTCTCTTAACATGACATTAAATGACGTCCCGCACTCACAGTACTCTGTCAGTTGTTTTAAGGCTGCTACATGCAAGCGACTGTCTCTCCAGGGGCACAACACCTTGAATTAAATTTAAAACACTGCGATGTTGCTGAGAGTTTCTGCTGAAAGTGGCTTTTCACAAGATTTACCAATTCATCAAAGCTCTTGGAATCTGAGGCATTGGGTGCCATTAGACCACAAATTAGGCTGTATGTTTTACTGCCACAATTCATTAAGAGGACTGCTTACCTCTTCTCCTCCCCCAATATGTCATTGGTCAAAAAGAAGATAGATTTTTGAAATATTGTGGAGTTGAGGGCTATGAGGAGCTTGCACGAAAGAGAAGTTGAAGCCTGGGGCAGATCAACATGATTTTATTGAATGGCAGAGCAGGCTTGAGGGGCTAAAAGGCCTACTTCTGCTCCTATTTCTTATGTTCTTATGAAGAACAATATAATGTGACCATTCATCTGTGGTTCGGTATGGCCCAACTGTGGCACACTGGAGGGAGAGAACTTTGATGACTATGATCAAGACTGTACTTACAATCATCTTGCAAGGTATGACTGGTTTACTTCTGTGGAATTTCCGCAGCTTTCTTTGGTGTCATCGACTGGTCATGTTTTGCCTTGTCGCCAGTTATGTTCCTTCTAGTGGGTCGCTTTGCTATCTACTGGTGAGTGGGTAAACAAGATACTGAAGATCCAGAGACCAATGTAAGATGAAGCACATGCTATTTATTAACACAATTAACAGAGCACTAACACAATGTGTGCTTCTCCAACCAGAGCCTGCTCTAAACTACTGATTAACATTGTAGCCCGCGCTAAACAGCAATTGGGTAATACAATCACAGGGTCAATCGACTTGTGTTCTCTTAAAGGCGTAGTGCACCTTTGATTACCACAGGCTGCATATACAGAACTTGTGCTTTTTAGAGCCAGTAGATAACCTCTCATCCAATCAGTTCATACATGAGAAATGAACAAATGGTCATATTATGATTATGTTTCTATGAAATTAAAAAAAAATAATTGTTTTGGGTTATTAAATATTTATGTCATCAACAGTGCCATCAAGTGGCACTTGCTTAGCAATAACCTGTTCACTGATGCCCAGTTTGGGTTCTGCCAGGGCCAGTCAGTTCCTGACCTCATTACAGCCTTGGTTCAAGCATGGACAAAAGAACTGAACTCTCAAGGTGAGGTGAGATTGACGACCCTTGACATCAAGACACTGTTTGACTGAGTGTGGCATCAAGGAGCCCTAGCAAAACAGGAGTCAATGGGAATCAGGGGGAAAACTCTCCACTGTTTGGAGTCATACATAGCACAAAGGAAGTTGCTTGTGGTTGTTGGAGGTCAATCACCTCAGTTCCAGGACATAACTGCATGTAATCCTCTGGTAATGTCCTAGGCCCAACCATCTTCAGCTGCTTCATCAATGACCTTTCTTCCATCATAAGGTCAGAAGGGGAATGTTTGCTGATGATTGCACAATGTTCAACACCATTCAGGACGCCTCAGATATTGAAGCAGCCCATGTTGAAATGCATCAAGACCTGAACAATATCCAAGCTTGGGCTGATGGGTGGCAAGTAACATTCACGCCACACAAGTGTCAATCAATGACCATCTCCAACAAGAGAGAATCTGCCTATGCCCCTTTTCAATCAATGGCATTACCATCGCTGAATTCCACACTGTCAACATCCTGGGGGTTACCATTGACCAGAAAATGAACTGGATGGGCCATATAAATACTGTGGCTACAACAGCAGGTCGGAGGTTAGGAATACTGTGGCGAGTAACTCATCCCATGACTCCCAAAGCCTGTTCACCATCTACAAGGCACAAGACAGCAGTATGATGGAATACCCTCCACTTGCCTGGATGAGTGCAGCTTCAACAGCACTCAAGAAGATTGACACAATTGAGAACAAAACAGCCTGTTTGATTGGCACTCCATCCACAAGCATTCACTCCCTCCATCACCGATGCACAGTGGCAGCAGTATGCATCATCTGCAAAAAGCACTGCAGGAACTCACCAAGGCTCCTTTGACAGCACCTTCCAAACCCACGATTGCTACCATCTAGAAGGACAAGGGCAGCGGACACATGGGAACACCACCTCCTGGAAGTTCCCCTCCAAGCCACTCACCATCCAGACTTGGAAATATATTGTCATTCCTCTGCTGTCGCTGGGTCTAAATCATTGAACTCCCTTCCTAACCGCACTGTGGGTGTACCTACACTACATGGACTGTAGCTGTTCACCTTCACAAGGACAATTAGGGCTGGGCAATAAATACTGGCCTAGTCAGCAATGCCCACATCCCGTGAATTTAAAAAAAAACCATTTGATTTACTGTGCTTTATGCTACTGAAGACCCCTTATCCCACAGGAAGTCCTACCAGCAAATTTTTATGGTGAATGTTGGATGGTTTTTCAAATGAATTTCAATTACAGGAAATATGTAACACTAAATTAAGAATAAGATCCATCAGAATGAACAGAAATTTGTCTGACTAGCTGCCCATGCCAAGATAGCACCAACCACATGTGCATGCCCTGGATCAGCTACTTGCAGTCACAAAGCAGACCTATTTTCTTTAGAGTTAGGGCCATCCAAAATGAGATGCAAATTCATGCCATCTATTCCAGGGTCAATCTTAGACCATGCATTATAATGCTGGCACATGAAGAATCAATAACAGTCTCCCTTGGCATGAAATTCAGCTGCATTGCCATGCAGATATGCTGCAGTTCTTGCCTATAGGAAGGATGCTATGGAATGGGAACAGAGTGAACCTCTTCACAAGCACCTCAGTTAGAGACTTGAATGGCCTTTGAGAGCACAAGTACTGAGCTATCTGTCTGAAGACTTGTGTCTATCTCAGGTTTCCTCTCCCTTGAACTTCACTCAATGTATCTCACTTGACTGCCTCATCAGCCTGGCAAAAGACTGCTGTTGGGTTGAAATGTAGCTTAAGGCTCTCCACAGGCTTCCTGAATGTTAAGCCCAATAATGTGACACAACTCTTTAATTGTCACTTTTAAATTTGGCTCTCAGGAATTTTTCTTTTCTGCTATTCATGTTCTCCTCATCTAGGTCCACAACTGGTGTGATGAATAACTGCAAACAAGCTTACACCAGACAATTATTTAGTACAGCATTAGCTTCAACCTATCAGGCCAGATACGTACTATTTAAAACCAAATTCAACCTGAAAATAAACATCAGTTTGACGAAATGGGAAGAACAAGCAAGGGAAAAACCAGGGGATAGATGTCAAAGATATCCCTCTAGGTCACAAAGAAATTTGATTGTTCAGGATGTCCACACAACTGCCAAGATAAATAACCAACTAGACGATTAGGAAATAAGCCACATGGGATGCACAGTTTCTAGTGAGAGAACTATAGAAATCAAACATTATGGACACAGCAAGGCTATGATGAGAATCAGATCCCACAGATGGAAAGCTACCAAATCAGCAGGGAAATAAAACATTATGGATGGTCAATCTCCAGGCAACCTGGGAAATCAGATGGCATGAACAGACAGCCACTAGACTACTATAGAATAAGACCTTGGGTACAGATAACTACAGAACCACCAGGGAAATAAGACCTTATGGATGGATAACCACTAGACTGTCACTGAAATTGGATGCTATGGACCAGCAAGATGATGTTTAACCACAAGTGGAACACAGCATCACAGAGGGATAGCAGCAGACAGTCAAGGAAATAAGACCACACAGACCAATAAACGCTAGACATCTAAGGAGTTGGATAGAGAATAACACAAAATTAAACAAAATAAAACCAGACTAGGCAATTATTTGCCTTCAGCTGTTGACACTACAATATACAAACATTTGTCATCCTAATAGTGCCGCACATACAGAACAGGAATTCTCTGTTGCAGAATTAAAGCACAATAAATCAAAACTTTCCAAACTGACTATAATATTCTAACCTACTTACATCCTTATCAGTTAAAATTCCAAAGCTGGCGGGGATAATGTCTCCAGTGCTAACCTTTAGTAAACTAATTGTTGGACGCATAGGAAATTCTCAATATATAAAAAAACTCAGATTTGTTTTTGCATGTGTTGAAAGGTGGGAGGTTCTGCTATTTGCCTCTTTTAAGCAATGAACCTCTCTAATAAATGCAAATTGGGGTCCCATGGACATGAATAGGCTTTTTAATCCACCACTGAGTGGGCCAGCTGTGATCACCCCACAGGTTCATCTGTGATGAAGGCAGTGAAGTAGCAATAATACGTTTCTTTAAAAAAAAATCCCTCGTGGAGCACAGAGAAGCCATGCACAAATCCACAGAAGCTGCCGCGTGGAAGGCAAAAGAAATGAAATGTTTCACTTTCAAATCGTTTTATTTTTATTCCATTTGCACGAATATGGAAGGAGAGAATCCAAAGGGAGATCAAGTATTGCAGAAAACTGACAAAATAATAGGAATCAGATTATTAGATTCTAGAGGGTTGGAGAAGTGTAGATAGATGGACTGTGCAAGACAAAGTGACTGGGAGATTGAAAAAGATGGAATGAACAGATCCAGTCATGATTTATATCACACAAGAATCTCTGAATGAAAAAAAAAGCTATTTGATTTTCTGCTTCAGCCAGGTCCTAGTTTATGATCCAAACTGCTCATTTTTCATTTTTCTATCTGATTTGCTGACAAAAATTAAACAGAGAAAACGTCAATATTTAATGATGTGAGGTACAAAGTGTGTATGAGAAACATCACTGTGGTAGGCAAACTGCACAAAGGCAGTTCAAGGATTGATAGAGAACAGAACTAAACAGAGTTAAAGCATGACAAAATCAGAGATAAATCAAAATAGAGAGAGAATGAAAGAAAGAGGCAGAGAAAAAAAATAAACAAGAGAGAGATGAAATCATAAGACATGAATACTAATTGACATTCCACATGAAATCAGTGATGAGGAAAATGACAATCAGATAAGTGCTTGAAAATAAAATATTTGCTAAAATATTTTATTTTAAAAATGTCAAGAAACTGTCAATAAATTTTGTACAATTTCCAAATGATATTGAGCATTTTCCATTATAGGTTTCAAAGATACTTATTTACATCATGTGCAATTTTCACATTACCATACATCAGTTGATTATAGTTGTAAATATTTTTCTTTACTATTTTTACATTTTGCAGGAATAACAATTCAGAGCAATGCTTCAAATGATTTATTTCAAATTTTTGGATTTAAAGGTTTTGAACCACTTGTTCATCTTTTTCCTGTGTGTAAATTTCAAGAAAAATCTATGACAGAACTCATCATAAACTAGTGCTGGTTCAGTAAAATAATCTCTTTAAACGGAGATGAAAAGTACATCATTTTGACACTAATTTATTATAAGAAAATGTTCACCCTCCTAGACTGATTACTTTTTGTCTGTTTTCCAGTTTACGCACCATGACATTGAAATAAACTTCAACATCACAGTTTTAATTATTGGAACACTGATCTTAAAATAACAAATAATTAAATCTGATTTTTGCAATTTTTTAAAACAAATACACTTTGCTGATACTCACCATCAGGAAGATTGGTGCATTCTTGATGTAATAAAATTGCAAAAAAGATTCAAAAATACAATTACAATTTTACTACAAGTGCATGGAGAAAATTGACGCCAATGTTATCCATCTTTACATTCTATTCTCTCTTTTTAAAAAAAAGTGACTTTAACATTTTTTTAACTTACTATACCTATTATAAATCCTTTTTATAGAAAAAAGAGATTACCTTACATCTTCCTCGTTTTGTGAAAGAAGTTTAGTTTGTATTGGCTGAAACTTGACTTTGAAGGGCATTTTTGCAATCAATGAAAAACCCAGTTTGGAAGGTTGATCTGATCACATTATTTAGGAACATTGGTTTCAATCTGATTTACCTATTTAAAACCCACTTTGGAGGATGGTAATTTTCAAGCATTGTTTTTAAATGATGTCAACTACAAATTTACATACAAATTGATCACAGCTGTTTTCCCTGTGCTGTGGTTCCACCTAACCTGTATGAGTTTATATGTTCAGTCACTGCTGTGAATAACATGGTGAATGTTCAGAGCTTAATGGCCAATAGACTATGGGTGGAATTGTTCCAGATTTGCACTAAGAACGGTAGCGGGCAGAAAAAAGAACATTTTACCCGCTGGCCGCGATGACGGCTTTTCACACCGTATCGTCCCAATCCTGGTTCATTAACCATGCATTCTTGGGAAAGACACTGTTTTGATGGCAGGCAGTGGGCTCTCATTCGCCTGTCATGTCACTTCCTCATGCCGAGCGTCATATTTAAAATGCAGCTGCAAGCACACCTCTCAGTGCTTCCAGCCCAGGATTGCTGCACAGAAGACCTGATCCCAAAAGTCAAGAAGACTGCAGCCCTCCAATTCAATGACACGTCCCTGGATCGCCTTTTGGATGCCGTAATGTCCTCATCCCCAGCTCTGGCTGCAGGAGGTCCAGCAATTTCGCCACTCCAGCTTCGTGGGTGATGGCAGTGGTGGTCAGTGTCAATGCTGCACAGAAGAGGTTAGCCATCCAATGCAGAAAGAGGATGAATGACCTTATCCGTGCTGCCAGGGTAAGGTAACCATCTCATCAGTCCAAACTCACACAGTCAAACCCATCACACATTCTCTGGCATCTCACTAACTACCAGCTCAAGGGATATAACCACTCACTCTCCCACAAACACCTTCACATCTCCATGAGGCCTCAACTACTCTGGAGACTGCCTCCTCAGCCCTCACCCTCTTGCAGCCACTTGCACAGATGAATGTGTGTCCCCACACATACCCTGGGATACCGTCCTTCCCCAGCATCTCATCCTGCAGCCTCTTTCCTTGCCTGAAGCCACTTCTACTCCTTCCCCAAGCAAGTCCTGGCCCTGCAGCTATTGAAAAGTCACCCCTGCATTATGGTTAGTTTGGTAGGTAGAGACCTGCCCATGAGCCCCTCTAAAAGCTATGTGGTGCTGTCTGAGAAGTCTGGTGCTGATGACCGCGAGTGCTGCTTGAAGCAAGGTAGGCAAATAAACCTCGAAGTCCCAAGTGAAGTGCAGTTCACCAGGTGCACATCGCTTATTTACAGTTGGGAAACACGTCTATGTGTAATTATGCTGACATGCCCGGATGATCCAGTGTGGAGGGATGATTCCAGCAAGCTGGACTTATAATGATATGCGGATTTATTACCATGAAGTTCCCAACAACCGACAGTGAGAAGTGAAGCCCACCACTGATGAGCAGAGCAGATGATTGCAAACTGGTTTCACAATCTCTGGAAACCAATTTTTGGCCTACTCGCCATATTGTCCACTCATGCTGCCAAGCACACCCACTGCCAACGGGCACAGAAAGTTCTGCACTACACAAAAGTGGCAGCATTTAAGGCTAAAAATTATTCTTTACATAAAGATGATTCATACTGCTGACATATACTTTATGCAGTATAAGAGTCTGCCACATAAATGGCTAAAGTGGGACTGAGCACAGTACCACCCACACTGTAATGTAAGAGAACACATGACCCACACCCAGGGTCAGTCTATAGTGTTGGACAGAGTCTTGTGCACCAGCAAGCATGGAGACAGCTCCTAGCTTGTACCCTTCACCGTATATTTGTAAATAATTTTACGAGTCAATAAAGACTTACAGTTAACCTTACATATGACTACGAAGACTTCTTTAGACCTATCAAACTGTGACCAACACCTTACAGCATTTTAATCTTTACAAATGTTGTTTGGATAACAAAAATACTGGGCAAAATTTATTCCCTGACACAATGAGTGTGATAGCAGAAAACCAAGTTAGTGGATCAACTGAAGTGCCCCAACAATCCAAACCCCTCCAACTGACATTGCCAGCTCCATGATGCATGTTAGCTGCAAGTATCATTGCAGCAGATGACGTGGCTCTGCAGATTGGTTTTATGTTGACCCACAGGAGCCAGTTCCAAACAGTGCAACCAAACCTCTGTCTGCAAATATGGGTGCATTTAGTGCAGCCTGTTCTGCCAAGCATTGCTTCATTGTTCCTTCTCTAAATAGCATAAGGAAGATACCTGCTGGGATACCATTGTCCCAATATTATGGACACACCAAATAAGTAGCACTCTTGGCACAAAGCCATCTGAATAAGTAGAAATTGGAATGGAAGAAAGAAAGAAGCTTCAGATTGTTGGGTCACTTCAGTTGGTCCACCAACTTGGTTTTCTGCTATCACATTCATTATGTCAGGGAATAGGTTTTGCCCAGAAATTTTGTTATCCAAACAGCATTTGCAAAAATTAAAATGTTGTAGGGTGCTGGTTACGGTCTGGTAGGTCTGGAGAAGTCTTTGTAGTCAGAAATAGCCTCATAGTGTTTTTAAAAATCTTACATTTCGAACATATCTCCATAAATGGCACAATCCAGCATCCTTTGTTGCCCATTTTGTATGGCTAGGTAGATGACAGAGTGCTACACTGATGTAATGACTGGAAAATTAGGTGAATCATACTTATGTGGATAATTCTGTATACAAGAAGGAAATAAATAAAGTCTGGAAGGAAATGGTTGTGAGATAGATTCACAAAGGTCAGAACAAATCCATGAAGAAATGGAGATATTCTGGTATTTATTTTTTTTAAAAATACACTCCACAATCCCATTCGGTGAGAACAGAGCACCCTTTTCATCAGCTTTCACATTGGATTTGAAGTTTCCACTGCGTTAGGGAGAACTGCAGACCCCAATTTGACACATCTATTTTAATGCATCCTCATTCCCTTTATATTTACATTTTAATTTTATATTTGTATGGATGGGAGAGTGATCCCTAATCCTGTTAGTTTGCCCTCCCTTCACTCTGCCATCGAATTATTTGAAATGGTAAAAAACTATATTGACATTTACATTATCCAGGAAACAAAGTTTGTGCTGCAGATGTGCCGACAGCTGGTTTGTGATGCAGAGTGAAGCCAACAGCACAGGTTCAACTCCCGTACTGGCGGAGGTCATCTATCCTTCTCAACCTTACCCCTCGCCTGAGGTGTGGTGACCCTCAGGTTAAACTCACCACCACTTGTCCCTCTCTAATGAGAGAGCAACCTATGGTTCTCGAGGACTACGGTGACTTTCACTTTCACAACTGCAATCTACTTCCTCTGACCATGTACAGAACATGGATTCTGAACAGGCTACCTGACCATAATGTACTTGAAATTTAAACAAATTAATACATTTTTTTTCATCTAATGCTCTGGTGAAAATCACAATATTATTCCAACAATTCAAAAGCCACCACTGAAATTGAAGAACTCAGCCCCTCTGATGAATCAACATCTTTACTAAAGTAGCACAGACAGGAATTTGAACCATCTGTTAACTGCTTGTATGATAACCTCACTCTGTAATTTTTATATTTATGTGTGTTCAATAAATTTTTTAAACAATCAAATTCTCTCACACTCTGGTCCTACTCCTCACTGTATCTTCTGTTAAGTAGCATGTCAGACATGATAGTGAGTATATCATATCGAGCACTGCCCTACTTGTTGGTTTGGATATTGGATGGGACTTTGTGACTGAAAGCTACATACCCACAGCTCAGCTTCTGAAAAAGGCACACAGTAAAAATAGCAGCCCTGGTAGGATTTTGGAATGATAATATCAGTGATTCAATCACTAACACCACCAAATGAAGATGGACAACTCTTTTAAGCATCTGGATCAGCAATGATAGTCAGATTTCCATTAGCTACAGCCAGCTACACGAGAAAAGAATCACAGAGTAGCATTTGATTAATATCTGATTAATATCTGTGAAATAAACTAACCTTAAGAATTCTAATGTATGTAAATCACAAATGCAGAAAGAAATATTTATTGCATTTTATGAAGTTTATCATGTACTTCTCTGTAATTAAGACTTGGATTATAGTTTTTCAAAAGAAGCTTAAATAACAATATTATAATTAATGAGAAGTAAATGTTTAGAGCTGCATTTGAATTACTGGCCCTTAATCTTTTGGAATTAGTTACTTTTGTGTGCTATGATTGGATTCATTAGCTTGCTGTCTGACTACATGAAGTGCAGTTTTTGTTCTGGCTTGTATGCAAGAAAATGATACGGTTTACATTTAATACATCAGCCTCTTGTGTTTTACAATTGCTTTTGGAATCCTGACATCAAAAACAAATTAGCAAATAGGCAGATGTTAAAATGTTTCAGCTGCTCAAAGGACAATCAAAAGGAACAAAGAGATGGTTTCACACTGCCCTGCTGTCACTATAACTGTTTGAAATCTTTTTGAAGTACTTTTACAGATATTTATAATTTACTATTCTTCATGCATTTCGTAATTTCAAGTCAGATATACAAATATGTCATGTCAATAGGCATACAAAGGAAAATAGGTAAATGCTTAAAAACCAGAATATAGTAGCCGAGATCAGTAGTACTGATTAATTGGGCTGAATTTTTCCATTCAGTGCCAAGTCCTGCTGCCAGAGCTCAAAGTGGGAGTGGACCCCACACCTGTGGTTAGAGGGACCATGGGCTGGCATTCTGGCCAATTAATAGGCCACTGCCAGGACCACTGCCCAATTCAAGATGGCAGCCAATCTACAGAGCTGCTGGCCGAATCTGCAGCCTCCGCAGCACCACTGTTTGAAGAGCAAGTAAGTTAATGTTGAACAGCCAGGGCCAGGCAAACAGGCTGGCTGGGCCCGGTGATTGAAGGTGGAGTGGAGAGTCATGGTGCACAAGGGTGGCCATCACTGCCTCGGGGACCCCTCCACGGGCCATCAAAGAGGGCTTCCTTTGGAAACCCACCGGAAGATTGCCAGGTTTTACTTGTGATGGCGTACAACCCTAACCCCCCACCGCCCCCACACACACACACAACACCCCCCCCCCCCCCCCCCCCCCCCCCCCCGCCGCCTCTCAACACGCACAACACAAGCAGGCAAAATGCAGTTGGAGGCAGGAAGAGGCCCTTAATTGGACAATTAATCACCTGGCAGAGAGTCTCGCATAATAGGTCATGGAGACTCCCCACTCCTATGCCTTCCCCAGCGATATTACCAGTCTTCCCACCTTCTAGCATGTTGACATAAGGCTGGAAAAATTCAGCCCATTATTAAAAGACAATTAGCTTAAAAATCAATGGTTTGCAGAAATGAAGGTCTTGATCAGCAGGAAGTGTTTGTACATAGTAAACGTCTGCAAGAGATCACAAAAAGGTGAAGCGCTATGGTATTGACTGTAATCAAAGCTAAATAACAAACTTAAATTTTGTAGATGTTATGAACAATGTAGAATTTACATATATATATATATATAGTGCATTAAGAAAGGTAAAAATGTTATCAGTTTCATTTAGGTTTTGTTTGTGTATCTCGTTGCCTGGGAGTCTAAATAGACTCCTAACTAAAATAAAAACAAAATTACCTGGAAAAACTCAGCAGGTCTGGCAGCATCGGCGGAGAAGAAAAGAGTTGACGTTTCGAGTCCTCATGACCCTTCGACAGAACTTGCTAAAATGCCTGAGATTCGTAGTTACCTTTTTTAATTATGTAACTGTGGGCAGGATTTTGCCCTTGGCGGGGATGCTCGGCGGGGGCGGGCAGGGGCAGTCGGGAAGCTGACTGCCGCCTGCAATCGGCACTGCACCGTGATTTTATGCAGGCAGGCCAGTTAAGGAGTCGGCCTGGAGTCAGCAGATTGCCTGCTGAACAAAATATCGCAGGACTATGCGATGACATCGGGATGCTCGCCTGACGTCATCGCTTGTCATTTTACACTCGAGGTGGTCAGGCGCACATCCACCCGCCGAGCTCTATATTCTGCCCCGTGTTAAGTTGAAGATTGGGTTTGAATATATACATTTTGAATAAGGAAAGTGGTCAGTTTAACAGAGGTGCTACTGGAAGACTGAGTTTAGGGAACTCATTTGTTTGCTCTGCAGTTGAAGAAACAGTGAGTTTAGAGTGCAGTTTCTGTGTGTCTCAGGGAGAGTTATGAGTTGAGTGAGTGCCAGTTCCAAGTGAGAAGCCTTTGTGTGAAGCTGGTGTTAACTCTTCACTGGTTTATTTGTCTGTAAATATATGGCTGGGGTAAAGGAATAGTGTGAACTTTCGCACCTTCTTATGTTTGTATTGAGAACTTTCCAATCGTTTTGTCTGTTGTAATATAGTTCATTTTTCTTATTTAATAAATATTTTATTGTTTGTGTTAGAAGTTCATCAGCAGACTACCGTGAATTTGTTTAGTAACTTTCCTCCATGTTTCTAAAAAAAAGTTAGGATCTATCAAGCCAGGTTTCACTCTAGGATCTGACGTGTCCAGTATTAACATCAACTGGGATCATAACGTAGATTTTATCTCAATCAGATGGGAGGCCTATAGGAATTAAATATCAAAACTTTCTCTAAAAAAAATTAGGAAATCAGGGCACTCATTTCAACTCTGGTCCTGGCTTTTCAGAAATCTAAAGGACAATACTGCTTTGAATTTTGTGTTATTTGACAATGACTTGGCAGTGCCACTGAATGATCATAATGATGGCTGTTGCACCTGGTCCAGTGAACAATGCTGCACTCATTCATTGAGGGATTCAGAAAAATGGCTTCATTCTGCATCTAACCTAACCTTTATCTCAAATGGATGCTGTTGCAGGAGTTGGAAATGTCCTTTTGATAAAAGCAGGATTTTCTTCCAATGTCAAACAGGCAAAATGTGTCTTTTTTGTCTATAGTATTTTAGATAAGCAAGGGATATAATAATTTAGACGAAAACAGTATTTCCATATGAAGCAACAAGGTGATGATTAGACCTAGTGATCTACAATAAAGAAACATTCCTTGACTTTCAGGTTAACCAGGATGCAGCCATTTTTTCCAGGGACAATCATAGTACACATGATCAAAATCCAGAGGTAGCAGGTACATCATCTCATCAAGAATGTATCAATGGGTGGAATCATCCCAGATTTGCATTATGTGCAGTGGTGGACATGATAAACAATGTTTTGCCCGCTGGCAAGAATGGTGGACTTTCTTGCTGTATCATAGAGACATAAAAATTAGGGGCAGAATATTATGCTCGGTGTGTGGGTGTGCACCCGACGCGCCCGAGCGTAAAATGATGAGCCATGATATCAGGTGTGCATCACAACGTCATCACGCACTTGCACGATATTTTGTTCGGCAGGCTTGCGCTGGATATTTGAAGTCGGATAATTGAAAGGCCTATTAAGGCCATTAACAATTAATACAAATTAGAATGGAGGTCGGCTTCCCAACTGCCCACTCCTACCCCCAACTAGCACCCACGCCAAGGGCAAAATCCTGCCCTAGGAGCAGGAGTAGGCCATTCCACCCTTTGAGCCTGCTCCGCCATTCAATAATGATCAAGGCTGATCCTCTATCTCAAAGCCATATTTCTGCTTTTTCTCCTTGATGCCCCTAATATCCAAAAAATTATCAATTTCTTTCTTGCATATACTCAGTGACCAGTCCTCCACAGCCTTCTGTGGTAGAGAATTCGACAGGTTGACCACCCTCAGAGTAAAGAAATTTTTCCTCATCTCAGTCCTAAATGGCCTGCCCCGTACACTAAACTGTGGCCCCTGGTTCTAGATTCCCCAACCAGGGGAAACATCCTTCCCTTATTGTCCCTCTTTCAGAGCGTTCTGCCTCATTAACAATGCATTCATGGGAAACACACTGGATCACTGGTGGGCGAACTCAGATTTGCCCACTGTGCCATGACCTCAGCACTTCCTCGCTCTGGGCGCCATATTTAAAGCACTCAAGAGCACAGTCTACTTCATGTTTACAAACCAGGACTGCTGTAGGTGACAGATGGCCCTGAAAGCAAAGGTGATGGCAGCCCTCTTTCTGGGGCACTGCTGGACACAGATAAAGGTCACCACGAACAACTCGACTCCCACTCTGGCTGTAGGAGGTCCACAAGAGTCACCAATCCTGCCTGAGAGGCAGTGGTAGCCGCGGTCAATGCAAACGGAGCAGCGAGGAGGTCAGCCATCTAGCGCAGGGAGAGGATGAATGCTCTCACCTGTGCTGCCGAGGTAAGTCAACCACTTCAACACTATAAATACACACTCCCAAACCCATCACACATCCACAAGGATCTCACATCTCAAGGGACAACACCACTAACTCTTACACAAACCCTCACATCTCCATCAGGCCCACATCCTCTCGAGCTCGTGCCCTCATCCTGTTCTTGGCTCCGCTCACCACACAAACATTCCATACAGTGACATTCTCCATCTGCTTTCATGCAGGAGAAGCTGGCTCAAAACTGGAGAGAGAGTTCCCAGACTAAGGGTGGAGTGGCCAATGTTAGGCCCCTCATTCACCTTGAGGGGTGTGCCATTGTACTGACTAGTGAGAATGCGGACCATGCAGGCAGCAATGGTGAGGTTGGCGGCGAACACCCACATGAGGATCCTGCACTAGATCATCCCCCTCTCAAAGCAACTATGAGTGCTCTCTCGCCTGCTTTTGACTCTGCTGCCATGCACTACTTATCTCTACTTAGGTTCACAGGGAGCTCTGCCAAGTGACTGACACCCTCAGCCAGCCAGTCCCTCAGCTCCATCCAGATCCTCACCTTCAGCCAAGAGGACACCTCCTTCATTGAAGAGCTGGAAATAAGTAGCATGAGAGCACTTACGCACACCCTGCACCAACGCAGAGACACACACCTCGGTGGGACCTTAATCAAGAGCAGGTTCTGGTTCACAATCTGGTGATCACCACATGGAGAAATGTCCACAGCAGGAGGAGGCAGATTCAGCCGAGCTTCCCAGCACTGAGAGGACTGCTGGGGAAGAGGCATCTGTGGGCCCGAATCAGATGATGAGCCTCTGGATTCGGCCTTCCAACTCATTGTGGAGAATCAGCACAAAGCCAGGAAATATCTCACAGAGCTGTTGATAGCCCTGAACAGAGTGGCACGCATGTTGGAGGAGTGTGTTTGCCCACTCTGTGATGAAGCGGTGCACACATGTGTGCACATGGAGGTCTCCATGGGACAGATGTCAAATGCCATGGAGACCCTGGTCCAGCAGAACACCAAGATGCATGTAGACCTCCACTGTATTGCGGTAGCCATGGGTGAGTTCCTGCAGTGGCAACACAAAGGGGAAACAGGACCTCTCGATGTCCCTCCAGTTGTTCCTTCTCCTCAAGGAATCAGGCCAGGGTACTCATGCACACGAAGGGAGGAGGGGCAGCAGTTGGACACCCCTGGGTCATCCACTCAGGAATCTCAGAGGTTGTCTGTTCCCTCCGAGTCCCCTTTGCCTGTGACCCCTTGAACCTCATCCTCTGTCATCACAGAGGGAGCAACTGGCCCACAGGAGGACTGACAAAGAAAGCTGAAGCCCACAAGGCCTCATCTCTCCAGAAGACGCATGCGGAAGGCATCAGAGGCAACAGGGTCAACCATTGCATAGGCTGTCTCCACCCCTGCTGCCGATGTTAGGGCAGCACCTAGCAGAAGTTGTAGGCCTAGAAAAATTAAGAAATTCAGATCACAAGTGGTTGCACAGGTGAACACATTTTTGACTTTACAATCTGAAAAAATATTCACTTTCTATGAATAATGTGTAATGTTGTCTTTCAGCTTCATTTATGGGCTTCGTGAATCCTACCCTTGCATCCTTCAATGCCACACCACCCCCCCTCTACTAGCAGAGTTCAGCTGCACGCCGTTGGACCACGAGTAATTATGGAGGGAGAAGTATGTGTATGTCTGGCAGGGCCTTTCGGAGCCTTGTGCAAGCTCTCTCCCACACATACGGAGCCATCATTCATCACACTCATCTCACTGCCATGAGCATTTTCAATGCTGCGAGCTGGGGTTCTCCTTCAGTTGTCCATCTGAGCTGACCTGCATCTCTGCCCATTCACTGGTCACACTCCCATGCAGCACCTGTGCCCATCCATTCATTTTCAATTTGAAAAACATTGTTGTGGTCAAGTTTCTCACAAGTTCCCCTACCCTTTCCCCTCCCCCAGTCACCCATGTCCTTTCCCCCATCACAATCGACCCCCCCGGCATCACCTTTTACCTTCCTATTGTTAGCCTACAACCTGAAACCTTCTCCTTCAGAAATGTCCACGTGAATATGCACATTCCCTACCTTCCTGAAACTGCCACCCGCCCATCCACATTCACCTTCCTGACCTCCTCCCTCCCACCCCAGGGTCCATGTTTGCCTCCATGTACCTCCCAACCAACCTTGCTGCCCCTTCTACTGATGCCAATGCACCCTCCTCCTCCTGCCCTACTAGCTCCCTTTGCCCCAACTCACAGCCACTATTTCCTCCTGCCATGCCCACCCCGAGTTCACTCCTTAGGAGGCAGTCATTGACTCAACAGACCACTCCCTTGCAACTTCACCTGGACTTTCCACCCCTCCCCTTCTCCTTCCTCCATCCTTTATCCTTCTTCCACTCTTACTCCCTCTGCCCCCATACCCCTTCTTCCCTCTGGACTCCCTCCTTCCCCAGATGCCTTCCGCTCTCCAAACTCCCTCCATTACACCTTCCTTCCCCTTTACACCTACGTTCCCACTTACCGCATTCTCCCCCATTACACTCTCCTCCCCCGTACCCCCTCCTCCCCCCAATACTCCCTCCTCTCTCCAGATACCCTCCTTCCCCCTGCCAACCTCACTCTCTCCACACCCTCGCACCCCATCTCCTAACCTCACCATCCTGGCACATTTGCTCCTCCCCCCAACCTCAACTCACCCTCCCGACACCTTCGCAATCTCCCGCCGCACCCCACAACTTCACCTCTGCCTGGTACACTTTCCTCTCCTACCCACACCTAGCCCTTCTCTCCCGTCCCCGCCCCCCCGCCACCGCCACTTCACCGATCATTCATACCAGCTCATGGTAAAGTCCGTGAAGTTTCAAAGCTGGCCCAGGACATCAAATGAAACCATGGAAGTTGGTGTGAGCCCATGGCAAAGTCCGTGAAGGTCCGAAGCCTCAGCAAATTCGCAGCTGCTGAGTGGAGATCTCCCACCTTCCGAGAGCTGTTTCACAGTGGAGCCATGTGCATGGAGCATTTTCCTCCAGGATCTGGTAGCTGTCGGGCTCTAGCATCTTCTTCTCCTCAGATGTCCACGATCTGAGCAAGGTCCTAAAGGTAAGTCCCAACTTCTGCACGTCATGCTTGTCCAGACGTGTTCTGGGACGGTGTGTTTTCCCACTGGCATAACGGTAAATCAGGCGTGGGAGGACAATTCTGGTTGGGCCTTACTTTGCATTCCATTAGCAGGATGCAAATTGGATTTATGTTGGCCTCCATCGGGATTCGTGAACTTCCAAGATGGACACCACTGGATGATCTCGTGGTGATTTAATGCCACCATGAAACAGAGTTCTGCCTCTCCCATTGAATTCTCCACCCATTGACAATCATGATGCCTGTTGCCAACAGGAGCGTAAAATTCTGGCATTGTCTTTGATCTTGTTTGATTGATAGCTCTCTATTCAGACATTTATTTCCTGGAATGTATACTGTAGACTTTCCTTGACATTCTTCCTTCAGATTTCAGTTTTATTTCCATTTCTGGAACTGGCAGTCTGATGGAATATGGCTTCACCACTAAGCAATTTGCACCAGGAAGTCCACAAAGAAATGTTTTTGCCAAAAGTCACACACTTTAGAAATATTTTCTCAATGAAATGTATAAATTTTTGGGAACTGATTAAATCTTTATTTCAATCTAAGTATTCGTACATCAATGTCTTTTTGTACACTTTTGTTTCTGTACAATTATCCTATTTGTAAATATTAATTTTAGTCTGGAAGCCTTTTAAAATGGACAATAGAGCATGATGTGACTCATAATTAAAGGGTATATTGTTCTCATAAGGTATGTTATTCTACTCACGATATGCTTGTAACATGTGAAGCTTAGTCTGTTTATGAAAACTGACTTGTTGCTTGAAGCATTAATCCTGAATAATCCTGTATAGTCCCTTTTTACATCACTTTATTAAGGAACAAAAATCCACCATGAAATGAGTAAAAGCGAAAAAAAATACTATTAAATGAGTCAGATTCTGCTCAGAATTGTGCATATCCTCATGCGGTTGATACTGATCCATACTTTTCAGTGGGGGTTGTTTACAACAAGTAATCTCCTGCTGCTTCTTGAAGGAGATGTAACATGTAGCACACAGGTAATATGGATTTTACACAGCAAATCCCTTAGTTGAAGAATAGAACCCTGCTGTTGTATCTCTGGTCACGCACAGCATGGAAAGGCATCCCACACCTGTGCTATGTTCAATAACAAAACAAACCCAATGGCACAAGCCAAAACCAGCTGCTCCTAACTACCTTTACACACCTAAGGCAATACTTATTTTAATTTGTGCAACACAAGAGTCATCAGACAACATTTATAGCACCCATCACCCAACCTACCCACAAATAGCTCAATAAATAGGAAAATGAATTGTCAAATTTTATCTTGCTAAACTTAAAGATGAAGAAACTAGCTAAGAACTCAGAAACATCTTCAGAACCAGAAAAAAGTGCTACCCAACCTCTCCTATTGCAAACAATTGCTTTATCCCATTGAAAACAGAGGACGACAAAAGACAGATCCCTTAAAAGCACAACAGAAAGAACTAAGTTCCAACAATACTAACATGAAGTTTTCTACCCTGAATGGAATTGAATGTCCATGAAATGAATTATATTCTACAAGTACACAAGTTTAAAACGTACGAAGGAATCTTACAGTACTCCATATTATTCAAACAGATTCAATCTAAGTGACTAAAGCATCAGCAGCCACCATGATCTAATAAGGGCTTCAATATTTGCTGTTGAGGTGGTTTATGAAATATATGCCATTTTCCATTTTAATGTTCTTGAAATATTTAGGTAAAGGCTTTAGGAATGAATTAAATGAGCCACAACGGAAGCTACATTGAAAATATCTCCTTCCCTCAAAGGGATAGTGAAAAAAACTCACAACTTTCCTGAAAGAAGATATTTCTATTTGTTTTAGCTCTCCAGCATGTTCCCAGAAAACCTGTTATATTAGCTGTTATAGCAAAAAACAGCAATTTAGTTGATGTATTTTCTGAATCCATCTACATTTATGTAGGAAGGAATCAACATTCATCCTGCTTGTGAATGCCAATCCCAATGTAAGCCGAAGGCTGTGCCTTGTGTAACTGCAGCATAATATGATGGTCCTGCACATTCAAGTCACCATTATTACCAATGAGATTTGTGCAAACATCACAATAATTATACAATGTAACTACCAGCTGCCACTCTATAATCTTCACAGTGACAAACTGTGGAAATCCCACAGCAGCTACAAAATACTCCCCACCTTCCCGTCATTAAGAAACTTTAACACCATATGTTATATTCTTATCAGCTGTCAATGTAATGGGATAAAAATAAAAACCATATAATTTCACCATGATTTACAACTACAATGAATGGATTAACAAATGAATAATATTTCTGTTGTTATTTTTCAGTGCTTGCTTATTTCTACAAACAGCAGAGTACCGAGTAATCACTTTTTGGGGAAACTGAACCAAACTATTTAACTGCAGTCTGTCAAAAACTGCACTGAACATTTTTATTTTCTGTACAGAAATTAAAGGATGAACAATTTCTCTCCAATAAAGACTAATGAGTGATATTACATTTAAATGCTCACATTAGATATGCTTCTTCAAATTTGGTGACATTTTACACTGAAGATAATACTGAGGCAATGAGGCCTGTAATTAAACAGCCAAAAAGCTCCGATGGGAGAGAGAACAAATGTAACCTGCAAATTGACTCTATTAAAGCAAGCTGTTAGTTATCATCATGTTTTGTTTTCTTGCTTTGTGTTATCAAAGCAAAAAATACCACTTACAGATAGTGAAACCCTGTTTTAAAGCATCGTTTCAAAGTCAATATAGATGGCAGCAGTTAGTTGCTGTATTTAAATTTAGCCGTCAGAGAGAAATGAAAGTGAAACTGAAATGTGAATGAGGCTCAGAAAATTAAACTCAGTACCTCAGGTTTGGGGGAGGAAAAGCAGCCAGAATTCCTGTTCCTTTTCAATATTCAGCTGGAAGAACTGGTGTGTGAACATCAGGTGAGGATGAAATGGAAAATTAGCCTCCAAGACTGAGCCAGGATACAGACACAAAGAAATGCAAAACAACTCTTTCCATCAAAAGTTCAATAATGTTTACTGATCCCCCCAAAAAAAAATCATCTCTGGGAATCAACTTATGATTATCATTCAATGAAGATACATTGAGTACATTATCACCATTAATCCTGTCATGTCAATACCATTAATATCATGCACTAGCAGAACCACCAAAGGTCATGATGAGGGAAAACAAAATATTGTTGTAAGGGTTTGTTCACTAAGTCTCACAAAGAGGCTCAGAGGCATGTAAGCTTGAACAGTAGGGTCTATTGATAACACATAACTATATACATATGTACAAAGTATAGCCCAGGCTTGGAAGTAACTTCATGCTGATTTTACTTGAGTCTCACTATACAACTCTGTCTTTGTCATGTATCTCTCTACATCATACTGTGGGCGGTACTTTTCTCCAGTCCCACATTAACCCATGCTATGTTGAACAGTCTTATAATACACCTCTCCCCAAGTCTTTACCCAACATATTTATAGTACAATCTTTCTTCATATGCTACCCCTTTTCCCTCCTCTCAAATCTCTAACTTTATAAATTCAGATGGTCTGGAGGCTTGACAATTCTTCCAGATCTCATTCTGGTCACATCTGGAGGAGTGGTAGGTACAGTTGCTTTGGGAGAGCTTTGTTGGTTTAGAGTTGAAATTGCATTATTCTGTGTATCTGGCACATGGCTGACTCCATCTGATTTGCTTTTTGTGCTCCTTGGAGTTGAGCTTTTCTTTATCAACAATCCATTTGCTTTGTTTGGACACCATAGGCTTCCCATTCCTTCCAGAGGCATTGTTCAATCCATTCCTTCATTTTATGAACATGTATCTTCTTTTTCTGTGGGGTCCGCCATGATCTTTCTGAAAACTCAAGGTGTATCTCCATTCTGCTTGAATGCTCCTTATCCATGAGTTCAACCTGTAGTCTGGCTTTCATCACCACATTGTGTTCTTTCCTGTGCCCTTATGCCTCACTGAGGTGGGCTCTGGTGAATTGATGATAGCTACTCTCCTTCTCCAGCAACACATAGCTGCTATGCACTTCTGCTGGAAATTACAGTTTTGTTGCTACGCTGTTCCCAGGTTGTGTGAAAGCAACCACTGGAGCCTGAGGTTGGGCTCATTGTTCTGTTTCTGGTCATATTCATGTGTGTCTTCTGCTCAAAGTATGGTGGTGCTTATCTGAAGGTTTGGCTGGTCTGACCAAAGAGCCTGCAAGAGAGTTGGACAAACCGGCTCTGCTTAGAGTGAAGACAATTCAGAGCTGAAGTCCCAGTCAAGAGTCTCTTCTCTGGTGGACCTCTCAGGAACCTGCCATTCTCTGTAATTGATGACAGATGTTGTTTTGGCTTCATCTGCCATTTTGAGGAGGTTAAGGGCAACACAGGCATCCCTTCTTAATAGAGAAAAGCATTGATTTTGGCTGACATACAAAATTTCAAACATTTGCTTGTCATTATACAGAAGGGTTCCAGGATCATGCCTATGACTGGAAGTTGGATTCCTCCAAGACCATAGAATGGTGAGTTTGTCACTCAGAGCTGTCATTCCTTATCCGAGAGGACTGTAACACTGGCTGCTGTGTCTAATTAGAAATTGGTGAGGTGACTGTTTACAGAGATGTTAGCATTCCAAAAGGAGAATCCAGGGTCCTTAACATTGCCCAAGAAGTACGATTGGGCCTTATCCTGGACTGGCACCTGAATCTCATGAACTGTTTTGGGATCCTCCATATGTCTGAATGTCTTAGCCTTACACAGATTTCTAAAATGTCCAGGCGGCTGCAGTTGAAACACTGCACAGAGATTGCTGGGCATTGCTCTCGCCTGTGAGGTCTTTTGACTCCACAGTGCTGACATGGTCTCCCACCATCATGTGGCCTGTTTGGGTATTGTCTCCCTTGGCATAGAGTCTCCCTGCCCTTTTGTTGCTTTATGAGCTGGACAGTTTGGGCTGCTCTATACCTTGACTTAACCTCGTAATGTAAAGTGAACCAGTTTTATTGGCAGCTTTCAGACTTCCTGTCTATTTGATTGGCCTTTTTATAGAGTCTGATCTTCTTTTGCCTGTAGTATGTCCTAAAGGGCATCCTCAGCCACTCAAACAACTATTCAGTCTCATATGAGCTCTGCCTTAAGGTTTCTGCAGTCACAACCTTCAGCCAATCTGTATAATTAGTTTATGAAAGAGTCAAAAGTTTCCTTAGGCTGTTGGCCTCACTTGTTGAACGTTGCCCACTCTAAAAATTTATTAATTCTTAAATTAAAATAGGCATCAAAGGATTTCAGGACATCTTCAAATTTATCTGAAGAATTATCTATTCCTTGCCTCGCAATGAAGTCATTAGCTATTGGACCTACTGAGTATAGTAGTGTATTCACTTGTCCAGCTTCTGCCTTCTTGTCTAATCTTGAAATTATCATGTATCTTGAAAATAGTTTTCAGCAAAGCCTCAATTCTATACGTGATCTGGCCCTTTTATTAGCTCAAATTGATCCTGTAGGGTTGATTGATCATCATAGTTGCTTTTCAGCTCAGAGGAGTACAGTCAGTTCAGCCTTAGAACTGAATTTTTGCTCACCCTTGCTAGGTCCTTTGACTCTGCAATCAATCTGGATTCACAATGGGCCTCCACGTTCTCTGGTGGGGTCCTTCAGATGCACAGTGGATTTTTCTTCTGCCCTTCAGCCACCACATCAGCAGTGGAGCTTCTTTTTAAGCAATCTCCAGCTGCGTCTTCAGTTCAGGTACACTTCAGTCAGGTCAGGATGCTGTTCCTTTGGTTTTTCAGATTCTGGAGTCCTTCACCAGTTTCTTCAGTTCTGCATTCATTCGTTAGCTGCCACCATGTTACAAAGGTTTGTTCAGTTGGCCTCACAGAGAGGTGCAGAGGCTTGTAAGGTTTAACAATGGTGTTTGTGAGTAACACATACCTATATACATAAGAACAAAGTATAGCCCAGACTAGGAACTAATTTCATGTTGACTTCTACTTGAGTCTCTCCATACAACTCTGTCTCCTGTCTACTATAATCTCTCTACATCATACTGTGGATGGTGCTGTTCTCCAGTCCCATGTGAATCCTCGCTATGCTGAACACCCTTATACTACAAATGTCCCCAGCTGAAAAAAATCTTTGTCCGCCCACAGCATGTATTATATAAAGTAACAGGTAGTCTAAATTGTAGAATAAGATTAAAGCTATAAAGGGCTTTGTCTTTTTCACTATGATACTTTCTAAAACCTTAGATGAGATTGCTACCCTGTAATCACTTTCAGGTATCTATTCTTCTCAATACAAGCTGTCTGTCTCCTGGATTAGGCTATTACCATGTCATTGCTTCCAGGTATCTGCCATTCAATATACAAACCATCTGAACTTTTCAATTAGATTTAAGTCTTGCAATTACTCCCAGGTATTATTCTCTATGTAATTTAAAGCTTTTCCTTTGATACATTCTTTTTAGGCAATCTCCAACTGTGTCATCAGTTCAGGTGCACTTCAGTCAGCCCAGGGTGTTGTTTCTTTAGTTTTTCAGATTCCAGGGTCCTTCACCAATTTCTTCTCCAGTTTCCAAGCTGTCTCTCAATTGTGACATTGGCTGGGATTTTCTGGCCCCGTCAAGGCAGGATCCACCGTGGGAGTTTCAGTGGCCCAGCCAAAAGGCCATTGACTTTCAGCTGGACCGGACGATCCTGGTGGAGGGCAGGGCAGGAAAATCCCCATCTATTCTCTATTTTATTAACGCTACTGCTCTCAACTCTTACCTGGTTCCTCTAAGCTCTACAGATGTAGTTTTGCACCTCTTTGCATTCTCACCATGTTTCACTTAAGGCTCATCATACTGTCTGCTATTCAAACTCATTCCTTTTCAAGGTTTCATGGCTGTGGAACTCATTTTCTCCTTCCTACAATCTCAAACCTTTTTAAACTCCAAGATTGGCATAATTCAACCACTAATTTCTGATCACCTCATATTCTCTCCTACTCCTTCTTTTTGTCCTCTACTTTATGCCTTGGCCTGTCACCCAGGCTTCTGAAGTGAAAGAAAACACAAATCATCTAAAACTCCCATTAGATTACTGCCTTGCAGTCACTCCTGAGTTAACATTTTTCTCTGTACAATCATGTTAAATTCTGGACTCATTCACCAGTTGAGGTAGTCAGTGAAGTAAGCAGTGTGAAAACAATTTAAATAACTACTGATTTTTTAACATAATTTGTGACTTTAGAATAAGGCTAGTTTTCTGTGTGGATAGTCACAAAAATAATAGATGAATAAAACATAATTAAAGTGTTATTAACACAAAACATTACAGTGGAATATTTAAAATTGAAGTTCTAAATAAGATTTAGTAATCGTCAAACCTGCTCACATGATTCGTCATACTACTGTGAACATTTATGGTGCTATGTTTAGCACTATAGTGCTCTCTGAGACATTTGAATATGTCAGGCATTAAGATACTTATTAAGGTGTCAGTGATGTGACTGTTTTTAATAGAACTAAAAGTATTTCCTTATTATTGGTAAATATCACACAACATCCATTATAATTAAATTATAACATCAGAATTAAAATATCACCATGAAATAATAGCACTCTAAGCTAAATAATCTTTACAAAAACATCCTTGGATGAAATCAGGCTCTGCATTTTGCATTATTTCTTCTGCTTGCTTCCAATGATTAGCAATTTTCCAGTAATATTCTTCAGATATTTTTCTTGATTGCATTTAAATAATGCTGTTGTCTGGTCTGCTGCAGGTGCCTATCAACTAGATGTGAAAGATGATTCATGGGGAAGGCTTACAATCTGAGAGAAAAATCCATCATAGAACAAGGAAAAGTCAATTTAAGAACTCAATATTGGCAACACAGATCCCTGACCTTCTCATGAACACTGATTACATCGTTTCACTTCCACCTTTAGTGGTCTCCTGTGTAATTAAAATTATAATTGCTATAAAGGAAAGGAAAAGTCTAAACTTGCAAGATGATTGTTCTGTCAGATTAGATTTATAGGGGATAAATGAAGACAATATTCATTTAAAAAGTGGTTAAAATCAAGTTTGTAGATATTTTGCTGACTAATATTTAAACGTGATTCCACTTTGAGAAACAAAGGATATTCTGATGGAGTAAGATTGTGTACCAATGAATGACATTTAATGGTCAGATTTTTATTTGTGAAGCCCCCCACCCCTCATAGAAAATCACATTGAAGTAACAAGTTAAATAAGAAAACATTTCAATTTTAGAGGAGTGAACAGGCATGGTCTATTACATATTCTCTTTGCTTCTGGGACCTGGGTTCAAATTCAGCCCTGACCTATGGGATGAAAGTTTTCTTTGTCCACTGACTGCAATGATCTGCATGAAACAAGTCCCAAATGGGCTCACGGCTGAAAATAGTCTCCAAATTGGCAACCTTGCTTAGCAAAACCACAAGATTACCTGTGTGAGAAGAGAAAGTTCACAATGATAAAGGGATCAGGAGCACCACTGTTCCTAATTTACATAAATAAACAGTATTCAGAAACTTTAGCAAAATGGTCAAATGTTCACATGAAACTAAACTAGCAGAGGCTACAGGTTCAGAAAAGGCAGTTTAGATATCACAAAATAAATTGGATGAAATTAAAAAGTGGACAGAACAACACCAAATGAAATTTAATGCAGACAAATGTAAATCATTACACAGTGGAAGAAAAACGAACAAGTCTGGCACTCTATAATAAAAAACAGAAAATGCAGGCCAGGCAGTACCTGTTTTTCTCTCCACTGATGCTGCCTGACCTAGAGAATTTCCAGCATTTTCTGTTTTTGTTTCAGATTTCCAGCATGCACCACATTTTGCTTTTTATTCTAGTACTCCATGAATGGTTTTGAAAAAGTTAAGGGTGAAGCTGAAAGGAGTCTTAATAGACACAAGCCAAACATAACCAGCCAATACAGGGCATCAATCAGCAAAGCCAATAGTTTAAACTACTTAGTCAAAACAGTAGTACGGAGACCAGAAGGGGTACTGATTAAACTTTATGGTGCTCTGGTTAGAATGCACCTTCAACACTGTGTCTGATTCTGGTCACCAAGAAAGTAGGGAGACATTCAAAAGCAAATAGCGGCATAGAGAAGAGTCAATCTCATTGGTTAGTAATCTGAATCATGGGTTTTCAGCCTAGAAAGGACGTTGGATGGGTTCAGTTGTTTATAAGATTGTCATAAGAATGACAAAGTACATTTGAAGTATTACTTTGAATTGAACTGCTGTAACAATTAGAACAAAGGTTTAATCAAGTAAAGCTAGTTCTAGAAAAACTCAGCAGGTCTGGCAGCATCTGTGGAGAGGAGCACAGTTAATGTTTCGAGTCCGCATGACTTTTCAACAGAACAGTTCTGTTGAAGAGTCAAGCAGACTCGAAATGTTAACTGTGCTCCTCTCCACAGATGCTGCCAGACCTGCTGGGTTTTTCCCAGGTATTTTTGTTTTTGTTTTGGATTTCCAGCATCTGCAGTTTTTTTGCTTTTATATTAAAGATAGTTCTAGTACTGATAGCAAGAAATTCTTCTTCACACAAAGAATGGTTAACATGTGGAGCAAACTACCAGATGGGAATAGTTGAGGTAAACTCTTGGAATCTTTAAAAAAAAACAATTGGATTCTACAATAACCGAGCTGTGAGGACTTTGGCCTGGATTTCCATTGGGTTGGGGTGACTTAGGAGCCCTTTAAAAATGGTGAGTCCCGATTCTGGGATTCCAGACCCCATTCCAGGGCTGTCTGGTATTCGGGAGTGCCTTTAAAGGGTGCGGGCTGGTTCCTGTCTAAAATCCGCACCCAGCTCTTGAGCTGGCCAGCTCCAGAGAGGGGCATGTCCTACTTCTCTGCAGCTTTCATGGAGTCAAGCCAGGTTTTTAAAGAGTCATGGTTCACAGCCACTCAGAAGACTTGTAAACCTAGCCTGCATGACGGGACCTTTTAAAAGATAAGTTTACAAGGTCCTTCTCATGGCCCCTATGCTAAGCTCTGCCCTTCTACCCACCCCCTAAGGCATCTCATACTACGATGTCAAGCTCTGCCTTTCCACCAACCCCTTGGCCCCTTCTGCCACCTCTGCCAAACCCTGCCCTTCCACTCATCCTCTATGGCCCCTCATGACCCCTTCATGCCAAGTTATGGCACTTCCATGCGTACTGACCAACTATACACTGTCTCGAGCCAATGAACCCATAGTGACAGTAGAATATGTAAACTAAAGCTTTAAAAAAGTAATTCATTCATAACTTTCTCCAGGGTTGAAAAAAATGTAATTTCACGTGCTAATAAAAGTGTCAATCATCCAGCCCATTAAAGTATCAATAACAAAAACCACATACTCTTGAAACCACTTGATGTTGTGTAAACAAACATGTGAAATTGACAGGAGAGATCAGAGAGCCTCAGCTGTCAATCAAACAATGTTTTCTCTGGGATGCAGCTGTTTCAACAAATGTAATGGATGCCTGGGCTCTAAGGTAGCATGGATGGGACAAAGGGAGTATTTGGAGGGTGAGGGGTGGAGGCTGGATGGCCTTTGTCTATTTATTTTAACTGGGACAAAGTCCTACAGTGCCAAGGTGGGCCTTATACCAAGCCCACCCCCACACCCAGCAGCTCCTGTTGCTGCTTTCAAATTTTTTCCTGGGTCGGCTGACCCAACTGCTGCCCACACCCATCCCCCAGCAATTAAGATCCTGCCTTTGAGGGCATCTTCTCCTGAGGTGAGCCAGGAATTTTCCCGACTACTGCTGCCCGCTTCAAAGATGAAAACTCAGGTCTTTATCTCTAGGTGAACTAAGACGGGTCAATGGCCTTCACCCTACGTAATTATGTTCTGAATTTAAGGTTTTATTCTGCATCTAACCAGAATATTGTATTTGACCTTACCTGTGAGTGTTTGATGCTGACTGATAATTTGTTCCAGTTAGAGCAGGAAAGGTTGGCAAAAGAAATAATCTAATACAGAATTGATTTGCTCGCCTGTAAACAATATTATTTAATTAAAACAAAGTGCAAATCAGGATAGGAGATTTTTAGAAGAATCCCTGACCAAATAGATTTACTGATGTTCAAATTGATTTTATTCTCCATTATTCTTAAATTATTCGATTTTCACTTCCTCTTTAAGACACCACTCCTGTGCTGAAAAGCTGTGTAAGTGAAGTGTCCAAGACTTGACATTGGTGATATGTAACCAGATTTGTAAAGCATACCCATTGGATTCATGCTTCCATCAATTCTTACAGGACTATCACTTGAAATCAGATTTTTTTTTTCCACTGACCACAAATAATCTCATGAGTTTAACAAAAGGATGAAGTGTACCTTGGGAACAGGCTCCAGTGTTTTGCACAGCTGCTTCAATCCTAGTTTCTCTGTCTTACACAAGAGAATAGATTTTCAACTTGGTGCCTGGACATAAAACTGGAGGTGTCAATCAGCCACCCATCATGGGAGCAGCTTGAGTTTTCTGAAATTTAAATTGGGCAGTTTTGCAACACTAATTTTACACCCAGGGAACAAGTTGAAAACTTCTCCTGCAATTTCAGATAGCTCCCATGTTAATGCAGGAAGGCTGCTTTGTTTTAACTTTCCCAAACATAAGTCTCCTTTATGGTAACTGCTTTGTTGATCATCTTTGGCCTGGTGCCTCCTGCTTGCACTACCAGTTCAAACGCTATGCTTTGTTTCTCTTATTCAGATGTCATGCTCCATGGCCTTGCTGTCTCTACCACCGACTTGGACCATGTGACTTTTGCTTCTGATTTTCCTGACCCAAACCCCATGGCTTTGCCCAAACAAATTGATTTTGGGCAATGGGTGAAAATAGGAAAACAGGGAAATTAAAACAATGCACTGAGTATATTAATCTAATTAGTTTTATTGATTTCAATGATGACAAATGCATTAAATGCACCGTAGTTTACAGAAATAAATGAAGTGAAATATATGGTATGGCAGGTTTATTTAAGAAGTGCACCAGAGCTTTGAGAGGGTAATTTTAAATCCCTGCACTTAATCAAAACCAAGCAGAATGGGAGTTGAAATCCAAACAGTACACTTACCAGTCCATGGCCATTTTAATATTTTTTGGGCAGTTGAGAAGCCTGAATGTGAATGCATGGATTCTGGTATCCTATGATGTACTTTAGACCCCAAGGCTATTTTACTGGCCTACTGGGTGAACAACTGGCTGTGGACATTCTGTTCAACAAAGGGCCAGCAATAAGCAGTAGCTTTTACAGGTCAGTATACAAATTGTTTTACTTTGGTGCTCATTCATTTAATCTATCAATGTCCGTTGCAAATCTCTGCTCCCATTTACACTATTCACTGGGTCACCTAACTTGGAATCATCAGTAAACTTGCATATAAGGCTCTATCTTCTGTTAATTATAAATATAAGGAAATATAGTCCTACCATGTCCATCCACAAATGGTTTGGGACAATTAAGTAACTAACAGATGGATGAAGCTCCATGAACATCTTCATCCTCAGAAACCAGCAAGTCAGTACTAAAGACAAGGGAGTAATGTTTGCAACAGCTTTCATCCAGAATCACCTTTTCAAGGACTATTAGTGGTGACAATAAATGCTGACTATGCCAATGAAGTCCACATCCCATGAACGAACAAATAAAATGAAAAAAAATTAAAAATTAATACATATGATTCAATTTCTTATTGACTTTCAGAGCCATACAAGCTTAAATTCATCGTCCAAGTGACAGAATAAACTTGCTGAAAATTTCTCTTCAAATTGGTCAAAATGTGAAGTCAATATCTTTCTAGCTGCAAAGTAGGTTTCATACTTGAACCAATTTGGAGGCACTACAAAGTAAGTAATACCCAAATATTGTCTTTGGCCTATTCTGCTTGCCACGAGCATTTTTTTTTCTATTCATTCATGGGATGTGTTCTTCGTTGGTTGGGCCAGCATTTATTTCCTATCCCTAATTGCCCTTGAGGAGGTGGTGGTGAGCTGCTTTCTTGAACCACTGCAGCCCATTTGGTGTAGGTACATCCACAGTGCTTTTAGGAAGGGAGTTTCAGGATTTTGACCCAGCGACAGTGAAGGAACGGTGATATATTTCCAAGTCAGGATGGTGAGTGGCTTGGAGGGAAACTTCCAGGTGGTGATGTTCCCTTGTATCTGCTGTCCTTGTCTTTATAGGTGGTAGTAGTTGTGGGTTTGAAAGGTGCTGTCGAAGGAGCCTTGGTGAATTCCTGCAGTGCATCTTGTAGGTGGTACACACTGCTATTACTGTGTATTGGTGGTGGAGGGAGTGAATGATGTTGATGTGGTGCCAATCTATTCTGGCTGCAATATTAATTAATGCAGGTTTTTGGTTTTCACATATACAGTATTGCATGTGTCATTGAAATGATCCATCTTATTGATAAGGTTGCCTTGATGGGAAGCTGCTTCACTCAGTCAATAATGTAAATTCACTACTAAGCACTGATTAAGAATTGCCAATGAACAGGTTTCTTTCTTAACTATTGATTGCTTTCAATTGTATGCACCAAAGGTACATGTGACATTTGAAAATGGTAAATACTGAATAAATGATTCGAGGTGGAGGAGATGAATGCCTCTTCTGAATAAATTCAACTTTATTAATGGGGAGTTCTCAAGAATAGTCAGAGGCTATTTTCTTTTATTCCCTTTAGGCAAAGGTATGATCATCTGCTGCAGACATGGATGTGTTGAACTCACTGTATGAGGAATCACAAAGTCAAATTATTGACGTACATTGGTTTTCAGATTCTGCATGCAAATCTACAATTTTCCATCCTCATTTTAATGAGAGAAAATTTGCAAGTAGGCAAGTACAGCAACAGAAGCACCAGGCCACAATATTGTTCCAATGTGCTTCACTCTCACTGTCTTGTATGCTTGCAGGAAATTCCCAATTTAGATCCTTACGCTCAGGCACTCTGAACCCTTTTTCCAGCCTGTGCATTGGGCACTGGTGGAGACATTAGGTGCATCTTAGCATTTCATCTGAGGAGAGAGATTATTTGGGTCTAGAATGTGCCAGAGTGATTGTAAACAAATAAAAAAGATGAACATATTTAATTCTTAGTGCTGCAATGTAAGGCTCCCGAGGCTACTGACAGTTCTTCCTGGTTTAATGCATACAAATGAGTCAAGAATTGACCTGGCCATGTCTGTGAGCTCGAACTGTGACGAATTGCAAACACAAAAAAATGTCTTCAGCAAAATGTTATTTTATTTTTACAAAATTGCTCCTACTTCCAAAATAAGATAACAAGAGCAGGGAGAAAGAGAAAAACTAGCAAGTAAAGTGTTTAAACATCTTTACTGTTAAAGAAGAAAATGATTGGAAAGTCAGAATTGGATATCTTAGTGAGTGTTTAATTTGAAGTTTTATGAAAATAATAAAAACAGAATTAAAACAGAGAATAGATAAAAGAAGGCCAGAATTAAAACATTTAGTTATTTGAAGTTTTTAATCTTGGTTTTGCATGGATAATTTTGCAGTAATAAAGTCACATTTGAACAGTCTGATTATTAAATTATTACTGCTAGTTTCAGCATCATTTTGTATGAGGTCATTTTTTTTCTTTAAGAAAAAATTATGATCACAGAGAATACTGAAAATTCCTTACACTCATTGGTGGACCAGGAGAAGAGGTAAATGCCCATTTAAAAATGCAAGGATTTAATATTATTCCCATTAAAACCTGTTGCTATTTTGGATTTTTACATTACATCACAAAAAATGAATTACATTTTTTGAGATTACTTCTTTAATTATTTAGTACATCATTTATTTTAATAACTTGACCACATTCTCATGAATCATAACTCTTCAATATTATTTTCCATTTTCTGCTTTGCTAAATTTGCTCCTTGTGACCAACATTTTGCTGAATTCTTGATGCATATCCAATAAAAACCTAACTATATATTGACAAGCACACTTTACCAAATGTTGACTTTTAAATGTTGCTCTATTTACAGACGGTGGAACTTTAAATGTACTTGTTTATCTCAGAGAACTATCCCAGGTTCATTTGGAAGACTAAAGGCAGCAGAGCATTCTGCCAAAACCCTCTGAGGTCTCTTCACAAGTTTTGAGAAACGAGGTACTTTTAAAAACAGCATCTCTTCTAAGATGTTTTATGGAGGTTTTGGGATCAACTTGGTCAAATTAAACACAAAGATAAAAGCAAAATACTGCAGATGCTGTAAATCTGAAACAAAAACAGAAAATGCTGGAAAAACTCAGCCCTGATGAGCTTTTCCAGCATTTTCTGATTTGGTCAAATTAAAGCTCTTCTTGGTGTTTAATAAAGTAAGGAGTCTATTATTAAGGATAGACTGAGCACCTTAAAATTTTCAGCTGTTCAGAAAGAGCTACCATGGATTTGTAAAGTTTAGAGGGCGGTAGCGAAAAGTGACTGAGAAGCATTCTGGGAGAAGTCAGCGCAGTCACCACAACTCAGAATGGGATCAAGGAGAAGGACCCTTGCTCTCAACAGGAGGGACAGCATCCAACTGAGGGTGGTAGTGAGAAGTGATTGAGAAGCATTCTGGGAGAAGTCAGAGCAGTCACCGTGACTCAGAAGGGGATTGAGGAGAAGGACCCTTACTCTCAACAGGAGGAAGATCATCTAACAGAGGGTGGTAGTGAGAAGTGACTGAGAAGCATTCTTGGAGAAGTCTTACCTGGCAGGGGAGAGACCTTCATTGCGTTTCTGCCAGGGAAAGAGCAATGGCTATAACCAGTCAAACCCCTTACCATGGGGTACCTAACACCATCCGAGTCATGGTGAAGGGCAGCGAGCAAGGAACAGGCATGGATAGGACCTTCTTCACCAAGAGGATCCTATTCAAGCTGTGTGGTTTCGAGGCTGCGGAGATCTACTGCCTACAGGATTTCCCCAGCGTTGGTTTCTTTGATGTGACCTTCAAACACGTGGCAGCTTGTGTCAAACTCCTGAAGGTGTTTGAGGAAAAGAAAGACCTGCCAGAAATAAAGATCCTGACGGCGGAGCCGCTCTTTGTTCTACATTGCATCGTGAACGGGTTGCGATGGTGCATCTGTACAACCCCTAAGTCCCTGTCGCTGACGTGCTCACCTTCCTTACCAGGTGCTTCGATAAGGTTGGGAGCTGCACAGAAGTTAAAGATAATTTGGGGATCTGGACATTTAAATGCCAGGTTAAGGTAACGCTCAAGACCGACGGTAAGGGAGCCGTTTTCCACCCCCCTTCCAGATTCGCTATCGGGGGAAGCCGTGGGTACCTTGTCTACGCTGGGCAACCCAAACTTTGTCGCTCATGCGGTAAGTCTGGTCATGTGGCGGCCAATTGCAGTGCTGTCCTCTGCAAGAACTGCAAAAAGGAAGGGCACCAGTCAAAAGATTGTAAACAGGCTAAGTGCTGCAACCTGTGTGGCGAGGCAAGTCACCTCTACAAGACCTGACCCAAACATTGCTGTACTTATGCACAGGCAGCTAAAGCCAATGAGGGGGAAGCAGAAGAAATGCCTCGTGTCACTCCAACCACCAAGGCCCCCAGGGAGAACAATGGGACAAAGGAGGACACAGAGAGAGACAAGATGGAGGAAAAGATTGGGGCAACAGACAGCCAATCAACAGCACTGCCCCCTGATCCGCCCACTCCTCAGGAGAGCGAATCAACGGAGGAGGAGGAGGCAGCAGTGGGAAAGCAGCAGGGGGAGTGGCAGCTGGTGAAGAGAGCCAAAAGGAAGAAGGGGCTAAAAAGAAACCAAGCCACTTCCCAGACAAGAGTCAAGAGGCGTCTCCTATCCGACACGGATAACAAGAGCAGCAGCTCTTCGGACGAAGAAGTGCCAGGTCGGCGCCGACAGAAGAAGCGGCAAAACGCTAGGGAGTTGGAGGACGAGACACCCAAGCTGCAGAACATTGGAGACCATGAGTAGACCAGCGCACCCCTACTTGGCCCACGACCCAAAGAGGCCAGTGCACCACAACCCCAGGAATCTGGGAGCAGTGAGGCGCTCAGCGCACCCCAGCTCCGGGAAGCCAGGAGCAGCAAGGCCCCAGAGGGGGAGAGGATTGGAGAAGCTTCTCCAACAGAGGACATTTCAAACCCCGCCCTCTGCACGGACCCCCAGATGCCACCCGAGCAGAACATCCCCAATGGGGAGGTTCAGGACGCTTTCCTCAGCCCATCCCAAGTGAAGCAATTTGAGCACACCACGAGCATGAAGGAACTCTCAGAGACAACGGGTTTGGTAAGCGACTAACTGCTTTAAAATGGGTGTAAAGATTGTATCCATAAATGTGCGTAGCATTAAATCTACTACGCGATGTGTTGTGACCTTGGACTACCTTGCCAAGGTCAAAGCTGGCCTGCTGTTTCTACAGGAGTGTGCGATACCGCACCTCAGCTCCTACAGGCAATGGTCACAATACTGGTCCCATGGGCCATCGATCTGGTCGGGAGGAAACGACTCTCGTTCCTCCGGCCTGGGGATTCTGCTGCGGGGAGGCAGCTTCACCGTCTCCCAGGTTAAGGAGGTGGTGGGCGGGCGCCTCCTCGTAGCAGACGTAATGTACAAGAATGCTCCACTCCGTTTAATTAACGTCTACGCCCCGTCACAAGGGGCTGAGCGGCTGGAGGTTTTTCAGCAGCTCCCACTGCTGCTGGCGACCTCCAAACCAGTCATTCTGGGCGGTGACTTCAACTGCATCATCGATGCGGCTGGACGATCCGGCAGGGCCGACAGCAGATTGGACGCTACGTCCAGATCCCTGATGGAAACAGTAAAGGATGCCAAGCTGCATGACGTCTTCAGCTACCCTGCAGATGGAGCGCAGCGTAGATACACCTGGTCGCGGCCTGACGGGTTCGTCTGTTCCAGGATAGATTTCCTGTTTGTGTCCCGTGCATTCACAGTCAGATCCACCGACGTCAAGCCGGTGTTCTTCTCTGACCACTGCCTCCTACTGGCTGACTGTCACTTAGAGAAGGACCAGAGGGTTGGCAGGGGGGCATGGAAGCTAAATGTGCAACTGCTGACCCCAGAGAACATTGAGGAGCTCAAGAGGGATTACAAAGGTTGGAGAACCATGAAACCCCACTTTGAGTCACTGACACACTGGTGGGAAGCGATCAAGGGAAACACCAAGAGGTTTTTCGTCCTCAAAGGCACCCAGAAAGCTAGAAAGGAACAGAGGGAAATGTCCCGACTCCAGAAAAACATGCAGAATCTGCTCCGGCCGCGGTCGATGGGGGTCGATATCAAGGAGGAACTCCAAGAGGTGAAGAGCCAGCAAGCCTCGCTCTTTGCCTCGGAGGCCTCCAAGATCATCTTCCGTTCCAGAGTCCGCTCCATGGAGCAGGATGAGACGTGCTCACGTTTCTTCTTCCAAAAGGTACACAGAGAGAGCTCTGTGATCAGCAGCCTGAAGGAAGAAGACGGCTCAGTAAAGTCATTGCAATCTGACATTTTGAGGATTAGCAAATCCTTCTATGCCAGATTATATGACGTGAAGCCCACAGACAGCACGGCCTCCCAGTCCTTCCTGTCCTCTATCACGGAGGTCTTAGATGACAGTACACGGGAGAGTCTGGACAAGCGCTAACTCCTGACGAACTGACTGAGGCCCTTGAGTCCTTCGAGAAGAGTAAAACTCCTGGAAGCGACGGCTTGCCGGCGGAGTTGTATTCGGCTCTGTGGGACTGGATCGGCCCAGACCTGCTAGAAGTGTACGAGAGTATGCTCCTGGCCGGCAGTATGTCAGAATCCATTAGGAAAGGCATTATCACCCTCATCTACAAGCACAAGGGGGAAAGGGAGGAAATTAGAAATTGGCGACCCATTTCACTGTTGAATGTGGACTATAAAATTCTGTCCAAGGTCATCGCCAATCGGGTCAAATCCGCTCTGAAATTGGTGATCCACCCTGACCAGACCTGCACTGTGCCGGGCAGGAAGATCTCTGACAGCCTCGTGCTGCTCAGGGATACGATTGCCTATGTACAGGACAGGGGTGTGGATACCTGCCTCATCAGCCTGGAAGGAGGAAAAAACATGCCCAACATCGCCCTCATACTGATGGCCACCTTTGTGTGTGGCTGCATCAAGTGGTGCGTAGACCCTCAGTACGCCAACACTAAGTGTCACTACATGCTGAGGTTCTACCTATCCCCAGTGTTCCGAAGGATGGGTCTGGCCACGCTGCCGCGAAACGCTTCAAGTAGTTGGACCGTGCCGTACCACCTGTCCCTCGTGGGAAAATTTATGCAGAAAAACACCTTTGACCACAAGTCCATCAGGCAGTGGTCGGCACGTAACGTCTTAAAGGCCCTGAGGGAAAAGGAGAGGGTGGATCCTGTGGGATGGTTCCCTGAGCAGACTGACAAAGTCATTTGGCAGAATGCCTCATCGCCAGAACTTTCCAACAAGCACCAAGATGTAGCTTGGCTGGTGGTGAGATAGGCCCTCCCCGTCAGATCCTTCCTACACACCAGGAGTCTCACCCCCTCTGCACGTTGCCCTCGAGGTGGCTGTGGTGGGGAAGAGACCGTTGTTCACCTCCTTGTAGATTGTGCCTATGCAAAGAAAGTCTGGAGAGAGATGCAGTGGTTTCTGTCGAGGTTCATCCCGAGCAGTTCTGTGACACAGGACTCTGTGCTCTACGGGCTGTTCCCCGTAGACAAACATCAACTGCAGCTGGAGGATCATCAACTCGATAAAAGACGCTCTTTGGTCTGCCCATAACTTGTTGGTTTCCCAGCGCAAAGAGTTGAACCCGACCGAGTGTTGCAGACTAGCACAGTCCAAGGTCCAGGACTACATGCTGAGGGACACACTAAAGCTTGGGGCAGCCGCCGCAAAGGCGCAATGGGGAAGGGTCGCTGCCTAAGACCTTTCTGCCATAGTGCACCGAGGGGCTGGGAACTGTAAAGAACCCCTCGGATGGACAGCTCAAAATGAATGTCTGCAAATGATTGTAATATTCATTGTTTGTACTGATACACCTTGTGATTCATGTTGTAAAAGTTGAACCTGATTTTATTTTTGTGATGGCGATTTTGAAATGGTTTGAAATATTGTTAAAGATTTATGAATAAAGTATATTTTTGCAAAAAAAAAGCATTCTGGGAGAAGTCAGTGCAGTCACCGCGACTCAGAAGGGGATCGAGGGGAAGGACTCTTGCTCTCAACAGGAGGAACAGCATCCAACTGAGGGTGGTAGCAAGAAGTGACTGAGAAGCATTCTGGAAGAAGTGAGCGCAGTCACCGTGACTCAGAAGGGGATCGAGGAGAAGGGCCCTTGCTCTCAACAGGAGGAAGAGCATCCCAACAGAGGGTGGTAACGAGAAGTGAGTGAGAAGCATTCTGGGAGAAGTCAGCGCAGTCACCACGACTCAGAAGGGGATCCAGGAGGACCCACTGTCAAAGAACGGAATAGCCCCAAACATTACACTGCTGTAGTGTTTCCATCCCTCCCTCCTCAAACCAAAAAAAAGAGAGAGAGAGAGGGAGAGGCAGTACCTTCAGGAATGCACCAGACCTGTGAAGGACACTCTTCTGAAAGTGGATTTTTTAAAAAGTAGCTGATTGGTGAGTAAATCCTGGTGAGTTTTTTTCAATCTATTAAAGTAATTAATTGCTTAATGCTGAGGTAGGAGCTAAAAAAATTTAATAGAGTAGTACTGTACAAGTATAATTAGTCAAGAAACAAGGTTCCTAGTTAACATAAATAAGGCCCCAAGCTAGCCTATTTTTTAACTAGCTTGATCGAGAGGGACGTCATGGCAGGAGAACTCAAACCCGTGATATGCTCCTCCTGCAGGATGTTTGGGAAATGAGGGATGCTTCCAGCGTCCCTGGTGACCATGTGTGCAGAAGGTATGTCCAAATGCAGCTTCAAACTAACCGGATTTCAGAGTGGGAGCCACGGATGGACTCATTGTGGAGCATCCGCGATGCTGAGCAAGTCATGGATAGCACGTTTAGCAAGGTGGTCACACCGCAGGTAAAGATTACACAGGCAGAAAGGGTGACTATCAGGAACAGTAAAAAAACTCAGGAAGGTAGTGCAGGTGTCTCCTGTGGTCATCCCCCTCTCTAACAGATATATCGCTTTGGATACTGTTGGGAGAGATGGTCTCTCAGGGGAAAGCAGCAACAGCCAAATTCACGGCACTGTGGGTGGCTCTGTTGCTCAGAGGGGCGGGAGGAAAACAAGTCGCAGGGCTATAGTGATAGAGGATTCAATAGTTAGGGGCACAGACAGACACTTCTATGGCCGCAAATGTGAATCAAGTACTGTATGTTGTCTCCTTGGTGCCAGGGTCCAGGATGTCACAGAGCAGCTACAGGACATTCTGGGGAGGAAAGGTAAGCAGCCAATGGTCGTGGTACACATTGGTACCAACAACGTAGGTAAACTAAGGGATAAGGACCTGCAAGCTCAGTACAGGAAGTTAAGAGATAATTAAAATGCAGGACCTCAAACGTTGTAATCTCAGGATTACTCCCAGTTCCACATGCTAATGAGAGCAGGAATAAGAGGATAGACCAAATGAACACGTGGCTGGAGAGATGGTGTAGCCAGGAGGGATTCAAATTTTTGAGGCACTGGGACCAGTTCTGGGGAAGATGGGACCTGTACAAACTGGACGGGCTGCACCCAGGCAGAGCTGGGACCAATGTCCTTGTGGGGGCTTTTGCTAGTTCTGTTGGGGAGTATTTAAACTAGTGTGGCAGGGGGATGGGATCCCAGGAGTAGGGACAGATTCAGATCAGAAAAATGGAGGTAGAACATTAGCTAGGGACGTTGTGATAGACATGGAGTTACAGGAGAAGCAAAGTTTACCAAGTGTCCAGCAAGGGAAATTGATGGGGTTAAACTGTTTATACTTCAATGCAAGGAGTATTACAAACAAGGTAGATGAGTTAAGGGCACAGGTAGACACATGGCAGCAGGATGTCATTGCTATAATGGAGACCTGGCTAAAGGAGGGACAAAACTGGCAGCTTAATATCCCTGGTTATAGAGTCTTCAGACATGATAGAGTAGGAGATAAAAAAGGAAGAGGGTAGCACTAATAGTTAAAGAATCAATTCCAGTTGTGAGAAGGGATGATAAGCTAAATGGGTTAACAAACGAGGCTTTGTGAATTGAGCTTAGAAATAAAACAGGGGCAGTCACACTACTGGGAGTATACTACAGACCCCCAAATAGTGAGAGGGAGATAGAAGAGCAAATATGTAGGCAAATTTCTGCTTGTAAGAACAAGAGGGCAATAATAGTAGGAGACTTCAACTATCCTAATATCAACTGAGATTCAAACAATATAAGGGGCACTGAGGGAGAAAAATTCATGCAGTGTGTCCAGGAAAAGTTTTTCAACCAATTAGTGACAAACCCAACAAGAGGAGATGCAATTCTAGACCTAGTCTTGGGGAACAAAGAAGGGCAAGTGGGTGAAGTGACAGTTGGCGACCATATCGGGGACAGTGATCACAATTCAGTTAGATTTAGCAATACCATGGAAAAGGACAGAGATAAGGCAGGAGTAAAAGTCTTGAACTGGGGGTAGGCAAATTTTGCAGAAATGAGAAGGGACTTGGCTGAGGTGGACTGGACAGCACTGCTGGAGGATAAAACAGTGGAAAACCAGTGGGAAGCACTAAAAAGCGAGATCCTAAATGTACAAAGTAGACACGTCCCCTACAAAAATAAGAGTGGCACTGCCAAATCTAAACCCCCCTGGTTGTCTAGAGGAATACAGGGGAAGATCAAACAGAAAAAGAAAGCATATGTTAGGCACAAAGAACTAAGCACTGCAGATAGCCTAGACAGATAAAGGAAGTGCAGGGACAGAGGAAAAAAGGAAATAAGGAAATCAAAGAGAGGGCATGAAAAAAGATTAGCAAGTAAAGTTAAAGATAACCCAAAGATGTTTTACCAATACATTAATGCTAAAAGGTTAGTTAAGCAAAAAGTGGGACCTATCAGAGATGAAGATGGAAACTTGTGTGTAGATGCAGAGGCTGTGGGAAGGGTTTTGAATGAATATTTTGTCTCCGTGTTTACAAAGGAAGGGAGGATGTAGATATAATAGTCCAGGAGGAACACTGCAAGATATTGGATGGGATAGTCATAAAGAGAGAGGAAGTACACAAAGGGTTGAAATCCTTGAAAGTTGATAAGTCACCAGAGCCAGATGGATTGTTTCCGAGGCTGCTGAAGGAAGTCAGGGAGGAGATAGCAGATGCTCTGAGGATAATTTACCAATCTTCACTAGATACAGGGGAGGTACCAGAGGACTGGAGAAATACAAGCATAGTTCCATTGTTTAAAAAGGGATCAAAGGAAATGCCATACAATTATAGGCCCATTAGTCTTACATCAGTGGTGAGCAAATTAGTAGAATCAATCCTGAGAGATAGGATTAACTGTCATGTGGAAAGGCATGGACTAGTCAGGGATGGTCAGCATGGATTTGTTAAAGGAGGGTCTTGCCTCACAAATTTGATTGAATTATTTGAGGAAGTGATAAGAAGGGTTGATGAAGGTAGTGCAGTGGATGTTGTGTACATGGATTTTAGCAAGGCATTTGACAAGGTCCCACAAGGCAGATTGGTCAGGAAAGTAAAAGCCCATGGGATTCAGGGTAATGTGGCAAACTGGATAAAAGGTTGGCTTTGTAACAAGAAACAAAGGGTAATGGTCGATGGATGCCCTTGTGAATGGAAAGTTGGCTCAAGTGGTGTTCCACAGGTCTCGGTGTTGGGACCCTTGATGTTTGTGTTATATATTAATGATTTGGACGTGAATGTCGGGGGCACGATTGGGAAATTTGCAGATGACGCAAAGATTGGCCGAGTAGTGGATAATGTAGAGGATAGCCACAATCTCCAAAACAATTTATATGGGTTGGTGGAGTGGGCAGTAAAGTGGCAGATGGACTTTAACATCGAGAAATGTGAGGTCATAAAATTAGGGAGGTCAAACAGTTACAGGCTTTACACAATAAATGGGAATATACTAAGAGGGATAGATGAAGTGAGAGATCTTGGCGAAAAAGTACACAGGTCCCTGAAGGCAGCAGTTCAAATAGACAAGGTTGTAAAGAAGGCATATAGAATGCTCTCCTTCATTGGCAGAGATATAGAATATAAAAGTAAGGATATAATGTTGGAATTGTATAAAAAACTGGTGAAGCCACAACTGGAGTATTGTGTGCAGTTCTGGTCACCACATTACAGGAAGGACATAATAGCTCTGAAGAGAGTGCAGAGGAGTTTTACAAGAACGTTGTCAGGGTTAGAAAAGTGTAAATACGAGGAGAGATCGGATAGGTTGAGGTTATTTTCCTTAGAACAAAGAAGGCTGAGAGGTGACTTGATTGAGGTGTACAAAATTATGAGGGGAATAGATAGAGTGAACAGGGTAAAATTATTTCCCTTGGAGGAGAATTCTAGAACCAGGATACATAGATTCAAGATAAGTGGCAGAAGGTGTAGGGGGGACATGAGGAAGACCTTTTTTACGCAGAGGCTAGTGGGTGTCTGGAATTCGCTGCCCAAATTGGTGGTAGAGGCAGAAACTCTACACTCTTTTTAAAAGTACCTGGATCTGCACCTTAAGTGCTGTAAGCTGCAGGGCTATGGGCCGGGTGCAGGATGATGGGATTAGAAAGGGCACCTGGGTGTCCTCGGGCTGGCATGGACAAGATGGGACTAATGGCCTCCTTCTGTGCTGTAACTTTTCTATGGTTCTATGGTTCTATTTGCCTGCCAAATCTGAGGTTTTTTTGAAATGGTGACAAGAGTATTGGTCAATGGAATGTCTATGGATGTTATTTCTCTGGACTTCCTGATCACAATTATTTGATAACAATCCCTCATAAGAGACTGTTGGGAAAAGTTGAAACTAAAGTAACTGAAGGCAAGTTATTGATCTGGTTCAGAAATTGACTGACAGACAAGAGTCAGAAAGCAGGGATAATGGGTAGGTACACTAATTGACAGAATTTGATTAGCGGGGTAGGATTTTGAGCTCCCACCAGGTCCGAAGACAGTTGGAACCTAAAAACAGCCCACCGACCTGAGTGCCAGTTTCTCAGTTCCATCCCATTTCTTTTGTGGAGACAGGATAGGAATTGCACACGTAGTGGGCAGCCAATACAGCTCAATAAGAACTTTTAGAAGCCAATTAAAGGATTTTCCAGTTGGCTTCCAGTTTCTTGCAGGGAGCAGGAGCCAGTTTAGGTGCCTGCAGGCAACCTCCTAGCAGCGGACCAAAAAGCCAGTGTTCCAGGCAAACCTTGAGAGACTCCCTGCCTGCTTGAGTTCAGGAGTGGTCACTGGCTACTCTGTAGAAAGGTTTCCACTCCCATCACCCCTCCCCCCTCCCACTTTGCCTGGTTGCAAGATCCATTTTTTAACCTAAATTTTAAATAGTTGGAGAGAGTATATCTCCATCTTGAAGTTCCCTCTCCCTTATCTCCCACTGCAGATGGCTACTGCTTTTAAGTCCTTTGATTGGTTTTTTAACTTCGGGACCCCGTCAGCCATTCTTAATTGGATGGCGATTCCATCCTCTGGCCATTAATTCCTGTTCCAAGGAATATCACTGAGTGGCTGCTTTCCCCCAGGCACAGTTTCGGGACCCGGAATCCGACCTGACTTTTGCTTCCTGCCCACAGAAGGAAAATCCTGCCCTTGCTGTCCCATAATGATCTGTTTTGGGGCCTCAACCATTCACTGCATTTATTAATATCTTAGATGATGGGATGGGTTCATGTCTAATGACATATCCAATGATGATACAATGATAGAAAAGTAGGTAGTATTGTAAGCAGTGTAGATGGCAGCATTAAATTAGATTAAGTGAATGGCTAAAATTGGGGCAAATGGATTGCAGTGTAGGTAAATGTGAGGTCGTCTATTTTGGACACAAAAGAACAGGATACTTTCTAAGTTGTGAAAAGATAGAAACAGTGGAGGCCCAAAATGAATTTCTAGGTGCCCAGGTACAGCAATCATGAAAATATTACAAACAGGTACAGAAAAAAATCAAAGGGGCTGCATTTTACGGTTTGTGACAGGGTGAATCAGGCATCAGCCAGCCAATTAGCACCTGCCCTGCAGGAAGGCTGGCCCATTACCACTGTGAAGGGGAGCTCCCCACAAAATTGGGCTGGGTGACACCGGCAAGAGAGGGGTTAGGCTGTGAACTGGAAGTTGGTCATGGCTATCCATTTAAAGGCATGGTGGCAATGTGTTGCTGGCAGCTTCTGGAGGAATCCATGTGTAGCAATCCATATTGGTTGAATCAGTCTGGGTAGAAGGCAGCATCCATAGCTGACACTGAAGCTTTGGAGCAGCAGCAGGTAACAGCATGTTTTTCCAATCCGGTGACTATTGTGCCAGCGCTCTCTCATTCAGGACCTTTGCCAGAGAGGAAATAACATCTGAGCACACCTGTTCCATTCCCCTTCTGAATAAGAAGTGTCCAGAAAAAGAGTCATATTCTACACTTGAACTCTGTTTGTCTCTCCACACAGGATGAAAGACAACCTGACCATTTCCAGCATTGCCTGCTTCAAATCCTCACCACTTCTTGCAGCTGCCAGGCCAAATGGAGGGTTTCAGACCACGGAGGGCCCCATGGTTTGACAATCAGTCCCTGCGAGTCCTCCCCTAGGCTGTGAGTGATCAGCAGGGGCTCATTGTGCTGAGGGACCTCAAGAGGAGACCTCCCTACCAGACCAAAGAAGTCTGTATGAAAGTTGCAGAGGAGGTCAGCAGCCATGGGGTCATCCAAATGCTACAGTTCTGTAAGAGACTGAATGACCTTTTACATTCGGCAAGGATGATTGTCCAACATTTTTGTATACAGACCTAAACAGGAGGTTGTGACGCATATCAACTGTGGGATTACCGAATATCTGGGTCACATGCAGAAGGCAGAACATGGCAGACATGTCACACTGCATGGCACTGGGAGATCCTGATTGGTTGGGGGGGGGTCTAAAGTCAAAGACCTGTCAGTTTGCAAGGATCATTATGAAGTGGTGGACACCGACAACGCCAGTGTCCACAAAAGATTAATGACAATCATCCTTCTAATTTGCGGGTGAAGAGGGCATATAATGAGTGGTCCTGGACCGGGGGAAGTATGCCCAACCTGCCAGTCTTGACTCCTCAGGAGGAGGAGGTTTTGGAGTTGGCCAGCAACCAATGGTGCAGGACCGCTGAACATGGAGAGGCTGGAAGATGGCTCCAGGTAGTGAGCGTTTAAGGGCCCAAAGCTCTCTCCTGGAAAGATTGTGCTGAAATGGGATGGGGGAAAGCTGGGGAAGAGCACAGGCAGGGAGACTGACTTTGGCGACTTGCAGCATTTGGAGGAAAACGTGCATCTCAATTTTGAAGTGGAAGAGGGCGAGACTGGTTAGCATTTTCCATGGAGAGAATGTATGCGTGTAGGAACCGTTCATCTCTGAAATCAGCTTAAACAATGATAGAGCTCTTTATAATCCCTGTTGATTCCCCCGCAGGTGAAACCTCAGCAACTGCATGCACCAGCTATGAGGGACCCACATTAACCTTCAAGGAGGAGGAGGGAGCTACAGAGGGTACAGCATCACATCCTCTCACAGCACAAATACATTTACCTTGGTGGGTATGTGCAAGCCTACTGAAAGGTTACATGCACTGATACAAACACATCACAGTCGCAGGTCCAGCTCTCTGAGGCTGAGATACTGCAGGCCTCTGGCACTCGGAGTGCTGAGCCAAGCTGATGACGAGCCTCTGGTGTCATCCATGAGAAAGTAGGTGCTGGGCATACAGGTACAGGTGTGAGGTACGTGAAGATGTGGCAGAGCTTCCAGAGGGTTTGCGTGCCCTGGCATGGACAGTGGAGGAGCCCATCTAGGTCATTAGCGCTACAATCACCCTCTCTTCAGAACACCTGGCTTCCTCTATTGAAACCCTGGTGAATGTCATGGAGGGCCAGATCTAGTAGTTCACTGAAGGGATACTGGGTATTTGTTTGACTGCATTCCATCACCTTGTATCTGAGCTCAGATGCCTAGGAGCCAGGCAAGAAGGGATGGAATCACTGCCAGGTCCTCTCAGGAAAGCAGAGAGGAGCAAATGGATCTCAGGAAGGTAGATAAGCAGCTGCTGTCACCATTGGGAGGCACCTCTAGAGCACTCCTGATGTTGACAGCCTCTCCTCGACCCCTCTGCCATTGACACCAATGCCTCAGACTGCCAATGTGACAGATGAGTGTACAGGAGATCCCCACCACGTCAGAGCCCTCACAGCCTCAGGCGACCAAGGATGTCTGTTAAAGGCATCCCAGGCAAAGGGGCATCAAGGGGCAGCCTGTCTCCAGCACAGCTGGCAGTGAGGGGGGAAGGACTAAGCTGTAGCACCCATAAGAGAATCATAAAAACATATTAGTCACGCATGAGTTTGCAAGGGTGATTGTTTAGGCTTTCTGTTTGGAAATGTGTTGATTAGATATATGTACTTGCTGTTCTGTCTTCATTTGTGTTCCACGTGTTTGGTGTCCTGATTTAGATTTGGATTGACAAAATTGCTATCAAGGGAGTTTTTGCTCATGTGGACCCCTCTGAACTGCCTCATATTGTGCCTCACTGTTGGCACATGTACAGCCAACCCTGGTGTTGATGCCTGGGAGATACAAAAATGAGTGAGGCAAAGATGTTTTTGTTTGACAAATTCCACATTCCTCATTAAAATATTGCTTTATAAGATTCTATGCCATTAGATCATCCTCTGCCAGGCCTCCCCTCCCTGGAGTGCCAGGTTGTGTAAGGAGCAGCAGACCATGACAATTTGTGAGACACAAGCCGAAGAATGTTGCAAAGAGCCCCTTGCATGGTCCAAGCATCAAAATCTCATTTTGAGCAGGTCAATGGTAGATGTATGGCTTTCATTGTGATGAATCTGACACTCTCTCCATGGATTTCTCACCAGGGTCATGAGCCAGCGGGTATTGCTTGTCTCCAAGAAAAGCAAACAGCACCTGTGAATGCCTAAGGATGTAAGAGTCGTGACTACTTCAAAGATAGTGGGCATACAAGCTGCATGATCCTTTGACAATGGTCACACATAAGTTGGACATTGATGAAATGAAAACCTTTGTAGTTGACAAATGGCCTGGCTGGTGTGATGGAGCTTTGATAGCTACATGCATGCGATCTATCATGTCTTGAACTTTGGGGAATCCTGTAATACATGTGAAGCCTCTGGTTCTCTTGGCTTGACTAACGTCACCTGTGGTGAGTGAGATGAAATCATTTGCTCTTCTAAACATTGCATCTGTGACTACCTTTATGCAACAGTGAGCTGAAGTTTGTGATATGCTGCAAAGTTCACTGACTGGTGCCTGGAATGGCCCCGATACTTCAAAGTTCAAAGCCACAGTTATCTTGGGAGCGACAGGCGTAAGGTGGCCACCAATGCAATTTGAACTGATCTCCCAGTTAGCAATTCACAATGGGAGGCCAATTTCTTCCTGGACAGAGACAATCTGCAGAGACACTGGTGCTCTGAGAGCTGAAGCTAATTCATCCTTCGCCTGTAGGCTCTCTGTGCAGCAAGTATCTTCTCCTGCCATGGACTTGGTGTTGTTGTTGTCTGTCTTGTTCTGGCCCTTGCGCAACAGTAAGTCCCTCACCTGCCTGGAGAGTTGGCTTCCTATGTCTCCTTCTCCTCATTTCCTCCTCACTGGAGGAGTCTCCTCCATTGTGCACAATCCCCATTGGAGGACAATGATCTCTGGTTCCTCTGCAGGAGTCCTCACCCTCCAGGCCCCCTTTCCTCTCATTCTGTCCTTATTTAATATGTCAGCCTATAAAAACTGAAGAAATAAAGTCTATGAAAAGCCAAATGCTGCCCCTTTCAGCAGCAGACTGCTGCTACATGCATCCATGGTCCCATTTGCAGGCTTTTATCTATATGCCCTTGTGCCTCCTCCTCAAACCTGGCATAAATCATTCCAATATTTTTCCTGTGTGACGACCGACAAATGGAGTTGGCAACATAAAATTGAGGTCAATTGCCTCTTTTAAAAGGTTAATAGCCTGATAATTGTTTGTCACATGCAGGCTTCTAATTTTGGTGCCCCACTCACCTTCCATATTATTGGAAACTGATGGGATGTTGTTGGATTGCTAACCTGATGTCATTCTGTTGTATTTTACGTAAGCGCGGGTGGGTATGGGGGGAGGTGGTTGCTGGTGGCTCATCCGATTTGTGGTCATAAAATCCAGCTCCTGGAACTGAAGGGTTAAATTACAAGGGTAGATTACACAAGCTAAGAAACTAAGATCGTATTCCCTGGAATTTAGAAACTTAAAGGGTGATTTGATCAAAGCTTGATCAAAGAACAAATAGGGTAGATTATTCCCACTAGTTGGGCAGTGTAGGACTGATCAAATAAAAATGGGTGTGACCTCCTTCAATAGGTGTGACCAAGCACATATTGGAGGCAGAGAGAATGGTGGGGGTCTCTTGTACTGTCTCATCTGTCACCCTGCACTCTGCACTCTGAGGCATTGGCATCAATGGCAGAAGGGTCAGGGAAAGGCTATCAGAGGCAGAGAGAAAATGTAAGGAGAGGAAATCCCAAGCCAGCAATTCATCCAAAACTCAATCATCTGCGATATCCGGTCCTATTTGGAGCAGAACCTTCTCACTGCAGATCAGCCTTAACAGTCACCTATGTACCAACCAGAACCCTACCGAATGCCCGGAATGATGGGTATGTTCATCTTTGCCTCGAAGGTTGAACAAGAAGATAGGACTATAGGGCATAGTCTAAAAATTAGACTCGGGGCTATCCGGACAGAAATTAAAAAACATTTATACAGGCAAAGTGCGGTTAAGTTTGAAACTCTTTTCTGCAAATGGCACCAGATGTTAGATCAATTGTTAATTTTAAAGAACATAAGAACTTAGAGTAGGAGTAAGCAATTCAGCCCCTCAAGCCTGCCCCGCCATTCAATACGATCATGGCTAATCTCATTTCAGCCTCAACTCCAATTTCCTGCCCTCTCCCCATAACCTTTCAACTCTTACTTATTAAAAATCTGTCTATCTCCTCCTTAAATTTATTCAGCGTCCCGGCATCCACCGCACTCTGAGGTAGTGAATGCCACAGATTTACGACCCTTTGAGAAAAAGTAATTCCTCCTCATCTCTGACTTAAATCTACCACCCCTTAGCCTAAAACTATGTCCTCTCGGTCTAGAATGCCCCACAAGGGGAAACATCCGTTCCACGTCTACTTTGTCTATCCCCTTTAGCATCTTATATACCTCAATTAGATCTCCTCTTATCCTTCTAAACTCTAGCAAGTATAGGCCTAAACTGCTCAATCTCTCCTCACAAGACAAGCCCCACATCTCTGGAATTAATCTAGTGAACCTCCTCTGAATCACCTCCAATGCAACTACATCCTTCCTCAAGTAAGGGGACTAAAACTGTGCGCAGTACTCCAGGTACGGTCTCGCCAATGCCTTGTACATTTGCAACTTCTCTATTTTTATACTCTATTCCCTTAGCAATAAATGCCAAAATTCCATTTGCCTTGCTTATTACCTGCAGTACCTGCAAACTAGCTTTCAGTGATTCATGCACAAGGACACCCAGATCCCTCTGCACTGAAGCATTCTGAAGTTTCTCTCCACTTAAACAATCTGTCACCTTTTTGTTCTTCCGACCAAAATGGATAACCTCACACTTATCCACGTTAAACTCCATCTGCCAAAATTTGGCCCATTCACCTAACCTGTCCATATCCATTTATAAATTTCTTATTTCTTCATTGCAACTTAAGTTCCCATCTATTTTGGTGTCATCTGCAAATTTAGCTATAGTGCCTCCTATCCCTGAATTCAAGTCATTAATATAGATTGTAAATAGTTGGGGCCCAAGGACCGAACCCTTCCAGTTAGCATGTCATCCAGAATAAGACCTATTTATCTCGACTCTCTGCTTTCTGTTGGTTAGCCAATCCTCTATCCAAGCTAATATAGTACCCCTAACTCCGTGTGATCTTATCTTGTGTACTAATCTTTTAATCTTAAAGCTAGGATTTATTATTTTTTGTTAAGGTATTAAGGGATATGGAGTTAGGTCGCAGGCCAGCCATGATCTCATTCAATGGTGCAACAAACAAAAAGGAGCTAAATGGCCTACTCTTGTTCCTATGTTTCATTGGAACATTAAAAAACTATAAGGCCATTAGTTTAATTTAGCATGGTTTCTACTTCAGAGAGGTTTTGTATTCAGTTCTTACTTTGAAAGTCTGTCAGTGGTGCTTGCTAGTTACACCTTTCTGTGGAAGAAGGGCATATCAAGTTAAAGCTTAGCTGGAAGCCCTCGGAGAACAGCATTCTCTACTTCACAGAAACTAACAAGACGGCTCAAGTGTTGCTGTAAAGAACGTATAATCCAGTTACATGTGCACCAGTCAAAGAGTGCCAATTGATCTGCAGGCTGTGAGGCATGGAGGTGCAACTGTCGTGTTTTGGGCAATTTTAATAGACCTTGAGAAAGTTTGAAGTCAAATCTTTAGCAAATAAAGTGCATTGCTTAACAGCAGAGTAGAAGAGAAAGAAAAAAGTAACAGGTAAATTAATTGAAACAGAAAGAAAAGAGTATTGATGTTTTTGTGAAAATTCTGAATTATTGGGCTTGCAAACACAGAAGAATGATCAAACTAAGCTATTCTATAGCTTAAAAAATGTTTTTCTAAAAGGACAGACCAATCATTTTCTGTAAAAGGTGTAATTTCAGCTTTTCAGTTAAACATATTTTACTTTTTTAAAAATCAGACTCAGAATGTGATGGAGTGAAAGGGATTGAATTTATACAAACCTGATATTTAGCAAGCCATTCAGTTGGGGAAGGGCATCAACACAGTGATGCTTTAATAATGTAAGTCATAGATAATTCTGATTAATTTTACTTCAGTTTAATTTTTATTAATTTTTTTTAAACAACGCTGGAGGATTCACCTAGTTTGCGATAGAAGGAGAATTGTCAGGAGAAACCCCCCAGTGGACGAACGTTCTGGGCTAAAAGTTATCAGGCTGGGAAAGGAAACGAACAGAAGTAAACTCTTAGGAGCTAAGAATCACTTTAAACTGGGTCTGGGAAAATCAAATTTAAGGGATAGTGTAAAATACTTCTCTGAAGTGGGTTTTTTGGTTGTGTTAGAAGCTCAAAGTATAATTTGCCAAAAAAAATAGTGTTTAGTCAACAGTGCTTTTAGTCTGTTACAGTAAAAGACATGAAATCATGTCATGTCATCCTTTCAGCTATCAACTAGGAGTTTGAATTTCTTTTTAAAAGTTAATAGACTCTACAGAGATCTTAACATCTTCTAACTATCAACTAAAAAAACATTCAAAATTACCTACAACAATATTGAAAATTCCTTGTCTCTGTCCCACAACAGGTCATATAAAATGTTATTAAATTCCTTTTCACTCTAATTTTTAAATACTGAGTCAACCATAATTAAGAGATTTCGATTGATTGATTTTACTGCTATCATTAAAAGACTCTTTCATAAATCCCAGTGAAAGTAACATCAAACAATTGGCTGATGATGAGAGTATAGAAAGGTGAAAACTGACATTCTCTGTTCTTTGACCTTCATACTATTAAAACAATGCCACCAGTATGGATCAAAAAAAGCTATCAGCCAGATTCAATGTCATACAGAGGAAAAGAGCCAAACAATTTATTCCTTTCCTGCTGCTGCATCTATCTTTGCTGTAGTCATATACATATAATCAGCAAAAAAAAGGACAAAATAAATGATACTCTGAAATGTTTCTAGAAACTTGGTGCTTTATAATAGACCTTGACCAGAAACCAATTATAGTAACCCACTCTCCAAGAGGAATAAAACCAAAGACAATTCCAACTTTGCCACATACTCCTAAAGTTATCTATTTCATGGATGATTTGTTCTAGCAATAGCGTTTAAGCAGCAACACATGAATATTTGTTACCTTCTTGATTTTACATATTGGAGCCTTCTTAAGGGCCTGTCCTAAATGAGAGAGATGTGTTAATGGAGTCGTAAGCCTTAATTGATGTTACTGGCAACAGAATTACTAATACTACAACCCTGATCAACAATCTACCAAGACCTCATTGAAAAGGAGCACTAATTTGAAGACCAAGATACTGCTCTTTAGTCTGCTCATTTTAAAAATTTATTTACGGGATGTGCAGGTCATGGACTAGGCCAGCGTTTATTGCCCATCCCTAATTGCCCTTGAGAAGGTGATGATGAACTGCCTTCCTGAACCGCTGCGGTAGTGCTGATAGGGAGGGAGATTCAGGATTTTGACCCAGCAACAGTGAAGTGTGGAAGGGAACTTCCAGGTGGTATTTCCATGTATCTGCTGCCCTTGTTCTTCTAGATGGTAGTGGTCATGGATTTGGAAGGTGCTGCCTAAGGAGTTTTGGTGAGTTCCTGCAGTGCATCTTGTGGATGGTACACACTGCTGCCACTGTATATCAGTGATGGAGGGAGTTAGTGGAAGGACTGCAAATCAAGCAGACCATCTTATTTTGATTTTAAAATATATTTTATAGTTATGTTGATGATATTATTTTGATTGCAATAGTTGGAAGCTCCAAAGCTTCACATCATGAAGGCCAAAAGCGATGCTTGGATAAACTTTAATGACTGTAATAGCTATTCATATTTTTGGGACGAAAGTCCAGCATTTACATGGATCAATGCAGCAAATGAAGGGTTTTGTTATTCAACCACTTGACTTTCTAAATTAGCCAATCTCTTTGGATCCATGTATAACAATGAATGAAATAATGAAAATGCTATTAAAACTCAGCAGGTCTGGAGGGAGCAACAGAGTTAGCATTTCAACTTCATATGACTTCTTCAGAGCTAAAGTGTAGAAATATAATGTGATTTTATACCATTTAGGAGGGGGTGGAACAGGTGGGGCAAGATAGAAGATGACAGCTAAGGACAGATTGACAAAGATATCATGGACACAAGACAAAGAGAGCTGCTTCACCTGAAAGGAGTGACTGTAGCCTTGGACAGTGAAGAGGGAGGAGGTAAAGGGGCAGGTATTACACCTTCTGCAATTGCATGGGAAGGGGATGAGGATTTGATGGGTGATGGAGGAGGGGACCAGGGTGTCCTGGGGGGACCAGTCCCTCTGGAATGCTGATGGAGGGGTGAAGTGAAGATGTGTTTGGTGGTGGTATCATGCTGAAGTTGGCGGAAATGGCTGAGAACGACCCTTTGAATGTGGAGCTGGTGGGGTGAAAAGTGAGGGCAAGGGGGACCCTATCATGGTTCTGGGAGGGAGGGGAAGGAGTGAGGGCAGAGGTGCAGGAGATGGGTCAGACACGGGTGAGGGCACTGTCAACCGCAGTGTAGGGGAGCGCTCGGTTAAGGAAAAAGGGAGACATGTCAGAAGTGCCATTTTGGAAGGTGGCAGCATTAGAACAGATGGAGGCAGAGGAACTGAGAGAATGGAATGGAGTCTTTGCAGGAAGCAGGGTGTTAAGAGCTGTAGTCAAGGTAGCTGTGGAAGTTGGTGGGCTTGTAATGAATATTGGTGCACAGGCTATCAACAGAAATGGAGACAGAGAGGTCAAGGAAGTGTAGGACATGGACTATGTGAAGGTGAGAGAGGGGTGGAAATTGAAAGCAAAATTGATAAATTTTTCCAGGTCCAGATAAGAACATGAAGCAGCAGCGAAAAGTCATTGATGTACCAAATGAAGAGCTGTGGAAGGGGGCCTGAGTAGGACTGGAACAAGGAATGTTCCACATATCCGACAAAAAGACAGGCATAACTGGGGCCCATGTGGATACTCAAAGCCACACCTTTTATTTAACGATAGATTGTCCACAAATATTTATTATAAGCACACCAACTCCCACAACTATCTTGACTACAGCTCCTTACACCCTGCTCCCCGTAAGGACTCCATCCAATTCTCTCAGTTCCTCTGCCCCCATCACATCTGTTCCCCTGATGCCAATTTTCCAAAATAGCACTTCTGACATTGCTTTCTTTTTCCTTAACTGAAGGCTCCCCCCACTGTGGTTGACAGGGGCCTCAACTGTGTCCGACCCATCTTCCACACCTCTGCCCTCACCACCTTCCGCTCCATCCCAGAACCATGATAGGGTCTACCTTGTCCTCACTTTTCATCCCACCAGCCTCCATATTCAAAGGGTCATCCTCCGCCATTTCCCCCAACTCCAACATGATGTCACCACCAAACACATCTTCCCCTCATCCATCCTGTCAGCATTCCATAGAGACCGTTCCCTCTGTGACCCCCGGTCTACTCCCCGATCACCGCCAACTGTGCAGCATCCCTTCATTGCTGAAGAGTCAGAATAGGCTCGTCTAAACAATTAATCAACTGTAAGAAATAAAAATTCGGATGTTGCAAGGTTGAAAAGCGTGCTAAATACATTCAAATTCTTTCCTCTATCTCTACTATTTACTCAAAGACTAAGTGCAGTTTCCTTACGTAATTGCATTCCTGCTGTCAAGTTCACAGATGCGAACTGTCAGCTGGTGAAAAATTGCTAAGTCAGCTGAGCTAAGTCACTGACAGTATTACCTGGTTCTCTCCCTATAGATGCTGCTAGAACTGCTGGGTATTTCCAGCATTTTCTGTTTTTTTATTTAAGGTTTTCAGCATCTGCAGTATTTTGCTTTTAGATATTTGCAATGAGGACTGACTTCAATAAATGGTTGGCCATTTAAATCCCAAATAGAAAATAAACTATATACCATGATACATGTTTGCTGATGCTCTTGATCTAAGCCAAAGGAGTATCATGAACAAAAACAGAATTACCTGGAAAAACTCAGCAGGTCTGGCAGCATCGGCGGAGAAGAAAAGAGTTGACGTTTCGAGTCCTCATGACCCTTCGACAGTATCATGAAATTTAGTGCTACTAAATAGCAGAAATTTTGTTTGATTTTCAGATAAGATTAATGGAGTTCCTTAGATGTGGCAATGTATGTTCTTGTAGCAAAAAGAGCTGAAGCAACATGCATAACAGAAATTTAATTCCATTACTTTTTTCTGCAAATTTTGATCTTCCTGCTCTAAGAAGATATTTCAGGAGATACTCCGAAAATTTTACTGAGTTTAAGACACAATCTGCTGCAGAAGTGTTTCTAACAACATTAGCAGGTTTAATCACATCTGTAGTACTCACATTGAGTCACTGGATGACAGTTACACTTTGAATCATGATATTTAAAGGGCCTTTTATATTGGTGTTGTGGTATTTGTACTACTCGTTCTTAAAGTGCAGTAAAGCCAAAAATACAATTTGTGGGAATTGCTAAGACTGGCATGAGGTTACGTGCTTTCTGGACCAACAATGTAAATGCCCTACTGACAACTAGATAATATTTCTCAATTCTCAGCATAAAATGTTATTTGTGAATTAATCAAAATCCTTTGCTTTGTGCTTTTTTGTGTGTAGCTTCCTGCTACATTAGTCATTTTCTCTCCACAATGTCTAAGAAGTCCAGTGGATTAGTAAATCATGCCCTTTAACTTCTGAAGTTATGCTATAACTGTTTTTCAGACACGTATTGATAGTATCACATGATGATCCAAAACATTTTGCACATTGCAGACATTAGGCTAATTGATCTAATATTTCCAAGTTGATGTCTCACTGCTGCTTTAAAAATTAATATAACGTTTGTTATTCTTCTGTCCTCAGGTACAATCCCCTGGCTTAAGTAACTCAAAAATTATGAATTAAAGTATCTCCTTTCTCACTTCTTCATGAATTTTTAAGTTATATTGTATTGGTCTTTATTGTAGATAATTTAATTTCTGTTGCCAGAAGACCCTGGGAAATTCCTGGATCGTGGCCAAGTTAGATTAGCACAGTTTTTTGTAGGTATGTCATATCTGAGCAATCTCCAAATTGTTGGTTGTGTGCTGGTGTCATAACTGTACTAGATGTGATGAAAGTGTAATACTTTTCATAACATTTTTCTGGTTTATTGTGAAGTAGGCTTATGGGTGTGATTATAGTTGGGTTTGTCTATATGATTTAATTACATTTGGAGTCAAATAGATTGCAAGATTAAAATCATCAAAAGAAGCTTGGCATAGAAATATGCTTGACATGATAAAGGGTAAACATGGATGCTGGCTTAGCATGTAAGGTATGAAGGGAATTTTCATTTTTAGATAAACGAAGGGATTGTCGGATTTCATAGGGATGTTAGGCTGTTTACAACTATCCATGTAAGAAAGGCTAAGGCATGCGTTTATTTTTTCCAAGGGTTACTGACAATATTGGCAACATGAAAGCTTTTATTTAATGAGGAAGATACAGTTGCAAAGACATATGGAACAATAGAATTTACATTTTAAAGAGAAAGAAACATATATAAAGGAGAATAAAAGGCTATGTGAGAGAAGGCCATGTGAAATCTAACAGGAGTATGTGAAATAGACTTCAAGAAGCCTCCAGCCATTTGTGCATAAGTCTGCTTATGTAAAGTAACTGAAGGTGGGGAAACCATTTGGAATTCCACTGTCAAGTGGGTACTGTGTTAACTTGTTGGTTCTGTTTAAATCTAAAATCTATTTTGGAATGTAGCCTTAAAAGGGGTGTGTAACTGGGAGTCAGGTCAGTTCGGAATTTTAAGATTTGTTATAGTAGTAAGTAATTGTAGTCATATGTATGTGCTTGGAATATTTTATTTTCTTAATAAATATTTTAATTTAATTTTTAAAATCTCTGAAGATCTTGGTGGACTCATTACATTTGAATTCAGTGCACACATCTTCACGTAATAAATACAAATTGCAAAACCATTGTGAAAGCGCAATCAAGTCTCTCTTGTGGATTTGGTCCATCTGCCACTTCATAACATAGAGCAAGTTGACCAGGGATGCTACGAGCTTGTAGCAATCTAACTTGGCCAATTACTGCCCTATTAGATCCCTCTCAATCATCGAAAAAGTAATGGAAGGACTCATCAATGGTGACATGAAGTGGTATCTACTCACCAACTACTTCCAGCGTTCAGATCATTCACAACTCTTCTGATAGTAAAATGACCCATTTCAAATGATAGTAAAGCCATTTAATAACCATCTCCAACAAAGAAAACAACAACCATCTACCCTTGATCAGGATTGCCAAGTCACACGCTATCTTGAACGTCACCATTGACCAGAAGCTGAATTGGGGTATCAATACAATGATTTCAAGTATAGGGGAATGATTGGCTTTCCTCCTGACCTCTTAAAGCTTTTCCAACACCAGCAAGTCAGGTAGACACTAGAAAACTTACAGTTTGCCTGAACGCATGCTGTTGCAACAATGCTGAAGAAGTTCAAACCATCCAGGATGGTGTGCTTTTACCATTGAACTGAATATCCATCACTGATACATGGGACTGGATTCCCATCCCCAGGGTCAGAGAAAGGTGGGGCCAAAAATTACCACGCTGAATGGCATGTCAGTTCTCCAGCTCCACCCCTTCTCCAGGCCATTCTTGCAGAGGTGGGATTGGGGCTAGCAGGGTACCCAAATGCACGTGGTGCATAGCTGATCGGGCTAATTAAAAGCCTAATTGGGCTGAATTAAAAGAGGTCAACGGGAAATCTTTTGGTTGGCCTCCAGGTTTCTGTAACAAAGGGGGCTAGTTTGGGTACCTGGAGGTGAGCACCCTGTGGCAGGCTGGGGAGGGGGTGCGGGCAGTGCTTCAGGCAGACCCTCCCTACCTGCCTGCCTACAAGAGCAGCTTCATGATGCCCTATAAAGGCCCATCTCCAATCAACTTTTTAATTAAGGAATTGAAAATGTTGGAGGACACAAGCACTCTCTCTCTAACTTACCTTTGGGAACATCCTGCTGCTCCTCTCATACTAGAGGGCCTCTGATTGGCCCTCCAGCTTCGAGAGCCCACTGCACTCTCAGAGATCCATTTGCACTATTTGAGGAAGAGCTGGGGACATGTCCCCATGTTCTGATTAATATTTATCCCTTAACCAACATGAATGAAACAGGTTATCTGGTCATTATCACATTGCTATTTGTGGGTATCTAACTGTGCATAAACTAACTGCTGTGTTATCTACATTTACAACTGCATTTCAAAAGTTTGTCACTGTAAAATATTTTGGGATATCTTGAAGTTATGACATGTACCATACTAATGTCTTTCTTCTTTCATAATCTACTTGTGTTTTAGAATACTGAGCAAATTTATTTGTATAGTTTGATAGAAAAATCTATTTTGTATTATTTTATATTCATTCATGGGATGTGGGAATCGCAGGCTAGGCAGATTTATTGCCCTTCCCTAATTGCCCTTGAGAAGGTGATGTTGTGCTGAATCCTTGAACCATTGCAATCTGTGCTGTTGGAACACCCACAGTGCTGTTAGGAAAGGAGTTCCAGAATTTTGACCCAGCAACAGTGAAGGAACAGCGATATAGGCAAGGATTTTACGACTCCTCCCGCCTGGCAGATATTATGGTCCCGCCGAACTAAATGGAGATTTAAATGGCTCACCACATTCGCCGGGGGGAGACACGCCATGGCAGGGCCATCAAATCCTGGCCATAGTTCCAAGTCAGCAAGGTGTGTGACTTGGAAGGGAGCTTGCAGGTGGTGGTGTTCCCATGCGTCTGCTAGTAATAATTTGTAATAATTCTTTTACAGCACATAGCCCAAAAGCTCTTCCTGACTTTTAATGTGGTATCTATGGACAATATAGTTCAAAAAAGTCCTTTCTACTACAATTTATCTTACTAGTGCCCTAGCTAGAACTATAAATAGTTATAGCATTTGACACATTTGTTTCTGCTGCCTCTTTGTTAGAGTAATCCCAAACAAATCCCACTGCCTTTGTCTCTCCCTTTAAGCTCTGTATCTTCTTCTGCTTCAAGTGCTTATCCACTTTCCATAAAAAGATGCATCAAATACTTTGGGGCAAAGTATTCAATGCTCTAATGATTTATACTATAAAGAAATTTCTCCTTACCTCATTCTTCATTCTTTTAGCAATGAGTTTAAATTATAATTGGCATTTCAGCCAGAGGAATTATCCCCCCCCCCAACCCAAACACCCAATCAAAATCCTTCATAATTTTAAAAGCCTCTGTTAATTCCTAAACTTCTCTGCTCCAGTGAACATCATTCCAATATCTCAGATCTCCCTTTATAACTATAGTATTTCATTTCTGGTTTCTTCCCAGTGAATCTTTGCTGCTCTCTATGGCTTTAAGTCTTTTCTATAATGGAATGCAATAACAATACTCTAACTGGAGTAATGTCACTTTATGCAAATTTATTATAAACTCTTTGCTATTGTACTCTGCTTCTATTGAAGAAAAAATAAAATGCCATGGGACCTTAATAGTTTATCCAAATACGCCACATTTTCAGGAAATGACTTAAATAACTCACAGGTTTTCCTGTTCATCTATACTCGCCATATTTTTTCCAATTTGTTGTTTATTTCATCTAAAATCATTAACTTACAGCTCTTTATACTGAATTACAATTTCCACCTTCCGCTGACCTGTCTATGTCCTCCCGTAGGCATGTGGCAAGACCCTTACTTTGTCTCATCAGCAAATTTTGATATCCATATTTCTAAATCCCAATTAGCTACATAAAATTAAAAACAAAAGTGAAGTCTGCAGCGCTCAACCAGGAATTAATCCTTTTAAACTTTTCTCAATGTGAGCATCACCCATTAACCCCAACCAATTGTTTCTTGTTTGTCAACAAACTTTCTCTTTGTGCAGATACATTTCATCTTCTATTCATCAGTGGGAAACGGAAATCAAATCATAATTCCCTATGGGCACACTTGTTTGAATAGACAGCTTTCTGTTTATCCTGATTGTCGACAATATTCATTTGTGAAGATTGTGTGCAAAAGCAAGATTGCATTTCATCACCCTATTTGCCTAAATGGAATGGGAATATTGAAGGCAATTATTCAACTTGTATATCAAGATTGTTGAAGCTGAGACTTCAAATAAAGGGACAATGCCAGCTTATTTGCCAGACTCAGTTCCTGGAATAGAATTCTCAATTTTCAGCTTTAATGCTGTCATAATGATTGCAACAAAAATGTCAAACAATGTTTTATTTTGTAAATTGTTTACAACTTTGTACTTACTGAGGTAAAAGTAATAAATATAGATCATCAGACAGACTTGATTACATCACTTGTGATCATATTGCATCATTTAATTTGCATCATATTATTGCCGCTAGGTCATGGTATAAATGGTAACTTGTCAGTGTTTCAAGTTATTAAAGGCAATGTCAACAGAGCACCTTCTTAAAATATCAAATCTTCTTTTACTCCTTCAAACTTTTTTAAGTGGAAACTGTGTTTATGAAATGGGTGCCATATATCCTTTTTAAAAAACCAGGTAACCCATGCAGTCACTCCAGTCATGAAAACATTATATGCAGTCATCAACATCTTTTGAAGCTAGTAAACAAACGGTAAAGTACTTGCCACTGTTAGACAATACCCAATGTGTAATATTTGTCATTGTTTAGTAGCTTACTTGAATCATTACTTCTTTAATTAATAACCAATGGCCTTACAGCACATTACAGCTCTATGTATACATATAAATCATGTCATTTAATCAATACCTTTCACCATCAATGTTCCTGTGCTGTTGGCTGACCCAAAATGGTTCTGGGCAATACAAGTGTAGCGTCCACCATCCCTCTTTGTTACATTAGCTATTCTGAGACTGCCATCCTCCAGAGTTATTCTTCTAAAAAAGAACAAAAAAAGTCAATAATTTTCCAGTCACTTATAGTAGATAACTGAATTGTCTTTTTCTCTCACATGCAGAGCACAATGATAGTGAGTGTTATTGGTGTATTAGCCAATTGTTACTCAAATTCAAGTTTAATTCTGTCATCTCATTTTTTAGCCAGTTCCATTTGTATTGGCTCATTATTCCTGCCCTTTACTTTATTTCAAAGTCAAAGCAGAGATTCATATGGATCTGACATCCGATGTGCTGAAACAACTCTGAAGTGTCTTAAATTTGTACCAAATCTTTCCTGTATATATAGTAAATGACCAGATCTGCAGGAAATGTGAGTGCACTGAGTTACAACATGTAACTGTATGAGACTACGGAGAAAGATTCCGTACGGCAAACCTCTTCCCCACCCCTGATCAATCTTTTCATAGACTCTACAAACCATTAATTCTCCTTAGGGAAAGAAGCAAACTACCATAAAGAAAGCTTTCAAGACCATAAAGCAGTTTGAATTTTCTCTCCAGCCATCAAGGGCCATCAAAAAAAATGTTATTCAGCTCAGATCATTTGCATTCTATAAAGGAAAATGGCCTCAAAAGATGTCATGGGAATCGCATCACCTATATCTTTCCTTGTACTTATAACCTGCAATCCAATTCCTAGCAAAATGTTCATTAGCTTTTTTTTTACAGGCATGAAGTGATTTTGTTGGAAATTAGGTCCATATATCTACCACACTGTGGGGAAACATTGTCTTCTTAGTTCCAGTCTGACATCAGGCTTGTTAATTCTGGACCTATCTCAAGTTCGAGGAGTGCAGTTCAAGGGAAACACTCTGTATCAATATTTTCTGTGGATTTCAACATTTTAAAGATGAGGCCAACATTCTCTCTTGATAGTCATTTGCTTCTTTGCTATCTTGTTAACTCTGAATCTTCACTCATAATTTGGAGTTGTAAATTTTACATTCAACCATATCAATTTTCTTTGAGTCTTCTCCAGCTTATCATTGGAAATGCCACATATAAACATGGCTTTTCCCTTGATCTATATGAGGTTGGAATATTATTTCTGACTTTTTATGATATTTCTTCATTGTTATATTTTTGGATGGTCAACCTTGCTGATAACAGCTTCAGGAGATTACATTTTACTCCTTCCAATTTCTTGCTCTGCTTTCCTGAAGCTGCCCATTCTGCCAGATACAATTGGCACAGGCAGAAGTTTGATGCCTCAACCAAGTAACCATTGTCTGTGTGTGAATCAAGACATTGTTTGCTGGTTGGCTATTTGGCAATGGCAGCTTTCACAGCTGGGACAAAATCCAAGTCCACAAACAGTTCCACTTTTTATTGGCAGACGAGTCTAGTTAGCAAATCTGCCTTTGTCTCCTTTAAAAATTAACTTTGTGGAACTTCACTCTCCATCTTTTCAAAACTCATGTTAATTCAATTATTTTCCCCAGGAAATCTTGTATCATAGCATGGATGTAGCAAACTATGCAAGACTAACCAAGAAAATGTATTAATTTATCTCAACTGATGTTCTCTTCCTGAATCACACAGACAGCTGAATGCATAGGTTTTTATGAAAGTGGCAATACTGGTACCTACTGCTTCTTACCATTGAAGGCATGCTTTTATATCAGATTTACTCAAAGTTTCATGGGTCACTCTGTTCTTTGTCTTTTAGTGCCTATGATGGAATCTAACTTGCATTTCAGTGCTCCACAAGAGACCGACCTTATTGACATCCCAGTTTCAACGTTGTTGTAGATATCAGTTGAACGACTTGTTCTAGGATCAGGAGCCCAATGGAACATAGCCAGCTGATAGCTGCAGGCAATAAGCAACCTTCTTTTCCCAGTGTGTACTGTTAAAAATGTTGTTCCTTTGCTTAAAGTGACACAACTGGCAATAAGTGGGTTCAAAGGCAACTTTGCCCTTTGCTCCTGTCAGTTTCTTCATTTTACTCACAGTAGAGAACCTGTGACATGCATCTCAGCTGAAATCAGCAGAGTAGAACATCTTCCACACATAATATCTCTCTTGTGTTTCTGATCCGGGTCTGAGCTATGGTTACAGTTGAAGCCACCTAGGACTGTCTTGCCAAAGCTTTTACTTTGTTTCTTCAGCACCAAAGATCTATGCTTCCAAAAGAAAGCAGACAATGTTAGAGCTCCCCAGAGCCACTTTTACTTTGACTTACTCTGAGGGGGCCAGCTCAAAAGCATGTGAACCTTCTGCATGACCTGTTCTGTAGCAACATTTGTTGCCATTATGCACTGTGGTAGCCAAATACAGAAGGGCTGCATGGTTGTTCTAGCCTTTCCAGGCCAAACAAAATTCCGAAATGTTCTTGCAAAATAGTTCTGTTTTACAAAGTGCATTCTTGGAATGTGGGCATCATTGGTAGGGTCATCATTTATTACCTATGTTTAATTGCCCTGATAAGGGGGTGGTGGGCTTTTATCTCAATCTGCTGCAGCGGCTTGATACGTCTGAGTGATTACTAGGCCACTTCAGAGGGTAATTAAAAATGCGATGAAGTCACATTAAGGTAGACTGAAAATGGACAATGAATTTTCTCCTTCACTAAAACACCTGCACAGTCACTTGTCTCCCATCCTGTCTCACCTCCAATAATCGGTACAAATAGTTATGAATTTCTTTGTCTCTAGGATTGAGATCAACTATGTAGCTGCCCCCGGAGCTACCGCATCCTGCTATGGCTGAACTCTCCTGTTTACTCCCACAACCATGTTTCAATCTTTCTATCAATTGGAACATTTTCTGCGTTGTTCAGTTTGATTTCCTCTTTTCCTTCCCCTCAGCTGAAATTTCTGTCGTTCCAAATAGTAGCAAGACAAGAATGCAAAACTCAGGTAGAGTACTGTATGCAGTCCTGGTCACCGCATTACAGGGAGGATGTGATCAGACTAGAGGGGGTAGAGAGGAGATTTACAAAAAAAATTCCCAGGAATGGAGAATTTTAGCTATGAGGAAAGATTTGGAACCCTGAGGTGGTTTCTTCAGAACAGAGGGCACTGTGGAAAGATTTAACTGAGGTGTGTAAAAATGAGGGGGCCAGAACAGCATGGATAGGGAGGACTTATTTCTAGTAGCAGTGAGGTTTATAACCAGGGGACATAGATTTAAAGTAATTGACAGAAGGATTACAGGGGTGTTAAGGAGATTTCTTTTTAGCCAGAGATTAATGGGGGTCTGGACTTTACGGACAGGAAGGGTGGTAGAGGCAGAAACCCTCATTATATTTAAAAAGTACTGGGATTTGGACTTGAAGTGCCTACAGGACTATGGACCAAGAATAAGTGGGATCAGGCAGGATAGCTGTTTTTCAGTTGGCACAGGCACAATGGACTGAAGGGCCCCCTTCTGTGCTATAGATTTTCCAGGGGGAGAATTATTCCCCCGTTAGGGGTGTTGTGTGGGGGGCGGGTGTTGACCCAATCGGGTCTGTGCTGCCATTTTATGTGGGGGTCCAATTTTCCCACCCAGCGTGACATGTGCCTGGAAGTGCTGAGCGTTCCCTGTGCAGGGGGTGTGGGGGGTGCGAGGGGGGGGCGATGGTGGTGGTGGTGGGGGGTGGGGGGTGGGAGGACGGTTCCCTGAGTCAGGGTCTGTGTTCTTTTGCGCACATGCAGAAATCTCCCTGAGGCATAGATTAATTTCCTCAGGGAGATTAATTTCATCATGAAAAATTGAATAAAATAATTTTAAAAATATTGAGACATGTCCCCTCATGTGACAGTGCCACATGAGCTGGGACATGTTTATGAATTTTAGTAAAAAAAATTAAGTTATAAACACTTCATGAAACCTCATCCCTCCTGTGGATGAGGTTCCATTAAAAATGCGAAGGTCGCCTGGGCTCCTCGCCTGCCCACCAACCTTAAGGTTGAATGGACAGCTCAGTTTATTTGTTTAATTAATATTTAAATGGCCTTAATAGGCCTTTGACAGTTCAGCAGTCAGCTGTGTGCCTGCAGAACTGAAAATCTAAATGACGCGAGATGGCGTCAGGACGGCCGCCCGACGTCAGTGCTCGTCATTTTACACTTCGGCGAGCAGGCCCAGCCCCCGCTTGCCGAGCTGAAGATTCAGGCACAGGTTTCTGAAGTGTTTCCTGTTGGGAAAGTAGAAAGTTTCTCTGTCTGTTTGTGAGGAGTGATGAACCCAAATGTCTCAGTGAGGGTGTGTGAGCCCAATCAGTAGAAGCTGGGTTGCACAAAGGGTCCAACTTGGGATGAAGGACCTTTATCTGAAGTGATAACCTATCTTTGCTCTTCAGAGCTGTTGAGAGATTTGCTGTATATTTCCAGCATTTTCTATTTTAGCTTAAAATATTTAGCCTTCTTAAATTTTTTTATTGCAGCACTTTGAGCTAGATTTATTCAGTAAATCAGCAAGATTGAAAAGGAAGTGTATTTATAAAGTGGCTTATCATATCCTCAGTAGATCTCAATGCACTTCTCAATGAATGAATTCCTTTTAAAGTGTAGTCACTGATGTATTGTTGACAAATGCAGAAACCATTTGTGAATAGCAAGGTCCATCAAACAGCAAATGAGATAAATGACCAGTTAATCTATTTTTGATGGTGTTAATTGAGTGTCATCACAAATCAGGACCCCTGTGACTGTAGAATTTGCAGGAGCTCTGAACCAAATCTTCTTCTTGTGCCCTTTTAAACACGTGAGCCAGATCAATGTATTAATATGTTTTGTGTTGTGACAGAAACCAACAACACATAAAAAAAGTATGCTGATGCACTGAACTGGCTCAGATTTAATTTCTAATTCCCCTAAATCTGATTCCAAAATGAAAATCTTTTGTAATATTGACATCATTATTTGCCTCCCCTCTCCTGTGTAGGCTGCTTCAATGGAGACCCATAGGGATAAGCTTTGATTGGAAGTTTTCCTAACTTTGGCAGAAAAGCAGAAACTCCCGAAAAACAGACTAATTGCTGTTTATGCTAGTTCTCATGAATCTGAATTTAGAGCAATCAAGCAGTTTAACTCTGGTGGAAATTCAACCCTCCATCTCTGTCTTCTCCAAATCAACATTCTTGCTGGGCCACCGAATAACAACGTAAAATAACAGTATGAATGTGGAGTATGAGGGGTAGCTGTTGCAGATTCTCCCACAGCTGGTTAATTAGATAAAGGAGTCTTAAAATAGTGTTACTGAGAGAAAAAAGGCTTTTATACCATGCGTATTACCTATTTATTTGTGTACAAGTCATAGCTAATTAATGCTAATGACCATGCTGCAGTTTATTTAATCACAATCATTTCAAATGGGCTGCTCATGGCTCTCTGTAGCTTTAAATGGCAAAGTTATAACACAGGCAATTTTCAAATCAATGGAGAAGAAAACCAGGGAGGATGTAATACAGGTGCTCGTGTACTACCCAATTAAAATTATCCATTTGATTTACTTAAGTATCCTTCAAATTCATTTAAATAGTCAAGAGAATGTGTGTGGTTATAAGAAAGGGAGCTGTGCAGGGAGATTTTATTCATTTAAGTAGGTTATTCACTTGTTCAACATTCATTTAATTGGACTTTATTTCTCTTGTGGGCACCCTTTGTACGAACACACAGGACATGCTTTAATATTCTTTTGAGCTTTTCTCCAATACCAAAGTTACACTACGTTTTTCATTTCTATTCATATGTAGCTTAATATTTTTAATATCTCCAGTGGCATTGCTCATTGAAAAAATGCAGTGTTAGCACTTTATGCACTTTTTTGGTTCCTTTTTGTTTTTTGAATAGCTTCCACAGAATTAGTATCCCTCATTCTTTTTTGCTTTCTGTATCCATTTCACAACGTTATTTTCTTATTTTTCTGTTTTGCTAATTCATTCATTATTTCCCTCCCTTTTCCACATCAAGCAGTAGATTATTAGGAGGGAAAGCCCAAAAGCTAGAATTTAGCTGTGGCAATGGAGCAGAAGGCCAATTCAAGGATTTTGTGAGTGAGGCAAACCTGTGATATGGGTAGGTGGAGCAGTGACACTTGCAAGCAAAAATAAAGAGGGAGAGTGGTAAATTGTCATGGAGTGACTCGTTGAAATAGACAATTCAAATGGGTTGCTCATGGCTCTTGGTAGCTTTAAATAGCAAAGTTATAACACAGGCAATTTTCAAATCAATGAAGAATAAAACCAGGGAGAATGTAATACAGGTGCTCAAGTACTAGCCCTGGTGAAGGAAAAATGGGAATATCATTACATCCAAAGGCTTTCTCGCACTGAAGAATGCAATTGGTTGCAATTCTTTTAATGGGATTTAATTTTGCGAGTGATAGAAAAGTATACTATGGAACTGGGCTCTTAAAAAATTGCTGGGACCTACTCAAAACGAGGCTTCCAGGCAGTCATTTTTAGTGAGTCCTGTCAGTTTTAATTTTGTTTTGCAGCTGCCTTCCCATGAAATGCATTTAAGAAAACTGGTGCTACTAGCACAGCGCCAAGCAAGGAAATGATAAAAGATAATTTTTGTATCAAAGCATTCCAGTCAGTAATGTATTTGCTGAAAACTTTTCCATTAATGCTGTTCACTCATTTTTATACGGTATATTCTCAAGCGAGAGATTGACGACCTAACAATAACGACTGATTAAGTTCAAAAGAGAAAAGTTGCTTTTGCAGAATATTGATATTTGTGCTTAATGAATATAATGGTATTCTCCTGATATTGCAGACTAAGCAATGGTTATTCAAATTCTCCACAATAACACCCAAACGGCATAGTTACTAAAGGAGTCTTATTAAGTTCAGTCAAAATAAACAAACTAGAAGAGGAAAGCAAGTCTTGATCTCAAAATGGGTGCCAGTACCACAGTAACAGCACCAACCTCAGGCAAGTTTCCCAAAACAAACTATCATACTTCAAGAAAATGACTTGAGTGGTAATTTTTCTTTTTGTAATAATAATTACAGCAGCATTGTGCATGTTTGCAAATACAGTTAACACAACAGAACAAAACATGAGTGCTGTAAAAGCTTACATGAATATAGGCCACTGAACTTAGTGAAGCTGCAAATACACCCCCTCATATATGAACCTACATCCAAAAGCAGGAAACAAATCCACACAATCTGAAATTAGCTCAGCAGCTATACTTATAATTGGTGTCAGGCACAACCAAATGTTAATCCAGGTTCTATGTTTGCATGGTCAAAATGATAAAAACATTCAGTTTTGTTGCACTGGATTGCAATTATAATGGTCACTCTCTGCGTGCTAAGTTCCAGATGTACTTTTACCAGGATAGCATAGAGCAAAGAATAAGTCTTTGGCTGCAGGGAGGGAGGGTCATTCAACTGCAGCTGACTGAGGTTTTATTTTTCACTTCTTTTCAGAGAAAATGTCAGTAATTCTAATTACTTATAAGTTTCAATTTTCAATTGGCACAATTTCCAAACAGAAAACTTTAAGCAATGCGTTTCAGTTAGCATCGTGACAACATAAAATCAGTGAATCACATTGTGTCTGTAATCATAATTGCTAATGCTCCTTGAGCAGCTAACAAGGTGTGTAAACAGAATACATGTTGAAAGCACACATCTTATGACAAAATTATGAAACTTATTTTATTAAGGGCTTGACAACAAACCATATCACAGAAAAATAGTCTTTTTGGTGCAGAAAGAAAAATTGTAATTGTTAAGGATCCATGCAAAAAATACATGCTGCAATGACACAGAGAAATGTTAACAAGATGCAACAAGGAAGGCAGTACAAGTGAAAATAGCCACCTCATACTAATTACATGCCACATGCCGTGATTGTAATGAAAAAATACTAAAAGCAGGAACTTCCATAAGTCAAATCACACTATATTAACTCATGCTGTTCTTATATTTAAAGAGAAGCTCATACAGAATACTAAAACACAAAGGGGCCGTAAAATGTGGCAAGCCATTCAAAACTCTGTTGACTTCGACGGGAACAGAAGATCCTACCAGAGGGAGGGGCTGTAAAATTCCAGCCATAGAGGAATGAGTGATGATCAATTTAAGTGAAGTCATCAATAGATTTTAGGTCAGAATTATTTATTTATTTGGGAGGAAAAACAGTATTGTCATGGATGCATCAGAATCCAAACTCTAAAACAGATTCATGGCTGTTTTCAACGTCCGACAATTAACAATCCAAAGGGAAGGTATTGTTATGATTCCCGTAGAGACTGATCATTTTTCAAATGATATTTGAATGCCCAGTGACTGTCCAGAGGATCAAATAACAAGATTTCAAGTTTTGAGACTTTTATGTAACAAATAAATTAGAAGTGTTAGAAATTTGAGGTTTTATAAGATCATTATGTTTTGGGACTGTGTCTTCAATTTATGGTAAAATGAAGGGGGTCATATGGCCTGTTCTGAGGTCTGCCTAACCACAGGCTTCAGTGACATGGCTGTTAAAGATTAAAGGGAGGCTGGGGGTTGTTTTGCTCAAAAGAACATGTAATGTGTTCACACTAGGAGACAATAACAACAGCATCTGTGTTCACAGTGGTGAGACTGCTAGTCTTCAAAGCCCCAGGGAGGTGTTGAGAATGTCATGTTGCAAACTGTTATGCTTTAAGCTACCCATTTACTTCCAAGATAAGAGAGAGTTATGGGGTGGAATTTTACGCTGGCGTGATTTTACAGTCCCACCGAAATCAATGCACTTTTTAACGGCTCGCTGCATTTTACGACCATAGGCCAGCCCCCGCCAAAACAGGTCTGTAAAAATTCTGTTTAGGGTCTCAAGGATTGCTATTTAGCATTTCTACCTGGTTAGCAGGTCCAGATGATTCACCTTGCTATGGATCTGGGCTTTGAGAGGGGAAGGGTTTCTAAGATATCCCTGAAACTCTTGGACAAAGTTCGTCTGCCAGGACCTGGGAGAGAGGGAGCAGCTAGAGGCCGAAGGTCTCTCTGCTTCACTATGCAGGAATGTGGATAGGAGCTCACACTCGGATTGAAAAGACCAAATTTGTGAGCAATTGAAATGAGGCAGGGAGATTTGCCTATCTTCTGCTAGGGGGAGAATTGTCAGGAAAAGCCTTCACCATGAAAGACAGTTCTGGGGTTAAAAGTTGAGAGCTGAGAATTGCTTTGGGCTGCATCCAAGAAAGCCGATGACTACTTAAGGGACAGAGTAAACTGTAGCCATGAACAGGGATTTTTGGTTGGGTTAAAAGTAAAACGGGAGAGTTCTGTTCTGTAGTTTAAAGTATAAGTTGCATACAAAACTAGTGTTTAGTTAATAATGTTTTTAGTTTGTTTGTTACAGTAAAATTCTTAACATGTGAAATAATGTTGTGTCATCCTTTCAGCTATCAAACTGCAAGCTCAGATTTCTTTTTTTTAAGTTCTTGGTGTCTATGAGTATCAACAAAAACAATATTAATTAACTGCTAAAAAAAACAAAAAAAAACAAAAAAAACTGCGGATGCTGGAAATCCAAAACAAAAACAGAATTACCTGGAAAAACTCAGCAGGTCTGGCAGCTTCGGTGGAGAAGAAAAGAGTTGACATTTCGAGTCCTCATGACCCTTCGACAGAACTTGAGTTCGAGTCCAAGAAAGAGTTGAACTATTTCAACTCATACAGAGCGGGAAAGTGTGAATGACCCAAAAGCTGCAGGTGTTTATCAAAAAAAAATGTCTCTAGGGTTTTCTCTAGGGGCAAGGGTAGGTGGAATGACATTTTTCCATTTAGTCTTGGTGCATTTTCCACATTAAAAGCAAAATATATGAGTAAGTTCCTATTTTGTCAATTGTATACCCAATACCTTAGGAGAAATTAGAGCTAAGTCATTTAGGAGTGAAATCAAGAAGCATCCTTTTCACTCAAAAGCTTAGTAGAAATCTGGAGCGTATTTCCCCAAAGGTCTGTGGTTTCTGGGTCAATTAAAATTTCCAAGACTTCAGTCAGGTAAAGTTGCCAACCCTCCCAGGTTGGCTGGGAGTCAGCATTAACCTTTTAGTGGCCAAAGAAAGCATTCCGGGAGATTTTAAAATCCTGTTTTAAGCAAATCAGTGGGAAAAGTTTTTCCCCAGTCGGGGTGGGGGGGTTATGCGAGGGCGGACGCCCCCCAATCGGGGCCGCGCCGTCATTTTATGTGGGTGGGCCAATTAAGGCCTGCCCATCGTGATGCTCACCTGGAAGCACTGAGTGCTCCCTGTGTGGGCGGGGGGGGTTGCTTGAGTCGTTTCCTGCGCTCTTTCACGCATGCACGCGGAAGAGCGCAGAAATCTCCCTGAGACGCGGATGTGCCTCAGGGAAATTAGTTTGACATGTGTAAATTTTAATAAAGTAGAAAACATTTTTTAAAACATGTCCCCTCATGTGACACTGTCACATGAGCTGGGACATGTCAAAGAATTAATGTAAACATTTTTATTAGATTTTAAAACACTTCATGAAACCTCATCCTGCCCGTGAATGAGGTTTCATAAAAAATGCAAAGGCCGCCTGGGCTCTTCACTGCCTGCCAATCTTAAGGTTGGACAGGCAGCTCGTTTAATTGAGTTAATTAGGTTTTAAATAGCCTTAATAGGCCTTCAGCTGCACGCCCGCCGAACTGAAAATCTAAATGATGTGCGGTGATGTTGGGGCGCCCGCTCGATGTCACCACGCCTCATTTTACGCATTGGCGAGCAGGCCCCGCCCCCACTTGCCGACCGGAGAGTTCAGCCCAGTATTTCTAAGCTACAGCTGGATCTGACATAGCGCTACCCAATGAAATTTAAATCCTAAACTGGGAAAAAAGAGCCAGGAGGAATGACCCCAGTTGGCTGGGACTTTTGGCAGGCTGTGGTGGAATTGGTGCTGATCTGAATTTCACTGAAAGATGATGCCCTGCTTTAAGCATCAGTCTGCTGGGTCACACTTGATGTAACTGTGCATTTTCAGGTAAGAATACTCTTGCATTGAAAAGAAAATAACAGCCCTTCGAAAAGGAATGGATTTTACCTTTTAACAGACGATAAAATGTTTAAGTCTGATTAACTTCAGTATCTGTTGACAGTGATGGACAAGCGTAGAGCGAAGTCTGTGCAGTGTTCCTGAACTTCTAGGATAGGGTCCGATCAGGGCCATGTGTAACCATTGAGTGAACTTGGCTGAGTGCAGCTGTGAGGGAGAGGGACAGTGAGTGGAAGGTGGTTTGTACCTGCCTATCTACGTATGTACATAGATAGATTGAATGACGGAGAAGTTACTGACAACAGACCTGTAATTGCCCATTTCACCACCAGGCACATTGACTATGATGGTTTCCACTAGGATCTTGACCGGCATGGATCAAAATGGCCAAAGCCCCACACGGGAATGGAGATGATGGGAGGGAAACAGCGGCTCCAATGCCCCCACCCCCGTCCCAGTCCCAGCAGCGCCAACTGACGGGTTGCCGAGGAGTGGGGAGGAAGTCGGATCCATAATACCGGATGTCAACGGTGCCAGCTCAAACCTTCCTGGGCAGCAGCCAAGAGTGATTCCCGCTCTGCTTCCAGGGCCAGGAGCCATTCGCCGCCCCACTGCTACCGAGCTGCAGCTGATGATCCCGAGGAGGAGCGGCAGACAGGAGACGATGAAAAAATCTCATGCCTGCAATGATCTGCTAAATCCTTCTAATCTTTTTTTCAAAATTCTTGCTTTAAAATAATCCCAATTTCACTCAGAAGTCTTTGAGTGACATAATTTCTGCTGACATTCGCCAGAATATGAGCAGTCAGAGTTGGCAACCCTACTGTCAGGTAACGGTATCAATTGATATAGAGCAAAAGTGGGTGAATTGAATTGGAGCACAGATCAGCCATATTCTAACTGAATGGTGGAATAGGCTTGAGGGGTTGAATATTCCTGTCCCTCCTTTAGTGACCTTCACTACCAGAGGTGGTACAATACAGATGGCTAACTGTCTTTACAAATCACTGTAGATCAGTTGTGTAGCTCGATTCCAGTTTCGCTTTGCAGCCTGAACCTTATTATGCTGGCATCTAATTATGTTGTGTTAGAGTCACTGCCTAGGGTTGTTTGTTCTGAGAGTTGCACGTGTCTGAAGTCTGCCTCCAAACTACCTTCCAATGCTGTTTGTGCTGCATAGAGATGGCTGATAAATGGATGCTGTATGCTAGAAGACTCCTCTGCATGAGTCACTTCCAGCAGCATGGAGGTGATACTTTGAAATCCCACCATTCCATAGACAATGTTCAAGCTTGCTTTGGTCTTCAGTGCTAATTTTCATTCATATCCCTTCTGCAAAATTCTGCACGAGTTCTTAGGACTGATCTTTAATCAAGCTTTTATGAGGGAAAAGCTGCTATTTCTCAGAACACATTTTTGAATAGGAGCAATGATCAAAGCAGAGGGAAAAAACAAAATGGGCTAGTAAATCATTAGCAATTTGTACTGCTTATGAACTCCCATTTACAAACATGTAGTTTGTCATTAAAATAATTCATCAGATCAAAATGTGGCCCATTGTGTCTGGCATAAGAAGTGCCTGAATCAAATTTAAATAAATGCATTTTACTAAGAAGAATCGACGCATTAGGAACACAGTAGCAGTGGAATGAAAGTGAGAGTAAAAAGGTGGTCAAACATGTAGGTTCAACTGTTGGAGGGAAACTACAGTTTAGGGTTAACAAAGCCAAGAGATCAATTGTAATGCAACTTCAACAAAACAACACTGCAGTAGCAAAAAGGTTGTTTAATACTGTGTCATACAGGTTCAACTCAGGCATAATGGAGATTGTACAACTCGCCCAGTTGTCCAACTGTCCTGCAGTCCATTAAAATGCTCATTAGTTTGCAGTCTGTGCCTGAGAGGTGAAAAGTTCAGGAACACTTTGATGCCTCTGTGTTGCTTGGGTGGGCAAATAAGCATGTCAACGTCACTGCGTCTGAACTGTCTCAGCTGCGGAGGAATGGTCATTTTATTCAAGGTTTCCTGAATGCGTGGCCCCTTCCCTCCCCCACACCTTGCACGTGCTTGTGCACTACCATCAAGCACAGTGCAGCCCTTGGCCCCCCAACTCACCTCAACTGCACTGCAGCCCTTGCCCTCCCCACTCCCCCCAAGTCGCTTCAACCTTGAAATCCAACAGGTGACATTGGCGAGCACTGCGCAACCTTACTGTGCACTCACCTCCAAGTTCCCCTCAAAGTGCAGCCTGCCAAGTGAATGCCTTACATATACTGTTGTGAAACATGTCGCCGTGATTGCACGCCAACTGCTGGGAGGATCCAGTGTGGGGTGATGATTCCACAAGCTGGGCTTATAATGATATTGCAGTGAGGTTCCTGACATCGGACGGTGGGAACCGTGGCCCACCATTGACAGGCAGAGCAGACGACTGCAAACTGGTTTCACGATGTCGTGAAACCAATTTTTGGCCTCCTCACCATATTCTCTGCTCACGCTGCCGAACACAACTGATGCCAGCCGGCACAGAAAATTCCGCCCTTAGTCTCTCAGTGTCAGAGTCTTGGGATCAATCATAACTCACAAAACCAGCGTTAAAGAGTCTAAAAATGGGGTCAGTTGGGTTATCATTCTGTTAGCGTTGACGGTCTGGTTGCCGACATTTTAAAAGTGGCCCAACAGTAGACAACCAGACCATCCATCTGAAATAGATGGTAGGCCTCCTAATGATATACTTAGGACTCAGGTTGCAATTTTAAGGGTCACATGGGCATAACATGTACCGTAGATGCTCAAGCCATGTTTACTGGCTTTGAACAGTTTAGACAACTGTCCATTAATGGCTGGCTGCTCAGGAAATGTCACAAAGTTTTTTTTATGCTTGTACATTCTTGGAGCTGGAGTTGTCCTACTGACTGCACAAAAATGCTCCTGTCAGCCCATAGTCACCTCTGCAAACCTTCCCAGGATCTAACTGCAGCTACCACAGGTGTCTCAGCCAGCCAACGTTCCCCTAGCCCTTAATCAGTGAATTATCTTGGGCTCAGCAGTCAGATTCAAATAAGGAGACACCTCCACCAATGGAACAGGTGTGGCTGGCCAGCTGGCACATTCCCCTGGTTGGTCACACAAAAGTAAAATCTACATGCTTGACTTTTATCTGTGGGTGATTAGCACCATAGCTAGTGTTTCCTCATGGAATTTGTAGCCTGACTTAAATAATTTATATTAATAATAAGTTATACATCTAAGCAGGAAATTGGTTCTAAAAAGGTTTTCCCAATTTATAAGCCCATGAATGTGATCATTTATTTGTGTTGAAAAACTTACCCTTTCAACAAAAGCAATCTGCATTTACCTTGGGGTTCTTACTTAAGTAGAATTGGGTGTAACTACAAATAACTTGGATAAACATTGTTCTATAATTTATAGCTTATACAAATCATAATGTCCTTTGATCACAAATATCAATACCTTAGTCCTCAGAAAGGCAAGCTAGCATATTCACATTCCAATGTAATCTTTGCTTCACTACAGCCATTCTACAAGTAGTTACCATAAACAAAGTTAGTTTGAGAAAATAAACTAAAGGTTATTTAAAATCTAAGAGCAATCTGAGGCAAATGTGGTTTTCCAAATTCAAGAATCAGTGCTGGAAAATCTTGGCAGAGTTTGGAGTATCTTCTGGCTTCCAATTTCAAACTGGCTTTCAAAGAAAGCTGTTATTGGTTGAAATTCTACTTCATTATGCATCCACAACCGGGAGGAAAGAGGGATGGGTGGTGGGTGAAATAAGGAAATTGCAAATAATGATACCTATGTTCATTGTTATAGGTTACAATTCTCTATGAGATTGATTTCCTTCATGCTAGGACAAGATTTCAAGTCCAATTGCTGGACTCAGAGACTAAATTGGGTAACTCCCAAAAACAGGCACAAGGATCGTAATGCATAATTACCCTGTATTCATTCAATGTAATGCGTACAGACAATGCTAGCTGAGTGCTTCAGCAGGGGGCCCAACATGGTTATTTTCTAGCATTGCTTAAAGCTGGCCTGTACTTCTTAAAGGAAGATGCATTTTGGCTGCTGAAGGTACTGACAGAATTCAGAATAGTGCTGTGCAACAAAGAAGAGTAATTGACCAAGAGAGGAAGCATGCACCACAGTTTTCCAACACTGCACTGGAACTCTTGATGGAGGACGTGGAAAGGAGGACACACATCTTCCATCCATTGGTGGGGGAGCAGGAGGCCATCCAGACAGATGATGAGAAGGCAGCAGGAGCTGAAGACCATGAGTTAAGCCCTGTGGGATTTGGATGCAGAACTTGCAATTGAAAGGAGTTTAATGATCTCACATGAGCAGCCAAGGTCAATGAATATATTTCAAATGCCATATTCTAACATATGCACCATTAGACTCAGCCACTGTTCAATGCACCACACCTGGGTCAACCATTTACCAACAGTCTCTATAGTCAGGGGTCATATCTGACATTCATATGCGTCACCCCACATTCACAAACTTAACACTTATGCAAATTTCACACCACATCTCACAGTAAAATATCTGCTTTTCACCATGAAAGTCACATCATTAAACATATCGTGCAACACTCACTGATACACTTTCCTCTCTCTTGTGGAAAAGGTGGCACACAAACACAGACAGCACAGGAGAGGCATGTTGGCATGTCCTAACCTCCATGGAAGAGACAGAACTGGCCATTATCGGAATGGCCATTGCTGGGGCTGTGGCTAGTGGCAGAGGTGAAACCATCAATGATGGCTGTATCCTCATACTTAATCCTTCTTCTCACAGCTTACTTTCCTTCAACGCATAACGTCTTCTGATTTTCAAGTTGCAGATGATGTAGCATGCACTTCTCAATTTCCCTTCTCCCCTTACAAAAACTTTACCCTTGTCTCTTTTTAGATTCAGATATACAAGAACTACAGTCTGGTCCGGCAGTGGAGGAAGCCTTAGAGAATAACCTAAGTACAGATTTTGCGTATGTGCATTCACATAGTCAATGTGTTTCAATGTTTCAAGGTACTTCATTGTTTGCGGGATCAGTACATGATGAGTTAAAATAGTTTTCAGCTCCGCTGAAGAGGGATGCTTTGTAAAGGATGAGAGCCAGAAGAAATGCAAATGTCACCTGTCCATATCTTGAAGGCCTGGGACATATTGTTTGGTCAGTGTTTATAGTAATAAACCATGTTGACAGAATAATTGGGAGAGTCTAAGGACATTGGTGAATATTCTTGGCTCCATGTTGTATATCTGAAATCTACATTGTGGGTTTTTTAGAGTTCTTAGTGAATGATGAACTCAATAACAAAGAGTTAACTAATGAAAGGGATTTTTAAAATTCATTTACAGTATGTGGGCTTTGCTAGCTGGGCCAGCATTTATTGCCCATCCCTAGTTGCTCTTGAAAAGGTAATGGTGAGCTGCCTTCTTGAACCACTGCAGTCCATATGGAGTAGGTATACCCACAGTGCTGTTAGGAAGGGAGTTCCAGGATTTTGATCCAGCAACAGTGAAGGAACGGCAATATATTTCCAAGTCAGGGTGATGAGTGACTTGGAGGGGAACTTCTAGCCGGTGGTGTTCCCATCTATATGCTGCATTTGTCCTTCTAGATGGTAGTGGTCGTGGGTTTGGAAGGTGCTGTATAAGGAGCCTTGGTGAATTCCTGCAGTGCACCATGTAGATGGTGCACATATTGTATGAAAACAAAAAAACTGCGGATGCTGGAAATCCAAAACAAAAACAGAATTACCTGGAAAAACTCAGCAGGTCTGGCAGCATCGGCGGAGAAGAAAAGAGTTGACGTTTCAAGTCCTTATGACCCTTCGACAGAACTTGGAAGTTCTGTCGAAGGGTCATGAGGACTCAAAACATCAACTCTTTTCTTCTCCGGCGATGCTGCCAGACCTGCTGAGTTTTTCCAGGTAATTCTGTTATTGTTTCACATATTGTATGATTTGACTGAGAAGTCATGTTGGATTGTGTAACACAAGCTTGTTAAAGGCAAACAATCTGATTCTACAGTTGTGTTGACTGATACCTGTGTTTAAAGTAACAAAAGTAAATAGTATGGGCAGACAGTTGAAGAAGACATGTGGTGAAATAACAGACACAAGTGTTCTGTAACCAGGGTGGGGGGAGCAAGGATAGTGCAGGTGTCAGCTCCCTGGAGAGTGAGGTCACACACGCGTTCTGATGAAGAGAACTCAGATAAAGACTTTGATGGATCAAGCTAAAGAAAAGGGCTGGTGTGTGCACAGACAAAATGTTTGGTGCATTGGCAATAATGCCAAAAAATCTTGCAGTGAATGCCAAGGAGCATGGAGCAGTCCAGCGCTAACTTGTTACAGAGCTTTACACGGAGCCGGCAGCCCACCCTTTCCAGCATGAAAGAAGTGGCCAACTCCATCAACCCCCTTTTGAAGCCATCATGATGCAGAATCTGATGGCTGATGGCTTCCATTGCAACACAAGCAGCTTTCACCAAAATCTGTGTGTTGCAGTGGAAGCTCTAGGTGATGTTATACAAGCTCAGCTTGCTGCCATGCAAGCTCAGACTGCTGCCATTGTGATTGCAATACCTAATGTACAAAAGGCCTTGCAGTGTTTCACAACAGTCCAGCAATCTGTTCTCCAACAGATTACCAGGATTGCTGAGGGAGTATCTCAGGTAAATGGTAATGGATCCAGGAAGCATGAACTTCCTGTACTTTCTCAGGATGACAGCATTCATGAATCAATACCATTCAGCCAGTGTCCCTGCTATTGGCTGCCCATGTCAGGATGATGCATCTGCAGCCTGGTCCTCAAGGCCCAGAGCCGCTCAAGGTTGTCTCTCAAAGTCTTCTGCAATCTCTTGTATTGAAAGTCAGCTATGCTGCAGCCACTGGAGTGAAACTGCACATGGGGCAGAAGGGCAGGCAAGGGCATGCAGAAGGCAGGCACTAAGTGAATGTGTAAGGGTGATTAGTTGACTTATCTATGCAATATGACATGATTTAATGTATGCATTTGGTTTGGATTTGTATTTTGTGCTGACTTTTATTTTAATATTGTGGCAAAGGAGTGCTGTGATGGTGAGTGACAGAGAAAAGGTGAGATGTGGGACTTCGGTGAATAGGGAATTGGAGTTGAGGTTACTGGGTAGCACACTTGAATTACTTCTTTTTGTACAGCCCAGGCAGGAAAGGGCTGTCTAGACTGAAGCCTCCCTTCCCCTTCCTCCTTATGCTCCTGCTCCTCAGTTTATCCATTAATAAATGGTGGCAAAGGCTGTTTCATGATGGTTCCTCCAGAACAATCACAGCAGTGGAATTGTTCCTTCAGCACACAAATGATGTGCTTTATCAGATTTCTTGTGGAAACATTATATGCATGCTGTGCATGTGTGTGTAAGACTTGTGAATTAGAATCATGAGCCATGTCATCAATGGATAGCCTTTTTCACTCAGTAGCCAGACTTTGGCTTGCTGTGGTGGATGAAATACAGTTTGCACAGCAGGCTGCCTTAGAATTAAGGTATCCTGACTGCTGCCAGATAGTGAGCATTGACCTGCATGATGCAATATCTCTGGTCACACATCAGCTGCACATTGAAGAAGTGGTATTCCTCCCAGTTGCAATACCTGTCACAATTGATATAAGGCACCCCTTGAAACAGTGTGCATGCTGTCAAGCCTTGCAAACCATCATGTTCACTTCTTTTTTCTAGCAAGAGAGAATGAAATTATGTTATCTCTTTGAATAGAGAACATGAATGACTTCCCTTTTGCAACAGCGAATTAATAAACTGTGATATGCTGTGAATATCTCCAGTACTAGCCTAGAAGAGGTCAGATGCATAAAATTTGATAGTAATGGTAACCATCACAGCCACTGACAATGCAGTCCTTGCCCTGCTCTAAGGATGCGTTTATGGCTGCAACAGTTGGCTGATTTCAGTAACAACTTTTTTAGTGTAGTGCAGACATCTCAAAACATTGGTTATCACTGAATTTCAGTAGGATGTTTGCTCGCTGAACACTCTGGGCAGATATGGCCTCCTGCTGAGACTCCTTTTCTCGCTCTTCCTCTCGCTCCTAGCATCTTGTCCTGCTCAGCATGGCCTTTATTTCCATACATGCATGATTCCAAAAGGAAGGTCTACTGATGCACTCATGCCTAGCAGTGACTTTTTGTGCAGAATCCTTGAAGGAAGAAAAAAAAGTACTTCAGCACCTGCCACACCACTCCCAGTATACTTCTGAAACTTGAAAAACTGTGTAGAGTTGTAGCATCAGCCAGAAGAAATCAACCCGCTACTAATCTATAAGTAGTTGGTGACACTTTTAAATATCATCTTGGGATTTTTGTGGGGAGGGGTGGGGCGCTTGGTGTCATGCTGCTTAATGCATGTCCAGCTGTGCAAGGTTAGGAGAGGGCATCAGCTGGAACATGGAGCTCTAAGATGGTAGCGCCAGCATTAATTCAGTGTTTTGTGTTGATTGGCATCATGAATTGCCTGCTATGCATATTTCTGATGGACCTAAGTGTACATGCACTAAGCCTGTTATCAACATAATGATCTGGGGAGGCGGCATGCAAGTTGACACTTTCTGCACTGTAACTAATCAAATGTCCTTTTTCTTCCTTTCAGCATCACCGGAGCAGGGCCAGGAGGAGGAGGCAGAGGGGCCACCTCTCACCCCTGAAGTCCCAGAGAAATCCACTCACCAGCATCACACCATCTCAGCCAGGCACGCACCAGTGCAGATACAAGCACCTCCCTGGGAATTAGATATTCGGCTAGTGTCCCAGGGCACGGTGGTGAGGGCACTTCACACTCGCTTGAGGTGTGGGCAGAGACAGAGAGTGCCCAGGGCACCGGCAGTCGGAGGACTGCTGGGGACCAGGCACATGCTCGGTCTGTGGCTGATGATGTGCCTCTTGGAGTCATCCGTGAAGCAGCAAACGCTGGAAATGCAGCAGGGTATGCGGGATGATTGGGCAGAGATACCTGAGGCTATGCATGGCATGGTGCCCGTGCTGGGGAAGTGCACGTAGAGCATCACCAATGCAATGAGCCTCATGGCCGAGCGCCATGCTTCCTCCATGGAAAGAATGGCGAATCTCATGGAGAGGCTCCTCCAGGAGAAAAATCAGGGCCCCCTGGGTTTGCACTCGGATCTGCAAGCCCTCACAGCGGCATTGGCCTCAGCTGGTCAGTGCCAGTGTGGAAGATGGTTTGGGCACCAGGTATCCCAGCTCGGTGCCCATCAATCTACAGTGAGCAGGGAGGTCCGAAGTGACCTCATGTCGGCATAGCAGCTGCCTGTCGTCTTTGGCGGGCTCCTCTCAGGGTGCTCCAGATGAGGGCAGCAGCTCTTCCACCCCTTTGCCAGTGGCCATGGCATCCGATGTGGCTGCAGCGACTGGGGAGAAGGCCAGCTGTGGAACTCCCTCCCTCCCAGGTGGGGCTATCAAATGCTCCGTGGGCCAGAGGACATCCGCCAAGGTCATCGAGGCCAACAGGACAGCACAGCAATCAGGCTGTCTCAGATACCAGTGCTAGCGAGGGGACAGCACCTAGATGTAGCACCCGTAAGCATAAATTTAAGGCACCTTAGGTATACCACGGGTTTCTCACTGATGCTTTTATATTGGCCCATAATACTTTGTGAAAGACTTGGTGTGATGTCCAACACCATTTTTGTTTTGTTTCATGAAGTTATATTTGTTCACTCAATAGATTTTGGCATATTGCCATGCCTCAGGGTGATTCCTTACTTCTGCAAGTGGACAGGAAGCCATGATGTTAACCAATCTATATAACAGTGAAAATGAAAGGTAGATCTGTTCGAATGGAAGTGGACACAGCAGCTTTCACTACAGTAATTGGGGAACATACCTTCAAATATCTGAGTAATGGGGAACATCAATTAAGTTTGGAAGAAACAACTGCCCAATTAAAAACATACACGGGTGAAGACATCCAAGTCAAAGGTATAAGTAATTATTCACCATGGGAGTCAATTGGTAACATTACCAGTGTTGGTACTGAGAGACAGGGGGCCAAGCCTCCTAGGGCGAAACTGGCTAAGGGGAATCAACCTTGAGGGACCGTTGAGATTCTGAAAGGAAACAGGAAGCATTTCTGTTTTGGAAGAGGAGTGTGTAAAGACTCAACAACTTGAAGAAATATAGGCTCTCTTAAGTCAAAACATGGAAGAACAGCAGAAAGAACTCAAAGAGACTATACTTAAGGACAGCATTCGAGATGAGGTGAGCAACCTCTGAAAAGAAAAAGAAAACCTGCTGAAAGACCTTCACACACTGCAAGATTCCCTCAGGTCAAAGTTTGTACCACTGGAAAAGTACGAAGAGAAACAGAAAGAATTCAGCGCCTCTCTGGACAAAATGAAAGATGAGTTGGCAGAGAAGACACAAAAATGTTTAATTTTCCAGGAGGCAGCAAACAAATACAAAAAAGAGATGGAAGAGCTGAAGAATCAGCTATGTGAAGCCAAAGAGGCTTTGGAGGCAAAAGTCACGGGATTTTCTAAGAAGCAGACAGATGATGAAATTTTGGGAGACTCAGCCACTGAATTCACTCAAGTCAGGCTTACATCTGAGAGTAGCCAATATTGAAGTCGAAAAGCAAGCCAAGATTAAAATCAGTGCTAGAAAGAAGAAGGCACTTAGAAAGAAGACACAGAAACACAAATAAGGCTTTAATCGTGGCAGCATATGAGTATACTTTCGTACATAGGCCTGGTAGTCAAATTGCAAACGTTGATGCACTTAGTCATTTGCCTTTACAAGAAAAGGATATGGAAGTTCCAGTTCCACAAGAGCTTATTTTGTTGTTACATTTCTTAGATTCATCACTGGTTTGTTCTCAACAGATCAGAGACTGGTCAAAAAGGGAGCCAATCCTATCACAAGTTGGTCACAAGAGCCTGTATCTGACAAATGAAACTGTACTTTAACAGAATGCATGAAATAACCAGCCAAGATGGCATCTTATCATGGGGGGCATGAGTGATAGTACCTCCAAAGGGTAGAAAGCCATTGCTAATTGACCTACACAGCACACATCCAGGAATATCCCAAATGAAGATCATAGCACTCAGCTACCTATGGTGGCCTGGGATGGATGGTGAAATTAAGAGTTTAGTGAAGAATTGTATACAATGTCAGCAACTGCAAAAGTTACCTACAACAGCTCCGTTACACCCTTGGGAGTGGCCAGGAAGGCGATGGGTGCAGTTACACATTGACTATGCAGGACCTGTCATGGGAACAATGCTTCTGCTCATTGTTGATGCCCACTCAAAATGGGTGGACATATACAAGGTGAAATCACCAACGCCTTCTGCTACAATTGAGAAGCTACATCAAAGTTTTGCCACTAACGGACTATCAGAAGTAGCCCTTTCTGATAACGGCATGGCATTTATGAGTGCTGAGCTTCAGCTGTTTATCAGCCTCAATGGTATCACTCATGTAAAAACTTCACCGTACCACTCTTCCTCAATTGGACTGACCGAAAGTGCAGTTCAAACAGTCAAGGCTAGCATGAAGAAATTAACTGGAGATTCCTTAACAACCGAGCTAGCATGCTTTCTTTTGCCCCTCACACAACAGCAAGTGTTACACCTGCGGAAATATTGGTAAAACGCTGTCTCAGGAAGGGCTTGAGCTTAATAATGCCAAATTTAAGGGTGGGGGAAGGTGAAAAGGAGTCAGGGAAGTCAGAAAACTAGTCACAACTGGCATAGTCATGAGAGGAAATTTACCATGGAAGAAACAGTATACGTGAAGAACTTTAGAGAAAGACCAAAGTGGTTATCAGGTGAAATAAGTGCAGTGACTGGACCTCTATCTTGCCACGTGGAGGTGGAAGGCCGAGTCATACGGAGACTTGTGGATCATCTAAGGAAAAGAGAAACTATGCATCAAGAAATGATTCCACCACTGTTCATGACTGGGTCAGCATTTCCTGTTGAGAGAACTCAACCCAGTTCAGACATATCTGTTGTTCCTTCAAGAGTGGAAGATACAGGTCTGCAGACGCCCACCGAAATGCCTGATGTTCAGGCAACTCCAGAAATGGAGGTTCCTGACAAGGTATCTGAAGTTGTAAAGCTGAGATGCTCTACAGGCATAAGGAAACCCCCAGAAAGACTGAATTTGTAAATTACTTATCAGTGTAAATATTTTGCTATTTTGAGATTGTAAATGTAAATATAAAATGTATTTCTGAGTAAAGGGGGAGGGATGTGATAATCTGATGTGTAATATACCTTTAAAAAGAATGTATTAATGGAAGATCACATGACCTTAGTATCCAATTAAGGAGTAGCATGGGCTACCTCTGTAGTTAGTAGTCTGTAGTCAGAAGTTGGTAGTTGGTAGAGTGTAGAGATAGAGTTGGAGTATTAGCACGTGTTTAGTTGCTGCTGAGTACCTTTGTAAATAAATAGAGTTTCTACCTATGGAGTGTCTGCTACTCAACTCTATCATTAGTACTAAATCGGCCACCCCTTACAATAAGCATGTGAACAGGATCCAACAAACTGGTGACTAGGATCCAACAGCCACAGAGGACAACATTGCCTTATTTTGCACTCTTTTGTCCTTTCAGGAGAAACAGGTGCACCATGTCTGTGAAAGAGAGTGAACATGTGGATGGGTGTCATTCTTTCAGAGGATCACACCAATGGAAGACTAAGCAATGGAGATAGGCAGGAACCTGGATGAGGAGGAAGTTGACCCTGGGGAAATGGAAACTTATGAAGGAGATGATGATTAAAGAAGGCTAAGTGCTCCTCAGATGGTGAAGAGGGAACACCGTCACCTGCAAATACTCCTCCAAGCCACACACCATCCTGACCCGAAAATATATTGCCATTCCTTCACTGTCACTTTGTCAAAATCCTGGAATTCCCTCCCTAATAGCACTGTGGGTGTACTTACAATACTGGGATTGCAGCAGTTCAAGAAGGCAGCTCACCACCACCTTCTCAAGGGCAATTATGGATGGGTATTACATGTTGGCCTAGCCAGCAATGCCCACATCCCATGAACGAAATAAAATTTAAAAATATTGGGGGTGCAGTGAATGCCATGTCCTCTAATAGCATGCTGAGAAATGAGTTGCAGTGGGTAGCCTCAATACTGCAGTGGCTTCTGCTCTCCTGGACTAGCTTTCATGATCTCTTCTTGTGTCTCCTAAAGGTGCTGACATCCACTCAGTGATACTGTCTACCCTTCCCTCTGCGACCCCAGGAGAACATCACAAAACCAAAGAAGCACCATCACACCTGACAAGTGTACTGTCCATTGCATAGATACTTACATCAGCTCGATAAGTCCTGCATGTGTTTAGACAGGGTGTAAGCACTAAGGCACTAATGTGCAGGAGGAGATGCCAGAGGCAGAGGTAGCTATGGTCAGTTCCCCTTGGAGGAGTGAGGACAGACACAACCCTGTTCAGCTGGTCATAGATGCAGGGTCTCAGAAGTCACAAGAATGAATGTTCTATCTTGAACAGCAGCAGAAGATGTGCTCCCATATGCCAGAGTTCCCTGAGACAGCGTGCATTCATGGGCAGAGGATGGAGGAGTCCTTTCCGTTCATGGTGCACCACTATGGCACAGGGCTATAAGTGCATGAGACCCTCCATAGAAAAAGAGGCCAGTGTCGTGGAGGGCCATATGTGGCATCATTCTGTGCAGCAGCAGTGCAGTGACAAGTGCAGGATGCATGCAGAATGTATATCTTGGAGTGGGCAGTGGGTTCTGGTGGCACAGAAGTATTTGGAGGAATCCAGTTGTTCTCTAGCTGGTGTCCCCTTCCAACCATCCGATATGCCTGTCAAGGGCTAACTATGCCACAGAGGAGGAAGAGGATGCCACCCCACACAAGGCATCATCATCAGCCTCAGCCTCCTTGGCTGCTTTGACTCTGTTGCATCAGGCTTGTGATGGAGGCTGCTCCTACAATGATTCAGGTTCAGGCAGGCTCCAGACATGCCCCCCAATGGCACCTCCACAATGAGAAAGACTGCCACATGCATTGCCACTGCAGGTGAAGGCAAGTGAACAGGCTGCCTCCACCTCCTACGAGGACACAGGAAGAGCATTGCGTGGGAGTGGCCAAGCACGGAGGCCACTATGTCGTTTGGAGCACTGAGTGGGCCACTCAGGTATTTTTCTATTATCTCTGTGCATTATACCCCTTTCTTATCACTGTATAAACAATGACATTTCCAGGCAGATGTCTGAGACTCTTTTTATTGCTGGTGTGACAAGAAAAGTGGTATGAGGTTGTGAAGGGGATTAAACACATGGGCAAAGGCTATGGGCACATGTGCATCATTTATGGGGTAAGAATTTAGACATTCCAAGCTGTGTCTTCAATGATGTGTTAACATGGGCACCTCAGGGTGACTTGCAGCCTATGCCTTGCATCTTGCACCAGAGGGACTCAGTTGAAACATTCTGAATAAATTGATTCCTGACATTCATGGTATCCTGAAAAAATTCTTCACACATCACACCATGGGGCATCTACCTCCTTGTGCAGTTGGGGACTCCCAGTGTCCTACATTATGCCCCTTCGCCTCCATTTCCAACTGCTACCCCTCTTCCTCTGCTGAACTATCTTGTCCCATCACCGTTCTATCTACTATTCTCAAGGCTCACTCCTTTCTGAAGGGCTATTCTATGGCATGCACAGTAGACCACCACAATGAACAGAGTGTACACCAAATTGCATCTTGAGAAATCTGATGGTCTGCTCAATAGTTGATCTAGTGAATAAATAGCTTCAGATATAGCACCCTCTCTCTTGGGCTCTTGTAAAGGGGTGAGCAATTATTTCTTAAGGGGATATCTGGTGTCCCCTAGGATCCAGCCAAGCTCTGGGAATTGGAGTGAAAATCTGTGGCAGCTGGAGTGATGGAAGCTGCTTGGATAGCGAGTGCACCCATGGAGGAAGCTTTTGTGGTCACAGACCAGCTGAATATTAAAGGAGTGGAAACTCATCCTGTTGATGAATCTTACAGGGTGGTCACTCGGTACCTTGATGGCCATATGGGTGCAATTGATGATGCCCTGCACCTGGGGAAATCCAGCGATGGTAGCAAATCCCACTGCCCTCTGTCCCTGCAAGGCCTCATCAGTTGTGAAATCAATGCGTTGTTCAGCTTTGCAAAAAAAGGCATCAGTGACCTGCGAGATGTGGTGATGTGCAGCTGTCTGCAGATGCTACCAAGTTCTACAGCTGATCCTTAGAAGGAGCCATAAGTTCAAAGCCAACATTGATTCTGATGGTTACTGGTAGGGCATGGCAAACAGTATTTATGAGTTGTAAGGTCCTCAGTGACAAGCTCACAAATGTGTGCCTGGAGAGTTGCAGTCTCCTCCAGCACTGGGTTTTGGTCGTCTCCAGGTAGCTCTGCCTTCAGCAGTAGATCCAATTTGGCTTTTGTGTACTTCCTGCGTGGTGTTCCTCTCCTCTGTCCTCCTGAAGACAGAACTCCACCTTATGCAGTGGATGTGGTTCCTCATTGCCACTGGGCTCAATGTTTGTGAGTCGTGCACCCATTGCCAGCTGCTGCCTTCCTTATGCTCAGTTAATTGACCCATTGGCCTTCACTGCCTTTCCTCCTGCCCTTCTTCCCCCAAGAAGTCAGTAGGGCAACAATCCCCTGCAATGCCCATGTGCTGACTGCCCATTATCCCCACCACCTATGCAGCACGAAGAGCCATCTCCCAGTGGCTGAGGCCCCTTTGAATCTTTTATGGCTCTGGGGTAATTCTCTGGGTGGCTATGACTGGCTTCACTGTCTCCCTTCATCTGGTCTGCCCTAGGCAGTGCAGATAGCCCATGCAACCCTGTGAACTTTAAACTGCACTATTGATGAACTCTTAAAGTACCTTTATTGACTTTAATCAGGGATCAGGTGGAATTGCTGTCCCACTCTCCCCATTGCCCTGTTCAACATGATTGGTGAGGCGAATAGCATCAAGAAACCAGCACATCAGCCAGCACCAGTATTTTTAGACCCTGTTTGCTTCCATTCTTGCCTCCCCCGGCAGGTCCCAAAGATTCAGCCCAGAATGTCTATCGTATCACTGTTGCAAACTGCTATGTGAAACAGATATAACTTCATCCCTTTGCTATTGATTTTGACAAGTCAAAAGTCATTTTAGCTGTTTAGCCATCCCACCATAGGTTCAAACCCCGCCTCTGTAGCTGGTGGAATTTAAATTTGATTAATTAATAAATCTGGAGTTGCAAGCTAACGAAAGAACATGAAACTATCATGTAAAAACCTACCTGGTTCACTAATATCTTTTAGGGAAGGAAATATGCCATCTGAACCTGGTCTGGCCTGCATGTGACTCCAGACCCAGGGCAATGTGCCTGACTCTTAACTGGCCTCTAAAATGGCCTAGCAAGCCACAGTTGTAACAAACTGCTACTTAAAAGTCAAACCAGGTGGACAGTAATGGGTCAAGAAGGTGGCTCACTTCTCAAGGGAAATTAGGGATGGGCCTTGCCTGCGATGCCTACATCCCATGAAAGAATTAAAAAAATAATCTTGGCTCATGGTTTGATGGACTTGTGTTTGAACCACCATATATTTTTGAAAACTAGGTAAGTACATGAGGGTGAAGATAATTGAAGATTCTCCTGATGGGGTTAGATGAGGTGGGAAGCGACTTGTGTGGAGCACGAACATCAGCACAGCCCAGTTACACTAAATAGCTTGTTTGTATACTGTAAATTCTGTGTAATTCTAGCCAAACCAAGTTTACCCATCTTTAATATCAATTTCAGCTGAAGAATAATCAAAATGAAAGTGTACACTGAACCTTTACTAATACATGACAGAATTCCTTCAGCCACAAAACTAACTCCAAAAAACCATGTTATGTGAAAACAGTCTTGGTAAGAGTAGATAGCAAAGTGAGAAAATACTATAAGGATGTGGGTTTATCAACAGTGCCTTTGTATTATGCTAAGGACAAATCCTCTTCTACATCAGTAACTGACACTATGGTATTAAGTTATAAGCCACCAAAAACAAAAAGAACATATTAAAAATTATAATAAGATCAGTGTGGAGACACAAGCTAAGCTGACAAGTGAAAGTAGAGATGGTGGAAAAATATATCTATCTGACCACAAAATGGATTGAGGATGTTAGGCCATCCAACATGCAGGAATCTGAAAAACCAAGAAAAAAAAACAACCACACAGTATTAGCTATTAAAGATTAGTCCATTACTGTGGTATATTTGAAGTTTCACATTCATTCTTGACAAAATATCTATTAAATTAAGAACCATTTAATGATACTTTGCAATAAAGGCATACAGACTAAGCATCATTGAAAAGAACAAGTTTTTTACTTCATCATTATGTACAGTGAACAGTAAGATCAAGAGTTTCTGCACAACTGTTCCAATGACCAATGAGAGGTCATTGATCTGATGTGAGGGTAGGATTTTACCAGCCCAGGGGGACGGGATAGGTAAATAGTGACAAAAGGCATTGCGGGGGAAGCCAATGGGTGGGATTTTCCAGCGCTGCCTAACACTGGGATTGTCCAATACTGCCGAAAGTCAATGGGTTTCTGGCTGGGCCACCGAATCTCCTGCGGCAGGTTCCACCACGATGGGGCTGGAAAATCCCGGCTAATTTCTTTACACTGCCAGGGATATTCCTGGCAGCAGTTTGGCCACCTGCTGACCAGAGATAGGTGGCCAATTAAACCAATTTGTTGGCTGCCATTTTACCTGGCTGCCGGCATTTCACTGGCATTGGAATGGCACCCCAATGCATGGATAGAGTTCACCAGCTGCAAAAGAGGGAATCCTAGCAGCTTCCAGAGGGGTGCTGGTGGGGGGCAGAGGGCTTTGATTTCCTTCAGCTGCATACCCCTGGTGGCAAAGTCCAGTCTTGCGGCCCCAATGCTGCCTGTTGGAGGGTCCACTCCACTGATTGCTGGAGTCTGCATACCTTGCATCAATAAAAGTATTTCCTATCTGCCCTTCAAGGGTGTCTCAAAATGGAGGCAACCTCACCTTCCCCTTGTAGCCTCAGCAGTGGCCACCTCTCTCGATGGCGCTGCTGAAGCTGCAGGGCTGCTGGCCCTGTGATTAGGCTAACAATGTGGAAGGCCCGCCTGCTGTCATTAACTGGTAAAATAACCACCATGGTTCCACTGCCTGCTGGTGCAGCCTCAGGTCACACATTCCTCACTCTTGCTGGTAAAATTTTAGCCATCAACTCTGTTTCTCTCTCTACAGATACTGCTAGATGTGCTGAGTATTTTCTGCATTTTCTGTTCTTATTTATGTATTTTATGAAATAAATATACACATATTCCTTTGATTCTACAAGAACCATATTTTCTATTATTGGAAACATAAACAATTCAATTTGGGAAAAATTGTGGCAAATTCACATCTTTGTGATTGAAACGGTGGTTGGGAACAGTAAAATATTTCTTGACAAGGTGGTTAGATGTCATGTGTATATGTTGAAGCATAATCGATTACAGCAAAGTCCCACTGCATAAGCTTGTGATTTATAAGCTGTGTATCCAACCAGTTCTGACTCATAGTAACAAACTCCAAAATATGCAACAGAAGTGCTTCTTCTTGTCCATGTGTGAAATCAAAGACCAAGATGGACTTATGGCAAACAGCTAACTATCGAGTAAACAGAGTTAGAAAGTGTTCTCTATCTCACTGCTGGTTTTGTTTATCTTTTATTTCTCACTCTGTTCTCTCGTGTCTTATTTTTACCCTGCTATCTCTCACACTCTCCCTTGATCTTGTGAGCGGATTATTTTCTCTTCTATTTCTTTTTCTGCTCTCGGTGCCTCTCCTTTCCCATCGTTATCTGTTTCTCTTTCACTGTGATGTTTCTCAATCTGACAATTGGCTCTCCTGCCACTTTCTTTGCTGTTTATCTCTCCTACTGTACTATTCCCATATCAAAAAGGATTTTCCAATTTAAAATAATCAGAACAAGTAAAATACATATAATCCTCAGCTACAATGCAATCAATGTATTCTGTTCATGATCATTCCACAGTATACGTAACCAACCCAGACAGAAGTAAGCAATGCAAATTACAACAACCTTTCAGTTAAACACAGGAATAAAGATACATAAAAATAAAATAATAGCTGTGAACTGCACCTAACCCTGTATATTTTTATAAAAATATATCCTCATTGTTACTTCTTAATTTTAAACTGGACCTTTTGGCCAAACAAAGACCATTAAGATGGCTGACCCTCTGCCTGTGAGTTATTTTCTGAGAGTCACCAGAACAAAAGAAGCCACTTTGCAGTCTTGGAAATGTCACACCTCATTATTTCTGAGGAGCTACTAACAGACCACCTGGGGACTGCACAGCCCAACCTCAAAGGGAGCTACACAAAGGCCATTTGTTTGTGCTGAGCCAGGCCTAGCCAGCAGAGTCAGAGAGTCGATGGAGACAATGCCAGACCTTCAACAAATAGATAAAAACAAGATAAAAACAAAAAAACTGCGGATGCTGGAAATCCAAAACAAAAACAGAATTACCTGGAAAAACTCAGCAGGTCTGACAGCATCGGCGCTCTCCCCTCGCTCTCCCCTCCCCCCCCACCCCGGCTGTCTCAGTCTGGAGCTCCCCTCCCCCCGGCCGTCTCATTCTGGAGCTCCCCTCGCTCTCCCCTCTCCCCCAGCCACCATTGCCCTCTGGCGCCAACCCATCTCTCTCTCTCTCTCTCTCTCTCTCTCAAGGGTCATGAGGACTTGAAACGTCAACTTTTTTCTTCTCCGCCGATGCTGCCAGACCTGCTGAGTTTTTCCAGGTAATTCTGTTTTAGTTTTTGATAAAAACAAGAAACTGCAGATGCTGGAAATCCAAAACAAAAACAGAATTACCTGGAAAAACTCAGCAGGTCTGGCAGCATCGGCAGAGAAGAAAAGAGTTGATGTTTCGAATCCTCATGACCCTTCAACAGAACTGACTGAATGTTAGAAGAGGGTGAATATAAGCTGGTTTAAGGTGGTGGGGGGAGAGAAATGGGTGGGAGGTGGTGTGGTTGTAGGGACAAGCAAGCAGTGATAGGAGCAGATAATCAAAAGATGTCACAGACAAAGGAACAAAGAAGTGTTGAAGGTGGTGATATTATCTAAACAAATGTGCTAATAAAGAATGGATGGCAGGGCACTCAAGGTACAGCTCCAGTGGGGGTGGGGTGGAAAGGCTAGCAGGGCATAAAAGATTTAAAAATAATGGAAATAGGTGGGAAAAGAAAAATCTATATAAATTATTGGAAAAAACAAAAGGAGGGGGGGAAGAAACGGAAAGGGGGTGGGGATGGAGGAGGGAGTTCAAGCTCAACAAATAGCACCTCCTTCAACACATAATGCTTGAGATGTTGTCAGCCTGGGACACAAAGCCAATTTCTAGTCAATGGATAAACATCCTTTGTTGAAGATATTGTGGAGAGGTAAAGCCACATGACCTAAGATTCTGGCTTGCTGAACAGGTTAATATTGCCTTCCTGGGCTGCAAGTCAGTCTGCTGCTTTTAACATCTGACTAGCAGGCTGCACAGGAGGAGCTCTGGCCAGGTTGGACACCTGGCCCCATCTACTCTGCCTCTGCTGAAAGTTCTGCACCATTGCCTACAAAATGATTCAGTTCTGTGTGCCCATTTCATCTTGAGAAGTCACCACTGGCAGAAAAGCCAATTTTACACCACCGGTTTCAGCCTGCCAACCTCTGTGAAGGAATTCCACGTGGGACTTTGATTCTGGATTCTGGACCTCATGTGAGCCAATATTTATGGGGAGAATTTTCAGCACATCGGGCGGGCTATGTGGGAGTGGGCGTGGAGCCGATTGCCACCTGCAATCAGCTCCGCACTGCCATTTTACACTAGGTGGGCCAATTAAGGCCTGCCCAGCGTGAATCGCGGCTCCTTAGAACAGCGGGAGGGGGCAGGTGGCGGCGGGACTGCAATGATGGCTGGGTCCAATGGCGACCCGGTGGCCTGTTTAAAAAGTGCGCAGGCAATCTTCCAAAGGCTGCCACTGATGGCGAACAGAAGGGTTCCCGAGAGCGCTCTCAGAGAGCAGGCCAGACAGGAGGGCAGGTCGGCAGGGCATTGTGCCCCAAGATTCTCAGATGAGCACCTCGCTGCCCTCCTCGAGGAGGTGGCAACATGGCGTGACATCATAGTGCCAAGTGACGGGAGGAAGAGGCACCCCCCCCACATGAAAAACGTACCTGGGAGGAGCTAGAAGGAGGGGTCAGCTCATACGATGTGGTGCGACACACCTGGGTGCAGTGCCACAAGTGGTTCAATGACCTCTTGCGATTGGGAAGGGTGAATACTATGTTGGCGTGGGTCACTTAACACAGCAGTTAGGTTGGCCCCCAAGTCTCTCACCCCCCAACTCTGAATGTAGTTACTACATTGAATCATTCATGGTATATGGCCTTCACTGGGTGGGCCAGCATTTAATGCCCATGCCTAGTTCACCCTAAGAAGGTGGTGCTGAGCTGGCTTCTGTATCCGCTGCACGTGGTGCACTTACACCCACAGTACTGTCTTGGGGGTGACCTCAAGGATCTGTGCCTAGGCGCAATGCTGAAATGCCAAAACATTTCAAAGTCAGGATGCTGACTGACTGGGTGGGGAACTTCCAGGTGGTGGGGCAGCCATCCATCTGCTGCCCTTGTCTTTCTAGGTGGTGATGCTTCCTTGCTTTGGAAGTGTGAGTGGCAAATGTGATGGAGGCAACATCTGGGCAAGGGGGTCAGCCCTGGCTGCTTGGAGTGATTGTATGGCAGCTCCAGGGTCATGAATCAGATGAGTCCTGCAATGTTTCACTCAGATGGGGGTGGCAGGGCTGCAATGGCAATGTAGGTACAGGATGGACTAATCAATGCTCCTATCTCCTTTCAGGAGAAGACTGCACACAATAACACTGAACAGATGTGGACTGGCGGAGGGCAGGCCCACCTATTCCTACTCACAAGATATGAGCAGGAGGCTCTTAAATTGGAGAGGTGCCATGTGCCCAGGTTTACTGGCAGTGGTGAGTTTGGGGTGCCAGTGGGAGGTAAGAGTGCCGTGCACTGAGCTCACAATGTCTGTCATTGCAACCATTCCAGTGTTGACTGTTCAGTGAATTCAGCTTCCAACATGGGTTTTCCATTGATTATGGAAGGAGGAGCACATCCTGATCCAGGGGCCAGGCATGCACATTAACAGTGTCATAACTTCAACTAATCAAATGTCCTTGTTCTTCCTTTCAGTCTCACGAGACTCACTACTAGACTTATCGTGTGCAGCCACAGCATCTGGGTCAACATCTTCTTCCTCCACTGCATCCCCTCTTTCCAGCACCAGGTTGTGGAGAGTGCAGCATGCAACCTCTATCAACTTCACACGACCTGGAGGGTATTTCAGTGCGCTCCGTGAACGGCCCAGGCATCAGAAGCACATCTTGAGAAGACCGATGGTTCTCTCTACCACAGCCCTTATGGAGGAGCAGCTCCTACTGTATCTCTGCTCAGCTTCTGTTCTTGGATGGTGGGGGGGGTGCATGAGCCACCTTCTGAGAGGATAGCCCTTGTTACCCAGCAGCCCTCCATCCAACCGAGCTGGAACACTGAAGAACCTCGGCACCTGGGAGTGTCTGAGGATGTAGGCATCATGGGAGCTGCCTGGGTACCTTGCACAGGCTTGCAGAATCAGCATCCTGTAATCACACACTATCTGTACGTTCATGGAGTGGACTCCCTATTGGCGAAGGCACCCTGCTCACCCGCTGGCGCCTTGATGGTCACATATGTGCAGCTGATGGCATGCTGGATGTGGGGGAACCCAGCAATTGCAGCGAAGCCTCTGGCTTGCTCCACCTGGCTCGCATTGTCCAAGTGGTATGCCTGAACAGAGCGTCCGTCACCAGCTAGACGCAACTGTGGATACCTGATCGGGGGACACTGCAAAGATCACCCACCGACCCCTGGAAAAGCCAGAGATGTAGACGTTGAGGGCAGCCATGACCTTCAATGCCACTGACATGGGGTCTCCACCCATACAGTTGGAGCTGATTTCAGGGCCTATCATCTGACAGATGGAGGTCACTGTCTCCCTTGAGAGACAGAGCGTCCTTCGGCATTGCACCTCAGACATACTGAGGTAGTTGCTTTGCTGCCTGTAAACCCTGGCAGCAGGATAGTGGCATCTTCTGCGGCCCCTTCCGCCTTGCACTTCCTATTGGCCTTGCGCCCCTTGTGCCTGTGTCTGTCCTCCCAAAGGTGGCTCCCCTGGAGGCTGAGTATGGACTCCTGGCCTCCTCCCCCTTCTGGCTTCCTCTTCCTCCTCCGAGGAGGTGCCTGCAGTGGACAGCACAACTCCCATTCCCAGGGGAAGGGAAGACTGCCTGAAACCTACAATGCTCCCAGAATTATGTTTACTCTAGAGTCCTGACCTGAAGCCTGTTATTCTTGTACAAGCAGTTCTGAAGAGATTTGAAGTTCTCCTGTTCACACAATCAAGTAGCAGTAAGTTTAAAAAGTAAATGATTAACAAATAAGACTCGGGACCCCACTTACCCCTCTTATCCCACCCATGGATGAGGTTTCTCAAAATGTGGCCTACCTGCCTGCCCTTTGCACCCATGCGACTCTCTGAAAATCACACGGACTCTGAAAAATCCCAGTGTATCGATGGCTCAAGGGCCTTAATTGGCCTGTTAATGGCGGGCACGCAACAGAGCTCATAGCGACCAACCTTTGAAATATCGCAATTGTGCGCAGTGATGTCGGGACGCACACCCAACGTCATCGCACATCATTTTATGCATCGGTGTGTTGGGCCTACCCCCACACACCAACGTCAAAATTCTGCCCTATGCTTTCTTTGAGGTCTCTGTATGTAAAACCTTCTTTTCTCTATCCCTCTTTACTGTATGCATGTGAAGTGGGGAAGGGGTGTACATGGTTTTGAATGTGTTCATCCTACCTCGAGTTTGTTGTGGAGTTACTAGTAGGAATTGGATCACACAAAAACCGAGGGGTTGGGAAATTCGCCACCGCTTATTAAAAAGGAAACAAATCGAAACACCTTTCTGTTTACAGACAGGTGGGGAGAAGAAAAATTAGGGCTGTTTGAATGGACCCCCCCCAACCCCAACCACTCCTCCTGTCCACAATGTGGCCAAAAGAAAGCATAGTGAGTCAGGGAAATCAAAGATCCAAAGTAGCAGAGATGCAATTGAAGAGACCAGGGAGAACAAAGGAGACAAAAGACTCAGTTGTGGTCGTGGTGTGCGGATGTGAATGCTGCATACTTGTTCAGAATTGCAGGAGCCCCTTGATCATGAGCTCACACATGCACTGGAAAACTTTGCCCACCAGCATTTTGGAACAGCCTCAGGTCAATGAAGGAAGTTTAAATCTTCTATTGACTTTCAATCAATGAATGTCGCCATGTCATACTACTAGGAAGTGCTAATTTTCAGCCTGAGACATACACGGTTGGTATATATGCAACAGGTTCTTGATCTTCACCTGCTGCAATTTTCCTTTGTTGCGCCCTCTACCAGGTCAACCAGATCTCTCTCTTGCTACCCCTCAGCTAAGTCACCAAGAGGAACTCATTCCTTGCACCTTTCCCTCTCACTAGGGTCTCTCCCACTTCCCTGCCTCCCATCAGGATGTTGTTTCTCTCCTCCCCTTTCCTCATGAGGATATATTTTTCCTCCACTTGCTGCCTCATATGGCATCATTTTCTCTCCTTGCAAAAGTTTTTCTTCTTCTTCCCATTTTCCCCAAATTAGAGCACTGCTGATTTAAGTAAAGTGAGGAGATCATCCATTGGAGTTTGATGCATGGACATATTGAGACCATCACTGATAACATGAAAAAAATGCGCATTCTTTTGCAGATGCCTTGAAGCTGACATACATGTCAGTTTATGGGAATTGTTACCATTTAGGGGAGGTGGTGGCATTGTGGTATTGTCACTACGCCTATATTCCAGATACCCAGGGTAATGTTCCATGGACAAATCCTGCCACAGCAGATGGTGAAACTTGAATTCAATAAAAATCTGGAATTAAAAGTCTAATGATGACCACAAATCCAAAATCCATCTGCTTCACTAATGCCCTTTAGGGAAGGAAATCTGCTATCTTTACCTGGCCTACATGTGACTCCAGACCCACAGCAATGTGGAAAAAAAATGCCTTCTGAGCAAGGGATGCCCACGTCCCATGAATGAATAATAAAAAAAATGACCAGAAACTATTGCAAATCCACATGTCCTTTGCATGAATGAAGGGTTGGGGTTAGTAATATGAGGATGGGGATCTCTTTGAGCATAACTATAATCTTTTACATCAGAGATATGGTCCCTCTCCTTGCACATGTTGTTTGTTTACTTCAGGCCTACTATATAATAGGAAACGCCTTAGCACTAGGAGTCACAGCTGGTCAGATTGTGAGGATTGATACAGAGATTTTCCTATTTTTTTTAAATGCCTGATATTTGGGATATACAGTGCAGCAGGTGGAGAAATCTCACAGTGGCCACATTTTGCCACCTTATGGTGGAATCTAAATGGGTAGAAAATCAAATGGGGGCAAAGAAAGCAAAAAAAGACACCTCACCAATGAAGAAGAAAAGATACTGTTAGTAAAATTGATGACGAAAACTGACAACTTTGAAGAGGATGATATACTTGATGGACCAGACATAACTGATTATAGCAGATAATATAAATTGTATTTCAAGAATGCTGGCCTTACATAAAAGGCTCTTATGGTCCTTTTGATATAAAATTAAATGACTGATGCACGTGGAAAAACTCTGAGTAAAAATGCCACCCATTACACTCATCTACCTAGACATGAGTTGAACAAATTCCATTGTGCCTGAATGCATTACAAGGTAATAACATTTCTCTCTAAAGGTTCTTCAGATGATAAGCTGCTTCCAATGTGTTAAACATATGGAGTTTTTATTTATTTAACAAGCTACGCTTCAATAATATACTGCATGTTTCAAAATGCTCTTAGCGCAATGCTGCACTGCAAAATATAATTCAAATTAGTTAAATACCCATCAGCAGCTGCAAAAAAATAATAGGGGTTATCAGCACATGACAATTCATTAATTTATGACAGGTTTTCAAAGTCTTCTCATTATACTGAGAGACAATTTTCATCCAAATTATAGAAGATTTTTCTTGCTTCCTCCGTTCATGCAGATTGGTTAGTACCAGAAGATGTGGCACAACGTGAAGCACTAATTGTGCACAACAACTTCTTCTAGCCTAGGAATAGGATGCAAAGTAAAGCTCCTAATCTGCCTAAAACCCCATGCAGTGTTTTCTATGGGCAGAATTTTCTGACTGTCGGGTGGACAGATTAAGAACAGGCACAGACCCGATCGCCGCCCGTGATCAGGTCTGCGACGCCATTTTATGCCGGTGAGCCAATTAAGGCCCGCCAAGCGTGAATCACAGTTCCCGAGGACAGCGGGAGTGAACGGGCAGCGGTGGGACTGCAATGACTGCTGGGTCCAATGGCGACCCGGTGGCCTGTTTTCAAACGTTGCTGCAGCCTTTCAAAGGCTGACAAACATGGTCAGTGGAAGGGCTCCCCAGAGTGCTGCTGATGAGCAGGCCAAGCAGAAGGATAGGGCAGGGCAGGGGGCACTGTGCCCCTCATTTTGTGGACGATTGCCTTGCTGCCCTCCTTGCAGAGGTGGCAGCAGGGCGGGAGGCCCTTGTACCCCAGGACGGGAGGAGGAGGCCCCCCCCCACATGACCAAACGTACCTGGGAGGAGGTCATGAGCTCCCACAATGTGTTGCGACGCACCTGGATCCAGTGTCACAAGCATTTCAATGGCCTCATGCACATGGAATGGGTGAGTACCATGTTGGCACTGGTCACTTAACCCAGCAGGTAGGCATTCCCCCCAACCCCTGCAAATCTAAGCATAATGACTGCATTGAATCATTGATGGCATGTGTCCTTCACTGGGTGGATCAGCAGATATTGCCCATGCCGAGGTCACCCTGAGAAGGTGGTGATGAGATAGGTTCTGCACCTGCAGCATGTGGTACACTGAGACCCACATTACTGTTTTGGGGGCAACCTGGAGGATCTGCGCCTAGACGTAGTGCTGGAAGTCCAGAACATGTCAAAGTCAGGGTGATGACATGCGGGAGAGGAGCTTCAATGTGGCATGGCACCGATTGATCTGCTGCCCTCCATGCTCCACCTGCTTGTGCCTCCTTGCTATGGAAGGTTAGACCGTGTGGTGCCACATGTGATGTAGGCAGCATGTGGCCAAGCGGGGGGTGTGGGAGGGTGGGTAACAGGCCGACCACTTTTGTGTGATTGTTCGGCAGCAGCAGGGTGAGGAGGCACTGGAGCCCTGCAATGTCCCACTTTGGTTGGGGTGGGCCATCCGCAAAAAGAATTCAGGGACAAGTAGCACTAATCAAAGCTCTTCTCTCCTTTTCAGGAGAAGAATGCACATAAGGCTGCCGAGTGGTTGAGGACTGGCGGAGGGCTGGCCCAGGTGGTGATGCTTACCCTGTTCGAGCAGGATCCTAGATCTGGAGAAGTGCCATGAACCCAGGTCCACCTGTGTTGGTGAGGCTGGGTGCCATGGGCAGGTATGTTTGCCCAGCAATGAGGTCACCATTGTTCTCCCAATAGCCATGGCAGTGCTGAATGTTGAATGATTGAAGTTTACAACATGGCTTGACCATTGCTTATGGAAGGATGAGCGCATAATGATCCGGGGGACAGGGATGCACATTGACATTGTCTCCACGTTAACTAATCCAATGTCCTTGTTCTTCCTTTCAGCATCAGCGGAGCAGGGTCAGGAGGAGGAGTGGCAGGGGCCCTCTCTCACACCTGAGGGCCCTGATGTCTTGGACTCACCAGCGTCACACCATCTCTGCCAGGCAGGCACAAGCGCAGATATTAGCGCTTCGGTGGGAATTAGATCATCAGCTAGTGTTCCGGGCCACAGTGGTGAGAGCACTTCACAGTCACTGGACGGGCTGGCGGAGACAGAGAGTGCCCATGGCGCCAGCAGTCAGTGAACTGCAGGGGACCAGGCACATGCTCAGTCGGTGGCTGATGATGTGCCTCTGGAGTCATCCGTGACGCAGCAAGCGCAGGAAATACGGCAGGGTGTGTGGGAGCATCAGGTGGAGATACATGAGGCTTGGCTTGGTGTCCGTGCTGGAGGAGTCTACGTGGACCATCGCCAATGAAATGAGCCCCATGGCCGAGTGCCATGCCTCCTACATGGAGAGAGTGGCGACTCTCATGGAGAGGCTCCTCCAGAAGTCCAATCAGGACGTCCTGGGGATGCACTTGGACCAGCAAGCCCTCACATCAACATTGAAGTCAGCTGGCCAATGTCAGTGTAGGAGATGGTCTGGGCACCAATTTTCCCAGCTCGGTGTCCATTCATCCACGGTGAGCAGGGAGGTCCGAACCGACCTCACTTCAGTGCAGCAACTGCCTGTTGTCTCTGTGGACACCTCTCAGGGCACTCTGGTGAGGGCGACAGCTACTCCGCCCCTCTGCCAGTAACTGTGGCATCCAATGAGGCTGCGACAACTGGAAAGATGCCAGCTGTGGAACTGGCAGCTCCCTCCCAAGCGGGGCCAGCACAGGCTCCACGTGCCAGAGGACGGCTGCCAAGGTCATCGAGGCCAACAGGACAGATAAAGAGTGAGCAGGCTGTCTCAGATGCCAGTCCCAGTGAGGGGCCAGCACCAAGACGTAGCACCCGAAAGTGTAAATATAAGGCACCTTAGGTACAGCATGGGTTTATCACTGGTGCTTTTGTGTTGGCCCGCAATGAGGTCTTTATGAGTTGGTGTGATGTTTAATACCTTTATCATTTTGTTTTCTTAATACCGTTTCGTTATACCATTAAATTCAGGCATGTCACCATGGCTGAGGGTGCCTCTTTTCTTCTGGAGGTGGATGGTTACCAATAATGTTATGAATGATTTGTGTGACATTCAGCTTTAATGACAAGGCCCTTAGTTTATGTTCCTATCCAAGCAGATTTTGCACTCAGGTATCGAGTATAGAGCCTGCAGCCCAGGCTTGTGCTGGAGGTTCATATGTGGTGTGCTAGCTGAAGGTTCATTGGGTTAAAGCCTCCCAGGTGTCCCTGCCTCCCAGGTGTATGCCCAGGACAGCGTCTACCCCCTCAGCATTTCCCTGTGCATTCTCATCCTCAGACTCACTGCTGGGCTCATCATGTGCAGCCGCAACCACTGTGTCTACATCTTCTTCGTCCACAGCATCACCCCATTCCAGTGCAAGATTGTGGAGAGTATAGCATGCAACCACTATCAGTAACACACGATCTGGGGGGTACTGGACTGTGCCCCCTGAATGGTCCAGGCATCGGAAGTGCATTTTGAGAAGACCGGATGGTGGAGAGGCGTCATGAGCCACCTTCTGAGGGAATAGTCCTTGTCAACCAGCAGCCATCCATCCAGCTGGGCTGGACCACTGAAGAGCTTCGGCACATGGGAGTGTCTGAGGATGTAGGCATCGTAGGAGCTGCCTGGGTACCTTGCACATTCTTGTAGAATCAGCATCCTGTGATCACACACTATCTGCATGTTCATGGAGTGGAATCCCTTCCTGTTGACGAAGGCACCGGGCTCACCTGCTGGCGCCTTGATGGCCACATGTGTGCAGCTTATTGCACCCTGGACATGGGGGAAGCCAGCAATTACTGCGAAGCCTCTGGCTCACTGTGTCTGGCTTGCCTGGTCCCAACGGTAGTGGATGAAGGTCAATGCATGCCTGAATGGAGCGTCTGTAACCTATTTGACAGAAGTATGGACAGCTGATTTGGAGACACCGCAAAGATCACCCACCAACCCCTGGAAGGAGCCAGAGGCATTGAAGTTGGGGCAGCTGTGACCTTTAGAGCCACATGGTATGGGGTGTCCACCCACACAGGCCCAATCATCTGACAGATATAGTTAGCTGACTTTCTTCCTTGAGAGACTCCTTCAGCACTGTACCTCAGACATATTGAGTAGCTGCTTTGCCGCCTGTATATCTTGGCAGCAGGATAGTGGGGTCTTCTGCTGCCCCTTCCACCTTGGACTTCCTGTTGGCCCTTCATCCCTTGTGCCTGCGCTTCTCCTCCTGAAGGTTGCTCCCCTGGAGGCTGAATGTACACTCCTGACCTCCTCCCCCTTCTAGCTCTCACTTCCTCCTCAGAGGATGTGCCTCCAGTGGAGAGTTCAGCTTCCATTCCCAGACTGAGGGAAGGCTTCCTGAAACCTGCAGGCCCCAAAACGATTCTTCATTGCAAAGTGCTGACATGAAGGTTGTGAGTCCAGTCCAAGCAGCTGGTATGCATTTTGAAGTATTTCAGCTTAGACAGGCTAGTATCAGTTACTTTTCAAATTAAATATTTGACAGAGCACACTCAGGACCCCACTGAGCCCTCTTATCCTGCCCGTGGATGAGGTTTATACAAATGTCTCCTACCTGTCTGCCCATTGTGCATGTATGACGCCCCAAAGATTGCACAGGCCCCCAAAAATCACCGTCAATTGGTGCCTCAATGGCCTTAAGTGGCCCGTTAATTAATGGCGGGCGCGCATCCAAGATCATCGCGTGCCCGCCCACCGAAATATCGCAGTGACGTCGGGACGGTCGCCGTGCGTCATTTTACATGCCAGCCTGCAGGTCCTGCCCCCACACGCCAACAGGATAATTCTGCCCTATTAGAGCTGGATTAGGATCAGTTTTGCACAGCGAGCTCATACTTCATGAAAACAGGTTTTGTGCATTAGAACTTTACAACCAACAAAGATGGAAATTATTTTTGAGAAGAAAAAATGACGTTGGCGTAAAACATGAAAGTTAAGTCATTTAGAATATAAGGCCAGTTGAAATAACATTATCATATCCTCTCAATTATGCAACACATTGGTAACAAAACAAATGAAAAAGAACCACAGTACGGTTACAGTGGGCGTTTGACATTTAAACATAATCCTGAAGTTGCAAGTTGAGTGCCTTACATCGGAGCCACATTTTCTAACTTGTTCTGTTTGCTTCACCACACTTTTTTATTTAGCATAAATAGCACTTAATTTAACTGTCTTGCAGTATGGTACATATTGTTACAACCTTTCTCATGCAGTCATGCAAAAAAGTAATTTTAGTTGATCCTTATAGATCCGAAATACTTGAGTTCAGCAGCAAAATGTTAGATCATTATGAAAATGATCAGGGAGAAGAAAAAAACATAATAGGACTTTATTTGCACTGTTGATTCCAGTGATTTATTTACTCATTATATCGGTGGTTTAAGCTCATTGTGTAATACCCACAGTGCTTGGAACATGAGTAACTGTATGATATTTAAGTCTCTGTACTCTCATTATTGACTGCTGCAAGCAGTGTGTGGGTTTACTTTTAGTTTTAGACTATCTTATAAAAGGCACGTACTCAAAGATTGTGTCTGAATACGTTGTAAGCTATTGCTTTTAATAGTGAAGAAAAGCCAAGAGTATTTGCATTCTCTGTTGAGGCTGAGAGCTAAGGAAAAGTAGTTGATGGATAAACATTACTCTGCGAAGCTAACCTACTTAGCAAAACTATTTTCCAATAGTCAATGCCCAAGTATGCTAGTTGTCATGTAAATATCAACGTGCCAAGCATTTCTGAGCCAAGTTAGATTATATTTTGCAAAATCAGAATGCAAAAAATGACAAAGGGGAGTAAAAAGTGAACAAAGCATACAAATTGGTTTTCTTGGCTATGCTTAGGTGTGCTGAAATATCTTCTCTGTAATTCAGAATTGAAGTTTTGTTTTAATATTGTGCGCTATATTCAGACATGAAGGCACTTAATTTGTCAGATGAATTTTAAAAAGGCTGGTTCCCTTTATTGCACAAAAACCTTGTCAATGCTACGTACAATTAACCTTTCTTTCTACTTATTTCATTGTTATGGAATTGCATCAGCTCTGCACCATAGTTAAAAGTCTGTCATTGGACCTGTGTACAAAGATTCATGTTAACATGATAGTTTAATGATGGGATTTTGTTTAATTACTCAAATGTGCAATTAAAATGCAATAACATAAATAAAAACAATGGTATTTTCTTCATAGCATGTTATTTGTGATTCTGTGACAAAAGGAGGAATTGGTGGATTATATTCAAATACAGCTCAGCTGTGGCATTATTGCAGACCTTTTTAAGTTCTTTGGGAATGATGCAAGCTAACATAATGAGAGGGTTTTTGTTTAATAATAAGATGATATGATTTGAATTACATCAAAGGTCAAGGAAAGGGATCTACCCAGACCTGTTTGGAGAGATAACTAACAGTGGCATGGACTGCAATAGTTCAAGAAGGCAGCTCACCACCATCTTCTCAAGGGCAATTAGGGATGGGCAATAAATGCTGACCTAGCCAGTGATGCCCACATCGCATGGAATGAATTTAAAAAATATGACCAGCCTACAAATGGTTTCTTTCTGTAGCTGATGACTGAAAGTATAGAGGCAAATTGGCTGACCTTGAGCCTTGTCGTTGTGGGTGTTGGAGGTGGATGTGGGTAGGAGGAGTGATGATGGCAGCAGGTAGAATCAAAAAGATGACCTTGCCATTGCTGCAGGCAGAAATCCATGAGTGGCTGGCAGCCACACTGCTTTGGTTACCAGCAGTAGTACAATCCAGCTCAATGTGTATTATGTGGGACAGATAGTATTGTGTAGCAGAATACTCTTGTTGAATTTCTATATTTCAAAGTTCTGCTGGTGAATTAAGCTGTAATGTCATAGCCTTTACTGTAAAAATGTTTTTATGCTCTTAGGAACATTTGTTATTGTCTGAAATCTTTCTATTAGAGCTGTTTGAAATCTAGTGCTGGGTACTAGGGATACACCATTTAAAGGACATTGGTTCAAATGTCTGTAGCACAGAAATGCTCATATTTCAATATTAATTGACAGTCTTGGAGATGCCCAGAGGATGATGATATGTTAAATTGATTTATCGGGTAGTAGTACACTTCTTTGATTGGAATTAATGTGAAATGTTTAGACAGAGAGCTGCACTGAACAGGTAGTGTTCAATGCTGATAATAGGTGGAAAATGTTCCATTTCTAGCATTGTCATCCCTTACGTTACTTGTTTATTTCAAAAATAGAAATACATTGAACACATCTAACTGAAAATATTTTAGTGGGAAGAATCATTTTGTACTGAATGACTGTGATGAGAGAGCTGTCAAGAGCCCTGTGAAATCCTTCAATCACATTCTCAGCATTTTCAAAAGATATTCAACAATTCTTTATACTAACTGGGCAGAATCCATCTTCCTCATTCTCCTTAGTGAAGTAAAAGGAGATAAAACAGTGATTGAGCATTTTAGGAATAAGTTCACTGTCACATAGTATGTTTCTTGTGACTGCTTTATGGTAAATTTTACATCTAGAATGGGGTAGCTGCAGTGAATTACAAAGCTGTTACTTTATCAAGGGATTCAGCTGCCTCATAAACTGCAAGGGTGATGCCTATGCAATTTATAAGTGCCATCAGAACCCAAAGATTTGGCTGCAGACCATAAACCAGCCAATGATACTACAGTTCGAAAGTTGATAATTTGACTACTAGTGTTTCTTGTTATTGCAGGACCTCATTGTACTGGTCCAATGATTTTCATAGGGTGCAGGGTTGTACATCCATGCCATTTCACCAAAGTAGGTTTAATCAGAATAAAGATTTTCAACAGATTAATGGGAAAAGCCATGCATAATCTGATATTAATAGAAAACGGAACAGAAACTATATTACACATACAAATGCTGTTCGATGTTGCAAGAGAAAAGTTTGACTTACCATGAAGTTACCATTACCATAAGCATGTGCTAAAACCTTAAAGCAGCTCCCAAATAGTGATATTTTGTCTTTTTTTAAAAATCATGGTTTCCCCGTCAACATTTTACATTTGAATTTATGCTTTACATTACTGACACCATCATTCCAGCCAGTGAATGGTATTGGCCATTTCCTGTTCTACAACATTACACTGCTATCTCAGGATTATAATGAGTCAAGTGAAGGGAACAATGCATTCTGATTTATAGTGGTGAAAATTGTAAGTTTATAATGTCCAATAATCTTTATTGATATTTCAACTCTTTCTTGGACTCGAACTCAAGTTCTGTCGAAGGGTCATGAGAACTCGAAACGTCAACTCTTTCCTTCTCCGTCGATGCTGCCAGACCTGCTGAGTTTTTCCAGGTAATTCTGTTTTTGTTTTAATCTTTACTGCCATCCATTTTAGTGTGAGAATTTAACTTAAACAACATTTCAAGCAATATTGCTTTGAGCCTTCAACTAAATTTCTCTCTAATACAAAAACAAAAATTGCTGGAAAAACTCAGCAGGTCTGACAGCATCTGTGGAGAGAAAGACAGAGTTAACGTTTTGAGTCCATATGATTCTTCTTCAGAACTTTTGCTTTTAAATTTCTCTCTAGCTTGTCCATTGATGTTGCATGAAGCTGTATCCATGAATTCATTAAATTCTATTTGGAACCATATGACTTTGCAACTTAGGTGATCTCATTTGTCTACCAAGTTTAAAGCTTCTATCGTTCCCTGGAATCTAGAGTGACCCCATGCATAATTTCACATGATTTTTACTTCAGACCATAGTTTTCATTATTATCATTAATTCAAGTCGCATGCACAAATCAATTTTAAATAAACCAATTGAGATATTGGCACGCATCTATTAGTCATGGCACAAAATTTGGATAATCCACTGTCAGTGCCATTCATAACTTTAAGTAAGGAATTAGCTTTTAAGTAAACTTTCCATGTCTTGATGGGTATTTGAAATATCAAAGCAGCATTGGCTGCAAAAAAGTACAGTTTTATATCCATCCATAATATTACTGATCTTCCATGCAGTAGCTGAATATCGTGACCGAAGTCTACCCATTTGGCTACTGTCATTTTTGTCTCATCTATCTATTGTTCTAATATTGCCTCTTGGTTCACCCTCAGTGGATCTGTTTTTCCCAGTTCATCATAGTGTTTTTTTCTTGCTGGAGGGGAGTGTGAGGTAGAGGAAAGTATGATCTTGTTATTTTTGATTCTGGATAATTATTATAAACTGCTGGTGAGTCTGGCACAGTTATTAGCTGTTTTATTTCAAGCTGATATCTAATGGAGCTTTATCATCAGCAAAGTCAAGGTTAATGACCTTTGTTCTGGGTGCTTTGACATTCATATTATGTGCTCTTTACCTAATGTGTGGCTGAAGCAGATAGCATTGATACATTAAAGAGGAAAAGCTTAATACATGCATGTTGGAGAAAGGAATAGAAGGATATGGGAACAAGATGGGAAGAACTTTTAGTTATATTAAGAGAACAAGATAAATGAGGGAATACTGGGGACACTGAAAGTGGGATCAGGTGTGAAGGCATACTAACTTTTGCTTTAGTTGTGTCAGCGTCACAGACTAGTTTCTGTATTCCTCCAACATTTATATGGGTAGCATTGGGTAAACCAAGCATGACCTGATGAAATGGTAGTCCTGATAATGAAAATTCTTAATTAGAAATAACCTAAACAGGGGTCTTGAAGATTTCAAGTGATGAGGCTGTGACTATTTTCTTTGGCAGCTTGGTTCATTGTCTGTATCACGGGCTACAAAACAGCGAAAAACAAGATTGTTGCCTTAGCTTCTACCAAGCAAGAGATAGCTAATTGATCTGGAAAGAGGACTAGTGGGTCTCATATCTGTAAGTTGTAAAAGTATTCACAGCATGTTTGTGAAAAACTGTGCAAACTTAAGTGAAATAAATCTCAGGGGATGGATAAAATGTAACTGAGGATCCTTAAGGGATTGAGGGCACAGAAGGATTAGATTATGGCAAAGGATTATTTAAATTGGGCATGTTCTCACTGCACAATAGAAGCTTATGAGAATGATGTTCATTTAAATTAGATAGATTTACCAGGAAATATTTTGGAATAGAGGATTTATGTAAATTCTGAAATGACGTGTGACAATTGTGAGATTGACTTTGTTTTCCAAAGGTTTCCACCACTGGGAATATTGTCACATCATCTTTGGGTCTGCTGCAGATGAATTGAAAGAGATTGATTGCTATAATTAGTCAACAACTCCATTATTGCTGTATCATGCAATTACAAGGATGGAAGAAAGTGAAGCAGGTTGACGTTGGTCTTTGTTTAGCATCTTCTATGTTCTTAAGAGATAACTGGGGGAGCATAAAGACCAGTTGGGCTTTAATGGCCTGTTTTCTGGGCTGTAGATTCGATGTAATTCACAATCATACTGAGATCATATTCCCCCACTACACCATTTTTCAAGATGAATGGATCGGTTTCCCCCTCCTTCAACAAAGGGAAATGAATGATTATGATCCAGATTTGTTAAACGTGTAATAAACAATAATTTTTCTGTGTAAGTAGCATCACTTTAAATGACTTTAAATCGTTGGATATAATTTTTTTAAATAACCCTAAAAATATTATTTTTCAACTGTATAGATGTCATGTCTTTAAAGATTTAGGTACAAAAATATATCAAACAGATTTTGCATAGAATCTGCCCAAACAGATTGAGCTATATTTTTCAAAAATAATTAATGATGCTTTGATATCATACTGAACACACTGTTAATTGTGCCTGATCAAAGCTGGAAGATGCCTACAATTTAAAAATAATGTTACATCTAATAGAAAAATGCTTCAAGTAATGAAATCGAAAAGCTCGTATTCTTGAACCACTGAAATTGGAATATTTTTTGTGCAACTGAATACACATGTGAACTTTGATAGAAAATTGAGCAACTGTGTAATGTTCATTTCACATAGATAATAGCCCATACCTTCTGGTCTCTGCCTCAGATGTTCCAATGCAAATACTCAGCGGGAATTGCCCAGGAAGTTTTGACGACTGATGGGTGGTTCACCTGCATCTGGAACCCTCCGAAAAAGTTCCCAAATCTGAGTTAGAGTTGGAGGCTTCAGAGGGTTCCAACTTAATTACCTGGATAGTTATCCAGGGAATCTTAGACAAGAAAAAAACCATGGCTATCTCCTTGGTAACTATACAACTGACCGCACCACCGCCCCCCGACTCCCCTCTGACCCTAAAACTCCATGACCTTCTGACTCTCCTCTCGACACTCCAAACCTCACAGACACTCCAACATCCCCAACTGTCCGACCCTCCTGACTCTCTGACCATTCAGACCCTCCAATGATCACCTCACATACTGATCCCCCGACCGTCCAAGTCCCCTGACTATTTGATCCTGACCCTCTGACTCCTCTGACCCTCTGATTCCTCTGACCCTCTGACTCCCCCAACCCACCAACCACCCCTACAACTGACTGACTCAGTCCGAGCCTCTGCCCTCCCTGATTCTCCAACTCCCCCGGCCCACTGACTAGCTCCCCAACCCTCCGACCATACCCATCCTCCAACTATCTCCTGATTCCTCTCCTGACTCTCCAATTCCCCCGATATCCTGACTCCTGTCTAACCCTCCGACTCCCCCGACCCTCTGCCTCCTCCCCAACACTCCGACTTTCCCTGTCCCGATCTCACCACCCCAGCTGGCACCCTACCACTCTGGCACCTACCACCCCACAACCCTACCCACCCTGCTACCTGCCGCTCATCACCCTAGCTCTCCCTAGCACCCTGCCACACTTCACTCTGCCACCAATCACTATTTAAATGTCCCAAGGCTTTTCACTGTGTTAGTGAATGATATTTGCTAAAAATACAGCAGCTACTGATGTAAAAAGGGGGCATGACTTGGCTTCCCCTGACAAGCCTGCTCTACAAAGAATGACTCCCAGTGCAAGTGTGCTCTATATTTCTGTAGAGGCCCAGTTCAGATGTCTGGGCCAGAAATGCAAGCTCAGACGCTGTGTAAAAAAATAGGAGTGGAGAGGCAATCTGAAGGTGATTGCTGCTCCTTGGAAGATTCAGCCCAGTATCACAAAATGATTCACTGTCAAACTAAAGGCCTTGTTTTAGTTACATTCAGGAACATATGTTCCAATGAGTTTTTTTGGTGTTTTTAAGTTGGTGACTGAAACCTGGAGCCAGAGATGTATAACCTACTGTCAAAAATTTACCAATATATGAAAGAAAAATAATTTAAATCACTCAGTATATGATGATCTTTGTAATTCAACAGAACAATATAATGTTTCTCAGTAAGTACTTCGTTTCTCAGGCTCGCCTTGCAAGTAACCACGTCACATGCTTAAATAAGGCAAATTGTTGAGGCAAAATTCATTGATAAAAGCTGCAAATATTTGAACTGACCATATTCAAGACACTAGAGGTAAAAGTTTTGCATCCACTGAAATGCTCAGTCCGCCCTCACACTTAAACCTTGATTCCTGTATTTTCAGTGGACCAATATTTAATCACTCACTCTTTGCTTTTATGTTATTAACTGACTCTGCCTCTAATTTGATATTGAGCAGTATGTCCATGGGATCTGACAGCCTGAAATAAGAGATTTGAATGAGTAGTCAGGTTATTGGTGCTGCTGGATCATGTCACTGACCCATACGTGGGTGGGCTTTTAATCACTGTTGCTGTCAAAAAGTTACAAAAGATGAGGTGTCTCCACAATAATATGAATCAAATGTCATACTTCTTCATTTTTCAGCTGTGAGAGCCAAAGACCTGGTCCATATAACAATATACTCCAGCAAGAAGATGAGTGCCACTGGCTGACAGTTCAAGTGCACAATGAATGAAGTAAAGATTTATTTTTAAAAGTGATGAGTTAGGTTCCTGTATCAAAATAAAGAAAGCTCCTGTTCAACATATAACTCAATTGTTTCATAATCCAAGCAATGTTTGAATTTCTGACCTTTGCAAAGGAGAAGAAATAATATTTTATTTAGACTAATAATAAAATTGTCACAAGTACTTTGATCCTCAACTCCAATGTTATGGCAGGACTGGTAAGCGCTCCTGAAAACAATTTGCCACTTACATTTTACGTAAAAAAAATAACTTATTCCTGCCATCTCAAAGAAGAATCATTAGCAGGTTTGCATCATTAACACCCACTCATAATTTTAATTAGGCACATTAAAATTGATGCTCCATGAGCAAGAGCAGGTGCCTTAGTTGACTGTGCTGTGAATTTAAACAGAGCTAGAGATTTTGTCACTGAAGCACCTAAATATTGTATTTTGTTTTGGGTGCAATCAGAAATCTGGATGCACACTGTACTTATTTTTAGAAGGGTTTTCTTTCTCAAATTTCTGCTCAAATGCATTTGTTACTCGCCAGACATAAATGCCCGGAGTTTCGTCAAACCGGAAAGACTCCAGAGCCATTTAAAATAGTGGATGGGACAGGATTCCAGAATTCCTGACCTCCTTCACGGCATCTTATTTTTCATCAGCGCAGGATAAGGGTCTGAGTAGTGAGCCCACACCCTGCACTCATGAGCTGCCTGGCTCCATTACATCTCGTAGTGTACCCCTGCAGTTTTCATGGAGTCGGGCCAGTTTCTCCATGACTTGTGGTTCCTGTATCTCAGAGGAGTTGTGACCCATAGTCTGGATACAGTAACATTTTGAAAGCTAAGTTCAAATGATCTTACTCCTGCCCCAGTTGCCCCCTCCATGCTAACCCATTCCACCATCCATCTCCAATGGCCTCTCATACCCTCCATGCAAACGCATGGCCCTTCAATGCTCATTCATCCAGTATCAAAAGAGGCTAACTATGTGGGAGCCCTGCTTACACAGCTGAAGAGAGCTTGTTGATTTTTCTTGATTGATATCTTTGAGGTTATAATAAGTTATTTTTTTCTGCAATCGCTTCTGTCAATGTCTCAATGTTTATTTGTACGAGTTAAAGGTTCTGTTATAGATTGTTTAATGGTCTGTTTAACACTTTGATAGGGTTGTGGGAACATTAGTTTTTTTCAAGAATTCTGAGTTGGTGCTTTTATCCTAAGCAGTTTCATACATCCATTATTACTATAAGGTTCATTGTTTCTGTACATAGTGTATTCTGGGTGAATGGGCATGGAAGATCCATGAGTTGGCATGGAAGGTATGTATATCCATTGGGGGTGGTGGAGGGGCATAACATGACATGGGGATATAAGGGACCAAGGGAATGGGTAGGGGGCATAGTTGACATTAAGTTAAAATCGGGGGGGAATGGAGGTGACATGGGGAGTGGGTGGAGAGGTGATGGAGTGTGAGGGCCAGAAGGCCTAAAGTATAACCAAAAAAATGGGATGAACTCCCAGCCAACAGAGGCGGGCAGTTTAATCAGCCCACCTCAGCACTTGGCCGCCTCCAATCTTTTTCCGGGGGTTGCAGGCCGCACTCCATCCTAAACCAGCCCCCACCACCCTGCAACCCCTTCCACCCCGCCCAGCAGAGATCAAGCCATTTGAAGCACTTTCTACTCAGGTGGCAAACCTGGAAGTTTCCCAAATTGAGCTGTTCACCTCGGTAGCAAAAATCTGGGCCAAAATCTGCTACAGATTACTGTAATGAGGCAGTGTTTTAAAATGTAATTGTTCCTAAAATTCTTTCTTATTAAGAAATATGCAATATGTTGCCCACCAGCTCCTGGATCTTAACAATCAGGCACTCAACAAGTAGATGGGGGCTATTAGGAAAGGAGTTCCAGGATTTTGACCCAGCGACATTGAAGAAATGGTGATATAGTTGCAAGTCAGGAAGGCCTGTGGCTTGGAGAGGAACTTGCAGGTGGTGGTGTTTCCATGCAGCTGCTGCCCTCGCCATTCTAGTTGATAGCAGTCGCGGGTTTGCAGGATTCTGTCCAGGAGCCTTGGTGAGTTTCCAGTTTTTTTTTATTTCATTATATACTTTAAAATTTTATTCCACTGCACGTTGTTACTTCCCACATTTACTTTGTTACTTAAACTGTTAATTATTTCTTTAACCCACCACCTCACTCCACATCAACACCACACCCCCCCCCCCCCCGAGCAAAGTGTCCCTTGTTTTTCCCCAGAGTTGGTGATGCTGGTATAATCGACACAGCAGAGGCATTGGAGAATGATCGGAAGGAAGGGGTAACATGCCAGCTGAAATGGAATAGGTGAAGGAATTCCTTGGGGAAAAGTTTCAAAAATAAGCAATAAGATTTGTTTATTTTTCCTATCATAACATGTAGGAAGTTGCACTGATATCATCCTGATTGCTTTAATGCCTAATGATCGCTTTCGAATGGTCGCTTCCACAAATTTAACAAGCTTGATGGCTTTTTTGTTGAGTACTTCAATGGTCTGCAATCAATACGGTATTGGTCACCTTATTTAAGGAAGAATGTAAATGTGTTGGAAGCAGTTCAGAGAAGGTTTACCAGGCTAATACTAGGAATGGGGAGGTTGTCTTATGAGGAAAGGGTGGACTGGCCAGGCTTGTATCCGCTGGAGCTTAGAAGAGTAACAGGCGACTTGATTGAAACATATAAAATCCTGAGGGGTCTTGACAGGGTGGGTGTGGAGAGGCTGTTTCCGCTTGTGGAATCTAAAACTAGGGCTCACTGTTTAAAAATAAGGAGGCGCCCATTTAAAACAATTCTTTTTCTCTCAGAGGGCCGTGAATCTTTGGAACTCTCTTCCTGAAAAGGCGGTGGAAGAAGTGGGCTGAATTTTGCTGTCGGCGAGCAGGGGGCAGGGCCCGCTCACCGACTCATAAAATGACGCGGGATGACGTTGGGGGAAACCTCTGACGGCATCCCGCCCCATTTAAATTTTCAGGAAGGTGGGGCCGCAGCAAAATCTGCTGTGGGCCTGCCGACATGTCAATGGCCAATTGAGGCCATTGATAGGATCATTGAAACAATTAAAGGACCTGCCTGCCCAACCTTAAGGCTGGCAGGCTAGGAGCCCCGGTGGGAATTAGAAAAAACATGAAACCTCATCCACCGGCGGGATGAGGTTTCATGTCGGGATTTGAAAATTTAATAAAGTTTTAGTGTAATTTATGAACATGTCCCATCTCATGTGACATTGTCACATGAGGGGGACATGTTAAGGATTTTTTTTCTATTTTTAATATTTTTCAATGTGGAAGCGATCTCCCTGAGGCAGCACTCAGCCTCAGGGAGATGTGCACTCTTTTGTGCGCATGCGTGAAAGAGCGCACTCTTGCTTTTGGGGAATCCCTCCCCACCCGCACAGGAAACACATAGCGCTTCCCGCCGGACATCATGGCAGGTGGGCCTTAATTGGCCCGCCCACGTAAAATGGCGGCAGGGATCAGCTCCTCCCCAGCCAGAGATTGGGTCAGGCCCACCCTCCCGGCAGGCAGAAAATTCTGCCCAGTGTCTTTGAAAATTTTTAAGGCAAGAGGTTGATTGATTCTTGGTAATCAATGGGCTGTTAGGTTACCGGGGGTAGGCGAGATGCAGATTTTAGGTTACTATCAGATCAGCCATGATCTTATTAAATGACTTGAGGGGCTGAATGGCCTACACCTGCTCCTTGTTTGTATACTCATTACAAAATACTCCATTTGATGTCAGATCAGTACTGATTGCTTCAAGCTTTCATCGAATGCTGAATCAATGTCAGATCTTTCCGGTGGGGAACATACTCCAGGTATTAAATGGATTGGAAATGCACATTCTGCAGTCATTGAAGAAGCAAGGGCCCTCGCTGCTGACTTCAAAGAAAGCCTCACTGATCTCTGTGATAGCAGCTTCTAGATTTCCATGTTTAATTGCACATGTGTGGACTGGAGCACTTGCTGACAGCCTCGTAAGAGTAATGACAGTGAAAGCTGACAGTTTCACTGTTGTTACCACTGCAAAATCTGGAACATATTTAAATGTCTGTTAATGACATTTTTCTCGGGGACTCTATGATTCCCAAAAAAATTACTGTGGGAAATCAGAACAAAACCCACAGAAATCCAGGGTCAACATTAGAAGGCCATCCACTATGTACCAACAATGTCCCTCTACTGGAAATAAAATACTCAACCTGCTCAGCACATTTTAGTTGTACAAATACTTTTCACTCGCCCCAATCTAAAATAGATTCAGAGGGCTATACTGAAAAATTAAATGGCTGTTCAAAGGCAAATTAGGTTGGATTTTCTTTCTAGTGACAGGCGAGCTTTGGGGTGGAGTGAAACTTCCTCCCCTGCCACCTCAATCCTTTGCTGATTCGATCCATTTTCCCTGAGTCAGCAGTCTTTCCTAGTTTTGATGGACTCTTAGCAGGATTATCCTTGCCAAATGCAGAGCCTGCCACAGCCTCTTAAGGAAAATGTCACACTAGAAGAGGCAGGAATGGCATTACAGGTGGAAGAAGCCCTTAGCTGAAACTGGAGCCTTCAGCAGCTAAGTGCTAGACAAGGAGGCAAACTCACAGCCCTCCCTCTCCATGGGAAAAATTTTCCTCCCATCGGCAGGGAAGTGTGGGAGCAGGTGCCGATCGGCATTCCCGATCGGGGGCCCGCTGCCATTTTACATGGGCGGACCAATTAAAGCCCACCCAGCATGACGTCCGCCAGGAAGCGCCTTGCGCACCCTTTGCGGGCGGGAGGATTCCCTCAGCTGGGAGTGCGCTCTTTCACGCACGCGTGCGAAAGAGCGCACAGATCTCCCTGAGGCTAAGTGCTACCTCAGAGAGATCGGCTCCAAATTAAAATTTGTAATACAAATGATAGAAAAATTTCCCTGACATGTCTCCTCATGTAACACTGTCACACGAGTTGGGACATGTCTATCACTTTTATTGAAACCTTTATTAAAAATTTAAATATCCTCATGAAACCTCATCCCGTGGAGCCAACCAGGGCTCCCAGCCTGCCGCCGACCTTAAGGTTGGACGGGCAGGTCCATTAAAGACTTTGATTAATTTCTCAACAGGCCGTTGACAGGTCAGCAGGCGCTCAGCTGACTTGGCTGCGCTCCCGCTGACCTGAAAATGGAAGTGATGCAGGGTGAGGTCAGGAGTTCCACCCGACATCATCCTGCATCATTTTACATGTCGGCGAGCGGGCCCTGCCCCCACTTGCCGACCGGGAGATCCTGCACTGTGTGTGGCCCTTAGGGAAATTGTGACTGCTTCTGGGACACCTCCTTCCATATGATGGCCCTAGAAATGGCAGTATCTTGGGAGGGGGCCAGGAAAGTTTGCCAGGGATTTTCATGCAGCAGATAGAAAAAGAACAGGCAGTGGTAGTAGACCCAGCGGGGGCAAGGAGAGGGGAAAGCAGGCTGTGCGGTGAGACATCCTCATACTTTGTTACATTGATTTTGTGTGGGATCATAAAGAGGAACGCAGTCCGTTGTCTCCCGCACAACCATAGGAATCTATGATCATGAAACAGTCAAATTGAAATATACCTTTGTTGCGAAAGGGGTGTTTTATTTCTTAATATAGTAATCATAATCCTAAACAGATTTGTTGTTTTCAATTGGTGTGCCTTGCGGTATAAGCTTTCCAAAAACATAGTCCATTGTTTGAATGCCTTGAGTTACCAATCAAAGAAGTGCCCCAGCAATGCTGCCTTGTTGTTTGAATCTGAATAGAAGTGTGCACTTTGATGTCACAACATTAAAATGAAAGTTAGTGGGGCACCTGCGAATGAACTGCTGGATGGAAAGAGCGTTTTCTTCTCAAAACTATCTGTGCATGCAAAGCTACATTGTAAGTAATGGTTTGAAATGGGGCGTTTATTGCCAGAAAGTGAGACACCATTGTTGTTTCAACTCTCCAAGTAATTAAGCTCAACAGTGATGTTTCCCTGAAAGAAACAGCTTAAATGTCAACAGGGAAAATGTCTTTTTCAAGTAAAGGTCTCCTAGCATTGTTCCCATTCATTGTTCCCTTACAGCTGGGGTGGAGACCAGTAAACAAACCATGGGAAGAATTTGCGGGTTGGCGAGTGGGGGCGGGGCCCACTGTTGGACTGTTGCTTTTGTGTTTAATTAGAGTTGAAGTACTTGCAATTTCTGGAATGCTTTTTTTGAATGACATGGACCCTGAGTTCACCATGCGTCATTTAGATTTTCAGTTTGGCAGCCACGCAGCTGAGTTGGCTGTGTGCCCGCCGAACTATCAAAGGCCTATTAAGACCATTTAAAGAATCATTAAAACAATTAACAGGGCTGCCCGTCCAACCTTAATGTTGGTGGGCAGTCGAAGAGCCCAGGCGGCCTTCACATTTTTCATGGAACCTCATCCACGGGCGGGATGAGGTTTCTTGAAGGTTTCATTAATTAAATAAAATTTTTATCAAAATTCATGAACATGTCCCAGCTCATGTGACACTGTCACATGAGGGCACATGTCTTAAAATATCTCCTTTTCTTAATTTAAATTTTTAAACTTTAAATTAATCTTTCTGAGGCAATTCCGTGGCCCCAACTCAGGGAATCCCCTCCCGCCTGCACAGGAAGTGCTCAGCACTTCCGGGCAAGCGTCACTCTGAGCAGGCCTTAATTGGCCCGCCTACGTAAAATGGCGGCACAGTCCCGATTAGAGGCACCAATCGGGTTCACACCTACCCCCGCGCAACACTCCCCCCTCCAACAAGGGAAAATTTCGGCCCTATATGTATTTACCACCAGGAAAGGATAACTATTTACCAGAGGCAGCTGGGCAAACTGGACTCTTAAATAATTAACACTGATATGTGCATTTTGAATTTATTGCTTTACTGTATAGTATTTTGTCTATGTTTTGCATTTATTTTTAAAATAAATCTGGGTAGCACGATAGTTCATACAAGGTACTTGAGCAATGTAGATATTATCTGCCTTCTAAATTGACAAGAGACATAGTGAGCATCCTATTATTTCTCCATTGAGAAATTTACTATTATTGAGTTCAATTTTTAGACCTGCGCAGAGTGTAAAAAGTGCAGGCGTGTAAGAGCAGAGTGTAAAACGTGCAGGCGTCATTTGGTAAGAAACATGCTCCACTAATGAGAACTGTAATCCAGCCATTTATCTGAAGTAAAAGGTTTTGGAAAAAGTTGGTCACATGCTGAACTCAAACACAACTTTGCTTTTAAAAATCAGCTTTTCTCCTGGGATTGTCGGTTGTCAGTATTGACCAATTAGATCATTTGGAAGGCAACTCATTAAAACACTTGCATTGAGATCGCATCCTTCACAATCACCAAGCATCCCAAAGAGCTTTAGAGATAATGAAGCAATTTTCAAGCATAATCATTGTTGCAATATTGGAAACCTGACAACCAACGCGCACAGCAAGGTTCCACAAACATCAATGTGATCATGACCAGATAATTGGTTTTCTGCGATATTTATTCAGGGATAAATATTGGCCAAGACACTGGAGGTAACTCAGAACATCCTAGAGTCCTCCATGGAAATTTATACAAGGTTTACCTAACGTGTGGCTGCTTCCCTCCCCCCACCCCACATGTGCTCGTGTACTACCATCAACCACAGTGCAGCCCTTGCACCCCACCCCCCCATAACCCCCACAACTCACATCAACCACAGTGCAGCCCTTGCCCTCCCCCAAGTCACCTCAACCACAGGGCAACCTTGCCCTGGCACCACACTGTCAGCCAGCCGGGAAAAAGCAACTTGCCTGTGCCCTCGCCTGAATGCATGGCACCTCAACCTTGAAGTCCAACAGGTGACCCAAAGTTGCTGTGCACTCACCCCGAGTTCCCCTCAAAGTGCAGCTCGCCAGGTGCATGCCTTAATATATGCTGCTTGCATGCCAACATGTTCGGATGATCCAGCGTGGGGGGATGACTCTCGTGAGCTGGGATTATAATGATATGCAGATGTATTACAATGAAGTTCCTGACGTTCGATGGCGAGAAATGTGGCCCACCATTGACTGGCATAGCGGATGATCACAATTGGTTTCACGATGTCATGAAACCAACTTTTGGCCTTCCACCATATTGTCCACTCATGCCGTCAAACACACCAGCTGCCAATGGGCACAGAAAATTCCACCCAGAATATGTAAAAGTCAGAATTCATGAGAATTGTAGCCATCGACATCCAAATCATTTGCAGCCTTCACAAATAACCCATGCACAAGGAAAAATACAAGTGTACAATCCTTTTTGCAGTATTCACCCCCTTCATGAAAGCTGACAAGATTAGTGACTAGTGGTACATTGGATCTTCCAGTATATAGCCCTTAAATTTGGCACTTAAAATTCTGGCAAAGCCCTCATGGTGACTGGTAATTGAAGGAGTAACTCTGCCTGCCAACTACTCCCATTACAGCTGCTCTCCATGCTCTCTTTCAAACCCTCCAGGAGAGGAAGCTGCACAAGGTGCAAAACACTTGGGCCCATGCCTTCATATGTACATTTGCATGTGAGAGAGTGAATGAGTGTCAGTGTGTCAGAATCAGAGAGAGAGAAAGACCCGAGGCTGAGAGTTAGGCACACACGCACATGCACATACACACACACACACCACTCCCTCACCCTCTCCAAAAACCTACCCACACACTGGGCCAGGAGCAGAGGAAAACCCAGGAATTTTGTATAAATTCCGCCGAGCCCAGCTCAGAGTAGGTGCCACAAGAGTTGAATGCAAGGTCAGTGTTACTTTAACCCAACTCTTTAGCTTGTCTCTGTTCCCCTACTCCTTCCCTGGTGACCAGGACTCGAGGCCTACTCTGTCCCTCCAGGTTTGTTTCTTAAGCAAAAAGGCAAAAAATGTTTTATTAGTTGCTCTGCTGCTTGGCACTTTTTGATGGCCATTTTAATTAATTATTCATATTTTAATTATCAATTTATTGCTTTGATTTTGATTTTTCTTGCTGAGCAAGTTGTTTATGTTTTCTTCATAGCTTAACTTTTTTTTGAAATTTATTTTTAATGTTGTGTCAAACCAGATCTCAGGCTGCTGCTGGGTTTTTTGCTAAAGAGAAATGAGAGGCTCACAAGAAGTGTGATGGCTTTTTGGAGTGCTTGCAGAATAGGTTATTTTTGCTCCATTAGAAACAGGAAGTTTCGGAAATGCTCAGCATGTCTGATAGCATCTGTATGGAGAGAAACAGAGGTCAGTGACCCTTTGTCAGATCCAGAGCAGATCATGGACCTGAAGTATTGACTCTGTTTCTCTCTCCACAGACACTGCTTGGCCTGTTGAGTATTCCCAGCTTTTTCTGTTTATAATTCAGATTTCCAGCATCTGCAGTACTTTGCTCTCCAATTATATGCTCCACCCTGGGCATTTTTAAGTGTGGTTAGTTTCAATTTAAAATGAGAAAAATATTTATCACTGAATGCAAAGTGTAATTTTTCTGTTAACAAAGCCCACTTGTATGGATAGAAATAACATATTATTGCAGGTGAATTGGTTGGTGCTAACTTACTGGAAGGTTTTACCATTTTTAAATTTGGAAATTAAACCAGAAGTCATGTGCCAATCAAACATGTCACTGCGAGTTCAAGGCATTCTCATTTGTACATGGGATTGTTGTTTGTGGTGCTTGTTAGGTTCAAGTCTTTGGATGTTGCTGTCTGGATATTGCACAGGGCTAGGTTCAAAGAAGTGGAGCTGGTCGCATATGAATAACAAAGCCGTGTTTGTCAAGTGCATCATACTGAAACCCAAGCTTTCGATGGACTTTATAAATAGAGTACAAAAGCCAAGGAGTTTTGCTGAACCTATATAAAACAGTTTGATCCCACTGTGACCATAGGTCCCAATTCTGGGCACCCAAAAAATGTGAAGGCTTTGTAGAGGGTTCAGAAGAGATTTACTAGAATGGCTGGAGGGATGAGGGATTACAGAGAAGTTGCGGTTGCTCTCCTTAGAACAAAGAAGCCTGAGGGGATTTGATGGAAGTATACAAAATCGTGAAGAGTTTAGATAGAATAAATAAAAGCTGTTTCCAATGGCGGAAAGATCGATGATCAGATGGCCCAGATTTAACTTCATTCAAGTTGGTTAGCAGAAGAACCAGGGGCTACATAAGGGAACTTTTTAACACAAAGATTGGTTAGGATTTGGAATTTTTAAAAAATTCATTCACAGGATTTGAGCTTTACTGGCTGGGCCAGCATTTATTGACCATCCTTAGTTGCCCTTTAGAAGGTGGTGGTGAGTTGCCTTCTTGAACCGCTGCAGTCCATGTGATGTAGGTACACCCACAGTGCTGTTAGGAAGGGAGTTCCAGGATCTTGACCCAGCGACAGTGAAGGAACGATAATATATTTCTGAATCAGGATGGCGAGCGACTTGGAGGGGGACTTCCAGGTGGTGGTTTTCCCATCTATCTGCTGCCCTTGTCCTTCCAGATGGTAGTGGTCATGGGTTTGGAAGGTGCTTAGTGAATTCCTGTATCTCATAGATATAGACCCTGATATTATAGTGGATGTAGATTCAAATTAGTGTTCGAAAGGAAATTGGATAATAATTGGAGAAAAATATAGGGAAAGATTGGTTGGAGCAATGTAGGACTGACTGTATTTCTCTTCAAAAGAACAGGCACAGCCTTGATGGGCTGAATGGCTGCCTCCTGTGCTGCACTATTTTATTGTTTTGGATCTAAAGCACATCGCGAAGGCACTCAACAGAAGTTGTCAAGAGTTAATGGGGGTTGGGGGGAGGGGGACTGGAGATAAGGGGCCTGGAAACAAGAGAAGCACAACGACCCATGATGTCTTTCCCTGCCCACGCTCAAACCCAGAATAGGAGGTGACTCCTGAGATAAGGTAATCATTTTTTCCTAACCCAAATTCCAACACACACAGGATGGGAGCACATTAAAGTAGCCAGTATAAAAAACGTAGGTGTAACAGCATAACAAGGCATTTTTTTTTTAGTAGCCTATATTTTAACAGTTCTGCGCATACACTACAAGTGCAAAACACATGTGCGGATATTACATCACACCACTGAAATGCTTTTAGTTATTGTTTTATAAATTGTACAGTGACACAGTTTGGGAAAAACAGCTTTTCATATCCACTGTTTAAATGGCCTCGTCTGTGTACCAAAAATATCTGTAGTAGAGTTTGAAGAGTCAGAGCAGCCTTATATTATGTGATACTATTATGTTCACTTAAGGGTGTCCAGCATCCACTCGACATGGAAAATGCCGACTGGCATATTGAACACAACAAAAATATATCTTGTCTGTTAGTCATAAATACAGAAAATCCTTCAGAAGGTGGTTATTACAACAGCAATTATGCTTTTATAACAATGCCATTTACAGTTTATAATGAAACTCGAATCCTGTTGGTGTTCTATGCCACATACCATTCAGTCAGTGTCTTAGGTATTGCAACAACAGCAGTACTGTACCATCTATATTTTACATCAATAATAATAACAATAAAAGAAGTATTCTGGATGTTTCTTTTTAACACATTTATTGTTAACTCAGGAATTTGGTACGTGAGGGAATTCTGTCGGCCAAAATTTTGCTCCCAATTCGTGAAAACTCCTGACTCTGCAAACCCAACTCGAGAGAAAATGCTTCAAATGGTCAGGTTTTAGTTCCAGCTGGAGTCAGACTCGCTGCTCCCAGATAGAGCTTGGAGGCACCACAGTGGATGCTGGTGTAGAGGCCGTCTGTTTAAAAGGCCTGCCTCACTGCTCTGGGGCTTTGTCCCAATTGTAAATGAAGCAGTAAGACCAAAAGTAGCCCTCAAGCCCGCATCACTCACACTCCTCACACTCCTCATGCTCCATCCATACCATACCAAGCCCCCCACCCAGCCCCCATGGCCACTCATACCCTCCATGCCAATTTAGTGCCAACATATGCCAATGCATGACACTCACTCATCCCATCTCCCTCTATATTGTCTATGTCAACTTAGTTAAATTTAAAGCTTAACTAGTTAAACTACTTAAGATAACTGTGTTGAAACTCACCCAGTAATCTGCCTGAACTCTGATCTTGCTGTAAAGTTTACAAAGACATCGCCTTGAAAATCATCAATTTGTAAATCACACAACACACCTATTGAAGCTTTAAAATATAAAAATATATAACGTATTTCACAGAAAAGCCACTGAGTGACCAAACATTGAAACATTTAAAGCAACTCAGTATTTCCAACTATCACAAGCCAGTTGGCACATTTATTTTTAAGAAATGATGAACTGTGAAAGATGGCTGTGGGGAAATGGAACAATTTTTCTTGTTTTGATCAGGTCTCAATCAATCTACTTGATCACAATACAATTTATGTTAGGATGCAAGGGAAACATTTTATCTTATTGAAATGTGTCAAACTTCACTCACTGGAATAATTCCCCAACTGAGCAAGAAATATTGATTGCCACCATACGTTTAATCGTCCTTGTGTTGCAATACTGCATAACAATGTTTACTGGAGATGATGTAAGCTGCTACATAGTTTATACCGACATTAATAACACAAACCTTTTCTTCATCAAGTATAAAGATGATGCTTCAATTAGCCAAAAATTACAATGATAGAATTATATTAAATAAATTGTGGAACTGTGAGGATCGACCTAAAATTGTGCTTGTATTCCTGCATGTTAGGCTAGTTTATATAACTCACAGGCCAGGATTTTCCATTTGGCGGGGGAGGGGGTGGAAGGGGGGAGCAGGAGCAGACCCGATCACTGCCCTCAATCAGGTCCGCTCCACCATTTTACGAAGGTGGGCCAATTAAGGCCCGCCCAACATATTTGCCGACTTCCATGGATAGCAGGAGTGTGCAGGCGGCGGCAGGCATGCACAAAGTGCTGGGTCCAATGGTGACCTGGCAGTCTGTTTAAAAGAAAGCCTGGCAGCCTTTTGTAGGCTGCTCACAATGGCCAGTTCCAGGCTGCAGCAGAGGGGTTCAGGTGAGCAGGCCAGGCTGGAGGGAAGGCCAGAGGAGCAGGGCAGACTGCAGGGTAGGCCAGCACCCTTTGTTTTTCTAATGACTGCCTTGCTGCTCTCCTCGAGGAGGTGGCAGCATGGCGAGAGGTGTTGGTCCCCCAGGTGGGAGGAGGAGGCCCCCTCACAAGACCAAACGTGCCTGGGAGGAGGTGGTGAGCTCCCGCGATGTGGTGTGGTGCACCTGGATCCAGTGCCGCAATTGCTTCAACGATTTTTTGCACACTGGCAGGGTGAGTACCGACTGCAAGGGACCAGGCACATGCCCGCTGTCGGTGCCTGATGATGTGCCTCTGGAGTTTTCTGCGATGCAGCAGGTGCAGGAAATGCGGTTGGATGTGCAGGAGATACATGAGGCTATGCTTGGCTTGGTCTCTGTGGTGGAGCAGTCTACGCGGACCATCGCTGAAGTAATGAGCCACATGTCCGAGCGCCATGTGTTTTCCATGGAGAGATCGGCGACTCTTGTGGTGAGCCTAATCCAGGAGACCTGCCAGGGCTTCCTGGGGATGCACTCTGACCAGCAAGCCCTCACATCGGCAATGACCTCAGCTGGTCACTGTCAGAGTGGTAGATGGCGTGCGAATCAAGCTTCCCAGCTCATTTCACATCCATCCACGGTGAGCAGGGAGGTCCGAAGCTAGGCCTGTTTGCCCTCACGCGCTCCCACACACTGCACACCACCCCCCACCCCCCCACCCCCCACCCACCCATCCAGGCAGTGCTCAGCACTGCCACTCACGTATCACACTGAGCGGGCCTTAAATGGCCCACCCACATAAAATCGCGGAGCGCTGCTAATCACAGACAGCAGCACCTTGTCTTAATATATTCTCTAGAAGAAAACATTTTTACCTAAATCAGACATCCTTTGCTATGAGTTATATAAACTAGCCTAACATGCAGAAATATAAGCATAATTTTAGGTCGATCCTCACAGTTCCACAATTTATTTAATATAATGCTGTCATTGCAATTTTTGGCGAATTGGAGCATCATCTTCATACTTGATGAAGAAAAGGTTTGTGTTATTAATGTAGGTATCCACCATGTAGCAGTTTACAATATCTCCAGTAAGCATTGGTATGCGGTGAAAAATTCAGCACAGTTGATAACTCAATGGCCTCAATAGGCCTTTTATTTGCCGGCTACGTTTTGCGCCTGCCGACTAAGCTATCGCATGTCATTTCGTGCTCGGTTGGCTTAGGTGTGCCCCAACCTGCTGGGCTAAAAATCCTGCCCTATATGTTTTTAAAGAGGTCTTACATCCTGAAGTGAAAGAGATGGGTTCAAAGAGATTGGAAGTTCAGTGTTCTGGAATCAAAACAGAAAAAGTAGAAAAAGCTTTAAGTTGCCTAGTGACAGTGATCCAGTGACATAGACATAAACAAAACAGAAGTTGAGCAAGGAATGATTCACAGTGTGTGTATCAGAGAGAGAAGACAAGAATTTTAAGCTCTCTGAGAAGGAGAAAATCTACAAGGCTACTGGGACAGTAGTTAGCTAACTAATCAGTTATAGGATCAGGAAAGTGTTCAGTTTAGCAGAGGTGCTACTGGAGGTCTGAGTTTAGCGAACTCATTTGTTTGCTTTGCAGTTGAAGAAACAGTGAGTTTAGAGTATGCTTTTTGGGTGTCTTGGGGAGAGACATGAGTTGGGTAAGAAGCATCAAGTGAATGCTCAGGAATTCACTGGAAGAAAACTGCAACTGTGCCAGTACCAAGCGAGAAGCCTTTGTGTCAAGCTAGTGGTAACTCTTCACTGGTTAATGTATCTGTGAAGATATTGCTGGGGAAAAGGAATAGTGGGAATTGAATCATTTTTTTGCATTTTTATTGAGATCTTTATAACCTTTTTGTCTGGTGTAATATAGTTCATTTTTCTTGTTTTAATAAATATTTTATTCTTCGTATTAAACGTTCATCAGCAGACTCCTGTGAATTTGTTCAGTAACTTTCCTCCACGGTTTCTTAAAAAAAAACTTAAGACCCTATCAACCCAGGTTTCACTCTGGGATCTGACTTGTCCAGTATTGGTAACAATATGCAGTACATGAACATAAACCAACTCATAAAGAAAGATTTGTTCAAGAAAATAGCTTATAATCTCTTTTCAAATATATATGAGACAATTTGCATCTCCAATTAAAATAGGCTTATGCCCCTGATGGTTTCATTAAAAATTGATGCCTGCGTTCCCTGACTCTTTGTGACACAACTATGTTCCTGCCTTTTGCTAATGGTTTTAGCTGGAGTTAAGAGCAAAAACCCTGTCATTTTTTGAAAAGACAGGAGTAGAAAGCAGTATTCCTCTGCCTTCAAAAATTTATCATCCCAAGGTCCTAGAAGCCTACACGTGCTCCTCCACCATCTCCAAAAGCACCCATTTCTAATCACACATCATTCTTGAAGGCTCTTGGATATGTAATTATATTTATGCTGAGGAAGAAATCAAGAGAAATTGGTGGACTCAGTGCAAATTCCACTCATTTAGAGAATTTTTTCCCCTCAAATCATTTGTATATCACTAAATTCAAAATAGGCCATGAATCAGCACAATTAGGAATCAGCACTTTAAAGCATAATTTATGGGCAGAATTTTATGGCCCATCATGACAGGGGCCGGGCCATAAAATGAGATGCGCCATTCAAAAGTCCATTGACTTCAGTGGGATCGTAAAATCCTGCTGGCATAAAATTACGCCCTACGAATAAAATAATTTGTTTTTAAAACTCCTTGACATATTTCAGTGGTAACTTGGTGTAATTTGATTACTTGAGCTAAAATGGGTCTATCACTAAACTAGTGGACAAGATTGCAGAAAATCAATTGACTAATTTTGGGAAAGTGGGAAAGTTGCACTAAAGGAACCAATTCAACTGAACAGAAACACCTGCCCTGGCTATTTGCGCTGTGTAAAGAGGGTGCAGATGTGTTATGCACAGACATTTGGTGCCTGCCTGCTGTAGGAGAAAGGAGACAATGCAGATCATGGTCATGCCCCTTTTGCGACCCCTCCCCGCAGTGTGCGCTACAACCTTGATGGTTAAAGTATCTGAAATCATGCAAGCTGTGACAGCACAATAACAATTAAGTATTGTTGAAAAAAGAATGGCTGTATGGTAAGCTACATATATTAATGCACATGGCTCTGTTCTTTGCAGGCAGAAAGAATATGTACATGCATAGTGCCTGTTTCAGCTAAACACAATAAGTGACAGCCATTTGCTGGTTCATTCTCCAGGGCAATGTCTTTACCAATCAGAGTCAAGCTGCTGGTTTAAATTTCAAACAATGCTTGGCATTTAACAATCAATCACAATTAACTGGTGCATTGTGCTATGTTGCTCCCCCTGACTTTTGTATTTTCTTGTGAATTATCCTGATGAATGCAAGAGTAAAAACTTCAACAAAAAATCTCTTTTTTTCAGAAATACTTAAGTTCTGCACTACCAAACGCCTAAATGACAATTAACAGGCTGAATTTTAACCCCAAAAAATTGGTCTGTTTTGGATCAAGTGGTTGTCTTGAGAAATCTGTTTGCTGACAGAAACTGCCTCCAATCTGTCCACTTTCAGCTTTAACTGGGGTTGTAAAGTGGGCCAACAGTCAACCTGCTCCAAGGAGGAAGTTTATTACTTTATATATGGTAATCAGGCTGCAAACCTCATTGTCATTCAGCTTTTAACTTTTATTGTTGGCAGCCAGATTTCTTGAGTGCCAGGAACCTCAGCTTTGTCGAGGTGAGGATTTGGTTGATTCAGGAGGTAAATGCCTTTACACCTATCTCCTGAATTAAGGTGCCGGCCTGCTGAGCCTCAGTGGTTGAGCTTCCCCACCCTATAGCCTGCACCCTCCGGTACCCCCACCCCACAAAAGACTTCAAATCCCACCATGAGGCACCCGAAATTCCAAACACCGCTTAGCCCCAATTTCTCCCCAGCCCATTCCCCCTACACAATGCCTCCGATCTGCCCTCTTCATGACCAGGTCTCTGATTCTCCCATATTGGTCTCTTATTTCCCCTCACCATACCTCACCTCAATCAAGACCCCCTCCCCCCTCCACTGATCAGCCCCTACCCCTCCTTCATCCCCATTGCTGGTCCAGCCCCATACTTCCTACCCTACTTGAATCAACACACTCCGATCAAAATCCTTTCCTCCCTGCTTTGATCAACCACAATCTTTCCTCCCCTCCAGTCGACCCGTCCAATTGAAACACCTGCCCCTCACTCTCCAATTGAACCCCCTCCTACCCTCCTCTGGTCAACCCATGTCTTTGGATCTTTCACATCAATACCAGGTAATTAAGAGAAACTACAGTATGGGGTAGGGCTGAGGGAGGATGTGAATAAGTAATTGTTATCCTGGACATCAGAAGGATCAATTCTGATTGGTAAATCCCTTCAACTTGTTTCAGAACATTCTAAATAAAACAAATGGTCCAAGTCCATACAATATAGATTGGGGCTTCCAGAAGGCCCTCAACAAAGTTCCACATCAAAGACCACAGTTTCTGGGAATCCAGGGTAGAATGAGATGCTGGATTATAAATTCAATGAAAAGTAAGGATGGAAGTGCTTCTTCAAGAGGTGTTGTCAGATTGGTTGAGGTAATGCACCAGCCAGTGCTTGAATCATTGATAGATGGAGAAAACTAATTCTGAAATTTGTTTGATATCTTAAAAAGAGGGAGCACTGTAGGAATACAGGGTGTGCTAAACCTTTGCAGAAGAATGTAGATCTGCAACACAATTGATAGATATTAGGTATATCAGCTTTAGCACTAAATTAGGAAAAAAGGAATGTGGAACATTGGTAAACAGTGAAAGGAATAGAATTAGCAGAATGAGTCCTGGGAGTGATGAAAGACTAGTACTTTCAAATGTTACAACCACAACTAGCGTTAATTGCTACACAACCCAAATACCAGAGGGACACTTGGCTTACAGGCCTTTTTTTTTATATTCTGAAAATGAGAAGAAGATGTACCGATCTCATCAGTAAGAGGTCCAGTAACACTTCTGGGATTTTTATATTAAAAGTAAAAGTTTTATTAACAAGAATAAAAGAAAACTCAAGCACACAAGGTTATAACTACACATTTAAACTTAGCCTTACAAAACATTCCCCCCATCCAAAAAAAACTCTACTTGGTCAGACCCACAAGTAAAAACCTCCAGATAACACTCCCTTACAGATATTAACTATAAAGAAATCCAGTAATATTACACAAGGCAAACTGTTTAGCTTCAGTGAAGGCATACCACATGACCTCTACCCTCTTTCACTCTGTGGTGGAATCCTCTTCAGAATAAAACTGCTTGTTGCAGCCCAAGACTTTTCTGGCTCGACTGGGTGGTGATTCAAAAGGCCATCCTCTCCCAGACCAGAGCTCCAGCAATAACTCAACAGCTCAAACAGCTCTAGCCATCCCCCTCTAAGTTCTCCACAGTGACTCTAAAACAGCTTTTTCCTCTTTTATCTCCAGTTCCATTGTTCTCACACCTCTTTGAAACACAAATCCTTCTAAATATAAAACCTTTTATGTCTCTATCTTGACTTTGCTTTTGGATCAATAAAATATAATACCCACTACTATTTGCCCATGGAACCCTTGCAAGGTGCAAATAGTTTTCTTGTTACCTCTGATTCCCTTTTGATATTCAAACAAACTCTTAACTTATCTAAGAATGAAAATGTCAGATCTAACCTATTTATTGTACCTCAAACTTAACACCTCTATCCTTTTAGAAAAGCAAAATGCTGCTGATGCTAGAAATATGAAACAAAAACAGAAAATGCTGGAAAAACCCCAGCAGGTCTGACAGCATCTGTGGAGAGAGGAAAAGAGTTAACGTTTCGAGTCCATATGACCTTTCCCTTTTTATGTTTCAAAGCCCCCAGACAATCTCTTGCCCAGATTAATTAACTCTATCTCACTCACTGACACACACACACACACACACACACACACACACACACTAGCCTTCTTTAAAGAATAACACAATATTCCTCAAAAAAATATTTTAAAAAACATCCATTCTCACACAAAGCTTCAAATTGTGGAGAAACCATTGAAAAGGAAAACTGTGATCTGTAGCCAGAGAAATGAGTAACCCTAAATGTTGTACTCTGATCCCCTTACTTAAAGAGGGTATAAAGAAGAGGAAGAAGAATTATTCCAAGTGTTAAGGGAAGTACACTGAGGAAAGATGAAGGAAGGTTAAGCCCTTGAGTGTAGCAAGAGTATTGTTTTGCCCAAAATAGAAATCCACATTTAACCAGACCCCATGAAGTCTCATGGCATCAGGTCAAATATGGGCAATGAAACCTCCTGCTGATTACCATGTACTGCCCTCCCTCAGCTGATGAATCAGGACTCCTCCATGTTGAACATCACTTGGAGGAAGCACTGAGGATGGCAAGGGCTTAGAATGTACTCTGGGTGGCAGACATCAAAGTCCATCACCAAGAGTGGCTCAGTAGCACCACTACTGACCGAGATGGCCGAGTCCTAAATGACATAGCTGCTAGATTGGGTCTGTGGTAGGTGGTGAGGGAACCAGCAAGAGGGAAAAACATACTTGACCTCATCCTCACCAACCTGCCTGCCGCAGATGCATCTGTCTATGACAGTACCTGTAGAAGTGACCACCGCACAGTCATTGTGGAGAGGAAGTCCTGCTTTCACATTGAAGATATCCTCCATCATGTTGTGTGGCACTAACACTGTGCTAAATGGGATAGATTTCGAAAAGATCTAGCAACTCAAGATTGGGCATCCATGAGGCGCTGTGGGCCATCAGCAGCAGCAGAATTGTACTTGAACACAATCTGTAACCTCATGGCTTGGCATATCCCCCTTTCTACCATTACTATTATGCCAGGGGATCAACCCTGGATCAATGAAGAGTGCAAGAGAGTATGCCAGAAGCAGCACCAAGCATACCTAAAAATGAGGTGTCAACCTGGTGAAGCTATAACACATGACTACTTACGTGCCAAACAGCATAAGCAGCAAGTGATAGTGTTAAGCGATCCCACAACCAATGGATCAGATCTAAGCTCTGCAGTCCTGCCACATCTAGTTGTGAATGGTATTAGACAATTAAACAGCTCACTGGAGGAGGAGGCTCCAAAAATATCCCCATCCTCAATAATGAAGGAGCCCAGCACAGCAGTGCAAAAGATAAGGCTGAAGCATTTGCAACAATCTGCAGCCAGAATTGCCAAGTGGATGATCCATCTCGGCCTCCTCCATAGGTCCACAGCATCACAGATGCCAGTCTTCAGTCAATTCGATTCACTCCACGTGATATCAAGAAATGACTGAAGGCACTGGATAGTGCAAAGGCTATTGGCCCTGACAATATTCTGGTAATAGTACTGAATACTTGTGCTCTAGAACTTGCCATGTCCCTAGCCAAGCTGTTCCAGTACAGCTACAACACTGGCATGTACCTGGCTATGTCGGAAATTGCCCAGCGATGTCCTGTACACAATAAGCAGGACAAATCCAACCCAGCCAATTACTGCTCCATCAGTCTACTCTCGATCATCTGTAAAGTAATGGAAGGTGTCATCAACAGTGCTATCAAGCAGCACTTGCTAAGCAGTAAACTGCTCATTGAACAGTTTGGGTTCCGCCAGGGCCACTCAGCTCCTGACCTCATTACAGCCTTAGTTCAAACATGGACATAAGAACTGAACATCTGAGTTGAGATGACAGTGATTGCCCTTGACACCAAAGCTGCATTTGACCAAATGTGGCATCAGGAGCCCTAGCAAAACTGGAGTCAATGGGAATCAGGGGAGAAACTCTCTGCTGGTTTGGGTCAAACTTAGCACAAAGGAAGATGGTTGGACATCAGTCATCTCAGCTCCAGGGCATCACTGCAGAAGTTCCTCAAGGTAGTGCCCTAGGCCCAACCATCTTCAGCTGTTTCATTAGTGACCTTCCTTCCATCATAAGGTTAGAAGTGAGGATGTTCGCTGATGATTGCACAATGTTCAGCACCATTCACGACTCCTCAGATAGAGAAGCAGTCCATGTCTAAATGCAGCAAGACCTGGACAATATCCAGGCTTGGGCCCACAAGTGGCAAATAACATTCGCGTCGCACAAGTGTCAGGCAGTGACCATCTCCAATAAGAGAAAATCCAACCATCGCCCCTTGATATTCAATGGCATTACCATCACTGAATGCCCCATTATCAACATCCTGGCAGTTACCATTGGCCAGAAACGAACTGGACTAGCCATAAAAATACTGTGGCTACAAGAGCAGGTCAGAGGCTAGAAATTGTGCGATGAGTAACTCACCTCCTAACTCCCCAAAGCCTGTCCACCATCTACAAGGCACAGGTCAGGAGTGCAATGGGATATTCCCCACTTGCCTGGAAGAGTGCAGCTGCCACAGCACTCAAGAAGCTTGGCATCATCCAGGTCAAAGCAGTCTGCTTGATTGGCACCACATCTACAAACATTGACTCCCCCCACCATCAACGCACAGTAGCAGCAGTGCATCCTATTTACAAGATGCACTGCAGGAATTCACTAAGGCTCCTTAGACACCACTTTCCAAACTCATGACCACTACCACCTAGAAGGACAAGGGCAGCAGATAGATGGGGACACCACCACCTGGAGGTTCCCATCCAAGTAACTCATCATCCTGACTTGGAAATATATCGCCGTTCCTTCACTGTTGCTGAGTGAAAATCCTGGAACTCCCTTCCTAGCAGCACTGTGGGTGTACCAACATCACATGGACTGCAACAGTTCAAGAAGACAGCTCACCACCACCTCCTCAACGGCAACTAGGGATGGGCAATAAGTGCTGGCCCAGCCAATGAAGCCCACATCCCGTGAATGAATTAAAAAAAAGTTGCTGTTGATCAGCAGTACAAAGGGATAGGGATAAAGGTTGAACCCAAGGATTTTACAATAAAACTGAGCCTGATAAAGATGGTGACGTTAATGGACAGATCCATAAACTTCTGTAGTTGGTGGTTTGGTTTCAGCATCACTTGAAAAAGAGGGCTATGGAGATTTAGATAGCATTTTATTAAAGCTGCATCCTGTTCAACAGTCTGCAATGAATGTTTGCTGGCATCTCACACAACTGGAGTCTCAATCAAATGAAGTAGACAGCTCTGGATTAATTAAAACCTGCTTGAACAGTCCTTTTGCCTTGCAGGGTCAAAGTGACAGAGATGGATGATGCAATTGCAAGACACACTTTGAAACTTGAACCACTCTCCAATGTCTTCTGCAGCTAAATTTATTTCAGATCAGTCTCCTGAGAATTTTTAAACAGTGCTGCAGGATGGATAACATCATCAAATGATTATAAGCAAAAAGTAACAATGGATAGTACCACAATAACTTGAAAATATTACTTGGAAGAGCTTATTGTGACATTCCATAGTTTGGGGGCTCTGATTTGTGCATTGGTGTCACAATGCACAGATTCATTGCTTGCAACACAACATAGGACAATGGACAGGCTGGGAATATTACTGTCTATTCAGTTGCATTATGAAGATTTTCATCTGGATTAGAGAACTGAGCAAAGATTCCAAAAATAGTTATAAAATAGTTAAAATGATAAGAGCAGCTTAGTTCTTTCTCACACTGCATCTGGCATATTTTCCAGCATTTTGACTATTCGTCATTTGGAAAGTGTTTTCCTTTACAGTTAAAACTTTGTTCCAGTAGAAGCATTCCACAACTGTGGAAATCCAGGCTTCTTTAGGGGAAGATCAGAAAACAAATTCTTCTCATCTGTTCCAAAAGCAGACCTCAGCTCAATCACCTCCCTTCACCCCTCCCATCAACCCTGTAGCAATTCCTGATGTATTTCTTGGGGTCTTCAGTGATCTGTTCCACCAGAAAATTCTAAGCTTCTACATTAGAAGTTTCTTTTTATGTTTCATAATTGACAAATTATATGTGAAAAAGATAGAAAAATACTGAAATTTTGCTGTCCTACTGATATTCCAGACAATCACTTTGGCAAAGCTATCTCAATCGTCATTTTTTCCCTACACAAAGGCAATGATCAAAAATTAATTACCCATATAAATTAGGTGAAAAAGCATCCAATATGATGCGTGATGTGATGAGCTAGAAATACACCACCTGCCATATTGCTATAGGATTCAAAGGAGGCATCTGGGACCCATGCCGGAAACAGGTGATAGATCCCTTATTGGCATGTCCGAAAGGTCTACTAATGTCTATTTAATGCCCTCTTTATCAATTTGGTTTAAGCTGAATGCAGATGGCACTGGCCAACTGCATTCAGGAAAACCATATCCACAGGCAGTTTAATCAGTTGTTCTTAAAGAGGCCACCATCAAAAGGTACGTTCTAAAAAGTACTTAATTGAATGTGGAATCTGGACTTGCAGGAGTTTTGTTTAAAGGTCCCTATTAAAACCTCAGGTTGTTGCCAGTAACCATTTTCCCCCCACCATCCGCAACCCATCGGTCACTACCTCCCTCTAAATCCACCCACCAGGCTGCACCCCTCCTTCCCTAACTTCCTCAGTTTTAACTCCTCTGTCTTCCAGTCAATGTCACTCTGGCACGAGATTACCTGAAACATATCATTCCTGATACTCTAAGATGCAATAATTAAACTTATCTGTATACAATGACTGGTAATTCTCTCAGAATCAGATGGTCTCTATCCTTAATATACAGCCTTAGTTATTCACTGTTGATTACAACATTTGCAATAACTGAACTCAGAAGCGACACTGGGGTGGGGAGAGAACAGTAATAACAGTAATGACCTAGTCCACACTAAAGCTTGTCTGCAAAAGCAGAGCTGTGGATAGTGTTCTAGAATGCTCTCATGTCGGACTCTGATGACCATGTCAAACACAGACTGATGTCATGCTTTCTACTGTGTAAGCTGAATGAAGAACTAACTTTTGAAGATAGGAGACTCTCTCATTAATGAAATCATGGTAAACTAGCGGAATTCTTGAAGCCCCTGTTTGTTTATCACAACTCCTGCATTCAATTGTTTTTCCGGGGGATTTTGTTTCTAATTATAAAACAAAGAACTGAAAGTTTAGTTCAGATGTAAACATTCAAAATCAGGGAGATATGAATTTACTCTGTCAAGTTAGTAATAGCCATGCATACAGAGACACATAATAGAGTGGTAAATTCTTAAAGGAAAAAGCCAGAATCAAATGATGTATTCTAAGAAGTACCATCTGCTGGCAACAACAATGGCAAATATGCATATCCTTATCTGATTGGCATTAAAGAGCAGCTGCTATCAGTTATTACAAGAAAGTTACTGTGGGTGCCTTATAGACACGTATGGAAGTCAACTTGTCAATGCTAATGCAGATTTTCTGAAAAAGCCAATTTGTTCAACTCCCTGATCTTTACCCAGACCTCTACAAACTGTTCCTTTTCAATATATATTCAATTTATTTCTGAAAGTTGCTTTGGAATCTTCTTCCATCACCCTTTCGGGCAGTGCATTCTAGCTCATAACAACTTGGTGTTGTCATGTCCAGTGAAGGCATGTCCTATTCATAACTTCTAATCTGGACTGTGTTCCTGTGGAAGCTTTTGGAATTGCCTTTTATGTTTTGGACACTCAAAGGTGGCCAAGATGGCTGTCAAAGAGTCAGGTGTCTGTTACAATTTAATCACAGGGTACCTCAAGTTTCCGGAAGCTTCTCAAGCTTCCTTGAATGGACAGGCCTTGACAGCTCCCCTTTGTTGAATTCACACCTCCCGTTGTTCAAAGTTTACTTCAAATATAGAATCAATAGACCTCTCGGCTTCTCATCTTCAAGACCAATGCTTCAAAAAACAGAACTAAGTGACAAGTCATCCACAAAACAAGCGTGAAAGACCACTATCCATCTCCTATTGTATAGTGAAGTCTTTGGACTTCCAAACCATTCTGGTTAAACAATACCAGTACTGGTCATGTGACTGAAACTGACTAGAGATAACGAGTTTTGTTCTAAACACCCAGAAAAGACCTGGGCAATTGGCAGGAAAACACTGAAATGACAACAGCTGAGAAAAGGCAGTGTCATCTTTGCCTTTTAAGAACCAGGAGGCTGTAAAGTCCTTAAAAACATCCCAGCCTGATTCCAAAACTGTAAATCCATCTATAAAGAAACTTGACCTCCTGATATGAAAACCACAAATGTCTAGCTTCACCACCTGCTGAAAATGAATCTGTTTGACAAAATCCTGCAACAATCCAGCTATCTGACTTCAGCTATTTGAACCCATCCGAACTATAATCTGAGAGTGGAAAGGATTTCTTTCTGTTCTGGACCTGCAATAATTGATCTCTGACAACAATCCAGACACATGTTAATTATTCTTTTTGGTTTATCACTTGTAAAAGTACACTACTCTTTTTAATTGTATCTTTCTTAAGTGTGTGGTGTATGACTGTTATAACATTTGGACTCTGGAAGAGTGTGGGAATAAATAATCTTCTTTATTTTTAAACTCATGGAAGTTTGATGCTGTTTACTTAAATTCACTACACACTAAACGGGGCTTGGAAACACAGGCATTTACCTTTCCCAAGCAACCACAATGCTTGCAGACAGCACGGGGAGGGAATTGGGGATTTCAGTTTATTTCTCCATTCAGTAACACTGAAAAAAAATCTTATTGTTTAAAAACATTAAAAACAATCCTCTGTTTCACAGACATGTAGTGAGCAGCTTTGTTAGGTATCTGTTGCAGACCTCCAGCAGCTCTGTGGAAGGAATCTGGTTAAGGCTGCAATGGGAGTTGACAGAAAATATTGCCTAAAATTCTGATGTGTAATGATTATTGTGGGTTTTTTAAGTTCATTTATGGGATGTGGTCATTGCTGGCTAGGCCAGCATTTATTGCCCATCCCTAATTTCCCTTGAGAAGGTGTTGGCAGCCTGTCTTCTTGAACAACCGTATTCCAAGTTGTATAGTGCACCCACAGTGCTGTTAGGGAGGGAGTTCCAGGGTTTTGACCCAGCGACAGTGAAGGGATAGTGATAAATTTGCAAGTCAGGATGGTAAGTGGCTTGGAGGGGAACTTCCAGGTGGTGGTGTTCCCATGCGTCTGTTGCCCTTGTCCTTCTAAATGGTGACAATCATAAGTTTGGAAGGTGCTATTGAAGGAGCCTTGGTGGAAAATAAATAAAATGACATTGGCCTCCAAAGGCCTAAAGTGCTGTCATGTCAATCTAAGCTCATTCATTAGCTCAAAGCAATGCTGTAAGACCCATTCTTAAAATATTTGCTTGCATTCAATCATTCTTTAGGTTTGACAAAGTGTAACCTTCAGAATATTTGGTTGGGGTGTTGGGGGGAGGGGGCGGGAATTTAGTGCTATGGGGAAATAGAAATTCAAAATCTTGTTACTTATAACACATCCATTTAAACTTAATTAACCTGCTCATGCAAATTAATGAAAACAAGAATGAAGTATCTAGGTCATTTAAATTAACACTGTGCTAGATATAATCATAATAGAACCAAGCAGAGTCAACATGGTTTTATAAAAGTGAACTTGTGTTTGATAAATAAATTAGAGTTCTTTGAGGATATAACAAGGCGGCTGGATAAAGGGGAACCCATGATGTAGTGGATTTGGATTCCCAAAAGGCATTTGCTAAAGTGCCACATAAAAGGTCACTGCACAAAATAAGAGCTTACGGTTTTGGGGATGATATATTAGCATGGATAAAGTATTGGCTAACTAATAGGAAAGACAATTGTGATAAATGGATCATTTTCAGGCTGGCAAACTGTAACCGTTGGAGTGCCATAGGGATCAGTGCTGGGGCCTCAACTATTTACAATCTATATTAATGACTTGGAAAAAGTGACAGACTGTACTGTAGCCAAATTTGCTGATGACAGAAAGGTAGAAAAGCAAGTTGTGTGGTGGATACAAAGAGACTGCAAAGAGATATAGGTGGGATAAGTGAATGGGCAAAAATCTGACAGATGGATTATAATGTGGGAAAATGTGAGGTTGTCCACTTTGGAAGAATACAAAGGCAGAAAATTATTTAAATGGAACAAGACTGTAGAAAGCTATAGGACCAAGGGATCTGGGTGTTGTTATAAATGTGTCACAAAAAGGTAGCATTGGTGGAACCACACCTGGAGTACTATGTGCTCTTATGCTCTTCTTGCTTAAGGAGTGACATACTTGCATTGGAAGCAGTTTAAAGAAGATTCATTAGGCTGATTCCTGGATGAAGGGGTTTTCTTATGAGGAAAAGTTGAATAGGTTGAGCCTATTCATTGGAGTTTCGAAGAATGAGAGGTGATCTCATTGAAACATATATGATTCTAAGGGGGCTTGGCAGGGTAGATTCCTCTCATGGAGGAATCTAGAACTGGGGCTACAACTTAAAAATAAATTTAAGACGAAGATGAGGAGGAATTTCTTCTCTCAGAGGTTGTTTGTCTTTGGAATTCTCTATCCCAGAGACCAGCAGAGGCTGGGTCAGTGAATATATTCAAAGCTGAGTTAGACAAATGTTTCCTCAATGAGAGAGTTAAAGGTTTTGGGGGACAGGCATGAAAATTGAGTTAAGGCCATAAACATGACCTAAGGTGGAGCAGGCTCAATGAGCCGAGTGGCGTAGTCCTGTTCCTATTTCTTATGATCTAATTGATTGTCACACTTATGGGATTGGACAAAGTATCTGCAATGGCAAAGTAATTGGGGAGGCCTACCCTGAGCAATGAGGAATTTGTAAAAGATGCTTCCAAGCAATCCAGCCAAGCCAAAACTAAAAAAGAGGATGCATGATGCATGTCAAGTGAATTCTTCAAGCGAGAACTAAGCCAAATACAATGAGTTGTGAAGGGAAGTAAAGAGGAAAATATAACTGGCAAAGAAAGAATTTGCAAATAGAACAGCACTTAACATAACAGGAACCTAAAAATCTTCTACCAGTACGCAAACAGTAGATGGGTAGTTAGAGGTGGGGCAGAGCCGATTTGGGACAAAGAGGGTGACATGTGCTTAGAGGTCCAGCAAGCTAAAATACTTAACACAGATCTTCTGATCAGAATCAGAAACCCTATTTAGGCCCTGATCAGACGAAAAGAGTGCATATTTACCTTCCTCCAATGTTTCTGAGTGATCATCCGATGGCGGGTTCTTCACATCTGATTCAGCGCCGCAAACCTCGGAGGAAGCAGAGCAGAGAAACCGCCCAGGAGCCAAGCCCCCTTTTTACAGAACTAGCTGCTGTATTCCAGTAAGTAAAGTGTTTAAATGTCCCAAAGCTGATTTGAAAAGCAAAAAAAGAAGGTAAGTGTATAAGGTAAGTAGGTAGGGAGATAGGGTGGCAGGTGGGTAGGGTGGCAGATGGGTGAGGTGGCAGCATGGCAGGTGGGTGAGTGGGTAGGTGGGTCGGGGTAGTCGAGTGGTGGGGGCTAGTTAGGTCAGGTTGGGTGGGAGTCAAGGAATCAGGGCATAGTTTATGAATCGGAGGGGGTGTCAGCGATTGGGGGCTCATTTGTATGGTTACCCAAGTGTTAGACCAGGTTTTCCCAGCCTAAAATTTCCTGGGAAATTATCCAGGTATGTCGGAACCACCCGAAGTGTCCAACTCTAATCAATATTGGAGATGTTTTTAGAGGGTCCTGGGGAGCAGAAGAATTGCCCACCGAAATTCAAACTCCCTAGGCGAGTCCTTGAATTGGGACTTCCGAGAGGTTCCATGGCGCATTTTCTGGGGTACGTCTGGTCTTCAATTATCCGGAGGTCGGAAGATCTGAGAGCCTTAATCAGTACTTTACTAAAGAAGAGGACACTGACGAAATATTGACAGAAGAAAGAAGGTAGAGATAATGGGTGAAATTTAATATCATGATTCCCAGAGGCATATTCTAAGGCAAAGGGGCTGTTTCATCATGCAAGGGATACAGAATGGGGACTCTGCCTCACCCAACCTCCCCTTGATTAAGTCCAGCGGGGTGGTGGTGGAAGGCTTGCTGTGTGGATGCCAATTGAGGCTCCATAAGTGGGAAATTAATATCCACTTTAGGGCCTCTTTCCATCACCGCTGGTATTCAACCAATGATGGGTCGGGTACCTGCCACATAGAGAGACCTACAAGCAAACATTGTCAAGTTTGCTTGTGGCCGTGTAGGGAACAACAGTCCCTCATTGATAGGCATGCAGTGCCTAATTGAGGGGCGCACATTGGGAAACGAGCCCACTGAGAGCCACTCCCTGCCATTTCCTCTGACCCCTGTCACCGGCAACCCTATCCCGTGGACCCAATCCTACTGCCACTTACCTTTATCCAGGGATCCCACAATGAACCCTGGCAAAGACCCAGGTGAACTACTGCAGCAGCTACCTCTCCTGATGGGGCTGCCAGTACTAGTAAGCTACCGGCCTATGATTGACCAGCAGCTCCCAGGGCAGGATTTCTGCCCTACTGGTTGAAGTCCTGGAATTAAATGTTCCCCATGGAATTGGAACCCCCAGGGGGCAGGGCTGTCATTGCCAATAAGAGACTTAATTCCCTTGGGGCTCCCTGAGATCTGGTCCACCAGTTTTGGTGGTAGACATCAGGCCCCCCACCACCTTCATTAAATTCCATCCAATGGAAAAACTGGAGGATGGTAGACAGTGGTAGTCAAACGAACGGTCATGCTAGGACCATATATATATATACAGTAAATCTTCAAAATTTGCAGATGATACCAAACTTGGACGTAGGCAGACAGTGAGGATGATACCAATTGGCAGCAACGGAACATAGATAGGCTGGTAGAATGGACAGACATGTGGCAGATAGAACTTAATACAGAGAAGGGCGAGGTGATGCATTTTGGCAGAAGGCATAGGGAGAGGCAATACAGACTACAGGACAAAAGTATCTGGAGGTTCGTGTGCATCAATCTTTGAAATTGGCAAAACATATTGAGAGAGTAATTGGCAAAGCATTTGAGTTTTGATCTTCATAAATAGATACATAGGGCGGAATTTTCCCAGAGTTGCACCGCATGCAGTAGCGGGCAGGTAAAATGGAGTCCTACCCACCAATGATAATGGCAGGTTTTCACGCCGTATCTTCCCGAGCCCGGCTCATTATATATTCACTCCCACTAAACACGCCATTTCCATGGCAGGCGGGCTCTCATTCACCTGCTTGCCATCATCCCGCTGTTGCATCACGCTGGCTGCCATCTTTAAAAGGCAGCCACCAGCAAAGTGCTCATGGCCACCAGCTCACCACCACTGTCTGGGAGACATGGCCAGCAAAGGCAAAAAGACCGCAACCCCCCCGCTTCACCAATGGGTCACTCAGGCAACTGGCACACAACAGGAGGGAAAGGTCGCAGACAGGTGGAGGGATGCCAGAAATCAGAGTTCTGACAGAATTCAAAAACAGAGCCTTCAAGCTGACTGGGACCGGTCCTGTGCTGACAGTGAGGTCGGTGCTGCTCCACCAAGTGAGGATCCAGCAGTGCAACATCCATCACACAACCATGCTGCGAGTGTTTTGTCCTCTTGCACAGGCTACTGCCATGCATAATTATCTCCCCTTGCATTTGCAGGCACATTTGCCAAACAGTCGACAGAGTCCATGAGCCAGGGCCTCCAATCAAGCTCCGAAGAAACCTCTGAAGAGGAATTTGAAGGCACCCTCCCTGAAGACCCATCACAGTGCTCACCCACACCATCCACCAGCGCAGAGACACGCACCTCGGTGGGACCTAGCTTTAGAGTAGCCTCAGGATCACAACCTGGTGAGCACAATGCACTTTCTGATCCACAGCAGGCGGAGGCAGGGAATTCCCAGGTCCCCAGCACTCAGAAGACTACTGGAGGCCCAAACGTTACTGGGTCCGAGTCAGATGATGAGCCTCTAGACTCGGTCATGTCACAGTTGCTGGAACTGTAAAGGCAAGCTCAGGAATATCAGGAAGGAATGTCAGCTGCACTCCTCAGATTACAAGGCACAATGGAGGAGAACGTTTGTCTTCAGGCTGAGATGATAGCACCAGCATTGCAACGCACACCGAGGTCAACACTGGCAGGGTGGTGGCCGCCATGGGGACCTTGGTCCAGGATGTCACTCCTGCAACACTGCGCGGGCTTAACTCCATCGCTGATGTCACAGTTGGCCTCCAGCAGTGTGTACGCGAGAGGGGTGTTGGGCAGCTCAATATCACTCCAGCTACCCCTTCTGCGCACGGAGTCAGCCAGGGGCCCTCGGGCACCAATAGGGAGGAGGATCAGCAGGTTCTCCAGGGTCATCCACCCAGCTGACTCTGGGAGTAACCGGCCCATCTGACTCCCCTCTTCTTGTGACCTCCGTGGATCCAGCTTCACAGGCCGAGGAGGGTTCCACTGCCACACAGCAGGGCCCCTAAAGCAGGCCGGAGCCCTCCAAATCTCAGCCCTCCAGAGGACGCCTGCCAAAGTCATCATAGACAGGGCATCACAGTCAGCAGACTGCCTCCACCTCTGCTGTAGGTGTCCAGGGAGCACCAAGACGTAGCAACAGGGTTAAGAAATTTAGGTAAAAGTAGTTGCACAGTCTGGCCACAGGTGTTGATCACTTGTACATACTGTTCACTATTGTCAATAAACTCCTAAGAATGTCTCCTTGCCCGTGGCTCCTTGTCCTGATGAGCAATGTTCTTGTCACTCAGATGTGAAACCTTTCTGCACAAGATAAAAAGCAGGTGTCTCAGTTCATGGCCTCTTCCCTGTGCTCTGTGTGGCCTTCAGACCAGAGTGATGCTCCAGCCTCACAGTCTCTGGAAACATCATTGATGCCTACATCTCGGCCGTGCTGGTCATTGCTGCCAGAATGTAGTGGGCAGGCACCACAGAGTTATCTCATTCTCTCTGTGTGCTCTCAGCACCTTTAAGGTGGGGCTGGCCCCCATCACACCAGCATCTGCGACCAGTGATACTGTGCACCAGCTCCTGAAGGGCTGAGGTGCTGAAGGCAGACGCAGCATCAGATGCATCAAAAGTTTCATAGCTGTGTCTCTGAGATGAACCTGATCATGCAGTGCAAGCGAGCTGCCCTTGGCCAGACAGGAGACAGACACTCTCAGAGGCTATGTGAAGATCTATGACATGTCCTCACTGCACGTTATCACCATCCTCCTGTGATCAAGCGACTATTAGGACCTCCACTGCATCTCCATTACAGGAGCATTCTCACAGTCAAACATTCAGAACTGCGATGTGAGGATCTATGGGGACACCTCACTGCATGTTGTTATCATCCTGCACAAATCTGGCAGCTTTGAGGGCCTCCCGACTGCACCTGCCTCGTCTAGCCAGGGTGAGAGCCTCATCCCTGTCATCATCACCACCGAGGATCCCCTCAACCTCATCCCCATCAATGTCCTCCTCTTCGGAGGAGACGTGCAGCTCCTCCATGTCCTCCTCAGCCTTAACCTGTTGCAGTGCCAGGTTGTAAAAGAGGCAGCAGATGAAATGATGCATGACACCCTCTGCAGACTGTATTACAGGGCTCCATCAGACTGGTCCAGGCACTGGAACCACATCTTCAGCATCCTGATGATCTGCTGCACCAAGTTGTGAGCTGCTGCATGAGCCTCATTATAGTGTCGCTCTGCTGCAGTCTGAGGCCACCGCACGGGTGTCATCAGCCACAGCCCCCTTGTCCCCAAGGAGCCAGCCCTGCAGCCTCTGTGGACCCTGGAAGACTGCAGTGATCTGCAAGCGACTCAGGATGTAGGCGTCGTGTACACTCCCTGGAAACCGTGCGCATACCTGCAGGATGCGTTTCTGGTGGTTGCATACCAGCTGCACGTTTAGTGAGTGAAGGTCCTTGCGGTTGATGAAATCCACTGAGTGTAGATGGAGATGGAGACTGGAGCGCCACATGAGTGCAGTCAATCGTACCCTGCACCTGTGGGAATCCCGAGATCAGGACAAATCCAATGGCCTTTGCAGCCTGGCTGTCCCAGTCCCGGGCGAAATGCACAAAGTTGTGTGCCATGGAGAAAATGGCATGGATGCATTTGTTGGTGGTGGATTATGATATCCCACAGAGGTCACCTGTGGAGCCCTGAAAGGAGCCACTGGCATAGAAATTGAGTGCAGCGGTCACTTTCACAGCCACTGGCAGTGGATGCCCTCCATGTCCTCTTGACGCCAAGTCCTGCACTAAGTGGCAGATGTAAGCCACCAAGTCCCTAGACATGCATAGTCATCGGCAACACTGGTTCTCAGTAATCTGCTGGAATGGCAGGTGGCATCTATAGACCCTGGGTGTCGCTAGGTGCCGACCAGCCACGGCTCGCTGTCGCTCCTAGGCAGCATGTGCTGGAGCTCCAGCTGCCCTTTCTTCATGAGGTTGCTGCTCCTGCCTTTGCATGGCCAGGTGCCTCAGTTGCTCTCTCCTCCACCTTCTATGGTCTCTGTAGGCCATCAGGCACAAGGCTAGGTCACCAGGATCCATGATCCTGAAGTGGTCCAATGCAGCATGAAAGAGTAGGAGATGTGGTTATCATGGCTGTACCTAGCACCTTTCCTGGCCCTATATGACCACCCCTTGATGCCTCCTGGAGAGTGCTGGTCACCCCTCAGATGGCCAGAGATGAGTGCGTTGCATGGCTGCCCTGTCACTCTGCAACATGGGGGAAACTAGTTCAAAGCAGGGTCCTGAGATTGCAAACCAAGATTGCTGAGCGCCTCCAGCAGTGACTGCTACATGGCCAGTGTTGGTGAGGAGATTATACAAAATTTGCAGTCCAACTGCTCTGTGGTCCAATAAAGTGGTGGTGGACTCAAAGTCTGTGCCGGGGGTGGGTGAAGGGGACAGATAAGGTATGGAGTGCTTGGTGGCCCATTGGTGCCTCCACGATGCTTGCATGGGCAGGCAGGCTAGGAACCTGAACCCAATCATATCACTGTGCCTGCGCCTGATCTGCCTTAGTTGCAGAGGCAGAGTCAGTTTATTAGGTGTCTCCTAATACGTGGTCACTTCCCTCACTTACCCTGCCCCTGACCTCGATTGCCTGTGCCTGGGATGCAGCACCAGGGCAGCACTTGACCGTCCCCTCACCTCCCAGCAGTCGCCTCTGAAGCTGGCCAGCACTTGCCCCCAGGCAGTGGCCCCATCCACGTCAGCAGTTGCCTCCGATGCTGGCCAACGTGAATGGACAATATGGGGGGGATGGGTTGGAAGAGCCTGGCAGGATGACCTTTTAATTATATGTTAATGTATTACAATTAGCTCCTCACTGACTGATGGTGGGACATGCAGCCCACCATCGGCAGGCTGAATGGTAGATTGCGACCTGCCTTCACGCCACCTAACATGCCCACCACCAGCGGGCTTGGAAAATTCCGCTCATAGAGGACAAAAGCAAGGAAGTTATGGTGAATCTTTGTAAAACTTTGATGACTCCACAACCAGAGGTTTGTATCCAGTTCTGGTCATCACACTTTAGGAATGATGCGAGAGCTCTTAGGAGGTTGCAGAGGAGATTTGCCAGAAGGGTTCCTTGGATTAGGGACTTTAGGTACAAGGTTAGTTTGGAGAAACTGGGATTGTTCTAATTGGAGCAAAGGATATTGAGGAGAGATTTAATAGCGGTGTACAAGATTATGACAAGTTTGAAAAACTAGACAAAAAAAAAGCTGTTCCCATCGACTGATGCTACAAAGACAAGGGGATGCTGATTTATGGTATTTGGCAAGAGACGCAGGGAGAACATGAGGAAGAACTTTATTATGCAGCAACTGATAATGATTTGGAACTTGCTGTCTACAAGGGTAGTGGAAGCGGAGATGATGAATGAGTTAAAGAGGAAATTAGATGAGAACTTGAGGCAAATAAGCTTACAGGGCTACGGGGATATGGCAAAGGATGGTAGACAGTGTCACTGCTGAGATGGCTGAACTGCTAGCCCTCTGATTGGTCAACAGCTTTTAGAGGTGGACTCTTGTCCTTTAAAATGATGGGAGCCTCAACAGCTGTTGATGACCCGTAGCACCATGGATGCCAAGTTTTGAGCTGTTAGATGTGTCCTGAATCTATCCCTTTTAGCAGGGAATAGTGGCATACAACACAATGGAGGGTGCCTCAGTGTGAAGCAGGGACTTGGTCTCCACAAAGAGTGTGTAATGGACATTCCTACAAATACTGTCATAGACAGGCGTATCTACAACAGGTATATTGGCAAGGATGAGATCAAGTAGACTTTCCCGCTTGTTGATTCTCTCACCAGCTGCTGAAGGTCCAGTCTGGCAGATATGCCCTTCAGGCCTTGGCCAGTTCAGTCAGTAGTGGTGCTACTGAGCTACTCCTAGTGATGGGTATTGAAGTCACCTATCCAGACTACATTCTGTGCTCTTGCTAGCATCAGTGCTTCTTCCAATTGGTGTTCAAAATGGAGCAGTGTGTCATCAATTGTGGGAGGGTGGTAGGTGGTGGTCAGCAGGAGATTTCCTTGCCCATGTTTGGGCTGATGCAAAGAGACTGCATGGGGTCTGCAGTTCAGGACTCTCAGGGCCATTCCCTCCCGGCTGTATATAACTGTGCCACCCACTTCTGGTAAGCCTGTCCTGTCAGTGGGACAGGGTATACCCAGGGTGGTGATGGAGGAGTCTGGGATATTGGCTGTAAGGTACAACTTGGTGGGCATGACTACGTCTGGTTGTTGCTTGACAAGTTTTTGGGACAGCTCTCCCAATTTTGCACATCTCCAGATGTTCATGAAGAGGACTTTGCAGGCTCAACTTAGTGAAGTATGCCTTTCTCATTTCTGGTGTCTAAGTTGATGATGGGTGGTTCATTCAATTTTATTTTTATTCCACTCAAATGGGTTGCACCTGAACAAGACTGGGACCAAATTCCTTGTGGGAGGTTAAAACATGCTGAGGGAGGATTTAAACTTGTTTGGGAGGAGGAGAGAGACATCAGGGTGTAACAACAAAGAGGGGAACCAAACGCAGAAAACTAGGAAGCATAAACAGCAACAGATCAATGAACAGTGTAGCAAAAGAGGAATTAGATGGAGCAAACAAACAAAGCCAGCTCCTGTGGTGTTGGAATATATGTATATTAATGTGGGGATTCTTTCAAATAAGCTTGATGTGTTACAGGCGGAAGTTGCCACACGGGGTTATAAAATAGTGGCTATGTTGGAGATCTGGCTGAAACATGGGTGGAAGTGGGAACATTCCTGATCATAATGCATTCAGGAAGGATAGGTAGGGGAACAAGGAGGTGTTATAAAGCAATATTGATCAAAATTCTAAAGAGGGACAATAGACTAGGTCACAATGTGAAATGATGGTTTGTTCTTCATTTCATATATGAGTATGCTTAGGTCTAACCACTCTGCTCTGATTGTTGGCACAGTCACATAACCCTGGCAGAAGAGGCCGGTTTGTTTGCGGCATGGAGAAACCTCTTTTGCTAAGGATTTCGGCATTATTTTTTTTGCTGGTGCCAAACAGAAGTTTGGCTAAACTACACCAACCACTACAGAGCTTTGACAATGGCTTTTGTTATTCTGCTGGAGGGAATAGTAAATAACTTTGAAACAAGAGACATTTTGTGTCAAACGAGTTTGACTCATTGAGATTTCACTGTAACAGACCAGCACTTGTGAGAGACTTCAAATGCCCTAATATTTACTGGGAAATAATGAAAGGGGTAAGGAAGGTAACATTTTTTTCTAATTTTCTTAAGATATAAATAAAATAAATCAATGTGTTCAGCGAACATGGAAGGATGCAGTGCTGGATCTAGTTTGGGGGAATGAAGTAGGTCAAGTGTGTTGCAGTGGAAGAACATCTGGGTAATAGCTATTCTAATATAATTAAGTTTAAAGCAGTTATAGAAAGGGATGAAGAAAAACCAGGAGACTGCTAATTTCAGTACTTTAAAAAGGGATCTGGCACAGGTGGACTGGAAACAAAGGTTAGCCAGGAAAAAAGTAAGTGAGCAATGGCAGACTTTGAAGCAGAGGTACAAGCCAAGCATCATTCCATAAAGGAGTAAAAAAGAGCATGCACAGCTAGAGATCCCTGGATGACAAAGCAAATAAAGGCTAAAATAAAACTGAATAGGAGGTCTATAATGACTACAACGTACAGAATAGAATGAAATGCCAGTCAGAATACAGAGTCTAGGCAGGAATTGAAAAAAGAGGGGCAAAGTTAGAGTATGAGAAAAGATTAGCAGCTAAATTGAAAAGGAAGCCAGAAGTATTTTATAATCATATTAAAAGGATAGTTCAAGGAAGGGTTGAGCTAATTAGGGATGATAAGGAATTCTTCTTGAGGTGTCAGAGGTTATGACTGAGGTACTGAATGCACACTTTGCATCTATCTTCACATAAAGAAGAGGATGAATTTGATGCTGCCGTAGGCAGGGTGAAGAGTAGAAATATTAGAAAAGGTAAAAATAGATAGAATGAGATATTGAATAGGTTGGCAAAGCCCACATTTTACAAGAGACCAGGTGAAGATATAGGAGTGATGTCAGGGGACTGAGGAATTGCAAATGTTGCACCTCTGTTCAAAAAAAGAGAGGGATAAACCTGGCAACAATGGGCCAACCAGTCAAAAGCAGTGTTGGGAAAACTATTGGACAAAATTAATTCTCACTTGGAGAAGTACTCACTTGGTGAGCTGGTTAAAAGGCCTGCCTTTGTTCTCTGGGGCTTCGTCCCAGCTGTGTTGTTGACTATTAAGCCACCTAGCCATCATTCCTCACACCTCCTCAGCCCCCACCGACTCCCAATGCCCCATCTCTACCAACATATGCCCCCCACCTACCCCAAATATGTTCTCAATGCCAATCCATGTCCATCCATCCATCTCAAATAGCTCCTTGTAGCCTCTATGGCAAGTCATGATTCCCATCCTTTGCCCTTACGACCCCCCCCCCATGCCAATTTACCTAATATCTATTATGGGCAGACCTCAGCAGCCATGCTGAGATTATAAAGTTCTTATTGCAGACCTTAGTACTAAAAAAAAACACTCTCATTGTTAAAGATCCATTCAATATCTTTAAATCTACTCAAGTACTTAATTCCTTATAAACGTTTTCTGCACATGGTGCCACATTTGTATTCATAGCCTTATATCAAAGACAACTAATCCCTTAACCTCCTGGAGCTGTCAATCAAACGGTGAATTCAAAGCCCCCGCTTTAATAATGACAGGTTGTAAAGGCAGTCAAGCAGTAATAATGTTATAACAATAGCTCTTAGGGTTATGTCAACAAACCACTATTAAAACTGAAAGCTCTAAGTATTTTTCAATTCAGAGACACAGGCATGCTTTTTTGCAAATTTAAAGGCAATGGGCTTCAAATAACTTTGCAGCTTGACATTTCCAAAGACCTCAACTGCCTTTTTACGAGCATATACATCTACCCAAAAAAATCTAAGCCACACACTGCGGGATAAGGCCCTTGCCCCAGTAAAAATTTGGTCTGTTTCAACTCAGCATCAATTTCAAATAGCCTTGCTGTGTTCGAACTTTCCTCATGCCTGGGTGAGAATAGGATTGGTCGAAAATAAGTTCAGGACTTCCTGATCTGGGGTCCTGGCACCTTTTTGGATTACCCATGGAGCCTCCATGACTCCACAAAAATCTAGGCCTCAACTTCTACACCTTAATCTCATGAAACTAGGATTTCTGAGGTGCTATCAAACAAAGAAACTGCCTTGTTCTGGGATCATAAGATAAACAAGGAAGGTTCATTGTTTTCCCCTTGATCACCTCCTCATGGCAATTGTCTAACACTTCGACCAACAGATGAGGATCTTCTAGTCTCTACTGATGTCATGGGGGTGGGGGGGGACTAGGCATTTGGAAACTAGAATGAGATTTTTAAAATTGAGGTATTGATGGACCAGATTTCAGTGAAAGTCAGTGTGCACGGGGCAATGGGTGAATAACACTTGATGTAGATTAGGATACAGGTAGCAGAGTTTTGGATGAGCTCAAATTTATGGAGGACAGAAGATGGGAGGCTGATGAAGACCCCTGGAATATTTGAGTCTGGACATAACAAAAGAAGAGGATTTTAGTAGCAAATGAACTGAGGCAAATGATTTTACAGAGGTAGAAGTTGGTGGTTTTGTGATAGACAGATATTGAGTTAGAAGCTGAACTCAGAGTCAAATAGGACTCCGAGGTTTGTGACGACCTTCAAAATGGAAGAAATATAGTAAGGAAAATTTGTAATTTCTTCAAAATGTCTGTGGAATCTGCAATTGTTTTTAAGAAAGAGCTTTTAGGGATTCATATCAATTGTAAAGGGATCAATTGTGATTTTCCTGAATGACAAGAAATACTGGCCCAGGGAACCTGGCGACCCTTGACCTGGAAGTAGCAACAGAAGAATATATAAGAAGCCATGTGGCCAGACAGAAAAAAGACAAATAAAGAAGTAACTGTTGTAAAGGGCAAAGGAGTGCCTCAGCACAGGGGAGAACAGAGATGGTGCATTTACAAGGAGCTTTGTGTGTGTGATATGTGCTAACAAGACTGTCGTGAACCTGAGGTTCTGCAGGAGCATGTGGTTCAGTTGACAACCATCTCCAGGGCCCTCAGATGAAATATGGCTGCCAGTGAGTGCAACTCAAGGCCCAATTAATTGAGAGGGAAAGTGAGAAGCCATGTTAGAGGACTTTCTGCACATGGTGCTATGTCTGCAGGGAGTGATGAGGGCATTGGTGGTTTTATAAGGCATATCTTTGTTGCATTGTCTATTTAAGGTGAGTTTTACCTTTGGTATCTTTTACCTAATACCTCATATCTAATTTATGTTGATTCTGAGTTGTGTTAAAATAAAACTTACAAGAAGTAAAATCTTGTTTGTAATTCCTTCATTTGGGGGTCATTCCATAAATTTAGTTATATTGATTTATGACCGAAAATATGCTGGGGAAATGGAGTTTGCAGCAGCAACCAAACACAACGTCTTCAGACTTCCCAATGTTTAAGCAGGAAAAATTATAGCTCACCTGGACATTGAACAAGCAGTTGAATGAAACAGAAACAATGGACAATCTGACATGCATGTAGTGAAAAGGTCAAGAGAGGTGGTCCTGAGGTTACAGCTGGATGTTAGAGCTTACATGTGGGATCTAACATTGTGTCTTCAAATGGTGTCACCAAGGGAAAACACCAGCTGAAAGAGAACAGAAGGAACTGTTTGGGGGTGGGAATATAACCCTTGCAGGAGATTTTCTGGTTACTATTGAAATAAGTAAGAACGGAAGCAGATAAGACGAGTTCCACTCTGCTGGACAATGAAAGGGAAGCTTTGGAAAAGTGTGGCAAGGTTAACTGTGTCAAAGGTTAGAGAAAAGTCAAGAAGGATGAGGAGGATAAATGCACCAAAGTCTCAGTCACAGAGTATCTTATTTGCGATTACGCCTCATTCACTGCTGTGGCAGATGCAGGAACCCAATTGGAGAGGCTCACAAATGGAGTTATGGAAAAGATAGACACAAATTTTGGAGATGACAACACTTTCAAGAACATTGGTGAAGAAAGGGAAGCTGGAGATGGAGCTCTAGGTTGCAAGGAAAGAGAGGTTAAGGATAGGTTTCAAACAAAACTTGTATTTGAAAAATGGGGTAGAACTTCTGCTAAGTTGTCCTAACCAGCACAGAAGGTCATGCAATTTCAAGTTCAAATTAATCCTGTGCAAATCATGTTTCTGCATCTTTTGAGCTATATTATTAAACATCGGCCCTACTGACAAAACTGTCCATACCTTCAGACTGAATTAATCACCATGACAAGTTTTTGTTAAATGCACCCATTTGCAGGACTTTTTAGAGACTCTTAAAATTAAACTTTCTCTTTTTCGGTGCAATAGGCACCCTATAAAGTCTTCTAAATATTTTTAAAAAACAAATTTACTAAGAAAGTGACCACTGTACATCAATGAAACTGGTGAATGCTCCTGGGTAGTTTTTGAAGTTTTTTTCAGTTTATTTAAAATTTCCTTTTTTCTTCCTGCACTGAATTTTTATAAGCATTTAGCTTTTCAAAGTTTTTAAATTCCACCTCTACCTTCCTGCAATACACTTTGTTTGAAGGTCTTTTTTATTTTCTTTCAATTCTTAGTACGTGAACATACAAGGATCTTTTCTGTATCTCTTGGAGGTGTAATACACCAAACTCATTAAACTGTAAAAAGAATGGAAAAAATATCAGATTACTGCAATATTAAAACAAATATTGGGAAACAAAGTAAATAAAGCAGGTCAGATTTTATCCCTTTGTCTCTTAATTTTAGAATTATGGGCGGGATTTTCCCATCGGGGTCCCCTCGCCGACACGTAAAATGACACGCGGTGACGTCGGGTGGAACTCACCGCGCCCCACTTAAATTTCCAGGTAGGCGGGGGCACAGGAAAATCAGCTGTGTGCCCACCGACCTGTCAATGGCCAATTGAAGCCACTGACAGAGTCATTTAACTAATTAATAGACCTGCCCGTCCAACCTTACGATTGGCGGGCAGGCCAGGCGCCCCAGTGGGAATTAGAAAAAAACATGAAACCTCATCCACAGGCAGGATAAGGTTTCATGTAGGTTTTTAAAATTTTTATTAAAGTTTTTTTTAAATTATGCACATGTACCAATTCATGTGACAATGTCACATGAGAGGACATGTCAGGAATTATTTTTCTTTCTATTTTTAACATTTGTGACAGAACAGCCGATCTCCCTGAGGCAGCACTTAGCCTCAGGGAGATGAGTGCAGTCTTTCATGCACATGCACAAAGAGGGCACTCTTGGGTTTAGGGATTCCCCCCTGCCTGCACAGGGAATGCATAGCGCTTCCGTGCAGACATCACGCTTGGCAGGCCTTAATTGGCCTGCCCATGTAAAATGGCCCCCGATCGGCGGCACGCTTGTGTACGCCCGCAATTCAACTTTGTCCCCAATGGGGGTGAAGTCCTGTCCTATATTAATGATGAGTTTGAAGATTGAGAACATGCAGAACTAGTACTATTTCATCAACAGAAAAAAATCATTTTTAGTTACTTTGGTCAGATTAATTTACTTAAATGATGTTTGAGAAAACATATGTTCTACAAAATCTACCAAGGTAAGGACGCAATGTTGTTCTTTTTAGTTCACACGTGACAAGGTCCTAGGTATGAAGATGGATTACCCATCCAGCTGCTATTTCTCAACTTGGCAAATTACAGCAGCAAAGGGGTCACAGAGATAAAACAGAATAAATCCAACAGATGCATGTGATGACTGAAATTTTGCAACCGATTGAGGATTTAATGCTCAGAAGCAACTTTCAATGATGTTAATTTACTCGGTGGTAAACTATGCCAACACTCCATCCCACGGTAATTTTTTAAACAATGTTCTGCAATTCTAATTCTTTCTGTTTCTATGTTAAATCTAATAGCAGGCCACTTCAGTGTTCTTTAGCTCAATGTCAGAGTGCCTTAATAATCTTTGATAAAGCACCTTTGCCTTGGAAGAAAAATGCCAATAATTATTCAAGCGTATAAATCAGGGATATCGTTACATAAAGTTCATAACAGTCATCAGTAATAACCTAATAATTAACATTTATTAGTGGATAGCCATGTCAAGAAAACAAGCGACTATAGAACTATTAGCACATCAAACTTCTCCCTACAGAAAATTGTAAAATTAAGCAATGGTTTCAAACATTAAATCCTGGAAACATTTAAATGCTTTCAAGTGCCAAGTATTCATTTGAACATACCAGCAATCTGACAAGTTTCTGTCTTTAACTTTCTTTAGTATGTGTGCTCTCAAAACACATTATACTCCACATGCAAACACTTTCCATCATGCATTCAGAAAGAAATGTTAATATGTCCCCAGCACAACAAGAACATATCGATATCAACCATTATAAGATCTACCATAAAAATAGCTTTGTTTGCAATGTTATATTTTGTTTCTTATTATCATTATATTCATGAATATTTAATTTCAGGTTTCAGTTGTTTTTTGATGCAACTCAAGCACTTTCCTCACTATTTCATTGGACTTTTTAATTTGTGTAGATTGGGCAGTTTAAATTTGCAGAATGGAGTAAAAGATATTTTGCCAGTACAAATATCAAGCTTGGAATTACACTGGGTGGTACTACTAATCAATGCACTAACACATAAATGTGACATTTTTTCTGCTTGCTAATTTAATGAAGGTCTTAACCATGTTTAAAAGAGTGGAAAAGGAATTCCTTACCAACATCTTGACCACTAGTGTCACAAAGTGAAATTTCAATCTAATTATATTTACACCTGAAGAAATACTATGGCTGACATTTAGTGTGTTTATAACCTTAAATTGCCCTTGAAATGAAAACTGACAAAGTAATGATCATTTAATATTTGTTTTTCAACACTACTTAAAAGGAAAAGCATTAACTTAATTCTTAACAATGAAATATTCATGTAATAATGCTACTGGGAGATATGGTTTGCACACATACTTGTGAAAGCAGAATGATTAATTCTTCATCTTTTAAATATCTACAATCTTGTTTTATCCAACATTCTTTTGTATTAATGTAGCAGTCAACTGTTAAAACATCGAGCATTATCCTTAAACATCTAGTTTAACAAGAAAATGCAGCAAAATTGACCATGAAGGAAGAGATTTATTGTTCACTCCCAAACTTTTCCTGTTGCATCTTCTGTTCAGGCAGGCTAAAGGGATAGTATGGTTTATTGACTGCTATCTGTTCAACACTATGGTCCTCTGCCACAAGAGGGAGTGGGGCAAGTTGAACTGTATCAATTTCCCTTTCTCCTGAGATGGCACAATTTTGTTCCACTTGATGCTCCATCTAGAGGTGCAACCATGAAGACATATAACTTACCCACTAAAGGCAAGTAAGCTTGACTGACAAGCAGCCTTGAGAAGAGGACTCACAACATTCTGGTCAGGTCAAGTGTTGCACCAGCTGAGCTACCTGGTCACCTGCCAAACCTGACTAAGACAAATAATATTTTGCAGCAATCCCATCTATTATTCACTTTCAGCTCCTGGAATAGATTTCTTCATTTTTTTAAGGCATGAATTATGCTTATTTCACTGTGGAGGAATAATTTTAATTGCCCATAACAATTACATTGGTAATTTATGTAACATATGTGAAATAAAATAATATTAAATAATTTGCTGAACCAAAAAATTGCCTATTTTACGGCATACAACTGATGGATCTGTTTATCTTTACTCATGTGATATGATTTTTTTTCATTCCCAGCATTTGCTGATTTTGCATTCTGTACAAAATTAAATGCTATGAAGATCACAAAACAGTAAAATGAAACAGGCACGTCAGTGAAAGAAAAACATATAATAAATAAGATAAGCAAGCATCCTTTCCCCTTTTCTATTTAACTTCTGTCCACCTAAATTAATTATTCTCAAGGAACAGTACTACTATTTCTGCATTCCTCACTCCTTAATCCTGACTTGCTCTTTAATTACAAGGTAAAGTATACTTAATCATCCATATTCAGACTAAAAGCAATTTCACATCCACAGTATGTGGTTTTATGACAGCTTAAATCAATCACCAGCTCACTGTTTTATTATCATCTTGGCTTGTTTCTATCTTGTATCTCACAGGGGGCTCCCTGCCAAAATGTAATGGAGCCAATGGGGAAAATAGATCAGAAAAGCTAGTCCTGCAGAAGGCAGCACCAGCACTAATTGTGTGGAAAATCCCAAGCAAATAAAAAAAACAATTAAATCTTTACCTATTCTTCTGAACCTGCTATTCATATTCTACAGAACTTGCTATTCATATTCTACAATTTGAAGCTCCACAAATACAATGAAACACCTTGCACAATTATGCCCCCCATACAATCATGTGGAAAGATCGATACATGATAGGGAAGAAAAGATAATTTTTCATCTGTTTTTTTCATAATATAGATATTAATATCCAGTGACAGACCATAAGACAAAACAGACATCCATGTGTATGATTCAGTGAAGTAGTGGAGAGGTTTACATATACATGCTAATTTCTTTATAGAAGGGTTGGTCAGCAATACTGTCCTTGTGGTCTCATGGTTAGTGTCATAGCTCAATTGCTTGTTGGAGAATTTATCCAAAAAAGTTAAGTTACAAAGAATAAAGCCCCTGCCATCAACCCATTGAGCATTTTTTGTATTGACTTGAGGAATTTCTCAATTCAAGCAGCTATTAGGATTAAAGGGCACATTTCATTCAAGAAATTACCTTTCATTTTCCTGCAGAATCTCATTTCCCTTCATCCAAGAGAAGGTTGCTCTTGGCGAAGCTTTTGGTTTACATTCAATGATGACCTCACTACCTATGCGAACAGGCATTGATTTCTTCAAGGGGCTCATTGAAAAATCAGGAGCTGATGCTAGTAAAAAAAAGGAAAAACAATTATTAGCAGAAAAAAAAATGCCACTGAAATTCAAAATTCAAGTGTTTAGCTTAAACTTACCATGACTGATTCGTCTGGATAAGCACAAATGCTTTATCAAAAGACTAGTTTTTTTGGCAATTCAGTTTAACATAACTGTTCCAAATAAAATTATACTGATTCTTTAGAAAATGTGTTCATGAAGTTATAAATAGAGGAAACTCCAGGGTACAGAGTGCAAGACAATAACATTTTGAATTTTGAAGCCCTCAAAGAACATTCCACCCTTGAGATCATGAAATATTTAAAGTAAAAAAAAACACAATGACATGTTTTAAGATTGTACACAACAATCTACATTTTCTTAGGTGATCACATAAAATCATAAGTCCAGATATTGCTGGAGAGGCACATCATGTGGCAAGGGCCATGAATACTGAAAAGAGAACAGAAAGGGAAGGTTAAAAAAAATTAAAACTCTTAGCCCAATTTACTACCTTCTGTTTCAGTTTCATTGTTCTCTTCTTGGGTCTCCAAGGTTGAGCGTAATGTCAGGCCCTTAAATCTTGTCATTAATAGGGTCCACATGACATGAATTAATATCCCTAAAGGGCTGTGCTAAGATTCATTTGTGCTAATGGCACAAAGCCAACAAGTTCCTAATACATAAAGGGGAGATCCATGGCGAAATGCTAAGTTTTTTGGTTTTAGCGAGGCTAACAGTGGATCGGCGCAAAGCATTTTGTGCTGACTCAAAACTTGTGTATTTCTTCTTTGTCACAAATTAATTTCAATGCAGTAATCATGGTGATTATCATGAAATTCACATTATTTTTCCAGCAATTCCATGGCTATAGCAGCAGCACAGAAATTCTGTGCTCTAACTGGGCATATTGGTGAAACATTATTGAAAACTACTGCCACCAAAAATATTCAGGTAATATTGCTGGAACTTTACAACCTATTGCTTGTTATGCTTTAGAAACACATCTTATAGGAGATTGTAATGAAAAATGGATGGAGCAATGACTGGAGAACACACCAAAGTTCTTAAAATGAAGTTTAAAGATTGAATCACTTTCCACTCATTTCAACCAACTGATAGCCTTTTCTGGAGCCCTTCTTCCTCTCCATATGGACATTTTTGGTTTAGCTCTCCTTTAACAGACTTTTCACATTCCTTTTTGCATCCTCTCTTCCAGTTCTCCCTCCTTCATATTTCCAACTGCTCCATTTTCCCATCTTCCTCCACCTCCCTGTCCTCTTACAGTTCCTTATTTCCTCTGACCTTCTGCATCACTTATTGAATATATCCTTCTCTTATTCTACCCTTCTTTGCCCATGCCCACTTCCCCTCTTCCCCTGGTTGGATGGTAAACTTGCAGTGCAACTGGTCCCTGGGACTGATCTCTGAAATTGAACGATGAACTCTCAACACCAAAATAATAATAATGTACAAGTGTGGATAAATAATTGCTCTGAATACAGTAACACTCAGTGTTGCCTTTCTTGATACATGCACACAGTGTTGAGAAGTATTCAGCCTCTTTTAGAACCTTAAGAGTAAGAGCTCTGACTACAGGTTGCACCAAGATCATTCATCACACAATGCAGTTTGTGATTTTGCTTGTCTGATCAATAAGATTTTCATATTGAGGCATCACTTCCTTTGTCTCCTCTGTTCTTGCTTTCCAGTAATGTGCTATGTTACAATCCCCGTGGGGAAACCGTAAAACAAAATAACCAAATTTGCTGAATTACCCCCCAAATGAAGAAATTAATAACAAGGTTCCGCTTTTTGTAGCTCTTCATTTAAGATAATCAGAACCAACCCAAATTCACATGAATTAACAGGAAAATAATACTTCAAATAAAAAGATAAGCTTCACTTTGGATAACCAATACAACAAGGATGGGTAGAATTTCCCATTCTCCCAGCAGTGGGGTTAATGGCAGGCTGGGGCACTATGTAGCAGGAACACAAAAATTGGTTTCCTGTCTGTGTAAATGATGGCGGGATCTTCTGCACTCAGCCGTCATGACAGGTCACAATTCTCGCAAAGGCAGGCGTGAAACCTATTTGCATTCGGTAATGGGATACAGATGAAGGCCTGACCAGAGTCACCCCGACGCCCAATCATCCATGCGCCAGCAAGAAACCACACCAGTCCAGAACGCATCTGGATCAATGTGGTGTGTAAAAGTCAGCACTTACTTTAAGAAGGCTTGGGGCAGCTTGCGGACATGAGGATAAGGTGGAAATCTCCAGCAATCAGGCCCTGGAACACCACATGCAGCACTGGGTGGGTGCAGTATTAACCACGTGGATCTTCGCTGTGCAGCAGCATCCAGAGGGTGGTTGTTCTCAGCAGCAACCAGCAGCTTCTCCCAGGGTTTGGATCTTCAACCAGCAGCTTCTACAAGAGTCAGATTTTTAACCAGCTGCTTCTCCAGGTGTTTGGATCTTCGACCAGCAACCTTGCTCAGAGTTCAGATCTTCCCAGCAGAACTTCACCCAGGGTCCAGATCATCAAGCTGCAGGTGGAAGGCTGCAGGAGGTACTGCTGGGTGGCAAGGATTTGTTGGGGGTGTTGGGGGGAAGATGAGGATGAGAGGACTGAAGAGGTGGGGTGGTGTGCAGGCCTGGAGGGGGCAGGGAGGTTGTGGGTGCTAGGAGAAAGAGAGAGATTCAGCAGCAGTCATGCAATGGAAGAGTTGGTATGGAGGGGGAGGGTGGGAAGGTCCATGTTGAGTTCCAGGCAGGGGGGGTTGCTTGTGCAGGTGTGAAGTGGGTGTGGGAGTTTGTGCAAAGGTGCGGATGGGTATGGGGTGGTACCAAGGGGAAAGGGGTTCAGAGGGAGGGATCAGTGGAGCCAATGGAGGAATCCGAACCCTCATTGTGCCTTCACACAACATCATCGCACCCTCACCCTCCCACCCTACCAGTTCCCACTGCCCCCTTTAACCCTCACTACCCCCGCCTAAAACCAGTTCTCTCAGTTTGCCACCCATGAATCCTCCACCTTGTGGTGGAGATCTTGAGATGCAGCTCGAGGGTTGGGTCATCAGGGGTGGGCATGGATGCAGGTCATCTCAACTGGCCAACCAAAGGGGATCCCCAGCATGTAGTATTTTCAATGCTAGGGCCCTGAGACAGATGATAGTGTGAAAGGCAAAGGCTCAATCTGCATGGGAGGCTTCTTGCACATGGCTCACAAGGGCCCTGGCAAAGAACTTTGCCTCCCTGCAGGTGCCTGATTCTGGCAGACATGGGGTGGCCTTTAGAAGATGACAGGTTGGGGGGATGGGTGTGCACAAAGGCATAATGACTATTGCAAATAAACCTGAAGTGGGGTAATCAAAATAATTCAATATTAATATTGATATTAAGATGTGCGTTAACAGCTTTAAAAGTAGACAAACATAGTTATGAGTATTAACAGCTTTACACTTGGTTATGTGAGCTCTTTCTAAGCTTGATGGGAAATATAGACAACACATGGGGGCTGCATCTTCCCATAGGCGAGCGGGGAAGTGTGTCCTGGTGTCACCCCGCGTCATTTAGATTTTCAGTTTGGCGGCCACTCGAAGCCTTTAAAAAAGTAATTAAGCTAATTAAAGGACCTGCCTGTCCAATCTTAAGGTTGGTGGGCAGGCGAGGAGGCCAGCCGGCCTTTAGAAAAAACATGAAACCTCATCCACGGGCAGGTTGAGGTTTCATGAGGGCTTTAAAATGTTTATGAAATGTTGAAATAAAAGAAATTGATATGTCCCAGCTCATGTGACAGTGTCACATGAGGGGACATGTCAGGAATTTCTTTTCCACACTTCTACAATTTTTTTAAACTTCCAACGATCTCCTTGAGGCAGCACTTTGTCTCAGGGAAAGCTGTGCGCTCTTTCATGCGCACTCCCGGCTCAGGGAATACCCCCCGCCCACACAGGGAGTGCACAGCGCTTCCAAGCGGACGTCACTTTGGGTGGGCCTTAATTGGCCCGACTACGTAAAATGGCGGACCGATCGGGAATCTTCCCGCCCACGCCCGCTCCTGCACATCCCCCCCCCCAACAATAGGCGGAAAATGTGGCCCATAGGCTTGATGTACAGTGGGAACTCAACTGACAATCACAAGGCATAAAACTTAATGACCTTCACAGGATGGGTAAGCAAACGTTAGAGTGATAAGAGTACAGACTGGGAGGCGTTAGAACTGAAGCATTTCCTAGTCTCCTAGTGAGACAACAGAGACATCGGCTGCCTGAACAATTCTGCTCATTTGGTATGTAACCAGAGGCTGTACTAGGCAGTACAGTGAAATGTGACAACTAAACAATATAAATATGCTACGCAGTCTTTGTATCAGAGAGACACATTGTAGAACCAGGCTGTGCCTTCCCAGCATATGTTTGAATAAAACCTTTGCTTATTGGAAACTCAGAGACTTGAGTGGTCTCATCTTTGTAGCACAACAAGCCAGATCAGACATGATTAAAGTACAAGTGCACTATATTTACAAAAGTTTGATATGTGTAAAAAATCATAGTGCATCTCTGCAAGCACCGGTGAATTCAGAACTTCTTAACTTTTCTTTCCCTACCACTTGTTCCAGGTGCTCTGCCAATATCTGTGGCAGGGGCGGAGGCAGCCTGCCGATCCATTGGCCCTGTTGCCTTGGATGACTTTGGCGGCTATCCTCTGGAGACCCGGGGCCTGGAGGATCCCGGCTTTCTTTGGATACCCTGCTGCGGGGCAGCGGCTCTCTCTGCGGTCACAGAGGATGAGGCAGAAGGGATCACAGGCAAAGAGAATTCAGAAGGGTCAGACACCCTCAGAGATACCTGAGTGGAGGTCCCAGATGCATCCATATGCCGATCCTCCTCCCTTTAAGTGTCCGAGAGCCCGTGCCTGACTCCTTAAGGGAAGGGGCACCTGGAAGGAGGTCAAGATGTCCCGTGCCCCCTTCGTGTAGCCACTGCAGATGCTCTCCCATGCTACAGCAGTGGAATGCAGGTCTGTCCGTATCTACAGCAGAATCTGCTGGACCAGGTTCTCCATGCAGTCTGCCACCCTTCCCATGGAGACCTCCATGTGTGCACAGGTTGGCACCACTTCATCAGCCAGTAGGCGGACGAGCTCCTCCATTTCACGTGTCACTCTGTTGAGGGCCTTCATATCTTTGCTTCATGTTTCCCTGCCTCTTGCTGCTTCTCCAGCATCTCTTGGAAAGCCAATTCCAGAGGCCTATCATTAGATTCAAAGCTCGCAGATACCTGCTTCCCAGCACTCCTCGAAGTGCCGGTGAGCTTGGCTCCTCCTGTTGTGGACACGTGTCCATGCAGTGACCACCAGGATGTGAATGAGAACTAATATCCACTGAGGTGTGTGTCTCTGGGCTGGTGGGGGGTGCAGGTGTCTGCTGCGATGCCTCTATCTTTGGTCATCAGTGATGTCTTCGCTCCTTTCTGGGCTTGTGTTCGAGCTGGACTGGCTTTTCTGAATCTCCGGTCTTGCCCCCTTCCTGGTGGCACCTGTAAGTGAGAGAGGAGAAATCGAGTGACTGCATGAGCTGCCTCCAGCATGGAGGCACACATGCCCCTGAGGTTTCTCTGACATGCATGGATCCTTACTGGAGAGAGGCCACAAGCCAATCTCTCCATCTCCATTGGATCTGTCCCACTTCACCCCTGCTAGCTGGGCTGCCCGCCCTTCGAAGTCAGTGAGTTCTTTCAACTGTGGCTGACCCCCTCATGTCTTCTTCCTCTATCTACAATCATGGCTTAACTTCTCCTGCACAGAGAAAGATGGGGTTGAGAGCAATTGTATTTAGCATTTAATTGTATCTAGCAATTTTATGTATCTTTCTCATGCCTACAGTCTTCCAAATAACCCACTGGGTTACGTGCCATGTGACTGATGTACTGCAGGTTGTCCACAAGGATTCTGGGCCAATGCCCTCCAGAGCGGTGAGCCCATGCAGATATAAGGATAAGGCTCAGAGAGGCATCTCATTAGTGGTGCTTGCTGGTACCCTCAACGTCTGAGCCTTTCCCTCCCCCCACCCCCCCCTCCAGACAACATGTGAGCACTCTGTGTGGAATGAGGGAGCCACATTGGACTCTATACCTGCAGTGTGGATGGACTGCAATGGGGTTATGATGATGTCACTGAGGCCCTTGGCCCCTGTAACATTCATTGAGGTGAATGTGAGCAGCTGAGGGTTCAATTATGCTGGCGGCGTGGATGAGGTCATTATCCTCTTGCGGCATTGGAGGGCAGTTGTCTGCTGGAGGCCTTGGGCACTGACTACCCTGGACACTTGCTCCCATGCAGGGTTCCTCTCCTTGCTTGGCCTCCTCCTCTAATCTGCTGGAAAGAAGACGTTCCCTCCTGGCCTCCAATTGGTCAAGGAGGACGCCCAGGGCGGCATCGCTGAACTTGGGCGCTGGAGCTGAGTATCCTCTTCTGGCAATCTCCTGAATCAGCATGGTGTGTAAGTTAATTTCCAGGCACCTTTTAAATATGGTGCCCAGATATGACGGCAGGGCATGTGCCATTCAGTCCGCCATAAACTTTGGGAAATCCCCTATTGCATAATCAATGAGGCCGGGGTTGAATGAATTTCTGGCGGCCTCCACGGTGAGAAACACTTCCCGTCCCCACCCCCTCCATGGGACTTAGCCCCCTGGAAGGGAAAATTCCACCTGATAGGTCTTGTGCACCCGCAAGCCTTCTCATCACCTCTCACATAAACACTCTTAAAAATTATTTTCAAACATTCTATACAAACAATACATTACAGATTCAATAGGCACAAGAGATTACAAATTTTCTTTACTGTACTGATTCCAGGTCAAAGATTATCACAACTACACAAGAATTTTTTTGGTACTGAGGTGTTTTTCATGTGTCAAGCATCTGGGCCACATTAATTTGCTCCACTGACTATTGCTTTGTGTATTCTGAGGGAATCTATAATTTTAGGTTGGGTCTGTGTGTTTTCAGTGCTGAAGCCGAGGACTACCACTCCCAGCATGCTCTAAGTTCTAAACCCAGGGAAGAGTGCAACAGGGGTACGGGCTACGCATGCTCAATTCTAAGTTTGCTTTGACAGGACCTGGTGAGATGGCACAAAAAGAATGACCAGGTGTCCAGAATTTTGGCATCAAAATGTGCCCATGTGATGATATTAGTGCAGGCTGGAGAAGCAGCAGGAGCACAGCTGGCTTAGTCCTGGAGCACTTCCAGGGGCAGTGAGAGTACAAGGCTGATGGGCAGTAATTGCTCGGTGAAGCCAAGAGCTGGGACTCAGAGAAGCCCTGGAGTAGTGGCTGTCTTTAGCTCAGTGCAGCCAGGAAGCAGTGTCAGCACAGTGAAGCTGAAAAGGTGTCTATTCAGTGCCTGCAGGGAGTAGTAGTTGCCTGCTCTGTGAAGCTGGGAATTATGGTAAAGAAAAGCTCATGAGCAGTGGTATTCTGATCAGTGCAGCTAAAGAACTGGAATGATGCCGGTGATTTGATATGGGGGTGCAACCTTATAAATCCGGTGGGACACAGTCTCGGATCAAGAGACTGAATGGTTGGGCAGTGAGCAGCAGTTGTTGCTGCAGTCTGAGTTACAGCTGCTGTCGAGGGGAAATCAGGAGCTGAAATCCCTCATGAGGAAGACAGAATTTGGAGGAATTTTGTGACTCACAGTGATCACTGACATCTGGGTGAGTTGCTGGGAATCTGTCTTGGTTTGGTCTGTTATTCAATGTGATGTTGCTGTGTTTGGCCACCATTTGCCTGTTAATTCATGTTTATCTCATGTTAATTCTAGATGATACTGCATAAGATAGATATTATTTACTGTTTTCTTTGTTGATTCTTGGATAGTAAATTTTCTTCTGTTTGTTTAAAACCATGGAATTTGGTGGCTTTGGTCTCTTAGTAGGTAACTGGATTTCAAATTTCATGTACTTTACAAATGAAGTTACTAGCCCCTAACCAAACCAGGACAGTATTCATAAATAAGGAATATTAATGCTCTGAGTCTTGGATGGCTACACAAGACTTTGTCATGATTAATAGGAAGGTTTAAAGTAATGTTAAACCATCTTCAAGCACTGCGTACAGCGGAATGCAGGAGCTTGGACCATAGCGTAAGCGCTGTTTAGTAAAGATATCACATAGCATTTCCAGTATAGTCTTCATTAAGATGCTGCTGTACTGTGTGAAAACAATGCTTTTGGACCATGCAATCCTACAAAACAGGGTGTCCATCACAAAAGTGCTTAAGCCATGTTTCTCCGTGGCCTTTATATAACATAAATCTATTTTTAAAAATTTTCTACAGCAACTGCCTGTCATTTCAGTTTTATTTCTTTAATAAAGTCAATAGAACACTTCAGTTTTTTTTGGAACCCAGTTTCTATGTTCTTTACGCTTAACACAAGCTTTCTTCTGCTTGGAATCAGATACATACACTAGATAGGGTGCAACTATTTGGTGGAAAAACATTTGTGAATTTGCTGCCACTGAATTGTAAGCTACACATCAAAATGTAGAGCAACTGACAGCCTTTAAGACCATAAGGTTGATTTTCAATTTCCATGTTGGGTGAGCTGATCCAGTAGGAAATGTTGGGTGGGAGGGCAGGATGATGGTTGTGGGGTGGGGTGGGGGGGCGGCGGTGGGCAGGGGAGCGGGTGCAGAGGGAGATGGTATATCTGGAGAGGGGAATGAGTGATGGACAGTGGGATGTGTGATTTTTTTTGTAGGGCCAGGAGAATATTCCTATTCCTCTTGGCTCCACAAAAAAATTATGCCCAAAAAGTTCTGGATCATTTCTGGAGCGTCTATTCAAGGATTGGGCCTCTCACTGCCTGGTACAACTGCTAGGAGGGTATGGAGTTCACACCCTGTGCATTCTTACCTGAAAATTATCCAAGTGTTACCGACAGGAAGGGGAGTTAATTTAAACAGCATTAATTTCTCCTCTCACTGTCCATAAACAGAAAAGTGTTTTGATTTGTTTCCCTCTTGAAAGCAGCGAAGTATTTCCCCAACAGCTCAGTTTTTGTGCAATCCAAGCTTCTATTAATAACCTCACATCAAACTCAAGATGAACTCAAAGTGTTAGTTTATTTGCACACAGTCAAAATGCAAAAAGGAGACTTCACACATGGCCTCTACACTCAGGCAGTAAAGAGAGGCATAAAGAAAAGGTTTACGGTACAAGGACCACAGATAAAAGAAATATTGGTTTACGTGGGCTCCAGAGGCCAGAATCAAAGTTCTGTGAGGCATTCCTTTACGGAGGTCAGCGGGCTAAAAACTGATGTTACAGAATTCACTTTTCCGGTCGTTTGACTTCACAAGCAGAGATGGGTATGCAGAGATGAATCAGTCTTGCAGGCGATGGCACAGAACATCCAACAGAAGTTGTGCAGATGGAGCCAGGTGTTCAACCTAGGCAGAGCTCCTTCCTGTCTAGCTGCTATTCAGATCTTAAATAGCAGACTGAGCTATTCAGCCCAGCAAGGCAATATTACTCATTCAACAAGCCAGAGGCTGATGTCACATGACCCCCATCTCTCTACCAGATCTTCAACAAAGGATGTGTATCTATCATCTGGAATGCAGCTGGGTCTCAAAGACCTTTAAACGTCCCAACCATTATGGGTTGAAAGGAAAGCTAAAGGGGCCTTCTGTTTTCACAGACCCTTTGTCTCCTGCTGGCAAGCCTAGGTTTTCAAATGCAAATGGCCTTTGTATAGCCTTCTTTGAAGTTGGGCTGTGCAATCCCCAGGTGATCATTAGAATCCTCAGAGATGATGAGGATGCAAAATGGCTTCTTTTGTTCTGGGATCAGACAGACATAGGTTCAGCCATCTTAAAGATCTTGTTCAGCCAAGGTCCAGTTTTAAAATTTAGAAATAGCAATGAGTATAAATAGAGACATTTTAGAACAACGTACAGTGATCCTACAGCTAGCGTAGCATGTTTAAGCAGCTTTGCAGCCTTTCGTGTAGACTTGTTTTGTGCCTATTTGCCTGAAATTTGCATTAGGCAGGGTATACAAGGAGCTGAAGAAGTACTCTCCATCTAACCCAATTTTCCACTGCCAGTTGTTGTTTTTCAGGTAAGAAATGGATGGGCAGCATTTGAAGGTCCCTTATATGTCTGAAATACCAAATGGAATGTTTTAATAATATTGCTGGATGTTTATTAATTAAAATAGGGCTTGGATGTTTCCAGAGTCATTTGTTAACATTGACACTCAGAAGAAAGTAATCTGGCATTGATATAGATAGCTTGTTTCCAACATAGGAATAAATGTTGATGACAAGTTTTCAAAACTGTTTTAAAAATGTCGATCATTGTTATGCTGCACACAATCTAATTAAATCCAGCTGTATTTCAGTTTCTGTATATTTGCATGATACCTTCTGAAACATAGCAAAAATGTAATCATGCATTTAATGCCACATGATTTACATCCTCCTTGCCAAGGAAAACTGGATGTTAAGACATATAAACAAAGGACTCTCAGAAGAAGGCTATATCTGATGAAGAGTAAAGGCATTACTTATCTTGGTTAAGTGGTACATGAAGAAGTGATTCCTAACTTCTCTCCTGAGCCTGATTTTAAGGTGATGTCTCTTTGTTGGAGATTTCTCAGCAGTGGAAAATGAATCTATCCACTCTCTTAATTCCTTTCCAAGTCATAAAAATCCCAATCAAATCATTACTTAACCTTCTATATTCAAAGGAATATGTGGCTAGTTTACATAATCTTTCCTCATATTCTAACCCTAGAGTGCTGGTAACATTTCAGTGAATCTGCCCTGTCCCCCTTCTAAGGCCAATATATCCTGAGGTGCGGTGCCCAGAATTGTACACAGTACTTAAGATGTGGTCCAATCAGGGTTCCATTCAGTTCTAACAAAACTTTCTTCTCTTAAAAATCAGCCTATGAATTTTAAAGGCTAACATGTCATGAGCTTTTTTGATCGTTTTAGGTACCTGAATACTATATTTTAGCGATCAATGTAAGTAGATTATTAAATCTCTTTAGACTGCCATTGTTCTCAGTTTGTCTCCATTTCAATAATATTTAAATCTATCCTCGTTTGCTAAGGATGGATAACCGCACATTTATCTATCTTGAAATCCAACTGCCATAGTTTCGCTCAATCATTGAACTTATGAAGGTTTCCTTCTAATTTTATGCTCCCACCTTTACGACTTACCAGGCTCTCAAGGTTTCTCATTGGAAAACTTGGATATATGGATTTTTATTGTGTTATCTTAGTCATTAATAAATATAGAGAATAGCTGAGATCCAAACACAAATTGCTGTGGAACACCACTGATCACTTCCTTCCAAATCAAGTACATAGCTATCATCCCGACTCTCTACCTTCCACTGCCTAACCAATCCCCTAACAAGGTAAATACTTTGTCTTCCATTCCATAAGATTTAACCTTAACTAACAGTCTCGAATGTGGAATCTCATCAAAAGCCTTCCCTGTAAGTTGAAATACATTGGGCGGAATTTTCCGTGCCTGCTTGCCGCAGGCATAATAGGTGGTGTGTGCAGACATATTGGCGCAATTGGTTTCACGACGGCGGGGAGGCAGGTCATGATCTTCAGCTCAACCCGTCAACGGCGGGCCATTTTTCCCACCAATGGTTATCGGGGAGCTAATTATAATACATCAGGATATCATTAAAAGGCCATCCTGCCAAGATCTTGGACCCCCGCCAGATCGTCTGTCCACATCGGCTGGAAAGCCAGTCAACATGCTTCACAATGGCACACAGGTGACATGCACTTGGTGGCCTTCACTTTGGGGGAATTGGAGGTGAGTGAACAGCATTGTTTTCCGCAGCTCACCAGGGTTGCCTGTTGCTTTGCAGGCTTCAGGAATGCCAGGGGGCCTGGGTGAAGTGTTGCCCTGCCTCGGAGGCGACGGTTTTTTTTGGGAGTGGGGAGGGGGGGGCAACTGCTGCCCTGCCATGGAGGTGACTGTACTCATTGTGGGGGTGTCTGGGGGCAACTGCTGCCCAGCCTCGGAGACAATTATTGCTGCTGTTGGGGGAACAGGGGCAACTGTTGCCCTGGCATTGGATCCCGCGCACAATAAATTGAGGTGGGGGACAGGGTAGGTGAGGGAAGTGACCACGAAGTCGGGACACGTGTGTAAACTGACCATTCCTTTGCAGCTAAGACAGTTCAGGTGCAGCCACAGCAATATGATTGGGGCAGGGCTCCTAGACTGCCTACCCATACAAGCAACATGGAGGCACCAAAGACCTTACACCGCCCCCCCACCCTTCCCCCCGTCCCTCTACCCACCATCGCACCCCTGTACCACCCGGCACAGACTGCGAGTCTGCAACCACTTCACTGGACGGCAGAGCAGTTGGACTGTACACGTTGTACAATCTTCTAAACAACGTTGGCCATGTAGCAGTCACCACTGGATACGCTCCCAACCCCATGCAATCTCAGCAACTCGGTTGGGAGCTGTCTCCTGCACGGTGCATGCTGACAGGGCAGCCATGTAGCGCACTCATCTGCGGCCATTCGTGGCTTGACCAGCACTCACAGGGAAGCGTTAAGGGGCCATCACAGAGAGCGAGGAAAGGTGCTAAGTTCACTCATGCTAGCCACGTCTCTCTCTATTTCATGCCACAGGAGGACCTCATCAAGAGCATGGAGCCTGGTGACCTAGCTGTGTGCCTGATGACCTTCAGAGAGTGAAGAAGATGCAGGAGAGAGGAACTGAGGTGCCTGACCGTGCAAAGGCAGCAGCAGCAACCTCAAGAAGAAGGGGCTGCTGGGGCACCCGTACACAATGCCCAGGAGTGACGGCGAGCCGTGGCTGGTCGGCGCCTAGCGACACCCAGGGTCTACAGACACTGCCTGTCATTCCTGCAGATGACTGAGAACCAGTGTAGCTGACAACTGCATGTGTTTAGGGACCTGGTGGCTCAAATCTGCCATTTACTGCAGGTCTTGGTACCAAGGGGAAATGGGAGCATCCACTGCCAGTGACTGTTCAATTTCTATGCCAGTAGCCCCTTTCAGGGCTCCACAGGTGACCTCTGTGGGATTTCACAATCCGCCACCCACAAATGCATCCACGGATGCCATCTTCTCCATGACACACAAACTTGTGCATTTAGCCTGGGACCGGGACAGCCAGGACATAAGGGCCACTGGATTTGCCCTGATCACGGGATTCCTATAGGTACACAGTGTGATCGGCTGCACCTATGTGGCACTCAGGTCTCCATCGCTACACACAGTGGATTTCATCAACCACAAGGGATTCCACTCACTGAATGTGAAATGTGGAAGCTGGTATGGGACCACCAAAACACATCCAGCAAGTGTGCGCATGATTTCCAGGGACTGTGCATGACGCCTATATCCTCAGTCAGTCACAGATCCCTGGACTTTTCCAGGGTCCAAAGAAGCTGCAGGGATGGCTCCTGGAGGACTAGGGCTACCCATAGAGGCCTTGGCTGATGACACCTGTGTGGAGGCCTCAGACTGCAGCAGGGTGACGCTATAATGAGACTCATGCAGCAGATCGCAACTTAGTGGAGCAGACCATCAGGATGCTGAAGATGAGATTCTGGTGCCGGGACTGGTCTGACGGAGCCCTACAATACAGTCCGCAGAGGGTGTCACGCATCATCGTCGCCTGCAGTGCCTTTTACAACCTGGTGCTCCAACAGGGAGGCGAGTTGGTTGAGGAGGAGATGAAGCAGCTGCACGTCTCCTCCGATGATGAGAACGCCGACGGGGATGAGGGTGGGGAGCTCCTAGGAGGCAACGATGATGGGGATGAGGCCCTCAGACTGGCTAGATGAGGCAGGTGCGCTTAGGAGGCTCTCATAGCTGCCAGATTTATGGAGGATGATGACGACATGCAGTGAGGTGACCCCATAGATCCTTACAGCGCAGTTGTGAACGTTTGACTCCAGTCTGGCTTATGGCAGTATGAATACCCTCTGTGAGAATGCTCCTGTCATGGAGACACAGTGGAGTCCCTAATAGTCACTCGATTGCAGGAGGATGATGATGACATGCAGTTGACTCATGTCTGGCTGAAGGGCAGCTCGCTTGCACTCTGTGATCTAGGTCATATCATAAAGATGCAGCCAAGAAACTTTAGAAGCATCTGATGCTTTTTCTGCCTTCAGCACCTGAGTCCTTCAGGAGCTGGTGCACAGCATCACTGGTCACAGATGCTGGTGTGATGGGGGCCACCATCACCTTAAATCTTCTGAGAGCTCACAGAGAGTATGAGAGAACTCTGTGGTGCCTGCCCACTACATTCTGGCAGCAATGACAAGCACTGCTGGGGTGCAGGCATCAGTAATGTTTCCAAACCATCGCTTTGGTCTGAAGGCTGCGCAGAACACAGGGAAGAGGCCCTGGACTGAGACACCTGCCTTTATCTTGTGCAGAAAGGTTTCACATCTGAATGACAAGAACACTGCTCATCAGAACAAGGAGCCATAGGCAGGGAGACATTCTTGAGAGTTTATCGACAATAGTGAACAATATGTACAAATGATTAACATCCGTGCACAGGCTATGCAACTAATTCTCCTTAACTTTCCTAACCCTGCCTCTATGTCTTGGTGGTCCCCAGACATCCACAATAGAGGTGGAAGCAGCCTGCTGACTACAATGCCCTTCTGTGATAACTTTGGCAGGCATCCAATGGAGGGCTGAGACTTAGAGGACCTGGACTGCCAGATTTGTGGAGGATGATGATGACCTGCAGTGAGGTGACCCCATAGATCCTCACAGCGCAGTTGTGAACATTTGACTCCAGTCTGGCTTATGGCAGTGCGAAAACCCTCTGTGAGAATCCTCCTGTCATGGAGACGCAGTGGAGTCCCTAATGGTCACTCGATTGCAGGAGGATGATGATGACATGCCTCCTCGGCCTGTGAAGCTGGAGTGGCTGAGGTCACAGGAAGAGGGGATTTGGATGGGCTGGACACACCCTAAGTCACCCAGGTGGATAGGCCTGAAGCATGCACCAGTGGATCCTTCTCCCTATGGGTGCCCACGGGCCCATGACTCACTCCTTGAGGGGAAGGAGTAGCTGGAGTGAGACCAGGCTGCCCCCCACCCCTCTTGCATACACACTGTTGTAGGCTAACTATGGTGTCAGTGATGGAGTTGAACCCAAGCAGCAATGCAGGAGCGACGTCCTGGACCAAGGCCTCCATGGTGACCACCACTCTACCAGTGTTGACCTCGGTGCTTTGGCATGCCGACACTACCACCCGAGCCTGAAGGTGGGCAGACTCCTCCATCGTGGCTTGCAATCTGAGGAGTGCAATGGGCATCCCTTCCTGGTGTCCCCGAGTTTGGTTTTGCAGCTCCAGCAACTCGGACCTCACCGAGTCCAAAGGCTCATTATCTGACTCGGACTCAGCAAATTTCTGGCCTCCAGCAGTCCTCCAAATGTTGGGGACCTGGGAAGTCCCTGCCTCCACCTGCTGTGGATCAGATTGTGTGATGTGCTCACCAGATTGTGATCCCATGTCTATTCTAAAGCTAGGTCCCACCGAGGTGTGTGTCTCTGTGCTGGTGGAGGGGGTGAGTGAGTGCTGTGACAAAACTTTGAGGAAGGTGCCTTCAGAATCCTCTTCAGAGGTTTTTTCGGGGCTTGATTGGAGGCCTTTGGTCATGAACTCTGTCAGCTGTTTGGCAGATGTGTCTGTGAAAGCTACGAGAGATAATTAGTGCATGGCAGTGGCCTGTGAAAGAGGACACATCACTCACAGCATTGTTGTCTGTTGGATGTTGCACTGCTGGATCCTCACTTGGTAGAGCAGCGCCGACCTCATCATCAGCACAGGACCGGTCCAGATTCTCGACAGCCAGCTGAATGGCTGTTTTCAAAGTCCATGAGAATCTTGATTTTGGGCATTCCATCACCGATCTGCAGCCTTTCTCACTTGTTGTATGCCAGCCTGTCCTTCATGGGTAGAGATGGAGAAAGTGTAAGCAGGATGCTTGCCGGGCCAGATGAAAAATTTACCTGGCGGGTGGTGAGTGGTCCCATGGACGGGTTGAGGACAATAAAGGTGTGAGAGAATAAACGGCAGTGAACTGTCATTGAACTGGCAGTGAGTGAGGGCCCTGTGGATGTGTGCTGGGTTTGTGAGTATGAGTTGAGAATGATGAAAACAGTGATTTACCCTGGTGGAACAGAGGATATCATTCATCATTTTGTGGCACTAGGTGGCTGTCCTCTTCTGAAGGGCCTTGGCGCTGACCACTGCTGCCACTGACTCCCAAGCCAGATTGGCACATTGCTGCCCATCCTGCAGCCAGAGCAGGGGTACAGGACATCCCAGCAGGCCTCCATGGCATCACTCGTTGAAGCAGGGAGCTGCGGTCTTTTTTCCTTTGCTGGCCATGTCTCCTGGGCATCAGTGGTGAGCTGGGAGCGATGAGTGATGTGCTGGCGTCTGCCTTTTAGATATAGCGGCCAGCATAATGCAACAACGGGGTGATGGCGGGAGGGTGAATGAGAGCCTGCCCACCATGGAAATGACATGTTTCCCAGGACCGCATAAATAACGGTGTGGGTTTGGGAATGATACTGCGTGAAAACTGACCATCGCGGCTGACGGCTAAAATGTCGTTTTATCCGCCCCCTACCACACTTAGTGTACATCTGGGAAAATTCTGCCCATTTTACTGCTCAATTCCTTTACTGGTAAATGAAATAACTCTTAAAATAAAATAAATGTAAAAATATAAAATAAACATGCTAACTTTCTACTGACCTGCCACTCACTGCCTCTGCTGCTCACAGCCGATCCTACTCATCAATCCAACCAGTCACCACAAATCCCGCTCCATAAGACCATAAGCCATCCGGCCCATCGAGTCTGCTCCGCCATTCAATCATGGCTGATAAGTTTCTCAACCCCATTCTCCTGCCTTCTCCCTGTAACCGTTGATCCCGTCACCAATCAGGAACCTATCTATCTCGGTCTTAAATACACTCAATGACCTGGCCTCCACAGCCTTCTGTGGCAATTAATTCCATAGATTCACCGCTCTCTGGCTAAAGAAGTTTCACCTCATCTCTGCTCTAAAAGGTCTTCCCTTTACTCGGAAGCTATGCCCTCGGGACCTAGTCTCTCCCACTAATGAGAACATCTTTCCCACGTCCACTCTATCAGTATTCTGTAAGTTTCAATCAGATCCCCCCTCATCCTTCTAAACTCCATCGAGTATAGACCCAGAGTCCTTAAACATTCCTCATATGTTAAGCCTTTCATTCCAGGGATCGTTCTCGTGAACCTCCTCTGGACCCTCTCCAGGGTCAGAACATCCTTCCTGAGATACGGGTCCAAAATTGCTCACAATATTCGAAATGGGTCTGACCAGAGCCTTATAAAGCCTTAGCAGCACATCCCTGCTTTTAGATTCTAGTCCTCTTGAAATAAGTGCCAACATTGCATTTGCCTTTCGAACTATCGACTCAACCTGCAAGTTAACCTTAAGAGAATCTTGGACTAGGACTCTCAAGTCCCTTTGCACTCCAGATTTCTGAATTCTCTCCTCTTTTAGAAAATAGTCTATGCCTCTATTCTTCCTACCAAACTGCATGACCTCACACTTCCCCACATTGTATTCCATCTGCCACTTCTTTGCCCATTCTCCTAACCTGTCCAAATCCTTCTGCAGCCTCCCCACCTCCTCAATACTACCTGTCCCTCCACCTAGCTTTGTATCATCTGCAAACTTAGCCAGGATGCCCTCAGTTCCTTCATCTAGATCATTAATGTATAAAGTGAAAAGTTGTGGTCCCAACACTGACCCCTGTGGAACTCCACTAGTCACCGGCCGCCATCCTGAGAAGGACCCCCTTTTCCCCACTCTCTGCCTCCTGCCAGACAGCCAATCTTCTATCCATGCGATTATCAAGCCTCTAACACCATGGGCTCTTATCTTACTGAGCAGCCTCCTGAGCGGCACCTTGTCAAAGGCCTTCTGGAAGTCCAAGTAGATAACATCCATTGGCTCTCCTTTGTCTAACCTACTCGTTACCTCCTCAAAGAATTCTAACAGATTTGTCAGTCATGGCCTCCCCTTGATGAAACCATGCTGACTTTGTCTGATTTTATCATGCACTTCCAAGTATTCTGAAACTCATCCTTAATAATGGACTCTAAAATCTTACCAACCTCCGAGGTCAAGCTAATCGGCCTGTAATTTCCCGTCTTTTGCCTCACTCCCTTCTTAAACAGGGGATTACATTAGCGATTTTCCAATCCTCTGGGACACTCCCTGACTCCAGTGATTCCTGAAAGATCACCACTAATGCCTCTACTATCTCTTCAGCTATCTCCTTCAGAACTCTGGGGTGTAATCCATCTGGTCCAGGTGACTTATCCATCTTCAGACCTTTCAGTTTTCCTAGCACCTTCTCCTTGGTAATGGCCAGCATACTTACCTCTGCCCCCCGACTCTCTTGAATTTCGGGGATGTTACTTGTGTCTTCCACCATGAAGAGTGACACAAAATACCTATTCAGTTCCCCCGCCATTTCTTTGTTCCCCACTACTACTTCTCCAGCGTCATTTTCCACCGGCCAATGTCCACTTTTGCCTCTCTCTTACCCTTTATATATCTAAAAAAGCTCTTGCAATCTTCTTTTTATATTACTGGCTAGTTTACCCTCATCTTCTCCCTCCTTATTTCTTTTTTAGTTGTCCTCTGTTGGTCTTTGTAGGCTTCCCAATTCCCTGGTTTCCCACTGCTCTTCGCCGCATTGTAAGCTTTCTTTTTAGCTTTTCTGCTGTCCCTGACTTCCCTTGTCAGCCATGGTTGCCTTGTCCTCCCTTTAGTATGCTTCTTCTTCCTAGGGATGTATTTTTGCTGTGTCTCCCAAATTACTACCAGAAACTCCTGCCATTGCTGTTCCACTGTCTTTCTTGCTAGGCTCATCTCCCAGTCAATTCTGGCCAGCTCCTCCCTCATGCCTTTGTAGTTGCCTTTATTCAACTGTAATACCATTACATCTGATTCCAGCTTTTTCCTCTCAAATTGCAGGGTAAATTCTATAATATTATGGTCACTTACTTCACCTTAAGCTCCCTTATCAAATCTGGCAATAACCCTCCTTCCTGGTGTTGACCCTTTGGTTCACAGCTTCTGCTGCTCCCTGATCCTTTCCCCTTTCAGTATCTGCAGTCCCTTTCTCTCACGGAACCTCCTGCTCCCTGCCTCTCCTGCTCGTTGTTTCCCTCTCCTGAACCATTGTTGTGAGCGAGGGCTCCAGAGATGAGTGGTTAAGGGGCAGGAAGAGCAACTTCGCTTTGCAGGTGATAAGCAACAAGCTGAAGATACAGTGAGGGAAATGGTCAGGGTGCAGCAGAGACCGTGAACCGGAAGCTCAATAGCGAGAGGGGGGGTCAGGGAGTGACAGAGGCCTCTCCAAAATGGCCAATTGGAACATATGGCCCAAAGTCAGGACCAGCATGAAACAACCTTCAAACAAAACCCCCGATGCTAAACAGGAATGCGGGCCCAATTAACTGACCAAAGTTAAAGCAGAAAGACTTAAAACAGGCAACTTAAAACATGGACTTGCTGTATTTCTTCAAAAAGTTCAATTAGACTCACTAGACATGACCTACCCTTTACATAATTCACAATAACACCAAGGTTGATAAAAAAAATCCAAACTTGATTTTTTCTCCTGTCCAAAGTTATTAAAATACATCATGAAGTTTTTTTCTATAAACTGCCTATCCAAAGGCCTTTATTAGATGAGAACAAGTAACCTTTGCAATACAGTGAGAAAAAAATTCATCCTAATTTATTAATTAAACTAAGAGTCCTCCAGACCATCCAATACACCAAAAGGGAGAGGTTAATAAAATCAACTATCTTTTGATAATTTTTTTTAAACTGCAAAGGAAATTCCAGGAATACAAACAACATAAATTTGATTTGAAATTAACACGGTTATATAAGGTAGATCTTCTGAAAGTGATAAAATATCTCAAAACCTTCCAATATTAGTTGAAACAATAATAATCAAATATAAAAGTAATGTAAAATTACAGTAGAGAATTTGGAACAGTCTTATATAATTATTGAAAAGTCATTAGTTAGTCAAAAAAGCTACTGGGGATTTTAAAATTTCTTTACAACTGTTATTTATATTATTTAATGCCTAAGATCTCTATTAGCAATTTACTGGCACCAGCAGGGGGAAAAAATGCTTTGTAAGAAATCAAAACAAATGTTATTTTTATTTTGTTTGGGTTTGAAATCTCGCTTAAAAAATTCCTGCAACAAAGCCACAAGAAAGATTCTAATTGCTGCTTTGCTGGGCTACATCTACCCTTAAACGTCATGTCTTTTATCTGTCCACTGAACTGATCCCAGTTCAACCTCTGCTGTAACCATCATACTGCACGTCCCTCCATTCTCTCAAGGAACCAATTATCCAAAAATAACTCTGACCTTAAAACTTCTTTTAAAACCACCACAGTGTCATATTTTTCACTAGCAACAAGAAGCTATTAGTTACATTTTTGAGAATCTATGCAACATTGAGGAATGGTGCCGAAAATTTGTCTGAAATTGATCTTGTTCTTCATTGTATTTCTAACTTATCATTGCAATTTGTAAACAAACCATCAAATCAATTGCTCATACAGGTTAGAATTTATCAATATGTTATCCTGTTAAGCATTTCAGTTGTTGTTTTAAGAAGTGCAACATGTTCTGTCGTGTATCCAGGGTCTACATGGGGTTCTTTAGGCTAGTCTATTCTCCCAAAGTAAGTTGTTCGAGACTGTAGTTTGTTAAAACCATAACTCTTTATTTACAGCCACTATATAATATTAAGACCTCTGTACAAGGTTGGAACCTCTCCTCCCTCCAGATCTGTTACTCAATCATGTGATGTTACATCATTGTTACATCAGCTTTATGTACTTCTGATGTTAACCCTTTACTCTACATCTTCCCCCAAATCTTTATCCCTATTATATATACATCCTCCTACATTTTCCCACAAGGTCTCAGGCTTCACAGGGTTTGTCTCTTGGTGCCTTGACTAATTTCTCTGATCTCGTTCTGATCCCTTTCTGAGGTCGAGTATACCCCGTATATTCCCTTCTGTCGGTGTGAGTGTTCTTCACCTGGGTGACTTTGTCGTGTTTCTTCTTCTTTATCTCCATCAGGAACTGTTGGCTTTCTTTCAAAGGATATTAAGGTGCTGCAGTTTCTCCCTTTGGTTCCCTGGACTGTCTCATTCTTGTATGATCTCGGTTGTTGAGCTCTTTTGATTATTGTGCCTTTTTTCTGTTGGTCTCCCTGGGCTTCAGCACTGATAAGTATCAAGCTTTGTGCCAGAAGTTAAAGTTATGAGCCTGCTTGTTTCTCTGTTTTTCCTCATGCTATTTTACCCTCTCATGGTCGTTCAAGGTAATATTAGGTTTTAATTTAACAATTCTCATGGTGAAAAACCATTTTGTATCAGTGAGGTTTGGTAACTTTGAAGAGCTAAATTAGGATCTTCATTCTTCTTCATCAAATCTTTGTTGGTTCTCACACCTCTCCCAGCTTCTCATTAGACTGAGGATAGCATGAGTGAGCTAGTTACATGAATGAATCCATATTCCTTTGCAGAATTTTGAAATAATTCATTAGCAAATGTCCCGAATGCCAAGTGTTGCATAAATTCGCTTCAGTCATTGAATGACTGCAGCCATCATGCAATCTGTTCACTCCAATCCACCTTGAATAGTAATCAAAGAAATAAGGAATATGTTGCCTTTAGAATCAAATAAATCCATTCTAAGTTGCTCCCACAGCCTTGTTGTAAAAGTAAAAGGCGATAGTGGTTCTTTTTGCTCTTGGTTGTTCATTACATACATAAGACCATTAGAAATCATTTATTCTACAGAATGAATAATGCCAGGCCACCAGGCTGACTGCTGGGCTCTCACTCAAAATTTTGCTATCGCTAAGTGACCTTGGTGAAGTCTTTGAAGAATGTGAAGCTCGAGTGTTCTTGGAATGACTATTCTGTCATTAAAAACTAGGAGATCATCAATGATTGTGAAGAGCCATAGTACTGGATTGAATAATCTGGCCATCCTTCCAAACAGTGTTTTCTTATCTGAACACATTTGTCATCTTGCTGCTGTGCTTGTTTTATCTTTGGCAACTTCTTTGCAGTAGCCGGTCTGTGATGAGCAATGAGAGATGTATTGACTTCCACATCCTCAATGAAATGCAAATTCTCTGGATTGGTTCCTTCAACTGGTATCCTCAATAGTGTATCTGCTGTCGGCTGGTACTTTCATTGTAATGGAGTCATATATCATTAATCTTAATCTGAACCATTGGATTCTAGGCGGCATCTTCACAATCTCTTTCATGTTCAGAAGAGTGACTAGTGGCTTATAGTCTGTTTCAATTTTGAACTGCAATCCCATCACATAGTCTGAGAATTTCACACACTCCCAAGTTACTGCCATCACTTCGTTCTTGACTGTAGCATATCTTTTCTCTGTGTCCGTGAGTGACCTTGAGGCATGATAAACTGGTCTATCTGTACTTGAAATAATACTGAACCCAGATCTGTAGACATTTGTAATTTGTCAAAATCTCAGAGGAAATTAAAAGATTTTTGGTTTTCTCAAAAGCATTTTGCTGGTCCTCATTGCAACACCATTGTTGACCTTGTCTTAACAGCTATCTCAAAGGCTCATTGACCTCTGCCAAATTTGATAGGAACTTACCAATTTGGCTGATCATCCTGAGGAATCTCTGAAGCTCAGTAATGTTCCTGGGTTGTAGAAACTCTCTGATCATCTTTACTTTTTGTGGGTCAACTGTTAGTTCAGACACTTGTACAATGTGACCGAAAAATTTAATTATAGGTTTGGCAAACTCATTTTTCATTCAATGTTAGGCCTGCATCCTGTAAGACTGTCAGGACAGCTCTAACTGGTCATGCTCTTCTCTCATGGAGCAATGTTGTCCATATGGCATATGACTGCTTCCACGCCCTCTAGGGTTTGAGACATTGCTCTCTTGAAAATTTCAGGAGCAGATGCAATTCCGAATGATAACCTATTGAAGCAGTAACAACCGAATTGTGTTATAAAAGTGGTCATCAATCTGGATTCTTTGGCTAAGGGCAACTGCCAAAATCTGCTGTTTGTATCTAATTTGGTGAATAGAGTGGTCTTGGCTAGCTTGGCAAGGCTTTCATTCACTGAGGTGATTGGGCGGATCTCACATTCCACTGATTTGTTTAGTTGAGTTAGATCCATGCAGATTCTAATTGAGCTGTTTGGCTTTGAGACCATAACCATTCCTGCGCACCATTTTGTTGGTATGGTCATTGGTGAGATAACCCCTTGCCGTAGCATGTTCTCAATTTCACCCTTGACTTCGTCCAAAAGTGGGTGAGGGACTTTCCTCAGTGTAAAGAGGCAATTGATTTAGCATCAGCTCTTGGGATAATATGGTAACCAGTCTTTAGTTTTGCCAAGCCCGCAAATAATCTTGGAAATTCATTCCCAAATGTTTTGGTGCAATGCTCATCAGCGACTTCATCAACTTTATAGACTAGCTTCAATTTTAAGCCTTCCTTCCTAGTAAAGAAGATTCTTGATTACATACAAGGTTCAATGATTTCTCTATCTTTGTTCTTCAATTTTGCCGAGTGTTAGCCTATGGCTTTCAATGTAATCCCACCTGGACCTTATAATTTGATAGGTGAAGGCTGTAGTGTAATGTACTTAAGCCATTTTACTTTGCTGGCTAAGACAGAAACTCCTGCTCATGTCCATCCGCTTTCAAGGATAATATTCCAGTATTTATTTTCTGTTTCATTTACTCCTCTTAGGAGAGGTATTTCCTTTCTCTGTGGTTTTTCCACTTCTTGTATGTGGTTTGGCTTTACTATGTTTTTCTTCTTTTTGCAGGTTGTCAGTGTTTTAGCTCGGCAGATTGTTTCAAAGTGCCTGATATTTCCACAGTTGTGGCATTCTGCTCACTGTGCTGGGCATTCTGCTCCCTGTGCTGGACATTCTTCCCTCCTATGTAGGATTCTCTCTCTACACCAAGGGCAGAATTTTCTGCTCGGCATGTGGGCACATGCCCAGCATGCTCAAGCGTGAAATAGCATGCAATGATGTCGGGTGATCGTCCCGACATCATTGTGCACTTGCGCGATATTTTGGTCGGTGGGCGCACAAGAGTCTGCAATGCGCCCACTGACAATTAAGAGGCCTATTAAGGCCATTAATCAATGAATTAACTGCTATTTTTTTTGTTGCCTGTCCAACCTTATGGTTGGCGGGTGGGTGAATCAGCCAGGTGGCCTTTGGATTTTTCAGGAAACCTCATCCAAGGACGAGATGAGGTTTCCCATTATAAGTTTTTTTAAAATAAAAATGTTTGGGCAGAATTTTTACCATCAACATGTTTAGGTGAGTAATTGAAATCTTTATTTAGGGTTTAAAATTCTTCAGCTCCTTGAGGCAGATCTCTGTCTTCAGGGAACTTTCATTGTACGTTCTCATGCGCCTGCGCAGACTTCAGCCCTCGCCCTCCTCCCACTCCCAGCCTGGCAGTGCTGAGCCTTTCATGCTGGCAGGCTGTTAATTGGCCAGCTAACATCAAATCACGGTCGGGGGCTGATCCCATTTGCTCGCCGGCCCACCCAATGACTGAAAATCCTGCCCCAAGTGTATTTCAAGATGGAGGTTGGCACATGTTTTCCTGTTTTTGCAGTCTTCTGCCTAGGTGTGCTTTCCCTCTTATGGCCAAAAACTGAATGGCCTCTGTCATTCTTTTCCATGGGACCTCACATGAATAAACACCTCGGCCAGAATTTTATGTCCCATGGGCAGGCGCGCGTCCAACCTGAACAGGTATGAAATCTCATGAGTTGACCACGGGCAATGAAATCATCGCGCACTTGCATGATATTCTGCGCAGCCAGCACGCACAAAAGCCGGAAGAGCACCAGCCGACAATTAAGTGCGCAATTAAGATCATTCACGTCCCAATTGTCAGTGATCTTTTGTGGCCCATCCAACCTTATGGTTGGTGGATGAGCCAATTGGCCAGGTGGGCTTTACATTTTTGATGAAACCTCATCCAAGGGCAGGATGAAATCTCCATATGGATTTAAAATAAAAATAAATATCTGGAGACTGTTTCTTTTAATGAGGTTTGCGTTCAGGTGCTTGATTGTGCTACATGGACATTTTTTAAACATTTTTGGGCTTTATTTTCTTATTTGCAGCTCTGCAGCTCCCTGAGGCAGCTGTCTGCCTTCAGGAAGCTCTCTCGAAGCACTCACCCGTTCCGTCAATGATGTCGGCACCCGCCCTCTTCCTGCCCCCAACGGCACTGCTGAGCCTTTCTCCAGGCTCGTTTCACGCTGGCTGGCTATTAATTGGCCAGCCAGCGTAAGATTGCAGTCGGGGGACGATCGCAGGCAGAAGTACATTCCGTGTCCACTTCCGGGCTCGACGATCACGCGTGCCTGACAGTGCAAAACTCAGGCCCCTGTTTTGTTTTCTGAGCTCAGCTTGTCTTGCAATTTGTACTGCCTTGACTAAAGTTAAATCCTCTCTTGTCTGCAAGAGATCTGATAGCTCTTCATCTAAGATCCCAACTACTATTCGTTCATGAATCAATTCATCCCGCAATATTCTGTAGTCACAATTTTCTGCCAGCCTGTATAGATTGTTGATGAATGAATCCATGCCCTTGCCCAATTTTTGTTTGCGCTTGTTAAATTTTTATCCTTTCTGTAAGTAAATTTTTGGTAATGCTAAATTATGAATCAAATGCTTGCAGGGCTTCTTCATAAGACATTGAAGTCTCATCAACTCACTGCCTCGCTCTTACGTCATTGGCAATAGCTCCAAACACACAGAGTAATATACTGACCTGATCCTTTTGTTCTTTTTTGGGCAAACCAGAAGCAGTTCTATATCTGGAAAACCTCTTTCTCCAATTGACCCAGTGCTGAGCCTATTGTGAGCCTTCTGTGCTCTGGAATGGTTCTGGGAGTGGTCGTGTGGATTCCATGCTTATACCAAGCCCTGGAATAGTTGCTGAGATGTTGCTTATGCTGGTCTGTGCTCATGCTGTATTGCCTCTCAGTCTGTGCCTCAGCTTGCATCTGCTGCACCTGCAAAGCTCCGACATTTGGTAAGCTTTGAGTCTGTTCCTTTTGTCCTTTTTTCAAGGGTCTCTTGACTTGCCAGGTCTGTAGCTGCTTCTTGGAGCTTTTACTGGGTCTTTTATCTGTTGTCCACTACCATGTTTCATTGTGTGTTTGGAGTCTAGATGGGGTTCTTTGGAGCTGGTCTATTCTCCCAAAGTAAGCTGCTTGAGATTATGGTTTGGTAAAACCATAAATCTTTATTTACAGTTACGATATACATATTAAGACCTCTGCATGAGGTTGGAACCTCTCCTTCCTCCAGATCTCTGTTACTCAATCATGTGATGTTACATCATCATTATATCAGCATCATGTGCTTCTAATGTTAACCCTTTACTCCAGATTTCCCCTCAAGTCTTTACTCTCATTACATACATCCTCCTGCACAGTAAAGCACTGGTTTCTTGTGATTCCGACAGTCACGTAGATTGAGTCCACATCACCGATTATAGGGAAAAGATTCCGGGCATGAATTTGGACAGGGCCCAAAAGAAAAGTACAGATTTCGCAATGCACGATTAACCCACAGCCATTGCGTCAATGGATACTTTGTGCTGCCTGCTGATTTCCAAGATCGCTGCATGCAGCAAGTACTTAATTCACTGCTGAGTGACTGTACACCTCAGCAGCAGGGGGCCTGGGTTTGTGCAACGCTCGTATTACTTAAAGCTAACTTGCACTTTTTAAAGCCAGTATGAAATAGGAGGTGCATTCTGGTTGGAGCAGGTGATGGAACTGGTTGCAGAAGAGTGCGTTAGCAAGAAGAACACTGAAATATGACACAAAAGAGTATCTGATAGACCTGAGAGCATATACTGGATCATGTGGTGTAATGTTTGAATTGTTACAACTGATGCCTCACTAATCCAGTGTTTAAAATAACTAAATGAATTAGCACAAGAATGTAGTCCAAAAGTCGCCATTATTAGAGCAATCATGACTGAGGCCATGGCTAGGGCTGGCACTGAAACCATTAAAAATGATGATACGCTCTAGCCCTCCTCACATACCAGTTCCTCCTCATCCCATAATCTATTCTGATATACAAAAGTAAATGGCGTAAACATGCAACTCTTATCACCCCCTACTCCCCTCACCACAATCCTACTCTATGCTTTTCTCCTTTCAGAGATCCAAGAACTGTGACCTGGTCAGGCATCTGTGAATAGAATAGGAGGTGTAAAAGCAATTAAACAGTGATGATGAAGGAACACCATCACTCATTCTCACACTCATAGTCACCAGCTCAGATACTGAAACTTCTTGTATTTTACAGGATGCTTTGGAGATGTGTTCTACATGTGGTGAGACACCAGGCACAAGTGGGCTGCAGCGAAGGCAAGAGACAAGGGTGCCACCTCACCAGAGGGCAAGATTGCACACAAGTTCTGTTGTAGAGAAATCAGACAAGGAATTCAAAGGGGTGGCCGACAGAAGAAAGCAGATAGGCATGCACACTGAAAAGCTTGGTACATTGACAGGCCTGCTAGACAGCCTCTTGTCATTCTCAAGCAACATGGAGGGATCAAGCATCAAATTGGTACAAAGTTTCGAGTAGATCTTGGAGCCCATCCTCTCTAGCATGGAAGTGGCAGCCAACTCAACTAGAACACTTGTGGACGCATCTATGATGCAACATCTGGTGGCAAATATCTAGGGTTCCTTTGCAGCACAAGCTGAAGCCACCCAACATCTGCAACATGTGTTGCAGTGGAAGCTCAGGCTGAAGTCAAACAACTCACCTTGCTGCCATGTAAGCTCAGATTGTTGCCATCATAGCTGCAGATACCTTGCAAAGTTTCACAGCAGTCTAGCAATCTGTCCGCTAACACATTGCAGGGATTTCTGAAGCACAGCCCTGGAGGGTGGCAGTGGACTATGGAACTTTTGGCTGTTGACCTCTCTCAGAGTGACAGTGTTCATGCTCCCATCACTGCCACATTACCTGTATGCCTACTGTTGCCTGTTATCCAGCTGGCCCAGCCTGCTGCTACCCATGCCCAGGTGGTGCAGCCTTAAACCAAGTCTTCTAGGGCCAGAGGTGCTCAAGTTCGATCTGCAAGTCCCCTCCATTGAAAGTAAGCAGCCTTCAACCAGCCATGTTGCAGGTGCTCTGATAGCACTATGTAGGAGGGAAAGGCAAAGGGACAGGCAAAGGCACTGGAAGAAAGGCACTAAGGGAATACACAAGGATTACAATAGGTGACTTTTTAATGCAATACTGGCAAGGTTTTTTTAAAAAAATGATTTAGATTGCTTGTTATTTCAGCATGGTGGCTGAGGGAATGCTTTAATGCTCAGTGAAAGGAGGAAGGCAAGATGTGGGACAGTTGGTGAATGGGAAATTAAGGTTGCATTCACTGGTAGTCCTGTCAAACGAGTTGATCATAGACAGTTTGGCCAGAAAGGGGCAATATTGGCTATAATCCCTTCCTCCTCCTCAATTGGTTACCATATAGCCAGAATTGTAACCTCATGATGCCGAAGCTTTGCGTGCTTTTTTAAAAAGTATGTAAATGGTCCGCCCTATCACATTTTTCATGTCAGTAATGCTTTTGTTATTATGCATGCTGCCACATGCGCGTGAATTATGCACCAGAATCATGACCCTTATGGGCAGCGGATTGACCTTGTTGTTCAGTAGCCAGTTATGGTTTGCCATGGTGGATCAAATGCAAATGATACAATAGGCTGACATAAACTGAAGGCATCATGACTGCTGTCAGGATAATAGGTAATGAGCTGCATGATATGGTTGTACACCACTGAAGGATTGGAATCCCCTTTGGCTGCAGTACACCTCAGAGTTGGCATGTGGCAATCACAAAGCAACACACATGCAGTCAAAGGCACCCTATACTAAAGGGAAGCCTGCAATCCTCACAAAACCACGTTTGCTCTACCTTCTTCTCTCTGACAAGAAAGAATGAATATATTCAGCTCTATTGGAATACAGAGCCTCGGTGGCCTCCCTTATGTAAAAGCAAACTGGAAGATTTTTCATGTATCACTTGTTCTAGCCTGGAAGGAGTCAGATGCATTAAAGTCCATGGCCATGGTCACCTTCACAACTGCAAACATTGTTACCCTCATCCTACTGGAATTACGATTATGGTATATTTCAGTGAGGATCTCCTTAGATAAGCAGAGACATCTGACATACCATTCCTTCCTGAGGTTCAGACAGGAGAGTTGCTCCCTGAATACTCAAGGTGGATCTAGCCTCTTGCTGAGAGCCTCATCTTCCTCCCTCTTTCAGCAGCTTTTTCTGCTCTGACCAACCTTTGCTCATTCTCTAGTCATGCTGTAGTTGAAAGGGAGTAGGAGCAAATGATTTCTGCAGAATCCTTGAAATCAGGACAAAGTCCTTTGGCTCATGTCACACCACTCGTGTAGACTTAAACAACTGTGCAAACCACCAAATACCAAACCAACTGACAACAAGAGCCATTAGATAGCAATGAGCAAAAAAACTGTAAGGTGTTGATGATCCCTCTAAATAGAGCTTCCTGTTGCTCAACCTGTGTTCACCTGTGTGCTGTTATGGGAAGGTGTTAGCTGAAGCATTGAGTTTCAAAATGGTAGTGCTGGCATCAAATCAGCATTATTTGCTGATTGACATCATGATATGCCTACTCCATATACTTCCAGTGAGTACTGTTGATCCAAATGGCATCTTGCAGAACTCGCACCAGATATGAGAGTATGTGCTGTGCATGAAATTATGGAGGCAAAACAGGCTAAGTAACGCCAAACAATTGGGCATCAAGCAGATAAATTTCATGGTCATTGTTTTCTGTAAATCATCTGCCATAGTAGGAATTGGTAATGATGTTGTGATTCTATCCTTCACCTACTATCAAATATGGAGTATAACAATGACCAACCTCTGGTTGAAGAAGCACAGTATGGGCTTCTTTAGAAACCATACAGGGACTTGGAGATAACCATATAAAGAGGTGGAAAAATTACTTAAAGTAATTGATATAGATAAAAGTTTCAATTTGGTAACTTAGAAACGTAATATGCAACCTTTATGGATCATATTTGTAACAGCCATACAGTACCTGAAACATTGACACATGCAATGCTAAAGTAAATCTGTGACAGCATAAGTGCAATAATCAGTGAATTAAATTATTCTTACCCATAACTCGAAGCTCAGCACTGACATAAATTACTCCATGTTTGTTTTCAGCTACACACTGATACATGCCAGAATCTGACAGGTTAACAGCACGGATATTAAGTGTTCCTTTTTCAACTTGGATTTGTTCCTGTAAATGAGAAAACAATGAAGCCTCTTATTTCAATTATGATTTTATTTACTGTGTTATTAAAAACACAATTTTAATGTGAACAATTTTTATTTTTTTGATTATTTTCCACATGGTGCTCCCAGTCATTTAAGTCAGAATTTCCTCTATGGTTGCTTGGGTGTATCATGTTCTATAGGGATGACCTTTAGTAATTCTACTGATTAAAAACCAGTAATACTTCATTCTGACATTTCAGTAATTGTAATGCTACATTTGATGAGTTCAGCTTAATATCACAAAAGAACATGCACGCTAATAACTACTATTCCCTACTTCATTTCTCGCTGCAATGGATGTAATTTAAACACATTCACTGTCTGCTCGAAGCTTGTATCTATGAGGAACATCATCATGGATCAGAAGAACAGATTAACATTTATCGGCTTCTGTATGTTCATTCTAAATTACTTTGTAGCAGTAATACACAGACGACTTAGTACAATATCCTACCTCTATTATAAGGGGTTCACCATTTTTCAGCCATCTGTGAGAAGGTTTCGGCTCTCCACTTGCTTTGCAAATCCACTGCAGGCGTTCTCCAATGGGCACATGAGCATCAGTTAGGTTTCGAATCCAGTTAGGCCGTGCTGTGTTGTGTGCAAGAGAGAGGAAAAGTTTAAAATATGAATCCTTCCAAGCAGAAAATACATAGCAATAAACAGAGCTTATAAATTGGAATTTGTCACAAATATATTTTTAATTTATTTGCATTTTCCCCTGCCTCAGGCAACATCCTGTCAGAATTCCAAGAAGGTATTACATTAAGCTGCAACCATGACAGTCTAACTGCTAGTGTTCCCGCTCAATCTTTGTGATGTGATGCTAAGAAATATGCAATTTAATTGAAAGAGAAAATACTGCCTTAAAAAATCTATTACAGATTGTTAATGTCCACATCCTTTGCACTATGAACTGAGAAAACTATGGCACTTCATTAAGTTTCAATGTTAGCAGCAAATTACTACTCTATTACCTATTAACATTTAACCTGCACCTAGCAAAGAGGTATTATTTTAAAGTACTGGTTGCATGGTATATTTCCAGCATTATAAGCTATCTATTTCTACCGCTGTTGCCCCATTGATACATGCTGCTTTTGAAGTTATAATGAAAAGCTGCAATTTCATTTATTTTTTGGTCCCTTTTAATGTAGCTTAGATCCAAGAGGTATGTTCAATATGTCAGATGAGCCAACAGACAATAAAGATCTTGATATTTACATGTTAAACTAATCTTTAAAAATGAAATGAAGAATGATTGACAGTCAAGAATATATTACAAGCAATGACAAAGGAGTAACAAAATGTACTCATTCACAGTGTTTGAATTCATCGTATTGTCAGCATCTCTCTAGAGGATGGGTTATGTTAAAAGTGATCACAGGACTGGCTAATAGTGAGCTGTTGATAGACCAAAAATGGGAGTTGGGCTGGCTCAGTAAACAATCCTATATCATAGTACTGTGCAGTTTAAGAGCAACTCCATCCAATGCAGCATTGTTGAGGCACTTCAGGTTCTCATCCAGTGAAGATCAATGAATCAGATTACAAACCCCCTATTTCAGCAAAATGTTAGTTCAGATTTTTTGTGATGTAACATATTTGCCTTCATTGTTGCCAGTTCAGTTTCCAAGGAATTGGATATTTTATAAAAATGCCAACACACACAGGTTGTTTCTGGCTAGGTAAAGTGCCATTTTGATGTTCTTTTGTGGGTTTTCTGATGCTATAGTATGAAGGTGTGTCTGACAGTACAGCAAGATGAGGCTTATTTATTATATTTACACTCTGACTGACCTTAGATTATTCACTTTGAATTTAGATGTATATTATTTTGGTTCCTCAAAGACAAATCTGGAGTCAAGCGGCAAGTAGCAGAATTGATAGGTATGAAATGGAACATTTTGGTAGGAGCAATAAGGCTGTCACCTTGGAAAATAAGGATCTAGATGGAGAAGAGATTCAAAGGGATCATGGAGCATTAATTTAAAAATCATGAAAAGTATGGAGGCTAACAGAGCCAGAAAAAGTACAAATAAAGAACTGGGGCTCATTTCCAGAGGCATAGAATGCAGAAACAGAGAGTTTATGTTAAACTTATGTAGAACCTTAGTTAGACCATACTGAGAGGACTATGTACAGTTCTGGTCTCCATATTACAAAAACAGTTTAGAAGACTGGAAAAAGTGCAAGAAAAAGATTTGCATGGATAGTACCAGAACTAGAAACAGTACATCAATCAGGAAAGACTGAATAGGCTGGGACTAATATTTCTACAAAAGAAAAGTCTCAGAGGTGACCTGATAGAGGATTTGAAAATTATGAAGGAGTTCAGTAGTGTAGATGTAGCAAGGATTCATCTACTTGTGAGGGTGTCCAAAACTAGGAACATAAACACAAGATAGCTATTAATATATTCAATTAGGACCAGAGAGTGATGAAAATGTGGCTCTTGCTGCACCATGGAGAGCTTGCAATTAAGGGGAATCTAGATAAGTACATGAGGGAGAAAGGAGCAGAAGGTTATGTTGATAGGGTGACCTGAAGTTAGCTGGGAGGATGTTCATGTGGAATGTAAACACTGGCATAAAATGAATACAAAAGCAAATTACAGCGGATGCTGGAAATCTGAAATAAAAACAGAAAATGCATGAAAACATCTGAAACAAAATTCACATAAGGAGGTGTCAGTGTACATGACCAAAAACTTGCTTAAAGACGTAGATTTGAAAGAGTGTCTTAAAGAGGAAAGAGAGGTGGGAAGACAGAGAGAGAGAGAGAGAGAGAAATAGCAAGGGAATTCTAGAGATTAGGACCTTGGAATCTGAAGACATGGCCGCCAAATGATGGGGCAATTAAAATTGAGAATGCTCAAGAGTCCAGAATTGGAGGAGGGTAGATATCTCAGGAAGTTATATATAAGGCTGAAGGATAGATCGGGAGGGGTGAGGCCATGGATGGACTTGAAATCAAGGATGAAAATTATCTAATCAACAACAGCTCTTACTACAACACTCTGTACCTGTTAGTCCCTCATGATTCCTTCCTTCACCTCCTCACATGTCTATCATCTTGCCTACGCCAGCAGCATGATTCTACCTTCACATGCATGCCATTGAAAACCTCTTGCTATCCTAATCAATACACTTCCTTCTTTCTTGCAGGATAAACACTAAAACAGAGCAGGCAGCCACAGGAAGTGGGCCACAATTGATGAACACTCGGTCCCCACCTGAAGAGCAGATCATGGACATTGTGGGCAGGGGTGAGTTAAGAGTGTGGCATCTAGCAAAGCTAGAGAAGCTGATGCTTCCTGTGTGCGGCAAATTGCTCCAACTCAAGCTGGAGTCCACTGCATGGCAAATGGGGAGCCAAGAATTTCCTGGAGCACAAACTCTATGTGGTCATTATGTGCAACTACAGAGAGTTCAGGGGAATATTAAGTGAGAGGCCATCATGCAGGGCAGTAAGAGGCAGGCAGTGCAGACTCTTCAGTATTGTAGCACTCTCAAACCGGTTTTCAGTTTTTGACTCCACAAGTACTGTGGTGGCCACTCCTAGCAATATTGTCATGGATAGATGCATCTGAAACAGTTAGAGTTCAAGTAGATTTGTTTTCCATGTTCACTCGTTACTTGCTGCAGGCCCAGTCTAGCAGTTATTTCCCTCATTACTTGTCAAACTCAGTTAATAGTGGTGCTATGCAGTCAGTCATGGTAATGGGCATTAAGGGGTCCCATCCAGTGAATATTCTGTGCCCTTGCTTTTGATTTATTTATTCATTCGTGGGATGCGGGCATTGCTGGCTAGGCCAGCATTTATTGCCCATCCCTAATTGCACTTGAGAAAGTTGTGGTGAGCTGCCTTCTTGAACCCCATTTCAGCATTCCTTGCAAGAGTCAACATGGCAGTGTACTGATTTATCACTTGAGAGAATGTGGTAAATGGCAATAAGCAGGCGATCTCTTGCCCATGTTGACTCAATGCTATGAGAATTCATGGGCTGTGGAGTCACCTCATCCCAAATGTATACACTGTACTGCCATCTTTGATGATAAGTGTAATAAAGGCTGCAGGCATGGCTGAGCTACTAAATGAGTACCTTGCATCTGTTTTCGATAGAGAAGAGGGTGCTGCCAAAGGGGCAGTATAGAAGGATGTAATAGTGTTATTGGTTCAGATAAAATTAGATAAATAGGTGATACTTAAAAGGTTGACAACTTCAAAGTAGAAAGGCCGACTGATCCGGATGAGTATTTGGGGCAATCTTCCAATCCGTCTTGAATGTGAAGGCAGTACTAGAGGACTGTGGATTGCAAATGTTACACCCCTGTTTAAAAAAGAGAAGGATAACCCCTGCAACGATCGGCCAGTCAGCCGAGAGTTAGTGGTGTGGAAACATTCAGAGAAAATTCCAGACCTACATGGCAATGCATGTACTTTCATTGTGTTCCTGAGTTTGACTTTGTGGTGCCTGTTTTGGACCCTGAAAAGTATACATGCATTCAATTTTCTAGCTCTTCCTGTCCATGCAATTTTAAGTGTAAAGAAATATAAATCATTATAAAAGACTGTCAGTATTTCCATTAGCAATCCTAATTTCAAAGTCCAGAGTACTAAAGCAAGTATCAGCATTCATACATGGTTGTGTAGGCTTAAAAATTATGAAAATAAGAAGTCTGTTTACCAGAGGTGTCATTTGTTTTTGCACTGTCCAGCATGTTAATATTTGCAGGCCAAAATTTTCCAGCCTCTCACGCCAGCAATTTCTTCTGGTCCCGCTGGTGTAAACAGAGATCTCAATGGCTCGTTGGCCCCACTGATGGTGGTGGGAGCTGGAGAATTCCAGCTACAAATTCTGTCATCATTTAGATCTCAGTGTTCAAATCTGCCAAGACAGCCAAGGATTTTTGATCAGGAGTCAGGAACCTAAAGCCCAGAACATTTCCAGGTCAGCAGTTTTGAATGCAAAAGACATAAGTGGTGCCAGAAGCTGCCTGGAGGCAGGGCCTGGAAACAGATGGCCCTTTGAAAAGGGTAGCAGCACCTGTAATTGGGCTAGCTTCTTGCTGAGGAGACGGTGCAGCAAGGCTCACAGGGTGCCAGTGTTGGCACAGAAAAGTATCTATGAGTTCACCCAAGGTTCTCAGATGCCTCTCTTGAGGCAGAGACCAATGCAGTCGCTGAGAGGTAAGAAATATTATTACTGGCATCTAGCAGAAGAAATCTGCCCAGAAAACCTAAAAGGACCTGAATAGAGATGGCTATGGAGGTCAGCAGTAGGGTAGTGACCAGGTGGAAAAGGTCCAGTGTCGGAAAAGATTCAATGACCTGATAAGGTCTGGAAAGGTGACAGGCCAGCAGCGTGCACATGAGCTTAGCAGACTGAGTGTCCATAGTTCTCCCAAACATTGTCAGAGTAAGTGGCCAGTTGCATCACTGAGAAGTCAGCCACCCTCACATGGGCATAATTGAGAAGGGGGCATCACCGTGAGCGCAACAGATTATATCAATGTCATGCTGGGATAGGCGAGGGAGATCAGGCTACTGATACATCATTCTCTCCTCATTCTGCAGGAAAAGAGAGTGCACAACAGTCACAAGATTTCTCTTCTGGTTGGTAGTGTGGTGGACCTGCACAATCTGACGCTGATGGAGGAAATGGCACAGGACGTCGCAGCAGGCCATGGACAGTGGTGAGATGGGAGGCAATGAAGAGCAGGGCCATTTGATAGCTCTATCCTCAGGTGGAGAGCATGGAGGAAACTTCTGCCCAATGACTCCTGCGGCTCTATGGCCACTGGCGTCTATTGAGTTTGTTGTGCTGATGGGCCTGCTGAGTAGCATGAGTTCATTGCCACCTTCTTTTTATTTGTTCATGGGATGTGGACTTTGCTGGCAAAGCCAGAATTTATTGCCCAACCCTAATTGCTTCCGAGAAGGTGGTGGTGTGCTGAGTTCTTGAACCGCTGCAGTCCATGTATTGTAATAACACCCACAATGCTGTTAGGAAGGGAGTTCCATGATTTTGACCCAGTGCCAGTCAAGGAACAGCGATGTATTTCCAAGTCAGGATGTGTGTGACTTGGAGGGGAACTTCCAGGTAGTGGCGTTCCCATGCATCTGCAGCCCTTGTCCTTTTAAGTGATAGACGTTGCGGGTTTGGAAGGTGCTGTCAAAGGAAGCTTAGTGAGTTGTTGCAGTGCATCTTGCAAGTGGTACATACTGCTACTAGTGTGTGTTGGTGGTGGAGAGAGTGGATGTTGAAGGCAGAGGATGGGGTGCCAATCAAGCAGGCTACTTTGTCCTGGATGGTGTTGAGCTTCTTGAGTGTTGTTGGAGTTGCATTCAACCAGGCAAATATAGAATATTCCATCACACTCCTGACTTGTGCCTTTTAGATGGTGGACAGGCTTTGGGGAGTCAGATCGTGAGTTACTCGCCACAGGATTCCCATCCTCTGACCTGGTCTCTTGTAGCCACAGTATTTATATGGCTGGTCTAGTTCAGTTTCTGGTCAATGGTTACCTCCAGGATGTTGATGGTGGGGGATGCAACGATGGTAATGCCATTGAATATCAAGGAGAGATGGTTAGACATTCTCTTGTTGGTGATGGTCTTTGCCTGGCACTTGTGTGGTGTCAATGTTACTTGCTACTCATCAGCTTAAGCCTGAATGTTGTCCAGGTCTTGCTGCGTATGGACGCGGACTGCTTTAGTATCTGAGGATTCACGAATGGTGCAGAACATTGTGCAATCATCCACAAACATCCCCATTTCTCCACTCCTAACCTTATGATGGAGGGAAGGTCATTGATGGAGTAGCTGAAGATGGTTGGGCCTAGTACACTACTCTGAGGGACTCTTGCGGAAATGCCCTGGGACTGAGATAATTGACCTCCAACAGCCACAACCATCTTCCTTTTGCAAGTTTTGACTCCAACCAGTCGAGAGTTTTCTTCCCAATTCCCATTGACTCCAGTTTTGTTTGGGCTCCTTGTGCTGCATGGTCAAATGGTGCCTTGGTGTCAAGGTCAGTCACTCTCACCTCACCTCTGGAGTTCAGCTCTTTTGCCCATGTTTGGACCAAGGCTGTAATGAGGTCAGGAGCCAAGTCGCCCTGGCGGAACACAAACTGAGCGTCAGTGAGCAGGTTATTGTCGAGTAAACGCCACTTGATAGCACTGTCGACAACACTTTACATAATTTTGCTAATGATCGAGGGTAGACTGATGTGGTGGAAATTGGCTCGGTTGGATTTGTCCTACTTTTGTTTACAATAGCACCTGTAGCAGAGAGGGAGTTGAATGTTCCAGCACAGTTGCCACCAGCCTCCTCGGTGGGGACAGAGTTCTCAGAGCCTGCACCATTTTATCATACCTCCACACCATTCACCAGTGCAGACATATTTACCTCAATCAAGACTAGAATGGGGAGCACTAGGTGAGCAGCATGTCACAAGTGAGCAGCAGGAGGAGACTGAGGCAGAGTCAGCTGTGCGCAGTCTCCTTCAGGGAACAGAGGACAATTACAGCTCTGCTATGCAGGGTGTAGATACAGGGCCTCAGGTGTCACAAACAAGAAGGTCTTTCTGGAACATCAGAGGCAGATGAGTTTCTGAATGCTGTAAATCCCCATGACAATGGAGGAGTACATGCAGCACATATCCACCATTACGACTCAGGGCTTTGAGCGCATGAGCTCCTCCAATGAGAGAGAGTGGCCGACCTCTTGGAAAGCTAAATGCAGAACCATTCTGAGTGGGTGCACAAACAGCATGCTGATATGCACAGGAAGAGTGAGACTCTCTGAAGCTCAGACCTCTCAGAATCGCTAAGGGCACAGAGATGCTTGGACTAGATGCCAGCTGTGTCCCTGCCAGTGGCCTCATCCAGCATGCTGGGTCACAGCAGCTGATGAGGGGGCCACCCCTGAGGGACACCAGCATCATCCCTCACCTGCCAATTGCCATCGCACCTGGGATTGCTTAGTGGTCTTCCTCCAATGCCTGGCTGCCAGGATCCTCTGCAGTGCTCCCTTCATCCTCCTCTTCCTCTTCTTATTCCTTTTTTTCCTGAGTGGAAAAGCCTCTCAATGGACTCCTACAAGAACGTGAACTGTTAACTATCTGTCTGGTTTAAATATTTGTGAAGCTCCTCTCTTCTACTGTAACTTTCTTGCGTCTATGCGATGTATGTGGGGTAGCAATAAACCTTTCCAGGAAATGGGTGTGTGAATAAATAATGCTCCTGATTTAAAAACCCTTGGAAACCTGCTGCTCATGACCTTGTGAAAACTGACCACACACATCCAGAGGTTTGGGAATGCACCTCAGCCTTATTTAAATTAAACCACACTGATTACAGGCAGAAGCAGAGAAGAATTAGAGGGTTTCAGTCGCTCTCTCTCCCCCGTATGTAACAGCCACTAATAGTATTTCTGGCTGCTGGAATGAAATTCTATATTGAAATGAGAACAAGATCTCCAGCTGTGTCCAAGTAATAATGCTGTCTTGCAAAAATTAGAAAGTCAGAAATAAGACACTAAATCCCCATCCAGACCTTGACTTCCCTATTCACACTCAGTCATTATAATCCATTACTAACAGCAGGAGTGCCTTTTTTTAAAACCGTGCAGAGGTAAATTTAACTTGCATCTCGAATACTGACTATTTGTAATCATGTCTATAAATGTCTACTTGCTTAAAAATACAAAATTGAAATATTATGTGCTTGCTTGATCTTCTGTCTGGGCCTCAGACCTATCTCCTTCTCCTTTCATCATTGTATTAATGAAATTACTTTAATAAACTGGCAAAGCTTCAAAGGAGAGCAACGATGGTGCTGGATCTTTAATCACTGACCTATGAAGAGAGGCTAAAGAAACTAAATCTGGTCTCACAGTCACAGTAACAAGAATATGGTCCCGGTTGCTTAATCCATGAAGGGACTTAATGAAACAAAAGCAGATCAGTTCCTTTAGTTTAAACAAGTGAGATCCAGGACACACGTTATGAGCTAAAGAAGATGCAAATTGATGAAACTCTCTGCTAATGCATTACAAATTGAGCTATTAAGTTATGAAATAGGCTGTCATCTGAGGTTAACACACAACAGGGTGACATATCAACATAAAAATAAATCAATTTTCCATTGAAATTAGAACAAAAAGAGGAATCATTTTTACTTTTGGCAATGGTGTGAAATGGTCAATATTGGATAAGCTACCATTGTCCCCCCCCCAGACAATTAACCTTTTCAAGGACTTTAATAGCGAACAGTCCAATATTATCCATTTTAAGCCATTGTCAAAAGTTAACAGGACCCCCCCCCAACATTGTGATGTCAAAGCAGGTGTAAATCCAAATGAACTCAGTGAATGCTGCATAAAAAGTCTCAGTGTCAAACAGGACAATCTTTTCTCATTCTGAGAAAATTCTGAGAAATTTGGCTGAATGGATGTGCATCCCATTGTATTCAATAAACATTGAAATGCTGTTGCCATCCTGGTGTATTTCCCAAAATAATGTTCATCGATTTTCATAGGAAAAATTTGATGAAATTAAACAGCATTTTGTATTTTATTTCTAGGTGTTCTGTTCCTGGGAAAATTCATTAATATGTCTTGTCCAATTTTTTAAGGCAATTTCTTCTATAAAAATCTTCTAAATTATGATTTCAATATGTTGAATATAACTGAGTCATTACAATCAGTCATTAAAATGTTAAATTTTGCCTGTTTTTAGCTCATCAATTTTTTATCAAATCTTTTGCCCGCCTGCAAATTTGCATTGTGACAAATACAAAGTTTATGAGATTGTAATGTTTTGGGACTGCAACTATAATTTAGGGTAAAATTGAGGAATGAAGGGTCATCTGCTGTGTTCTGAATTCTGTCCAACAACAAGTTTGGTGGCTTGGCTTTTAAAGGTTAAAGGGGAAGTGGGGGGGCGGGGTGGGGGGGTGGTGGTGCAGGATGGGATCCAGGTTGTCTTACTGGGAATAAGGTATAAGATGTTGACACCTATAAACAATGACTTGAGCAGCTATACTGATGGCGAATAGGCTTTTAGGGAAAAATTCCCCTCCCCCCCGGTCAGAGCGGGCGCAGGCAGGCATGCCTCCGATTGGCACCCCCAATTTGGGGCGGGTCCCCATCTTACATGGGCGGGCCAATTAAGGCCCACCCCACATGACATCTGCTCAGAAGCGCTATGCGCTCCCTGTGCAGGGGGGAGGGGGGGGAATTCCTTCAGCCAGGAGTGCACTCTTTCGCGCATGCACACAAAAGAGCACACAGATCTCCTTTAGGCTAAGTGCTGCCTCAGGGAGATCGGCTCAGGTTTAAAATTTGTAATACAAATGATAAAAAAAATCCCTAACATGTCCCCTCATGTGACACTGTCACATGTCCATAACTTTTAATGAAACCTTTAATAAAAATTTAAATAATCTCATGAAACCTCACCCCATCCGTGGATGAGGTTTCATGCTTTTGCTGAAGCCCGCCAGGGCTCCCGACCTCCCCACCAATCTTAAGATTGGATGGGCAGGTCCATTAATGACTTTAACTGGTTTTCAATGGCCTCAATAGGCCGTTGTCAGGTCAGCGGGCGCACAGCCGACTCGGCTGCGCCCCCACCGACCTGAAAATGGAAATGATGTGGGGGGACCTTGGGAGTTCCACCCGATGTCATCCTGCATCATTTTATGTGTTGGCAAGTGGGCCCCGCCCCCACTCGCCGACCGGAAGATCTTGCCCTTAGTCTCCAAGTCTCACAAACAGGTATTAGGAATGTCAGCTTTTGCAAATGACTATGCTTTAATCTGCCTATTTAATTCCAAGATAAAATGGAGTTGGGGGGTCTAAAAGATAGCTAATTAGCATTTCTGGCTGGATACAAGGCCCATGCAATTCATGCAGTGATGGAGCTGGGTTGTAATAGCAGAAGTGTTCATAATAAGCCATTGTAATATCTGTTTACAAGGTTTTCCAAAGCATCACTGAACCTAACAGAGACAGGGCAGTCTGTAAGAATCTGAGACAGAGAGAGAAGAGTAGGATGTGGACAGGGAGATGGAGATGGAGAGAGAGCAGTAAGAGAGAAGAAGTCAATGCTGTACCTGAAGCAGATAAAATGCTGCCTTTATTATTCATCATACAGAAAGCAGATGGGAGTTTGTACTCAGGATGAAGAGACCAAGCGTGTGAGGATTTAAATGAGGCTGGAATATTCACCTAACTTTGGCCAAGGGAGAAATTTCCAAGGTAACCCACACTGCGAAAATCAGTTTGGGATTAGAAGTTATCCAGCTAGAAAAGGAAAAAGGAAGCAAGCCATCAGGAGCTGAGAGTAGATTTGGACTGGTTTCTGGAGAATGAAGTAGCCACTTAAGGGACAGAATTAAGTATACCATGGCAAGGGATTTTTGGTCATTTGAAAAGCTAAATGGGGGATCTTTTCTGTAGTTTGAAATAGAAATTGCCAACTGGATACTGTTTAGACAATGTTGCTTTTAGCTTGTTTATTACAGTAAAAAAAATCTTAAACTTGAAATCCTTTCACGTGATCCTTCCAGTCAGTCACTGGAAGTTCAAATATCTTTTTAGAAGTTATCAGTTTCTATGGGAATCATAATAGTATGATAATTCCACTAATTGGAAAGGTGAGCCAGGATTGTCATTCCATTGTCCAACTAAACAAGCATGACAGAATGAGTCGCACATTTTTGCTAATGGGTTTTCAGTTATAATTGAAATGCTGCATATTAAATATATGCTTATGAACTAAAGTTAGAAAGAATTTGCAAGACACATAAATCTCAAAGGCCAGAATCTTCAGCTTGGCGAACGTAGCGGGCCCGCACGCTGATGCGTAAAATGACGCACAGTAATGTCGGGCATGCATCCCGACGTCACCGCGTGTCATTCAGATCTTCAGTTCAGCGGGCACGCACTGGAGTCAGCTGCATGCCCACTGAACTGTCAAAGGCCTGGTAAGGCCATTTGAATATCAATTAAACTAATTAACGAAGCTGCGCGTGCAACCTTAAGGTTGGCGGGCAGGCGAAGCGCCCAGGTGGCCTTCATATTTATCATGAAACCTCATCCATGGGTGAGATGAGGTTTCATGAAGTGTTTATAAATTGAATGAAAGTTTTTATTAAAGTTCAGTTACATGTCCCAGCTCATGTGACACTGTCACATGAGGGGACATGTCTTAAATTTTTTTTCTTTATTAAAATTTTAAAAAGTCAGACTAATCTCCCTGAGGCAGCTCTGTGCCGCAGGGAGATTTCAGGAAAGAGCGCTGCCCCCGACTCAGCCTCCTCACCCCGCTCACACAGGGAGAGCTCAGGGTTTCTGGGTGCGCATCATGCTGGGCAGGCCTTAATTGGCCCGCTCACGTAAAATGGCGGTGCCCAGCCTATCGCGGGCAGCAATCGGCTGTGTGCCTGCCTGCACCCAGTCCCGTCCAAACCACCCCCCCACCAGTGGGGAGAAAATTCTCCCCCAAGACTTTTTAAATCATAATCTGTGGCGATAAAGTGTCTGAGCTGCTTGTTTCCGTTTTCTGCATTCTGGCAAAAAATAAACATGGGTTCGGTGTTATTCAAGAAGTCATCTTAATAAGAGTAACATAATAAGAATTTTTCTGTTGCCATAATCTAAAACTGCCAATCAGAGTTTTCTTTCTCACATCAGTTTTAATGGTGTATGACAAATTTGTGCTATACACGTAGGCAGCATATGGCTACACTTACTTGTTTGCAGAAGCACCAAACTGGGAGAAATTGAAAAACTACTTGATAGTTCTGGAGACTGAGCAAGCAAAATATCCCATATGTTACCGACCTACTGCTTGAATTCTCTATTTACCATAAATACTATAAATGGCACCAAACTGAACACAGCACAAAGCTTTAAATGTTTGGCTTAGGCTGCATTGGAATTTTCAAAAAAGTCACAGCTCAGAACAATTCAGTAGAGATTAAAAATTTTTTGATGTTCATGCTGGTGCAGACATTGATGAATATTGTAGTTAATTAATGTCTCTCAGTTCAAGCTATTGTTATACCTTAGGTGATCAATCAAAATGTTATAATGTGCCTTGGACATTCATTAATCTACCAGAGTACAGCAATATACATGCAAGAGGAATGCTGATATTGCAAAAAATGGAGACAAACGTAATTGACAGAAAATATTTGGGTTATATGAACAAGAAATTGTAAGAATTATTAAATGCTAGTCATGTATGACAAAATTCCCTCTCATTTTGAAATATTGTACATATTTCATGATGTTGCCAAGACTTTGTGTGACCTCTTGCTCACTAAGAACACTTTAATCCCTTACAACATCTGTAATATGGGCCTACATGAAATACTTTTGACAAAGTATATTATCTCTTCTTAGCTTTGCACTGAAATTTACTCAATTCCAATGCTAGAAATTTAATTTCATTTTCAAGGATCACACCATAATGCAGTCAGCTTCAAACAAAAACAAAACGTTATGGCTTTATTGTCAATATTAAATAGACAGAGGGGGATGGGCTGTAGTCGAACATTAACACAATATTAACTGTCTAACTGCTGACAGACTTTGTCAATTTTCAAGTTACCATCTTATGAAATGAATACTATTTTAACAGCAATAAAACTATTCAAAAGATTTACACATCTAGCAAATTTTCCCACAAAAAATCAAAACATAATGGCCTGAATTTTGTGCACATCATGCGATCAGCAGGTCGGGAAGTGGCCACGATTGTTGCTTCCACCCACGATTGTTGGAAGAACACAATTTCACACTGGCTGGTCAATTAAGGGCAGGTCAGCGTGAAATGCTCCCCCACATTGGGGAAGGGCTGCCAGCAGGGGTGGGAGCGTGACAGGCACCAGGTCCAATTGGGACCCAGTGGAGTGTTTTTAAAAGGCCTGAGCCAGCATCTTGAAGGCTGCCAGGAATTCCAAAGGAAGCACAGGGAGCTGTCCAAATCTAAACTACAGTTATGGCATCAGCATCCACTCAACACGCCAGGCAGGAGGATAATGTGGTTGGGCAGTCTGCCCCCGGCTTCTCGGACGAGTGCCTGCGCACTCTGGTGGAGGCAGTGAGTGCCAGATGGGATATCCTGATGCTGCAGGGTGACAAGAGGAGGCCACCCCACCAAATGAAGAAGGCCTGGGCAGAGATGGCAACCTAGGTCAGCAGACACGACGTTTGCACCGCACCTGGATTCAGTGCCGAAAAAGGTTTAATGATCTTCTGCACTCAGAAACTGTGAGCACCAATTTGGCATGGTACTGTGTGCAGAAGTCTTGAAGGGCGGCCATCCCTCATGGCGCTCAGAGATGTAAGACTCAGAGTAACAGAAGGCCCGTATAGCTGTGCCTGCTAAGGCTGGGAGGTCAGACTGGTAGTCCTAGGAGCATACAAGAGACAGGTGTGTAAAAATGACGGGCACTTCAACCTGCTTCCCGAGGGGTGGACTGGGGGTGGGGGCCGGGAAAGCCTGGTCTGGTGTTGCAGGTAGAGGGTAGACGAATGGATGCACCTTCGTCCATACAGAAGAGAAGCCATAATGCCGCTGAGTGCACAAGAACGGGTGGTGTGGTGACCAACTTGCTAATCCTGAACAAATGTGAGATGGATGCTCTAGACCTCGAGTGCATGCACACACGAAGGTCATCAGGTCGTGGAGAGGCAGGCATCTCGGATGAAGGTAAGAGTCCAGTGAATAGATGTGGGACATTTGGAGACTGCAAACAATGTAGTTTCCTCACATCTCAAAAGATAGCTTCAAATCAAGCGTCCCCAGTGATCCAGCAATGATGATGGCACCATGATGCTGCTGTTCATAGTCTCAGTAGGGTGCCTACCATGCACATTCAATATGTGATGATTGATACCACTGACATACTGGCCGGAATCTTTCCTAAGTGCTTTGGTGGGCATGAAAAAGGACGTTTTTCCTGCCAGTCACAAGGGCAGGTTTTAGTGCCGTATAGTCCACTTCCTGCCTCATTAATTATGCAGCCACTGGAAACATGGCATATTGCTGGTGGGTGGCCTTTGAACCACCCGCCTTGCCGTTAACTCACTGTTTTCTCACTCTGGGTACCATATCTAAAATGCAGCAGTGCACACAGTTCTCAATGTGTGCAGTCCAGGACAGCTCCAGTGAAGATGTGGACCGAAAGCCAAGAAGAGTTCAGTGACCCGTCACTGGAATGCCTTTTGGAGGCCCATTGTGATTCCTCTACCCCTGCTCTGGCTGCAGGTGGTCCAGCAATCTCACCATTCCAGCTTGGGAGATGGTGGCAGTGGTGATCAGTGCCAACACTGCACAGAAAAGGTTGGCCATCCAGTGCACAAAGATGATGAATGATCTCATCTGTGCCACCAACCATCTCATCACTCTCAACTCACACACTCACAAGGCCATCACACATTCACTGGCATCTCCCTCACTGCCAGCTGAAGGGACATCACCACTCATTCTCTCACACACACCCATACATCTCCATCTGGCCTCATCTCCTCTGGAGACTGCTTCCTTAGTCCTCACCACCTTGAGGCCATTTGCACAGATCAACATATGTCCCCACACCCTGGAATACCCCTATTCTCCAGTACAGCCCTCTCCCTGTAGCCTCTTCCCTTGCCTGAGACCATTTCTTTCCCCTTCCCCTGCAGCTGTTTATTTTTATTCATTCATGGGGTGTGGGCTTCACTGGCTGGGCAAGCATTTATTGCCCATCTCTAGTGGCCCTTGAGAAGGTGGTGATGAGCTGCCTTCTTGAGCTGCTGCAGTCCACGTGGTGTAGGTACATCAGGATGGTGAATGACTTGGAGGAGAACTTCCAGGTGATAGTGTTCCCATTTATCTGCTGCTCTTGTCCTTCTAGATGGTTGTGGTCATGGGTCTGGAAGGTGCTGTCTAAGGAGCCTTGGTGAATTCCTGCAGTGCATCTTGTAGATGGTACACACTGCTGCCACTGTGCATCAGTGGAGGAGGGAGTGATTGTTTGTGGATGTGCTGCCAATCAAGCGGGCTGCTTTGCCCTGGACAAAGTTGAAAAACCACCCCTGCCTTACGCTGGTCTGATAGGTAGAGACTTGCCAGTTAGACCACTCCTAAAAGTGATGTGGTGCTGCCTGTGAAGCCTGGTGCTGATGACCACGAGTGCTGCCCGAAACAAAGTAGGCAAATGAACCTTGAAGTCCTGAGTGAAGTGCAGGTCACCAGGTGCACGTCACTTATGTAGCATAGTGAAACCAATCAGCGTGCAATCACGCTGACGCGACCTCATGATCCAGTGTGGGGGTTGATTCCGATGAGCAGGGCTTATAATGAGATCCCAATTTAAAAAAATTAGCTGTTGAGCTTGTGGTGGTGGGAAACGCAGCCCGCCATTGACAGGTGGACCAGATGATCACAATCTGATTTTATGATGATGTGAAGCCAATTTTTATGATCCTCCGATATTTTCCACTCCCACCTGCTATGACACCATCGCATACAGGTATGGGAAATCCTGGCTACCCTCCCTCAGATGTGCCATCCTCCAGAGGCACCTAGGGCCCCGAGGATGCTCAATTGACACCAGAGGAGGAACTTCACGCACAGATCCATCCACAACACACCCTCTCTCACCACTAGGCACCAATCAGATATAAACACGTCGATGGGCTATATTTCATTGGCTCAGATAGTTATGCATTGTGGGGAGGTCACAGGGCCCTCGCATGAGGAGCTAGTGGAGGCAGAGAGTGCTCTGTTCGCCAGGGGCTGCAGCCGAACTGCTGACACATAGGCAAAAGCAACTTTTGACTTGAAGTAACCTGAGTTCAATCACTGGTCTGAGCTGGCTGGAACCAATTTGAAGTAGCTGGGTTTCGAGAAGAACAAAGGGAATGCGATAAGACACAAGTCCTTATTTAGAAAAGGAATAATGAGGTAATGCTACCTCAGTCCTTGGGACAGAGCCAATGAGAAGATGCCACAGACTAGGCAAGCAAGCCTAAACCAACAGGAGAGAGATAGCACAGCTTGAAGAGATAAGATTCAGTATAAGAGTGGAGGATCTCAGGCGTGGTGCCAGCAAAGACTCTGGAGAACAACCATTGCGGAAATGGAAGAACCTATGTCAGCAATGTAGAGACAATATCGAAAGAGAGAGAGAACGGAATGCCTGGCCAGCATCAGCTCTCCTTTTTGGGTATTAGCTTTTATATTCTGTGACCACTCAAGCAGTATCAGAGGGTGTGCGTTTAGATCCTAGTTTGAATATAAGACTGTATAACCTGGTGCAAACTGCATGTCTATATCTAACCAGAGGTATAAGCTGTATGTATATGATCTAACAATGTGAATAAAGCGAATTTAGAGTTAAGAGAAAATTGACTCTTCTCTTCTTTGTACTAAGCCAATAACCATTACCGGTGACACCTGGTCAACAGCCCAGATGCAGTTGTTGGAGGACTGCTGGAGACCAGGGCAATGCTGAGTCCAAGGCAGATGATGAGCCTCTGGAGTCATCCATCAGACGCAAGGTGCTGGATGTCCAGCGGGATGGGTGCAAAGATCTGATGAAGATCCCTGAGGGTTTGTGTGCTATGCTGTCTGTCATGGAAAAGTCCTTGAGGAGCTTGAGCACGGTGTTGACCCTGAGACCGAGCGCACAGCCTGCTCCATTGACAGAGTGGTGACTCTTAAAGAGGGCCAGATCCAGCAACAGAATCAGGGGTGCCTGGTCGATGCTCAGACCTGCAAGTCCACACACTTCAGAAGGTCACTGCCTTTAGGAGAGATGGGTGAAGCACCTTGTCTCTCTACTAGGTGCCAGTCCATCACTGGTGAGCAGAGAGGCTGAGAGAGACACACCGCCTCGTGCTGGCAGACGAACTGCCTGTCATAACCGGGACCTCCTCTCCCAGCGCTCTGGGCGAGGGCTGCAGCTTCTCTGCCCCTCTGCCAGTGACCATGGAATTTTTTAAGGCCACAACAGCTGATGAGTGCCCAGCCTCACCCACCCCACAGGCAGAGCCTGCTCAGACTCCTGGAAAGACCTGAAAGCAAAAGAATTGAAGGCTGCTGTGACCTTCAGAGCCACTGGCATTGGGTGCCCACCCACACAGTTAGAGTCAATCTCTGGCCCAATCATCTGGCATATTGATGTCATTGTGTTCATAGAGAAGTGGAGCCTCCTGAGACACTGGATCTCAGACAGGTTGAGGTAGCTGGATTGCTGCCTGTACACTCTGACAGCAGGATAGTGGTCAGTTCTGTGGTCCCTTCTGCCTTGCTCTCCCTGCTGGCCCTGCACCTCTCCTCCCACAGTTCTGTCCCTGCAACACTGCCTGCGAACACCTGTCCTCCTCTCTCTTCTGCCCCTCTCTTCGTCTTCAGTGGAGGTCTCCCCAGCAGAGTCCACAATCCCCCTCTGCCGAAATGCAGATGGCACTGTCCCATGCACTGAAGTCTGTGAGAGAGTTGACAAAACAAGAATCCTCTCAAAACAAAGCTAACAAAGCAAAAATTTAGAAGAGACCACAGGAAAAGGTCTGAAATCTCAGCAAACAGGCAGCAGCAAACTCTCACCTGAACTCCTAACAACTCACACAGGCAACGCTCCATTCCTGTTTTATCTCGCCCTTGGATGAGAAAAATGAAGAAATGAGTTGGCTGCCCGCCCATGTTGCCCGTGTGACGAGCGCAAAAACACATGGGCTACGTAAAATTTAATTCAATTAAACTTTTAATTGCCTTTAGTGGCTAATGAATTGTTGGTGAGTGTGCTTCTGAGTCATGCGGACACCTGCCGACCAAAATATTGCACGAGTGCACGATGACGTTGGAACGCACATCCGATATCTTCTCACGATATTTTACACTCTTCTGGTCGTACGCCCGATGCTAACATGTAAAATTCTGGCCAATGTTAATTTAGAATAAAAAAAACTGAACACATTTGGGGAGATATTCCATTTGGTGTTCCTAGCACATGCCTGGAATGCATTTTGAAAAATTGTACAGTCCATGCCTGAAATTTTTATTCCTTTAATTGAATGGGCATTAAATAAAGGGTTGTGTAATTTCGTGAAAGGTGCTCCTGACACAGCTCTGAAACAGAAAACTAGCTCCATTAATTTTTCCTACAGCATGGATTAAGATATAAAATCTCGCTACTTCAGCAGGGCGATTTTAAGATTGTTTGTTGAACTAATTTATTTTTGCAAAGCGACAAAGTAAAACATTAGTCTTGTTTTAAAAATTAGAGATTAACAAAGGCTTAATTTTAACTGTTAGAATTGAGTAAAATTCTGACTTTTTTCAGAAATTTCAGGCCAGCCAGATGTATTTATCTCTGCAGCAACTTTTATAGAAAATTGTTTTCCACTGTGAGCTGGAGGCTATTCCTCCATTTCAATGGTAAGCTCAGGGGCAGAAGTTTACATCCCATGGGCTAGTGCGCACTCAACCTGATCAGGCATAAAATCACATGAGGATACGTTGGGTGAGCGTCGTGACGTCATTGCGCACTCGCGCAATATTTCGCTCGGCGGGATAGTGCCCGCTAACAACTAAGAGGGCAATTAAGCCCATTAATGGTGCAATTGTCTACAATTTTTTGTGACCCGTCCAACCTTACTATTGGCGGACAGGCAAATCGGCCAGGTGGGCTTTTGCAATTTTCATCAAACTTCATCCAAGGGCAGGATGAAACTTCCGTTATGAAACAAAATATAAATAATTATCTGTGGACAGGATTTTTATCAGCTATATTTTCAGGCGCTTGATTGTGATGCATGGGCATTTTTTTTTGCAGCTTTTTAAACCTTTAATCATTTTCAGGTCTGCAGCTCCCTGAGACAGCTGTCTGCCTTCAGGGAGCTTGCTCGCAGCATTCACCCACACCCACAGAAATGTCATCGCCCGCCCTCTTGCTGCCCCACCCCAGTAGCGTTGGGCTTTTCAGCGTGTGTTTCACACTGGCTGGCTGTTAATTGGCCAGCCAGCCAGCATGAAATCACGGTCAGGGGCTGATCGCGATCGGGGCAAATTTCCCGACTGCTCCTGGGCCCACTGATCACATACGCCTGCCAAAGGTAAAATTCAGGTCCATGGCTTTGGTTTAAACACAGTTAAATGGTAATCTTCTAGCGGATTTTATATAATCCTTTCATTACTGGTCTTGATTTTTGATTCTTTTTGATCTCATGAACTCAGCCTGAGCTTCCACTGCAGCATTTGGTCTTAGGATGGCTTCCACCAGTGTTGCAAGGGAAGCTGAGACATAAGCCATCAGCTGCTGCCTCACGGCTGGGTCCACAAAAGCTCTCATGGAATTAGCCACCACCAAGATTAAGCTCCAAGCTCTGTGTTTAGCCCTGTGCCACGTTGGAGCCAGACTTCTCCATGCTCCTTGAAAGTGTCAAGAAGTTCTTTGCCAGGCCTACCAATGCACCAAGCATTCTGGAGTGCATTCCCATCTGTCTTTTCTTGTACGTTGCCCAGTTAAACTCCTCGTCTGAGTTCTCTACAGCAGAACTTATCTGCAACCTCACCATCCATGGAGCTGGTTCATGTGCTAACCTTTCACCTAGTCTGGTTGCAGCCCATTCGCATCCAGTGACTCATCACATGCAGCTCCTGCCTCAATGCTACTCTTTAAGTTATGCACATGGCCTGTAACTAAACTGGTGGTTGCAGATATCAGATCAAGTAACAGTGATTCTTCCTCTGGGTCCTCAACCTCATGCACCACTGATTAACCAGACAGCAGTTCTTTGGTATCTGAAAGCATAAAAACACAAATGGAAGGTTAGGGTGAGGAAAGTGGGTGTTTGGGTGGGAATCAAGAGGTCCATGGTTACACAGTCTGCAGCCTGCACATCATAGCAGATAGCAGGACGAGAGTGAAGTTGGATTCGAAAGAGGTGCAAAAGGCAGAAACACAATTACATGCGCAACAGCCAACCTCAGTGATGGCCACTCTAACAATGCTGAGTACAGACTCCAAGGGGGTGAGGACATGTTTGATCTCCTCTAGATCTTTGCTGCTACCAATTGTAATGTGTCACCTTGTCCTGCAAGAAAGAGGAAACAGTGTCATTGAGTGTATTTCAATGTGTTTGTGTAATGTGTCCATTATAGCTGAATAGCTGGAATGATATGGAAGCTGTGAAATGCTGGTGTGAGGTCAGCAACAATGGTCATTATGTGAGGGTAAATGTCAGGCATGAGTCCTGATTGCTACAGATTGCTGAAGGCTAAGTGTTGGGAGAGTGGTGCATTAAGCAGCATGTTTTTTTTTCCATTCTTTTACAGAACGTGGGCGTCTGTGGCTAGGCCAGCATTTTTATTGCCCTTTTCCCTTGAGAAGGTGGTGATGAGCTGCCTTTCTGAACCACTGCAGTCCATGTGGTGTAGATACACCCACAGTGCTGTTTGGGAAGGAATTCCAGGATTTTGACCCACCGTGTGAGGTGGACCATGCAATTGGTAGATGAAATTTGAAGATGCATTCACTGACCTTGATCTCTTCTGTTAAACTTTTTTTTTGACTCTGTATCCAGATCCTTAGGGCCAGACTTCTGGCACTGACCTCATGGTTATCTGCTTCAGTTCCCTTCTAAGTGCTTTCTGGAGGATTTCCTGGCCACCTACAGAAAGATAAGCTCTCTCCTCCTTTCTGTCCTTCATAGAGCGGTTGCAGCACAGAAGGTGCCCATTGGGGCCATCTCCTGCACTAAGGTCTCCAGCACTGCTCTGAGAACCTCAGCACCCTCTCTCTGGCTTGCTGCTCCATTAGTTCTCGTTTCTTCCTACTCAGACTCTCCCAGTCACTTCCAGCATCTACTGCAGCCAGAATGTAAATCTCCTTTAGGAGGTGCAGACCAGTTCTGAGAAGTGCCAGCTAATTTTAATTGGTGCTGGCCTAGCACGAACCTAAGTCCCTTGCTGAGCATGCATCCACTCAGCACTCTTATCACTTGGCTGCATGCCATAATCATGAAGATTAGCAGGCAGCATTGTGCATGGCCTGTATCACTTCTATTGGGAATGGGGTAATCATGCACTAGAGTCCCCAGGCCCATTAATGGGTCTTTTTAAATTTTACTCCAATGTCTTATTCATTCATTCTGTTGAAATAACTTACTTACACAATTGTGGACCTGGATTGTGCATTGTAGGTTGATGTGTGTATATCTTCTGTGTATATACTTGTATGCAATGCATGCAAAAATAGAAAAACTGAAGATCTAATCAAGATGTCGACTAAAATATTGGTTGGTGTATATATATGAATATTTTCTGCAAACTAGTATTTTGGTTGTCAGGGTTTTGAAACTAATGTTTAATATTGATTGATACCCATCCTATTTCATTTGCTTGGGATTGCAGCACACAAGCCAAAATGCCACACTGTCCATGCACCTTACCACAAAGAAAGCCACACGGCCTTTAGAAAGATTATTCCTCCACTAAAGATCTACTTTTTACTCCCCTTGTGGTTTTAAAAGGTAATTAGGGGTAATTCCCTGAAGGCACTTTTGAGTGTTACAGTGCACCAGTATTTTTTAATTTTGCCTTGAAGTCTTGTAGGGATCACTAATTATCTTTATGGCTTGATCGTAGCAGAACTATTCTACAATGCACATAACCTGCTTGATTGATAGGGGAGCAAGTAGAAGCAAAGAGAGAGAAAAGAATTTTAAAAAGACTAAGGCAGGGATTTTCCGTCCCCTTTGGTGTTGTTGGGCATCACGGCGGACGTGAGCGGACATGATGGTGGGAAGGCCAAAATCAGTTTTAGGCTTGTTGTGAAACCAGTTTGCGATTATCCACTCCGCCCACCTTTCCCACCACCGCACGTCGGGAACATTATTTTAATACATGTGCATCTATTTACAAGCCCTGCTCACCGGAATCATCCCCCATGTCAAATTTATCGGCCACGTTGGTGGGAAAACACGTTGGCCCAGAACACGGTTTGACAAGTGTGACGTGCAGAAGTCAGGACTTGCCTTTAGGGCTTTGCTCACATTGCAGACATTGAGGAGCAGAAGATCTAGGACCCTACAGCTACTGGAAACTGGAGGAACACATGTATCACATGCTGGTGGATTCTGATGGACATGGCTCTGCTGTAGAGCAGCTCACAGGTGGTGGAAGGTCATCATTAATATCTGGGTTCTGCTTCAGGGCATCAGTGTCTTGGCCATGGTCTGCTACGGATGATCATCGAGGGGAGGAGAGGAAAAGTCCAGCTGTGGATAGGAGAGTAAGGTCTAGGTTTGATTGGGAGAGGGAGGTGTACTGGGCAGGGGAAGTGTTGGGAGGGGAGGAAATATGGTGTCGGGGAGGGTAGGATGAGGTTTGGTGGGGTGAGGGAGTATGGGGAGAGTAGGGTGAACAGGGGAGAATATGGCAACTGAGGAGATAGGTGTGAAGGGAAAAGGTGTATGGGAAGGGGTTTGGTGGGAGGAAGGACTTCAGGGGAAGGAAGGAGTTTGAAGGGAGGCAGAATCCATGGGGAGGAAAAAGTCAAAGGGAAAGGAGGAGTCTGGGGGAAGGAGGGAATCCGGGGTAAAGAAAAGGTCTGGGGGGGGGGGCGGGGGAGTTCAGAGGCAGGAAGGAGTCAAGGGGGAGGAAGGAGTCTGGAGGGCGGAGGGAGTTCGGGGGAGGAGGGAGTTCAGAGGGGGAAGGAATCCAGGAGGAGGAGGGAGGTTGGAGGGTGACAGGAGTCAAGGGGAGGAAGGAGTTTGGGGGGAGGGGGGAGTTCAGAGGGAGGAAGAAGTCTGGGGGAAGGAGGGAGTCTGGAGGGAGGGAGGAGTAAGGGTGGAGGAAGGAGTAAGCGGGATGGGGGTTGTCCAGGTGAATGTGCATGGGAGGGATATGTGGAGTCAATTACTGCCTCCTGAGGAGCGAAATGATGGCGGGCCTGGTAGGAGGGAATGGTGAGTATGAGAGAGGCAGAGTGAGCCAGAAGGTTGAGAGAGTGAGGTTGGCTCGGTAGCGGTGCAAGGGTTGGCGTTGGTGGGGACTCGGAGGCAGAACAGACCCTGGAGGTGGAAGGAGGAGGTCTGGTAGGTCAATGTAAATGGGGGTGGGATTCTCGGGAAGACAGGCAATGTCCGTGTTCACCTGGGCATCCTGGAAAGAAAAGGGTTCTGGTTGGTAGGTGACGGTGGAGAGGCGGATGGTGATGGGGGAAAGGACATGGGTGACTGATGGGGATGAAAAGGACGGGAGAGCTGAAAACATACTTAACAACCACCATGCTTCTCAAATTGAAAGTGAAAAGAGCCACATGTTGGACGGGCATGGGAGCTGCATGGGAGTACTATCAGTGGGTGGGCGGAGATGCAGATCACTTCAGATGGACAACTGAAAGAGAGCCCCAGCATGGAAAATGCTCGGATAGTGAGCTGAGTGTGATGGAGGAATGATCCGTGTGCATGGGAGAACGTGTGCATGAGGCTCCAAAAGGCCCTGCCACACCCACACTTCTCCCTCCAGAATCACTCGTGGTCCTGCTACAAGCAGCTGAACTGCAGGGGGGAATGCAGGGGGAGGATTCGCAAAGTCTGTAAATGAAGCTGAACGACACCATCATGCATTATTCAGTGAAAGTGAATATATTTTCAGATTATAAAGTGACAAGATGTGTTCACCCGTGCACCACTTGTTATCAGAAATTCTTAACTTTTCGAGTCATAGAGTAATAGAGGTCTACAGCATAGAAAAAGGCCCTTCAGACCTTCAAGTCTGTGCTGTTCAAACAAATGCCTTAGAACCCTACCTACGTCTTCCAGCTCCACACACAAATTACCACTATGGTCCTTAATGGGCCCTACTCTTTCCCTAGATATCCTCTTAATCTTAATGTACTTGTAAAATAACTTTGGATTTTCTTTTATTTTACCTGCCAATGTTTTTTCATGCCCCCTTTTTGTTCTCCTAATTTACTTTTTAAGTCCCCCCCTGTACATTCTATACTCCTCTTGGGATCCGCTGTTTTGAGCCCTCAGTGTTTGCCATAAGCTTCACTTTTTCTCTTTTTCCAATCCTGTTTATCCCTCGACATACAGGGTTCCCTGGATTTGTTGGTCCCACCCTTTGTCTTTAATGGAATATGTTGGTACTGTACTCTCCCTATTTCCTTCTTGAATGAGACCCACTGCTCTGACGCAGATTCACCTAAAAGTAGCTGCTCCCAGTCCCCTCTGGCCAAATCATAACTGATCTTATTAAAATCGGCCTTCCCCAAATTTAGGACTCTGATTTCTGGTCCATCCCTGTCCTTTTTTATAACAACCTTGAATCTAATGGAGTTATGATCACTACCTGAAAAATGCTCCCCACTGATACCTCTACCACTTGCCTGGCTTCATTCTCTAAAATTAAGTTCAGGACCACCCCCTTTCTTGTAAGACCTTTATGTACTGGCTTAAAAAGCGCTCTTGGATGCATTTTAAGAATTCCGCTCCCTCTAAACCTATCACACTATGACTAACTCAGTTAATGTTGGGGAAGTTGAAATCCCCCACTATTACTACCCAAATATTTTTACACTTCTCTGAAGTTTGCCTACATATCTGCTCTTCTATTTTTCTCTGACTCTTTGGGGGCCTATAGCACACTCCCAGCATTATGATTGCTCCTTTTTTACTTTTCAGTTCTACTCATATGGCTTCATTTGAGGAGCCTTCTAAGATGTCATCCCTCCTTACCACTGTACTGATTCCTTGATCAATATTGCGATACCCCCTCCTCTTTGACCTCCTTCCCTGTTTTGCCTGAAGACCCTACATCCTGGAATATTGAGCTTCCAATCCTGCCCTCTCTCAACCATGTCTCTGTGACAGCAATTACATCATACATCCATGTGTTAATTTGTGCCCTCAATTCATCTTCCTTATTTGTCAGATTCCTTGCATTAAAATAAATACCATCTAATCTTGTCAAACTCCCTTGTGCCTACACAAGGCCTACACTTCTAGGTGCTGCCCTGACATCTGCAGCAGGGGTGGAGACAGTCTGTGCAATGGTTGGCCTTGTTACTTCTGTTGAGTTTGATATGGGTCCTCTGGAGAGCTGAGGCTTTGGGGGGCCTGGCTTGCTTTGACTGTCCTCTGTGGCAACAGGGTTGAGGGGGTCATAGGCAAGGCAAAGGGAACTTGGAGGAAAAAGCAGCCTCTGAGGTTCCTGAGTGGATGAGCCAGGGTTTCCAGGTGCCCCTCCTCCTCCCTTTGTTTGCCCAAGGGCCTCGGACTGACTCCTTGAGGGGAAGGAACACTTAGCGGGATGTCGAGGTGCCCCATTTCCCTCTCATGTTGCCACTGCAGGAACTCACCCATGGCTACTGCAATTGAGTGCAGGTCTGAATGTCACAGTTGCACTGAGGGAGAGATGATGTGGTGCAGGATTCCCATGTGGCTGTTCGCCGCTGACCTCATTGGTCCACATCCTCACCAGTCAGCACAATGACACACTCCTCAAAGTGAGTGAGGGGCCTAATGTGGGCCACTCCACCCCTGGTCTGGTACTGCTCCCTGCTGTTGTGGGCCAACTTCTTCTGCATGAAAACAGATGGAGAGTGTTAGCAGGTCACATGGCACTGCATGGAATGTTTGTGTGGTGAGTAGAGCCATGGACAGGATTAGGACATGAGCTCCAGAAATATGAACCTGATGGGGATGTGAGGGTGTGTGTGAGAGTTAGTGGTGTTGTCCCTTGGGATGTATGATGGATTTGTGGGTGTGTGAGTTGAGATTGATGAGAAGAGTGAGTTACCCTGGTGGAACAGATAAGAGCATTTATCCTCTACCTGCACTGGATGGCACTGGTGCTGACCACCGCTGCCACCACCTCCCATGCTGGATTGGTGTCCTTGCTTGCTGGTCTTCACACAGAGCAGGGGCAGAGGACTTTGCGGTGGGCCTCCACTGCTTCGTAGGCACTTGAGGGAGGTGTCGCTAAATCTGGGGGCAGCATGTTTCCTCCCTTTGGCAGCCATCAGCTCCAGCAGCTTCCTATTCTAAGTGCAATGGCAGCCTTTAAATATGTTGCCTGGCTTACTGAAGGCCTGAGGTGATGACAGGCCGGGTGAATCAGTGGCTGCCCCACCAACGATCAGGTGTGACCCCCAGGAATGCATAATGAATGAGGTGGAAATGGGACGATATGGCATGAAAAGCCACTATCGCAGCTGGCAGGTAAAACATCTTTTTTGCCGCCCGCTTCTGCTCTTAGAGCAAATCTGCAATGATTCTGGCCTAAGACACAAAAGAAAATGGTGGAGAAGCATATCTTTAAATTTAAAAAATGGCAAGTAGCTGGAGAAGATTATTGCAGGGATGGACATGATAGTCAAAATCAACTTGAATCTGCTCTTATTTTTCTAGTTACCTTATCCAAAGGGATGGACCATAGATTATCACCATGCACAAATATTGTTAGTCGCCAGATCTTGGTGTAAAGCCAGGTTCAATTCAACAATGATATTTCACATTCCAATACTTGGAAGCAGTTAAGTCCATGTACAATTTTTTATTATTTAAAAGTTACTTAACCGCCAGCTAGTCTAATTCCAAGGAAATTTCCTGATGCCTTCAGTAAGATGTGAGGCATAGTACATTTGAATCAACTGGAATGCTTTGAAGCAGGAAACTGCTACTCCAGGCTAGCCTCTAATTGAAATGCAGTATACTTAGATACTGTTGAGCTGAGTTGGTGCTGAGTAGTCTTATATCCTACTTGGCTGATGTTCCAATGCATCAAAGCTTGTTGCATACCTGCACAACATATATACAATATGACAAAATATCGAAAATAGAATGTTGTGGATGCTGGAATCCGAAATAAAAAGCTGAAAATACTCAGCAAGTTAGGTAGCTCCTGTGGAGCAAGAGTTAATGTTTTCACGTCTGTGACCTTTCACCAGAACTACAAAAAGTTAGACATGAAGTGGGTTTTGAGCAAGGGCTGAGTGGGACAAGGACAAAAGGAAGATCTGTGACAGCGTGTGACCTATGAGTTAGTGTAACAGGGCCAAAATGAATGGTATGAAGCAAGAAAAGAAACAAAGAAATAAAAGATGTGCCTGCAACAGGTGTGCTGCTGACTGAAAGCAAAATAAGAGGATAAAAGAGAAATATGCAAAGAAAAGGGAACAAAATGGGTCTCCTCTAGATTGGGGAGACCAAATGCAGATTGAGTGACCACTTTTCAGAACACCTGCATTGAGCGCACAAGCATAACCCCGAGTTTCCTATGGCCTGTCACTTAAATTCTCCACCTTGCTCTCATATCTGTCCTCAGCTTTTTGCATGATTCCAGTAACACTGAATGTAAGCTTGAGAAACAGCACTTCATCTTTCTATTAGGTACTTTACAGCTTCCTGACTCAACAGTGAGTTCTGCAATTTCAGATCATAATCTCTACCCCATTTTGTTTCCTTTTCTTTCATCTTTCAGTTTTTCTCCCATTTTTGCTTTCAGGCAGCAGCACTTGTGGGCACATCTGTTTTTTTTTTTCTTTTTCCTATCTATAACCATCCATGGTTAACTAAAAATGTTAAAAAAGTATCAAGCTTAAAGAAAAAACATAATTACATAAGGATGTGTCGCAGGTAAGAATTTCTAGGTATTTAAAAAAGAAAATAGTTAACAAAGTGAGTGTTGGCCCTATAGAAAATGAGTCTGGGGAATTAAAAATGGAAAATAAAGAGATGGCAGATGAATTGAACAGGTATTTTGCATTGGTCTTCACTATGGAGGATACAAGTAACATCCCAGAAATAGCTGTAAATCAGGAAATGAAGGGAGGGAGGAAGTCAGGAAATTACAATCACCAGAGAAGTCTTACTGGGCAAATTTTTGGAGCTGCGGGCTGACAAATCTCCAGGTCCTGATAGACTTCGCCCTAGGGTGTTAAAAGAAGTGACTGGTGAGATTGTCATTGCGTGGGTTTAATTTTCCAAAATTCTCAGATTCGGTCAAGGTTCCATTAGATTGGAAAGTAGCAAATGTAACGCCTTAATTCAAAAAGGGAAGGAGACAGAAAACTGGAAACTACAGGCCAGTAAGCTTAACATCTATCATAGGGAAAATATTAGAAGTTATTATTAAAGATGTTATAGCAGGGCATTTAGATAAATTCAAGTAGTCAGGCAGAGCCAAAATTTGGGTTTCTGAGAGGAAAGCCCTGTTTAACAAATTTATTGGAGTTCTTTGAAGAAGTTATATGTGCTGTAGATAAAGGCGAACAAGTGGATATGCTGTACTCGTATTTCCAGAAGGCATTTGATAAAGTGCCACCTCCAAGGTTATTGCAGAAAATAAAAGCTCCTGTTGTATGGGGTAACATATTGTCATGGATAGAAGATTGGCTAGCTAACAGGAGACAGAGAGTAGGTATAAATGGGTAATTTTCTGTTTGGCGGGATGTAATGAGTGGTGTGTCACAGGGATCAGTGCTAGGGCCTCAACTTTTCACAATTTATATAAATGACTTGAATGAATGGACTGAACGAATGGTGTCAAATTTGCTGATCATGCAAGATAGTTAGGAAAGTAAGTTGTGAAGAAGGCATAAGGAAGCTACAATAGAATCTAGATAGGTTAAGACAGTGGGCAAAGACCTGTCAAATGGAGTATATTGTGGGCAAATGTGAAATTGTTCATTTTGGCAGCAAGAAATAAAAAGAAGCATATTATCTAAATGGTTAGAGAATGCAGAGTTCTGAGATGCAGAGGGAACTGGGTGTCCTAGAACATGAATTGCAAAAAGGCGAGCACGTAGGTACAACAAGTAATTAAGAAAGCTAACAGACTGTTATCACTTATTGCAAGGGGAATTGAATACAAAAGTAGAGAGGTTATGCTTCAGTTAAACAGGGCATTGGTGAGACCACATCTGGAGTACTATGTACAGTCTCCTTATTTAAGTAAGTATCTAAATGCATTGGAAGCAGTTCAGAGAAGGTTTACTGGGCTAATACCTGGCATGTGAGTGTTGCCTTATGAGGAAAGGTTGGACAGTCTAGACTTGTATCTGCTGGAGTTTAGAAGATAAGAAGTGATTTGATTGGAACATATAAGATTCTGAGGGATCATGAAAGGGTGGATGTGGAAAGGATGTTTCCTCTTGTGAGAGAATCTAGAACTAGAGGTCATTATTTAAGAAGATGGGGTTGCCCATTTAAGACAGAGATGTGGAAAAAAATCTCTCTCAGAAGGGTGAGAGGCTTCGGAACTCTCTTCCTCAAAGGGAATATTTTTAAGGTGGAGCTAGATAGATTCTTGATAAGCAAGGGGTGAAAGTTTATCAAGGGTAGGTAGGAGTTGAGGTTACAATCAAGTCGGCCATGATCTTATTGAATAGCGGAGCAGGCTTGAGGGGTTGAGAAACCTACTCCTGCTCCTTATTCATATGTTCGTTATGTTCTTGCCCCATCACCACCACCTTTGGCCCTGTAAGACTAACTCATATCTGTTATTCAATCCTTTGCCTTCCACCCTACCATGGACCTTCCTTTTGTCCTTACCTCACCCAACTGTTGCTCTAAACCTATTTCACCTCTAACTTTTCCCCTTCTGATGAAACTTCACAGACCTAAAATGTTAACTTTGGTTCTCTCTTCACAGGCACTGCCTAACCTGGTGAGTATTTCCAGGATTTTCAGTTTTTATATCAAAAAATATAGCCTTATCAGCTCTCAAAGTGCTGCTATTTCAAAATACCCTGGCAACAATTGTTAAACTAGGTATGTGAAAATCAGAAAACGTCAGGTTTATTTTCCACAAGAGAGGATCCAAGTCAGATTGGGAAAAGAAAGACTATTATCATATAATAAATGGTAGGATACTGAATATTGTAAAAGGAAGAGAGGAACATAGACATGCGTGCCCTCAGGCAGCACCTTCCAAACCCATGACCGCTACCATCTCGAAGGACAAGGGCAGCAGAAACATGGGAACACCACCACCTGGAAGTTCCCCTCCAAGCTACTCACCATCCTGACTTGGAAATAAATCGCCTGGCCAGCAAAGCCCACATCCCGTAAATGAATAAAGAAACTATATAAAACACCAGTTAGGCCACAGCTGAAATATTGTGTACAGTTGTGGTCATTGGATTAAAGGGAGGATGTGATGACACTGAAGAGGGTAACAGATGAGATTTAGGTGGATGTTACCAGTGCTGGAGAATTTTAATTATGAGCAAAGATCAGATACATTGGGATCGTTTCCTTTGAAATAGAGAAGGCTGAGGGGAGATTTAATTGAAGTGCAAAAAATTAGGTGGGGCCAAGGTAAATTGAATAGAAAGGACGTATTTTCCTTAGAGAGGTCAATAACCAGGGGCATTAATTGGAACCAATTGGTAGAAGGATTAGAGGGGAATTGAAGAAAAAAAATCACCAAAAGTATGGTGAGGGTCTGAAACTCACTGCCTGAAAGAATGATAGAGGCAGAAATCTTCATTGTATTTAAAAAGTGCTTGGATATGTATGTGAAGTGCCAAAACCGACAGGGCTACGGATCAACAGCTGAAAAGCGGGATTAGGCTGGATGGCTCTTTCATGGCTAGCATAGACATGAGGGGTTAAGTGGATTCCTTCTATACTGTAGATTTCTATGACCCTCACTGCGAAATGTATCTGAGCTCATGGAGGCCATTGCTAACAAAGATTGTGTAACTTTTCAAAATAATGAGCATGGCTAGATGACACAATTATATTTCAGAACAAGTATCCTAACGTCATACAAATCAATGCTGTGGACATTTCAGAAGCATGCTGTCAAGTTCTGCTCACCCTATCTCAAAGAAGGGTATAGAAGTATTAGAAAAAGTTGAAAGAATTTTGACAACATATGGTTCCATGTCTTAAAAGATCTGTCTGTCTGCATTGAATGCTTGAGTTCTGGAGTAGAGCCGGCAACTTGCCAGCAATTTCCACTGTACAAAATTCCAATGGATCAAACTATTTTAGCTAAAGTTCAATTTGTATTGAATTATTTTAATTAACCACAATTTAACATGTATAAAATAAATGTAAATGCTCCTATTAAATATGACACAATTCATCTAAAGATAATAACACTTTTTAGAATCTAATCATTTTTAATAAATTACAGAATTCTGCATTTTGTTTTCTGTTGTTCTTCAGTACATTGTATTGCTGAATGAATTAGCTAAATGGCTACAGTACAATGATTTCAAACTGGCTACTGTTATCGACCTATAGTTCATATATTTCAAACATAATCCTAATTTCATGTTTGACATTATTTGGTAAAATAGTAACGTGTTTCCTCAGGATTTAAGTGTACAACATGACATAGTGCCAGACTGTAATTTCTGCAATTACGTAGAAAAATTCTGTTTCTGGAGATAATACATCATTGCTAGAGCAGAAGCACTTCCGCTAACCTACTTCACCATGTTAGAACTCACCTTAGATAAAGGTGCAGCTTTGAAGGGAATAAATTATCCTTATGTGTGCTGTCTGCTTTTTAATCAGGGAATCAAAGATGACACTTCCATACTTAATGGTTGTCACTGAAAATTACAAAAACCGTCAGAGTACTCTGCTTTATATGTAGGGAAGTACTGGTGGGGAAAAGATGCTGACACTGTGATCACATTTATGTTTAGTAGAAGCAGATCTGTGAGTTTTCAAGTGACTATAATTGTCAGGACAATTAACTGCTGTTTTGGGAGGCGGGGACAACCATATTTCTTCCAATTTTGGTTGTCTCTCAACTCTTTTCATATTCTTAGGAAAAGGCAGTTTCCATGTAATCTAAACTGTATACCATTCTCTCTGCTGTAACTGTAAGTACTGCTCTGTAGGATTATCAATGAATTGTTCAACAAAATATTTTGCATTGGAAATTCCACAGCTTATTTATTTTGTGCTCTTCCCCAATCCAAGATGTCAGTTAAAATATATCTTAACAGGCTAAACAGGTAAATTAGTTTATTTATGAGAATTATATTATACAGAAGTAAAGGAACACTGCAAAAAAAAAAAAAAATCTATGGGTACAAACTCACAATTCACCAGAGTGTAAATACCTTGGAAGTTACATAATTTTCCCATAGTGCACAATTACACTGCATTTGGCTGAGTATGGCATCAAGGAGCTCTAGCAAAACTGGAATCAATGGGAATCTGGGAAAACTCTCCATTGGTTGGAGTCATACCTAGAACAAAGGAAGGTGGTTCTGGTTGTTGTTGGAGGTTAATCATCTCAGCCCTGGGACATCACTGCAGGAGTTCCTCAGGGTAGTGTTCTAGGCCCAACCATCTTCAACTGCTTCATTTGACCTTCTCTTCATCATAAGGTCAGAAGTGGGGTTGTTCACTGATGATTGCACAATGTTTAGCACCATTCGCAATTCCTCAGATACGTACGTAGTCTCTGTCCATATGCAGCAAGACCTGGACAAGACCAGGCTTGGGCTAATAAGTGGCAAGTAACATTCACACCGCACAGATATCAGGCAATGACCATCTCCAACAAGAGAGAATCTAATCATCTCCTCTTGACATTCAATGTAATTGCCATTGCTGAATTCCCTCTCTATCAACATCCTGGGGGTTACCATTGACCATAAATTGAACTGGACCAGCATACAAATGCTGTGGCCACAACAGGAGGTCAGAGGCTGGGAATTCTGCAGCAAGTGACTCACCTCCTGACTCCCAAAGCCTGTCCACCATCTACAAGGCTCAGGTCAGGAATGTGAAATGGAATACTCTCCATTTGCCTGGATGAGTGCAGCTCCAACAACACACAAGAAGGGAAGATGCTGGTACGGTGATAAGGAGGTAATCGAGGAGAAGGACTCTTGCACTCAACAGGAGGAAGAGCATCCAACAGAGGGCGCTGGTGAGAAGTGACTGAGGCATTCTGGGAGAAGTCACCACAGACACCGCGACTCAGGAGGGAATTGAGGAGGACCCACGGTCAAAGAATGGAATAGCCCCAAACATTACACTGCTGTAGTGTTTCCATCCCTCCTTCCTCCTCAAACCTAAAAAAAAGAGAGAGGAAGAGGCAGTGCGAGGGACTGCGAGGGACACTCTCCTGAAAGTAGATTTTAAAGAAAAAGCAGCTGATTGGTGAGTAAATCCTGGGATCAGACTCGGAGGGAGGAGCACCGGAGCGGTGAGTATAAATCTAGCTTACCTCAGGATTCGTGGCCTTGTCTCCAGGGAGCAGACTCGGAGGGAGGAGCACCGGAGCGGTGACCTCGGGGCAGAGTAACTGAAGCCAAAACTGAAAAAGTGACATCACAGGAAAGCTGTGACCTGATTGGTTGGTAGGAAATCTGCACCAAATTTGAAAAAAAAAAACACTGCAAAGCTAATTAATAAATTAATTATCTAAGTCAAGATGGCTGGGCAGGTGATGTGCTGTAGCTGTATGATGTGACAGCTGGCAGATCCCATTGCGAGCCACAGTGACCACATCTGCAGCAAGTATTGGTTGCTGGAGGAACTCTGGCTCAGATTTGATGAGCTGGAGTCCGAGCTCCGGATACTGTGGCACATCTAGGAGGGGGAGAGTTACCTGGACGATTCGTTTCAGGAGGTGGTCACACCCAGTAGATTAAGTACCTCAAGTTTGGTCAGTGGTCAGGATCTGCAGGGTGTGACTGCAAGTGAGGCAGGTAGAGGGATCCTGTGTTCCGGGACAGAGGAGCCTCAGCTCTTGACCTTGTCCAACAGGTACAAGGTGCTTGCTCCCTGTGTGGATGAGGAACAGGGCTGTAGGGAGGATGAGCCAGCTGACTACAGCACCGTGGCACAGGAGGCCATTCAAGAGGGGGGAGCAAAACGATAAGAGGTAGTTGTAGGGGATTCTATAATTAGGGGAATTGATAGCATCCTTTGTAAGCAGGATCGAGAGTCCCGCATGGTATGTTGTCTGCTCGGTGCCAAGGTGAGAGACATCTCTGACCAGTTTGAAAGGATATTGGGGAGGGAGGGGGAGGATCCAGTTGTTGTGGTCCACGTCGGGACAAATAACATAGGTAAGGTTAGGAAAGAGGACCTGTTTGGGGATTATCTGGAACTAGGACCTAAATTAAAGAACAGCTCCTCAAGGGTGATAATCTCCAGATTACTACCCGAGCCATGTGCAAATTGGCACAGGGATGCAAGAATAAGGAAAGTAAACACATGGCTAAAGGAGTGGTGCGGGAAAGAGGGGTTCCATTTCATGGGGCACTGGCATCAGTATTGGAACAGGATCTGTACCGTTGGGATGGTCTCCACCTGATCCAATCAGGGACCAATGTTCTAGCGAAAAGGGTAAATAGGGTGGTCAACAGGACTTTAAACTAGAAAGTGGAGGGGAGGGAGGGGAAGGGTAAAACTCCAAGAAGTATGAGTAATGGTAAACAAAGCAGCAGGTTAGCGTGTGAGGGGGTGGATTCAACTTCATGGAAAATTATGAAAAAACTAAAAAGAAGAGAGAGCCCAGGAGAGGCTATTAAAGACCCCAGAACACAAAATAGGACAGAGTGTTTGGAAAGGGCTAGGAATCTAACTTCAAGAACATCAGATAAAGGGACGACAATGAGAAAAGGGATGGGAAATACAGGACTGAAGGTGTTGTATCTGAAGCACGCAGTATACGAAATAAGGTAAACGAGCTTGTAGCGCAGATTGAAATTGGCAGGTTTGATGTGGTGGGCATCACGGAGACATGGCTGCATGGGGATCAGGACCGGGAGCTAAATATCCAAGGATATACATCCTATCGAAAAGATAGGCAGGTTGGCAGAGGGGGTGGGGTCGCTTTGTTAGTAAGAAATGAAATTAAATCAATAGCAAGAAATGATGTAGGGTCAAGATGATGTAGAATTTGTGCGGGTAGAGTTGAGGAACCGCAAAGGTAAATAAAACCATAATGGGAGTTATGTACAGGCCTCTGAACAGTAGTCAGAATGTGGGGCACAAGATACAACAGGAGATAGAAAAGGCGTGTAAGAAAGGCAAGGTTACAGTGATCATGGGGGATTTCAATATGCAGGTAGACTGGGAAAATCAGGTTGGTAGTGGATCCCAAGAAAAGGAATTTGTGGAATATCTACAAGATGGCTTTTTGGAGCAGCTTGTGGTGGAGCCCACTAGGGAACAGGCAATGCTAGATTTAGCGATGTGTAATGAGGCAGATTTGATAAGGGAGCTTAAGATGAAGGAACCCTTAGGAGGAAGTGACCATAATATGATAGATTTTACCCTGCAATTTGAGAGGAAAAAGCTGGAATCAGATGTAACAGTATTACAGTTGAAGAAAGGCAGCTACAAAGGCATGAGGAAGGAGCAGGCCAGAATTGACAGGGAGATGAGCTTTGCAGGAAAGACAGTGGAAAAGCAATGGCAGGAGTTTCTGGGAGTAATTTCAGAGACATAGCAAAAATTCATCCCTAGGAAGAAGAAGCATATTAAAGGAGGACAAGGCAACCATGGCTGACAAGGGAAGTCAGGGACAGCATAAAAGCTAAAGAGAAAGCATACAATGCGGCGAAGAGCAGTGGGAAACCAGGGGTTTGGGAAGCCTACAAAGACCAACAGAGGACAACTAAAAAAGAAATAAGGAGGGAGAAGATTAAATATGAGGGTAAACTAGCCAGTAATATAAAAGAAGATTGCAAAAGTTTTTTAGATATATAAAGGGTGAGATGGAGGCAAAAGTGGACATTGGGCTGCTGGAAAATGACGCTGGAGAAGTAGTAGAGGGGAACAAAGAAATGGCGGAGGAACTGAATAGGTACTTTGCGGCAGTCTTCAAGGTGGAAGACACGAGTAACATTCCCAAAGTTCAAGAGAGTCTGGGGGCAGAGGTGAGTATGGTGGCCATTACCAAGGAGAAGGTGCTAAGAAAACTGAAAGGTCTGAAGGTGGATAAATCCCCTGGGCCAGATGGATTACACCCCAGAGTTCTGAAAGAGATAGCTGAAGAGATAGTGGAGGCATTAGTGGTGATCTTTCAGGAATCACTGGAGTCATGGAGGGTCCCAGAGGACTGGAAAATCGCTAATGAACCCCCCTGTTTAAGAAGGGAGTGAGGCAAAAGACGGGAAATTACAGGCCGATTAGCCTGACCTCGGTAGGTAAGATTTTAGAGTCCATTATTAAGGATGAGATTTCAGAATACTTGGAAGTGCATGATAAAATAGGACAAAGTCAGCATGATTTCATCAAGGGGAGGTCATGCCTGACAAATCTATTGGAATTCTTTGAGGAGGTAATGAGTAGGTTAGACAAAGGAGAGCCAATGGATGTTATCTACTTGGACAAGGTGCCACACAGGAGGCTGCTCAGTAAGATAAGAATCCATGGTGTTAGAAGCAAGGTACCAGCATGGATAGAAGATTGGCTGTCTGGCAGGAGGCAGAGAGTAGGGATAAGGGGGTCCTTCTCAGCATGGCAGCCGGTGACTAGTGGAGTTCCACAGGGGTCAGTGTTGGGACCACAACTTTTCACTTTATACATTAATGATCTAGATGAAGGAACTGAGGGCATCCTGGCTAAGTTTGCAAATGATACAAAGATAGGTGGAGGGACAGGTAGTATTGAGGAGGCGGGGAGGCTGCATAAGGATTTGGACAGATTAGGAGAATGGGCAAATAAATGACAGATGGAATACAACGTGGGGAAGTGTGAGGTCACGCAGTTTGGTAGGAAGAATAGAGGCATAGACTACTTTCTAAATGGGGAGAGAATTCAGAAATCTGGAGTGCAAAGTGACTTGGGAGTCCTAGTCCAGGATTCTCTTAACGATAACTCGCAGGTTGAGTCAGTAGTTGGGAAGGCAAATGCAATGTTGTCATTTATTTCGAGAGGACTAGAATATAAAAGCAGGGATGTGCTGCTGAGGCTTTATAAGGCTCTGGTCAGACCACATTTAGAATATTGTGAGCAATTTTGGGCCCCGTATCTTAGGAAGGATGTACTGGCCCTGGAGAGGGTCCAGAGGAGGTTCACGAGAACGATCCCAGGAATGAAAGGCTTAACATATGAGGAAAGTTTGAGGACTCTGAGTCAATACTCAATGATGTTTAGAAGGATGAGAAGGGATCTGATTGAAACTTATAGAATACTGAAAGGCCTGGATAGAGTGGATGTGGGGAAGATGTTTTCATTAGTGGGAGAGACTAGGTCCCGAGGGCACAGCCTCAGAGTAAAGGGAAGACCTTTTAGAACAGAGATGAGGAGAAACTTCACCAACCAGAGAGTGGTGAATCTATGGAATTCATTGCCACAGAAGGCTGTGGAGGCCAGGTCATTGAGTGTATTTAAGACCGAGATAGATAGGTTCTTGATTGGTTAGGGGATCAAAAGTTACAGGCAGAAGGCGGGAGAATGGGGTTGAGAAACTTATCAGCCATGATTGAATGGCGGAGCAGACTCGATGGGCCGAACGGCCTAATTTCTGCTCCTATGTCTTATGGTCTTATATCGCTGGATTAGTAATCCAGAGACCCAGGCTAATGCTGTGGGGACAAAAACAGAAAATGCTGGAAAAACTCAGCAGATCTAACAGCATTCATGGAGAGAGAAAAACAAAGTTAACCTTTCGAGTCCATATGACCCTTCTTCAGAGATGAAGAGAACTGGAAGTGTGATGAAATTTATACTGTTTAAGGCGGGGTTGGGCAGGTGGAGCTGGATAGAAGTCCAGCGATAGGTGGGAACAGAGGAGGGATGGACAAAGATGTCATGAACTAAAGGACAAAGCGATTGTTAATGGTACTGGTTAGTGCTAAAAAATGTATAGAAAATGGGATGCAAAAAAGATAAAACAACAGATAAATGAATTAAAGTAAAAATAAAACAAGCTTTTGGATAAAAAATAAAAATGAATGTAGAAGAAAGGGGATATAAAATGGGTTGAGGGTGGAGGAGAGAGTTCATGGTCTGAAGTTGTTGAACTCAATGTTAAGTCCAACAAGTTCAACATTGTGGTGTAGGTCGACAGGTTGTGAGGCTTCTGCTGGATCAACATTTTCCAGAATTGTACTAACGGGTATCTCCTGGAGGGCCACTAACTCCTGTTCAGTCCTAGCCCTTTTGAGTGGGCCTGGGGGCCCTGTCCCCCCTTGTTCAGAGCTCCTCCTTTTGTGGGTGCAGGGACAGGTCGCCTCTTGCTCCCTAGCAGTCCTCCGCTCCAGCCACCCTGGGCTTGTAGCCACACTTGGTATGGACAAATCATTATCTTTAACTTCCACAGGGGCATCCTTGATGTTTATTACAGGTCTACCAGAACCTTTGGCGTACACAAGTTCACCAACACTCGGTGGTAACATTGACTGCGGGAGTGCCTCTCTACCCCTCAAGTGGTCAACGTCCTTCTATCCTTACTTTATACGAAAGAGGTCCAATCTCAGAGACTACCCTTCCGGGAATCCACCTAGGAACACTAAGAGACATTTTCATTAGTTGAGAACTTCCTTTTTCTCCTGTGAGGGTCATGACTTGTCTTTTGGTTGTACTGACTTGACTCCACTCTCCCCTGCAAATTTGGAAACACAAGGCTTAATCTCGTCCTGAGATGATTTTCATTAACAGTCCAGCAGGAGGAACACCTCTCACTGCATGTGGGGTGGTACGTTAACTCAGCTGAAAACATGAGACTCTGGTTGCTAAAGATCCACCTGACAGTTTTCTCCTATAAGATTTAAAAGTTTGGACAGCTCTCTCGGCTAAGCCGTCTTTACATATTTTATACCATTGAGAGTGGTGAAGTTTTGCAACTCCACGCTCGTGAACACTACCCCATTATCGGACACGATCACTTGAGGCAAACCATGTGTTGCAAACAGTGCTGCAGCTTTTTGGCAGTTGCCTTTGATGTCAGTGTTTTCACCTCAAAAATTTCTACCCAATTAGTGTGTGTCAATTATAAGGAGGAACATTGTATTCATAAATGATCCTACATAATCGACATGGATGTGGACGCCGTGGCCTCCCGAGGCCATTCCCAAGGGTGTAGTGGAACAGTGGCAGGCAGGTTCTGCTGCAACTGGTACTGTCAGCAGTGCCTTACCATGTTCTCAATACCAGTGTTAATTCCAGGCCACCTTACGTAACTCCTGGCTAACATTTTCATTTTCGAGATACCACTGTGTAGTTCCTTCAGAAGTAGCTTCCGACCCGGCACAGGAATGACCATTCGCACTTCCTATTGCACAATACTATCTTGACAACAATGGAGTAGGGTTTCATGCCCTCCAAAAGCGTTTCATTTCCCCATCCCCTAAGGATTTTATCTCATACTTCGGATAACAGTGGATCCCAACTGTTCCAGGTTTTGATTTTTTTCGCATAGGCTGGCAGTGTATCCAAAAAGTTTAAGGCCAAGACAATTTCTTGTGGAGTAAGTTTATTAGTTACTAGAACCCAAGAAAAATAATAAAAACACAACACACATACATGCAAATCAGAAATGAGGAGATAAGAGTGCAAATAAAAGTTTTTAAAATATACAAATCAGTTTTGGCTTGCCCTTGAGGCATAGATGGTGGTATGTTGCAGCCATTAAACTGGGTGGTTCCGGTAGAGCTGACTTTGGCAGTTTCGCAGTTGATTTTGAGACACTTTGTTTTGCAGGGTAGCTGAAGAGGCTGTCCTATTTCCTTTTTAATTGTGGCTTCTGCTGAGCCTTGTCTCCAGCAACAGAGTGAAAGGAAGAGAGTTTGCTGGAGTAACTAGTTGGTGGTCTTGTGCTGTCACTCTCACAGCACACCAGCACACACTGCACTGCTCCGCAGCTAGCTTTTTAAACTGGGTTTTCCCTGTGTATTCTGGAAGGGGAAACAGTCGTCTTATATCCATCCCAGAACTATTTACAGATTCTGAGATGTAAATCAACAGGAGATGGATTTTTGGGTGACTGCTGAGACGTGTAAATCAGTCTTTTGCCTCCACAACCGGCGGAGATTAAAGATTAGCTTAGTCCTTTACATCTTTCCTATCTTCTTTTCAAGTGTCTCTGCTTGAAGAAGGCCATGACACCTCTTCATGTGCTACATTCCATGTTCTCTCAGGGCACATCTGTCAGTATAACCCACATGGGAATTTTCCTGAAAATGGTCGCTTTATATTATCAGCCATATTTTGCTCAGTGTCCTTGTTTGTATTTCTTTAAAAACACACAAGTCTTCCTTAAAAAGTTCAATGTGCCTGCAAGTAATTTGTGGCTGTAATCTGCTTTTCATGACAGAAGTAAGGGCTCAATCTGCTGCTTGTCATTCCATTGTCTAACTAGTGACTATCCTTGAGGAATGGAAAAGATCTAAGTACAATTTCTTTATGGTTGAATGGTCTCCATGATCTCTGCATCTGATTATGAAAATCTGGGATAAAGAAATAAAAACAGAGAATGCTGGAAATGCTCAGCAGATCAACTCTGTTAATCTCTCCATGATGCTGCCAGACCTGCTGAGTATTTCCAGAAGTTTTTTTTAAATTCCTTACAGTCCTGGCTTATTAATCTGATCGAGAGGAGTAGAGCCATCATTGGAGTTGAGACTTTTCAAGTAAAATCCTCTTGGCTAGATAAGCAGTGAGTTTCTGCATTGTTTTAGCTGGTTGATCTCTGCTTACCCTTGGCCCAAAGCCTTGAGTTTCCCAGCTGCACCTAAGTTCTCTCAAATTGGTAAATGGATTATGTGTCCATTGGACAAACAAAAAACTTACATCTGTATTAGTGTTGTTATTTCATGGATACATATTTGCCAAGCTTCTAGGAGAGCTCCTCCATGATCTTGTTTGAATATTTTCACTGGATCTGATACACCAGATGGGGCTTTGATTTAATGTTCATCAGAAGATGGCACTTCCAACAATGCAGCCCTCTCACTGTAATGCACTGAAGTGTTCACCTAAACTTAAACCAATGACAAGATGACTTAGTGGCAAGACTGCTATTGACACAACCTGACATTTCAAAAAGAAACCTTCCTCAAATATGATATACCAGTATTTAATTTCAAAACAAACACCTGTTGCCTTCTCTCTCATAAAGTTTCCTCCATTTGCTTAAATTCAGTGCCTCTCCTGTTATCACAGTGGGAGTATTTTAAAGCAATTAAAATAGATGTTACATTATGCCACAGCATATGTCCGCTCCAGGGTTCCTTTTAAAATGCTTTAAACTGACAAATCAGATAATTTCAATGGCCATTTAAGGGCCAAAAAACAAATGGCTTCTTTTAATGGTATAACATGAATAAACAATTTAAGTGGGGCAGTGGTAGTGGTGGGGGAGAGGGGGTTGGGGGCAGGGCAGAATTGTGCGTCAAACACCTTAATCATTCATGGAACTCTTATTATTTGTTGCACCAACTCAGGCTGCATTAGGGTGCATTTATAGTACAGCTCCTAAGTGGTTTGGGATGTCTGAAAAGTTTAAGAGGGTAAAAGGACTCCAGGAGCATTTATAAATCAGCTTTGACACTCTATGAAGTAACAACGCCCCAAGGGTAACAACAACAAATCACTTCAAAGTCACATCAGCTTGACACCACTTCCCAGGATCTCTAAACTTGCACTACACATGCACTTTGAGGTCCCATTAAACCGCCACTTTCATGTTGATTTAAAGTGATTGTAGCTGTACATTAACACAAAAGCTCCACAGCAAAAGGGAAGGTAGATTTTGATCTGACTCCTGAGCATAATGAAGCATAGAAGGTGAAAGACTATCCCTATAGGAAATAGCTTCACAGCAGTTGTGCCTCGGACTGAGACAGGTATAAATATATAGTGAATTCCAAACTCTAGAATCAAAGAAACGTATGTGTGTTGCGGCTTATCCCAATTTATAAACAGTCATCATTTTAGGCAGCAGTTTGAATGTAGATGAGGTAAACTGCTTAGTTGATCAATTAGCATTCCAACAGCATAAGATATTTCCCATTTAATTAACAGGTCCTGTTAATACTTAAAGAGGTCATTTAAAAATGAATGTGAAATTTTAGAATGTACAACCATGACATTTCGTCTCCAACACTGTTGTGACAAGCAAGAAACCAATGCTGCCGTTTGTTTGTCACATTGATTCCCATGTGCATCATTACAGTAGTCATAATAAGAGCAACGAATGCAAGAGATAAAGTTATTCAGAAATAAAGTAAAAGTAACCAATTGTCCTTTTCAACTCTCCTGTGCTACTGAATGAGGGCAGACAATGCAAAAAAATGTCCATCTATTTATTTGGACAGTTTTCATTCAGTTGTAAGGAATTTGATTTTTAAAATATTCTGATGAGGGAAGTTTCAAAGAGCCAAACAGTCCTGAGGCAATGTGGTTCAAAGTAAGAGTATCTAATGAATCTGTGTGGATGGCACTTGCTTCCTTTGGAGACGGAGTTCTCTAATATGGAGATATGTTGGAAATAAACAAGGGTTCATCCACTACACAAACTTACTGAATGAACTTACTTTCTCCCTTTCCATCAATTTTATCCCCTTATCAATCCTTCTTTCATTAAGCCCTGCTGGGATATGGTTTCATAAATGGCAGCAGTTCTGCAATGCATCACCAAATGAACGTATTTTTTTGTCAAACCTGGACATTTATGTAGGGCAGCTTTGTCAATTGAGGGGTATTGCAGCTGAACCTGATCTGCACCTCATCTAAACTACACATATACATCTTGCAGCAGTGGGAATCTTTCCCGTTTTTTCCACTCAAGCAAAAATATGTTTTAAATGTCCTTAAAATGAATAAATTTAATACAATTACTCCAGAAGGTGGAAATCTGAATAATGTTTTAGAAAAGCTTAAATGATAGCTGAACCACATTAAATTGCAAGCTGTGAAACAGTAACAGAAACAAATAGTATCAGTCAGGCAAAAATAAGGAAAAATCTCGAGTTGCTGTGAGATCAGCAGAATGGAGTGCCATAGTCTTGAGATAAGAAATCAGAACAAGTGATAAGTATGATGAAGTAAGCACGCTAAATTTTGAATTACCCTGAACAACAAGAGATATAAGCTTACGTGAGGAAAATCACTGAGTTGTGCATGTGAGAATCACAAAGAAAATGTGGACACAAGGATAAGAACCATCACAACAACAACATTTATTTATTCTGCAGACAGGCTGAGAAGGATGAAAACAAAAAAACTGCGGATGCTGGAAATCCAAAACAAAAACAGAATCACCTGGAAAAACTCAGCAGGTCTGGCAGCATCGGCGGAGAAGAAAAGAGTTGACGTTTCGAGTCCTCATGACCCTTCGACAGAACTTGAGTGAATCCAAGAAAGGGGTGAAATATAAGCTGGTTTAAGGTGTGAGTGTGGGGGGGGGTGGGGTGGGGGGTGGTTTGGGTGAGGGGAGAGAAGTGGAGGGGGTTGGTGTGGTTGTAGGGACAAACAAGCAGTAATAGAAGCAGATCATCAAAAGATGTCACAGACAACACATGTGTTCTTTTGTTCTGTTGTCTGTGACATCTTTTGATGATCTGCTTCTATTACTGCTTGTTTGTCCCTACAACCACACCAACCCCCTCCACTTGTCTCCCCCCACCCAAACCACGGCCCCCCCACCACACACCTTAAACCAGCTTATATTTCACCCCTTTCTTGGATTCACTCAAGTTCTGTCGAAGGGTCATGAGGACTCGAAACGTCAACTCTTTTCTTCTCCACCGATGCTGCCAGACCTGCTGAGTTTTTCCAGGTAATTCTGTTTTTGTTTTGAGAAGGATGAAGGATAGTTTACCTTTGTCATAGTCATATAGGATATCATTTGTGACTTTGTTAAGAGCTGTTTTGGTACTCTGAATGGGTAGAAACCTGATTGGAAATATTCAAACATTGGCCCGAATCTTTCAATGTCCAGAGCAAAAAAATCAGCTTAAGTTTCTGCTGTGTGTCAAGAGCCTGTGGAAGTCCTGGCATACACATGCTGCAATTGCCTGGGAAGTTTAAATTTCTAATGGGCTGATTTGCACTGCCCAGGGCACTACACAATTGCCTCCGACCCTGAGCTCAGAGTCAGATGGCAGAATCGTCCCAGATTTGCACAAAGTGCGGTAGCAGGCAGGGTAAAAGTTGTTTTACCTGTTGGCCACAATAGCAGGTTTTCACACTGTATCATCCCATTTCCAGCGCATCCCACCTCATGAATAATGCATTCATGGCAAACATGCTGGATTGCTAGCAGGCGGGCTGGCTCACGGCACCATATTTAAAGCACAGCCTACTTCATGTCCAGAAAGCAGGACTGCTGCAGGCGACAGATGCCCCAAAACCAAAGAAGACAACAGCCCCAAAGTTTAGTAACACCTCTCTGGGGTATCTGCTGGACACAGTGGAAGGCCGTCACAATGTCTTCTCTCACTCTGGCCGCAGAAGATCCACTAGAGTCAACAATCTGACCTGGAAGGTGGTGGCAGTAGCAGTCAGCACCACCAGAGTACAAAGGTCAGCCATCCAGTGCAGGAAGAGGATGAATGCTCTCATCTGTTCCAGCAGGGTAAATCAACCACCTCATCACTCTCAACTCTCACACTCACAAACTCATCACACATCCAAAGGGATCTCACACCTCAAGGGACAACACCACTAACTCTCACACAGACCTCACATCTCCATCAGGCTCATACCCTCTTGAGCTCGTGTCTTCATCCTGTTCATGTCTCCGCTCTCCACACAAACATTCCATGCAGTGCCATGTGTCCTGCTCACATTCTCTCCATCTATTTTCATGCAGGAGATGCTGGCTCACATCAGCAGGGAGAAGTCCCAAACCCGCGGTGGAGTGGTCCACATTAGACCCCTCACTCAGTTTGAGCAGTATGCCATCACGCTGACTGGTGAGGACGTGGGTCATGCCTGCGGCAACGGTGGCAAACACCCATGTGAGGATCCTGCACCACATCATCCCTCCCTCAATGCAACTGTGAGTGCTCCCTGCCCTGTTTTGATTCTGCTGCCATGTACTTTAGTTCACAGGGAGCTCTGCCAAGCGGCTGATGCTCTTAGATAGCCAGGCCCTCAGCTCCATCCATGTCTTCACCTCCAGCAAAGAGGGCAGCTCCTCCATTGAAGTGTTGGAATTAAGCAGACTGGAAGACCTGTCACAGCGCTTACCCACACCCCCACCAGCTCAGAAATGCATACCTCAGTGGGACCTAGACCTTGAGCAGGCTCGGACTCACAATCTGACGGTCACCGCACGGACACATGTCCTGGGCAGATGAAGGCAGGTTCAGCCGAGCTCCCCAGCATTCAGAGGACTGCTGGCAAACAGGTACGAGTATAAGGGATGAGTCAGATGATGGCATCAGTATTCGGCCTTCCAACTCATTGTGGAGAGTCAGCAGGAGGTGGGAGAACATCACGCAGAACTGTTGGAAGACCTCAACAGAGTGACACATGAGTCAGAGGTGTGTGCCTGCCTGCTCTCTGATGAAGCCTTGCCCACATGTGCACGTATGGAGATCACCATGGGAAGGATGGCAGACACCATGGAGACCCCGGTCTAGCAGAATGCAGAGATGTGTGCAGACATGAACCCCATCGCGGTAACTATGGGTGACTTTCCGCAGTTGCAACATGAGAGGGAAATGGAGCACTTTGGTGTACCTCTAGGTGTTCCTTGCCCTCAAGGTGTCAGATCCTCAGGCACCCGAAGGGAGGAGCAGCAGCAGCGGGACACCTCTGGATCATCCACTCAGGAATATCAGAGGCTGTCCTCTCCCTGTGAGTCCCCTTTGTCTCTGATCCCCTCAACCTCGTCCTCTGTCACTGCAGAGGGAGCACATGGTCCACAGGAGGACAGCCAAAGCAAGTCAGGGCCCTCAAGACCTCAAGTCTCCAGAGGATGCATGCCGAAGTCATCAGAGGCAATAGGGCCAACCATTGCACAGTCTGTCTCCACCCCTGCTGCGGATGTCAGGGCAGCACTGAGAAGAAGTGGTGGGCCTAGAAAAGTTAAGAAATCCTGATCACAAGTGGTTGCACGGGTGAACAAATTTTGTCACTTTATAATCTGAAAATATGAAAATATGTTCATTTTCATTGAATAATGTATAATGTTGTCTTTCAGCTTCAGTGACAGGCCTCACGAGCCCTCCCATTGTTTCCCCGTGCCCTCACCCCACCCCCAACCCCCACCACTAGCAGTTCAGCTGCACGCAGCTGGACCACGAGTGATTCAGGAAGGAGAAGTGTATGTGCAGCAGGGCCTTTCGAAGCCTCTTACAAGAACTGTCCCATGCACACAAAGCCTTCATTCATCACATTCATCTTACTGTCTGGAGCATTTTCAATGCTGCCTGGTGGGGTTCTAATTCAGTTGTCCTGAGCTGACCTGCTTCACCGCCCACCCACTGATTGCACTATGAACAGAAATTCTGTGGCAAGATGCGGAGAGTGGAAGGGAAACCTAGAACACTGGAAGATTCCACAGGATCAGCATTGGGCTGGGTGAGTTGGATGGGGAGGAGATTGGCAAGATCAGCGCTCAGCTGGCATGCTGGGTGAAAAGTCAGCAATAGAGTAGGATGTGGCATTTGGGTTGCTGCCTGTGAGGAAGCAGTGGCGAATGCTGGGATGGGCCCCTCAGAGAATGCCAAAAGAGTCACTGTGGGAAGCAGTAGGCTTATCAAAGCAGGCAATCCTTGGAGTGTGACGGGAAAGTAGGAAAGTTGAGGAGTATTGAAGGGTTGGGTTGGAGATTTGGGTAGGCAGAGTACCCAAGAGGGGAGAAATGAAAGGAGGTAAGATGACAGGAGAGAAAGGTCAAGGGGAGGCAGAGAGAAAATAAATTAAAAGAGTGAAGAAACTAGTATAATGGAAACGGAAGTGATGACTAAGCTCTGGAGCAGCAGCCAAAGTGCGCAAACAAATGGACAAAGGAAAATCTTAAGTTACATACTTGGTTATGCAGCATTAATAGAAGTGGACAATGGAGGTAAGGCAACCATCTCATCGCTCTAAACTCACACACTCACAAGACCACCACATATTCACTGGCATCCCACTCACTGCCAGATCAAGGGACATCATCAGTCACACACACACCCTCTTTCTCCATCTGGCCTCATGTTCTCTGGAGGCTGCCTCTTCAGCCCTCACCCCTTTGAGGCCACTTGCACAGATCAACATGTGCCCCCCCACACACCCTAGGATATCTCCTTCCCCTGTACAACCTTCAGCGTGCAGCCTCTTCCCTCACCTGAGGCCATTTCTCCCCTTTCCCTAGCCCTAGCCCTGTAGCTGTTGAAAAGCCACCCCCACCTTATAGCTGGTCTGGTAGGATGTGACCTGCCTGTGAGTCCCCCCAAAAGCAATGTGATGCTGCCTGTGAAGCCTGGCGCTGATAACCGCGTGCCCGAAGCAAGGTAGGCAAACAAACCTTGAAGTACCAAGCGAAGTGCAGCTCGCCAGGTGCACATTGCTTATGTGCTGCTGTGAAGCATGTAGGTGGCAATCACTTCGACGTGACTGGATGATCCAGCATGGGGGGTTGATTGCAGCAAGCAGAGCTTATAATGAGAAAGTATTGAAATTTGGTTCCTGACGTGCGGCAGCAGGAAATGTGGCCCACCATTGATGGGTGGAGTGGGCGATCGCAGATTGGTTTGACAACAGCGTGAAAACAATTTTATGGCCATCTCACCATATTGTCCTCCCCCAGCCACTATGATGCCCGACACCAATGGGGCAGGAAAATTCCAGCCTAAATTTTTATGGATTTTTTGCTATTTATCTCTCAAGAAGCAGTGGTAATTTTGAAAAAAACACCATTAGATTTCTTAACAATTGCTATTGGAATGATATAATCCCCATTTTCTTTTAAACCTTTCTTCATAATGTTTTTCTCTTATTTGTGTATTGTTCTTGTGAATCTTCACTGCACCTTTTCCATGGCTCATATGTTCTTCCAGTAATAGGATTCTGAGAACGGCATGCAATATTCCAACTTCAACCTAACCAACACTTTACATATATACATACCATCAGTTCCTTATTCTTGCATTCAATGGAGATGACATTGGTCTTTGCTAGTCGCTTATTGTGAATCAACAGTCCATTTAACACGGTGCCCAATTTCTTTTCATTGAACCCAAATGAAAAGATAGCCCAGCACAGGATAAAACCAGTGGCCAATCCACTACCAATGTGTTTTATACTCCTGGCAAAGACCAGCTTTACCCATTATGCCTCTCCCGATGTAAAAGAAATCTGTGGAAATATTTAGGGATCTTTACGTGGGTAACATTATATTTTCTAATGGCTGTCAAGAAAATGGCATCAAACACCCATAAAACTCTATAAAAAACAACTTGTTTCATGATTTTAGTTGTGCTAGTTCTTCATTTCCCAATATATTTCCCTTTGCAACGTGGGAAAGCAGTAGCATCTGCAACTCGCACAATGTTTATTAAATCCCTGATGATAGTGGGATTCGCATCATTATCCTGTCATTTGATTATTAATCAGGCGCACGCTTATGCACCTTGAAGAGCCTGCACAAGGGCATGGAAACACAGGGCCTTCAATTCAGAGAAAGTCACAGCTGCCACTCTTTTAAGAGGGAGCCTTAGGAGTTTTTACAAGCATCTTCACTTAAGCATCTGATTGTGGTTAACAGGCCTTAAAATTGTGTAGCATTTAAATGGATAGTCATGTGGTGGAGATTACTCACTTCAAGCCCACAAGGTAATCTCATGCAGCTTCTAATAGCTCATGCCATGGGACCCAAACAAAAAAGAAATTAAACTAAATTGGAAAAAGAGACCAGTCCCATGTTAAGAATTAATGAAATTCTGCGGTATTCTAGAAGAAAGTTGAAAAAATATTTATTTTTGAGGAGTTGCTGCAATTCTACTTGCTTGATATTTTTTTTCAATTTACTTTGTCTTTAAACACTTGTAAATGAGAACAATTTGAACTGAAGTAAAAGAAATGCAAACTTCAGGAATATTTTGGAATAGTGGAGTCTTAGTTCACAATAGCCACAGTTAAAAAAGCATTTTTGCAACTTTATCGGCATTATTACAGTGGAATTTTGACTTGGATTATTTCATCTTTTCTGCCCGTTGGATGAGATGATAAGCCAAGGCCCTTTCTGCTCTCTCAGTTGGACATAAAATACCCCACAAAACCATTTTGATATAGAACAGGAGGATTATTCCTGGTCTCCTGGCCAATTTTTATCCCTCAATCAACAAAACTAAAAAAAAGATTATTTGATCATCACCACATTTTTGTTAGTGGGAGATTACTTTACACAAATTAGCTGCCGATTTTCCTACAGTACAGCACTGATTAAATTTCAGAAGAACTTCCCAGAATCATAAGGCTGGATTTAAGGCTCCCCCACCAATAGATTTGAAGACAGAGGGGTGTATGTTAAATCTAACGGGTGGTCTACCCTCTGCCTACCAAACCACCCCTGTCCTCACCACAATACCAGTGGCAGGGGTGGAGCTGGGCAGCCAACCCATCAGCAGGCCTTTTGATGCCCACTTAAGGGCCTCATTATACTGTCATGGAAATTTAACTAGCAGCAGGAGAGGCCCACACCAAATGGCCAGCCCAGTAGCTTTCCCAAGTCGTTAAAGGGTTTCTTCTTAACTGGCCCCTTTTGCCCATCTGTGGGCCCACCCAAGCTGTAAATCACAACCCATGTTGCCCTCTCTTCATATCCTCTCAAATACAGGTGCCAACCACACTCGCTGACTCCCTGAGACAACCCTCAAACATTTATAAAGTTCTGGGTGGTCACAGCTTGTCTCCTTATTGCCTGAGTGCAGTACTGGCAGTGGCCACCACTCTCATGGTGGTACTACAGGCACATTGAGGGCTGCCGGCTTTTGATTGGGTGACAGCTCTCTTGAGGTCGGATTTCCTGACCCTGAAGGTGTGAATTCCCACTTTTAGAGTACTAATGGACAACTGGTCATTAAATGACTGTGAGGCAGCCATTCTTCCCCTGGGTGGACAACCCCTGACTGGACACCCCCCTGACTTTTAAGCTGGGGGAGGGGGCAGGGCCCAGGGCACCCCACATAATTCAGCACACATAGTCAGAACAGCAAATAAGGTGGCCATTCAGCCGCTAAGTCTATGCCAATTCTCTGTACAGAATTCCAGTAAGTCCCATTCCTCCATTCTATCCTTGTAGTCTTACAAGCTTATTTGCCACAAGTGCGCATCCAACTTCTTTTTGAAATTATTACCTCCACTTTCACCACCCTTGTAGGCAGCAAGTTCCAGGTCAGGACCACTTACTGCGTAAAAAACTTCTCTCTTGCATCCTCCCTGATCTCTTGCCCAAAGCTATAAATCTGTGTCCCCTAGTCCTTGTGCCATTGGCTAATGGGAACAGCTTTTTTTCCTTTCTCTACCTTATGTAAACCTGTCATAATCTTGTACACATCAATCAAATCTCCCCTAAATCTCCTTTGCTCCAAAGAAAACAACCCCAGCTTCTCCAACTTAACCTTGTAGCTAAATTCCAACATCCCTGGAACCATTCTGCTAAGTCTCTTCACCTGCTCAAGGACCTCATATCCTTCCTGAAGTGTAGTGGCCAGAACTGAATGTAATACTTTAGCTGTGGTTTTACCAGAGCTTTCTAAGGATTTAGCACAACTTCCCTGATCTTGTGCTCAATACCTCTATTTATGCAGTCCAAGATACTTTGCTAACTATCTTCTCAATATGTCCTGCTACCTATAAAGATCTATCCACGTGCACTTCTAGGTCCTCTCTGACACTGTATACTCTTTAGAACTGTGTCATTAAGTATATATCCTCACACTTGTCTGCATTAAATTCCATCTGCCACTAGTCTGTCATTCTGCTATCCTATCTATATCTAGTTGCAGTTGATTGGTATCATATTCATTGTTTGCCACACCTCCAAGTTTGGTATCATCGGCAAACTTTGAAATTTTACTCTGTATACCATAACTGAGTCATTACTGATTCTTGGGCAACACCGTTGTCTCATATCTTCCAGTTTAAAAAATAACCACTTACCATGACTCACTGTTTTCTGTCCTTAAGCCAGTTATTTATCCAAGCTGATACTGACCATCCTATATTTCAAGAACCTAAATTTTGTTACCCAATCTATTACGCTACTTTCTTAAAATTGATAGCGCAAACACCTACCACATTCTTCTCATCAATCTTCTCCATTAGTTCATCAAAAAACTCAGTTAGATTAATCAAACACAATCTGCTTTTTACAAATCCATGCTGGCTCTCCTTTATTAAATCAAACCTCTCGGTGTGCAGTTTTCTTTTCTTTAGCTTTCTTTCTAAAACCTAAGCTACCAATGATATTAAACTGACCAGTCAGTAGTTTCCCATCGGTTCTTTTGTCAATTATTTCAAATCTATGACCTTTGGTTGCTGACCCACATTTTAATGGAAGAAATAGGTCACATTTATCCACATTAAATTGCATGTGCCTTGTGTTTGCCCATTTCACTGGTCTGTTGGCAATCTCCTGATGTCTGCTAATATCACTCTCACTCTTTACTGCATTGCCAGTTTTGTATCTGTAAACTTTGAAATTGTACTCCCAATACACATGTCTGGGTTATTTATGCATATTACAAAAACAAAAATGATTCGATCATTGACCCCCAGAACCCTCACTGCATACGTGTCTCCAGTCGGAAAAACATCCATTCACCACTGTTCTGTGCCTCCTATCCCTTGGCCAATTTCATATTTGAGTTGCTACCATCCCTCTAAAACACATGCTTCTATTGTCCAAATAGGTGTTGAATATATTATATCTTGGAGCAATGCAGAGATGACACTAATTTCTGTGTGTGTAACACATTATTCACACTGCTTTAAAATGTCTGCTCCATGCCTACAGCTTTAACTTCCAACTTCTACAGTTTGTTTACATTTCTTGGAATCCATACCCAGGCTAACTAATCAAGCACAGTGTGGAGCAATAGTAAATCTACTCACATCATGGGCAGAATCGTCCCAGATTTGCACTAGGTGCGATAGCGTGTGGTCTAGCCACAATGGTGGCTATTCACACTGTATCGTCCCAAACCTGCCGCATTAATTATGCATTCCCTGGAAACATGCCATTTCCATGATGGGCAGGCTCTCATTCACCCACCACACCATCATCTCACCTTTTCATCATGCAGGGTGCCATGTTTAAAGTGTAACCACCTGCACACCTCTCAGTGCCTCCAGTCCATGACTGTACAAAGAAGAGATGGCCCTGAAAGGCAAAAAGACTGCAGCCCCAGGTTCAATGATGCATCCCTTGAGCACCTTTTGGACGCAGTGGCAGTTCACCATCATGTCCTCTATCCCTGTTCTGGTTGCAGGATGGGCAGCAACTTTACTAATCTGGCTTGGGAGGACAGTCACCCAGTGCCGCAAGAGGACTAATGATCTCCTCCATTCCGCCAGGGTAAGTAACTCTTCCCATCGCTCTCAACTCACACTCTCACAAACCCATCACCCATCTACCGGGCCCTCTCTTGCTGCCGGTTCAAGGGACATCACCATCCACTGTCTCAGACACACCTTCATTGTCATCCCGTCCACGGGACCGCTCACCACCCACACATGCCAGGCATACTTATCATCTGGCCTGGCAGGCATCCTGCTTACACTCTCTCCATCTCTATTTATGCAGGACAAGCTAGCACACAAGAGGGAGAGGTCGTTTACCAGCGGAGGAATGCCTGAAATCAAGGTCCTCACGGACTTTGAAAACAGAACCATCCAGCTGGCTGGTGAGGACCTGAACCATTCCTGTGCTGACAATGAGATTGAATCACAAAGGGTAAGATGATTTTAAAGTTTCATGGCTGCATCTCTATGATATGACCCTGATCACAGAGCGCAGATAGGAGTCAGACATTTTCAGGGGCTAAGTGAAGACCCATGTTGTGTCCTAGCTGCATGCCTCTGCAATCGAGCGACTATTAGGGCCTCCACTGTGTCTCCATGACAGGAGCATTCTCACAGAGGTTATGCACATTGCCATAAGCCAGACTAGAGTCAAAGGTTCATAGATACAACCAGAGGATCAATGGTGTCTCCTCACTGCATGCTGTCATCATCCTCCACAAATCTAGCAGCTATGAGGGCCTCCTGAGTGCGTATGCCTTGCCTGGCCAGTGCGAGGGCCTCATCCCTGTCATCGTCACTTTCGAGGACCTTCTCACTCTCATCCAGGTCAGCGTCAGCGTCCTCCTCATCAGAACTTGTTGCAAAGAGCGCAGCAGGCGACAATGATGCGTGACACACTCTGTGGACCTTATTGCAGGGCTGCACCAAACTGGTCCAGGCACCTCGTTTTCAGCATCCCAATGGTTTGCTCCACCAAGTTGAAAGTTGCAGCATGAGCCTCATTATACCTTTGCTCTGCTGCAGTCTGAGGCCGCTGCATGGGTGTCATCAGCTACGTCTTCTGCAAGTAGCCCTTGTACCTCAGGAGCCATCCTTACAGCTTCTGTGAATCCAGGAGGACCTCAGGGCTCTGTGACGAACTGAGGATGTAGGAGTCATGCACACTCCCTGGAAACCATTCGCAGACCTGCAGGATGTGATTCTGGTGGTTGCATAGCAGCTGCACATTCAACAAATGGAATCCCTTACGGTTAACATAGTGGACCACATGTTCTGATGGAGATCTGAGCACCACATGAGGGCAATTGATGGCACTCTGCACCTGTGGGAAACCCGAGGTCTGGGAAAATGCAATCGTTCTTGCATCCTGGCTGTCTTGGTCCAAAGTTGTGTGCCCTCGCAAAGATAACATCCGTGACCTCATGGATGCCTTTGAGAACGCAGGCTTGTGAAATCTCACAGAGGTCACCTGTGAAACCCTGAAAGATGCCATGGACATAGAAATTAAGTGCCGTGGTCACTTTCACAGTCCTGTGGTGCCAAATTCTGCAGTATCTGGCAGATGTGAGCGACCAGTTCCCTAGATATGCACAGTCTTTGGCAACACTGGTTCTCAGTCATCTGCAGGAAGGAAAAATGGAATCTATAGACCCTGGGTCTAGTTAGGCACTGACCAGCGATGCCTCATTGTGGCTCTTCAGCAGTGTGTGTGGAAGCCCCAGCCGCCCCTTCTTCCAAAGGGGGCTGCTCCTCCCTCTGCCCAGCCAGGCACCTCAGTTGTTCTCTTCTCCATTGTCTTTGCTCTCAGTACACCACAACGCATACAGCTAGTTCACCAGACTGCATGGTCCTAATGTACTCCCCCTGCAGGACGAAAGAGAGAGGCATGTGGGTTAGCATGGGTGTATGAAGAACCTGTCTTGGTTAAGTCTGAAGGCCTCTGAATGCATCCTGCAGAGTGATGGCCTCCACTTGGGTGGCCAGACATTAGTGCAGTGCATTGCTACCCGAAACCCCCACCAAATCCGCTCCACTCCCAACTGATTGGCTGCAGCTTTGCCCATTGGACTGCACAACATGCTCTCAGCCCAGGCACAGGCATTCTGCAAGTCTGCACTGTTAGCTTGAACCATGGAGGAGACTGGTCCAAACCAGGATGATGACATTGCAAGGGTCTGTGAGCACTTCCACCAGTGACTGTTCCATGGCCAGCTTTCGCAAGGAGGTTGTATAACGTGCCCAGTCATCCAACTGCTCTGCAGTCCACTAAAATGCTCATTACTTTGTAGTCTGTGCCCAAGGGGTGAAAAACTCTGGAGCACTTGGCGGCACTTTGATGCCTCTACGTTGCTTGCATGGGCAGAGAAGCTAGAAGCCCGACTCCAATCATATAAATGTGGATGTGCCTAAACTGTCTCAGCTGCAGAAGAATGGTCACTTTATTCAAGGTGTCCCTAATGCGTGTCTGCTTCCCTTGGCCACCACCACCAATCCCTGCCACATCCCCCCCCGCCACCCTCACCACCCCCCCTCCCCCCACCACCCCACACCCTGCACGTGCTTATGCACTAACTTCAACCGCAGGGCAGCCCTTGCCCACCATCAACTGCACCCCCCCCCCCACGCCCGCAACCACCCCCCAAGTTGCCTCAACTGCAGAGGAGCCTTTGCCACCCACCGCCCAACACACCTCAACCTTGAATTCCAACAGGCTACTCGGGCAAGCACAACGCAAAGTTACTGTGTACCCACCTCCAAGCTCCCCCCAATATGCAGCCGCCCATGTGCACGCCTTTTATATGCTGTTTGTGAAGCACCTTGGCATGGGACAGACAATCCAGCTAGGTGGGGGTGGGCGACGATTCTGGCAGCTGGCCTAATGATGATATGCTGATTTATTACGCTGAGTTTCCTGACATCCAATGGCAGGAAACATGGCCTGCCAACGGCGAGTGGAGTGGGCAATCGCAAATTGGTTTCACGACACCATGAAACCAATTTTTCGCCTACTTGTCATATTGTCCGCTTACGCCACCGAACATATCAACCCAGCTGGCATGGAAAATCCAGGCCTTTGAAACACAGAGCAATCAAACACTACCAAAAGGTACTTTATTAAATACTTTTTGAAAGCCAATTCGGTACAAATATTTTAAAATGTTCTCGAAAGAGCAAGGTTAATTTGATTAAAATATGGCCTGGAATTTCCCTGTAAACTTCAGCATTATTATCACACGAGAGTTGTGTTGCATCATTGTTCCCTAAGTAAATTGGTGCACCCAATTGTTTCTCAAACTCAATAGCATTGAATTTGAACAAGTCCACTCAGAAACATTTCTTATTCTTGGTTGTCCTGAACAGTTTCCAGAAAGTCCCACATTATGCCAGTTCTGCACAATGCTGGTTCCAGTGTGCTACCATATTAAATGCACTTGAAGCACAGAGAAATTTAAATAAATAAATAACTTGAAGCCAACTGTAATTCAGTAACACACTGCCTTCACACCCAAATTGCTTGTAATCACACCATACCTTCGTAGGCAGCTCACCACCACCTTCTCAAGGGCAACGAGGGACGGACAATAAATGCTGGCTCCGCCATTGAAGCCCACATCCCGTGAATGAATAAAAAAAGTTAGTTGGGCTCTTAAAACTCTTGTTTCTTGCTTGTGCTGACATCATTCCTTGCAAAATGATATAATCAGTGCATGCAAGCATTCAATTCAAACAGAGGTCCCACTTCTACAACAGCCAAGGAAAATTCATACCCAGCCACCAGAACTTTCAAGCCTCATTAATAGCTATTCTGTCAAACAATCCCACTTGACATTTGCAACAAAAAACCCAGCCAACTTACTTACTTACTCATTTTCAAGCTAAACTCCCTGTACCCATACCATTGGCTCCTTACTCCACTGATATGCTGCTATTGATTGCCTCTTGCTTGCACATTTACAGCTTTTTTGGCTTTGCAGAAGATCATAGCTCTCCACTAAGTCAGCTCAACAAGCTTTGGAATAATTCACCCAAAATTGCAAGTCTAGTCATGGCTCTTGTAGTCTCGTGTGCTATTACCCAGAATGGTTGAATATTAAGGTGGGATTAGATAATTGTAAGATGGTGTTGTTTCCAAACTCTATTTACGTCCATAGTGATTTGTAGCTCTCAAAAACAGACCTGTGCATTCTAGGATCTGATGCCTATAATAGTAGCTGTGTGTTGAAAAAGAATAATGTTGCTTTGGGTGAAACAACCCTATTAGCAAGATATTTTCTAAACTAAAAAAGGCATACCTTCTAAAGACAAATAAATCACATTGTTAGATCATATCATTCAGACTATAATGACATTAGAATTGTTACAATAACTAAATGTATGCTGGAGAATAAAAAGTAAACAATCAGCAGTATATTTGTTGCTATAAAACAGTACAAATCTGAATCAATCCATAGGAATTTCAAGATAGAATGTATTTCCCAAAAAGTTCAATACACTGCAAGGTGTCTTGACATGTTTTGGAAACAACGAATGCTCTTATTGCCTGGATATTATCTTATATGTGACCAAAAGTTGAGCAGCTAACAGTTTACTGGATAAATCACTAACTAAGAAGTCACTGAGTATAGAGCATTCAATAATATAATGAAGCATATTTAACCTACAGCACTTAAGCAGCAGTGATCCGGTCTCATACACCAAACTGATGCTTTGACAAATAGGGTTAGACTTAGGGTGAGCTATCTGCACCTTAACTGGTAACCAAATCAAAGCACATTGCCTTTAATCTATAACACAATGCTTATTTGTTACTCTTTAAAAATCACCCAATCATGGCAATGCTTTTTTGTGCTTGCTCATTAGAGATTATGGCTGGAATTTTCTCTGAATTGCACTAAGTGCAGTGGCGGGCGTGAAAAAAGATACAAGGGCAGGTTTTTGCACAGCATCATCTAATTCCTGCCTCATTAATGATGCAGCCACAGGAAACACACCGTATCACTGGCGGGTAGTCTTTGAATTGCCCACCACACCGTTACCTCACCATTTCCTCAATCTGGGTGCCATACCTAAACTGCAACCACTGGCACAGTTCTCAATGCTTGCAGCCCAGAATTGTTCCAGTGAAGACATGGCCCTGAAAGCCAAGGAAAATTCAGTGACCCATCAATGAAATTACTTCTGGAGGACTGCCATGATGTCATCTACCCCTGCTCTGGCCGCAGGGGGTCCAGCAACTCACCACTCCGGCTTCGGAGGTGATAGCAGTGGTGGTCAGTGCCAACACTGCACAGAAGAGGTTGTCCATCCGGTGCAGAGAGTGGGTGAATGATCTCATCCATACTGCCAGCATAAGTCAACCATTTCATCACTCTAAACTCACACACTAACATCCCATTACACATTCACTGGCATCTCACTCACTGCCAGCTCAAGGGACTTCACCACTCACTGTCTCACAAACACACTCACGCCTCCATCTGGCCTCATTTCCTCTGGAGACTGTCTCCTCAGCCCTCACTATCATGAGGCCACTTGAACAGATCAACATGCACCCCCACACCCTGAGATACCCCACTTCCCCAGTACAACCCTTGCCTTGCAGCATCTTCCCTTGCCCAAAGCCACTTCTCCCTCTTCCCCAAACAACAAGCCCTAGACCTGCAGCCATTGAAAAGCCAGCCCCTCATTACAGCTCGTCTGGTAGGTAGAGACTTACCCATGAGCCCCCTTAAAAGTGATGTGGTGCTGCCTGTGAAGCCTGGTGCTGATGACTGTGAATGCTGCCTAAAGCAAGGTAGGCAAACAAAGCTCAAAGGCAGAATCATCGGCTCGGCGAGCGGGGGCGGGGTCCACTCGCCGAGGTGTAAAATGATGTGGGAGACGTCGGGCATGCATCCCGACATCACTGCGCGTCATTCAGACTTTTAGCTCAGCGGGCGCACATCTGAGTCGGCTGCATGCCCGCCGAACTGTCAAAGGCCTATTAAGACCAGTTAACTATCAATTAAAGCAATAAACTGAGCTGCCCGTCCAACCTTAAGGCGGCCTTCACATTTTTCATGGACCCTCATCCATGGGCGGGATGAGGTTTCATGAAAGTTTTTAAAGTCTTGTAAAAGTTTTTAATAAAATTATTAGACATGTCCCAGCTCATGTGACAGTTTCACATGAGGGGACATGTCTAATTTTTTTTTTCTTTATTAAGTTTTTCTGAATTTAAACTAATCTCCCTGAGGCAGCTTTGTGCCTCAGTGAGATTTCTTCATTCTTCTTGCTCTGACTCAGGCAACACCACCAACCGCCCCCCCCCTCCGCTGCCCGCACAGAGAGCACGCAGCACTTCCATGTAAAATGGCGGCATCCAGCCAATCGCGTGGGGACAATCAGCTGCGCACATATCGACGCCCGCTCCCACCCAACCCTCCCAACAAGAAGAAAATTCTCCCCCAAAGTCCTGAGCGAAGTGCAGGTCACCAGGTGCACATTGCTTATGTGCAGTTGTGAAACACGTTGGTGTGCTAAGCTCATGATCCTGTGTGGGGGGATGATTCTAGCAACCAGGGGTTATAATGCAATTCTGGCGTATTGAAATTAGCTTCCCAACATGTGGTGGCGGGAAATATGGCCCGCTATTAATGGGTGGAGTGGACGATCGCAAACTTTTACAACGTGAAACCGATTTTTGCAATCTCCCGATATTTTCTGCTCCAGCTCACTATGATACCTGCTGCAGACTGGAGCGGAAAATCCCAGTTTATGGCTAGATCTGTAAACTTGCATTCTTTGACACAAAAGAAAAACAAAAACAGAATTACCTGGAAAAACTCAGCAGGTCTGGCAGCATCGGCGGAGAAGAAAAGAGTTGACGTTTCGAGTCCTCATGACCCTTCGACAGAACTTGAGTTCGAGTCCAAGAAAGAGTTGAAATATAAGCTGGTTTAAGGTGTATGTGTGGGGGGCGGAGAGAGAGAGAGAGAGAGAGGTGGAGTGGGGGTGTGGTTGTAGGGACAAACAAGCAGTGATAGAAGCAGATCATCAAAAGATGTCAACAACAATAGTACAAAAGAACACATAGGTGTTAAAGTTAAAGTTGGTGATATTATCTAAACGAATGTGCTAATTAAGAATGGATGGTAGGGCACTCAAGGTATAGCTCTAGTGGGGGTGGGGAGAGCATAAAAGATTTTTAAAAAATTAAAAAAAAATTTTTTTTTTAATTTTTTAAAAAAAATAGGAAGGGGGAAACAGAAAGGGGGTGGGGATGGGGGAGGGAGCTCACGACCTAAAGTTGTTGAATTCAATATTCAGTCCGGAAGGCTGTAAAGTGCCTAGTCGGAAGATGAGGTGTTGTTCCTCCAGTTTGCGTTGGGCTTCACTGGAACAATGCAGCAAGCCAAGGACAGACATGTGGGCAAGAGAGCAGGGTGGAGTGTTAAAATGGCAAGCGACAGGGAGGTTTGGGTTATTCTTGCGGACAGACCGCAGGTGTTCTGCAAAGCAGTCGCCCAGTTTACGTTTGGTCTCTCCAATGTAGAGGAGACCACATTGGGAGCAACGAATGCAGTAGACTAAGTTGGGGGAAATGCAAGTGAAATGCTGCTTCACTTGAAAGGAGTGTTTGGGTCCTTGGACGGTGAGGAGAGAGGAAGTGAAGGGGCAGGTGTCACTTGCCATTTTAACACTCCACCCTGCTCTCTTGCTCACATGTCTGTCCTTGGCTTGCTGCATTGTTCCAGTGAAGCCCAACGCAAACTGGAGGAACAACACCTCATCTTCCGACTAGGCACTTTACAGCCTTCCGGACTGAATATTGAATTCAACAACTTTAGGTCGTGAGCTCCCTCCCCCATCACCACCCCCTTTCTGTTTCCCCCTTCCTTTTTTTTAAAAAAAATTTTCAAAGGCGTGAGTGAACAATGTGGTGTGATTGGTTTCACGAGGTTGTGAAACCAGTTTGTGATCGTCCGCTCAGCCCGCTGATGGCGGGCTGTACTTCCCGCCATCAGACTTCGGGAACCTTACTGTAATACATCCACCAGGCCAGCCCACTGAAATCATCCCCGCCCCACTGAACCGTCTGTCCATGTCAGCGGGAATGCACACCGACATGTTTCATAACAGCACAGAAAAGGCGTACAGTTGGCGGCCTGCACTTTGATGGGAACTTGGAGGTGAATATACAGCAACGATATGCAGCACTCACCAAGGTCGCTTGTTGGATTTCAAGCTTGTGGAGCATTGGGGCGGGGGCATGGGGTGGAGCCCGGGGCAGTGGGGGGGGGGGGGGGTGTTGGGTGGCAAGGGCAGCCCTGCTGTTGAATATCGCGCACATTCAGGGTGGGGGATAGGGTGGGTGGGGGAAGCAGCCACACATTAGGAAAACCTGTATAAGGTCACCATTCCTCTGCAGCTGAGACAGTTCAGGTGCAGCCACATTGATATGATTAGAGTTGGGCCTCTAGCTTATCTGGTCATTCAGGCAACACAGAGGCATCGGAGTGCCTGCAAGTGCTCCAAAGCTTCTCATCCATCGGGCACAGATTACAAAGTGGTGAGCATTTTAGTGGACTGCAGAACAGTTGTACAATCTCCTTGCTAAAACTGGCCATGGAGCAGTCACTGCTGAAGGTGGTCACAGCCTCTTGCAATATCAGCATCCCGGTTTGGACCAGTCTCCCCGATGGTTCAAGCTAACAGTGCAGCCTTGCAGTGCAGGTTAGAAGAATGCCTGTGTCTGAGATGAGAGCACAGCATGCAGTCCAGTGGGCAAAGCTACCGCCTGTCAGTCAGGTGAAGTGGGGTGGAGGTGGGTGGGGTTTCGGGCAGCCATGCAGCGCACTAATCTCTGGGCATCCAAGTACTCTTTGGGAAGCCTTAAGAGGCCTTCACACTTAACCAGGACAGGTTCTTAGTACATACATGCTAACCACGTGTCTCTCTCTTTCATCTTGCAGGGGGAGTGCATCAGGATCATGGAGCTTGGTGAACTGGCTGTATGCCTGATGGCCTAGGGGGCGAAGACAAGGGAGGAGAGAGCAATTGAGGCTCCTGGCTGCTCAGAGGCCGGAACAGCATCCTCAGGAAGAAGGGGTAGCTGGGGCACCCGTACACACTGCCAAAGAGCCAGAGCGAGCTGTCACTGTTCGGTGCCCAGCTTAGCCCAGGGACTATAGACGGCACTATTCATTCCTGCAGATGACTGAGAACCAGTGTCGCCGAAGATTATTCATGTCTAGGGAAGTGGTAATCACATCTGCCCACTACTGCAGGATTTGGTGCCATGGATCATGAAGGGTATCCACTGTCAGTGGCAATGAAACTGACAGCAGCACTCAATTTCTATGTCAGTGGCTCCTTTCAGGGCTCCACAGGTGACTTCTGTGGGATATCACAAGCCTCCACCCACAAATGCATCCATGAGGTTACGGATGCCATCTTCATGAGGGCACACAACATTGTGCAAGTCACCCACAGCCAGGACAGCCAGGGTGCTAGGGCGATTGGATTCCAGATCTCGAATTTCCCACAGGTGCAGGATGCGATCGACTGCACTCATGTGATGCTCAGATCTCCATTGAAACAAATGGTGAACTATATCAACCGCAAGGTGTTCCAGTCGCAGAATGTGCGACCAACAGAATTGCATCCTGCAGGTTTGCGCACAGTTTCCAGGGACCGTGCACGACTCCTACATTCTCAATCGATCTCAGGTCCCTGAAGTCTTCCAGGGTCCACAGAAGCTGCAGGGGTGGCTCCTCGGAGACAAAACACGGCAAAGGCTGTGGCTGATGATACCATGCGGCAGCCTCAGACTGCAGCAGAATAACAGTATAATGAGGCTCATGCTGCAGCTCACAACTTGGTGGAGCAGATCATCAGGATGCTGAAGATGAGGTTCCAGTTCCAGGATGGGTCTGGTGGAGCCCTGCAATTCAGTCCGCAGAGGATGTCGCACATTGTCGTTGTCTGCTGCAACAGGAAGATGAGCTGGCTGAGGAGGAGATGGACGAGCTTGAGGTCTCCTCCGATGAGGAGGGTGCCGACAGGGATGAGGGTGAGGAGGTCCTCAAAGGCAATGATGATGGGAATGAGGCCCACGCACTGGCTGGATGAGGCAGGCGTGCTCAGGAGACCCTCATAGCTGCTCGATTTGTGGAGGACAGTGACAATGTGCAGTGAGGTGACCCCATAGATCCTCACATTGCATCTGTGAATGTTTGACTCCAGTCTGGCTTATGGCAGCATGAATACCCTCTGTGAAAATGCTCCTGTCATAGAGATGCAGTGGAGGCCCTAATAGTCACTCGATTACAGGAGGATGATGACGATACGCAGTGAGCACACTCCATAGAACTTCCCATTGCCTCTGAGAACATGTGACTCCTGTCTGGCCGAGGGCAGCTCGTTTACACTCTTTGATCAGAGTCATATGATAGAGACACAGCCATGAAACTTTAGAAGTGTCTGCTCCTTTGTCTGCCTTCAGTGCCTGATCCCTTCAGGAGCACAGCGTCACTGGTCACAGATGCTGAAGGGATGGGGGCCAGCCCCACCTTAAAGGTGCTAAGAGCACACAGAGAGAATGATGGAACTCTGTGGTGCCTGCTCACTACATTCTGGCAGCTATGACGAGCACCATCCAGGTGCAGGCATCAGTAATGTGTCCAGAGATGTGAGGCCGGATAATCACTTTGATCTGAAGGCTGCATAGAGCACAGGGAAGAGGCCCTGAACTGAGACATGTATCTTTATCTTGTGCAGAAAAGTTTCACATCTGAGTGACACGAACACTGCTCATCAGAACAAGGAGCAGGGAGACATTCTTAAGAGTTTACTGACAATAGTAAACATTACGTACAAGTGATTAACATCCATGCCCAGGCTGTGCAACTAATTCTTCTTAACTTTCCTAACCCTGCCGCTACGTCTTGTGGCCCCCCAACATCCACAAGGGAGCTGGATGCACCCTGCTGACTGGAACGCCACTTCCGTGAAGACCTTAGCGGGCATCCTCTGGAGGGCCGGGACCTGGAAAACCCCAGCCTATTTTCGGTTCCTGCTGTGTGGCAGTGACACCCTCCTCGGCCTGAGGAGCTGGAGCTGGAGCTGTTGAGGAAGAGGGATTTGGATGGGCTGGATACTCCCAGACTCACCTGGATGGATGGTCCGGAGTATGCCCCTGTGGATCCTCCTCCCTATGGGTGCTCGAGGGCCCCTGGCTGACTCCTTGAGGAGAAGCAGTAGATGGGGTGAGATCGAGTTGCCCAGCACCCCTCTCACGAATACATTGTTGGAGGCCAATTATGACATCAGCAATGGAGTTGAGACAGTGCAACAGTGCAGGACCAATGTCCTGGACCAAGGTCTCCATGGTGGCCACCACCCTACCAATGCTGACCTTGTTGCATTGGCATGGTGGTGCTATCACCTCAGAATGGGGCTGACAGACTCCTCCATCATGCCTTGCAATCTGAGGAGTGCAGCGGACATCCCTTCTTGATGTTCCTGAATTTGCCTTTGCAGCTCCAACAACTCAGCCATGACCAAGTCCAGAGGGTTGTCATCTGATTTGGACTCAGCAAATATATGGCCCAAAGCAGTCCTCCTGAGAGGTCCCTGCCGCTGCCTGCTGTGGATCAGACAGTGCGATGCGCTCACCAGATTGTGATTCTGAGGTTACTGTAAAGCTCAGTACCACCGGACTGTTTGTCTCTGCACTGGTGGAGGGTGTGGGTGAGCGCTGTGACAGGACTTCAAGGAGGGTACCTCCAGAATCCCCTTCAGATGTTTCTTCAGGGCTTGTTTGGAGGTCCTGGGTCATGGACTCTGTTGGCTGTTTGGCAGACATGCCTGCGAAAGCAAGGGGAGATAATTAGTACATGGCAGTGGCCTGTGAAAGAGAACACATCACTCATGACATGGTTGTCTGATGGATGTTGTAGTGTTGGACTCTCACTTGGTAGAGCACCACCGACCTCACCGTTGACACAGGACTGGTCCAGATCCTCACCGGCTAGCTGGATGGCTCTGCTTACAAAGTCTGTGAGGACCTTGATTTCAGGCATTTCTCAACTGGTCTGCGACCTTTCCCTATTGTTTTGTGCCAGCTTGTCCTGCATGAATAGAGATGGAGCGAGTGTAAGCAGGATGCCTGCCAGGGTAGATGACAAGTACACCTGGCCTGTGTGGGTGGTGAATGGTCCCATGGACGGGATGAGGACAATGAAAGTGAGTGTGAGAGAATGAATGGTGATGTCCCTTGAACTGGCAGTGAGTGAGGGTCCTGTGGATGTGTGCTGGGTTTGTGAGTGTATGAATTGAGAGTGATGAGAAGAGTAACTTACCCGGGCAGTCTTGGTTCAGACTCTACACATATCTCTAAGGATTGTTCAATATGATTGGATAAGGAGATATGCTGTTGCTTGTCCCAAGTCCCAGACCACTATAATGGGCAGCGGCTGTTATGCATTTCAAACTAATGTAACATCCAGTGCAAACATCCATTTTCTGGGTTTTTTTTGTTGGTTTAAATCAAAGATATGACAAATATCAAATACCTTGCAAAAAACCACACCCTTATCTTTTATCTCATAACAAATCAAACAATACATCTTTGCTCAGTAGGTCTGTCAGACCTGCTGAGTATTTCCAGCACTTTGTTTTTCTTTCATTTCAGACTCCCAGCATTTTGAGTGTTTTGCTTTTAATACATGTTTGCTGCATTATTTGCAAGAATTCTTTCATCCTCAGCTGAAGATTTTGTTCACCCATCTGAATCCAAATCACCCTAAAAATATGGTATTATTGGCCATAGTTTGGAATTGAATTGTTGCTGTAACTCAGAGACCATAAGGAAATAAGAAATGGCTCATTAAAGCATTTTGGCTGTTTTATAACATAGAAACAAAGGAGCATGACTCGGCCATTCAGCCTCCCAAACTGTTCCTCTATCTATTAGATCATGGCTGATCTGTTTCTCAAATCTATGTACCTGCCTTTGCTCAAAATGCCTTGATACCCCGTCTATCAAAATTATATCCATATTAGCCTTGAAAAAATTCTACTCACACAGCATCAACAGCCAGATTTCCACTACCTTTTCGGTGGAAAAGCACTCCATGGTTTCACTCTAAAATGGCCTAGCTCTGATTTTAATATTGATATCAAAATTGTTCTGGATTCTCCGTATTTACTCTAGTAAATTCCTATTAAGAATTTAAGTACCTCAATCCTATTGGATTGTTGTAAAAAGCCATCTGGTTGACTAATGACCTTGATATATGCTGTTCTTGCCAAGTCTAGACTATGTGTGACTCCAGACCCACAGCAAAAGACTCTTTACTGACCTCTGAAAGGGCCTAGCAAGCTATTCAGTTGTCTGGGGATGGGAAATAAATATTAACCTTGTCAATGATGTCCATACCCTGTAAATGAACAAAATATGTAGATCATCCCATTACCTCCAAATTCAAGAGAATACAAACTAAGTTCATGCAACTTGTTTTCATAATTTACCCATTTAATTTTGGATATCATTCTGATGAATCTGTGCTGCATCTGTCCCAAACTCAATACATCTTTCTTGAGATTAAATGCCTAAAGCAGAATGCAGTACCTCAAATGGGGTCTGACCAAGACAATAGCCAACTGAAGCATCACTTACTCACCTTTGTATTCCAACTGCCTTGAGAGAAATGGCATATACCATAGCCATTTCTGTTACTTTTTGTATCTGCACACAAACCTTTGCTTGATCTGTGCACATGATCACCCAAATATCTTTGCACCTCTCACATCCCTCAACCTTTATGCCATGGAATACTTCAAGCTATCTACAGTTACTATCACAACACTGAGCCCCATTTCCATTTAGTGCTTTGTTAAAGAAGTAACTGAATCTTTATTTGCACACACACACACACTTTTAGCAACAACTATTTGCAGAAGAGACAGTGTAAAGTTCTTTCTCCAAATTTCTTTTGGTAGCATGTCCAAGGTATTAAACTCGCATTGTACTCTATCTGCTATCAGTTTGCTGTAGTCAAGACATATTGTTGGGTAGCATTTTATGCTTTAACCTAAAGTTGACCTGACCATACTATGCCTAACATTGGTGTAATATGTCTTTAAGGAATAGCGGCATGCCCTGACTAGAGGGAAAATGTGTCATGTGATCTAGTCTCAGTTTCACATTGGCTATGTGAGCAGAGCACAGTACACACAGCTCTGCTGTTGATATCTTCAAGCTTTCTGCTGTTGTATAAATGTTGTTATATGTCTAGTCTAAATAAATGAACCCACAGCATGTTTACCCAATCCCTTACGAGTGATTGGTTCCTTTATATCATTATAAAAATACGACAAACATGGGAACACATGGGCTAACAATGACAAAAAAAGGTCATTCACATCCATCACCTTAATGCAACATAACATGCTGTATTATCTTAAAAACATATACAGTACATTTCAGAAGTCACTCTCCAACTCATTGCTTGATCAAGATGAATGTTATTGGGGTGTGCAATTCATCCTAATGCTTATTACACTGAGCATTCAGACAAACTGCTGAGGGCAGATTTGTTTAGTTGTCAGACAAAAGTCAGATGCTTAGGTTGATTCTATTGTGTCAACATTCATTTGAAATATTAGATTTATTGCTTTTTGAACTATAAAAGAGTTCCTGCCAAAATTTGGATCAATTGGAAATTCTGATCACTAAATGAATACTTTTTAATTCCAAATAGTGTATGGCTAAAACCGAATCACTGCTTCCCTACCCACCAATAGTTCCCTGCACACCTCAACTCAGTCGCTACATAGAAAGTAGCTGAAAAATTTAGAGACCAAGCCAATATTCTATTTGCAAAGACATGTTGCTTCCATTTAAAAAAAAATGATTTCCACACAGTAAACAAAAACATAACTGGGGAAACACTTTTACAGGGAATATGAGCTGGTTAAAAAAAGAAAGACACGTGGCGAGATGAAGCCTTTGAAATTATGTTTCCAACTTGACAGCTTCAATAACCATTTACAGTATAAATGGCCCATTTTCTGTGCCAGCCAGTACACTAAATTAGAGTTATATGCAAATTCCATTCATCGCACTAAATGGGCATTTGAGAAGATTTTTTCATATCTAGTGCCCAACATCATCATAAACTGTTTCTGAGCTGAAGCATATGCCACCGATTTCTGCTTAAATCTCTTCCACAAGACATATTTAATCTCAAATACTGTATTCTTTGATATATGTTTATAAGTAAATGCAAGGTTTAGTCAGGATTGTTTTTCAACCACATTGCTAGATATTTCAGCACTTTAGTAAACATATTCCAGTGAATTATGAAGCTTACCATAAAAAACTAACTGTCCTCTTGCAGTATTCTTTCCTCTTGAATTTTCAGCGGTGCATTCATATGTACCCGAGTCCTTCTGCTGGAAGTTTGGGATTTCAAGAACACCATATGTTTTATTCACTTTGACCTTGTCAGGAAATGAACTGCCAATTCTTCTCCAGCTAATAGTAGGGACCGGACTGAAATAGAATGGGTAGAAATAAATAATGAGTAGCAAATGGAGTACAACAATGATTCTTAGAATAAAAAAGAGAATTCCTCCTAATTGGTAGCCACACAAGTACCACAGAAGTAGGTATTTTGCACATGGATGACCAATGACAAAGTGAGCAGCATACTTCCTTCCTTGAATATAATTCAATAGTTATCAACTTCTGTTTTATAGATAAGATTATCATTTTATCATATTAATAGATTGCTCTCCTCAACTCCAAAAATATTCAGGCTTTGATGATTCTGTGAAGTAAGTTGTACAAAGAACTCCAACATTTGGATCAAATATCAGTACCGTGGCGTCAAACATGGTGTATAAAATTCCAAGTGTGTCTATGATTTACAAGGATGATTTTTTTCCTCTTCTAACTGATGTACTGTTATGCACCGAAGCAAGGTTTAGGACTTCTCTTTCTTTTGAAGTGCAATTGTATTTTTTATATCTCTCTCATGCTACCCACTTGTTATGTTATTCTATACCCAACATGGGTAGGATGATAAGGGATGTATTCTACTCCACAACTGCCATTGAAGGCACTCCACATTGACCCAAAGCAAGATTAAGGAATTAAATCAGTGCTCTTCTGTTAGAGCTACTGACATATCCGTGTGTGACATAGAAAGAATAAAAGATCCAACATGTCGCTAAAACATTTAAAAGCAATAATTCCAAAATAGCACTTATATGGTCCATTAATGCTATTCCAGTCTTTGTCAAGTATTGTATATACAAAAGATATTGCTATCAATCTGAGCAAACTGTTGATGATAAATATTGCCATTAGGTTCAGCACAGCACTTCTCATTACAATCCAAAAACTTACTTTCCCAGTGCAAAGCATTCCAGTTTTACTGTTGATCCTTTAGCTGCAAAAACTATTTCTGGGAAACGAACTTCAATCTTCGGTTCATATTCACCCATCACTCCTGTTAAAATACAAGAAAAGCATCTTCATTCTTCACTGATTCCTGAACACTTATTAAGCATAAGTTTTGTCCTTGCATGCATAGCAGCTTTTATGCATAATTAATTATAAGCACCAATGCCAGTGTTACATTCATTGCTTAATGATGCCTCCTCAATTGTTCAGTATATCACAAATAATTATCAAAAAGCCTAAAATTGAAATGTGAAACAGATTGTATCATTCAATTAAATATCAATGTAAGCATATAATTGCAGCCCATCTTTGAGCATAGTCAATTTAACAAGAGTTTCATTCAGTCTGCATTTTTTTTCAGCCTTTCTAGTAATTTCCCTCCATTTATATCATGATTTCCATGTCACAAGCTCACATAAGATTTTAAGGCATTTAAAATGCCAATTTGTGTTAACAGTTTCACCTTTCATTTTCAGAATGTGTGCATAAGAACATCAGTATTATCTGGAAAATATACTAGAGGCACCAATTACTTTTTAAAATGGCAATAGCAGAAAATGAGGTTGGGAGAATGAAGTGTTCAATCAGATGTAAAGGTTCCTAAGAGATGCTGAAAATCAGAACAAATTAAATTATCAAAACTGTAGCATTCCATATTTCTCTTCTCAAAAATTGCCCTTAAGCCACATTTGATGTGGTTAACTACATCATATATTTTTCTTTGTATGAATGATTCTTTTACAATTCTGGTCTCTCAGCCCTTGTATTCCATAGTTTCATTTTGTATAGAATTGTGTATTATTGTGAATATTGTCAGTCATGGAGCTGGATATTTAAAAAATAACACAACAGTGATTTTATTCATCATTTAAGGTTGTTGTTTTGGGTAAAGCTTGGTCAATTTTAGTACACTGATCCCTCACTAATCTTAAAGCTGTTGGCTTGGTGGAAACAAACCCAGCTCCTTAATCTCAGTGTCACCAGAAACTCAAGAAAATGTGCATCTCTTTTTATACCATATGGGATAAAGAAACTAGCTTTACACATAAAAACATGGTGAATTTGGCCCCTTAGATTGGCCTCTATGTACCTCGAGAATTGCTCTCTCAGCAAAATGCAAATTCAGGTGACTTATGTATAGACATCACTCTCCCAAAAGCAGAATACTGCAGATGCTAGAAATCTGAAATAAAAGCAGAAAATGCTGGAAGTGTTCAGCAGGTTGGGCAGCACCTTTGGAGAGAGAAAATGTTTCAGATGAATGGCCTTTAATCAAAATGAAAGGTCATGACAATCAGCACGAAATTTCATTGGCCTGAAACATTAACTCTGCTTCTTTTTCCTTATACACTGCCAAACCTGCTAAGCATTTCCAACATTTTCTGTTTTTATATCACTCTCCCAAAACTGGATTAAATTAGGAAAGCATCGTGTTCAAACCCTCATTTAATCAGAGGGAGAAAAAAGCTGGAATAGTTAAAAACTATGCAAAGAAAATATGGAAGCTTTAGGCCCATGTCCCTGCCAGAGTAAGTAACCTTTGTGCTATTAATGCCAGCAGAGGTTCTCTCTCAGTACCCCTGCTCTAACACAAGGGCTTCAATGGTTCATATAAATGTGGGTGTATAATACTGGATGAAAACCTGATATTTTTGTACACTTGATGTCTGGCCAAGCTCTGTTCATGTTCCCATCCAAAGCATATTACATTGTTTATGATTCCTGGTTTAAAATCCTGGATACCATTCCTTGCGACATTACGGGAGCACCTTCAACACAAAGACAGCAGCAATTCAAGAGGGCAGCCCATCTCAACCTTCTCTGAGCAACTGGGAATAGGGCATGAATACAGCCTTGTCTGTGTTGTCCACATCCAAGGAATATGTTTAAAAATGTACGGATTAATATGCCCCCAATTTTTTATTAAAAAGAAAACAAAGCATAAAAATAACCACATTGGAAAAATGCTATTCAAGCAAAAAGGCTAGATTTTTTGAGGAAAAATTCCATTATTAAGTAGTTTATAAATCAAATCAGATGCAAATGATATATATTTTAAACAATATTACTGTCTTTTTGATTCATAGGAATAAAGCATTTTTTTCCAAATGAGGAGCCTTTTCAGCACAACATTTACCTAATGCCACAGTCAAAGGGACCCTAATGATTTTTTTCAGACAAATTAAGCAATTTTTTTGTTCATCATTTACAGGATGTGGACTTCGCTGGCTGGGCCAGTATTTATTGCCCATCCTTAATTGACCTTGAGGAGGTAGTGGTGAGCTGCCTTCTTGAACCACTGCAGTTTCTTTGGTGTAGGTACACCTACAGTGCTGTTAGAGAGGGAATTTCAAGATTTCGACCCAGCGAGAGTGAAGGAATGGCAATATTCACGATGGTGAGTGTCTTGGAGGGGAACTTCCAGGTAGTGGTATTCACATCTATCTGCTGCCCTTGTATTTCTAGATGGTAGTGGTTGTGGGTTTGGAAGGTGCTGTCTAAGGAGCCTTGATGAGTTTCTGCAGCGCATCTTGTAGAAGATACATGCTGTTGCTACTGTGCGTTGGTGATGGAGGGACTGAATGTTTGTGGAAGGGGCACCAATCAAGCGGGCTGTTTTGTCTTGGATGATGCCCAGCTTCTTGAGTGTTGTTGGAGCTGCACTCATCTGGGCCATTTGCTGGCATATTCCTTCAATGTTGCTAAGGTTTTTGAGGAATGTTGCTAGAAACGCTCTTATTGCTGAGGAATGAATTGTGCAGCTTTCTTTTGCGCCCTCTTCAAAATAAAAAGGACATCTGTAAAGGAACTACAATGAATGAAAACTTCTAAAAGAAAATCTATCAGTATCTACTTTTGAAAGGGATGTTTGCTCATGGGTGAAATCTAGACTAAAATTGAGCACCAAACATCTTGGTAGAGGCCTAGATACTCACGTATTAAATAAATTAAAACCTATTCACCACAGGTGGACCACATCAATGCATCATGACTAACAATTCTTTCAGTCTTAGGTAGCTCCTTTCACTGAATGACTTTGCTAGAAGGTTCACAGCAGCCATAATTTTTCAGTAATCATGACTAAATTATTTAACGGACGCATTTTGATCATTTTGTGCTTTTATATTGGATGCTGCTTACTCTGAACAAGAAATTAATATTTAAGTGTTATGATAATGATTAAACAATTCATGTTTGCTTCTCCAGTGACCATGTTAACTGCAGCACACAGCTCACCTGAGGTACCTCACCATTCATTATGCATTTTTCCTTCTTTTTGTGAGTTGTATGAAAATTGGGGGGTTGGAGGTGTGGGGGTGAGGTGCAGGCAGCAGGGTATGGTAGAATGGAATGCAATTGTATATGTTGTGACTCCGTTGTCAGTTTATGGTGACCTGTGAATCACACTTGCACACTTGTTGTGGGGTGACCGAGTTGGTACTTTAGATAGAGTAGTTCTGCAGACACGGTGGAACACACTCTGTTTATTTACAAGGTATTCAGCAGCTATACATGTGCTTTTCTACACTAAACTCTACTTACATACTTCTCCTGCTCACTTGCAGACCACTGACTTCCAACTGGCTACGAACTAACTACTAAGTTAACCCGCACAACTCCTGTATTGGTTATACAAGGTCACATGATCTCCCATTATTACATCCGGCTTAAAAGTATATTACACATTAAATAAAACCATAGTTACCACAGTGTACAAAGCATGTTATGCATCCATTGTATTTAAAACACAGTTATCAAGGTATTCAACAGAGACAAAATACAAATATTCAACACTGGGTTCATGTGCCAGATTTTTACACTCAGAGTTGCCCACATTGAGTGGTTAAGATAAAGAGAGGTGAAGCTTACCATCAGTGCGTAGTACTAAAGGGGTAGGTGGGCTCAGAACTCTTTTATTAATTACTGTGTTTTCTATTTCACAGATGTAAGAACCAACATCCGATACCTCCACTTTTGATATGTATAAGTTTCCAGTTTTTTGAGACACAAAGCGACGATTATCTTGTTCCACAAAGGTTGGAAATTGGTTAAATATCCAAGTATATTTCAGTTCTGAAAAACAGGTAATAGTTCAGCACATTAATTTATTTGCTTCACATGTCAGGCTGAGCCCTTCAAGAAATAAATTAGCATGCATATTTAAAGTGTAAAGAAAGAAGAAAACATTATTTTAGAGTACTTTGGTAAAAAAAAACAAGGACACAGTTTTCTATAACCAGCTTTTTAAATTTTCTCTTGTTGAAATAAAAAAAAGATTTACATTTATATGACCACTGAATGTCCCAAAGCACTTTATAGTCAATAAAGAACCATTGAATTGTAATCACTGTTCTAATGTACGAAACACAGTAGCCAATTTGCACACAGAAAGCTCCCATAAACAGCAATGTGGGGCAGGATCTTTAGGTCGGGGAGCAGGGGGCGGGGCCCGCTCACTGAGGTGGAAAATGATGCGGGATGATGTCGGGCGGAACTCCTGATGTCACCCCGCGTCATTTCCATTTTCAGGTCGGCAGGGGTGTAGCCGAATCAGCTGTGCGCCCGCCAACCTGTCAACGGACAATTGAGGCCATTGACAAAGTTATTAACCTCATTAATGGACCTGCCCCTCCAACCTTAGGGCTGGCGGGCAGGCCGGGAGCCCTAGTGGGCTTCAGAAAAAGCATAAAACCTCATCCATGGATGGGATGAGGCTTCAAGAGGCGGATGTCACACTGGGTGGGCCCTAATTGGTCTCCCGCATAAAATAGCGGTGTGCCCCTGCTCGGGGGTGCCAATCGGAAGTGCATTTGCCCACACCCGCTCCTGCTCTTCCACACCCCACCCCCCGCACCCCCCATGCCCCCACCCGACCCGAAGGGGGGAAAATTCTTCCCATGATATCAATCAGATAATCTGTTTATTTGATGTTGATTGAGTGATAGATTAATGGCCAGAACACTGTGGATAACTCACTGCTCCTCTTTGAAATAGTGCCATGCGATCTTTTATTTCCACCCAAGAGGGCAGCTTAATGTCTTACCTGAAAGATGGCACATTCAACAGCACAGTGCTCCATCAATACTACAGTGAAGTGCTACCAACTGAGCCATAACTGACATTTATCCGTATAATTTGTCACCGTAATGTTTTGAAGGACACTTGATATAAAGATGGAACATAAGAAATAGAAGACAGCAGAAGGCCCCTTGAGCCTGCTCTGTCATTTAATAAGATCATAGCTGATCCTCAAACTCAAGTCAAATTTTCATACTCCTTGATTTTCTTAAAGTCCAAAAATCTATCAATCTCAGCGTTGAATGTACTCAAAGGCTGAGCAGTCCTCTGAAATAGAGAATTCCAAAGATTCACAACCCCCTGACTGAAGAACTTTCTCCTCATCTCCATCTCAAATGTTTACACCCTTATCCTGAAACTACATCTCCTATTTCTAGATTGTCCATCCAGGAAAAACATTTTCTTAGCATCTACTATGTCTAGCCCTCTCAGAATCTTATACATTTCAATGAGATCACTTCTCATTCTTCTAAATTCCAGGGAATACAGGCCATTCTACTCAAGCTCACCTCATAGGACAATCCTCCTTTCAAGGATTAAATCTAGTAAACTTTTTTTGTACCCACTTTAAGGCAAGTATATCCTTCCTTAGGTATGGAGACCAAAACTGTACATTACTCCAGGTGTAATCTCACCGAAGTGCAGTACAATTGCAGCAACATTTCCCCACCCTTGTGCTCCAACCTCTTTGCAATAGAAACAAATATCCTTTTTCCCTTCTTAATTGCTTGTCGTGCCTGCATATTTCTGTGTTTAGTGCACAAGGACACTGAAATCCCTCTGAACTTGAACATTTGATAGTTCCCACCATTTAAAAAGTATTCCATTTCTCTATTCTTCTTGCCAAAGCAAATAAGTACCATATTTTCCCACACTATACTCCATCCACTCAGTTCTTGCCCACTCAATTAATTTGTCTGTATCCTTTTGCAGATGCTCTGTGTTCTCCTCACAGCTTACTTTCCCACCTAGCTTAGTATCATCAGCAAAGTTGGATATGTTACTCGATAAAATCGGTGTCCGGAAGGATAATTAACAATTGGTGGCTGTTTGATATCATGTGCTATGGAGGAGTAGTACACAAGTTCTTCCTGCAATTTTTCACACACCTGATCTAAAAGTGAAATGCAAAAACTGTGCATTTGGTACCTGCACTGTTGAACAAATACCTGTGTACAAATGGGCTGATTTTACCAGATAATGTGAGGTCAGTCAGTTTTATTTATTAGATTTCAAGCATGACTGTCAGAATTCACTTGAAACACTGGGGCTCAGTTGTCAGTAGGCCATAAGCGAAGGGCTGATCTTTTTCCCTTCTGTCTACCACCTTTTTGCCATGTGAGAAGTAGGGAGAGGCGGGGTGGGGAGAGGTGGAGTGGGGAGGGGTGGTGTGGCTCAGGGGACAACACAGTGGGGCACAGGACAGGAAGAGTTGAACAGCATGGGAGGCTGTTCATTTCTGGGGGAGAAGTACCAACTTATCTTTAAATTATACTGGAGGACTCCTCATCAGCACTTGTTGCATGGAAGATAGAACATGACTGAGGGAATCTAACTGTATAATGGAGCAGGGGCATCTAATTAATGTAGAAGTTGGGAGTTTGATGAATGTAGCAGTCGGATTATGCACAGGATCCTGGACCTTTTTATGCTTCTGCCCAAACTTCAAGCATGTTGCAGACCTCAAGACTCCTTGTTTGAATTTCCAGGGCACTGAAATTTGTATTGTTCAACAAATGGGTTTCCAAGAATTATTAATAGGTGTAAAGAACCATGCAGTTATAAATGCTTTCTTTCTTGCTCCATTGGATAAGGCATATGAGTGGTGGTTGTAATACTGAGAGAAAATCCAAACAGAGAAAGAAACATTCCTCAAGATAGGATAAAAATGTAAAAGACAATAAAAAAGAGAAAAAGTGCACCCATCAACCAGAACAGACTTGTTTCAGTTTAACCACATTATACTTTGTACAATATTCGCACAGGGGTGGGGAGAATTTAATTCCTCTGTGCATTATTTTAATACACTGGTGAACTGCTTTGCCAAAGCTCTGTCTGTATTTCACCCATCTTCAATAGGCTGATAATCAGGGAGAGATAAAAGTGGTGAAATTGGTCAATACTAGCAATGTGAAATAGAAATATTAAAACATAGAAAAATAGAAGCAGAAGTAGGTCATTTGGCCCTTCGAGCTTGCTCCGCCATTCAATATGATCATGGCTGATCCTCTATCTCAACATGATACTCCCACTCTCCCTATACCTCTTGATGCCTTTTGAGTCTAGAAATCTATCTATTTCCTTCTTAAATATATTCAGTGACTTGGCCTCCACAGCCCTCTGTGATAGAGAATTCCATAGGTTCACCACCCTCTAAGTGAAGGCCTTTCTCCTCATCTCAATTCTAAATGGCCCACCCCATATCCTGAGACTGAGCGCCCTTGTTTAAGACCCCCTTGAGCCAGAGGAAATATAATTCCTGCATCCAGTCTGTCCAGCCCTGTCAGAATTTTATACGTTTCAATGCGATTCCCTCTCATTCTTCTAAACTCCAGTGAATATGATAATCTTGCCATCCTAGGAATCAGTCTGGTGAATCTTCGCTGCACTCACTCTATGGCAAGTGTATCCTTTCTTAGATAAGGAGATTAAAACTACACACAATACTCCGGGTGTGGTATCATCCTGTACTCATGTCCTCTCGCAATGAAGGCCAGCATACCATTTGTCTTCTTAACTGCTTGCTGCACCTGCATGCTTGCTTTCAGTGATTGGTTTACAAGGACACCTTTGTAAATCAACATTTCCCAATCTATCACCATTTAAATAATACCCTTCCCTTCTGTTTTTTTCTACCAACGTGGATAACTTCACACTAATCCACGTTAAACTGCATCTGCCATGTCAACTTTTCTAAATCACCTTGAAGCCTCTTAGCATCCTCCTCACCACTCGCTTTCCCACCAAGTTTTGTGTTGTCAGCAAACTTGGAAATGTTACATTTGGTTCCCTCATCCAAATCATTGATATATGTTGGGAAGAATTTTCCCGTTGGCAAGCGGGGGCAGGGCTCACCTGCCGACGTGTAAAATGACGCGTGGTGACATCAGGCGTGCGTCCCGATGTCACCACGCGTTATTTAAATTTTCAGTTCGGCGGGTGCGCAGCCTATTAAGGCCACTTAAAACCTAATTAATTCTATTTAATGAGCTGCCCATCTAACCTTAAGGTTGGCGGGCAGGCGAAGAGCCCAGGCGGCCTTCACGTTTTTCATGAAACCTCATCCACAGGCGGGATGAGGTTTCATGAAGTGTTTTAAAATCTAATAAAAATTTATACATTTATTCTTTGACATGTCCAGCTCATGTGATAGTGTCACATGAGGGGACATGTTTTAAAAGTGTTAAAAACATTTCTTTAAAACTTTAGCACTGAAACAAATCTCCCTGAGGCACCTCCGTGCCTTGGGGAGATCTCTGTGCTCTTTTGTGTGCTTACGCAAAAGAGCACAGGGAAACTTTCAGGGAATTCCACCCTGCCCGAACAGGGAGCGCTCAGCGCTTCCGGGTGAGCATCATGCTGGGCGGGCCTTAATTGGCCTGCCCACGTAAAATGGTGGTGCGTGCCTGATTGGGGGCACAGGTCCTATCCCTGCCCCCTCCCCACACAACCCCCCCCCCCGCCGACAGAGGGAAATTTCTGTCAATAGTTGGGGCTCAAGCACTGATCTCTGCGGTACCCCACTCGTCGCTTCTGCCATTCTAAAAAAAGACCTCTTCATTCCTACTGTCTGTTTGCTGTCTGCTAATCAATTCTCAGTCCATGCCAATATATTACCCCCAATCCCATGTGCTTTAATTTTGCACACAAGCCTCTTATGTGGGACTTTATCAAAAGCTTTCTGAAAATCCAAATGTGCCACATCCACTGGTTCTCCCTGATCTAGTCTGGTAGTTACAATGTCAAAAAACTCCAGTAGGTTTGTTAAACATGGACTTGAAGCAAATCAGCAGCCTGTTATACATGGTGCCCAGGTATGATGGCGGGGCATAAACCAACCAGCCCGCCCCACCGCGTGCAATGTCGGGAAATCCCCAACTGCAAAATTAATGAGGCCGGGGTTGCTTGATGCAGCACAAAACGGTTTTGAGTTTCAAAAATGATTCTGTATTGCCAAGTCAATATGTACTAGACAGTGTGCAGTTGTTAAAGATTATGCTAGGCAGGTATTCTTGAGTTACACACATAAGGGGTGAGTTTTATTGTGCTAAAACCCACGCAGGTAAAAATATTCAAAATATTAAAAATGCACAAATATGTTCTGCTTCCCAGTAATGCATGCAAACATACACTCAAACACCAACCATGCAGGAAAATATACAACTTTACAGATGTTAAACTTGGCCAAGTTAAATTGCAGATGAAAAAAGAAAGGAAAGTCAATACAAATTCACTGATTGTATCCGGAGGCATTGGTTCTTCATCTGAGGCCATGACAGTTCAGAGTCATTGCTGACATGTCCCTTTCCTCTCCAAAAAACACTATTGCAGAAATCCAATGGCTTTTAGTGGACAGTCTCTGTTTACTGTTGGAATGTAGACACACTTTTTTTAACTCAGCAAATCAGGGTTTAAAGCTTAGATGGAAAACTGTAGAAAGGGGGGAGGTGGTATGAGAGTGAGAGAAAGGGTGAGAGACAGCATTCTCTCCAGTAGCTATAATATTTGTGCCAAATCCCAAATTCAAGCATCCAAAGGAACAACTGGATCACATGACCTCCCTCTATGTCGGTTGCATTTTCTAAAAGAAAGTTGATCAACTCATGTCTGGCACAGCTCATCCTAGTCATTGTGATAGCTGAGGTGATTAATTAACTCCCTGAATGGTTCAATCTTCCATCTGGATGAGACAGGAGCAAAGCTTTTCATACTTCCAGGGAGATCATGGTGTGTAAAACAAAAATAAAAATAAAAATACCTGGAAAAACTCAGCAGGTCTGGCAGCATCTACGGAGAGGAACACAGTTAACGTTTCGAGTCTGTATGACTCTTCAACAGAACTAAGTAACAATGGAAAAGAGGTGAAATATAAGCTGGTTTAAGGGGGGGAGGGGATGTGGGGGTGGGGGTGGGGATGTGACAAGTAGAGCTGGATAGAGTGCCAGTGATAAAAAGATGACATAGACAAAATGACAAAGAGGTGTTGAAGGTGGTGATATTATCTAAGGAATGTGCTAATTAAGGGTAGACAGCAGGACAAGCAAGGTACAGATAGCCCTGGTGGGGATGGGGTGAAGGAATCGAAATAGGCTAAAAGGTAGAGATAAAACAATGGATGGAAATACATTTAAAAATAATGGAAATAGGTGGGAAAAGAAAAAACTATATAAGTTATTGGGGAAAAAAGGGGGGATCAGAAAGGGGGTGGGGATGGAGTGGAGAGTTCATGATCTAAAATTGTTGAACTCAATATTCAGTCTGGAAGGCTGTAAAGTGCCTAGTCGGAAGATGAGGTGCTATTCCTCCAGTTGGCGTTGAGCTTCACTGGAGCAATGCAGCAGGCCAAGGTCAGACATGTGGGCATGAGAGCAGGGTGGAGTGTTGAAATGGCAAGCGACAGGGAGGTCTGGGTCATGTTTGCGGACAGACCGAAGGTGTTCTGCAAAGCGGTCACCCAGTCTGCGTTTGGTCTCCCCAATGTAGAGGAAACCACATTGGGAGCAATGAATGCAGTAGACTAAATTGAGGGAAATGCAAGTGAAATGCTGCTTCACTTCAAAGGAGTGTTTGGGCCCTTGGACGGTGAGGAGAGGGGAAGTAAAGGGGCAGGTGTTGCACCTTCTGCAGTTGCATGGGAAGGGGCCGTGGGAGGGGGTTGAGGTGTATGGGGTGATGGAGAAGTGAACCAGGGTGTCCCAGAGGGAACGATCCCTGCGGAATGCCACCGGGGGGGGGGCTGAAGGGAAGATGTGTTTGGTGGTGGCATCATGCTGGAGTTGGCGGAAATGGCGGAGGATGATCCTTTGAATACGGAGGCTGGTGGGGTGATAAGTGAGGACAAGGGGGACCCTATCATGGTTCTGGGAGGGAGAGGAAGATGTGAGGGTGGATGCACTGGCCCTCTATCCAGCTCTACTTGTCACACCCCTCCTTAAACCAGCTTATATTTCACCTCTTTTCTATTTTCACTTAGTTCTGTTGAAAAGTCATACGGACTCGAAACTTTAACTGTGTTCATCTCCACAGATGCTGCCAGACCTGCTGAGTTTTTCCAGGTATTTTTATTTTCATTTTTGTTTTGGTTTTCCAGCTTCCGCAGTTTTTTTGCTTTTTTCTTAGGTCATGATTTGTGTTGGATCCTCCAAAACCCTACGTCCCCATGAAATGCAACGTGGCTACATAGATGTAAATTGGCAGCCATTTTACATCAGTGTCTTTGTATTCTGATGAAATGTCTCTTTTTTTTTAAGTTTAATATGTGAAACCAGCTGATAAGATATCAAATGAATTCCATAAAGCAGATCTTCAGGACATTGTAAACTTCAGTTGAAAGGTGATTGGATGCAGAAAAAAAAAAATCAGCTATCAATTCAGTATGGGTTCGTCTTGAATTGCTGACATAGATCAGTTTCACCCCAAGTAGTTTTATTGGCAGGTCTTCCAGCAAATTAGCGATCAAGAAAGAAGTCAGATGACAGGACTTACACTGTCTGTGTACAGTGGTTAAAGGGACCATGAGGCAAATGAAAGTCAACCATCCAAGCAGGCTAGCACTGAGAAACCCACTCTTCCAAAACCCAGAGCCAGTCAACATCAGAAAGCTGACCAGAAAAGATCCACTAAAAGGAATTGTGCAGCATTTTTTAAAGATGACATTTATCCTGTTCTTCAGAAATGTTCTGCAGTTAACTTAATTAATGTGAGATTACATAGGTTTCTCTGCATTTGACTTATTGTTGGTAAAATCAATTCAGATCAAACCTCATCTCTCAATATCTCTGTCCACTAGAATGACAGGAGAAATGCATGTGAGGGCACATGTGAAAGACACAAAAAAAAAAATCACAAAATAACTTTAATGGGTCATAATTTGCTATAGCAGTGTTCCTAATGACAATTTGCTCTTGCATGTCAATTTTTTTTTTGCATATTTGCTTGCCAAGTTGCTGGCAGTGCATACTAATAATGTTGCAGTAAGAGACGGATCTGAGATCTGGGACCTGAGTGATCAGGACAAGTAAGTATGCATCTCCTTAACCAATCAAACTAAAGAATTATGAAATTGTTAGGACAAGGATGAAGAAGGCAGTGTAAATTAGAATGAGTGAATTCAATGCATTTTGGACATTGAAAGAGAAATAATAAGAGCAAAATAATTGATTTTCCTTCCCTCTTAATCCAAAGAGACAGAAAGGAAGTACTAAAAAAAATTTCAATTTATATGTTTAAATATCCACAAGTTAAATCTTAAATATTGATACTCAACATTTGTAAAAGCTAATTTTTAGAGCCAGAGAGGTGATCTGATAGTAATGAATGCTTACCAAATAATTAAAGAGGTGTTTATGAGAACATAACAACTAAGAGCAGGAGTAGGCAATTCAGCCCCTCAAGCCTGCCCCACCATTCATGACGATCATGGCTGATCTCATTTCAGCCTCAACTCCAATTTCCTGCCCTTTCCCCATAACCTTTCAGCCCATTACTAATTAAAAATCTGTCTATCTCCTCCTTAGATGTATTCAGCATCCCAGCATCCACTGCGCTCTGAGATAGTGAATTCCATAGATTCACGACCCTTTGAGAAAAGTAATTGCTCCTCATCTCTGATTTAAATCTACCACCCCTAGCCTAAAACTATGGCCTCTCATTCTAGAATACCCCACAAGGGGGAACATCTGCTCCATGTCTACTTTGTCTATCCCCTTTAGCATCTTATATTCCTCAATTAGATCTCTCATTCTTCTAAACTCTAGCGAGTATAGGCCTAAACTGCTCAATCTCTCCTCATAAGACAAGCCCCACATCTCTGGAATCAATCTAGTGAACCTCTTCTGAACTGCCTCCAATGCAACTACATCTTTCCTCAAGTAAGGGGACCAAAACTGTGCACAGTTCTCCAGGTGCGGACTCATCAATACCTTGTACAATTGCAACAACACTTCCCTATTTTTATACTCTATTCCTTTAGCAATAAATGCCAAAATTCCATTTGCCTTTGTTATTACCTGCTGTACCTGCATACCAGCTTTCAGCAATTCATGCAGAAGGACACCCAGATCGCTCTGCACTGAAGCATTCTGAAGGTTCTCTCCATTTAAATAATAAGTCGCCTTTTTATTCTTCCAACAAAAATGGATAACCTCACACTTATCCATGTTAAACTCCATCTGCCAAATTTTGGCCCATTCACCTAATCTGTCCATATAAGACATAGGAGCAGAAATTAGGCCATTCAGCCCATCGAGTCTGCTCTGCCATTCAATCATGGCTGATAAGTTTCTCAACCCCATTCTCCCGCCTTCTCCCCATAACTTTTGATCCCCTAACCAATCAAGAACCTATCTATCTCGGTCTTAAATACACTCAATGACCTGGCCTCCACAGCCTTCAGTGGCAATGAATTCCATAGATTCACCACTCTCTGGCTAAAGAAGTTTCTCCTCATCTCTGTTCTAAAAGGTCTTCCCTTTACTCTGAGGCTGTGCCCTCGGGTCCTAGTCTTTCCTACTAATAAAGAACAAAGAAAAGTACAGCACAGGAATAGGCCCTATGGCTCTCCAAGCCTGCGCTGATCATATTGCCCATCAACTAAAACATTTTGCACTTCCGGAGTCCATATCCATCAATTCCCATCCTATTCATGTATCTGTCAAGCTGCCTCTTAAACACTACTATCGTACCTGCTTCCACCACCTCCTCTGGCAGCGAATTCCAGACACTCACTACCCTCTGCATAAAAAACTTGCCCCGTACAACTCCTCTATAGTTTTCTCCTCTCACCTTAAATCTATGTCCCTAGTAATTGACTCCTCCACCCTGGAAAAAAGCTTCTGACTATCTACTCTGTCCATGCCACTCATAATTTTGTAAACTTCTATTAAGTTGCCCCTCAATCTCCGTCACTGTAGTGAGAACAATCTGAGTTTCTCCAACCTCTCCTCATAACTAACAACCTCCAGACCAGGCAGCATCCTGGTAAACCTCCTCTGCACCCTTTCCAATGCCTCCATAACCTTCTGGTAATGTGACGGCCAGAATTGCATGCAATATTCCAAGTGTGGCCTAACCAAGGTTCTATACAGCTGCAACATGACTTCCCAGCTTTTATACTCAGTACCCCTGCCAATGAAGGCAAGCATGCTATATGCCTTCCTGAGTACCTTATCCACCTGCATTGCCACTTTCAGTGACCCGTGGACCTGTACACCCAGATCCCTCTGCTCGTCAATGCATTTAAGTGTTCTGCCATTTACTGTATAATTCCTGCCTGTAATAGACCTTCCAAAATGTATTACTTCGCATTTACCTGGACTAAACTCCATCTGCCATTTCTCCGCCCAAGTGGAGAAATGGAAACATCTTCCCCACATCCACTCTATCCAGGCCTTTCAGTATTCTGTAAGTTTCAATCAGATCCCCCCTCATCCTTCTAAACTCCATCGAGTATAGACCCAGAGTCCTCAAACGTTCCTCAGATATTAAGCCTTTCATTCCTGGGATCATTCTCGTGAACCTCCTCTGGACCCTCTCCAGGGCCAGCACATCCTTCCTGAGATACAGGGCCCAAAGTTGCTCACAATATTCAAAATGTGGTCTGACTAGAGCCTTATAAAGCCTCAGCAGCACATCCCTGCTTTTATATTCTAGTCCTCTCAAAATAAATGCCAACATTGCATTTGCCTTCCTAACTACCAACTCAACCTGCAAGTTAACCTTAAGAGAATCCTGGACTAGGACTCCCAAGTCCCTTTGCACGCCAGATTTCTGAATTCTCTCCCCATTTAGAAAATAGTCTATGCTGCTATTCTTCCTACCAAAGTGCATGACCTCACACTATCCATTTGTAAATTTCTTATTTCTTCATTGCAACTTACTTTCCCAACTATCTTGGTGTCATCTGCTTGAAATGACAAGTGTTAAGTATCTGTGGCAAGTTTAGTTAGTATTTATTGTGCAAATAGTGCAGCAACATGCCATTCAATGAATTTCAATGATTAGTCAGACAGTGAGATTACTAATTTTATGAAGCTAACAGCAGTGCAGCACATCTCACGTGGCAGTTTATGGATATTGAAGTTTAACCTCACATCAGCCCCTCTCCTAAAGTCGCTATAATATTTGAGGAGAAATACATTGAAAGGAAAATTTGCTCCATTGCTTTATCCAAGGTTAATACCATCGTATCATTAGAGCTAGGGCAGCACAGGCACTGTTAATCGTGTATTAATCGTGTTTAATTGTATCCAGGTGATAGGCATTAACTGGAGAATACCTCAAGCAGGCTTGAAAGTTCTGTCGAAGGGTCATGAGGACTCGAAACGTCAACTCTTTTCTTCTCCGCCGATGCTGCCAGACCTGCTGAGTTTTTCCAGGTAATTCTGTTTTTGTTTTGAAACTTGTAACAGTTGCCTACTATAGGTATGGTATGCCTCCCAGTATCCACTAACTCTACAACATAGTAGATAAAAATCACACCATTGTTTCCTCAATCCTGCGTATTTTATAGAATATCTTTGGACAAGTAGCATGATGGAGGGCTGAATAAAATAAATTATCCCTCTAAAGGAATGCTCAATCCCTCCCAAATAGGATACATTTCATACTTATCACACAGGATCCACCATGGGAAAAAATCTAGTGCTTATCTAAGTTGTGGTTCTCAATAACAGGACCTCATGTTGCATGAAGCTGTAGTGCAATGCTGTGCTTAGTAATTAGGCTAGTCTTCTTTGTAATAAGTAAGATGGGAGAAGAAACATCAGTGAGGAAGAGTTACAATAGTGAGACACATTTGGAAATGTCTTTCTCTTGATGCTATGTGTATTTGTAACCCAATGCAGGAAAATTCCTATTCCTGGTTTCAAACGAACACTTCCAATTTCACCAGAAACACCAATCAGAGGAAGCTTTTCCACATTTGTTCACAACATTATTATTAGAGGAAGTTATACTCGCTGAAGAAATAAAAGCCAGGAGAAAGTAAGAAAGATGATTAAATGAAAAAAGAACACGTTTGAAAGCTAGGCAAGACAATGAAGAAAAAATTGTTTTCTTCAATGCACTGCAACAGGCAAGACAAAAACATTTGAGGAATGATCAATTTATATTACAGTACATTATTTCAAGACCAAACATCAGAAAATCCTAATTTTAAGAGGGCTAGGAGAGGAGCGGTCAAATAGGGCAATGTGAAGAGCAGAATGGAGCAGTCTGAAAGGGTGAGGCCAAGAGCAGAACACAGCAGTCAGGGAGGGCAAGGCCAAGAGCAGAGCAGTTAGAGAGCAAGGCCGAGGGTGGAATAGTGTTCCAAGAGGACCAGATGTCTTCAAGAGCAACTTAGCCAGTCCTACCCCTAGCTCATTGATTATATTCAAGCCTGAGTTTGACAGATTTTTGATCTACAAGGGAGTCAAGTGTTATGGGCAACAATGGGAGAGTGGAGTTAGGCCATAATCACATCAGTCATGATCTTATTGAATGGTGGAGCAAGCTCAAGGGGCCCATATCCTATTTCTTACGTACCTTCTTGTGTGCACAAGAAGGCCCATGGGTGAGTCTACAGGGAAGCATTTAAATTAATCAACCTATAACATTAACTCGATCAATTAATTAGTACAAAATATAAAAGTAAGCTAATTTGATAAAATGCAAACTTTATCTCATCGTATTTTATACATTGTACATTGGATAATTTATCATATAATTACAATCAATATACAATTAATGAACCAGATATCAGTGGATCTAATTCAGGTTTTCAGTACATGTGTAAATACACAAAACATCATAAATAGGGTTGGCTGCAAGTACAGATAGTCACATGGGAATATGATGTTGTGGCGATAACAAATACCTAGCTCAAGAAAGGGCAAACTGCATACCAAATATTCCTAGATATCAGGTGTTCAGGAAAGATAAGGAAGGAAATAAAGGCAGAAGTGTGACAGTATTGACTGAAGAGTATATTACAGTGCTGGAGAGACAAGAGCCCAGATCTTCCAGTTTCTAGATTGTTACAGACCGGACATACGACCCAAGATGCGCATCAGGACCCCACAGAAGTTGCAATACACTGACCTCCCTGGGAATTGCCCGAGAAGTTTGAACATCCAATGGGCAATTCCCTTGTTCCCTGGGACCCTCTGAATGTCTCCAACTAGAGTGGGAGATGTCGGACAGTTCCGATTACTTACCTGATTAGTTACCCAGGAAACGTTAGACAGTAAAATCCGAGTCTTACTCCTGGATAACTACAGGACTGACCTCTTAATCACTCATGCTGACTCCTCTTCCCTCGACCCCACAATACTGCCCTGGTCGACCTACTACCTCCCTGACCTTAGTACGCCCAGCATGTAGAGACAGAGCGTACTGTATCTAAGTTTGTTGATAATACCAAGCTAGGTAGAAAGTTAAGCTGTGGGGAGGACACAGAGAGACTGCAAAGAGATAAGTGAATGGGCAACAAGGTGGCAGATGGAGTATAATGTAGGGAAGTGTGAGATTCTTCACTTTGGCTGTAAGAATAGAAAAGCAGAATATGTTTTATAAGCATGATGTTCAAAGAAACAGGTGTGCTCATGCAAGGAAAGCAGAAAATTAATGTGTAGGTGCAACAAGCAATTAGGAAGGCAAATGGCATGTTGATCTTTATTACAAAGGGATTGGAGTACAAGAAGACTTGTCACTATGGTATAGGGTTTTTGTGAGACCATATTTGGAATACTGTGTGTAGTTTTGGTCTCCACATTTAAGAAAGGAGATACTTACATTGAAGATGGTACAGTGAAGGTTCACTAAATTGGTCCCTGGGATAAGGAGGCTGTCATGTGATGAAAAGCTGAGTAAACTGACCTTATATTTTCTGGAGTAGCGAAGAATGAGAGGTGATCTCATTGAAACCTACAAAATTCTGAGGGGCTTGATAGGGTGCATACTGAGAAATTGTTCCTTGTTGGGGAATCTAAAACAAAGGACACAGTCTCAGGACAAAATATCATTTAGGACCAAGGTGAGGAGTAATTTCTTCACTCAAAGGGTTGTGACTTTTTGGAATTCTCTACTGCAGAGAGTTGTGAATGCTCCATCATTATATATTTAAGGCTGCAATAGACAGGTCTTTGCTCTCTCAGAGAATTAAGTGATATGGGGAGCAGGTGGAAAAATGGAGTTGAAGCCCGAGATCAGCCATGACCATATTGAATGGTGGAGCAGGCTCAATGGGCTGTGTTCCTATTCCTGTGTTCTTGCGTTCACCCGATTATACCCCACCAAACCTGTCCTGACCACCACCTGACCCACCTATCACCTCAACCACCTGTCACCCTATGCTTCTGCTACCCCAACCACCAGCCACCTGCCACTCTATCCACTTACCTCACCCATCATACCCATTTATCCACTCACCCACCATTCATGAACATGCACCGATTCACTCATTCACTTGACATTCACACTGGACCTTTAAATGTTACCTTACAGTAACTAATGCCATAAAAGGGGGTATGTCTTGCCTGCCACCCCTCCCCCACACCAAGCAATGGAGTTCTCCAAGAGATGCTGCACTCTGTATTTCTAGAGAAGCTGGGTTCAGATGACCCAGCAAGAAATACGGAGCAATGTCTAGGCATGGAAAAGTTTGAGCGGAACGGCAATCCCTCTATGAATGCTGCCTCACGGAAGATCTAGGCCAAGGTGTTCCTTAGGGGTCAAGAATAGTATCCATTTGGTCAGCATTAAGAAAACAATAGAGGTGTCATTAAATTATTGGAATGTTTTCAATGGGCCACCATGATAATGTTGTGGAATTTAATTATCCTAACATGGGCAGGGGTAATAATAGTGCAAAAGACAGAAAGGGAGAAGAGTTTCTTAAGTGTTTTCAGAAGAACTTTATTTACCAGTACATTTCTAGCCCAATGATAAAAAAGGAATTGCTGGGCCTGCTTCTGTGGAATGAGATGGGTTAGGCGGATCAAAATGTCAGTGGAGGGACATTTAGGGAACAGTAATCGTGATATTATAAGGTTTAGATTAGCTATGGAAAAGGACAAGCAACAATCCAAAATAAAAGCAGGTCTGGCAGCATCGGTGGAGAAGAGCATAGTTGACGTTTCAAGTCCTCATGACCCTTCAACAGAACTAAGTAAAATTAGGAAAGGGGTGAAATATAAGCTGGTATAAGGGGGTGGGGAGGTTTGTTGGGACAAGCAGCCAGTGATAGGTGGAGATAACCAAAAGCTGTCACAAACAAAAGAACAAAGAGGTGTTGAAGGTGGTGATATTATCTAAGGAATGTGCTAATTAAGAGTAGAAGACAGAACAGATAAGGTACAAATAGCTCTAGTAGGGGTGGGGGAATACTAAAAGGTATAAATAAACAATGGGTGGAAATACATTTAAAAATAATGGAAATAGGTGGGAAAAGAAAAATCCATATAAATTATTGTAAAAAACAAAAAGGAGGGGGAAGAAACGGGAAGGGGGTGGGGATGGAGGAGAGAGTTCAAGATCAAAAATTGTTGAACTCAGTATTCAGCCCGGAAAGCTGTAAAGTGCCTAGTCGGAAGATGAGGTGCTGTTCCTCCAGTTTGTGTTGAGCTTCACTTGAAAAATGCAGCAAGCCAAGCACAGACATGTGGGCACGAGAGCAGATGCAGTGTTAAAATGGCAAGTGACAGGGAGGTTTGGGTCATTCTTGCGGACAGACCGAAGGTGTTCTGCAAAGTGGTCACCCAGTCTGCATTTGGTCTCTCCAATGTAGAGGAAACCGCACTGGGAGCAACGAATGCATTATAGATTAAGTTGAGGGAAGTGTAAGTGAAATGCTGCTTCACTTGAAAAGGAGTGTTTGGGCCCTTGGACAGTGAGGACAGAGGAAGTGAAGGGACAGATGTTGCATCTTCTGCGTTTGCATGGGGAGGTGCCGTGGGAGGGGGTTGAGGAGTAGGGGGTGATGGAGGAGTGGACCAGGGTGTCACAGAGGGAATGATCCCTACGGAATGCCACTAGGGGGGATGAAGGGAAGATGTGTTTGGTGATGGCATCATGCTGGAGTTGGCGGAAATAGCGGAAGATGATCCTTTGAATGTGGAGGCTGGTGGGGTGATAAATGAGGACAAGGGGGACCCTATCATGTTTCTGGGAGGCAGGAGAAAGTGTGAGGGCAGATGCGCGGGAGATGGGCCAGACACGGTTGAGGGCCCAGCATCCGCAGTTTTTTGCTTTAATCCAAAATAAAATACTTAATTTCAGTGGGTTGAGAATGGATCAGTCCTAGCTAAATTGGAATGGAAGATCGGCAGGCAAAACGGATATGGAACAATGGGCTGTCTTTAAACAGAAAATGGTTACACTTTCATCATGAGGAAAGTTACGACAAACGAAGTCATAGCTCCATGGAAGATAGAGATAGCGAGTGAGATAGAATCCAAAGTGAAGCAGAGAAAGAGGGTGGATGCCACATGTCAGGTTGATAATACAAGTGATACCAGGCTGAACATAGAACGTTCAGAGGGAAAATTAAATAGGAAATAATGGCAGAAAACAAAGAGGTAATTCATAAGGGAATTGGATAAGGACCCGAAGGGAAAAACTTTGCATCAATGTGGAAAGGATGGGGGTTGGCAAAGGGTGGGGCTAGCCTAGTTGCTCTTGAAGAGAGCTGGCATAGACCTGATGGGTTGAATGGCCTCCTGTGCTGTAAACATTCAAGGATTTTTTGATTTTTATAATCTTAAGGAATATTTTTAAGCAATCCGACATTTTTCCTTACATTTTGAGTGAATTTGACTTTTTCTTTTCAGTTTGCCTATATATATTGGGTCAGATTTTGCTGTAAAAATAGCGAGGCTATCAGTACTCACTTATTGAAGTATAGATTGGACAGCAACTTCTGGCGGCCACACATGCAAACATTCAATCAAAATTAGAAATTTGGAAGAAGTTGTCTGAGTTACTATGATTCACCAGAAGCTGCTATACAATGGAATCTTGCTGAGAGACTCACCATTGAAATGAATGGAGTGGTGTAAGTTTGCTGTGCTTAGGTGACAGGTACATACTAAACTCACTAGAAAAAGTTAGGGCTTGTCCATTCCGATGTAATTAAACTTCAACAGACCAGTAAGTCTTAATTCCTGCCAAAAAGCTTCTTTGGTGCTGAAAATAAACTTGCAAATATACAGCTGCATTCCTTCAGTTTTTAAATATTGTTGGAGATTTTTAAACAGGTGAAAATGCATTGTTTCATTTTTACTTTTTCTTTCTGTGTCTTTTATCTCTTTTTCTCTCTCAGTGCCATTGTTCTTTCCCACACTTCATTTTGCTTTCTGTGCCTGATTTTGACATGGAATTCAATATTCAAACTGATACTTGCTGGTTCAGAATCTGCACTACTCATTTGGTTAAGAAGATACACAATTTCTTTCCCAGATTTCAGATTCCCAGTAGAGGGCCCTACATTCTTTTGGCTCTCTAAATTACAGCGAGTTCCAGTGTAACATACCATAGAAAGCCTATGGGCAAGAGAAGACAAAACTCTGGCCGTATTTTAAGTTCTACAGGTTAATTGGCACGGCAGCAATGAAATTTGCCAGAAACTCCTATGTAGATCCAGATGAACTCCACACAGAGAGGAATTTCAAAGATAAAAACAAAAAAACTGCGGATGCTGGAAATCCAAAACAAAAACAGAATTACCTGGAAAAACTCAGCAGGTCTGGCAGCACCGGCGGAGAAGAAAAGAGTTGACGTTTCGAGTCCTCATGACCCTTCTGTCAGCTCTTTTCTTCTCCGCCGATGCTGCCAGACCTGCTGAGTTTTTCCAGGTAATTCTGTTTTTGTTGAGGAATTTCAAAGCTCTGTCAGGCTTTTTCGCAAAGTGAAAATGGATAGCTCAAAAAAGAAACCTTAGATCATTTGGACCAATGAATTAATTGTCAGGTGTTTGATATGGTTAAATTGAAATGGTGGACCTTTAGCTCAATGCGTTGCCTGACATTGCTTCAAATTCAGCAGTAAAAGAAGATGAGTTGTACAATACATGTTGCAAATAATTGAGATTGTGAGCCTAGGCCACAGAGAGTGAGCCTTTTGAGTGTCATAAAGGCCTGTTACTATGCAACTCGGATTACCGTGAATTTCACGAAAGAAACTAAGCAGTGAAGTGGAAATTACCATTATGATAATTGATTAGCAAGTTGAGGTTGAAGAATGTAAAGCTTATTAGATGTGCATTTTATGGAAATTACTAAAAGTCTTAAAAGACGAGTGTTCAAAAGGAACATTTTCTCACAGTCCGCAGCACTTGCGTCTTCAAAGAGGCAATTTGTTGATTTTGCAGTGTAGTTAATTGACTAATCAATATTTCAGTGAAAATGTATCAGTTTCACAGAACAGATTTAAAAATAAAACAAATGCAGCATGGACAAGAAATGCAAATTCTTTGAGAATATCTCAGCTCCACAGTGTTTTCCCTCTAACCTGTTCATTTGTCATGTTATACAGAAATTAAATGCGCTTTTTGAAAATTTATGGAAGGGTGGATCAAAGTCGTTAAATCAAATGTGCTCTGCATTATGAATAGAATTTCTGAAGTAAATGAATTTGTACTTCTACTCTCAACCTTGTTATATTTTCTTCTTTTCTGATGCCCCTTCGTCCCAGAAGGGAAAAAAAACAATAAAACTTGGAAATGACTGGTACTGGTCTGAACTAGAGCTTTATTTCAAGGTATACAAGACTAGTTTGGACTGGTACCAGTCATTTCCAAGTTTTACTGTCAATCAACTGCCTACAACATTCATGATAGCTCTTTTCACAAATTCTCATTTACCATCCACAAGGATGTGCAAGCAACCTACTGTCAGACTTCTGTTGATGCAGCATTATAACCAGCTGATAAGTGTTTAAGGCCTGAGCTGAGTGATCCTCCAATATTTCTTTTAATCCCTGTAGCGACTTGATGTACCGGACAGGTTTCAACAAGAAATAGATAAACTTCATTACAGAGAGCTTTTCAGATGCTACATCCTTGAACCAAGCCCTGGACAAGGACCCCCCCACCCCCAAATTAACTACATTTAGGGCTCATTAGTCGGAGCCTCCAAGAACAATCATGTGACCCTTGATAGACAGTAGGAGAGACTATAACTTCAGTTACTACATTTCCTCCCCCTTTAGTATTTTTACGAATTCTGTTTACAGAGAACATTTTAATATCCAACAACATACACAGATATACAACTCATGTGATTAAAGGTTAAGTCTCTGAGGTGCTTTCCTTATTCAGCTAGAGTGGCATAGTGCTACCACTTGAGGTTCTTCCCCAAGATCGGCATGATCAGGACCTGCAGCACCCAAAACATCGTTAGAAAATGGCAGTTCAGGGTTTGGCAACTCTACAGAGACATCGGGCACGTCTGTTCTAGGTCAATCTGTCACCTCAGGGATTAATGGTTCGACATTAATCACAGGCAGAATAGCTAGTTGTTGGAATGTCTGTCTATCCAAAGATGGTCCACATATTTTCACAAACAATTTGGTCTTCACTTCCACCTGGAAGGACAAGGGACATGTTTCTGAGACAATTGTTCCAGGAACCCAACTAGGTCCACTTCCAAATTTCTGCACGAAAACTGTGTCTCCTATAGTGAATCTGCAAGCTTTGCTATGAATATCATGATTCAATTTTTGATTACTCTGATTCTTCTCTACCTTCCCCTCTAAGTTTGGGCACATCAGACTTAACCTTGTACATAGGCGGCGTTTCATCAATAATTTACTCGGCATTGAATCCGTAGTTGAATGAGGCATCATATGATAGCTGAGAAGGAAGCGGGAAAGTTGAGTCTCTAGAGTACATTCTGATAACCTCTTCATTCCAGGTTTGAAGATTTGCATAGCTCTCTCTCAGCTAAACCATTTGATTTGGGATGATGTGGTGATGTTTTAACATATCTGATCCCATTTAAACTCATGATCTCCGAAACTCTGTACTGGTAGATTGTACAGTTATCAGAAATGATGACCTTGGTAAGCCCTAAAATTATGATGCAGCTTTCTCATCGTTACGCTTGATGTCAGTGATCTGACATCATACACATCCAGCCATCTAGAATGCACATCTATGCCCAATAAAATGCCTAATAAAAACATGGTACCAAAGAATGGTCCTACATAATCAATATGCAGTCTAACCCAGGGTCGACCAGGCCACTCCCAAGAATGCAGCGGAGTTGAAATAGGCAACTTCTGTTGTTGCTGGCAATGGAGACAGTGCTTGATCATTCTTTCAATGTCACTGTCTATGCCTGGCCACCAGACACAGCTTTGCACAAGCATTTTCGATATGCCTAGATGTGCACTATGAAGCTCTGTCAAGAGTGGTTCTTTTCCTTGTGAAGGGATGACAACTCTTGATCCCCACAACAAGGTTCCATCTTAACTCTTTTTTGGGCATGGAATGGTCTCATCTCTTCAGACATAGTGAATTTGACCACCCTTGCAAAACAAGGTCTCTGACTTGTGACAAAATTGGATCTCTGTTCATCCAATTTCTGAATTCCTTCGCGCACAGAGCCAAAAAAATCCAAGAAATTCAATACAAACACAATTTCTTGTGGCACTGGAGTGTGTACACTGCTATCTGGTAACGGGAGATGACTGAGTGCATCCGCATTTGCAATATGCAAGCATAAAGTGCATAAAGGTACATGCATGTAAAGATAATATCAAAGCCCAACACTGAATTCTTGCTGATGCTATTGGCAGAATGGCCTTATCCTCACCGAATAAACCCATTAATGGTTTTGGTCCAACACAATGGTGAAATGTTGTCCATGCAGAAACTGGTGAAATTGGGGCTGTCAGGCTGTGGATGAGATTGTGTGTCTTGCTACCACATACACTCAGAAGGATTGCTTTTTGCTTTCCCTCCGCAGTAATTTTGTTTGCTATGAAATAAAACCAAGGCACTCTAATCTGGATCCAGTCTTCCAGAATTGAGTTGTAAGGATTTGATTCTGCTGAAGAGTGGCATGACTGGTGAGTATTCTTTTTTCTTAAGATTCGGTGCACTCACGTTAATAAGAGGTGTAGCATCAGAGCAATTTTACCCTCATTGTCAAATGTAATGACTTGACGTACCAGACAGATTTCAACAAGAAACAGATAAACTTTATTACAGAGAGCTTTTCAGATTCTACATGCTTGAACCAGGTCCTGGACAAGAAGCCCTGCCCCCTCCCCCTCCCCCGGATTACCTGCACTTAGTACTCATTGGTTGGAGCCTCCAAGAACAATCACGTGATCCCTGATAGACAGTAGGAGAGGCTATACCTTCAATTACTGCAATACCGAATGGAAGCATCACTACTTTTTTCACTGTGTTCTCATCATAAGCAGAGGGTAGTGGGTGTCTGGAATTCGCTGCCCAAGTTGGTGGTACAGGCAGAAACTCTAAACTCTTTTAAAAAGTACCTGGATCTGCACCTTAAGTGCTGTAAGCTGCAGGGCTATGGTCCGGGAGCAGGAAGGTGGGATTAGAAAGGGCACCTGGGAGTTCTTGGGCTGGCATGGACAAGATGGGCCAAATGTGCTGTAACTTTTCTATGGTTCTATGGTTCATAGCTCATGCTTCGGGAATTTACAGCAATGAATCTGCTTCTCACAACTCTGTTCCACAATAGACAGCCAATCATTGTATCGATGAATTGACTGTTCTTGATGGTACTTTCTGAATATTGATATAGACAAGTGTTTGTAATCAAGCTGAAGGTATAGCTGCAATAGCCATGCCACACATGTAAGAATGTGGGGCCTGCTTGCCCGAAGGAAAAAAACAATAAAAACTAGGAAATAAGAATACTGGTCTGAACTGTTTCTTTCCTTCTGGGTTCTCATAAGTTAACATAAAAAGAACTTATGCAGACTCAAAAGGATTTTGGTCTCTTCACGGCCCAGTCTGGATCAGGAAACTGTGTGGTAAAGAGAAAGAGGAGCAAAATTTGATCCTGTGCACTTAGTACTTTTTCCAGGATCTTTAAACTTGTTGTGATGGGGTGTGGGATGTGAGGTGATGGGAAAAATGATGAGGGGTGCATAGTGGTAGATTCTAGCATGTGGCATTCCATCTGGAACAATGCAGAAGTCTCATACATATGTTTGTAGCTTGGGGTTGAATAATATCATCATGGAATTGATATCATTCATCAACCCTTCTAACTGTATTTTGCAATATAGATGACAACATTTAAATAGTCAAGTTACAAAGCATTAATGCATAACAAAACATTTGTCACCAGGGTCTGGGGTTTGAATATGGTGCCTCAAAATAAACAATAAGAATAAAAGCAAAATACTGCGGATGTTGGAAATCTAAAACAAAAACAAAAATATCTGGAAAAACTCATCAGGTCTGACAGCATCTGTGGAGAAGGACACAGTTGACGTTTCGAGTCTGGATGACCCTTCATCAGAACTAAGACATATAGAAATGAGATGAAATATAAGGAGGAAGAAGGGGGTGGGACAGGAGAGCTCGATAGAGGGCCAGTGATAGGTGGAGGCCAAGAAGAGACTGCCAAAGATGTCATAGACAAAAGGTCAAAGGAGTGTTGACGGTGGTGGTATTATCTAAAAGATGTGCTAATGGGGACATTGAGGGTAGCAAACAGGACAAGCTAGTGGCAGATGACCCTAGTGCGGGTGGAAGAATCTTCTGTTACCTAAAGACTATGAACTCATTTACATTTTTTGTAGTAGGGAGGTGTTGGGGAGGGGGAGATTCAGACCAACTGTTTTATCAGAGGAATTGGGTAAGGTTTTGCAATTTGCGATTTTGCTGTGATCTGAAAACAAATAAGATGGCTCAAGTAGCCCTGCACAAATCTCTTTTGTACACATGTTCAAGAGCTGGGGAAGGGTGGCAGCATTGGCATAAGTGGCAGCTCAGTAGAGGAAGAGATCACACACTAGTACTGCTGCAGAGGACATGAATGCTGACTGAGGGCCCAGGCTACTAAAGAAGGCTGATGGACATATGCCAAGAAATGCAAGGTGCATGAAGCAGCTTGTCAGCAAGCTTATGCATGATGGCTCAGAGCATGGAGGAGTCCATCTCCAACTTGTGTTGAGACTTTGTATAGAGTATGTAAACCAATCCATCAGTTGAGGGTATGTAGTCACCTCCTTGAACACAACAGTGATGCCCATCATGATATCACCTCTGTTGACAGTTTCCATTGCAGATCAGACACTCAAATCTTGTTAAACTTTCTGTTGTTTTGCTTTGAGCGAAACAGGAAATTTCCTCATTAAGAGGAGGCAAAACAGAGCTTAACTGAATTTAAAGCTAAGGTCAAGCTTGATGCATGACTTTGTAACGCTGAGTTAATACTGCATCTGTTATATAACAGAGAATAGACAGTCAATTGATGCAGTCAGTGCCAGCTTAAAAGAGAGATGAAAGGCAGCAAATTCATTTATAAAATATGTATGAGAGAGAGATGCAACAGAGTGTGAGATTTGTGGAATCTATGTTCAAGCAAGCTGTCCTGCTGTTTGGTAAAGGAGACATCTAATCCTGTGGTTTGTTTCTATGTCAATCTGTCACCTTAACTGATTTTAGGTATGCGTCATTTATCAGGAGAAAATTACATATAGCTCTTTCCCAAGTTAGCTTACTATCATTATTTTGGATATTCCTCCAATCAGGCCATTAAGAAAGACATGTGGTTGTACAAGGTGAGTCAGAGATGCTTTCAGCAAAGCATAATGAGGACATTGTGACAGAAGTAAATGTAACTTACAGGAAGTGTGCATCATATTTCAAACTTTCAATTTGTTCTTCACAGATAGTCCATGCTGTTCACAGTGAGTCAGGGTATACATTAAGCTATATACATTTTTTAATTAATGATAAGACAGTAGGAACTGTAGAGGAGCAAAGGGATTTAGGTATCCATGTTGTTATAAAACCGTGTTTTATGTCTTAAAAAAATGACTTATTGAGTGGGCTGAAGCCACAAAATAAGCTTTAAAAAGACTCAAGTGACCTCAACAGCAGGCCTCAAAATCATCATCTACATAACTACACCTTACAATTTATAAAGCTATCAGAGCAGAGTCGGGCTGTGTGGACGTAGCTCACCAAGGACAAAAGCTTAAATGAGTGTGAGTTGACACCTCTTGAACTACACAAAGACATTCAGACCTAATCTAATTATTCAGGTGGGTGAGGACTGAGACATTAAACTCAATCACTTTGGACAATGAACACTAGCTGAGAAGAGGAACCCACTGACCACTTTAAACAATAGACCTCAATCTGCTTGTGAGCATAAAAGCAAAATACTGTGGATGCTGGGAATCTGAAACACAAACAGAAAATGCTGGAAAAACTCAGCAGGTCTAACAGCATCTGTTAAATTTCTGTTTTTGCTTCTTTTGAGCATGTTAGGTAACTAGCAAGAGATGGAAGGTCATATGACAGCACACTAGGCCTTTTTATAAAGAGACACTGATTTCCAGGGTCAGAGACCAGAATGACCTTGAGTTGGTAACAGCGAGAAGAGAACTCGCAATCTCTTTCTTCCTCTTCAGCCATTCTGTAAACTTGTGCCTTGTCTGCATCTGACCAAACACTGCAGGCAGCTTCAACTTGAGCCAATCAGCTGCTGATTCCAGAGGAAAAGGCAGAGATCAACCATTAAGTCTTTAAATCGTCTCAAAGCAGAATCTGGTGAAAAAAAACACTAAACACAGTCCAAACCATCCAAAACATCAATCTACAGGATCTGTATATGATTGACTTTTTTTTAGAAGACTCTTAAACAATTTAATCTGCCTGTAGCTTGAGCGCCTGGCACATAGAGTTAACGTGGGACTGAGTACGTATTGCCAACACAGTGATGTAAGAGAACAAATAACCCACACCTAGGGGGTAACTTTCGTGTTGGACGGAGCCGTGTGTACAAATAAGCATGGAGATGGCTCCTAGCTTGAACCCTTTACTATATACGTGTGCTTGTAGTTAATAAATACATACAGTTGACCTACTAAAGACTATGAAGACTTCATTAAGACCTACCGACCGGTATTCAACACCCTGCAACTTGGTGGCCGTGAATGGAAAAACCCAAAATCTCTCAAAAATGCAGAGAAAATCTAAAATCCTGCAAGCCTAGGGAAACATTTGAAGAAGCATTCTGACCTAAAGGGAAGCTCAAGAAGCAGACATAGAGGAAAACCACCAGGGAAATTCTCCAAAGAAAGGCTCAGAAGCTGAAGGTGGATGTTTAAAATTCCTCAATGTAGCAAAAGGCACCCATGAGATTTCTTGCAAGTCTAGCTTCAAATCCAAGAGTGTAGGCCTAGCAGGGGTGAGCTAAAACTTTTGAATTCCAGGACACAGCAAATCCTAAGAAAGTTTTGAATAATTCAGTAGTCAGAAATTGCCATTTAAAAATCAGTCAAAAAAAAACAGATTCCTGAGTCTGTAGCATCTTAGCTCACTCCAAAAAGGGAAAAAAAATAATTTGGAAGAACTGCAGCTAAAGAATCAGCAAAGGCCTGGATTTGATGCTTTTGTGGCTCTAAAACACAGTGCTGGAATGCAGAAGTCTGCAGTCAGTCAATCCAAGCAGCCATTGTTTAAAATTCTTTTCATGGCTGAGTGCAAACATCATTGCAGCGGGAGCCCGCATAAGCCACGAGGTGCAGGTAAACAGTTGTCTTCAAATGAACAGCAGTGCCAACTTGAAATTCAGCAACTTCTTAAAAGTTGAACCTACACTTAAAAATCTTTTAACTCTTCCTGGTCGATTCGGACTTATCCAAGGCCCAGGTCAATCACGTATTCGGGGGCTTTGGAAAAAAAGATAAAGACAGAAGCTGAACAAGTTAACGGGCTGCTTTACTCGGTGGGCATGATAGCAGATGACATTATTGCTAGTCAAGGAATCAATGAATCATCTGCTAAATTTTAAGCAGTACTCAAATCATTTGATGTTTATGTTAACCTAAGAAGTAACAAAATCCTCGAAAGAAGTAAATTTAATAAGAAACAAAAACAAAAATTGCTGGAAAAACTCAGCTGGTCTGACAGCATGTGTGGAGAGGAAGACAGAGTTAACATTTTGAGTCCATGTGACTCTTCATTAAAACTAAAGAGAAATAGAAATGTGGTGAAATATAAGCTGTTTAAGGGGATTGGGACAGGTGGTGTGGCTCACAGCCAGGAGAACCTGCCGACTCATTAATTAATGATCTGCACAGGATGACTGAAGTCTATGGATATGGACACCTAAAATCTGAACTTATCAGGGATAGAATAGTTGTAGGAGTAGCGGACAATGTACTTGCAGCAGGTGAAGGAAGATCTTGAGCTTGTTAGGCAACCTGAACTCCCATGTGCAGCTCAGGTCCATTATAAGAGGAGAAAGTAAAATGTGGTACAGAGGAAATCCCACAGTCCAGTTAGATAAACAGCACAGAAAAGGACGCTCCGGGCCAAGGGAAGTAATACCTTAACCGACCAGTAGAGCAGCCATGCCAGCGCTGTGGAGCAATGCATCCCCACAGGCAAGATCAATGTTCTGCTATTTCAGCCCAATGCTTTCAATGGAACAGAATTGGACATTCCGGCAAACTGTGCAAGGCCAAAGCATTTAAATGCACAGGAGATTCAAAGGTGCTTCATGAGGTCGAGACTGCATACCAAGATGACACAAAGACATGTTTCTTGGGTGAGGTTAAAGATGCTGGATTTTCGTTTTGGAATGCACAAATTTCGGTTAAGGGCCAGCTCACAAATTATAAACTGGACATGGGAACCATGTTATGGTCCTGTCGGGCAAAGGACTATGGCTGGTGACCCAACAGCTGATGCCACCCATGACTCATCTATACGGAACAGGAGGCATAAAGCTCCCAGTGAAAGGCACCCTGTAGGCGACACTGAGGTACAAGGATAAAAGAATCCGAGAGACCCTGCTTATGGTTCACAGCCAGGACTGTTCACTACAAGCCGTAACGCCAGTGTCGAATTTAACCTTCTGCAAAAAATTGACAAAGGCAACCAACCAGGATCTGGCTCCAAGCTTAAAAGTGAGTTCCTGAAGGTCTTTACAGGACTGGGTTGACTGAAAATCGCATACAAGGTCACACTGAGGGAGAATGCTAAACCCGTGTACGTATTCATGGCACAAAAAATTCCCCACCCGTTCATGAAATAAATGCAGCAGTAGCTGGACAAAATGACAAACATGGGATTCATCTCCCCAGGCACTCAACAAACCACATGGTGTTCCAGGATGGTACCAGTCCCAAAACCAAATGGGTCCATCTGTATTTGCATCTACCTAACACAGCTCAATAAAGCCGTAGCCAGAGAAGTACATCCCATGTCCTGAGTGGATGATAGCCTGAGTAAATTCTCAGAGAGCACAGCATTTTCAAAGCTGGACGCCAACAGCAGCTTTTGGCAGCTTTCCCTTGATAAAGTGTCCAGGCTGCTAACCACATTCATTACCCACTTCAGCAGATTCTGGTGGTGCCAGAAATATTTCAAGGTATGATGTCGGCTATTTTGCGGGACCTACAGGGGGTAATTTGTCAAACGGATGATGTATTGGTTCATGGTACAATGGTGGAGGAACTTGGCCGGAGACTCACAGCAGCTCTATATTAGCTGCAGGAAGCAGGGCTGATGCTGAATTACGAAGGCGAGTTCTCCAAAATATCAATTCGGTTTCTGGGACACATCATCAGCAATAAAGGCATCACGGCGGACCCAGAGAAAACTAAAGCTATTATCAAGTTCCCCACCACATCCTCAATTCCAGAGCTCCAGCGATTTGGCACAGGTCACAGAATGTTTGGGGCATCTGCTTAAGAAAGACCAGGCATGGTGCTGGGACTCACATTAAGAGGAAGAATTTACTCGCATCAAGGCTATGCTGCTCTCCAGTGACATTCTGGCCAACTACGACCTATCCTGCCCACCACCTTAGCTGTGGATGCTTCGTTTACAGGCCTTGGAAGTCGCCAACTGGTGTACTACACTTCCAAAGGACTGTCAGACACTGAGACAAAGATGCCATCACAGGAAAGGAAGTTCTTGCAATCACATGGGCATGTGAGAAGTTTTCAGACTACAGTTGGGATTTTCTGGCCCCGCCCGCCACCGAGATCATCTGGTCACACCAAAAGTTAATGCACAAAGCTCCTACGGTGGGTTCCACCAAAACAGGGCCGGAAAATCCCAGCCTACGTCTTCGGCCCCAAGGCCAGAACCAAAACAGAGAATAAGCCACTAGTCTCATTATTGGATGTGAAGGAGCTGGAAAAGATGCCTTCCAGAATCCAGAGGTTCCACCTACGCCTCATGAGGTTCACTTACAAGATGGTATGCACCCAAGGTAAAAACCAGTGTTATGACACAGCAGTTGGTAAATGCTGAGTTAATTAAAATCTCAGAGGAAGCTTTAATCAACTGCCATAACCTATAATTCCAATTGGTATCTTTTGGATTGCAGCTCTGAATTCAGGAATAACAGCACCAGTTCTCGAGAGGTTTTTATATCAAACTAAATGAAACATTTATTATTTTACAACAAATTAAACACATACACATGGCTAGAAATTACTACTATCATAACTTTTAACAAATTCCCAAATTAATCTCCACTAAGGTAACAATAACCAATAGACTTAGCAGGCACCAGGCAAAGCATTTTCACTTTACAACTTCAAAATGAAGTTCCTTTCAATTTGTTCCTTTACAGACAGATGTAGGTTTACAGGCTTAGATCTTACATACCTCTGACTTGCACACACAAAACTCCTCTCTGTTGTCCCCAGCCTTCCCCTTTGAATGTAAATTCTTATTGGATCACCAGGCCCTTTGAACTCCTTTCATAGTGCCAATTTTATTAGTAATATAAACATTGCTTGGTGTCTCCTAGCTAGGTGCAAGATTTCACTCCCACTCTTGAATGCTCCATTCAACAAAATGCAAATGTTCCCCCTATCTACTGTTTATATATCAAACTACTATACATCAAAACACCCAGACTAACTGGCTTTAATCCAATTAATACACACAGAGACTAAACCTCTATTTAAAATAAAAAAATTTCCAATAACATTATATACATTAATATCGCTTCCTGACACCATACTATGGCAGATACAGTTTCCAGGGCCAAAATAGAATGACAATATCATCAAAGAGCTGGAAGCATGCCACCAATTAGTGTCATGAAGAGATATTAATGTCTACAATATTATTGGAAATTATTGTTAAATTGGAATTTTAGTTGGGTCTGTGTCTCTGTGTGTGTTTGTGTGTGTCTTAATTGGATTAAAGCTAGCTAGTCTGGGTGCTTTGATGTATAATAGTTTGAGATGTTAATTAGATAAACGTAAGGAGGAGAAGGCAAAGTAAATATTTGCATTTGTTGAATAAATCATTCAAAAGAATGGATAAGATCTTGCACCTTGCTGGGAGACTCCAAGCAATGTGTTTATTTCACTAATAAAATTACTGGGATGAAAGTATTATTGTTAGGCGGTGTAACATTACAAGCATGGTGATGAAATGGAAAATTTGCATTCAAGGGGGAAGCTAGCTATAAACAGAAAGGAGCTTGAATGTGTCAGTCAGAGGCATTTAAGATCTAACCTGCCTATACACCTAGGGACTGTGTCTGCAAAGGAACCAAATTGCAAGAACCTCACTTTGAATTCATAAGGTCAAATGTACTGTGCCTGGTGTCTGTTTGAAGTCTGTAGGTTACTGTTGCCTTGGTGAAGATTTACCTGGGAGTGATTAATTTGGGGATTTGTTTAAAAGTTATTATAGTAGTAATTTGTAGACATGTGTATGTGTTTAATTTGTTGTTAAATTAATAAATGTTTAATTTAGTTTTCTATTAAAAAAAGCTTTCAAGGCTTGGTGGTCGTATTCCTGAATTCAGAGCTGCATCTCAAACATACCAGTTGAAAATTTAGGTTATGACAGTTTTTCAAATTTCCCTCTGGGATTTAAACAACTTTTCTTTATTCATTCACGGGGTGTGGGCTTCGCTGGCTGGGCCAGCAATTATTGCCCATCCCTAGTTGCCCTTGAGAAGGTGGTGGTGAGCTGCCTTCTCGAACCACCGCAGTCATGTGGTGTAGGTACACCCACAGTGCTGTTAGGAAGGGAGTTCCAGGATTTTGACGCAGTGACAGTGAAGGAATGGTGATATATTTTGAAGTCTGGATAGTGAGTGACTTGGAGGGGAACTTCCAGGTGTTGGTGTTCCCATTTATCTGCTGCCCTTGTCCTTCTGGGTGGTAGTGGTTGTGGGTTTGGAAAGTATTGTCTGAGGAGACTTGGTGAGTTCCTGCAGTGCATCTTGTAGATGGTACACACTGCTGCTACTGTGCGTCGGTGGTGGAGGAAGTGAATGTTTGTGGATGTGGTGCCAATCAAACAGACTGCTTTATCCTGGACAGTGTCCAGCTTCTTCAGTGTTGTAGGAGCTGCAATCATCCAGGCAAGTGGGGAGTATTCCATCATATTCCTGACTTGTGCCTTGTAGATGGTGGACAGGCTTTGGGAAGTCAGGAGGTGAGTTATTCATTGCAGGATTCCTAGCCTCTGACCTGCTCTTGTAGCCACAGTATTTATATGGCCAGTCCAGTTCTGTTTCCATCAATGGTAGTCCCCAGGATGTTGATTGTGGGGAATTTAGTGATGGTAATGCCATTGAACATCAAGGGGTGATGGTTGGATTCTCACTTGCTGGAGGTGGTCATTGCCTGACACTTGTGTGGCGAGAATGTTACGTGCCACTTGTCAGCCCAAGCCTGGATATTGTTCAGGTCTTGCTGCCTTTGGACATGGACTGCTTCAGTATCTGAGGAGTCATGAATGGTGCTGAACATTGTGCAATAATCAGCGAAAATACCTTATGATGGAAGGAAGGTCATTGATGAAGCAGCTGAAGATGGTTGGGCCTAGGACACTACCCTGAGGAACTCAGCCTTTACCAAATGCTGTGTCATAATAATTGGCAAGGAGACACCTGCCAGTGACCACAAGTAAACTCCAACTGATTGGCCAGGAACAAATGCTTGTTGAGGTGTGTGCCTGCATCCTTCAAAAAAATACACCAGGGCCACCTAAGCATCACCAAGCGCAGGATATGGGCCCAAACCGCTATCTGGCGACCAGACATTTCCAGGGTAATTGAGGACACCACAGCAAACTGTCAGACGTATGTGCTGCACAGGCAGGACCAAAGTGAGTCCCTCAGTCCCCATACAGTTCCCTACCATTAATGGGAGAGTTTGGGTTTGTCTTCATCATTCCTTCTTGTGGTGGATTACTTTTCCAGGTGGGTTGAGGTGAAGCGACGATATACAATTACCACAGAGGCAGTAATTAAGGCACTGATTGAGTGTTCATGAACCATGGCATCCTGGATGAGATTGTGGGCGGAATCATTCCAGATTTGCACTAAGTGTTGCAGCGGGCGGGAAAAAGGACATTTTATCCGCTGACCGCAATGGCAGCTTCTCACAGTGTATCATCTCAATCCCACCTCATTACTCATGCCTTCCAGGGAAACACACCATTTCGATGGTGGCAGGCTCCGATTCACCCGTCATACCGTCGCCTCACTGCTTCATCACGCAGGGTGCCACATTTAAAGTGCAGCCACTTGCACATGTCTCAGTGCTTTCATCCAGGACTGCTGCAAAGAAGATGTGGACCGAAAGGCAAGAAGACTGCAGATCCTTGGATTATTGAAGCATCCCTCGAGTGCCTTTTGGGTGCCGTGGAGGCCCATTATGAGATCCACTACCCCTGCTCTGACCACAGGTGGGGCAGCAACATTACCACTCCAGCTTGGTAGGCAAGGACAGTGGTGAGCAGTACCAGTGCTGCACAGAAGAGGTTGGCCATCCAATGTATATAGAGGATGAATGATTGCATCTGTGCCGCCAGGGTAAAGCAACCATTTCATCACTCTAAACTCACACAATCAAGCCCATCTCACATTTACTGGCATCTCACTCACTGCCAGCTCAAGGGACATCACCATTTTCTCTCTCATGTACACCCTCACATCTCCATCTGGCCTCGTCTCCTCTGGAGACTGCCTCCTCAGCCCTCACACACCATGGGATACCTCCTTTCTAGTACAGATCTTACTCTGCAGTCTCTTCCCTTGCCTGAGGCTACTTCTCCCCCCTTCCCCAAGCAAGCCCTAGCCTTGCAGCCGTTGAGAAGCCACACCCTCCTTATGGCTGGTAGGTAGGTAGACGCCTGCCCATGAGCCCCCCCTAAAAGTGATATGGTGCTGTCTGTGAATCCTGGCACTGATGACCATGAGTGTTACCCGAAGCAAGGTAGGCAAACAAACCTCTAAGTCCCGAGTGAAGTGCAGCTTACCAGGTGCATGTTGCGTATGTACAGTTGTGAAGCACATCAGTGTGCAATCATGCCAACGTGGGCGGATGATCCAGCGTGGGTGATGATTCCTTGTAATAATATGCAGATTGATTACAACGAGGTTACCTACGTCCGACAGTGGGATATGTGCCCGCTATTGATGGACAGAGCAGACGATTGCAACCTGGTTTCGCAAAGTTGTAGAACCGATTTTTGGCCTTCTCGCCACATTGTCTGCTCACGCTGCTGAACACACCGGACGCTGGCAGGCACAGAAAATTCTGCCGTGTCCGATAACAGCCCACAATTTTCAAATGAGTACTTTGTGTACTTTGCCACCACATCTGGCTTCCACCACCATACCAGCTTCCTGAGGTTCGTACAGTCAAATAGGGAGGCCAAAATAGGGGTCCACCCTGTAAAAGCCCTCCTAAAAATGAAGACTTTCCCACAGTATTGCTAACCTACAGATCCACCCCATTACAATGCGGCCTAGCCCCATTCAAACTTTTGCTAGGTAGGAAACTCCGCAAAAAACTTCCAATCCTGCCGAAAAAGCTAAGATTGGTAACCAAGGATTACCAGGACATCTAAGCAAGTGAGCTGTCCTAAAGTCAGAAGCAGGCTTCCACCTACAACAAAAAGTACCGCACCAGACATTTGCCACAACTATGAAAAGATAACAAGGTCTGGATTAGAGATCTTTGGGAGAGAGGCTACTATCATCAGGAAAGATGATGATAAACCTCTGTCCGACTTGGTTGGCACCCCAGAAAGTACAGGCAAGAAAAACAGGAGTCTCCTCCTCATTCCTAGACTGCCCATTCTCACAGTATAGTGGAGAGATATTGGGGAAGATACCCAAATGCCAGAACAACTTCCCAATCACCTGAGTTTACCTGACTGAAGTCTCACTGAATATCTTTGAGTAGTTCTGAAGGTGGCATACACATGCATTTAAGCTTATTGCCCATAGTGGGCTACGTCCAGACAGCCTGACTCCGTTCTGGTAACTTTGCAAATTGTAAGGTACAGTTATGTAGATGTTTGGCATTCTGCAACCAGCTGTTTAGATCACTTGAGTCTTTTCAAAGCTTATTCAGTACTTCAGCCCACTCAATAAACAAAGTCATTTTTTGATACAAAACAGAGCTTTATATCATCTAACCACTAGGGTGAATGTAATGCTGCTGGCATTTCATTACAATTCTTTCTGATGGGTAAAAAGGAAAATAGACATACATTCACCCATGCATACAGAGTCAGTACAGTCTGAAATCGGTCTCCCACTGTCCACAGTTTTTGGGATGATTTTGTGCTGATTTAAACACTAGATAGCACATCTGCATTCACGTTATTTTTTTCTTACCATGTGACTAATTTTCAAGTGAAAGGGTTGCAATTGCAGGTTCCATCAAAATAGCTTTGCATTATGTGTTCTAAATTTCTCCACATATACTAAGGATTGTGACTTGTGTAGACTAAGGTTTCTCTATATCTATTGCTGACATATATTTCAAAGCGTTTGGGGCCAAGTAGCAGCCCAAGCATTTTCTTCTCGAAAGTGGAGTATCTCCTTTGGCATCTGTTCAAATTCTTTCAGAAATACCTAATTGGCCTTTCGATGTCTGATTCACCATCTTGGAGCAGAACTGTCCCTATCCCTATTACACGAGCATTGAATCCCACTCTAAAGGATTGGTTAGAGTTTGGATCTACCAGCACTGTTAGGATGGCTTTCAGTATCTTCAAAGCTGTTTGACACCTTTTGGATCACACCACCTTTGCTTTTTTCTGCACCAAGTCTATCAGCTAAAGTACTGAGGCTTGGAGCAAACTTGCGATAGAATCCACAAACACCCCAAAAATCACATTATTTTCCATTTAGTCATGAGGATGGGGAAATCACTCAATGCCTGTATTTTTACTGCCCTGGTCTTGACCCCCAACATGCCCTAGGTAGCTCCTTGAGTTTTTGCAAACTCACTCTTTGTGAGGTTTACCACTAGGTTAGCAGAACATAATCATTGGAATGGGGCTTCTACCTGGTCTGGATGGTCTCTCCAGGTATCGCTGTAACTCTTTTGAGTACAAACACGTTTCCATCTGTTCCTATTCAGATGAAATTACATTGTTTCATAATTTGCCATGGTGAGATTTGAACTCTTGATACTCTTTTGAGTAAACCTGTTTCCATCTGTTTCAGATGAAGTTACATTGTTTCATAGTTTGCCATTGTGAGATTTGAACTCTTGATCTTGGGGTTACAAACCCAGTACCATAACCACTTGGCTATTCAGGCCAAGCCCAAATATGGAACGCTTCACGAATTTGCGTGTCATCCTTGCGCAGGGGAAAAATCCACTTCCATCTGTTTCAGATGAAGTTACATTGTTTCATAGTTTTGCCATTGTGAGATTTGAACTCTTGATCTTGGGGTTACAAACCCAGTACCATAACCACTTGGCTATTTAGGCCAAGCTTCAGGTATCACTGTATACTAGCAGACCAGGTATATTACACAATTGGGCATGCCAGCCATTAACTGGATCATAAGCCTTTGGAAGGTGTCTGGTGCATTCCTTAACCCAAATGACATTACTCAGCACTGAAATAAACCATTTGGTGTGACAAATGCAGACATCTCTTTAGCACAGGTGGTTAGGGGAACTTGCCAGCATGCTTTTAATAAATCTATCCTTGTGATGTAAGTAGAGTTCCCTACTCTATCAATACACTCTTCCAGGCAAGGGTGGGTATGAGTTAGCTCTGGTCATTGCATTAACTTTTCTGTTGTCAATGTAGAGCCTTGTTGAGCCATCAGGCTTGGGTACTAGTATCACCACAGAGCTCCAGCTGCTATGGCTGGTCTCAATCAAGTAGTGCTCCAGCATGTATTTAGTTTTTTCCTGAGCTTGGGCCAATTTCTCAGCACCTAGATGATAGGGATTCTGTTTTATGGGAGGGGTCTCTCCCACATCTACATCATTTAGTGCTAGGGTCATGGAACCTGGCTTGTTTCTACATCCTTCTTTAAACACTGTGAGCACTTGGTTATGTCTCCTATCTGCTCTGTGTCTAAATAAGAGAGCCTGAGCCTGAATTTTAGCCTCGGGGTACGCCCGAAGTGGATATGGCCAGAAGCGGATGTAAAACCCTCTCCCGGCCGAGATTGCACTGTGAGCGCGATCTTATGCTGGCTCTCCAATTAATGGCCAGCCAGTGTGAAACATGTCCGGAGAAAGGCTCAGCACTGCTCATGGGGGTGGGAAGAGGGTGGGTGCCAACACCACCATGGGTGCTGGTGAGCACTTCCATTGAGCTCTCTGAAGGCCTCTAAATAATAAAAGAAAACACAAAAATACTGCAAAAAATGTCCATGCAGCACAATCAAGCACCTGAAAGCAAACCGCATTAAAAAACAGTCCCCAGATATTTATTTTAATTTTAAATCTGAATGGAGATTTCATCCTGCCCTTGGGTGAGGTTTCATCAAAAATGTAAAGCCCGCCTAGCCAATTGGTCCATCCACCAACCGTAAGGTTGGATCGGCCACGAAAAATTGCATTAATGAGCTTAATTGCCTGCTAAATTGTTGGTGGATGCTCTTCCCACTTTTTCGAGCACCCATCAAGGGAAGTATCGCGCTCCCCCAATGTCAGCTCACAGGATTTTACTCCCATTCGGGTTGGGCACACACCTGCCGTGGATGTAAAGTTCCAGCCCATGGTGCCTAGTCTTGCTAGCATTTCAATGTTGGCTAAGCGGATGGTAGGGGACTCAATTTGGGAAACGTCCAGGCTTCCTTCTCCTTCTAACTTGTCCTCACTGTTCCTTTTGCCCTCATCTTTCCACACTACTTGCATACCTTTAATTGTTCATCCCCTTCTCGGTGGTAATACTGCTTTAGCATGTTGACATGACACAACCTTTGATTTTTCTTATGGTCTGGGGTGTCAATTAAATAATTCACTTTGTCAATCCTTTTGTCTACACTGTATGGGCCGCTTAACCTGACTTTCAGTGGTTCACCTGTATGGGCAGTAACACCAAAACTTGATCTCCTGGCTTAAATGCCTTAGCTTTGGCATGCTTGTCTACCTGCCTTTTCAAGTTTTCTGTGAGTGTTTTTAGGTGTTCTTGAGCCACAGCACAGGCTCTCATGAGTTGCTCATGGAACACGGCTGCATAGCCTAATCAGGACCTTTCTTCCCTTTGCTCCAAAGATCTCTCCTTGATTAGTTTAAGAGGACCCCTCATCTTGTGTCCATAAACTAATTCAAAGGGACGAAAACTGGTGGATTCATTTGATGCATCCCTGGTAGAAAATAAGAGAAATCCTAGCCCTTTATCCCAGTCATGGGGTTACTCATATTACGCATATACACAGTATGCCCTGTTCATTGTCTTTAGGGTCTGGCAGTACCGTTCCAAAGCCCCCTGTGACTGTGGGTGATAGACTGAAGACTTGAGCTGTATTATGGCAAGACCTTTTGAAAAATACGAGACGTAAAATTGCTGTCCTGATCTGGTTGGTTCTCAGTAGTCAGTCGGTATCTGGTAAAGAATTGTTACCCCTCAACCCTTATATTGGCTGAGATTTTCCTCAGGGGAATGGCCTCTGGAAATTGGGTAGCCACATCCATGATGGTGAGAAGATATTGGTCAGGCTGGTCCCATAGCCCAGCAACATGCTGCTGAATGGTTCCCCAAAAGCTGGTTTGGGAAATAGTGGAGTAGGTTTTATTGCAAGTTGGGGTTTCCCCACAATCTTACACATGTAACAGATTTGCAGAAATCCACCACATCTTTGTGGAAGTGCTAGCTTTTGAGGCCTTTGGTATTTTTTGGATACCAGCATGTCCAGCCACTGGAATTTCATGGGCAGTCCTCAATATTTCTCCATAGTATCTCAGAGGAAGTACTACCTGGTGGACCACTGGCCACTCATAGACCTCCTCATCAGCCTGTGGTCAAAGACCATTGGGGAAGCTACCCACCATTACCTGGGAACAGGTCAGCACCCTCCACAGGTAAACTAGGGACAATCCCTAAAATGACCAGTCCTGAAATAAGGTCATACTACAAGTGCTCTTGATTTAAAGGTTCAGACATATACCTTCCTTCAACATCTTTCACTAACACTTTGTGTACTTTCAGGTGGGAAGGTCATGCCCTTTCCCAGAAGGATTGATTGTATGGCCCCTGTATCCCTAAGCAGGACTATGGGTTTATTTGCCTCATTTGATGGGTATTGGGTCACTTCCCCTTTAAAGACGAAATCCTTGTAACCTTCAGGAATTCTGTTGAATTCTGCTGCACTCAGTGTTACGTCTACAGGGGTTAACTGCCATGGTTAGAGCCACAGCCTGGATCCTTCAGGGCCCCTTGGCCTGCACTGGTCTTGTGAACCACAACAAAATCTGCAGGCTTCCCCTTCAATTTCCAGAACTAGCTCGGTGATGACCTGTTTTGTTAGAATGTAATTTATTGTAAAGGTAGGTTAATAGTGGGGCTTGGGTTAGTTTCTTGGTGTGTGTGTGCGACAGACAGCTGGTCTGGATGTTTTGATGTATCACAAGGGAAACAGTTTTGAAATGCTAAATACGTAAACATGGCGAAAATTTTAGAATATGAGGTGTAAAGAACATTTGCATTTTTAGATAAACCAGAGTCATGAATTTCAAAGAGATGGTAAGGTGTCACACCTAAACCAACAGAGGCTAAGCCAAACAGTGTGTTTATTTTTCCCAAAGATTACTGATAATGTGAGTAATATGAAATATTTATATGATGGGAGAAGTGAAGTTGCAAGCACATATTGGAACCAATGAAAAGGGAGAAACTTGGATAAAGGAGATGAGGCCCGGTATAAGGAAGAAGGAATTCTAAGATCGAACAAGTGTGAAAAGCCTCCAGCCTCTAAGTACCACACTACTACCTTCAGGAATCGAAGCTAGAGAATTCACTTTGAATATCACTATCTAGGGCATTGTGTGCTTTGCCTGGTCTGTTGAAATCTATGTGGTTTTACTGTTGCCTTAATGGAGGTGTAACTGGGAGCTAGATTAATTAGGGGATTTAGGCGGTTATCATAGTAGTAATTTGAGGACCTATGTATGTGCTTAAAATCATTTCTTTAATTAATAAATGTTTAATTTAGTTTTGTGTAATCCTTTACGACTTGGTGGACTTATTAATACTGAATTCAAGGCACACATGTTGAAATAAAAATACAAATTGCAAAACAGTTGTGGCAGCTGTTTCAAGTTTCCCTCTGGGATTTGAGCAGTGCAGCATTTACCATCCACTGTGCCATATCAGTCAACAACATAACTTTCTCCTTGTCTTTCATCATTGTTTCATTGTTGGCCAGGTCCATCTCTTGTGAAGCCTTAACTTTTTTCAGTTCTGTAATTGTGCTACTCATGGCTTCATTTTCTGCTTGCAGTTTGTAAAGTCCTATGGCTTTTCCTTTCAGTGCCTTCTCTTCTCCATTCAACTGTTTCTTGAGCTTTTCAGTCTGTTTCTTGTAGCTTTTATCTTTCTTCTAGAATATTGAACAATGTTGAGTCTTCTCTGCCAGCTGATACTTCAGTTTGGTCAGAGTGATGTTACATCATTTTGCTTCTCTGTAATTTTCCAGAGGAATGAACTTTGTCCTGAGGTGGCCCTGTAGCGTGTAAAGGTCTTTCAATGGGTTTTCCTTTTCTTTGCAAAGCTCACTTGCTTCATCTTGAGTTTAAGACAGTATTAATTTCTTCATGTTGCTGAATGGTTACACATTCTTTTTGCATTTGATTTTGGAGGACAATCAATTGTTCTTTCCTCCATTTATTTTCTTGTTGACATCACTCCAACTCACTCTGGGCTTCAGTGCATTATTTCATTGCTACTCAAAGTTCCAATGCAGCTTTACTGAAGTAATATTGAACATCGTCTGTAGTTCATGTTTTTCCATGGCTACATATTGATTCTTCAAGGAGTCCTTCAGAGTCACACCTTCTTTATGTGCCTTTTGTACCTGCTGTTTTCGCTGGCTGTACATCTAGTCGAGTTTCCTCAACTCCCGCTTTGAATTGCCAACTGTGGAACTGAGGGTCATTATCTCTTCCTGACACCTTTGTGTCATCTCTGAAATTTGTTTGTTCAGATCTTGAACAACTTGTCTTATTGAAGTCTTCAGTTTATTGTGCATTTTCAAAGGTATACAAAGCTTGAATCTTGCACTTTAAATCTTCCAGTTTAGCTCTGATGCAAACATTTTCCTGTTGAACAGCTTAATTTACTTTTTGCATGTTTTGCTTCTTTTGAGTTACCTTATGCTCTTGGGTATTCTGTTGCCGTCCCTCTGAGATCTTTTGTTGCCCTCTCTGAAGTCTTTTGTAGCCCTTGGGGAAATTGCCCTCAGGGCAGTTGCCCTCTCTCTGGAGTCTCTTGTTGCCCTCAGTGGAGTTGCCTTATTTCTGGGGCCTCTTCCAATTTTCTGTCCATGGCTGTTGGTTGTTCTTGTAGTGACAGCTTTAAATTGGATTGCCTCTTTAAGAGCTGTCAGTGCAGTAACCTTTTTTAAATACTTGGGCTGTCAGCAGCTGTTGGCTTTCTGTGCTGTGAGTTTCCTATGCTGTTTAAGGTTTTGGTGGGGACCATGGTGATCATGGCTGGGTTTTTTAAACAAAACTTTTTAAAACTTGTAAAACTGCAACAACTCTTTTCTGGGTGATTCTTTAGTTTTCTATTTATTCTGCAGGTCCTTTTTTCCTTTGAACTTTCTGCACTCTGTGAGACTTGGTGGGCTCTAGTTCTGACCAGGGCCCATTTCTTTTTATGTAACTTTCTTTACTGAGCAGCTTCTTCTTTACCCTGTCATTTTCCTTCTTAAACTTCGAACTCTGCCAGCCAATTTTTACAAGATTTTAAAAACACCTTTTTCTCCCTTACCTCTCTTTCAGCTGCCTTCTGGATGCTGAGCTATTGGGACTGCACCTATTCTAAAATGTAAATATAGCTACTTTTTTTTTTTGTATTTTTGCCAACCAAACTGTGTCACTCAGGGTCTTGTAAGTTTTGTCGTGTTTCTCACCCATCTTGTGATCTAAACAGCTTTTTTGCCCTGTGCCACTCAGGGGTCTTGCAACAAACTTCTACTCACTCTGATAGAATCCTCAACTTTTAAGTCTGTAGTGAAGCTTCTTCAGCTGTTTCTTCAAGTTTTCTCCTTAGGTCCATGTCTCTCTAGTTCAGCTTCAGCTGCTTGTAGTCTCTCATACTGTTCTGGGCTCATCACTTCAAATCCTGCCTTACATATCACTATGGATGCCATGTTGGATTATGGTACTCTGATGAGATATCTTGTAGAAGTCACCACTTTGAAAACCATGTTTTACAATGCTGATAGTGCTGATCTTTCACCGCTGCCAACCTTTAGTTATTTACAGATCCAAGGTATGGTCATGCATGGTACTGTTATCTCTGGCTGGTTCCAGAGTGTTCTCTCATGATTCCTCTCTCAGTGTCTATTACCATGTGACTCTATACATCATATTGTGGGCAGTGCTATTCACCAGTCCCACATTAATCCTTGCAGTGCCAAGAACCTTTACATTAAAATGACATGCAGGCACATATAAAATCACACCACAGGATGGACCCATCTGGATTCCTGCATTCAGCTTTGGACACTGAATGACAAGAAATCACAATTGGCTTTGGAGGGGGTGCACCACAAATTCACTAGAATTATACCAAGAGCTGCCTTCTCTCTCTGGAGTCTCTTGTTGCCCTTGTAGAGCTGCATAAACATGACTTGTACTCCCTTGAATTTAGATGGTTGGGGAAATTATATTTGTAGCAATTATTGTTAAGAAATATAGATAGTTTAAGCAAGTTATATTTATATTTGTAGGTGTTAGGATGTGTTTTAGCTTTAAAGTTTAAGTTTGATTTGTATTTCTGCATCTGTGTGTTAAGAAAAGGTTGAGTTTTAGTTTCACTTTAAAAGGTGCCTGCATTTCTAATGACAGTTTTATGACTGTTGTACCTAAGTTAAACAAACAAGAATAGAGAAACTGGGTTGTTGCCTAGCAACCGGGGTCCAGGAAGGCAGGTCCCTCCCACAAACACACCAAAACTAGAAATAGCAGTTTCAACTGGAAGTTGTTTGAGTTTAGTTGGTCTTGAAGACAGTTGCCAGGAGAGACTAGAGTAAAGAGGATAGATAGCTAGTCCCAAGCTAAAGAAAAGACCGCAAAAATCCAGGAGTGTGGAACAGGAGAATGTTCCAAGCAGACCTTCCAGAAAGGGAAGGACAGAAACCTGGAAAAGGTCCTGTTGAGTGAAATTAATAGTGAGGGGCAGAGAGAAAGGCTCCAAGCTTCAGACTGAAAGAGACAAAAGCTACAGAAAGCAGATTTAAAGCAAGAGCAACTTGCAAGAGGCAAAAAGGTCCAATGAGGCAACTGAAGGTCTGTAAATCTTTGCTATGGGCATGTGAAGCAATGGTGTGCTGTTGACAGCTGAGTCAGTGAGACAGAGTACACAGAAGAAAATTTGAATACATGTGGTGACCAAGGGGAGAGGAACATCAGAAAGAGAGCTTGAAACCCTGGAGGTGAAACCTTATGGAAGGCATCTGTGGTTTGAATTTTTCAGTCAGCATGCACGGGCGGTCCCAACACACTGGCGCGTAAAATGACGCACGATGACACTTGAAGTGTCATAATTTATAAAGCTATGGACCAAGAGCTGGCATGGATAGGTGGGCTGAATAGCCTCTTTCTGTGCTGTAAATTTCTATGATTATATGATAAGATCCAGTTTCGAACCACTTTCTAGGTAATGACACTTCTCCACAAAAGACTGGAGGCTAGGTCAATAGAATTTTTCAAGACTAACATCATGCTAGGGAATCAGGGAGATGGAACAAAAGCAAATACATGGAGTTGAGGTGCATCTCAGCCATGGTCCAATTCAATAAGAGAGAGACTCCAAAAGCTAACTGACCTACTCCTACATTACTATGAACACCACTGCACTGAACAAAAAAAAACTCTCAGTACAATCCCACTAACCATTCACCTTTTGGATATTTGCCTTGAAGAACACCACAGAGATCATAATGATTAAAATGTCAGCGCAGAATCCAATAAATCTGTCCAGATTAACATTGTGTATGTCTGTTTGCCTCATTTAGTTAAGCAATAAATGTTCATGTCCCGATTAACAACAACTACTAGATTGAATGTTTTGAATAACCGCCAAGGCTGCAATATTTAAATGTTACAAAAGCAACACAGGTAGGTGAAATCCATCATTCTGTCGCAGCATAGGAGAAAAGCATGTTGTTCTTGTGGTGCTGTCAAATAACCTCCTGCATTTCAAATTAGATTGTTATCGTTACTTCTAAATATGAAAATATGAAAATACTTAGAGGTAGATAAAATATATTATGCTGCAGTTCTAGCACTGGAGAAAGCATCTTTTTGTGTTGTATAAGCCTTGATTTTAAGACCTTTAGCCGTCCAGTTTGTCTGCATTGGAGTGTTGCTCTGGGCTGCAGTAGAGTGCTTAAGTTGGAGTTTGGTGACTGAGGGAATTCGGTGAGGAGGGAATGAGGTGATCCTTTGAGTGCCAGAAGTATGGTCGGTTAAGTATTTATTACAATTATCGTTTATGATTTTTAAGGTCTTATTTTGTGGTTCATCATTTGTAAGAGCTATATTCTGTAACAACGAGGAGCAGGGAAGAAGGGCCCTAGAGTAATTGATATTATTTGACATTAAGTGTCTTCCAAAAGGTTTAGTTTAATTTAAAGGGGTAATTCATAGCAGGAGAGCTCAAAGCCTTGGTGTGCTCCTCCTGCTCTATGTGGGAAAGTGGGAACATTTCCATTGCCTGGAGCCAGCATGTGTACGGGAAGTGTCTCTAGCTGCAGCTCCTGGAAGCCCATGTTTCAGAGTTGGAGCGGCAGCTGTGGATAATGTGGAGCATCCGCGAGGTGGAGTGTTTCATGGATAGCACGTATAGAGAGGTGATCACACCGCAGGCTAAGAGTCCACAGGCAGGAAAGGAATGGGTGACCACCAGGCAGAGCAAGAGGACTAGGTAGGCAGTGCAGGGATCTCCTGTGGCTATTCCCCTGCAAAATAGATATACCACTTTGGATACTATTGGGGGGAATGGCCTCTCAGGGGAAAGCAGCAACAGCCAAATTTGTTGCACCATGGTTGGCTCTGCAGCACAGGGGAGGAGTAAAAAGTGTGGGAATGCAATAATTATAGGGGATTCAATTTTAAAGGGATAGATAGGTGTTTCTGTGGCTGCAAACAAGACTCCTGGATGGCATGTTGCCTCCCTGGTGCAAGGGTCAAGGATGTCTCAGAGCAGCTGCAGGACATTTTAAAAGGGGAGGGTGAACAGCCAGTGGTCGTGGTACACATTGGTACAAACAACATAGGTTAAAAAAAGGGATGAGGTCCTAAAAGCAGAATATAGGGAGTTAGGAAGTAAGTTGAAAAGTAGGACCTCAAACTTAGTGATCTCAGGATTACTACCAGTATCACGTGCTAGTCAGAGTAGAAATAGCAGGATATATAGGATGAATAAATGGCTGAAGAGATGGCGTGAGGGGGAGGGTTTCAGGTTCCTTGGACATTGGGACCGGTTCTGGGGGAGGTGGGACCAGTACAAACTGGACGAGTTACACCTGGGCAAGACCGGGACTGATGTCCTCAGGGGAATATTTGCTAGAGTGGTTGGGGGGGTTGGCGGGGGGGGAGGTTTAAACGAAAATGGCAGGGGAATGGAACCTATGCAAGGAGTCAGGGGAAGGATAATCAAGCACAAGAACAAAGGACAGAAAGGAAGGACAGACAAAAAGGAAAAGGCGGTGGAGCTGCATTGCTGGTTAAAGAGGAAATTAACGTAATAGTGAGGACAGATATTAGCTCCGATGATATGGAATCTGTATGGGTAGAGCTGAGAAACACCAAAGGGCAAAAAACACTGGCGAGGTTTGTATATGGACCCCCAAACTGTAGTGGTGATGTTGGGAATAGCATTAAACAGGAACTTAGAGACGCATTCAATAAAGTAACATCTGTAATTATGAGTGACTTTAATCTGCATATAGATTGAGCAAATACTGGATCGACATGTTGAGGAACCAACTAGAGAACAGACCATCCTAGACTGGGTGTTGTGTAATGAGAAAAGAATAATTGGCAATCTAGTTGTGTGAGGCCCTTTGGGGATGAGCAACCATAATATGAAAGAATTCTTCAGCAAGCTAGAGAGTGATGTAGTTCATTCTGAGACTTGGGCCCTGAATCTTAATAAAGGAAACTATGATGGTATGAGACGCGAGTTGGCTATGATGGATTGGGAAACGTTACTTAAAGGGATGATGGTGGATAGGCAATAGCAAACATTCAAAGAGCGCATGGGTGAACTGCACCAATTGTCTTTTCCTGTCTGGCGCAAAAGTAAAATTGGAAACTATTTCTTAAAAGAGAAATTAGAAATAGTGGTAGATCCAAGGAAGAGGCATACAAATTGGCAAGAAAAAAACAACAGACCTGAGGATTGGGAGCACTTTAGAATTCAGCAAAGGAGGACCAAAGGATTGATTAAGAAGGGGAAAATAGAGTATGAGAGTAAGCTTGCGAGAAACATAAAAATTGACTGTAAAAGTTTCTATAGGTATGTGAAGAGAAAAAGATTGGTGAAGAGAAATGTAGGTCCCTTACAGTCAAAAACAGAGGAATTTATAATGGGGAACAAAGAAATGGCTGACCACAGGAACACAGGGTTTAGTGAGAGGGAGGAGCTGAAAGAAATCAGTATTAGTAGGGAAATGGTGTTGGAGAAATTGATGGAATTGAAGGCTGATAAATCCCCAGGGCCTGATAATCTACATCTCAGAGTACTTAAGGAAGTGGCCCTAGAAATAGTGGATGCATTGGTGGTCATCTTCCATGATTCTATAGTCTCTGGAACAGTTCCTACAGACTGGAGGGTAGCTAATGTAACACCACTATTGAAATAGGGGGGTAGAGATAAAACAGGGAATTATAGACCATTCAGCCTGGCGTCAGTTGTGGGGTAAATTCTAGAGTCCATTATAAAAGATTAACAGCTGAGCACTTTGAAAACAATGGCAGAATCGGACAGAGTCAGCATGGATTTACAAAAGGGAAATCATGCTTGACAAGTCTACTGAAAATTTTCAAGGATGTAACTAGTAGAGTTGATGAGGGGGGTGCCAGAGAATGTGGTTTATTTGGACTTTTAGAAGGCTTTCGACAAAGTCCCACATAAGAGATTAGCGTGTAAAATTAAAACGTATGGGGTTGGGGTAGTGTATTGAGATGGATAGAAAAGTGGTTGGCAGACAGGAAACAAAGAGTGGGAATAAACGGGTCATTTTCCAAATGGCAGGCAGCGACTATTGGGGTACCGCAGGGATCGGTGCTGGGACTCCGGCTATTCACAATATATATTAATGATTTAGATGAGGGAACTAAATGTAACATCCCCAAAATTGCAGATGACACAAAGCTGGGTGGGAGGGTGAGCTGTGAGGAGGATGCAGAGATGCTTCAGTGTAATTTGGACAAGCTGAGTGAGTGAGCAAATGCATGGCAGATGCAGTATAATGTGGATAAATGTGAGGCAATCCACTTTGGTAGCAAAAACAAGAAGGCAGATTATTATCTGAATGGCTGTAAATTGAGAGAGGGGAATATGCAACGAGATAAAAGCAAAAAAACTGCGGATGCTGGAAATCCAAAACAAAAACAAAAATACCTGGAAAAACTCAACAGGTCTGGCAGCATCTGCGGAGAGGGACACAGTTAATGTTTCGAGTCCGAATGACCCTTCAACAGAACATATGCATGAGACCTGGGTGTCCTCGTACACCAGACGCTGAAGGTAAGCATGCAGGTGCAGCAGGTGGTAAAGAAGGCAAATGGTATGTTGGCCTTCATAGCAAGAGGATTTGAGTACAGGAGCAGCGATGTCTTGCTGCAATTATACTGGGCCTTGGTGAGACCACACTTGGAATATTATGTGCAGTTTTGGTCTCCTTATCTGAGGAAGGATGTTCTTGCTATAGACGGAGGTCAGCGAAGGTTTACCAGTCTGATTCCTGAGATGGCGGGACTGACATATGAGGAGAGATTGAGTCGGTTAGGATTATATTCGCTGGAGTTCAGAAGAATGAGGGGGGATCTCATAGAAACCTATAAAATTCTAACAGGACTAGACAGGGTAGATGCAGGAAGGATGTTCCTGATGGTGGAGGAGTCCAGGACCAGCGGTCACAGACTGAGGATATGGGGTAGACCATTTAGGACTGAGATGAGGAGAAATTTCTTCATCCAGAGATTGGTGAGCCTGTGGAATTCGCTACCACAGAAAATAGTTGAGGCCAAAACATTGTATGTTTTTAAGAAGGAGTTAGATATCACTCTTGGGGCGAAAAGGATCGAAGGAAATGGAGAGAAAGCAGGCTATTGAGTTGGATGATCAGCCATGATCATATTGAATGGTGGAGCAGGCTTGAAGGGCCAAATGGCCTACTCTTGCTCCTATTTTCTATGTTTCTAATTAAAGAAATCTGCTTATTTAACACTTAATTCTTATAATGCTTATTGCAGTCTTATATCCTAAGTTCAACTTCAAAGTCGAGGAGCTATGTTTAATGTTAACTGTTTAATACACACATATTCATTTCTAGGTCATTTGCTTAAAGTTCCCACTCCACGGCTTAAGCATAAAAATCAAGGCTGTGCAGTGCTGAGGGACTGCTGCATTGTCAGGGGTGCTTTCTTTCATCAAGGCCCTGTCTGACCTCTCAGGTGAATGTAAAGGATCCCACGGCATTGTTTTGAAAAAGAGCAGGGGAGTTATCCCTGCAGTGTCCTGTCCAATATTTATCCTTCAACCAACATCACAAAAACAGATTATCTGCTTCTGGGTTTAGGCTGTACACAAAGTGGCCGCCATGTTTCCTATATTATAACAGTGACCACACTTCAAAAGCATTTAATTGGCTGTAAAGTGCTTTGAAACACCTGATGGTTGTGAAAGGCACTGTATAAATGCAAGTCTTTTTTTACAACCAGTATCTATATTATGGGCAGGATTTTACCGTCGGCGAGCGGTGGTGGGGCCCACTTGCCATTGCATAAAATAACGCGAGATGACGTCGGGCAGAACTCCCACCCCATTTAAGTTTTCAGGAAGGCGGAGGTGCAGCAAAATCAACTGTGCACCCGCTAACCTGTCAATGGCATATTGAGGCCATTGACAGGATCAAGTAAGCAAATAAAGGACCTGCCCGTCCAACCTTAAGGTTGGCGCCAGGCCAGGAGCCCCAGCGGCAACTAGAAAAAACACGAAACCTCATCCACCAGCAGGATGAGGCTTCATGTAGGGTTTTAAAAATTTTAATCAAGTTGTTATGGAAATTATGAACATGTCCCAATTCATGTGACATTATCACATGATGGGACACGTAAGGGAATTTTTTCTTTTCTATTTTTAATATTGTTGAAAGTAGAGGTGATCTCCCTTAGGCAGCACTTAGCCTCAGGGAGATGAGTGCGCTCTTTCCTGCACAAGCGCAAAGAGCGCACTCTCGATTTTAGGGACCCTCCCCGCTCGCACAGGGAGCGCATAGCGCTTCCCTGTGGACGTCATGCTGGGCGGGCCTTAGCTGGCCCGCTCACATAAAATGGCGGCGCGCCTCCAATCGGGGGCGCAGATCGGAAGCGCACTGGCACACGCCCACCCATCAACTTCCCCCCAATGGGGGGAAAATTCAGCCCCATATTTTCTCTTGTTCAGTAATTATCACCAAAAATTGATGGAAATAAAGGAGTGAAACACAACTCTGACCATTCTAACCTCTCGAAAAATTAATTAACATGCAATTTCAAAAAGCTGATTTATGTTTGTCAAGCATGCCAACACTGAACTTTTGGTCTATCACTTGTTGGCTGCATAGTTAAATCAAACAGTGAATATATTTTCCCATGTTGGGCTTGGGATTATAGTGAGTTTCAGGAAGCAGAATATTTTGCAGCACAGCAATGACATAAGTTAATAGCGCACAGGAAATTTTATAATAGCGCAGAGAATGTTGATATCTCTACTATTGGCAGGATTATCAAAGTAAAGCATGAGGAGGAAGAGATGGAGGTGTAGAGTTGCTTGGATATAACACCAACACGGACACTACTGGGATTGGATGAGGACCACTTCACAGAGGCACAGCAATAGCTTTCACTGGACTTTGAAGATCTGCAGAGGGAAGCAGACATCTGCCAAACCCTACCAACAGCAATGCTATTTTTAATTTTGTGGCACACAGCTGTTAGCCCAGTTATTTGCATTTTTGACATCTGATGCTTTCTTTATTGCACAAAGGAAAAAAAATAACAGACTAAAAGTAATAATATTTTTTTGAGTGTCTGTGGCATATGTGTTTGTGTTTTTCTGGTGAACTTGCTAATTATGTGTTGTTAACTTCTCTTCCTCTTGTGTGAATGTGCAGCACTAACTGCAATCACTCTGCTGGGTAGGTACATGGCCAATTAGTGAATTGCAGGGGATGCATAAGGGCCATTTGCAATTAACCTTGAAGGGCCAGTGTCAGTGCCAGAGATCTAACTTACTGGAGTCACTTGTGGAGGGCTCACTGCTTTCAAAATCGCTGCCTACTGTCATTTATGTAGTTCATAGTGCAGAATTGCTGCTGGCATAAGAATTAACTGGCTGCTCCAAGAATGCCAATGATGGAGGGCAATCCTTCATACAGTGGTTTTAAAAAAAAAAATCAGAGTGTTTGATGTAATTCACATACCCCTGCTTACTTGCTGCATATAATCTTAGAATGGTTATAGCATAGAAGGAGAAAATTCGCCCCTTCATGTCCCTGCTGGCTCTCCGCAAATGCAATTCAGCTAATTCTACTCCCCTGCTTTTTCCCCGTAGCCATGTAAACCTTGCCTTTTCAGAAAATTACTCAATTCCCTTTCAAAGCCATTACTGAATCTGCCTCCACCACAATTTCAGGCAGTACATTCCAGATGCTAACCATTCGCTGTGTAAAAATGCTATTCCTCATGTTTCCTTTGGCTCTTTTGTCAATCACCTAAAAGCTGTGTTCTCTGGTTCTCAATCCTTGTGCAAATGGGGACAGTTTCTCTCCATCTAATCTGCCAGACCCCTCATGATTTTGAACACCACTATCAAATCTAATTTCTTTAAGGAGAACAGCCTCAGTCTCGCTAAACTATTCTCATAACTGAAATCTCTCATTTCTGTAACCATTCTGATAAATTTTTTATACACCCTACCCAATATCTTCACATCCTTCCTGAAATGTGGTTTCCAGAATTGGATACAATACTTCAGTGGAAGCTGAACCAGTGTTTTATAAAGGTTCAACATAACTTCCTTGTTTTTGTACTCTACACCCAAAATGCCTTATTAGCCCTCAGTGATTTGTGCGCTATGCCCCTAGGTCCCTCTGTTCCTGCAGAATCCCCTTTAGAATTACATTCTTTATTTTATGATTGCTTTTCCTCACTCCTCCGACCAAAATCTAGCGTTTCACATTCCTCCACATTAAATGCCATCTGCTATATGTCCACCTGTTCCACCAGCCTGTGTCCTCTCAAAGCCTGTCACAATCCTCCTCACAGTTCAAAAAACTTTAAAACTTGGAAGTGTTATGTCATCAGCAAATTGTAATTTCAAGAAAAGCAGTAGTCATAATAGTGACCCTTGGAACCCTGCTATATACTTTCCTCCAGTCTGAAACACAACCATTCATCACTACTCTGTTTCCTGTCACTCAGCTCACTTCATTTCCATGCTGCAATCTTCCTTTTTAATCCATGGACTTCAACTTTGCTGACAAGCCTGCTGTATGGCACTTTATCAAACATCCTTATTAATATACCCCTACCGGTGCAGCAATTTTAAAAATGCGTAATCTTAACACCTCCTACTTCCATCCATGTCTATACGTACCCAGTGCTGCCATTTTACAGCAGCATTCTTGTATTACTTTTGTGTTATTACGTCAGGGAACTTCTTCCAGACATCCTGATTCCAGTTGAACACCATGTTGGCCTTTTCCTTTTGTACTGCCTCCTCAGAGCTGGGTATATGGCATTCACTTTCACTAAACATCTGCTTGCATTTCCTGATTGTCCAAATTAGCTTTTTCAGGTGTAATGAATGTGTAATGTCAACATTGCACAGTCTGTAGCTGCACCACTGAACATTCCAACATCCATACTGACTAAGTCGCTCTTTGTTACTGGACAAGTATTGAAAAATGATTATTATGAGCGGGATATATTAGTTGTTTTTCATCCCCATAAACAAAATCATTCTCCTAATTGCTACTTCCATAATGTGCATTCCCACAATTAGAAATTAAAACTGGCATTTATGCTTTTTTTGTGAACAGAGCAAGTTCAGCCCCAGATTTGTATTCATTGTCATGCACTCTTAGTGATCTTTGTCTTTTTACCGGATCACAGAATTGATCTGATCAAAGCAATTCGGAGAGACTAAGATGTGGTAATTAGACCATTCACAGAGGGTATTGATGACCTAAGCTTTCACCTTAATGGAATAACAGCCCAAGTTAGTGGGGTACTTCTGATGAAGTGGCTTCTGATTTTTTGTTCCTTTCAAGGAACAAGCAACTGGCACCGCTTTAGCATTTTAATGATGGTTCTGGATGAGGCACTACATAACTGTTTTCTTAAGGATGTGCTCGTTAAAATGCTGATTATTTTTAAAGACATGACTCCTGTGACCTTCACAACGATGCACAAATGCTTATATATAAATGAAGGCAAGAACATTGATTTTAATTTTCACAAAAGGATTTGCAGTACCTTTTTATTAATTTTCAACATTGTTTTCAAATCAATAAAGCAAAAACAAACTGCACAGTTAAATTCTATCCACCAACATGTATTTTTTTTTAACCCCCTGCTGCAGTGTTTCTTTTGAACTAAGTATCCTGTTGCTCTTAATGTTTGTCTGTATGCTGCACACTATATTAGTTTAGTTGGCATTGCTTTTAGACAGCTCAGACTGAAGCTCCAACTTTGAATAGTCTGAATCAGCAAGACTGAGAGATAACCCTGTGAATCAGGGAACCAGAATTCTACCTTAAGGAGTCATGTACTGAGCAGAAAATGATAAACTATTGCTGAGTTTTCACGTTAAGAAGTTTTCACACCAATCTTATTTTCCCAGGACTCTTTACAAACAAAGGGATTTCCACCATCATTTCAATGGAAGGTCCATTTCACTTGTTATTCTCTACAAATTAACTACTATGGTGAAAGCTCTGTTGTTCTCATTCTTAAGAAACTGACAAAGCTAAATTTCTATTTAAAAAAAGCCATCAACAAGCTAATTAAAATTTTTAGATCAAATTCTAACAGTCTTTTGGAAAAAGAAGTTGAAGAATTGAAAACCACACACCATTTGCTTCTTGAAATCTTGTCAGGACTTCCGAACCCAGAAATGAAAGCTAATTAATGTAATCTAACTGAAAAAAAAATGTATCCTTGTCCACGTACTAAGTGTACAGATTCATTTAATTGGCTATACAATGAGATTAAAAAACCTTCATGGTTCATTAATGTACAGGAACATAACTTCACTGAGGTAATAACTAAATTGGCTTTCTGTGCTTGGGTTTGATGAATAGTTCAATCAACTTTATTCACTCAAGACACAACACTCACAAGAAGCATAAATTGCAAGTTTACCTATGCTCACTTAATTGTGAGCAGATTGAACAATTTATCAACTCAAATATAAAATCCATTGCAAATTGTCACCTCAATAAAGCTTAATCTGTAATTCACGAATAAAGTCTGGCACTTCTGACATGTAGCCATGTGATGCTTTTTACAAAATGTCATCTTGAAACAAAGGGAGAAAAAGCTTAGCTTGAATGCTTATTTGAAAACCAAGTAAGCTTAACACCAAAGTATGATAAAAGCAAAATGCTATAGACCCTGAGGATCTGAATTAAAACTGAAAGTGCTGGAAAAACTCAGCAGGTGTGGCAGCATCCTTAGAGAGAGAAACAGAGTTAACATTTTGAATCCAATATGACTGTTCTTCGGAAGAACAATTCTGAAGAAGTCATATTGGACTTGAAACATTAACTCTGTTTCTCTCTCCACAAATGCTGCCAGAGCTGCTGAGTTAGATCATAAGAAGTAGAAGCAGAAATTAGGCCATTCAACCCATCGAGTCTGCTCCGCCATTCAATCATGGCTGATAACTTTCTCAACCCCATTCTCCTGCCTTCTCCCCATAACCTTTGATCCACTTACCAATCAAGAACCTATCTATCTCGGTCTTAAATACACTCAATGACCTGGCCTCCACAGCCTTCTGTGAAAATGAATTCCATAGATACACCACACTCTGCCTAAAGAAGTTTCTCCTCATCTCTGTTCTAAAAGGTCTTCCCTTTACTCTGAGGCTGTGCCCTCGGGTCCTAATCTCTCCTACTAATGGAAACATCTTCCCCACATCCACTCTATCCAGGCCTTTCAGTATTCTGTAAGTTTCATTCAGATTCCCCCTCATCCTTCTAAACTCCATCAAGTATAGACTCAGAGTCCTCAAAGGTTCCTCATATGTTAAACCTTTCATTCCTGGGATCATTCTCGTGAACCTCCTCTGGACCCACTCCAGTGCCAGAACATCCTTCCTGAGATACGGGGCCCAAAATTGCTCACAATATTCGAAATGTGGTCTGACCAGAGCCTTATAAAGCCTCAGCAGCACATCCCTGCTTTTATATTCCTCTCGAAATAAATGCCAACATTGCATTTGCCTTCCTCACTACCGACACAACCTGCAAGTTAACCTTAAGAGAATCTTGGACTAGGACTCCCAAATCCCTTTGCACTCCAGATTTCTGAATTCTCTCCCCATTTAGAAAATACTCTATGCCTCTATTCTTCCTACCAAAGTGCATGATCTCACACTTCCCCATGTTGTATTCATCTGCCACTTCTTTGCCCATTTTCCTAACCTGTCCAAATCTTTCTGCAGCCTCCCCACCTCCTCAATACTACCTGTCCCTCCACCTAGCTTTGTATCATCTGCAAACTTAGCCAGGATGCCCTCAGTTCCTTCATCTAGATCATTAATGTATAATGTGAAAAGTTGTGGTCCCAACACTGACCCCTGCGGAACTCCACTAGTCACCTGCCGCCATCCTGAGATGGACCCCCTTATCCCCACTCGCTGCCTCCTGCCAGACAGCCAATCTTCTATCCATGGTAGTACCTTGCCCCTAACACCATGGGCTCTTATCTGACTGACCAGCCTCCTGTGCAGCACCTTGTCAAAGGCCTTCTGGGAGTCCAAGTAGATAACATCCATTGGCTCTCCTTTGTCCAACCTACTTCTTATCTCCTCAAAGAATTCTAACAGATTTGTCAGTCATGCCTCCCCTTGATGAAACCATGCTGACTTTGCCCTATTTTACCATGCACTTCCAAGTATTTTGAAATCTCATCCTTAATAATGGACTCTAAAATCTTACCAACGACTGAGGTCAGGCTAATCAGCCTGTAATTTCCCGTCTTTTGCCTCACTCCCTTCTTAAACAGAGGGGTTACATTAGCGATTTTCCAGTCCTCTGGGACCCTCCCTGACTCCAGTGATTCCTGAAAGATCACCACTAATGCCTCCAATATCTCTTCAGCTATCTCTTTCAGAACTCTGGGGTGTAATCCATCTGGTCCAGGTGATTTATCCACCTTCAGACCTTTCAGTGTTGCCTCTCTCTTACCCTTTATATGTCTAAAAAAACTCTTGCAATCTTCTTTTATATTACTGGCTAGTTTCCCCTCATATTTAATCTTCTCCCTCCTTATTTCTTTTTCAGTTGTCCTTTGATGGTCTTTGTAGGCTTCTCAATCCCCTGGCTTCCCACTGCTCTTCGCCGCATTGTATGCTTTCTCTTTAGCTTTTATGCTGTCCCTGACTTCCCTTGTCAGCCATGGTTGCCTCGTCCTCTCTTTAGTATGCTTCTTCTTCCTAGGGATGAATTTTGGCTAAGTCTCCCAGATTACTCCCAGAAACTCCTGCCATTGCTGTTCCACTGTCTTTCCTGCTAGGCTCATCTCCCAGTCAATTCTGGCCAGCTCCTCCCTCATGGCTCTGTAGTTGCCTTTATTCAACTGTAATACCGTTACATCTGTTTCCAGCTTTTTCCTCTCAAATTGCAGGGCAAATTCTATCATATTATGGTCACTTCCTCCTAAGGGTTCCTTCACCTAAAGCTCCCTTATCAAATCAGCCTCATTACACATCACTAAATCTAGATTTGCCTGTTCCCTAGTGGGCTCCACCACAAGCTGCTCCAAAATGCCATCTCGTAGATATTCCACAAATTCCTTTTCTTGGGATCCACTACCAACCTGATTTTCCCAGTCTACCTGCATATTGAAATCCCCCATGATCACTGTAACCTTGCCTTTCTTACACACCTTTTCTAGCTCCTGGTGTATCTTGTGCCCCACATTCTGACCACTGTTCGGAGGCCTGTACATAACTCCCATTATGGTTTTTTTACCTTTGAGGTTCCTCAACTCTACCCACACAAATTCTACATCATCTGACCCTACGCCGTGTCTTGTTATCAATTTAATTTCATTTCTTACTAACAGAGCAACCCCACCCCCTCTGCCAACCTGCCTATCTTTTTGATAGGATGTATCTCCCTGGATATTTAGCTCCCAATCCTGATCCCCTTGCAGCCATGTCTCTGTGATGCCCACCACATCATACCCACCAAATCACATCCGCGCCACAAGCTCATTTACCTTATTTCGTATACTGCGTGCATTCAGATACAACACCTTCAGTCCTGTATTTCCCTCCCCCTTTCTCATTGTCATTCCTTTATCTAATGTGCTTGCAGTTAGATTCCTAGCCCTTTCCAAACACTCTGTCCTATTTTGTGTTCCGGAGAATTTAATAGCCTCTCCTGGGCTCTCTTTTCTTTTCATAATTTTCCATGAAGTTGAATCCACCCTCCCACATGCTAATCTGTTGCTTTGTTTCCCATTATTCATACTTCTTGGAGTTTTACCCTTCCCTTCCCCCCCACTTTCTAGTTTAAAGTCCTGTTGACCACCCTATTTACCCTTCTGGCTAGAACATTGGTCCCAGATCAGTTTAGGTGGAGACTGTCCCAACGGTACAGATCCCGCCTGTTCCAACACTGATGACAGTGCCCCATGAAATGGAACCCCTCTTTCCCGCACCACTCCTTTAGCCATGTGTTTACTTTCCTTATTCTCGCGTCCCTGTGCCAATTTGCACGTGGCTCGGGTAGTAATCCGGAGATTATAACCCTTGAGGACCTGTTCTTTAATTTAGTTCCTAATTCCTGATAATCCCCAAACAGGTGCTCTTTCCTACTCTTACCTATGTCATTTGTCCCAACATAGAACACAACAACTGGATCCTCCCCCTCCCTCTCCAATATCCTTGCAAGCCTGTCAGAGATGTCCCTTACCCTGGCACTGGGCAGGCAACATACCATGCGGGACTCTTGATCCTGCTTACAAAGGATGCTATCAATTCCCCTAATTATAGAATCCCCTACAACTACCACTTATCTTTTTGCTCCCCCTCTTGAATGGCCTCCTGTGCCATGGTGCCATGGTCAGCTGGCTCATCCTCCCTACAGCCCTGTTCCTCATCCACACAGGGAGCAAGTACCTCGTAACTGTTGGACAAGGTCAAGAGCTGAGGCTCCTCTGTTCCTGAACACAGGATCCTTCTACCTGCCTCACTTGCAGTCACACCCTGCTGACCCTGACCATTGACCGAATTTGAGGTACTTAATCTACCGGGTGTGACCACCTCCTGAAACAAAGCGTCCAGGTAACTCTCCCCCTCCTGCATGTGCTGCAGCGTCCAGAGCTCAGACTCCAGCTCATCAATTCTGAGCTGGAATTCCTCCAGCAACCAACACTTGCTGCAGATGTGGTCACTGCGGCTCACAATGGGATCTGCCAACTCCCACATCATACAGCTACAGCACATCACCTGCCCAGCCATCTCGAGTTTTTCCAGCACTTTCTGTGTTTACCAAATTATCATACATGGTGCAACATGGTTTGCAAGACATATTGTTAATCTTGTTTGCCCCTAATTTCCTTTCCACTTCTGGTGAAAAATGGCTTAATAGCCATTTACACATTTTCCATCAACCATTATAATGCTAAGATGACAGACTGTATTGCTCTGAGGTAATAGCTTATCTTGGGAGGCCAAATTCTTAGCTCTCTAGAGCTTTTTATGTTATATATATTTTTTTAAAGTACATTCCCATAGCTGCTATACATTGAAATGTACAACATTTTCATGAAATGACAACTCCTATCATCAGATTTGCAGATCATCAAAAGATTGACAGCTACTGAATATTTTAGGATTAACTCTGCTTCAAAGAGAATCAAATGTGTTCTAAGCAGAGTCTGTGACAACACAACTAAAAGCATTTTCCTCAGCATCTTTTCAAAATAAACATTCCTTTGATATAACTTTACCTTGTGACTAGCGCAATACATGCAAAACGTTGAAATGTGTGCTGAACAGTTGTTGAAAATACCACCATGTTACAACAATTGATTTAAATATTTTCAGAATGGAAATAAATGCAACATAAAAATTAAATGAAATCAAATTTACTTAAAAAGTAAGATATTTTAGTAATGGCACTTATAAGCCAAATCATTTGACATGGTATCCAATATGTTATGGGGCAATGCCTGTATAACCAGTTGCTTTTTTAAGTGCAATGCCAACAGGATTGTTTGGTCTTGCTCCTTTTAATTGTGGGCAACTTTTGCCGCACAAATAGTCTCAGATGGGATACAGGTCAGATTTTAATACATTTTCTTCAGGCCAATTTTGCAAGGAAACCTACAGTGCAGTTCATAAATCTGAATTTCTCAACAAGGAAGCTGCACATAGTTCAGAACATAGGAGCAAGAATTCCATTTGTGAGTGAACTACTGACAATTCAACAGTCAGTGCACACTGTCTGTGCTGTCAGCCCAATATTGGTGACTACTAATCAAGGTTTCCACATTCATATCTAACTTTAACTTTTCAACATTAATGTAATTTCAAAACTGCATTAGTATACATTTATGTTTTATCACGTGTTACAATCCAGTAAAAAACCAGTAACCTTTTGTTTAAAGTAGAGAAAGTTTGAAATCCCATTTACCCACTAGGAGAACAAAGCCACAAGAGTCCACAGTTTTAAACAAGCAAAATAAACTTTACTGTACAATCAGAAAAGGAAAATAATTTACAATATCCATCTTATACTCTAACATTCAGAATTATATCAATTTACAGGAAAATTGTGGTTGAACACACTGCACTGCACACTAAATGGCAGATGCAACCAAAAGAGATTCCATAGATTTCTCAGCAACCAACCAAGATGCCAGTGACTACAGTGAGTCAGAATATCTCATTAAAACTCTAGCCAGAATTGTGGCCTCGTTGGTGTTAGGCATTAAGGCAGGCAGGGAAGACAATATGGCGAGAAGGCCAAAAATCAGTTTCACCCCATTGTGAAACCAGTTTCCAATCATCCACTCTGCCCATCAATAGCGGTCTGCGTTTCCCATCATCACATGTTGGGAACTTAATTTCAACACTTTGGCATCTCATTATAAGCCCTGCTCACTGGAATCATCCCTCCATGCGGCATCATCCAGGCACATCGGCATGCAATTGTGCACTTGGTGAGCAGCAATTCGCTCCGGACTTCAAGGTTTGTTTGCCTATCTTGCTTCATCCGTGCCAGGCTTCCCAGGAAGCATCACATCACTTTTAGGGGGCTTACGGGCAAATCTCTACCTACCAGGCCAGCCATAAGGCGGGGGTGACTTTTCATTGGCTGCGGCGCTAGGGCGTGCTTGGGGAAGGGGGAGAAATGGCCTCAGGCAAGGGAAGAGACTGCAATGTGAGGGCTGTACTGGGGGAGGGGGTTATCCCAGGGTGAGTGTAGGGACACAGGTTGATCTGTGCAAGTGGCCTCAAGATGGTGAAGGCTGAGGAGGCAGTCTCCAGAGAAGATGAGGCCAGATGAAGATGTGAGGGTGCATATGAGAGAGTGAGTGGTGATGTCCTTTGAGCTGACAGTCAGTGAGATGCCAGTTAATGTGTGATGGCCTTGTGCATTTGTGAGTGTAGAGTGATGAGATAGTTGCCTTACCCTAGCAGCACAGATGAGATCATCCGTTTTCTGCACTGGATGGCCAACATCTTCTGTGCAGTATTGGCACTGACCACCCCTGCCACCACCTCCCAAGTCAGCATCTTGAGACTGGTGGGCCAGCCAGAGATAGGGTAAAGGACATCTTGGTGGGCCTCCACGGCATCCAGGGGGCTTCCCAGGGATGCATCACTGAATTTGGGGGCTTTCTGGCTTTTGGGGCCATGTCTTCACAGAGCAGTCCTGGGCTGCAGGCATTGAGAAGTGTGCGCACGGCTGCAATTTAAATATGGTGCCCTGTCTGAGGAAGCGGCGAGGTAATAGTATGGCGGGAAAATCAGAGGCTGCCACCAGAAAGATAGTGTGTTGCCTGTGGCTGCATAATTAACGAGGTGGAAATGGAACGATACGGCGTGAAAATCTGTCATTACGGCCAGCAAGTAAAACAACTTTTTTTCCTGCCCATTACCACACTCTGTGCAAATCTGGGATGATTCCACCCTCTGTCTCCCTCACAAGAGATTTCAACTCTTCACTTTTGAAGATCTAGCCTTTAAATTCCCTCAAAAGTTGCTCTAAGTTGGATTGCCTCAACGATTGTTCATTTCCCAATGGCCCAATCTCTGCTCCTTATACTGCGTTTCATGGGATTCACAAAACTGCACTCCTGCCTCTAATTACTAGCAGAATTCTAACTCTTCTGAAAACTGCTAGCTTCACTAAACTAGCATTGCCCCCCCCGAGTTTCTCTGGATTCCAGACTCGCGGCTGCACTGAGCTATAAATAGACCCCGAGGCTTGTTCTGAGCCCTAACCCTTTCCAGCATGGAGCCAATTACCTTCTGCCAGCTTCTCAGCTCCCCAGGGTTTCTCCACTCCCAAGGGATTTTCCTGAGCCTTTAACACATTGAATGACTCCTGGGGCTTCTCTGTGAGCTGCAAATCACATGATATCCAAATTACAGCTAACAGATGCACCAAAAGGCTCCTAGGGCTTTTCTTAGCTCTGCCTGGAGCCTGCTAACAGCAACACCTTTATTGTATCCAACCTCTTCCCCTGCTGTAGAGCACTCAGTTAAATTGAAACCAGAGAACCTTCTTAAGCTCCACTCATCTCCATGGCGAGACAGATTTTCAGGGTTCACTGAATGCTTTCAAACAAACTTAGACCGAACTCCCAAAACAAAACATCCCTATGGTCTGCACTTCATTGCAAGCAAAGTAGACATCACACCTTCAGCTCTCCAGCTACATAAGCTCATCTGCTGTTTCATGGCTCAATTTCTTCTATTCTGACTTGATTAAACAGACATGGGTGATCTTCTGAACTGCCATTTTCCTTTAGGTATTCTGACAATCTCTAAAGCCCAGCATTTTAGTTACCTTACCTTCACAACAATAATCTTCCCAGAACTAAACATTGCCTCCAAAATATTAACATGAACTGTGAACTAAGCATTCGTCACACACTTGGTTGTTCAACATCGAGGTAATTTGTGCTGAATGTTGAAAGCTTTTAGAATGAAGATTTTTATTTTATTTCCACGTATCATCACTCTTTTCATTTAATTCCTTGTAAGTTCATTTGAGGTTTCATGCCATCAGCTATGTTTGGTTATCTAGTGGGGAATGTGAAAATCTAAGTCTGAACTTCTCCTTCATTTAGTTGTAAAGAAGCCTGTACCATTACTAGGATTTTCTACAAGATTTCTGATCAAATTTAATCATCTTTAAAAATAAAATGTAATGAGTTGTTCATCGGACTCAAATCAATTAGGGGCTGGAAAGAAACAAGATGAGACCCCCACTGTGGAGTTGCAGTAGATGTGGACATAGCTTAAGGGAGGATGATACTGATATCGGGTAAACTCTGTCACCTGTACTCATGTGCAATGAGATTCCATACTGGGAACACAGCTGTATTCAATTATCCCTGTAGTCCAGACGTGCACAACTATTAATTTGTTTGTGACTGGATTGCCCCCTGTGGGCCAGTGTATTGCCAGTGATTTTAGAAGTGAGTTGCCACTAAATGTACAACATTTTTATGGAACATTAATTTCACGTGGCCTTCTCTATTTCACAAGCTTCTTGCAATTGTGCAGGCATGAAGAAAGAACAGTCCCAATCGTTACCTGTGACTGTTAATTCCATTCATAATCCACATTTTAATGAGAAAGAAGCAGAGTACCCAATTAGAGATGATGTGTTTTGTCCTCTATTGAGAACCGAACAGAAATTCCAGCCTTTTTGTTAATTATGCCTTTTGAAGCAATAAATCAGCACCTAATTATTTGAATATGTTGATGACTATTTATGAGAAGCCATGTGGTGTGGGCTCTTTAATTGGAGCTACAAAATTTCTTCTATTTGCCAAGTTATTTTGAAACCCAAGCATCAGCCTTACTTAAAAATAAATATGATTTCTTAAAACCTGTACTTCTACCTAATTGCATCAATATTCTGTTATGGGCAGGGAGAGACGTTGGACAATTTCTCCCCTTTCTCACCTCTTGACTGACCACAGTATGATATATTTTTGAGAAGGAATGTTTTAACCCCTTAAGTGCTGTGACTTTAAAGAACAGATAGGAAATGGGCTTTCTTATCGATTAAAATCTAAAGGGCAAATGCTTATTTCTCACAACACTCAAAATGTAATTGCAACAAACATTAACTTGTCATACATAGTAAATACACATACACAGGAAAATATGATTTTTAATGGTGTAACATGCACTTAAATTACTTAAAACAGTAAAATAAATAGGTCACTTCTTTCAAGAGTCCTTAAGATGGTGGTTGAAACGGTGCAAGCCTGAATGATTCTCTCTTGGTCCACTGGACACAGTGGAGGTTAGAATTTTTTGGCTTTTTCATATGAAATTATGACTGAGCTCCTGTAGTAACAATTTTTAATCCTGCAGGTAAAATGAATCAGCCCCACTTCAGTGCCTGAGATGACTTTCTTTTTGAGGTAGGGTCTAATGTTGAAAGTTGCATCCCTCTTGTCTTCGTATTCCAAACTAACCCACTGGGCTGCCCTTGTAGATTAATAAAATATTGGCTATCTCCAGCCAGTTTCAGTCATGTGGCAACAGCACTGATGTGTTCTATTGTCCACACAATAAGGTGATAGCAGATGTAATTGACACACAATGGGGAATGAATGATATTCCAACAACAATCCACCCATGATTATCCATCTGCATATCTTTATTTGAAATCCCACCTTCATGAGGCCAGCGAGTTTAGCCATTGTTACGTTACATCTCTTCAATTGAAATGGATAGGGTGGTCATCAACACCTGGGCAGGCCATGTACATTTTAATGACTTCCAGACACATGTCCTGGCGTGATGTTAGTCCCCTGTCCATATAGAAACCACAAAATAAGTCAACTGACCGCCCGGTGTCCATCTTGTCAAGGTACAGTGTCCATATTCCATGCTGCTTTTTAAAATAAAGTGTCCGTCTTCTAACACGCTTTATAGGCATATGACAATTTAAAAACATAATTTTTGCATTTTAAATGCTTTTTCAACTCTATGGGCAGGATTTTACACGTCGGCGAGCGGGGTGGGGCCCGTTCACCAACACATAAAATGACGCGCGGTGATATTGGGGGGATCTCCCAACATCACCGTGCCCCATTTAAATTTTCAGGAAGATGGGGGCGCAGTGAAATGAGCTGTGCACCTGCCGACCTGTCAATGGCCAATTGATGCCATTGACAGAGTCAATTATGTAAATAAAGGACCTTAAGATTGGTGGGCAGGCCAGGAGCCCTGGTGCGAACTAGAAAAAGCATGAAACCTAATCTACAGGTGGGATGAGGTTTCATGTAGCTTTTAAAAAAGTTTAATAAACTTTTTGGGGAAATTATGGACATGTTCCAGCTCATGTGACATTGTCACATGAGTGGACATGTTAGGGAAATTATACTTTTCTATTTTTAGGTTTTTAACATTTTGAGCTGATCTCCCTGAGGCTGTGTTTAGCCTCAGGGAGATGAGTGCGCTCTTTTGTGCACATGCGCAAAAGAACGCACTCTCGATTTTGGGACTTCCTCCCCCCTTAACCCCACCTGCACAGGGAGCACATAGCGCTTCTGTGTGGATGTCACGCTAGGCGGGTCTTAATTGACCTGCCCACATAAAATGGTGCCACGCCTCCGATCGGGGGCACGGATTGGAAGCGTGTCTGTGTGTGCCTGCCCATCAACATCCCCCCCAACGGGGGGAAAAGTTAGACCTATGTTTCTTCGAGGAATTACACAGCTATTAGAATTAATCATAAGAAGAAATTTGTTTGGAGCCTTAATGTCTGTGCAGGTTAAAACACATTTCTTTGTAACTATTAACAATAAAAATTGTCAAACATTAGCATCTGTCATCAAGTATAGTGTGATTTATTGTGTCTTTCTTCTTAATATACTCACAGGAACGTTGTGCTATATCTTATTGAATCACACTTTAATAAATTGCTAGAAGATGATGAACTGAGATATATGCACTGTTTTTCAATTAGAATAATTGAACATCCACTGAGGACATTTTGATGTTGTACTAATGATATTGTCATTCTGGATTCAACTTCAGCTTGGAGGGAGGGTGTAAACAGCACATTCAATCAAAAATGAAACAAGGGTGTGGAAATTCTACTTGCAGCCAAAGCCAGTACAATGTTGAAAAAGCAACTGTTTAGCAGTCTGTATCGGATAAGACCCAAGGCAAATTCAGCTTTGTGGCTCATTTAAAATCCAGATTAGGCATGAATATTTTGAATATATTCATCATAAGTACTATAACAGTGCATTTGTGATGCACTCTAATCTGAGTTCAAGTTCCACCATGGAAGTTAGGAAATTTAAATTCAGTTAATTAAATAAATATGGGGTTTTAAAAAAAAGCGATTGTCAGTAAAGGTGACCAGAAATTACTGGATTATTTGTTTTCTAGTGTCCTTTCGGGAAGGAAGCCTGCTGTCCTAATCCAGTCTGGTTCATATGTGAATACAGATGCACAGCAATGTGATTGACTGGTAACTGTTCTCTGAAGTGACCTAGCAAGCTGCTTAGTTTAAAGATGGGCAACAAATATTGGTCTTGGCAGCGAGGCCCACTTCCCATGAATAAATAAAAGAAAAACGTCTTAGCTCAGCTTTTCCCTGAGGCAAAATGATGTTCCAGTGGTGTCCTCTTGTTATGTTAGCTTGTATAATTGATATACATTGGCATCCTCCATTGAAGTCCTAGATCATGATCAGAAAGAAGCATTGGAAAGGATAAGTTCACTTCATTCTGTCTCCCCTCATAGCACAGTTTTAAGTTCTGGGACGATCCTTGTCACTCTTCTCTGAACTGTCTCAATGCATTAATGTCCTTTTGGAGGCAGGTAACCAGGTATTCACAGAGATCAAAGATTACAGCATCTTAATATGACTCATAAGGAAAATATACCCTAATATTTTATTAGGATTGTTAAAAACAACATAAGGTTGACTGGGTGTTTTCAGAGATTGGCTAGTTTGTGATGCTGCAATGTTTAGAAGATTATAAAAACCAGTTAAAAGTGCTTGACTCTTCTACATTTATGTGGTTTAATGTTAAAATGACTTAAATTTTCATCTCATAGTATGGGCTTCATGATGCCGGTTTGGTTAATGTTGGCAGGGACAGGAAATGTAAAAACTGTCTATTCATGACATTGTTGCAAACATGCTTGAATTGAATTTATCAGATAATCTTGCATCCAAAGGCTTGATAAAATGATTGGCCCTACATGGAAAACAGTTTCTATTCATTAAACATTTATTCTTCCATACAATTGTGTTTTTCAGAAGACCTCACCTAATTTGAGGAAAAAAAACTGATGTGCTAACCGAGCAGAATTGTCGAAAACTGCTGTTTGTTTTCTGCTACTGCAATTTTATTAAATACATCAACATTAAGTTTTCAGCTATAGAGATCTGGATTGAAAAATTAGTATTCCTGCACTGCACTTTGCCAATCTGAAAAGTGACATTTGGCAAAGAAACAAATTATACCAATTCCAGACTTGACCTACAAACACTGAGTACCACATTGTATTGCTATTGATTATATATATTTCTTATATAATGGCTCTTTTCTCATTTATCCTCACTTGACAATCAGATTCAGGTACACTATCCAGAAATCAAAGTATTCCAAAGATATATCATCAAAGTGCAAAAGAAACCATAGACCTATATGATAAGTTGAGCTAATGCCAAGTTCCTCCACTGTAGAATGCCTAGTCAGTGCTTGGCACCTATCCTATACTGCTGGTCCAAGGTTTTAAACTTCCCTCACATGGAATTAGAGTTCTGGATCCATGCCAAACATAATTTCTTTTGCAGTGTTCTTGAAATCCTTTTCAATAACTGTCATGAATAAGGGCATATCTTAGCAAACATTTTGGATGTGTAAGTGCTGAAAGGAGGAGAATTTTTTTCACTCAGTGAATCTCTGGAATTCTCAACTCCAGAAAGCTCTTGAATATACTTAATGACTGAGTATCAAGATTGAGATTGATAAATTTTTGGACACTAGGAGAATCAAAGGATATGGTGATAAGGCAGGAAAATGGGGTTGAGGTAGAAGATCAGCCATCATCCTATTGAGCAAATAGGAAGTGATATATGATCTACCCTGCACCCTATTTGTACTTAGTGCTATTAGGCTTTGTGGTCATGGCTGTTGCTGACTTGAGAAATGCACATTCTAGTTTCAGAGCTGTTTAGTACTAATTATCACTGAGCTTTTATACTTTAGTTTTGTGATCTGACTATTTTGTTTGTACAAGCCAACAAAGCCCTCTTGTAAACAAAGTCAATCAAGCTGAACATTTTTAATATATTATCAACATCCACAAAAGAAAGCTTCAAAGAAAGATAAATATGCAGCACGGCCATAGTCTGATTGATTTCACAAAGTAAGTTAACTCTTAAAATTGCAAAAACAACTCTAACAAGGCCGAGTATTTTCTGTTTTGGTACAATTTTAACTCTGCAGCTTTTACAGCAAAAGTATGACTTTATTTTATTCAACAACACCTTCGCAGTAAGCACCAAGTCAAATGTTAATCGAAAAGCAGAAAACTGCAGATGCTACAAGTTTGAAATAAAAACAGCAAACGCTGGAAACACTCAGCAGGTTGGGCATCATTGGTGGAGAGAGAAACAGAGTTAAGTTTCAGGTCGGCAATCTATTATCAGGACTGGGATGTAATTGGTTTTGAGCAAGGGGTGGGACAAAGACAAAAGAAAAGTCTGTGATAGGGCGAAATACAGCAGAGATTCAATGACAAAGTTGTTCTTACAGGGCCAAAGGGAATGGTCATGGAAAAAGAAAAGAAAGAAACAAACAAAAGATGTACCTAGTGTGGCTGCCTGAAAGTGAAAATAAGAGAAAAATCAGGGCATGCAAAAAAAAGGAAACAACATGAGCATCAAGAATTTACAGTCTGAAATTATTGAGCTCAATGTAATCCAGAAGGCTGTAAACTGCCTAAGTGAAAGATGAGGTGCTGTTCCTCAAGCTTTCAAAAATAAAGAGGACAGAGATGTCAGTGTGAAAGCAAGGTAGAGAACTAAACTGACAGACCACCGGAAGTTTGGGGTCATTCTTGTAGAATGAATGGAGGTGTTCTGCAAATCATACAGTCACCAAATTTGTGTCTGGTCTCCCTAAATGTGGAGGAGACCACATTGTGAGCAGTAAATGCAGGAGACAAATTTGAAAAGATTAGTAAGGGCAAATGCAGGTCCATTACAGGAGGAGCCAGGGGAATTCATGGTGGTGAACAGGGAAATGGTGGAGAAACTAAATAATTACTTTGTGTCTGTCTTCACGAAGGAAGATTCAGAAAAACTCGCAGCGATACTAGGGAACTGAGGGACTTGTGAAAATGACGAAATTAATATAGAAATTAATATTAATAGAGAGGAAGTATTCAAAAATTAATTGGATTGAAGGTTGATCAATCACCTGGACCAGATGAGCTACATCCCAGAGTGTTGAAAATGGTGGCTATAGGGATAGTGGATGCATTGGTGGTTATCTTTCAAAGTTCTATAGATTCTGGAAAGGTTTCTCAAACTGGAAAGGAACAAATGTAACCCCATTATTTCAGAAGGGTGGGTGGGGGAAAATGAAGAACTACAGACCTGTTAATTTGACACCAGTAGTAGGGAAAATGTTAGAATCTATTATAAAGGATGTGACAATCATGTGTGACAAACCTGTTGGAGTTTTTTGAGGATGTTAACTGTAGCATAGATAAAAGAGAGCCAATGAATATGGAGTATTTGGATTTTCAGAAGGCTTTTTGTTAGATACCACACAAGAGGTTAGTAAACAAAATTAGAGCACAATGGATTGGGGTAATGTACTGGAATGGATTGAGAACTGATCAACAGACAAAAAACAGAGAGTAGGAATAAACAGGTCATTCTCAGGATGGCAGACTGTTATTAGTGGGGCACCACAAGGATCAGTGCTGGAACAACAGCTATTCACAATCTGTATAAATTATTTGTGTATCTAAGAGGGATCTAAGATTTCACGCTGTATAATTTTATAAAATGTATATAGCTAGCCTCATGGTTATTTCTAAAATTGTAAAAACTGGGCAAAGACCTTTTAAAATGGCTGAATCAATGTCTGTCTGTGACCCTTGAGCAAAAGGGGCTATCTGGCAGTATCGAAGAAACTTGCTCTACATTATCCCTGAAGAGATGATAACAACTCCTTATGGGCTGCACAGACCATATTAAAAAAGAGAATTTTCAAGGCCATCTGCATTTCAGAACCCAGATTGGCCAACTGCAGTCTATTTGTCTGCTAGTACAAAGGGCCACACAGCCTTCCTTTGTGGTGCATCATTTGTAAGGGCTATATTAAGTAACAAAGAGAAGCAGAGAAGAAGGGCCCTGGGATAATTGATATTATTTGATATTAAAGTATCTTTCAAAAGGTTTAATTTAATTTAAAGGGGTAAGTCATGGCAGGAGAGCTCAAAGCTGTGGTATGCCCCTCCTGCACTATGTGGTAAGCCAGGAACATTTCTAGAGCCTAGGGCCAGCATGTGTGCAGGAAGTGTCTCTAGCTGCAGCTCTTAGAAGCCCAGGTTTCGGAGCTGGAGTCACTGTGGATAATCCGTGAGGTGGAGAGTAAGAGTATCATGGATAGCACATATAGAGACGTGGCCATACCACAGGCTAAGAGTCCACAGGCAGGAAGGGAATGGGTGACCACCAAGCAGAGCAAGAGGACTAGGCAGGCAGTGCAGGAATTTCCTGTGGCTATTCCCCTGCTAAACAGATATACTGCTTTGGATACTGTTGGGGGGAATGGCCTCTCAGGAGAAAGCAGCAACAGCCAAAATCATTGCACCATGGTTACCTTTGCTGCACAGGGGGTGGGTAAAATGTATGGGAATGCAAGAGTTACAGGGGATTCAATTGTAAGGGGAATAGACAGGCGTTTCTGTGGCCGCAAACGAGATTCCAGGATGGTATGTTGCCTCCCTGGAGCTAGGGTCAAGGATGTCTCAGAGCGACTACAGGACATTCTGAAAGGGGACGGTGAACAGCCGGTGGTTGTGGTACACATTTGTACAAACGACATAGGTAAAAAAAAGGATGAGGTCCTAGAAGCAGAATATAGGGAGTAAGGAAGTAAGTTGAAAAGTAGGACCTCAAACCAATCCCACGTGCTAGTCAGAGTAGAAATAGCAGGATATATCAGATGACTACGTGGCTGAAGAGATGATGTGAGGGGGAGGGTTTCAGATTCTGGGGACATTGGGACAGGTCTGGGGGAGGTGGGACCGGTACAAACTGGATGGGTTACACCTGGGCAGGACCAGGACTGATGTCCTCGGGGGAATATTTACTAGAATGGTTGGGGAGGGTTCAATCTAAAATGGCAGGGGGATGGGAACCTGTGCAAGGCGTCAGGGGAGGGGGAATCAAGGACAAGAGCAAAATACGGAAAGGGGATTAAGAAAAGTGATAGGCAGAGAAACCAAGGGCAAGAATCAAACAGCGCCTCAGTGAAAAATAGCGGGAATGAGACAAGTAATGTTAAAAAGACAAGTCGTAAGGCTTTGTGCCTTAACGTGAGCAGCATTCGCAATAAAGTGGATGATTTAACCGCACAAATAGGTGTAAACAGGTATGATACAGTCAGGATTATGGGATGGGAACTGAATATCCAGGGCTATTCAGTATTTAGGAAGGACAGACAAAAAGGAAAAGGCGGTGGAGTTGCATTGCTGGTTAAAAAGGAAATTAACGCAATAGTGAGGAACGATATTAGCTCTGACAATGTGGAATCTGTATGGGTAGAGCTGAGAAACACTAAGGGGCAAAAAATATTAGTGGGGGTTGTATATAGACCCCCAAACTGTAGTGGTGATGTTGGGAATGGCATTAAACGGGAAATTAGAGACGCATACAATAAAGGAGCATCTTTAATTATGGGTGACTTTAATCTGCATATGGATTGGGCAAATCAAATTAGTAACAGAGGAGGAATTCCTGGAGTGTCTAAGGGATGGTTTACTGGACCAATACATTGAGGAACCAACTAGAGAAGAGGCCATCCTGGACTGGGTATTGTGTAATGAGAAAGGAATAATTGGCAATCCAGTTGTGCGAGGCCCCTTGGGGATGAGCGACCATAATATGATAGAATTCTTCATCAAGATGGAGAGTGACATAAGTTGTTTCTGAGACTAGGGCCCTGAATCTTAATAAAGGAAACCACAGTGATATGAGGCGCAAGTTGGTTATGATGGATTGGGAAACATTACTTAAAGGGATGACAGTGGATAGGCAATGGCAAATGTTCAAAGAGTACGTGGGTGAGCTGCAACAATTGTTTCTTCCTAAGATAAAAGCAAAAAACTGCGGATGCTGGAAATCCAAAACAAAAACAGAATTACCTGGAAAAACTCAGCAGGTCTGGCAGCATCGGCGGAGATGAACAAAATTGACGTTTTGAGTCCTCATGACCCTTCAACAGAATAGGCAGAATTGTTTCTTCCTGTCTGGTGCAAAAGTGAAATAGGATAGGTGGCCAAACCATGGCTTACAAGGGAAATTAGAGATAGTATTAGGTCCAAGGAAGAGGTATACAAATTGGCCAGAAAAAACAACAGACCTGAGGATTGGGAGCACTCTAGAATTCAGCAAAGGAGGACCAAGGGATTGATTAAGAAAGGGAAATTAGAGTTCAAGAGTAAGCTTGCGGGGAGCAAAAAAAGTTTCTATAGTTATGTGAAGAGAAAAAGGTGAAGGGAAATGTCCCTTACCGTCAGAAACAGAGGAATTTATAATGGGGAACAAAGAAATGGCTGACCAACTAAATACATTATTTGGTTCTGTCTTCACAAAGGACACAAATAATACGTCAGAAATGTTAGGGAGCACAGGGTTTAGTGAGAGGGAAGAACTAAAGGAAATCAGTATTAGTAGGGAAATGGTGTTGGAGAAATCGATGGTTCAAAGGCCGATAAATCCCCAGGGCCAGATAATCTACATCCCAGAGTACTTGAGGAAGTGGCCCTAGAAACATTGTTTGTTCGCCATTATAAATTCCTCTGTTTCTGACGATAAGGGACCACATTTCCCCTCACCAATCTTTTTCTCTTCACATAACTATAGAAACTTTTATGGTCAATTTTTTGTTCCCCGCAAGCTTACTCTTGAACTCTATTTGGTGGTCATCTTCCGTGATTATATAGACTCTGGAACAGTTCCTACAGATTAGAGGGTAGCTAATGTAGCCTCGCTATTTAAAAAGGGAGGTAGGGGGAAAACAGGGAATTATGACTAGTCAGCCTTACGTTGGTAGTGGGGAAAACTCGAGAGTCCATTATAAAAGATTTAATAGCTGAGCACTTTGGAAACAGTGGTAGAATCGGACAGAGTCAGCATGGATTTACGAAAGGGAAATCATGATTGACAAACCTACTGGAATTTTTCAAGGATGTAACTACTGGGGTAGATGAGGGGGAGTTAGTGGATGTGGTTTAGTTGGACTTTAAGAAGGCTTTCGACAAAGCCCCACATAAGAGAGTAAGAGAGTAGCATGTGAAATTAAACTGTATGAGATTGGGGGTAGTGTATTAAGATGGATAGAAAACTGGCTAGCAGACAGGAAACAAAGAGTAGGAATAAACGGTTCTTTTTCCAAATGGCAGGCAGTGACTAGTGGGGTACCGTGGGGTTTGGTGCTGGGACCCCACTATTCACAATATATATTAATGATCTAAATGAGGGAACTAAATGGAATATCTCCAAATTTGCAGATGACACAATGCTGGATGGGAGGGTGAGCTATGAGGGGGATGCAGGGGTGCTTCAATGTGATTTGGACAAGCTGAGTGAGTGAACAAATGCATGGCAGATGCAGTCTAATGTGGATAAATGTGAGCTTATCCACTTTGGTAGCAAAAACAGGAAGGCAGATTATTAGCTGAATGGCCATAAATTGAGAGAGGGCAACGAGACCTGGGTGTCCTCATACACCAGTCACTGAAAGTAAGCAAGCAGGTGCACTGGCGGTAAAGAAGGCAAATGGTATGTTGGCCTTCATAGCAAGAGGATTCAAGTGCAGGAACAGGGATGTCTTGCTGCAATTATACAGGGCCTTGGTGGGACCACAGCTGGAATATTGTGTGCAGTTTTGGTCTCCTTATCTGAGGAAGGAGATACTCGCTGTAGAGGGAGTGCAGCGAAAGTTTACCAGACTGATTCCTGGGATGACAGGACTGACATATGAGGAGAGACTGAGTCGGTTAGGATTACATTCGCTGGAGTTCAGAAGAATGAGGGGGATCTCATAGAAACCTATAAAATTCTAATAGGACTAGACAGGGTAGATGCAGGAAGGATGTTCCCGATGGTGGGGGGTCCAGAACCAAGGGTCACAGTCTGAGGATATGGAGTAGACCATTTAGGACCGAGATGAGGAGAAATTTCTTCACCCAGAGGGTGATTCACTACCACAGAAAGTAGTTGGGCCAAAACATTGTATGTTTTCAAGAAGGAGTTAGATATAGCTCGTGGGGTAAAAGGGATCAAAAGACATGGGGAGAAAGCCGGACCAGGCTATTGAGTTGGATGATCAGCCATGATCATACTGAAAGGTAGACCAGCTCGAAGGACCAAATGGCCTACTCCTGCTCCTATTTTCTATGTTTCTATGTGAACAATCTCAGGGGCCCAGATGAGGGATACAGACCCTCTATCAAAGGTGGTGTGGAGAGATGGGAGTCATGTGACATGGACCTCGAGCTGATTGAGCCAGTTATACTGATTTGCTCTATTGCAAACTCAGTCTGCCATTTTACCATCCTACAAACAGCCAGAAAAGGAGCTCTCCTCAGGTCAAATACCTGACCCCATCTATACTGTTTTCTGCTGGAACTTCTGTGCCATTGCCAACAAGACTGATTCATCTCTACATGCCTCTCATCATGTGAAGTCAACACCACCGGAAAAGTGAATTAAACCACATTGATTTTCAGCCCGCCGACCTCCGTGAAGGAATACCTCTTTGGAATTTGATTCTGGACTCTGGAATCCAGGTGAAACAATATTTCTATTCTCTGTGGTCTCTGCACTGTAATGTTTTCTTTTCTCTGTCCCTCTTTTACTGTAGGAATGCAAAGGATTGCATTGCTGCCCTCCTCCTGCGGTTTGCGGGTGTGAAAATAAATTAACCCTTTGAGTTCATCCTATCTTCAGTTTGCTGTGGAGTTATTGATAGAAAATTGGATCACACCAAAGCTGAGGAGTTGGGAAATATGCCACTGCTTGTAAAGGTGGAAGCAAATCAAAAACATCTTTCTGTTTATGGACAGGTAGTGGGAGGAGAAATGAGTGCTGTTTAAATTAGACCCTCTCCTATCTTTAACAGAAACTGGAAGCTCAAATCCAGGATCACTCATTTGAATTTGACCAGAGTCCAAGACAAGCCAAAGTTGATATAGAAGAACCATTGGAAACCAAGGCCTGAATCTTCCGGTCGGTGTGCGGGGGCAGGCCCCACTTGCCAAAGCGTAAAATGACACACAACAATGCCGAGTGTGTGTCCTGACGTCACTGTGCGTCATTCCAATCTTCAGTTCGGCGCATGCGCACCAGAGTCAGTTGCGCACCCACTGAACTGCCAACGGCCTATTAAAGCCATTTAAAAAGTAATTGAAATAATTAACAGCGCTGCCCATCCAAATTTAAGGTTGGCAGGCAGGTGATGAGCTCAGGTGGCCTTTGCATTTATCATGAAACCTCATCCACAGGCAGGATGAGGTTTTCTGAAGGCTTTATGAATCAAATAAATTTTTTATTTAAATTCATTGACATGTCCCAGCTCATACACTGTTATGTGAGGGGACATGTCTGAAAAATTTTCTAAATTCTTTTTTACAAAGTTTTTTATTATGAAATTAAACTCCCTGAGGCAGCTCTGTGCCTCAGGGAGATTTCTGTGCTCTTTCCTCCCCCCGCCCACACAAGGAGTGCTAAGCACTTCCAGGTACAGGTCACACTGGGCGAGCCTTAATTGGCCCGCCCACGCAAAATGGCAATGCCCAGCAGATCGCGGGTGGTGATCGGCTACATGCCTGCCCGTGCCTGCTCCCGAATCGCCTGTCTGACGGGGAGAAAACTCCCCCCAAAAAGGGGGAGAATGGCGCGATGACAGGAACAAATTTTAAAACACAGTGGGCAGAATTTTGCCCTCGGATGGCGTGCGGGCCCCACTGGCTCGGCGGCTGGCGGGCATCCAAACTCCGCCGCCGTAATGGGGCCAGCTGTCATTGTGAGTGGGCGGACCAACTAAGGCCCGCCCAGCAGCCTGCCCGGCAGTAAGCGCTATGCACATCCAATGCGGGAGTTGGAGGCATTCCCCAAATGTCAAATTGCGCTCTTTCACGCATGTGTGCAAAAGAGCGCACTGCTCCCTGAGGCAAAGTGCTGTCTCAGGGAGTTTACTGACAGGTAAGAAAAGTCAAAAAATATTATGCCACATGAGATGGGACATGTTAATAAGAAACACATAAAGTTTATTAAATTTTTAAAAAACGGACATGAAACTTCATCCCGCCAGTGGATGAAGTTTCATGAATAATCTGGAGCCTGTTGGGGCTCCTGGCCTGCCTGTCAGCCTTAAGCTTGGATGGGCAGGGTCTTTAACAGGTTAATTAGCCTGTCAATGGCTTTAATTGGCCATTGACAGGTCGGCGGGCGGACAGCTGATTTCGCTGTCTGCCCATCTTCCTGAAGATTTAAATGGACCGGGATGACGTCGGGGGTTCCTCCCGACATCATCCTGTGTCATTTTCTCCTCGGCGAGCGGGCCCCACCCCCAAATCGCCGAGGGGGAAATCCTGGCCAGTAACTTAATACAGCAAATTTCTTTTCCATTACACCAAGAAACTGACAACTTTAGATGCCCAGATGTGGGTTTAGAAAGGAAATTTGAACACTGAAACATTAGCACCCCTGGCACAGAACAATTGAAGGTTGTAGCTAGATAGGTACAGTTAAGGTTGCCCAGCAGAGTGAAGAGAAGTGAACAGATCCAGTTTTTGGTAGAACATTTGGTACTCACATTACTGATACTGCAGTTAGATACAAAGCTTAACCATGACCCCAAATCTCTGCCCAATCAACCTCCCTTGCCAAATTCACACTGGAAAAGATCAGATTGCAGCTACAGTTTCAGAAGAGTGGAACAAGGGAGAAAGGAGAGAGATAGAGAGATAGGTTGAGGGAACAGGAGAGATAGAGGGAGAAAGGTGAGAGAGAGAGGGATAGAGAGAGCGGTCAAGGGAACAGGGGAGAAAAAGAGAGAGAAGAATTCCAGCTGCAAAAATTGGAAATTGAGCTAGCAACTCATAGGGAGAGAGAAACCAGACAGCTGGAAATTGCGAGGAGAAATCTCTCTCTACCTGATATCACCCCACCCACTATCTCTCTAATCCAGAACCATTCTCTGAGGCCCTAAAGTATGTTAGGTTCATTCCTAATTTCAAGAAGAGTGATGTGGAGTCATTTTTTGCCACTTTTGACACAGGACATTTTAGCAGGGCAGCTAAAATAGCCATCAGATATCTGGACATTTCTAATTCAAGGGCAGTTGTCATGAAGAGCCCAAGACGTCTACTCCATGCTGACTCCTGATGTGTCTGTAAATTGTGAGCAGACCAAGGCTGCTATCCTAACCTCCTATGAGTTAGTCCTGGAGGTATATCACCAACAATTCCAGAACGCTCGTAAGAAGCTCACACAAACCGACATCAAATTTGAACGGCTGAAGCAAATTGTGTTTGACCTATGGGTAAGGTCTCGAAGAATTCAATGCATCTCGGAGGGACTGAGTGAGTTGCTGTTGTTGGAGGAGCTCTCCAACGCTCCAACTTGCAGATGCACTTAGAGGAGCAGAGAATCCTCACAGCTAGGGATGTGGCCATCGTGGCAGACAGCGATGATCTCACTCATAGGCCTGTAAACTCTCCAAACCATTCCTGTGAGCACTGGGGAGATAAGCAGGGCGATCTAGATAGGAAAGGTCCCCTACCTGAGACAGAAACCACAAAGGAGGTAACAAGAAGACCTCCTGAAGCATTAAAGGAGAACTCCCAGAGACCAGTATGTTTTCATTGCAATAAAATAGACCTTTCCATGCTTGAGTGCTAGAAATTCAGAGAGAAGCCCATAGCTCTAATTGGGCTCCATATGAGTAGTCACCCAAAAGATGCCCCAATCGATAGTGAAGCAAACTAGGCAGAAACTCTTGCGACTGAAAATTAATCTTTGGAGGGCATGGTACTTTGTGTGTCTGAGTCGGACAAACTCCCAGAGAGCTTCCAGAGTTTTTTCCTTTCTGGAACAGTGTCTCCATACCCGTCCCAGAAGGTGTGCAAGTCTGTTGTACTGATCTGGGACACAGGGGCCACTCAGCCCTTAATGTAAGAGGGGAACATAAACCTACCCCCTGAGTCCCCCCCTGAAGGCCAAAACACTGATCAATGGAGTGGGAGGAGAGTCTCTGTTTTCACCCTTCCATAGAGTCCACCAAGAGTGTGACCTCATTCAAACCCTGTCACAACAGGAAATGTCCCTGTTTGGGAATTGTTCCCAAGAAAGGCGGGGGGGGGGGAGGGTAAAATTCCAAGAAGTATGGGAAACAAAGCAGCTGGTTAGCGTGTGTGTGTGGGGGTGGTGGGGGGGGGGGGGTGGATTCAACATCATGGAAAATTATGAAAAAACTGAAAAGAAAGGAGTGCCCAGGAGAGGCTACTAAAGTCTCCAGAAGACAAAACAGAACAGAGTGTTTGGAAAGGGCTAGGAATCTAACTTCAAGCACATCAGATGAAGGGACGACAATGAGAAAGGGACGGGAAATACAGGACTGAAGGTCTTGTATCTGAATGCAAGCAGTATACGAAATAAGGTAAATGAGCTTGTAGCGCAGATTGAAATTGGCAGGTATGATGTAGTGGGCATCATGGAGACATGGCTGCAGGGGGATCAGGACTGGGAGCTAAATATCCAAGGATATATATCCTATCGAAAAGATAGGCAGGTTGGCAGCGGGGGTGGGGTTGCTTTGTTAGTAAGAAATGAAATTAAATCGATAGTAAGAAATGACGTAGGGTCAGATGATGTAGAATGTTTGTGGGTAGAGTTGAGGAACTGCAAAGGTAAAAAAACCATAATGGGAGTTATGTACTGACCTCTGAACAGTAGTCAGGATGTGGGGCACAAGATATACCAGGAGATAGAAAAGGTGTGTAAGAAAGGCAAGGTTACAGTGATCATGGGGGATTTCAATATGCAGGTAGACTGGGAAAATCAGGTTGGTAGTGGATCCCAAGAAAAGGAATTTGTAGAATGTGTACGAGATGGCTTTTTGGAGCAGCTTGTGGTGGAGCCCACTAAGGATCAAGCAATTCTAGATTTAGTGATGTGCAACGAGGCAGATTTGATAAGGGAGCTTTAGGTGAAGAAACCCTTAGGAGGAAGTGACCATAATATGATAGAATTTACCCTGCAATTTGAGAGGAAAAAGCTGGAATCAGATGTAACAGTATTACAGTTGAAGAAAGGCAACTACAGAGGCATGAGGGAGGAGCTGGCCAGAATTGACTGGGAGATGAGCCTAGCAGGAAAGACAGTGGAACAGCAATGGCAGGAGTTTCTGGGAGTAATCTGGGAAACATAGCAAAAATTCATCCCTAGGAAGAAGAAGCATACTAAAGAGAGGACGAGGCAACCATGGCTGACAAGGGAAGTCAGGGACAGCATAAAAGCTAAAGAGAAAGCATACAAGGCAGCGAAGAGCAGTGGGAAGCCAGGGGATTGAAAACCCTACAAAGACCAACAGAGGACAACAAAAAAAGGAACAAGGAGGGAGAAGATTAAATATGAGAGTAAACTAGCCAGTAATATAAAAGAAGATTGCAAGAGTTTTTTTTAATTATGAAAAGGGTAAGAGAGAGGTAAAGGTGGACATTGGGCCACTGGAAAATGACACTGGAGAAGTAGTAGTGGGAACAAAGAAATGGCGGAGGAACTGAATAGGTACTTTGCGGCAGTCTTCACGGTGGAAGACATGAGTAACATCCCCAAAGTTCAAGAGAATCGGGGGGGCAGAGTTGAGTATGGTGGCTATTGCCAAGGAGAAGGTGCTAGGAACACTGAAAGGTCTGAAGGTGGATAAATCACCTGGACCAGATGGATTACACCCCAGAGTTCTGAAGGAGATAGCTGAAGAGATAGTGGAGGCGTTAATGGTGATCTTTCAGGAATCACTGGAGTCAGGGAGGGTCCCAGAGGACTGGAAAATTGCTAATGTAACCCCCTTGTTTAAGAAGGGAATGAGGTAAAAGACGGGAAATTACAGGCCGACTTCAGTCGTTGGTAAGATTTTAGAGTCCATTATTAAGGATGAGATTTCAGAATACTTGGAAGTGCATGGTAAAATAGGACAAAGTCAGCATGGTTTCATCAAGGGGAGGTCATGACTGACAAATCTGTCAGAATTCTTTGAGGAGGTAACAAGTAGGTTAGACAAAGGAGAGCCAATGGATGTTATCTACTTGGACTTCCAGAAGGCATTTGACAAGGTGCCGCACAGGAGGCTGCTCAGTAAGATAAGAGCCCATGGTGTTAGAGGCAAGGTACTAGCATGGATAGAAGATTGGCTGTCTGGCAGGAGGCAGAGAGTGGGGATAAGTGGGTCCTTCTCCGGATGGTGGCTGGTGACTAGTGAAGTTCCACAGGGGTCAGTGTTGGGACCACAACTTTTCACTTTATACATTAATGATCTAGTTGAAGGAACTGAGGGCAACTTGGCTAAGTTTGTAGGTGATACACAGATAGGTGGAGGAATAGGTAGGATTGAGGAGGCGGGGAGGCTGCAGAAGGATTTGGACAGGTCAGGAGAATGGGCAAAGAAGTGGCAAATCGAATACAACGTGGGGAAGTGTGAGGTCAGGCACTTTGGTAGGAAGAATAGAGGCATAGACTATTTTCTAAATGGGGAGAGAATTCAGAAATCTGAAGTGCAAAGGGACTTGGGAGTCCTAGTCCAGGATTCTCTTAATGACAACTTGCAGGTTGAGTTGATAGTTAGGAAGGCAAATGCCATGTTGGCATTTATTTTGAGAGGACAAGAATATAAAAGCAGGATGTGCTGCTGAGGCTTTATAAGGCTCTGGTCAGACCACATTTCGATTATTGTGAGCAATTCTGGGCCTCGTATCTCAGGAAGGATGTACTGGCCCCAGAGTGGGTCCAGAGGAGGTTCACGAGAACAATCCCAGGAATGAAAGGTTTAACATATGAGGAAAGTTTGAGGACTCTGGGTCTAAACTCGATGGAGTTTAGAAGGATGAGGGAGGGATCTGACTGAAACTTACAGAATACTGCAAGGCCTGGATAGAGTGGATGTGGGGAAGATGTTTTCATTAGTGGGAGAGACTAGGACCTGAGGGCACAGCCTCAGAGTAAAGGGAAGACCTTTTAGAACAGAGATGAGGAGAAACTTCTTTAGGCAGAGAGTGGTGAATCTATGGAATTCATTGCCACAGAAGGCTGTGGAGGCCAGGTCATTGAATGTATTTAAGACCGAGATAGATAGGTTCTTGATTGGTAAGTGGATCAAAGGTTATGGGGAGAAGGCAGGAGAATGGGGTTGAGAAACTTATCAGCCATGATCGAATGGTGGAGCAGACTCGATGGGCCGAATGGCCTAATTTCTGCTCCTAGGTCTTATGGTTCCTGAACTGCCTTTAACAGGAATCAATTCCCTCCTTGGAAATAATTTGGCTGGCAGCAAAGTGTTAGCCAGTAAAAAGAAAGAGGCCCACATCAGTCAGCAGAAATCTGTAGGAGAAAGAAAGCTGCGGAATGTCCAGAGGCCCAAAAAGGTGAGATAGCACCTCTAAACATTGAGCGGGGCCTGCTTGAATGTAGCAAGTCTGAAGCTAGGCCAGTAAGGTTAAAAGAGGTCCAGGAAGGGCCAATAGAATTTAAAATAGACTCACAGGATGTCCCAGAATTACACAGGGACAAGAAACATCTCAGAGCAAGGATGGCAAAGGTGATGCCCCAAGCAGTCAAAGAGCTTGAAGAAAGGCAAGTTATTAAATCAGGAAAGGAAAAGGTTAAGGAGTTGCCCGAAGTATGACTGGCAGAAATTTTCTTTGGAACTTAAAGAGGAACAAAGGGAGCCTCCAAACAGGAGCAGATAGGGAGTGAGATGCCTCACCCACTTGAAGAGCTAAAAAGAAGTATGCAATGCAAACAGAGGTGATGTAACACATAACATTGGCCCTTTTACCTCCCCTCTCTCACTGTCCAATGTCCCAAACACTCCTTCCAGGTGGAGCAATGATTTACTGATACCTTTTTCGATTTAGTCGACTGTATTCATTGCTCACAAAGTAGTCTCTACTACACTGGAGAGACAAAATGCAGATTTTTTCTTCTCTTATTCATTCACAGGGTATGGGCTTTACTGGCCGGGCCAGCATTTATTGCTCATCCCTAGTTGCCCTTGAGAAGGTGATGGTGAGCTGCCTTCTTGTGCCACTGCAGTCCATGTGGTGTAGGAATGCCCATAGTGCTGTTAGAAAGGGAGTTCCAGGATTTTGATCCTGCGATAGTGAAGGGACAGCAATATATTTCCACATCAGGATGGTGAGTGCTTGCAGGGGAACTTCCAGGTGCTGGTGTTCCCAAGTATCTGCTGCCCTTGTCCTAGATGGTTGCGGTTGTGGCTTTTTAAGGTGCTGTCTAAAGAGCCTTGGTGAATTCCTGCAGTGCATCTTCTAGATGGTACACACTGCTGCTACTGTGCATCAGTGATGGAGGGAGTGAATGTTTGTGGATGTGGTGCCAATCAAGTGAGCTGCTTTGTCCTGGACGGTGTCAAGCTTTTTGAGTGTTGTGGGAGCTGCATTCATCCAGGCAAGTGGGGGGTAATCCATCAAACTCCTGACTTGTGCCTTGTAGATGGTAGACTGGCTCTGGTGAGTCAGGAGGTGAGTTACACGTCGCAGGATTCCTAGCCGCTGATCTGCTCTTGTAGCCAAAGTATTTATATGGCTAGTTCAGTTCAGTTTCTGGTCAATGCTAACCCCAAGATGTTGATAGTGGGGGATTCAGTGATGATAATGCCATTGAATGTCAAGGGGTGATGGTTAGATTCTCTGTTGTTGGAGATGGTCATTGCCTGGCACTTGTGTGGCATGAATGTTACTTGCCACTTGTCAGCCCAAGCCTGGATGTTGTCCAGGTCTTGCTGCATTTGGACATGGACTGCTTCAGTATATGTGGAGACACGAATGGTGCTGAGCATTATGCAACCATCTACAAACATCCCCGCTTCTGACCTTATGATGGAAGGAAGGTGATTGATGGAGCAGCCGAAGATGGTTGGGCTGAAGACACTTCCTTGAGGAACTCCTGCAGTAATGTCCTGGAGCTGAGATGACTGACCTTCAACAACCACAACCATCTTCCTTTGTGTTAGGTTTGACTCAAACCATTGGAGATTTTCCCCCCAATTCCCATTGACTTCAGTTTTGCTAGGGCTCCTAATGCCACACTTGGTTAAATGCAGCCTTGATGTCAAGGGCAGTCACTCTCACCTCACCTCTGGTGTTTGGCTCTTTTGCCCATGTTTGAACCAAGGTTGTAATGTGGTCAGGAGCTGAATGGCCCTGGCAGAACCCAAACTGGGCATCAGTGAGCAGGTTATTGCTAAGCAAGTGCCACTTGTTAGCACTGTTGATGACACCTTCCATTACTTCACTGATGATCGAGAGTAGACTGATGGGACAGTAAATGGCTGGGTTGGATTTGTCCTGCTTTTTGTGTGCAGGATATACCTGGGCAATTTTCCACATAACCGGGTAGATGCCAGTGTTATTGCTGTAATGGAACAGCTTGACTAGTGGCACGGCAATTTCTGGAGCACAAGTCTTCAGTACTATTGCCGGAATATTGTCAGGGCCCATAGCATTTGCACTATCCAGAGCCTTCAGCTGTTTCTTGATATCATGTGGGGTGAATCGAATTGGCTAAAGACTAGCATCTTTGTTGCTGGGGACCTCTGGAGGAGGCCAAAGTGAATCACCACTCGGCACTTCTGGCTGAAGATTGTGGCAAACACTTCAGCCTTATCTTTTGCACTGATCTGCTGGGCTCCTCCACAATTGAGAATAGGGATATTTATAGAGCCTCCTCCTCCAGTGAGTTGTTTAATTGTCCACCATGACTAACGACTGAATGTGGCAGGACTTCAGAGCTTAGATCTGTTCTGTTGGTTGTAAGATTGCTTAGTTCTGTCTATCACTTGCTGCTTATGCTGTTTGGCACAGAAATGTTATAGCTTCATCAGGATGATACCTTACTTTATTTTTAGTTATGCCTGGTTCTACTCCTGGCATGCTCTTCTGCACTCTCCATTTTACCAGGGTTGATCCCCTGGCTTGATGGCACTGGTAGAGCGGGGGATATGCTTGGCCATGAAGTTACAGATTGTGTTCAAGTACAATTCTGCTGCTGCTGATGGCCCACAGTGACTCAAGGGTGCCCAGTGTTGAGTTGCTCGATCTGTTTGAAATCTATCCCATTTAGCAGGGTAGTAGTGCCACACAGTACGATGGAGGGTATCCTCAATGTCAAGGTGGGACTTCATCTCCACAACAATCTCATAACCCACTGAAAGTCCTTTGCTTTACCAGAATTTCATTTCAGCTGTAAAATATCACCTCCATCTAAGAAGCTATAGGCTTGCCACAAAAGAGACTGAGATAATTATAAGATACTATTATATTATTTTACCTTCATCTGTACCTAAACTTTGAGTGTGAGAGAATGTGTGTGAGATATTGTGTTTTAAACTCCAGGGCAAGTGTGTGATAATAATTAACCTTCTTTATTCTAAAACTCACAAAAAGCTTGCAGTTGGAAATGATTTAATTGGCATTCCCATTCCGAGGGTAAGGAGACACACCCTCCTATACATCATATTGATCATGGGCATCAAAAGCAAGCACATAAATTGTTTGTGACATATGTATCAGACTATCGCTGTAAGTACCTGCCTACTATTATAGCATAAAATGTCTGAAAGTTATTGTACAATTAAGCATATTATACAATTCAGATGTCTCTATTGAAATTAATGGTAAATCACTTTTTATCAAAATTCCTGATAGTTACTGCGACCAGGTGAGGAGGAATGAGTCGTCTCCCTTAATTTCCAACCTCCTTGTTTGATCGCAACAAAGGTTTGTTTAAAATTCTTTCCCCGTGCCAGTCAAAGAAAGAGTAACTTTGTTCGTTACCAACACCCAAGGAAAAATAATAAAACGCGGCACACATACACGCAAACACACACGTGCACAGAGAGGTCAGAAATGAGCAAGTTAAGAGTCCAAATAAAAGTTATAAAGAATATTCAAATCATTTCTTGGCTTGTCCATGAGGCTAGATGGTCGTATGTTGTGGCTGTTAGTTAGGTGATTTAAGTAGAACTGGAGCTGACTTTAGCAGTTTTGTAGTCTGTTGGAGACACTTGTTGGCTTCACTCAGTTTTGCACTCTGCTTAAGAAGACACCCTATTACAACCCTAGTCTCCAGTTAGAGTTCTGAGAAGATTGCTTCAGATTTCTAGCATCCACAATATTTTACTTTTTTCTGAGAAGATTGTCTTGTTTCTTGCATCTCTCTGTTTATATTAAAAACACTTGTTTTCATCGAGAGAGAGAGGCAGAGAAAGGTCCTTCTTGCTTCTTTATTCTTCTGTTCTGGCACTTGCTGGTCTTCAGCCAGTTTTAACCCATTTTCTCTGTGTGTTCCTGGGAGAGGGAAATAGGCATGCCTTGCATACAGAGGCCTGTTTGCTTTCGTCTCATAACTTTTTTTAATACATTCTGAGATATAAATCAACTGGAGGTGGGTTTTTGGATTTCTGATGAGGTGTAGGAAACAGTCCATTTTCCCCACAAACACAGGAGATTAAAGTCCAGCCTTTTGCATTCTCCATACCTTTCTTTCAAATGTCTGCCTGAAGTGGGCCTTGATACCTATTCAGGTGTGAAATTCCATGTTCTCAAGCTCGGTCTGTCAGTCAAATCCACATAGGAATTTTCCAGAAAGTGGTCACTTTTTACTATCAGCCATCAGTGCCTTTTCTTGTATTTTTTAAAAAAAACACAGGTCTTCCTTAAAAAGTTCAATGTGACCGGAAGTAGTTGGTGAAGCTGTAGTCCACTTTGGTGACTTAGTGCAACTGATTGCACTTCTGAATTTGGAATATCATTCTGACAGAATATGAAGACAATGGATAAAGTTCTTAAACAATAAAGTATTTGAAATCTCCATTGATTTTATTTTGTCTTGTTAGTGATTATGTCAGGGGATTGGACTATAATGAAATTTACAGATAAGCAGCTTCAAGTCAATCTGAATGGCACTAACATATTCAAGGATAAATTCCTCTGCATCATCTAAGTGCAAAATGTACATATAATTATATTATGTCTACACACAAGGTAAAAAGAGGAATATTCAAATGCGGGACTATGTAGCAATATTACCTTTTGTCGATTTCAGTGATACTGGGTGTTACATCTACAAAAGAAACAGTTTCCAATGGTCTGTCAATACTTCAGAGGTTTATTGTTATTGGTGTAGATTCATGATCAGATATTCCTGTCCTTGATTCAGTGTTATTGTTAGCAACTTGCTGGTATACTTGGTTAATTCTCATTACACATTGCATTAATGGATGTTACTTCAAATTGCTCAAGCATAATGTTTTTTGACAGAGGCATAATAGTTTTCTGACAAAAGAAGGTTCTAGTATTCATTCTAAAGGCTTTAGTATTCATTCTAAGATGCATTTTAATGTAGGAAAGTGTGAGGTCACACACTTTGGTAGGACGAATCAAAAGGCAGCCTATTATTTAAATGCAGCACAAAGGGATCTGGGTGTTCTTGTGCATGAAACACAAAAAGTTAGCATGCGGGTGCAGCAAGTAATTAAGGCGGCAAATGGAATTTTGTCCTGTATTGCTAGGGTGTTGGAGTTTAAAAAAAGGGAAGTCTTCTTACAACAGGCGTTGGTAAGGCCACACCTGGAGCACTGTGTATTTAATACTACATATTTAAGAAAGGATACACTGGCATTGGAGGCAGTTCAAAAGATATGCACTAGGCTGATTCCTGGGCTGAAGGGATTGGCTTATCAAGAACTGCTAAACAGGACTTTATTCATTAGAGTTGAGAAGAGTGAAGGGTGATATTATTGAAAGGTACAAGATTTTGAGGGGGCTTGACAAGATAGATGTTGAGAAGATGTTTCCACTAGTGGGGGAATCTCAAACTAGGGGATATAATTACAGAATAAGGGGATACTCATTTAAACCTGAGATGTGAAGGAATTTCTTCTCTCAGAGAGTAGTGAAGGTCTGGAATTCTCTACCCCAGGAAGTTGTGGAGATCACTGAAAGTATTTAAAAAGGAGGTAGATAGATTTTTGAAATATCGGGGAGTTGAGGGCTATGCGGAGCTGACATGAAAGAGAAGTTGTGGCCTGGGGCAGATCAGCCATGACCTTATTGAGTGGTGGGGCAGGCTTGAGGGGCTGAATGACCTACTCCTGCTCCTATTTCTTATGTTCATATGTTCTAAAGTAAAAATCAAATGAAAGATGTTTTTTGATTAATCTTGCATTCATTAAAAAAGTATGATAGTAATCTGCACATTTTATGGCAGACCATGTCTGTTCTTTTACTTTAAATCTGTAAGCCAATATCATTTAGAGTTTCCATCTAATGTTACATGGCCATTATTTGTTCAGTCTGAACAGGCCCCTCATCCACTTTTGACAACTTAGCCCAGTAAAAGTGCAGTCATGACAGAAGCAGGAGGAAAAGATAATTTTAACAATTCATCAAAATAAAGACACTTAAGAGATAAAGCACTGACATATACAGATTTTGGTTTTAGTTTTAATTGCATTTAATCAAATTCAACTCATGCTGTATAACTAGGGCCACACACATTTGTATTTCACCCATCTTCATCCATTATCCTATTGATAATCAGAACAATGTCAATATTAAACTAGTTTTTTAAAGAGAGAAAGATCATCATATGATTATAGACTTTGTGAAATTATTTGAGCCATGCTTTACCTCACTTTCTTGCTGTCCATCAATGTGCCATAGCTACTAAAGCAAAATTAATGTTTCTGTTTTGCATTGTTTTCAAAAACACTTCATTCAATTGCCTTCACAAAAAATTACTGCAGGCAGTATTTACCATGTTGTCACAGTATGGTTCGATGGAAACAAAAGGATGTAATGCAAATCAAAAAGCAAAAGCCCAAAGGTCAACAAAGCGGTAGGCAATTGGGATGGTGGAAAGCAGTTTGCGCACATATGTCACAGCTACCGATTTCTTTACACTTCCCATGGGCCAGTGAAAAGGAAAGCAGCTTTAGACTTGTGGAACAGGCATTGATAGATAAGCCAAGGGAAAGGCAGCACAGAAGCCAATGGATCAACAGGAAGCCATCACACTACTGAAGCACTTGAGGTTCTTGGATGATTAATGCAATATCTACCAGCCATGCATAACTTTAGCTATTGGGGTCAGCAGACGTTTTGGCATATTATTGAAGGGTTGGGAGGGGTGGGGGCTGCATTCTGGCATTTAAACAGTCAAGTAGTTCAACCACAAACAAGATTATAAGAAAGCTATCATGGATAAACAGAGTCATTGTTGCATTGTTCTTCTGTTTGTGCTTTTGTTGGGTCAGCACCACAAACTGATATCGATATTTCGCCAACATTTATATGGGCAATGCTAGCTAAACTAGATATGACCTGCTGAAATGATAATCCCGATAATGAAAACTTTTGAAAAGGAGTAACCTAAAGATAGATCGTGAAGATTTCAAGTGATGGGGCTGTGACTATTTCCTTTGGCAGCTTATGGGATTGTCCTTGGGAAGAAAGATCGTTGATATGCTAGCTTGGAAACAAATGGTGTTTGCAGTTTGAGTTGATGGCTACCTCATGTTTCGTCACTGCTGGGGGCACAAGTTATTTGTTCCTGTCAATTCCCACCAGTATATTCCATGTTTTATAGAACATGGTCCACCTATTTTTCTCCCTCCTTTGCTGTAGTGGTTCCCATTCCAAATCTGAGTGCTGCCACACTGGTTTCATGCTGGGTGGGTCTTAACTGGCTGGCCAACGTGAAATTGTAGTCCGGCCCTAATTGCGGGCGGCGGTCGGCTTCCAGACCGCCCTTGCCCGCCCCCACCAAGCCCGCCCGACATCAGCTAAATTCTGCCCAAAGGATTCCTGGAAGATTACTACCAGTGCATCACACTATCTCTGGAGCTACTTCCTTTAATATCCTAGGATGCAACCCATTAGGTCCAGGGGACTTATTGGCCTTTAACTCCATTAGTTTCCCTCATACTTTTTCTCTAGCGATAGTTATATTTATTTCCTCCCCATCTTTTGCCCCTTGGTTATTTAGTATTTTTGGAATGCTATGAGTGTCTTCAACCATGAAGACTAATGCAAAGTATTTATTCAACTCCTCTGCCATTTCCTGGTTCCCCGTTATTATTTTCCCAGCCTCATTCTCTAAGGGGCCTATGTTCACTTTGGACTCTCTTCCTTTTTATATATTTAAAGAAGCTCTTACTGGCCATTTTTATCCTACTTGCTAGTTTACCCTCAGAGTTTATTTTCTCCCTCTTCATTTTTTTGGTAATTTTTTTGCTGGTTTTTGAAACTTTCTCAATCCTTTGGCTTACCACTAATCTCTGCCATATGTGTTATATGTTTTTTTTCTTTCAATTTGATACTACCCTTAACGTCCTTGGTTAACCATGGTTGGTTTATTCCCTTCCTGGAATCCTTCTTTCTCACTGGGATACATCTTTGTTGTGAGACATAAACTATTTTGTTAAATGTCTGTCATTGTTCATTAACCGTCTTTTCTACTATACTTCTTTCCCAGTCCACTCCAGCCAACTCTGTCCTCACTTATTTGTAATTACCCTTATTTAAATTTAGTACAGTGGTTTCCAGCCCAAGTCTCTCCCTCTCAAACTGAATACTAAATTCTACCATGTTATGGTCACTCTTTCCTAGGGGATCTTTTACTCTGAGATCAGTTATTAAGCCTGCTTCATTATACATTACCAGATCCAAAATAGCCTGATCCCTGGTTGGATCCACAACATATCGTTCTAGGAAACTGCCCTGCATACACTCTATGAATTCTTGCTCATGGCTACCTCTGCCAATTTGACTTTCCCAATCTACATGAAGATTAAAGTCACCCATGATTAATGTACTGCCTTTTTTACATGCCCTCATTATCTCCTGATTTATTCTCTGTTCTACATTTATAGCTACTGTTAGGAGGCCTATAGGCTACTCCCACGAGTGTCTTCTTCCTCTTATTGTTTCTTATCTCCACCCATATGGATTCTACATCTTCCGATCCAAGATCATTTCTTGCTATTGTACCTATTCCATCTTGTACTAACAAAGTTACACCACCACTTTTTTCCTTCCTGCCTGTCCTTTCAAAAAGTCATATACCCCTGAATATTTAGTTCCCAGTTTTGATATCCTTGTAACCATGCCTCCATATTGGCTACAAGACCATACCCATTAACCTCTATTTGTGCCATTAATTCATTTATTTTGTTCCGAATACTGTGTGCATTTAAGTAAAGAGCCATTAGTTTTGCCTTTTTATCATTTCTTCCTCCTTTGACCCTATTTACTGCTATTTTTTTATGCTGGTACACTCTGTCCCTTCCTGTCACACTCTGGGTATCATTACCTAAATAGCTGCTCTGCAATGCTTCCATATCCTTTTGCTTTGTAAACCTCTCCAGAATCCAGCCTCTCCACCCTATTTAGCTTAAAGCCCTCTCTACAGCCCTAGTTATTCAATTCGCCAGGACACTGGTCCCCGCACGATTCAAGTGAAGCCTGTCCCATTGGAACAGCTCTCTTCTACCCCAGTACTGGTGCTAGTGCCCCATGAACTGAAATCCATTTCCCCCACACCAATCTTTGAACCATGCATTTAACTCCCTATTTACCCTATGCCAGTTTGCCTGTGGCTCGGATAGTAATCCTGAGGTTATTACCTTGGAGGTTCTACTTTTTAATTTAGCTCTTAACTCTTCAAATTCTTTCAGCAGAGCCTCCTTTCTAGTCCTATCAATGTCATTAGTACTAACATGGATGACAACAACAGGATCCCTCCCCTCCCACTCCAAGTTCCTCTCCAAGCCTGAGGGAGATGTCCTTAACCCTGGCACCAGGCAGGCAACACAGCCTTCGGGACTCATGCTCATGGCTACGAAGAACAGTATCTATCCCCCTAATTATACTGTTCCCGACCACTACTATGCTCCTATTTTCTCCCGCCACTTGAATGGCTGCCTGTACCACAGTGCTGTGGTCAGTTCGCTCATCCTTTCTGCAGTCCCCACTCTCACCCACACAGCTTGCAAGAACCTCATAACTGTTGAACAAATGCAGGGGCTGAGGCTCCTTGGACGCTACGTCCTGGGTCCTCATATCTGCCTCACATGCAGTCACAACCTCCTGTCCCTGACTACAGACTAAATTTGAATGACCTAATCTGAGGCATATGACCGTTTCCTGAAGCCAAGTGTCCAGGTAATTTTCCCCCTCCCTGATGTGGTGCAATATCTGCAGCTCAGACTCTAGCTCCTCAACTCAGATCCGAAGTTCCTCAAGCCACAAGCACTTACAACAGATGTTTTTGCTCTTGATCACCTTGGCCTCCAGCAGCTCCCCCATGCAGCAGTAGCAACACATCACCCAACCTGCTATCACTATTATATTCTATGTAATTTATTAATTAATTACTCTAGCACCCCTGCTCTTTACACTTGAAGAATCCCCCGCTCTTTACATTTTATGGTAATTAATTTTTTTACACCAATATTGATCTTATACTTCACAAGCTATTTTTAAGAAAAAGAGAAAATAAATGACTAGCAACCCAAACACAAACAAAAGCCCTTTCTTTTACTTTAAAGGCTAGAAACATTCACTAATCTGCTTCTTTCCCTGCACTCGCGTCGGTTGTGGTTCATGACATCTCTCCGTCGCTGGTCTCACTGCAGGTAGGCCTCTTGATCTGTGCCTTTTATCCTCTTGTGCTCACCTCTCACTCAAAATATACTATTTTGAGCTTTAGGAATAGAATAAATCTTAATCACTTACCAGTTTGCCCATGGCTCAGGTAGTAATCCTGAGGTTATTACCTTGGAAGTTCTGCTTTTTAAGTTAGCTCCTAAATGTTAAAATTCTTTCAGCGGAACCTCCTTTCTAGTCCTATCAATGTCGATAGGGCATACTTACCAATTAACCAGCTTTTTCTCCTGTAGCAGAGCAAGAATCAATTCCTAGAGGCTGAAAAAGTTTAGGCAAAACCTCAGCTGGAATGGGGATCAAACTCCACTCTGTTGGCATTATTCTGAACACATGCTAGCCTTCTAGTCAACTGAGCTAATCAGCTTCCTCCCCACCCCACCATGTTGGGTTTAACCCCACTAATGTCATTCTCCTTTGATGTCAATGGAAAATAAAATCAGGCAAGTTGTAAAACCAGTGTTGCACCAAATCTTATCAGTTCCCTAATGGGTGGATAGGTTAAAATTGCTCCAGAAGTCTCATATGGAAAAATGATTGAAAATCCTATTCTGTTCTGGACAGGCCCCTTAACAAGCTCCTTTAGGAGCTTAAGGGGCTGTTAATTAGCAGCAAGTGTGTTTCCCTGTCCTTCCACCATGCCAGCCTTTTAAAAATTGCAAACTTTTCCAGAAGCGGTGGGATCTCGTGCCATCCTCCAGGAATGCAAACTTCAAATTACACCCACAGTTGTTCCCACCTCCATCAGTAATTGAAAATTCAGTTCCACATCTTTAGTCAAGAAAATATTCCACAAAAACTAGCCCTACTTGTGACAAAATGTTAGGTCTGATTAGCTATCCCAGCAATCAAACACTAAAACATATATATCCAGAACAATGACAAGTCATGCTTTTACTGTATAATGCTCCTGTCAGACTACACTTTGAATACTTTATCCATTTAGTTGCTTGTTAGTACAGAACTTTAGTATTGCTGAAAAAAGAGAAGCTTTGCATCTTGCACTCATCAGGATAGATGTTCAAAGGGAGCAATAATTTGTACTGCATAAGAAAATGGTAATGATTGGTTGCCAAGTTGTTTCTGATTGATCAATGTGTTGCCATGGAGATTGCACCAGGGAACTGTTGTCCCCCACACTTTAGTTTAATTCAAAAAGGGTGCAATGCCTGGATTTATTCCTTTTGCCTACAGAGGACAGGAACCGGGATATGAATATATACACCCTTTATTCTTGCAGTATAAATTGTTTGAAATTTTTTGAAATTGAATTTTGATATTTGAAATTTGTCACTCTTGCATCTTTCCTGATATGAGACTGCGAGGAGGGGTGACTGTGAGGAGGGGTTAAAGAGCGTCATTTCCTTCTTCTCGTCTGACTGTAACAGGACTTCTGTTTAAAAAAGGTTAAACTTGCCAAAGCAGTGGACTTAGCTCATCACATTATGATTATGAAGAACTAATCAGACAGGTTTTCTTGAGTTCAACCAAGTAAGGGGCTCGTTTGTTCTATTACATGAAAAACTGACCCAGGTAAAATATACATGAAAGAATTCCACAACAGATGTGCCCAGACACCCTAGAAACCAACATGCACAAATACAGGTCACAGAATAGAGGAGGATAAATTTGGCCAAATTAGAGTTCATTAAAAAAATAAACAAAGTTAATGGTTTGTAGCTTGTTGTCTTGTACAGCTGCAGATAGAATCCAAGGGCCTTGCTTTCAGAGTTGAGACGATTTAAAATTGTAATTGGTGTTTTCTTCTTCTCTAGAGATGCTGTTGTAAAATTGAAGTCTCTGTCTACCGCAGTAATGAAGGTACAATCAAATTTAATAGACATAGCTCAGTCTTAAGATGGAGAGAAAGAGCAGGAGGCTTTCCTTCACTGAGCTGCTGCTGATGTTCTGCCCCAAGCACGTGCTTCAAACACAAACAAAAGTTCTGTTGAAGTGTCATGAGGACTCGAAACGTCAACTCTTTTCTTCTCCGCCGATGCTACCAGACCTGCTTCCAGGTAATTTTGTTTTTGTTTTGGATTTCCAGCATCCGCAGTTTTTTGTTTTTAACGAACAAAAGCTTTGTTGGTCACATAACTTGTCTCCAACTGTCAGTATTTCAAAAAATAATTGTGTTTTCCAATGATTGGTTGAGTAGCTTGTCTGGAGAGCTATATTAAAAAAAATCAAGGTCTTTTTGTCCAAGCAATTAACCTTTGAATGGTTTATTTTCCATTGTGGAATATGTGGATGCCTCCATTGATAACTTTGATAAGGCAGAAAGAGGGTTGTTTACAAATCCCCAGGGAAGCCATTGTCTATAATGGAATTCATAGAAATGTTGTCTTTGATGTAGTGATGTAATTAGATTCAGCCATCTTGCTGTGAATTTGAAATCATTTTAGTCTGCCTCAAAGAAAATCTGTATTTTTAAAAGTCCAATATTTGACTCATCTTCATAACAAAGCTACAACAGTACGTCAGTTTTTTTCATCAACACTTTATCCATTCCTGATCACTGAGACATTTATGCACTGAACCAATTGTGAGAGTAGGATTAAAGATTCAAACTTGTGAAAAGTATGTCAGGGAATTTTTATTTTACACAAAGAATGATCAACACATAAAAGTAAACATTTTCAGTAAGGGAGTGGGAAACAAAACTGCATTGCAAAGCCAATAGCAGAGACACAATTTGTGCAGAATCCAGAAACATCAGGTCTCCTCCCTCTTCAATTTCCCTGGCAAACTGTGCTCAGGTGAGAGGACTGAGGACTCGAAACGTCAACTCTTTTCTTCTCCGCCGATGCTGCCAGACCTGCTGAGTTTTTCCAGTTAATTTTGTTTTTGTTTTTATTTTGGATTTCCAGCATCCGCAGTTTTTTTGTTTTTATCTCTGTGCTCAGGGTTAGGGAATCATCCAGTTTCATTAATCTTGATCTTCAAAGCATGTCTGGAGACAATTACAGATAACCCACTATTTCCACCTAAACTTGTGCATGATGGGCCCAAACATTGCTAGATCCACTGGGAATTGAAAGGTGGCCTGACCAATAGTTATCCCTTAATTTACATCACTTGGAAAATAAAGGATTATCTTATCAACATTTCATTGCTGTTTGAAGGACCTTCTGAGTGCAAGTGATTTGTCATTTTTTCTTCATTGGCTGTGAAACATTTTGGCACGTTTTAAGGTTCTGATAGGTGCTACATAAATACAAGTTTTTTTCTTTTCTCCAGTGACTAAAGGATCATGGATTTAAATGTATTTTGGGGAGTTGCAAGAGAGATCCTTAGACATTGGGATCAGTTCCGGAACAAGACTGAGTTGTACAGATGTACAGGCCAAAGCTGAAGAAGATTCAGATCAAGGTCCTCATTGGGAGAGTAACTAAAGCTATAGGAATAATTTATTACCAATATAACAGGGGGAGTGGAAAAAATAATTTGGCCCAAATTTTGCATGAGTGGCAAAAGAATAGTGTGAGCTTCACTATGATTTCCAATGATTAGAAATTCAAAACAGAGCAGTACTCATTACATGGTCTGGGGCTATGTGAACAAGGCAAGCAATAGTATGTTTCCTCAACCATTCAAATAGAGAAGAAAGTTCACAGGTATCTTCTGTGGCATTTTATTGTTCATTTTAAAAAGGAAAGTCAGCTTCTGAAGATTCCACACTGAATTCAGTTCATATTTTAAAAGTTATGAACAGGATAGCCTTTACTGGGTTTGACAAGTTCTTCATTTCATTGATCTCCCTCTCTTTCACCACAATATCTCTGGAACTGATCATAACCAAAGAAGCTCTCTCACTGCTCTCTGCTATTCATAAGTCATTGCATTTGTAATCATTATTTACACTTCATCTGAAATTCCATAAAAATATTTACCTTTTGATGTGCCTCCGTACCTGCAAAAAGTGACATTAGTTGCTCCTTTCTGACATTTAATAACATCTTCACAAGTCTGACTGCCTTTTCTCCAACTTACCAAAACCATTTCTAACACTTTCTGAGAGGATAGGAATGCAAAAGCATGAATAATTAATCTGTTGACACGTCCTCATGCCTTTCATGCGTGTTTACTTTCATGAAAAAGGTTTATGATCAAGGATATCAGTCCTCTTCTATTCCAAATATAGAAAAACATTTATTCAACAGGCACAAAAAAGAAAATAAAAGCCTGACCTTTAGAGGTTTGCATCATGACAAGCAACATGTCTACTGGGATTGTCTTAGGCAACAAGTTCAAGTTCATTACATTTTGAATGGTTTGTGGGATCAAATTAATTCAAATACATGCTTGGAGACTCTCATTCTACTAAGATTTACTGATTCAGCTTTTTTGCTATTTCAAGAAGGTCATGTAAGGTGTGTATCTTTAGAGACCAATCAGCATTCACAGAATCAGTAGGATTTAAACTGGGCTAAGCTAAATGAAAAAAACATTAAAATTTTCCTGACAAAATTATGGTTAGTATGTCAGCACTTATCAATGACCTCTTACTTCTTGTACAATTGTTTGATTAAAAGAAAGTATCCTCACAGTTGCTTGATTTCAAGATACAGTTCTTAATCACATCTATGTTACACCAAGGATTGTTCTTATCATACTTCTGATTTTCAATTTAGAAATTTGAACCTTATTTATCGTCATTAGTAATTAGAACATTCTTACTATTGGGTTAAACAACATCTATAAATGCTCTTCTGGATAAAACAAGACCAGCAAGATAGGGACATCTGAATACAGGAACCCTGTTGCATTTAGTGTATGGCTTTTAGGGCAAAAGAATCAGAATTTTTGTATCTGGAAGGGTAGTTTGATTTGACGAATAAGGAACACCATGCATACAATGGTAAACTCAAATTTTCCACACTAGTGAATTATTGTCCACACCCTGTGGTGCATTTCTACAAAAGTAACACCTCTTCATGAGGAATGAGGAGCCAACTGTTTGCAATCCAAAGCTGAATATAATGTAGTTCCTACTAGTTGCACATCATGTAGTCAGTTTCAAGCAATAATGTCTTGGGAAATTGTGAGCATTATTCAATGCAGCTACTTTACAAATGATCCCTAAAATGATTTACTTGAAATAAACTCCTGCACTGACTATTACTTTAATAGAATGACTCAATCAAGCCCGGGAAATTATTCCCTGTCAGCTAGTAACAAAGTAGAATAGTCTATAAACCAATGAGTAATCCAATGGTGACAGATCTATCCACAGCTTTATTTGCCCAGGACACAAGCAGTTGAATGCAATTTCTGACACATTACATGCTACATTATAACAACACTCTTTACATTAGGGATGTTTGTCAAATCATACGCAGACTGAATAAGCATAAATTTGATGTTATTTGGACACTTGGGTTTTGACTATGAATCCCAGGAAAAAATGTTTGCCACCTTTTCAGATATACTGGGATGAATTTTACTGTGGGCTTTGGGACTCTCACTGCTAGACTGCACTTGTTGGCAGTGGGACTACTCAGCAATTTTACCATCTGCAGCCACATAATTACCTGCCTCTGAACTGCCATCCAATTAAGGACAATTTGGTGGGCTTCTAAAGCCACCAGAAGAGGTGGGTGTTGCTCAGACAGGTCAGAAATTGAGAGGGTGCCTCAACATGGAGATGTCCTGGGACAGTTAAGTAGAAACAATAAATTCAGGATCACCAAAGGCAAAGGCCCCCTCAAATCAAAAGGGAAACCTTTCCAGGGGGATCCTTGGGCCAACAGGGTTTCCTTGCCTCTCTGCTGTCAGTGCTTGGGTCGGGGGCCTCAAGGTCTGATGGCTCCTCAGGCTGCCGCAGGGAGGCCACCTCCATGAAGCTAGCAGCCTCCCAACGCGGGGGGGGGGGGGGGGGGGGGGCATGCCTTGCCGCCGCAAAATGCTGGCAACCCCTTTTCATAGCTCCAGATAGAAGGCCTGAGTTATGAAAATCAGTCAACCTGCACCTGGGCCCACCTCCTGCCTGCCATTGGGCAACTTCCCTTGCAATGGGACTATGTCAGGCAGCCATCTGACTTGGCTCCCCAGCCTGGTTGTCAGTAAAATTTAGGCCACTGTTTCAATACTTCATTGCCATAACGAATGGATTCATCATCCTAATTCTTAGTAGTCTAAAGTAAACTCTTCTTGCTGGCCTACCAACCTTCATCCTACACAAGCTCCAATTCATTTACTTATACCTATTCCATCTCTACTGCCCACTCTAATGCTGTGACTCCAAAATCCTCATTCTCATCTACCACTCCCTCCACAGTTTTTCAGCACTATTCTCCGACTACCTCTTCCAGCTGTATATCCAGGGCACCACATCAAATATGTGCCGTAGTGTGATGTTCTTCTCTTCAGTAGCTAAACCTTTAGCAACCATGGTCTTGCTACTGGGAATTGGCAAATGTATCCTTTTCAAAACACAAAAATCTGTTGGGGTCAAACGAGGAGAGAGAAAAGAGGGAATCCATTTGGCCTCTCCGCACCTGATTTAACAGGTGATTTGATCAAACTTTTCAAGATATTGAGGTTGTGTAGATAGAAATGATTTATGCTGGTTGGGAGTGTATGACTAGAGGGCATAGTTTAAAAATGAGAACCGGACCTCGCACAAGTGAAATCCACAAACTAAAGGTGATAAGTTTGGAATTCTCTTCTGAAAATGACAATTGATCCTAAATCAATTGTCAGTTTTAAAACTGAGGTAGATAGATTTGTGTTACCTAACAGTATTAAGGGATACCTGCAAAGGTAGGTATATGACAATAGCACACAGAACAGCCATGATCTTATGGAATGGCTGAGTAGGCTTGGGGGGTCTAAATCTGTTTCTAATGATATTTTAAAAGCCTGAATTGCAACAGTATCACAGAATCATAGCACAGAAGAGGCCCTTCGGCCTATCGAGTCTGCACCGACACGTGAGAAACACCTGACCTACCTACCTAATCCCATTTACCAGCACTTGGCCCATAGTCTTGAATGTTATGACATGCCAAGTATTCATCCAGGTACTTTTTGAAGGACCCGCCTCTACCACCCTCCCAGGCAGTGCATTCTAGATTCTCACCACCCTCTGGGTAAAAAATGTTTTCCTCAGATCCCCCTAAACCTCCTGCCCCCCACCTTGAACTTATGCCCCCTTGTGACTGACCCTTCAACTAAGGGGAACAGCTCCTCCCCATCCACCCTGTCCATGCCCCTCATAATCTTGTACACCTCGATCAGGTCGCCCCTCAGTCTTCTCTGCTCCAAAGAAAACAATCCAAGTCTATTCAACCTCTCTTCATAACTTAAATGTCTCATCCCAGGCAACATCCTGGTGAATCTCCTCTGCACCCCTTCCTGTGCAATCACATCCTTCCTATAATGTGACCAGAACTGAACACAGTACTCCAGCTGTGGCCTCACCAAGGTTCTATACAGCTCCAACATGACCTCGCTACTTTTCTAATCTATGCCTCGATTGATAAAGGCAAGTGTCCCATATGCCTTTTTCACCACCCCACTAACATGCCCCTCTGCCTTCAGAGATCTATGGACACACACACCAAGGTCCCTTTGTTCCTCAGAACTTCCTAGTGTCATGCCATTCATTGAATACTTGCTTGTCAAATTACTCCTTCCGAAGTGTATCACCTCACACTTTTCAGGGTTAAATTCCATCTGCCACTTATCTGCCCATTTGACCATCCCATCTATATCTTCCTGTAGCCCAAGACACTCAACCTCACTGTTAACCACCCGGCCAATCTTTGTGTCATCCGCAAACTTACTAATCCTACCCCCCACATAGTCATCTATGTCGTTTATATAAATGACAAATAATAGGGGACCCAGCACAGATCCCTTCCAGTCACTAAAGCATCCTTCTGTCATCACCCTCTGCCTCCTACAACTAAGCCAATTTTGAATCCACTTTATCAAATTACCTTGTATCCCATGTGCATTTGCCTTCTTTCTAAGTCTCCCATGTGGGACCTTGTCAAAGGCTTTGCTGAAATCCAAATAAACTACATCAACTGCACTACTCTCATCTACACAAGTGTGACAAGTTATTTTGGAAGGTTTCAGGGAAGACATGGAAGCACCTACGAGACCACCAATTTGTGCACAAAAAATATTTAAAACATTTTACACCCAGTCACAGCTTGAACAACCAAATGATTAGTTGGAAGAAAAAATGTTTAATGCATCACAGTATCTTGAAACTGCACAAGAAGGCCATTCGGCCCATCGAGTCTGCACTGGCTCGCTGAAAGACCATTCCATCTAGTCCCACTCTCCTGCCTTATCCCCATAACCTTGCATATTCTCTCTTTTCAGGTAGCAATCCAATTCCCTTCTGAATACCTCGACTGAACCTACCTCCAGCACCCTTTCAGGAAGTTTGTTCCAGACTCCAACCACCCTTCAGGTGAAAAAATTTTCCTAACATCACATTTACTCCTTTTACCAATTATTTTGAATCTGTGCCCTTTAGTTCCTGATGTTTTCTTGGGTGGAAACTGTTTCTCACTATTTACCCCATCTACATCCCTCAGGATCTTGAATACCTCTATTAAGTCTCCTCTCCGCCTTCTTCCCTCCAAGGAACATCACACTGCATTATATCCTCATAGTTACAATTCTACATCCCTGGAATCATTCTTGTGAATCTCCTCTGTACTCTCTCCAATGCCTTCACATCTCTCCTCAAGTATTACGCCCAGAACTGGATTCAGTACTCCAGATGAGGCCTAACTAGTGTCTTATACAAGTTGAACATGACCTCCTTATTCTTGTACACTCCCTATTAATAACGCCTAAAATACTATTGCTTTATTAACTGCCCTCTCAACATGCCCTGCCATCTTCAATGACATATGTATGTATACACCAATTTCCCTCTGTTCCTGCACCTCCTTTAGAGGCTCTCCCTTTATTTTACACTATCTCACCATATCTTTCCTGCCAAAACGAGTCACCTCACACTCCTCTGCATTGAACTTCATCTGCTACTTGTCTGCCCAATCCACCAACATGTATCCCGGTCACCATTGACATCATTTCCGATCTTCGTATCATCATGCAAATTTTGAAATCATGCCTTGCCCACCACAGTCAAGGTCATTAATATATATCAGGGAAAGCAGGGGTCCCAACACCAACCTCTGAGGAACTCTACGACAAAAAATAACTATTTATCACTACTCTGTTTCCTGTCACTCAGCCAATTACTTATCCAAGTGCCTACTTTCTCCTTTATTCCATGACCTAAAATTTTGCTCACAAGTCTGTGCGCAGCACAATACCAAATGCCTTTTGAAAATCTAGATACACCACATCAACAGCATTTCCTCCATCAGCCTTCTCTGTTACCTCCTCAAAAAACTTAAACCAGTTAGTTAAACATGATTTTCCCTTGATGAATCCATGCTGGCTTTCCTTAATTATCTGCACTTGTCTAAGTAATTATTGGTTTTATCCCATACTATTGTTCCAGAAGTTTCCCTATCACTCAGGTCAAACTGACTGGCCTGTAGTTGCCAGCTTTATCCTTGCACCCCTCTTTGAACAAAAGTGTAACATTTGCAGTTCTCCAGTTGTCTGGCACTTCTCCTGTGCCAAAGGTGATGCTAAAAAATTAGGACGTGCAAATTGAAGACATTTTTTAATTTTGCACTCATAGCATTTTCATTTCAAAATAAATGTAGAGATATTTTTTGAAATATTCTCGCAAAAATTACATTTCAACACTGACAAAAATGTGACTGGTTTTCAGGTAGCATATAACCCAGTTGTAAATAAATGTTATTCCAATATTTATGATACAATTAGCCAAGGCTTAAATCTTGTAAGGCTATGATAATTAATTTTATTTTGGAACAGATGGAAGAATGTGCTCAAAGTGTTCCAACATGAAACTGTAGTACATCATATTATCCAACCTTTTGACTTTGATACGGAAGGACGTTATTTTAAACTGCACTAATTCCTCCTCTCACCACCCGTTCATAAACAGAAAGGTGTATTTATTTGCTTCCCCTTTATGAGCGATGACATATTTCCCAATTCCTGGATTTTAGTGTGATCCAATTTTCTATTAATAACCCCAAGACAAACTTGAGATAGGATGAACGTAGGGGGTTAGTTTATTTGCACACAATCAAAAAGCAGGAGGAGGATCACAATGTTGCTTCCTTTGCATTCATATAATAAAAGAGGGATAGAGAAAAGAAAGATTTATAGTGTAGAGAAAAGAAATATTGTTTCACATGGGCCAGAGTCCAGAATCAAATTCTAATAATGTATTCCTTTGTGGGGGTCTGTGAGCTGAAAACTAATGCTGTATAATTCACTTTTCTGGTGGTGTTGACTTCACACGATGAGGTAAGTATGTAGAGAATCCGTCTTGTAGGCAATGGTACAGAATTTCCAGCAGAAACAGTGTAGGTGGGTCTAGGCGTCCAGCCTGGGAAGAGCTCCATGTCTTTGAGGCTGCTAGTCAGATGGGTAAAAAGCAGACTGAGGTTTTGCAATTCAGCAGGGCAAGATCACTGGTTCCACACTCCAGAGGTCCATTTCAGATGACTCCCACCTCTCCACCCTGTCTTTGACAATTACATGTATCCTTCATTTGAGTCTCCGAGATTGTTAAATGACTCAAACATTAAGAATTGAAAAGAAGGTTGTTTGGTCCTTTGTCTTAGCGGACATGCACACTCCTGTTGGCCAGCATGTGTTATGAAATGCAAATAGCCTTTGTACAGCTCTCTTTGAATTTGGTCTGTGCAGCCCACAGGGAAGTCATCATTGACTCTTCAGGCATAATGAGGTGCATGTTTCTCCGATACTACCAGGTAGCTTCTTTTGTTTGGGGTCATAGCAAGACTTAGATTCAGCCATCTTAGACCTTTGTCCAGTTTGAAATTTTTAGAGATAGCAATGAGCATATCTCTATGGCCAGAATTTTTCCGTCGGCGAGTTGGGGGCGGGGCCCACTCACCGACATGAAAATGACACGGGATGACGTTGACGGGAACCCCCGACATTATCCCAGCCCATTTAAATATTCAGCAAGGCAGGCAGACAGTGAACTCAGCTGTCCGCCCACCGACCTGTCAATGGCCAATGTTGTTTACTTGCTCTTTCTCCAATCAGCCATTAGATTAGAAATCTTGCACCTCAGGTTATCTCAGGAATTGTTTGCACTCCTCAATAAGATGGATTTAACAAAGTGGTTGCACTACTGATCTTACTTTTATTGATTGCTTCTTATGTAGTTCTGAATAGTGCAGACACCTATTCCCAGACCTGACCTGATGCTGCTCTAAAAATGGCTGCTTTTTCTTTTTCCTTTTTCTTGTGGAGAAACATCTCACCTCATGGCTAATGTCTCTCCACATCCACATGGCTGATATAATAAAACCAGTATGTTCTAAGTGCTCCATTCTACAATTCTGTAAAACAGCACTCTGTGGTTCCAAGTCACTGTGCCACTTAGTTCAATTTCAAATTTATGCAAAGTATAAAAGCTTGTTGAAAAGATATTTTTTGCCTTGCTTAATAAAGGCAGGAAGGTAAGTTTGATATCCTTTTCAAACTTTCAAAATCCTGGTCTACCTTTATGATCTCAGCTTCTCTAATGCTTCCTACCTGGCATTCCAAACTTGACCCTTCAAGAAAGAAAGAAAGGTATCCATTTAAAAATTGTCTTTTACGGCCTCAAGAAGTCATTTTCTAGCCAATGAAGTACTTTTGAAATATGGTTACTGTTGAAATGTAGCAAATGCAGCAGTCAATTTGTGCACAGCAAGGTCCCACAAACGACAATGTGACAACGACCAGATAATCTGTTTTTGTCATGTTGATTGAAGGATTAGTCAAGACATCAAAGATTTCTCCTCTGTTCTTCTTCAAAATAGCATCATGGATCTATTATATCCCTCTGATAGCAGATAGGACTTGGTTTAACGCCTCACCTGAAAGGCACTACCACTGGGACCGCAAAACTCTTCCAACACTGCACTGGAATGTCAACTTATATTTTAGTACTCAAGTCAGTGGAGTAGGACTTAACCAACAACCTTCTGATTCAGAGACATGAGCGCTATCAACTGGACCACAAGATACTTATTATTCAAACTGATGGAGCCCACATCCTTATTCACACACCTGCACTCTCTGAGCTCCAGTGCCTCCCAGCAAGTTAACTGCAAAGTTCTTGTCCTTGCTTTCAAACCCCTCCATCGCCAATAGCAAAACTGCATGCAGTCTCCACTTGAACACAAAGCTGTGCCTTTCTGTCCCACCGTTAATGTGCCTGTGTTCCATCCAAGTATTGTGCACTACACATCTGAATTAACCCATAAAGCACCAATATATTAGTGAAGTGTCTGTCTAGCGGAGGTTGGACACCCAGGAGGTCATGACCCTGTGACTAATTCACTGTACAGAAGGTCTTTTGGCCATCATCCATCCAATGAACATGGAATTAGCAAGCTCCAGGACCTCCGTGTTGGTGACCTTGTTCTGCTAAGAGCTGCCGAGGATACGCCTCAGATAGCAAAAGTGGAAACTTTTCAGCTTTTTCTCCTGCCTAGCATATGTTGTCCAGGTCACATGACTGTGCGAGGAGTGCACTGAGGAGGCAAGCTTGGTAGACTGACAGTTTAGTGTTCTCAGTCAGGTTGCTGTTGTCCAACACTCTCTTACTCAGCTTGGACAGAACAGTTGCAGCTTTTGCATTGCATGTGTTGATTTCAGCATCAAGCGACCGATTGTTGGTGATTGTGGAGCCTAGATATGTGAATCCTCCAGTGTCATTCCGTAAACGCTGATAGAAAGCGATGTGATAGAAACCTGGATTGTGACATCTGTCTTCCTAATGCTGATGGTCAAACCAAATTCTTTATAGGCATGAGAGAGTCTTCTTCAATGTTTCCAGTGTGTCATCTTCAGTGTCAAGTAATTCTCTGATGAGGACTTGGCATACCTTACTGCACTATCATATAGGCTGCATTTTATGCTGGCTGGTGGGGTTGTGTGTAGGGGTTGGGGGGGGAAAGGGCGGGGAGACGAGGTAACTGCTCATCTCCCCTGGAAGTAAAATCAGCTGGCAGTCGACTTGCTCCATGGAAGACCACCCCCCAGCCATAACATGCTGCAGGCGTGAACAGTGGGACTTCTACCTCTCACGGAAGGAAGTCCAACCCTCGGGAGATGCTAGCCAAACTTATTAGCAACATCTCAACTGTGTTATGGCGTGGGACACATATTATTCAAGTTGATTGGCTTGTTAACAAGCCTAAATGACACTTAATTATTTAATTACAAATGGCAGGTGGGCTGCCAATTTCGGCCCCGGCCCACCTGGTGTATTATGGTGTGCTCGGGGGTAGATGGGAAGGTGGTGGGCTGACCACCTGACCTATTTTACTTACCCCTTCTGCTGAAAATATGCCTGGCGGGGACAAATAAAATCCAGCTCCATATGCCTTAATTCCCTCTGTACTCATAAATTTATTGGCTTTTGTCAGGAATGTACTTAACTATTGAGCATCTACAGTTCTCTGGGATAGAGAATTCCAAAGATTCACAACCCTTTGAGTGAAGAAATTTCTCCTCATCTGAGTTCTAAATGGCCAATCCCTTATTCGGGAGCTCAGTGTTCTAGATTCCCTAGCCAGGGTAAACATTTTATCAGCATTCACCCTGTCTAACAGGGTGTACTGCCAGGATTTAATTGGCAGTGGGAGAAGCCCATTGCAAATGACTAGCCTGGCAGATTTCCCTACATAGGTTGGTGGTGGGCAATGGTGGGTGGGTGGGGGCGGGGGTGGGCGGGGGTGGAAAATGGTGCCATAGGTCCTTCCTTAACCGATCCCTTGGGCCCATTGGAGCGCTCACCCAAGTTTCCCTCCCCCCTTGACCTTTCAACCCTTCTGCCACCTCCCACACCCTCTCACAGGGGCTGCCAGTAAGATCCCCAAACACATACAGTGCCTCCATCCATGCAGAATGCTCCTTCAATCCCCAAGTATTTTCCTGGCAGTGGCCACAGCTCCCAGTGGCTTTGCTGATACTCGAGAGCTACCAATCTGGTTGGTTTGCAGCTCTCTGAGCCGGGGCAGAAATCCCACACCCAATCTATATGGCAGTGGAGCAGCCTTCTTCTGCTGGAAGGGTTCCCCAACCCAACTTTTTAGCCAAGGGTATGGGGACCACAGCACACCCGTAAAATCCAGCCCCAGGTGTGGCCTTCCCAATGCCCTCTATAATTGTAGCAAGCCTTATTTACTCTTATGCTCCAAACCCTTTGTAACAAAAGCTAACATACCATCTGCCTTCCTAATTACTGTACTTACACATTAACATTCTGTGATATATGCACAAGGACACCCGGGTCCCTCTGAGTGCAAACATTTCCTAGTCTGTCAACATCAAAACATATTCTGCCTTTTTAATTTTCCAACAAAATGGATAATTTCACCCCTGGACCATGATCCCATCACTGAACATCAAGCCATTGTTTCCAGGACTGTTCCTGACCTCATCTCCTCTGGAGATCTTCCTTCCACAGCTTCCAACCTCATAGTCTCCCAACCTCGGACGGCCTGCTTCTATCTCCTACCCAAAATCCACAAACGGGACTGTCCCAGCAGACCGATCATGTCAGACTGTTTCTGCCCTACGGAACTCATTTCTTGCTATCTTGACTCCCTTCTCTCTCCCCTTGTCCAGTCCCTTCCGACCTACATCTGTGATTCCTCATCCAACATCATATCAACAATTTCCAGTTCCCTGGCCCCAACCGCCTCCTCTTCACCATGGACGTCCAATCCCTCCTCACCTCCAACCCCACCGGGATGGTCTGGCAGCTCTCTGCTTCTTCCTCGAACAGAGGCCCAAACAATCCCCATCCACCCTACTCTCCTCCGCCTGGCTGAACTTGTTCTCTCACTGAACAATTTCTCCTTGAACTCCCCTCACTTCCTCCAAATAAAAGGTGTGGCTATGGGTACCCACATGGGCCCCAGTTATGCCTGTCTCTTTATGAGATATGTGGAACATTCCTTGTTCTAGTCCTACTCCGGCGCCCTCCCACAACTCTTTCTCCGGTACAAAGATGACTGCTTCGGTGCTGCTTCATGCTCTCATCTGGACCTGGAAAAATTAATTAATTTTGCTTCCAATTTCCACCTCTCCATCATTTCCACATGGTCCTTCTCTGACACTTCCCTTCCTTTCCTTGACCTCTCTGTCTCAATTTCTGTTGATAGACTGTCCACCACTATTCATTACAAGCCTATCGACTCCCACAGCTACCTCGACTACAGCTCCTCACACCCCGCTTCCTGTAAGGACTCCATCCCATTCTCTCAGTTCCTTCACCACCGTCACAACTTTTCTGATGATGCCACTTTCGAAAACAGTTCCTCTGACATGTCTTCCTTCTTCCTTAACCGAGATTTTCCACCCACGGTGGTTGACAGGACCCTCAACCGTGTCCGGCCCATCTCCCGCGCATCCGCCCTCACACCTTCCTCTCCCTCCCAGAACCATGATAGGATCCCCCTTGTCCTCACTTATCACCCCACCAGGCTCCGCATTCATATGATCATCCTCCGCCATTTCCGCCAACTCCAGCATGATGCCACCACCAAATACATCTTCCCTTCATCCCCCTCTGGCAGCATTCCACAGGGATCATTTCCGCTGGGACACCCTAGTCCACTCCTCCATCACCTCCTACACCTCAACCCCCTCCCACGGCACCTTCCCATGCAACCACAGAAGGTGCAACACCTGCCCCTTTACTTGCCCTCTCATCACCGTCCAAGGGCCCAAACACTCCTTTCAAGAGAAGCAGCATTTCACTTGCACTTCCCTCAATTTAATCTATTGCATTCACTGCTCCCAATGCAGTTTCCTCTACATTGGAGAGACCAAAGGCAGACTGGGTGACCGCTTTGCGGAACACCTTCGGTCTGTCCGCAAGCATGACCCAGACCTCCCTGTCGCTTGCCATTTCAACACTCCACCCTGCTCTCGTGCCCACATGTCCGTCCTTGGCCTGCTGCAATGTTCCAGTGAAGCTCAACGCAAACTGGAGGAACAGCACCTCATCTTCCGACTAGGCACTTTACAGTCTTCCGGATTGAATATTGAGTTCAACAAGTTTAGACCATGAACTCTCTCCTCCAGTCCCACCCCCTTTCTGATCCTCCTTTTTTCCAATAACTTATATAGATTTTTCTTTTCCCACCTATTGCCATTATTTTTAAATGTACTTCCATCCTTTGCTTTACCTCTACCTTTTAGCCTATTTCGATCGCTTCCCCCATCGCACCCCCACTAGGGCTATCTGTACCTTGCTTGTCCTGCTTTCTACCCTTAATGTCACCTTTTAGCACATTTCTTAGCTAATATCACCACCATCAACACCTCTTTATCCTTTTGTCTATGAAATATTTTGGTTATCTCCACCTATCACTGGCCCTCTATCTAGCTTTACTTGTCCCAAGCCCCCTTAAACCAGCTTATATTTCACCTCTCTTCTATTTTTCCTTAGTTCTGTTGAAGAGTCGTATGGACTCGAAACGTTAACTGTGTTCCTCTCCGCAGATACTGTCAGACCTGCTGAGTTTTTCCAGGTATTTTTATTTTTGTTTTGGATAATTTCACACTTTATTACATTGCATTCCATTTGTCATGTTTTTGCCTCCTCGCCTAACCTGTCTGTATTCCACTGCAGCTCTTTGCATTCTCTTCACCATTTACTTTCCCACCTGCTTTTGTGTCATCAGCAAACATAGATACATGACACTCAGTTCCCTCATCTAAGTCATTAGATGTCACTGTAAATAGCTGAAGCGCAAGTATTCATCTTTGCAATACCTTGCTAGTTCCAGGCTGCTGATCGGAAAACATCCCATTTATTCCTACTCTAGTTTCTGTCCATTAACCAACCCTGAATCCATGGTAATAGATTATTCTCAATCCCAGGAGAGGGTCCCTCATGATAGACAGTGAAATGGTGAAGAATTTTCCATACAGCAAGTTCTGAACAGCAGCCTTCCTACCCAACAAAGCAGCAGCAAAGAAAATAAAACACAGAGGAATGTTAGGAATATTAGTGCATAACATTGAAGCTTAAAAATCCCTTATAATTAAAAAGATGAAAATTAATTGTAAAATTTAACATAAGCAAGAGGAGGAAAAAGTAATTCAGAGAAAAACTGCATGACAGCAGAGCTTATTGAAACAATTCAGAGATTGGCTTTGCATAGCTTTCCAGCAGGCACACTGTGAAATTCTACTAGAACCAGTTTACAGTTTCCCATTAAAAATGTGAGCGTAGATATTTATACTGGAAAACACTGGCTCAAGGTCCTGCGGCAGAAAATGTGACATGAAGTAAGGTCTTGTAAATATAAACGTGTGTTGATGTCACATCTTTAATGGTTAAACTGGGGCATGTCTCCTGTGGCCACTGTTCATGGTAAATCAGAGAAACACTGTTTTACAACAATGGTCTTATCAACCAAATATGACAAGGAAAATGTTCTGAGAAGAATGTTGGCTTGAAGAGGTTAGTATTCTGAACTCCAACAACCTGCCAGATTTACATTAATAAAAATAATAAAGATTATTGAAAACTGGTAGAAAAAGCCAATAAAGTATAACCCACAAAGATGCAGTGAGGAAGATTGAAGGCTCACTGTCATTATTCATACAGAGCTGACAATCCCAATACACTCAAGCCACCTTGCAGTTTGTACCCAAGATATTTTACATTCTGCTTAGCTATGTTAAGGTCATGAAATGCTGCTTCTGTTTGAGATATGCAGTACATATCTTATTCAATACATATTGCTGGTCTGCTTGCAGAAAAAGGCTGCTATTAAGGTCTTAATTTACATAGTCCAATAAGATACTATATACTGTAGAAGAGACTGAAAATTGAGGAAAAGAATGTGCTAATCTGTACAATTACAGTTGCATGTTTTATCTGTGCAAATGTGCCATACATGGGGCATAAAATGGCGAGAAGGAGCAAGACACAAAAGCGGCGATATGCAGTGAGAGGAGCCAGAAAACAGCGAGAGTTCTGCGAGAGGGGCCAGAAAACAGTGAGAGTTCAGCAAGAGGAGCCAGAAAACAGTGAGAGTTCAGCAAGAGGAACCAGAAAACAGCAAGAGTTCAGTGTTAGGAGCCATAAAACAGCGAGAGTTCAATGAGAGGAGCCAGAAAACAGCGAGAGTTCAGCAAGAGGGGCCAGAAAATACCGAGAGGGGCCAGAAAACAGCGAGAATTCAGCTAAAGGGGCTAGAAAACAGCAAGAATTCAGCGAGATGAGCTATAAAACAGCGAGAGTTCAGCGAGAGAGGCCAGAAAACAGCGAGAGTTCAGCAAGAGGAGCCAGAAAACAGCGAGAGTTCAGCAAGAGGGGCCACAAAATAGCGAGAGGGGCCAGAAAACAGCGAGAGTTCAGTGAGAGGGGCAATAAAAGCAGCAAGTCAGTGAAAGAGGCTAGAAAACAGCGAGAGTTCAGCAAAAGGAGCCATAAAAACAGCAAGTCAGTGAGAGGGGCCACAAATGCGGTTAGAGTTCAGCAAGAGGAGCTGGAAAAGTAGTGAGAGTTCAGTGAGCAGTATCATCTTATTATAATGATTTCAAGGTACTAATCACTCATAAGGGATTGGGTAAACTCGTTATGTTATCAGTGTGTGCTGTTCAATCAAGGCATTCAAGAGGACATTAGATGATTATTTGGATAGAAACAATGTGCAGGGGTACAGGGAAAAGGCAGGGCAATGGCACCAGGTCATAATGCTCATTTGGAGAGCTGGTGCAGACATGATGGGCCGAATGGCCTCCTTCTCTGCTGTTAAAATTCTATGATTCTGTGATCATTTATTTAAATTAGGCACATGAGAACAGATGCACATCGTTAGAAAGCTTGAAGACATCAGAGCTGTGTGTACTGCTCAAAGGCAAAAGTGAAACTCAAACTGGATTGCATGATGCACTTCCCTTCTAGTGATGTCATGCTGCTATCCCTTAGAGTCATAATACAACATCGCCCTTTATTTTTAAAGATACTTTCCCCCTTCCAAAGAAGTATAACAATTTACAATATATGTTCATGTTTAGTTCCCATTACATAAGTGCATAGAACTGAGGAATCTATGAGTTTCTAAAATGTAGAGGTACGCCCAGATCTTCTACTGGTAAGCTTGTCTGGAGGCTTCTTTAATTGCTGACAGTGATCTGCAGGATTGTCATTCTTGGATGTTGTTCCTGGTTATATTTGGGATCATGTCCTTGATACAATAGGGCTGTAAGGCGGTTGAGGATCAGGAATGGATCTGATTTGTCCTCATTACACCTCACCATTGCGCATTTGTAAGTAATGACTTCATAGGACCTTGATTCTGAACAAATCATTGTCACACTGGCTGCTTGCCACTAACCTTCTCTGGGATCCTGGATGAGAACTGTTGTCCCAAGTGTAAACTTAGCAATTCTGTATCTGCATTTTTATCATGCATTCTGGTCATCTTCTCTTGCAGTTTTAAAAGATTCTTTCTAATTTCTGAGGGAATGGGTAAGAGTAGATTAATTGGTATGCACTGGTCTTCCAAACATGAGCTCTGCTGGTGATGGAATTGTACCACTTAAAGATGTCACTTTCAGATGTAACGTTTGCAATGTGTATATCTTACTTGGTCTGTTTACATCTGAGAATTAAGGAATTCACAGTGAAAAATCATCCATTCAACTAGACAGTTAGGTCTAGAGTAATGAAGAGAAGTAGTAATGTGATTGATATTCCACTTTCCACACATATCGGAAATGGCTTACCAATACATTATGGACCATTATCCATAATTGTGCAATTGTTGAATATGGAGTACTTGGTAAAGTAGTTGATAATGACAAAGAAGTCTGTCATGGGCATGAATGAGGTCAGATGTGATTTTGGACCAAGGATGGGTAGGAATTTCATGTGAAATCAATGGTGCTTTGTGCTGACTGGCATATGCTCTTGACTTCTTGATGACAACTTCAATGTCATTGTTTATAACTGGCCAGTGGACTGACTCTCTTGCAAGTCTTCTTATTCAATCTATGCCCATGTATGAATAATGAAGTTATTAAAGGATATCAGGTCACAAAGATTCCAGTATGATGATCTGCCTGTCTTTAAAAATGACTCCCTCAAAGATGACTGGTACACCCCAGTAAGGCCAAAATGGTCTCAAAGTGTTCGTGGACATGCTGGATTGAATTGGGTCATCCTTCACTGATGGTTTCCCACAGTTTCTGTAAAGTAGAATATTTCACCTTTTCTTCTTGTAGCTGCAGGCATTTGCATTGCACAAAGTGTACCAGATTAATTTCAAGTTCAATGTCAGTGAAGTCAACTTATAGAGCCTAGGATATATCTTCTGTTTTGACTGGGTTAGGCAATCTGTTAAGTGTGTTTGATGTGACCATCAAGTTACCTGGCTTGTACCTAATCTCACAATCATTATCCAGAACTTACCATGCCCCTAGCCAAGCTGTTCCAGTACAGCTATAACACTGGCATCTATCAGGCAATGTGAAAATTTCCCAGGTATGTCCTGGACACAAAAAGCAGGAAAATCTAACCCAGCCAATTACTGCCCCAACAGTCTACTCTCGAACAACAGTAGTGTGATGGAAGGGTCATCAACAGTGCTATCAAGTGGCACTTACTTAGCAATAACCTGTTCACCGTTTGCGACTCCTCAGATACTGAGGCAGTCCATGTCCAAATGCAGCAAGACATGGACAATGTCCAGGCTTGGGCTGACAAGTTGTATATAACATTCGTGCCACACAAATGCCAGGCAATGACCATCTCCAACAAGAGAGAATCTAATCATTGCCCCTTGATGTTCAATGGCATTACCATCGCTGAATCCCCCACTATCAATATCTGGAGCATCACCATTCACCTGAAACTGAACTGGACTAGCCAGATAAACACTGCGACTACAAAAACAGGTCAGAGGCTCAGAATCCTGTGGCGAGTAATTCACCTCCTGCCTCCCAAAAGCCTGTCCACCATTGACAAGGTGCAAGTCAGGAGTGCGATGGAATACTCCCCACTTGTCTCTGAGCACTGCTCCAACAACACTCAAGAAGCTTGACACCATCCAAGACAAAGCAGCCCACTTGATTAGCACCAGATCTACAAACATTCAGTCCCTCCACCGCTGACACACAGTAGCAGCAGCGTGTACCACCAAAAGATGCACCACAGGAAGTCACCAAGGCTCTTTAGATAGCACCTTCCAAAACCACGACCTCAACCATCTAGAAGAACAAGGGCAGCAGACAAATGGGAACACCTGCAAGCTCCCCTCTGAGCCACTCACCATCCTGACATGAACATATATTGCTGTTCCTTCACAGTCACTGGGTCAAAACCATGGGACACCCTCCCTAACACCACACGGCTACAGTGGTTCAAGAAGGCAGCTCAGCACCTTCTCAAGGGCAATTGGGGATGGGCAATAAATGCTGGCCTAACCAGCGATGTCCACATCCCAGAAATGAATAAGAAAAAAAAGTAATGTTGCAATCTTGGTGGTCATTATTTTTGGTCAAATCATCTCCAGTGGCTTGTGGCCAGTCTCCAATACAAATCTTTTGCCATATAGCTAAGTATGAAAATACATGATTGAAAACACTGAAGCTAATTTTTCCCACTTGGTGTTGGAGTAGTTGGGTTGCATTACAGACAGAGATTTTGAAGCAAATGCGATTGTTTTGCTTTTTAATAGTATGCATGCTCCCAGACCTCACTGTGAGGCATCAATCTCCAGGGTACATTCCCTCCTAGGATGGTAAAATTGAAAGGAAGATTCTTATGATAATGACTGTTTCAGTGCTTCAAAGAGGCATTGGTGGTCTTTGTGCCATAAGAAGGGCACATCCTTTCTCAACCATTCCCTTAGCATTGAAGGTTTTTGAGTGAAATTGGGAATGTATGGAGATAAGAAATTTAAGATTGCTAGAGAGCTTCAAAGACTATCCTTATCTTGAGGAGTTTGCATGGCCTGTATATCCTCTATTTTACTTGGATTGGGATATATGCCAGCACCAGAATAAATAGAAACAAAGAAATTGATCTGCTGCACACTGATGCCACATTTCAGACTGTTGAACATAAATCCGTCATTATGTGCCGCTTACATCAGTAAGTGCAGGTTATGGTCTTGCTTTTTCTTGCTTTGTTCTTCCCATAACAGATATATCATCTGCATTACAAATCCTGGTAGAGTGCATGTAACACAAGCCAAGTAAACCTGAAAGAGATCCTGGCTAACGGATAGCCCGAAAGAAAGTCTTTGAAACAGTTTCATACCAATGGGGTACGAAATGTAGTAAGCTCTTGGGGCTGGAAGATGTACTGACCAGTAACCATGCTTGGCATCAAGCTTTGAGAAGAATTTTGCACCTGCAAATCTCAGATTTAACTCTTCTAATGTGGGTATTTTGTAAGGATAACATTTCAAAGCTACATTTCAATGCGGTGGATCAAGGGACACTCTCAATGAGCCGTCCTTCTTTATGACACATGCAACTGAGCTGCACCAATCTGTGTGCTCTAGTACTCTTTTAATGATTCCATCTTTCTCCATTTTGTCTAGTTCGACCTTCATTTTGCCTTGTATGTGGATGCTTCCATACATGATGGATCAATTGACAGACTTGCATTCTATTGAAAAGGTAATGTTGCAGTTTGCTTAAAACTGCCAATTTTGTTGAAACATTTTGGATATTTGATGTTAGATTGTGAACTGAAATGATAGGAGTAGTTTCTGAGGTTGATCTTCCTTGTGATGTCTGAATTCCAGGGATTGTTACTCATGTGAGGTCACAACAATGCTGCTACAATCACTGGGCCTTTCGTTTCCACGATGTAGAACATCTGTGACATCCATGAGGATTGATTGTACTTGCACTCCAGGACTATTGATGCTGCACATGGGATTAGTGAACCATTGTATGCTGGAAATTTCACAGCAGAAGGTTTTGCCATGGTCCTCCATATCTTTCGAAAAATGTCCTTTAGAATTTGCAGTAGTATGTTGATACTTGTCCCATGTAAATTTTTGCCAATAACACATAGTTACCAACTTTCTTAGGACAGATAATTTGAATCTTGGAAAACACTTCAGACAATGTGATGCCATCTACATTTTCAAGAGACTGACGGTGCGAAACGTGTTCACCGGTCTTCATCTCATCGTGCACATTATCGTCATTTTGGTATATGTTTCTGATGGAATACTGGATGATCATTCTTATTACTTGAAGGTACACGTTGTGTATGTTCTGTTGGATCAGTGCATGGTTCTTTGCAGCTGCATCAGCCTTTGCTCTAGTGCACTGCTGCTGCTATTGGTTCTTTCTGCCATATATCTTGCAGAATTGATGGGCATTTCCTTGGTGCATGCAGAAGGCCACATCTTCCATATGTATTGCTAGGTTTGGATGTTCTGCTAAGTGCATCAACAATTCAGGTTATACTTAGAACCTATAGATATTTGTCGAGGATTTCTTCGTACTTATGTCCATCCTTGACAGGCTCTTCGATGCAAGACATTTTGGGCAGCAGATGACTAGCAGCTCTCGCTGGAGTGCTTCCATGGGAGTAGATGTGATCACCAACTCAACAATTCTGCCTGCTAGCTCTACATTTGAAAAATCACAGTATCTACCCTTTTCTTTGCATCGCTGATGAAGTGGTCTATGGATTCTGTACGCTGTTGTAGAAATGACATGAACTCTAGTCAATGAATACAGAAATTTAACCTGATTCTGAAATGTTCTTCCAATATAGTTTATATCATTTGGGGATCCTTTAGTTCTTCTTCTATTAACCCTGCCTTGTTCAGCCTGTGTAGGCCTTCCTTGCTTGTCCAGTTCAGAAAGACCTGAATCAAGAAGTCGTAACTCAGTGCATTGTTTAAACATTCTGAAGTTGGATAGTAGGTCAGCTGTATTGCAATTCAAACTTGGGAATTTTGTGGACATTCTGACAATATCCCTTTGACCTTCCTTCTCCTATTGTTCCTGGGATGAGTGTTGCCGTAGCTGCTTTCATGCATTTTTCCAAAGCTCCGCCCACAAGTTTTTGTGGGAATGCACCGGAGTAATGCTATCTTTGTTTTTTATTCAATTTATTGCTCAGCAACTCCTGAACCCATTACAATCACAATCTTATCTGGCCCGATTTCCATGACGGTTTTTTTGTCTGATTCTCCCTTGCTCGCTGTCGATCCAGCTCACGTACTGGTCACTCCCCTTCCCCGACTCTTATGTTTGCCTGGAAGGAATGCTGTCAATCAAGTTGATCACTAATTTACAGCTACTGGCAACACAACATCAATACTCTCCTTGGCTGCCTGTCCATTTCGAACAATTCACCTCTAACCAACTTCATGAGGCATCACCTCTTTATACAATGCTTGAGCTTAAGTACCTCTATCATATTCAAACTATCTGGAAAATTGACCCTTGGTCACTCTTCAACCCCCAATTCCGCAAAATCTCATATGCTGTCTTTCCTCCTCCACCACCTGCCCAGCTCAACACTGCCCAATTTTTGTGAGGGGACCTTATGATGTTGGGTTCGAATATCTGCTTTAGGCAGCTACCTGGCCAGCTGAAAACGGCTTGCCGTTTTTAGACATTCTTGATGCCTGGGATTTTAGTCCCTGAAATTGGGCATTACTGTGCCATTTTAATGCCTGAGAAATGAAAGCTATGAGGTTCAATTTCTACTCTCAAGTTTCAGTCATGTCATATTGAATTGGATTCACATGTAGGGCAGGCTGGGTAGGGATGGCAGTTTCCTTTCTGCTTTACACTTATGATCCATGGGAAGATCCCCTAATATATCCAGTTAGGGACCAATAGCGTTTTGTTTCAAGTAAACAAAGGTTGAGATTCTCAGTGAATAAAGCCACAAGATTCCACGGGTTTGAACAAACAAAAATAAACTTTGTATATAAGATCAGAAAGATAAAACAATTTACAATCTCTATCTTATACTCTAACATTCAGGGTAAATATAAGATACATGTGAATTAACAGACAAGCTGTGGTTGAACATACCACACTATACAATAAATGCCAAACGTGACAATAACAGTCGATGGATTTCTCAACAACCCACTCAGGTGTTAGTAACACTCTGTGTCAATAAATCTCCCTGAAACTCTGTCTCTCTCATGATGAATTTCAGTCCTCACCTTTGAAGATCTAACCTGAGAATTCACTCCATAAGTTGCACCAACTCTGATGGCATCAACAATGGCCCAGCTCGCAGTATTTCAATCTTGTCTCTCGAGATTCCATTCCCCTAGATTCCTGTGTGTGTATATATATGTATATATATATTTATATATACAAACACCAACTCGCAAACACAATTCAGATCTTCAGCTGCGCCATGCAGAACATGTCTGCTCCAAAGGGGTACCTTTACCACAATGGCCCACAGCACAGGGTCACCACCTTTGGCTGCCTTGCTCACTTTAAGTCTGCTCCACAGAGCCCTTCATCTGTTTGGAGCCTGTTGCTCCACATCTCTCTTTTTAACTGAACTGGGACATTTTCCAGTCCCTGTACCCTCTCCAGGACTCTTTTAGGACTTCTCCCTGTCCCATCTCCCTTTAGTACATCTCCCTGCCCAGGACTCTTCTTCTCAATGGCGCTCCATTCCCAGTCACCTGGCCTGGATTTTCACACCTTTTTTATAATCTGTGTTGGGCCCAGGCTCAGGCCAAAGAACACTGCCGAGCCATGCATGTGCAGCCTGCTCCTGGTCTGCGCATGTGCAGAAAGTCCAAGGTTCGTCAGGAGTTGAAGTTTCTGATCTCAGTTATCAACGAAGTAAGTATAGTTTACATAACACTGCCCCCATGGAGGAAAGAACGCTTTACTATAGTGAGGATTTCTTTACAATTCCTTCACAAGAAGTACTTAAAATTGTGAACTTTGAACAATCAATTTATTCAATACTATATAGGTAACTTTTCACTTTGTTCCACAATTACACATATCGGACTATAAAGTTACAAAGATTTAACCAGACAAAAACTAGTATATTTAATGAGTAGGATTGGCAGAGTTTAAACATCATAGAGTTATCATAATTCAGAATCGGCCTTTTCTCCTACACCTTTTCTTTAAATTCTGAATAGGACACCGATAATTTTTATAGCTTTTAACCATAATCTTTTCATGGTCAACCAAAGACTTCCTTTAGTAACATCTTAATCAGCTTGTATCTCTATTTCATACCAGGGTTTTCAGTCTTGCTGCTGTGACTGCAAACCAACACTCTGGTGGTGTTCCCCTCTTCACATATGGATGCATATTAGTCACGCTATATGACTCAAATGGCTTTCGCATTGGTTTCTCAACTTTAATACAGAAGAGCAGGAGGCTTTTCTTATTCTTCTCCTCTGTTAATGGAAACATGCCTTCAATGGGTGCTTTACTTTTGGGACATAAATCATGTATGTATGATTGACAACCAGCTTGAAAATTATCTTCCTCAATCATTTCCTTCCTAACAGGTTTTCTCCTTTTACTGTTTTGATCAACACCAGGTAAATAAACTTGCACTGAGGGAGTTTTGCTCTCTTTACTCACATCATTTTCCAATTTATCCAACAGATATGCTGCATTTTCTGCACAGGTTCATTTTCTTCCCAATGATGCATAATGGGCAGGATTTTACTGTCAGCGAACGGGGGTGGGGCCCACTCACCAACGCGTAAAATGACATGGGATGATGTCAGGTGGAACTCCCAATGTCACCCCGCCCCATTTAAATTTTCAGGAAGGCAGGGATGCAGCAAAATCAGCTGCAGGCCCGCCAACCTGTCAATGGCCAACTGAGGCCATTAACAGGGTCAATTAAGCAATTAAAGGACTTGCCCATCCAACCTTAAGGTTTCGTGTAGGGTTTTAAAAATTTTAATAAAGTTGTTATGGAGATTATGAACATGTCCCAACTCATGTGACATTGACACAAAAGTAAAGCACCCATTGAAGACATGTTTCCATAAACAGAGGAGACATTGTCACATGAGGGGACATGTAAGGGAATTTTTTTTTTCTATTTTTAATATTGTTAAAAGTAGAGCTGATCTCCCTGAGGTGGCACTTAGCCTCAGGGAGATGTGTGCGCTCTTTCGTGAGTATGCGCAAAAGAGTGCACTCTCGATTTTAGGGAATACCCCCCCGCCCGCACAGGGAGCGCATAGCACTTTCCTGCGGATGTCACGCTGGGTGGACCTTAATTGGCTGGCCCATGTAAAATGGTGCGTGCCTCCGACTGGGGGCGCCGATCGGAAGCGCGCCCGCACGCGCCATCCCATCAACGTCCCCCCCGACGGGGGAAAATTCTGTCCATTAAATGGGCATCTCCATTTCATTCACAATTTTATCCAAGTATTTGTTTACTCTCTTATTCTCCAATTCTTTTTCAATTTAACTCAGCAACTATTCTGGGAAGTTCAGTTGTCTTTGGATTCGAGTTATCTGTGGCGTCCTTATACAAATTTAACAACTTCACATGGGCATTCAGTTCATTTCGGAATCTCTCTTCCATGGTTACTGACTGTCCAATACTCTTTCAATTCACTCATTAGATCCTCAATCTGTTTCTTAAATATTTTCTTATCTGTTTTCAAAATCTTAATATGCCCTTCCACACCAAACATCTCATCCTTCTTGTTCCTCAGATTGTACTGGAGTTCAAGAATCTTTTGCTCTTTTCATGATGAAGTTTTGGTATTTGATTCTGCATTTAACCAATTGATCTGATCCATCAGCAGTTCCTTTTCCTGTGACTGATACTCAAATGTTCTCATCAGTTCTTGTCTTTCATTAACAATTTATCTTTTGTGTGTGAAAGTCGGTTCTCTACATTAAACAGATTTCCCTTCAATTACTCATTATAAGTAATAATCTGCTTGTGTTTGGCCACAGTAATTTTTAGAAATTTGGCATGATCAAGCAGCTGCTGCAACACTGTTGTCACCATGTTACTGTCTATGCTAGCCAAATCATTACTCAATATAAAATCTACCCCTTCAATAGATCAACTAAGAACAATTGCCACAGTATTTGTTTATTGTATATTCATATTTTGTTTATGAAGTCACTTCGCAAATTAATTTTACACGAGGGAAAAGTTTCATAAATCCCATTAATTACCCCTGTTAATACTTTTTCCTTCACCAAACCATCTGGAACACAAATCGTATCATCATCCACCATCAATGACTGATCTGCCCCAATACCTCTCAAAACATAAATTTGTTTACTTGCTTTGTCAGAGAAGTAAGGGACCACTTCTCCCTTCAGGACAAAATCTCTAAAACCTCCTGTAGCGTGACTCACTTTGGCAGTAGTCAAGGAAGAATTCCCTTGATTATCCTGAGCCATATCCCCCTTTCTAATAGATTCTTAGGGAACACATTTCAAATGTACCATTGCCATGGATTTAAAAGCCATTTCCTTTTTAAGTACAGCCTTTTCTAAAGACTCCTAAAGTGTTCCTATTACAGCCACTGGTTTACTCTTCAGCTTCCAACAATGGGCTTTGAGATACCCTGTCTTATGGTAATGAAAGTACTCTGGTTTCCTTACATTATTTTTATCCTCTACACTATAATATTTCTTGCCCAGAACAGCCTCCGCCTTCTCCATAAAGCTCAGCTCTTTTCTATTTTTCCAGCTTCCTTGAGGGTTTACAAATGGAGATCTACTGCCCCCTTGCTGCCTATGTGACATATCATACCCATCTGCCAGAACTGCTGCTTCCCATATCAGAGAAATCATATGGTCTTCCAGGTGTGAACTAACTGCTATTGGGATGCTGTCTTGCAATTCTTCCAGTTCTATCACATTCTCAAAATTTTGTTCTAACTTCAGGGATCAAAATCACCAGTCCCACAATATTTCTTTCTCCCTAGCAAATCATAAAGATGTTTCATTCAGTATTTTCTTTAAAGTCTGAAATTTCAACTGATATGCTTCAGGGACATGTTTTTAAGCTTTGAATACTGCAGTTTTAACTACCTCATAATCTGAAGATTATCCTTTCGAAAGACTAGAATACACATCCATAGTCTTCCCAACCCAAACTCTTTGCAAAATGAGACCCCATGTGTCTTTTGGCCACTTCAGCTTTCTAGCCACCTTTACAAATGAGATAAAATATCTTTCAACTCTATCTTCAGAGATTTTAGGCAAGAGGCAAAGACTCTTGACTATATCATAGTTCATAATGGAACTCAATTCCTCATCTGAACTATCAGACTCTCTTTCACTCATAGCCAAAGCTTATCTCTCTCTCCAGTTTATGCTATCTAACATCTTTCTCTCTTTAAATTGAGCACAAGTTTTTTAAATTTTAGCTCAACCTTTCACATTTCCATTTCCTTTGCCCTTTCATTTTCCTCTTTTTCAGGCTTTTTCATTCCTTTTCCCATCTCAAGCTGCTTCATCTGCAACTGAATTCTTGCTAACTCAACAGAATTGCTACCTGGATTAATTTTTTCTTCTTCCAGTTCCAGATGCTGTGCTATTACCTCAACTATGTTTGCTGCCTTAGCCCCTGCTTTTAACTTTAGCTCTTCTGCTGATATGATTAATATAGCCGGGTAAATTGCTACAAATCAGTCAGGGATAAATCTTCCCTTTCCAGGAAAGTCGTAGCAATTGACAAAGCCATTCTATTTTCAATCAGTGCAATAAAATTCACCATAGAATCTTATCAACCTTACCCTCAGCATGTACCAGTACTCATATTTGCCTGTGGGTTTGAGATCCCAGTCAAGCCCCCAGTTTATGATCTTTGGCCAATCCCCCTAAGTTTTTGGTAGTATCCAATTTGGGGCCAATAATGTTTTGTTTCAAGTAGACAAAGCTTGAGATTTAAGACACTGACCCAGTGAATAAAGCCACACAATTCCATGGGTTTTGAACAAACAAAAGTAAACTTTACTATATAAGGTCAGAAAGATAAACCAATTTACAATATCTGTGTATTACTTTAACATTCAGGGTAAATATGAAGTAGAAGTGAAGTAACAGTCAAACTGTGGACGGACGTACCAATGCACAATAAATACCAAATGCAACCAAAACAGAGTCCACGGATTCCTCAACAATCTACTCAGACGTCAGTAACACTGTGAGTCAACCAATCTCCCTGAAATTCTGTCTCATTCATGAGGGTTCCAGTCTTCACCTTTGAAGATATAACCTTAGAATTCTCTCCAAATGTCATTCCAACTCGGAAAGCATCAACAATGGCCCACATCACAAGGTTTCAATCTCCTCTCTCTGGATTCCTGTGTGTGTACTCAAGCACCCACTTGCAAACACAATCTCAGATCTTCGGCTGTGCTGAGCAAAACACTACTGCTATAAAAGGATACCTTCTTCACATAAAGTCTGCTCCCCACAGCTGGTTTCCTGTTTGGAGCCTGTTTCTCTGCTCCTCGCTTTTTAATTGAACTGGGACCTTTTCCTGTCCCAGTCCCCTCTTGGGACACTTCTTTTAAGACTCTTCCTTATCCCGTCTCCCTTGGGGACCTCTCCCTGGGACTCTTCTTCTTAATGATGCTCTGCTGCCAGTCACCTGGCCGGAGGTTTCGCACCATTTTCCTCCTCTACACCAGTGTGCTGAGCCCGTCCTCAGCCCAAAGAACTTACATTTCTGCAGACCAGGAGCAGGCTGCACATGCACAGAAAGTCCAAGGTTTGTCAGGAGTTGAAGTTGCCAACCTTTGCTCTCATCAACGTAAGTATAGTTTTCAGGACAAACTAAAGAACTAATTGGGTTAAAAATAACAATTTAGAAAATCTTAGCATTTTTTCTAGAGTCAGCCACAAATGACCAGATTTAATGAATTCAATTTCACACCTTTTAGGTCACCAGTCCAACACCATAATGACGTCAATAGTGTCACAAGAACAATTAATACTAGGATAGTTATGCATTAGAATAAGAATTATACAAATGGAATTAATTTTGCTAAGCTTTATGTCATTTAGGTGTATGAAATAGGGTCATTTTTTGCAAACTGAATTATTACCATTGCGAATCTGTGAACCAAGTATTAAAAACCGTTTTTTTCAAGGTTAATACCTTAAATAATTATATTTTTTCTACATCATATTTGTATTAAACTAAGCCTATCAAAGTAAATAAACTGCACTCTAGAATTTACATCATAAGAAACAGGAAAAATATTTTATTTGAGTTGATCTTGCATGTTGGTTCCATTTAATTTATTAATTGGAGCCAAAACTCTAAACTTTAATTTTTTAAAACAAAAATAAAAATACCTGGAAAAACTCAGCAGGTCTGACAGCATCTGCGGAGAGGAACACAGTTAACGTTTTGAGTCTGTATGACTGTTCAACAGAACTCAGTAAAAAATAGAAAAGAGGTGAAATATAAGCTGGTTTAAGTGGGGTGGGGGGGGTCATAGACAAAAGGACAAAGAGGTGTTGAAGGTGTGATATTATCTAAGGAATGTGCTAATTAAGGGTAGAAAGCAGGACAAGCAAGGTACAGATAGCCCTAGTGGGGGTGGGGTGAAGGGAAGGGATCGAAATAGGCTAAAAGGTAGAGATAAAACAATGGATGGAAATACATTTAAAAATAATGGAAATAGGTGGGAACAGAAAAATCTATATAAATTATTGGAAGAAAAAGGGGGGGGGGATCGGAAAAGGATGGAGGAGAGAGTTCATGATCTAAAATTGTTGAACTCAATATTCTTTAATCTTTTAAAATCTGCTACATTCAACTAATTATTCCTAGTATATACAAATTTAGGCTAATAAATAACAGGGCCCAACATGATTCAGGCAGCATGCACCAACAGCATAACAGAACAGAGAGGTCCAAAGATTGAACTAAGCTGAACTTGGATCTCCTCACCAAAATTCAGTAGAGCTGCAGGTATCAGTCAGTTGCCCCAATGCAGCTTGTCTCTGGCCTAGCCCAATTTGGCTGGTGCTGAGGTCAACAGATCAATCCGGGGTTAGGCGGAGGCAATTAAGATGTTAATGAGAGCAAGCAAGCAGCAGCTTGCACTGGTTTAGCATAGCATGACTCCACAAAGAAAAGAATATTTTGGGAGTATTGAGGCCATTTTTTGAGTGGCCACCAATGGCCATTTCCAGGTGGTTGGGTAGCTAAAAACCTGGTAATATTAGTCAGATATTATACTCCACCAGTTTCAATTAATTTAAGACTCCGAGTCTGAAATAGGTGCAGGAGCCTCATTTCAAAACAAAAAATACTGCTCCAATTCAGCAGCGGCCCACATGCCCATGAAAATCAGCATGGGTCAATGCATTATTAAATAGGTTACCATTGTATCCATTTTATGGCTGTAAAAATGCCTCAACTATACTGAATTTAGGCCCTATATAGTCCAGGGTTGAAAATAATTTTCCCCTCTTCAAGAACTGTTTACTTCATTTTTCTAATAAAATATTGGTTTCACAGTCATCTTATTGAAACATACAAACTCACCTTCTCCTGGGATTTGAGATGAATTAAAATTAGGTGTAGGATGTATAACAAAAGCCTAAATATGTCATTTCACAAAGACATCAAGAATCAATCCTAAATGAATTTGCAAAGGCAGATCGTTAGCAATACAAGAGCAAGAAATTATGTTGTTTAAAATTTGTACAAGAAAAATAAAGAACTGAGCTGGGAGGAGCAGCAAAAAAATGGCAAAGAATTAAAAGCAGGGTTCTGAGCTATTTTGTTGAACTCAAAGGTTTATCTAGCTTTCAAGTACTAAAATATATTACTGACTTCTGTAGTCAGGATTGTGCTGATAGGCCTGAACCATGAATGTAAAAACTAAACGTTCTACAGCTGGGTGAACAAATTTATATATGACTATACCAGTGGAATGATTTATTAGCTGCTTTAGAATGACCTCCATTCTTACAGGCAAACAGTGGTCAGAATTTAATGCCCCCCTCCAACTCCTGCAAGTTTTGCAGGCAGGGGATGGAGAGGTGGGGGCGGTGGTGGTGGGCAGGCATTTGCTTGGGTGGAAGGGTGCAGATTAAGTCCAGTGTGGGAAGGCTTGCAGACGGTCTTTCCACCCTGAAGACAGCTGAGGCCCTTAAATGGGATTAATGCCCACGTACAGGCGCCATCCCACTGCTGCTGGCATTCAACCAACGGCAGGTGGGGGACCACCAGTAGATCGACAAGCAAATGCTGTCGAGTACACTTGCAGGCTCCCAGGAGCTTCCCTTGTTCAAAGACACTGAGGCCCTAATCGAGGTTCCCAGGATTGGATGGGTTGGGGCCTGCCGAGAGCCACACCCTTTCCTTTTACTCTGGCCCCACTCCCTCTCATGTGGCCCCTCCCCTTGATACCCATCCTACCTTCACATACATTTATCCAGAGGTCCCACAATAAACCCCAATGAAGTCCCAAGTGTATAATCGGCATAAACTTCCAGTTCCAGTGGTTCTGCCAGTAATGGGGAGCTGTCAGCCTCTGATTGGCCAGCAGCTCTCAGGGGCAGGACTTCCACCCCACTGGGGGCAGTCCTGCAATAAAATGTCCCCCATGGAGTGTTTCCGCTGTCAATTAGGGACTTAATTCCTTTGGGGCTCCCAGAGATCAGCTCAGCAGGGGTGCTGAGATTTTTAAGGCAGATGTCAGGCTCCCTGCTGTGCTTGTTAAATTCCACCCAGTTATTAGCTGCTATTTGTCATAGCTGCTAACAATCTCTGTACGGTATGTTACAAAACTACATATTCTATATTTTTGGTCACTAGTGAGTCATGGAGAAACATGGACACTCCTCCCATTCCTTTTAAATGAAGGAAATATGGCCTTGACTAGTTGATGTTTTATACCTTTGCAGCAGCAGAGTCACAAAAAGGTCATGTCCAAGCTCAAACGCTAATCACTGCATGCTCAGTACATTGCTTATAAGAATCAACTTTCAAAAGGGAAATAGTTTAATAAAGAAGCAATCAAGAGGGAGAAGGCAAGCTCTAGACTGAAAAGGGTGAAATACAGCGGAGAAAAGCAATGCTTCTAAATTGAAGATAAACTGTTGTAAAATGGACTTATTCTGGTAGAATGTGAACTCATTTGGTGTGAGGACTTATCTTTATGATCTCTGGCTCTAGGAAATTGCAAAGTAAAATAGATATAATGTATTATAACAGGTTGTGTGTAGATAGTTCCAGGAAATTTACAGGAAGAGAAGATAGTGGCAGGTAATACATAACATCATCATCTTCTATAACAGCAATTACATTTTGCTTCATTCCGAAGGCATTTTCAGTGTTATCGAAATCCAAATTGTCAAAGCTTAACTGGTGTCATTTGAACATTTTGCATTAGTTGGCCACCTGAAGAAGTGGTATCTTCTCATTGTTTTGGCTTTGTAGCATAGCTCTAGTTCACGCAATATCAATGTCTTTAATTGGAAAATAGAATTTAAAAAAAGACACAAAGTGAGTGACAGTCCTCACATTGCTTGGGCTGAACTTTAACATTCAGACCCATCTGCAGATAGAAAGGCTGGAAGGGAATCAAGGAGTTGCAAGCCTGAGGAGCAAGTTTTTTCAGTGGCTCTTTATTTGAGCCACGGAATTGAGATCACATTTCAAGACCCATTTTCCAACCGAATAGAGAGTGCGGGCTATGCTTCTCTGTTGAAGTTGCACCACTTAAAGGGACTCTGAAAGGGTCAGATTGGATCCGTTGTACAATTATCAAATGGGAGACTGCAACTTGAGTCTTGGAGTTTCAACAAAGGAAGACTTTCCTATGGTTCTCTTATGTATCCCTGGATATCATGCTATGGGCTGCAAGAACACGTGGAGGCTTTTTGCTTCCAGGGAATGGGAGGAAGAAATATGCCTCAGAAATCAAGCATATGTGGATGGACGTGGCTGAGTTAAGCAGTAGGAGTATGGTCCCTCACTTGTGGATAGTGCTGCAAGAGGCTCAATTGCCTCATTATGGCAGGAAAAGTGAATGGCATGCCACATTCAAGTGCCAATTCCCTCACTCTGACCTCCCAGCATTATCCTGTGCAGTACTCCTCAGACCACCACACCTTGCAGGTCTAGACATTCTTCTCTTTCAAAGCACCTCCTCACATCGCCATCTGACCAGCCAGCACTGATACTCTCTTTCATTGTTTGCCATTTCACATTCATCCCTCACAGTGACCCTCCACAAATATTGTCATTCTATCCTTTTGACGCATTCTATTTCTCAAACTCATGATACTCTTCTTTCTCTCCTTGAAAGAGAAGATAGCACAAAATACCAGAGGGAGAGAGGGAGAGAGACAGTGCCAGAGATGGATTGTTGACTGTGGGACTGCTCAGTGCTGGGGGCTTGTGGCAGGACCACAGTGGGTTAAGCATTAGCATGCCAGATGGCTGCCTCAGATCAGCTGAAGCTTGCCTGAATGAGAGCATCTTGAGCATTCCTGGCAGCTAAGTAAGCAGCTGCAGGAACCCTGGCTACATCGGGTTCCTCCACCTCATACATGCATAGTAAATAATAGAATTATAACATTGTTACAGCACAGAAGAAAGCTATTCAGCCCATAGCATCAGTGCTGGCTCTCCTAAGGAGCAATTCATATACTACCACACCCCTGCCCTCTCCCCACACCCCCACACATTCCTCCTTTTCAGATATTTAGAAAACTTAGAAGAAGTAGAAAAATTTACAGCACAGCATGAAGCCACTCTGTCCATTTTGTTTGTGCTGGCCAAAAAATGAGCCCCTTCCAACCCTGCCCCAACCTAATCCCATTTTCGAGTGTTTGGTCTGTAGCCCTGGAGGTTACGGGACTTCAGGTGCATATCCAGACACTTTATTAGGCAGTTGAGGGTTTCTGTCTCTACTAACTTTTTAGGGTGAGTTCCAGACTCCTATCATGCTCTGGGTAAAAAATATTTTCCTCATCTCCTCTTATCCTTCTGCTAATCACTTTAACACTTATGCCCTCTCGTCACTAATCTCTATGCTAAGGGAAATAGGTTCTTCCCATCACTCTATCCAGGGCCCTCACAACCTTGTACACTTCAATCAAATTTCCGCATCTTCTGTTCGAATGAAAACAATCCCAGTCTAACTAATTTTTCCTCATAGTTGCAATTTTTTAGTACTGGCAACAGTAAATCTCTTCTGTATCACCTCCAGTGCAATTACATCCTTTCTGTAATGAGATGAGCAGGACTGAATACAGTACTCAAGTTGTGGCCTAAGTACTGTTTCATACAGCTCCAGCATAAGTTCTCTGCTCTTATATTCTATGCCTCAGCTAATAAAGGAAAGTATTCCATTTGCCTTCTTAACCACCATTATCAACCTGTCCTGCTACCTTCAGGGATCTCTGGATATGGACTCCAAGGTCCCTCACTTCCTCTACACCCCTCAGTATCCTCCTACTTCCTGTCCCTCTTTAGGCCATGTTTCTGTAATAGCTATGATATCATACTGCCACACAGCTCATCTACTTTATTTGCTATACTCCTTGTATTGAAGTATATATCCTTGGGCACTGTCAAACACCTTTTCTAAAATTTCCTAACCTTTGTTTTCTCTATCTTTCATGCTCATTCACTAATTTTCTGCCTTCTATTTCCATGTCTGATTTTGTCCCATCTATCCTCAAATTCCCATCCTCCTGCCAAACGAGTTTAAACCCTGCCCAACAGCACTAATAAACCTTCCCACAAATATATTTGTCCCAGCCCTATTGAGGTGCCAACTGTCTGGCTTGTGCAAGTCCTACCGCCCCCAGAACTGGTCACAATGCCACAAGAATCTAAAGCCCTCTTTCCTGCACTCTCTTGCCAGTCATACACTCATCTTCTGTAACATCCTATTTCCATGTTCACTAGCCCATGACAGTGGGAGTAATCGGAGATTACTGCCTTTAAGGTTCTCTTTTTTAATGTCTTTCCTAGCTCCTTAAATTCTGCCCAAAGGTCTTCATCCCTTTTTCTACCTACGTCATTCATACCGATATGGACCATGACCTCTGGCTGTTCATCCTCCCCCTCCAGCATGTTCTGCAGCTGCTCAGTGGCAACCATGGTCCTGGCACCAGGGAAGAAACATACCATCCTGGATTCACATCTGCGGCCGCATGCCTGCTCCTATAGAATCACCTATCATTATTGTTCTTACAGTCTTCTTTTTAGCACCCCCACATCCCCTGTACAGCTGAGCCACCTCCTGCTGTGGATTTGGCTCTGGCCCAGATGAACCATCACCCTCATCAGTATTCAGAACTGAATATTGGTTGGAGAGTCGGATGCACTCATGAGACTCATGCACTATGCGTCTTTTTTTTTGACTGTCCAGTGGTCGTCCATTCCCTATCTGCCTGTATACTCTTAAGCTGCAGGGTGACCACATTTATAAACGTGCTATCCACATAGCTCTCAACCACATGGATGCACTGCAGTGGCGCCAGCTGCTGCTAAAGTTATGAAACCTGGAGCTCATGGTGCTGCAACTGATAACACTTCCTGCACAAATGATTATTCAGGACACAGGAGGTGTCCTGGAGTTCCCACCTTGCACAGGATGTGCACTTTTGAGGTTAGAGTAGCCCTGCCATTACTTTATTTGTTAACTAAAACCCTGGGCGGTTTTTTTCCCATCCTTCCTGTGGCAAGTTTCATGGCGGGTGGGAGCAGAGGTTCCAGGAGCCAAAAAATTGGAAACCCGCGGCGTAAAAATAATTTGCAATTCTCCCAATGGCAGCTTAATGGTGGCTCGGGTATCCCACTGACTTGTGGAGTAGATGCCATTTGCATTCATTACCATCTCATGAATGATCATTAAATTAGCTGTTTGTCATAATCACGTGCCACCTCCAATCTTGTGTTATGCCAGCAGGAAATCACATCAGTCTAAACCTTGTTTGAACAAGAATGGCATGCACATGTTGAACATCACTTTGCTCACGACTTTGAAGTGAGTTCAACGTTCATAGCCTTACCTGTTACAGCAGTGAGCCAGTTTTGTTTCGGTGTCCGTGGAACACCATACTGCTGAGGCTTAAGGTTTGGCTTGCTCCCGGTGACTGCCTCCATAGTCACAAGGATACTACTGTGCAGTGGTGCGCAGGCAGGGCTCAACAGTCAGACAGAGGTCAGTATTGCCAACCTTGGGTGATAGGGGTCGGTGGGAGTAGGGAAAGAGGGGGTGTAGGTATGGTCTGCTTCAGGTTGGTTCCACCATTGTCCTGAAGAAGACTACTGTGCAGCACTATTCAGACAGGGCTGAGCATTCAGAGACCAGCATTTTGGCTGTGGCGGTGGGGAGGTGGTTGGTGATGGTGTTGGGGGTAAGGATAACATGTACAGAGGGGGCAAAGGGCAGGAAGGTTTTGCAAAGGGGTGGGTGAGGGGGGAGACATGGGGGCGAAGGGGCAGGAAGGCTTTGCAAGTGGTTGGTGGGGAGTGGGGGGTTGATGAAAGTCAGAGGGGAAACTGAGAAGTGGGAAGCTTCAGTTCCCCTTGTCGAGCTGCAATGCTGATAAACAAGGGGGTGAATGGGATGCATGCAGACTCTAGAATAAGAAGCTGTGGTTTGTTATGGTGGCACAGGAGGGATGGGTCAAACAGAGAGAGAGGGAGACAGTGTAGTCTTCGGTCATGAGGGCAATGGGGAACTCTGTGAAACTCAAATTCCTTGGTCGGGGGCCTGCAGTCAGAAGTCAGAGAGTAGAGACAGTCCTAGGACTCTGTGGACAGGGGTCAGAGAGTAGAGACACTCCTGGAGCTCCGTGGACAGGGGTCAGAGAGTAAAGACACTCCTGGGGCTCTGTGGAGCTCACAGTCAAGAGTCAGAGAGGTGACACATGGTGTGCAGCGGGCCATGCTGCAGGAATTTTCATGGTGAGCACAGTATACTCCAGCTCCAGGGAGGGGCAAGGGTTCTTTGTTTAATAAGAATAATGTACAACTTGGTGTGCAGGGTGTTTTCACATTTGCTGTTGGTGGGCTTGTCTGTCTTTGTACAGGGCTGCAGATGGGATGGTAATGGTTATGGGAGGCATCCCTAGCCTGTATTTGGGGAATACATAATAAAGTGGAGTGGGGGACGGTAAGTGAAGCTTCCCGGGGCAGTGAATTCTCCTCCATAGGTGACAGTGCACAAAGCCCAAAGCCTCTAGCTGAGGAGGGTAGAGGTCAAAACGGGGCAAGGGCACATCAGTAACGATGGCTCAGGGGGAAGGGTAGTAATGTTGACCACAACAACTATGGAATCCAGTATTACTGGGGGAGGCTGGAGCTCTACCTTCACATTATGACGTTCCAGGCTGAGAGATACCACACAGGTCTCCTGTGGATCTCTGGAACCACCCACAGGCAAAGAAATTGAGTGCGGTCATCACCTTTAGAGCCACTGGCAGGGCATAGTCTCCCACACCATTGGACATTCACAAAGAATGTAGCAGATATGATCTACCAGAGCTTGGGACAAATGCAGACATGCATGGCTTTGTCTCACTTAATTGTAAAAAGGAGCATTTTCTTCTGTATGCCCTAGGTCTGGTGAGTCACCTCCATTGCTTGGTTCTCTCCTCCTGACCCTCATGTTCTTGCTGTGGCTCCCCTTGACCCTGGACCTCAAGTAGGGCCTCCATATGGACAATGGGAGAGGGAGCATCGAAGCTGGTTTCAAAATAGTAGTGCAGAACCACCATCTTGCTGTTTTGGAGTTATGGCACAATTATAAATCAAAAATATAAGTGATTCTGAATGGGAGGAGTGCACCGTTGGGCTAACAGGCCTTTTCGGGGGGCACACTCTAACTCATCAGTGCCACAAGAGTAAACTGGAATCTGATTAGAAACAAAGGAGGAAAACCTCAATGCGAAGGATCCAATGGAAGCTGAACACCACAGCTGCAGCATCTTTTGTTTTATTCATTCACGGGATGTGGACTTCGCTGGCTGGGCCAGCATTTATTGCCCATCCCTAGTTTCCCTCGAGAAGGTGATGGTGAGCTGCCTTCTTGAACCACTGCGGTCCACGTAGTGCAGGTACACCCACAGTGCTATTAGGAAGGGAGTTCCAGGATTTTGACCCAGCGACAGTGAAGGAACAGCAATATATTTCCAAGTCAGCATGGTGAGTGACTTGGAGGGGAACTTCCCCCACTCACACAAAGGAATGTGAAATTTTGAAATGCAGGCAACCATTAAGGAGGCACGGGTTAGCATATATGGCATCACTTCAATGGAGGCCTGTCATGTGCTTTCTAGAATTGGCATTCATAATGGGCCAAAGAGAATCCAGTCATTACTCATGAGCAACTTATTGTTAATGTTAGGACTGGTCCCAAGGCAAGGTTGCCCCAATCCTGGATGAGATACCCCAAACTGTTATGCTCCCAGGTGAGGAGGCACGAACTGGCTCCCTTTCTTTATTCAACCCCCTCAGTTGGTTGCAACAAGGATCCCTTCCCTCGTGGATAACTACTATAAGTCCAAATTTATTTATGTTTTAAAGGAGCTAATTTAATCAGGCTTTCTTCAGTCAAAGAAAGAGTGAGTTTATTGTTACTAAAATGCGAGAGGAAAATAATGAAAATGCAGCACACATACACCCAGATTAGAAATGAGAAGTGAGTCCAGAAATAGAGGTTAAAAAATCAGTCTCTGGCTTGCCCATGAGGAGTAATGGCAAAACGTTGCAGCCGTTAAGGTGGGTGATTCCGGTAGAGATGACGTTGGCTGTTGAGCAGTTAGTATTGGAGATTCTTGGTTCTGCAGGTTAGCTGAAAGAAGTTGTCCTGTTTCCTTTTCGACTGTAGCTTTGCTGACTTGTGACTTGCCTCCAGCAATCAGAGAGAGAGGACTTCATTACCTGCAAGTGCAGGAATGCCCAGTTGATGTTCTTCAGCTGTGACCTTCACAGCACATCCTCGCACACCAGACCTGGAACATCAAAACTGCACACAGAGACCAGGGTTGCAGTCGGCTTATGACCCCTTTTCTTGTGTATTCCTGGAGGGGAAAAAATCAAACATGTCTTTTGCCCAGAAACTGCTTTCTTTCAAATCACATCATGTCCACAGTCTGGGAAAAAACTGATAGAATATGGCTTCTGCTGAGATGGTAATCAGCCTTCATTATCTCGGCAACCACAGGAGATTACAATTCAGTTTTTGCAATGTATCTTTTCCTTTGAAGTGTCTCTGTCTGAAATGGGCCTTGACACCTTCTTAAGATGCAAAATTCCATTCTCTGCACTAGTTGGTCAAGTATAATCCACATAGAAATTTTCCAGCAAGTGGTTACTTTACAGTCTCAGCCAGCTTCTGCTTGTCCTTTTTTAAAAAAAAACACGTCTTACTTAAAATTTCAACATGTCTGCAAATAATTCATGGCTATGATCTGTGGACATGACATTAATTAGTATGCCAGATCAGTGTTTGGAGCACTGAGCTAGGTGATGTTGCACATGTTGTTCAAACCTTTTCCAACCACTGAGGAATTCAGACGTTAAATCTCAGGGATGGCATCTTGGTCACCTCGATGGGTGTTAGCACCTCAGATACAAGGCTGCATCAGTGAAAGGCAAATAGTGCAGAAACCTCTATAGAACATTACAGTTGCATTTGATGACAGGTTGTGAGCTTCACAATGTTGATCTATCAATCATTAATCTCTTCAATCTTTCATTTCAGAAAGAAGGATAAACAAATTATGAATCCAGGGCTTAATGCTGCGTTTCAGTGGTGGAAGAGATGGAGGGAGAGGTGACACCAAATGCAGCTCCGGTAGGAGGCCCTACCTGAGGTCCAGGGTCAAGGGGAGCCACAGCAAGAACATGAGGGTCAGGAGGAGAGAACCAAACAATGAAGGTGACTCACCAGACCTAGTACATACAGAAGAAAATGCTCCTATTTACAATTAAGTGAGACAAAGCCATGCATGTCTGCATTTGTCCCAAGCTCTGTTAGATCATATCTGCTACACTCTTTGTGAATGTCCAATGGGGGTGTGGGAGACTATGCCCTGCCAGTGGCTCTAAAGGTGATGACTGCACTCAATTTCTTTGCCTGTGGGTGGTTCCAGAGATCCACAGGAGACCTGTGTGGCATCTCTCAGTCTGCAACCCATAGATGCATCAAGGATGCCATAGATGCCTTCTACAGCAAGGCACATCACTATCTGAGGTTTGTACTCTGTGAAGATTGCCAGGCTACAAGATTCAATGGGTTTGTAGCTGTCTCAGGTTTCTCAAGAGCGCAGGGTGCAATCAATTGTGGCTTTAAGGGCTCATTGGCAGCAGCCACTAATGCTTATCAACCATAAAGGCTATCATTCCATCAATGTTCAACTGGTGTGTGATCATCAGAAGCACATAATGCACGTTTGTGCCAGGTACCTTGGGAGTTGCCATGACTCATACATCCTGAGTCATTCCCAGGTGCCTTTCAGATTTAAAAGGCCTGAACATGTGCAGGGATGGCTGCTTGAGGATAAGGGGAACCCACTGAAATGCTGGCTGGTGACACCAGTGTGTCAGCTTCAGGTTGCTTCGGAGGTAAGGTAAGATGCAGCTCAAAGCTCTACAGGGCCCCTAATCGAGCAGACCATTGACATTCTGAAGATGCGCTTCCGATGTTTGGACCACTCAGATGGGCGCTACAGTACACTCCCAATAGGGTCTCCTGCATCATCACTGTTGTGTTGTGTCCTTCACAACCTGGCGCTGCAATGAGGTGATCCCTTGCCAGACAGTGAAATGGAGAAGGATGAGATCTCCTCGGATGATGATGATCAGGAAGCCCAGCAACCCAACAGGGTGATGAGGATCACTTTGAACATGACAATATCACATGGGGAGCTAAACGTGGGAGATGTGAGCGTGACACTTTAATTGCTACCAGATTCCAGGAAGAGTAAAGTAAAGGCAAGGGAAGATGGACACATTTCTCCTGACCCTGAATGCCATTCCATTGCATTGAAAGGGATGTCCAACCTGTCACATCAAGAGCTAGTTCAGCATCCATACTTGCACCTTCTAGCCTCAAAATTCACCAGGCCATGATCTCTAAGGACAGTGATGTCCTCAGTATGCTGCCGCAGAGGCTCATCATCTGGCTTGGACTCTGGGGTGGCTGGTCTCCAGCAGCCCTGGCGACCTGGGCTGTCCCTGCCTCTGACTGCTGCAGGAGGTGTCAGTGAGATGTTCTCCAGTGGGTGAGCTCGAGCCTAATCTAGAACTATGCCCCACCGAGGTGTGTCTCTCTGTACTATTGGAGGGTGAGCACCGTGAAGGTTCTTCCTCAGGTTTCTATTCAGATGTGGTATGGAGACTGGAACTTTTGCTGGCCAGCCTTATGGGCCTCTATTTGCTGGTGCCTACATGAGAGAGGAGAGAGCTTTAGTTGATAAGCATATGGATTGCAAGGCTGCATGTCACACTGTGATTGTCAGGCTGAGATGAACTGATGGAGGTATGATCCGTACCAGGTTGCTGAGACAATCCGATCTCTCGTTCCCCACAGGAGCGATCCCTGTCCTCCCCAGCGATCTCAGTGGCAGCCTCTTCAAATTCCATCAGGGTGATGGGTTGTCCATCCCACCTCCGGCCTGCGATCTTTCCTATTTGTTGTGGGCAAGCTTGCCCTGGATGAAGACAAAAGAAAGCCATGTGATGAGCAGAGATGGAGCTTAGATTGGAAAAGATACATGCCCCTGTGTGCGGTGAGCCCTTCCCAGAAGAGGCTCGAGGATTGAGTGTGAGCAACATGATAGATGGAATGGTGGTGTTGGGAAAGTTTCTGTGAGACAATCAGTGGTGATATGTATCCCTTGCTAATGGTTGTGTGAGATCCCTGAAGAGAGTAGTCCTTTGATAACATGATGCCATGATGAGAGCTTGAAATTGGAGAGAGTTGAAAGATAACATACCCTGATGGAGCCGATGAGATCATTCATCCTCTTCCTACACTGGATGGCGTTTCAGGGTGTGGTGGCTAGTTGCGCTGACATCCTTCATGATGGCATTCCTGGCTGGTGAGGTGAGGCTGGTACGCTTTCTGGAACCATCCCGGGAAAGAGCACTTTTCTTTTGCGCCCATATTCCTCTTATCAAGGCCTGGAGGATGTTGTAGCAGAAGTGGAGTGCTGCCTTCTTCTTTAAGCTTGCAGCTGCCTTCCTTTGGCTCACAGACACCTCTGTAGGTGTGCTGGATTTAGGTGAGCTGAAGAGAGTGAGGTGTGTGTGATTGGCAGGCATTTAATTACAGTGCCTGAACCTTCGGCCTTGCCAGGTGATGGTGGGGAGTATGAATCAGCTCCCGACCTGCTAAGTAATTCACAGTGATACTCACCTGTGCATAATTAATCCAAGAGTGGACTCGGATGCAACTTATTGCCATTCCAGGCAGTGAGATATGCACTGCAGAGCCCATGTGCCACCGTGATAAGTTTCAAAATGGGAAAATTTTGCCTCTTGTTACTCGTAATAAACCTCACTACTGGTAGTAGTGCAGCCTCTCTGGATCCTGGAAGATATCAAGGATCTGAGACCTGCTAAGAATGAAAGAGTCATGGACCCTCCCTGGGAATCATGCGTAGACATACAGGATGCGTTTGTGGTGGTCGCAGATCGGCTGAACATTCAGTGAGTGGAAGCCCTTGTGATTGAGATAGTTGACTGCTTGTTGCCATGGAGATCTAAGCACTATGTGAGTGCAGTCGAGGGCACCCTGCACCTGTAGAAAACTTGAGATCTGCGCAAATTCCAGCGTTCTTGCTTCCTGGATTTCCTGATCCCGGGAACAAAGCACTGCGTCTTTGTGATGAGGGCATCCATGACCTCCTGGATACACTTGTGTGTGGAGGCTTGCGAGATCATGCACTGGAAGGAGCCACTGCCATAAAAATTGAGTGCCTCGGTAACTTTCACGGCCACTCACAGTGGATATCCTCCATGGCCCCAGTGGCAGCAAGTCCTGCAGCAGGTGGCATATGTGACCGTGCTGTTCCCTAGACATGCGACATTGGTTCTCAGTCAACTGCAGGAATTATGTGGATCTTCAGCTGCATGCACAGCAGGCACTGCTGCCCCTTCATCTTGAGAAGGTGCTCCTCATTTTGCTGAGCCAGGCGCCTCCGCTGTTCTCTTCTTCATTTGTCTGGTCTCTGTAAGCCATGGGGCATACCGTTAAATCACCAGGCTCCGTTATCCTGATGCTCTCCTCCTGCTGGATCAAAAGGAGAGGTGCTTAGGTTAGCTAGGGTGTACTAAGAACCTCTCTTGGTTTCCTAGTACAAACTGGGAAATAAGAATACTGGTCCAAACTGATCTTGTATACACTGAAATTGAACACCAGTAAAAATTGTGAAATAAGAGTACTGGTCCAAACTGTTTTTTCCTATTGGGATGCAGGAGCATGCTGGCCACCACTTGGATGGCCAGTGTGTAATGCGCTCATTGGCTGTCTGAAACCCCACCCACCTCCACCGTACTCCACTTGACCAATTGGTGACAGCTTCAGCCACTGGGCTGCTTGCTGTGCTCTCAGCTCAGGCACAGGAATTCTCCTAGGGCAGAAGTTTGCAGTTCGGCGGGCAGGCGCAGTCGGGGGATCCAGGATCAGCTGGGGAATGGACTGCTAATGGCGATTGGTACCCGACCGCGATTTCATGGCTGACCAATTAATGACCAGCCAGCGTGAAACGCACACTGAAAGGCTCAGCGCTGCCGGAGTGGGGACGGGAGGAGGGCGGACACGCAATGAAAGCTCCTTGAAGGCAGAGAGCTGCCTCAGGGAGCTGAAGAATTTAATAGCAATAAAGAAAGATTTTAAAAACCCGGAAAATTGTCCAAGCATCAGAATCAGTCACCTGAACATATACATGATGAAAATTCCATCTGTACATTTTCATTTTTTAAAATTTAATGATGGAAACCTCATTCTGCTCTTGGATGAGGTTTCATCAAAAATGCAAAGCCCGCCTGGCAGATTCGTTCATCCGTCAACTGTAAGGTTGGATGGACCATGAAGAATTGGGGACAATTGGAACTTTAATGAGCTTAAATGCTCTCTGAATTGAAAGTCGAAAGCGCGCCTGCAGACCAAGATATCATGCGAGTGCATCGGGGTGCATGCCCCATGTCATCATGTGCTATTTTAAATTGGAGCAGGTCGGGTGCGCGCCCGTATGCCGAGATAAAAATTCTGCCCCTAAGCCGCACTGCAAGGCTGCACTGTCAGCTTGAACCATAACGAATACTGGTCCACACATTAATAATAACATTGCAAGGGGCTGTGAGTGCCTCCACCGGTGACAGCACCATGGCCAACTTTTCCAAGGGGGTTGTACAACTTACTCAGTAGGACAATTGCTCTGCTGTCCCCTAAGAGGCATCTTTGTTTGTAGTCTGCGCCTGAGGGGTAAAAAGTTCTGGAGAATTTGGTGGCACTTTCATGATTCTGCATTGCTTATGTGGGCAGAAAAGTGTCAGAGGCCTGACTCCAAGCATGTCAATGGAGCTGCAGCTGAACGGTTTCAGCTGCAGAAGAATGATCTGCAATTTTGACAAACTTTTTCAAGTGCGTGGCCGCTTCCATCACCAGACCCCAACCACACCACCACCACCACCCCCCCACCCCCGGCATATGTTTCCTTCAGCCTGTCTGTGTTGCCTTGCAGCCCCCACACCCCCAGACTACCCCATGCTCCAGCACCACACTGAAAGCCAGCCGGGGAAAAGTGACTTGCCTGTACCCCCGCGAAAGCATGGCGCCTCTTCCTTGATGTCCTATGGGCGATAGTTAGAAGTGCTGCATAAGGTTGTATGCACTTACCTCCAAGTTTTTTTTATTCATTTACGGGACGTGGGCATCGTTGGCTAAGTCAGCATTTATTGCCCATCTCTAATTGCCCTCGAGAAGGTGGTGGTGAGCTGCCTTCTTGAACTGTTGCAGTCCATGCAGTGTAGGTGCACCCACAGTGCTGTTAGGGAGGGAGTTCCAGGGTTTTGACTCAGTGACAGCGAAGAAACAGCGATATATTTCCAAGTCAGGATGGTGAGTGACTTAGAGGGGAACTTCCTGGTGATGGTGTTTCCATTTATCTGCTGCCCTTGTTCTTCTGGCTGATAGTGGTCGTGGGTTTGGAAGGTGCTGCCTAAGGAGCCTTGGTGAGTTTCTGCAGTGCATCTTATAGATGGTACACACTGCTGTCATTGTTATTCGGTGGTGGAGGGAGTGAATGCTTATGAATGTAATGTCAATCAAGCGGGCTGCTTAGTCCTGAATGGTGTCAAGCTTCTTGAGTGTTGTGGGAGCTGCACTCACCCAGGCAAGTGGGGAATATTCCATCATACTGCTGACTTGTGCCTTGTAGTTGGTGGACAGTCTCAAGTTTCCCTTGAAGCTCAGGCCGCCAGGTGCACGCCTTTTTAGGCAGTCATGAATCAAGCTATTCTGATGTCACACTGATGGGGGCAGTATATTTGATGTGGGTAGATGATTCATGTGAGCAGGGCTTATAATTAGATGCAAATGGATTAAAATGATGTGCCCGACGTGCCATGGTGGAAATCGTGGCCGCCATTGATGGGTGAAACAGACAATCACAAACTGGTTTCACAATGGCGTAAAACCGATTTTTAGCCTTCTCACCATATTGTTCCCCCCAGCCCCACCCCCAGCCCCCACCCACCATGGTGCCCGCTGACACCAAAGGGGCTGTAAAATTCTGGCCAGTGTTTCGAAGAAGCCTGAAAAGCAGTTATACAGACTCAAAATGTGAACTTTGTTTCTCGCTCCATAGATGCTGCCAGACCTGCTGAGTTTTTCCAGCATGTTTTGCTTTTATTGTACATTTTAACTCTTTTGTTAGTAATTTCTGCATCTTTACCTGAATGAGTTTTTGCAATAAAACTAACCCTTTACCTGCTAACTTAAGGAAACTGGCTGGCTTATTTCTTACACCGAGCTTATTGAATTGGCAATATCATCTCCTTTTCAAATTCACATTCTGTTTTAACCAAGCCAGGAGTGGGAAGCCAGTCAGTTCACTCCTCCTAATCTGGTCCTAACAGAATATGAAAGCTTTTAAACAGGCTTCTGCTCAAGTTCAAGATTCTGGGATGATTTTACTCCCATGTTTGTGAATCGAAACAAATACATATTCTTGTTTCTTGAAGATGTACCACCCCAGAGCTAAAAGAATAAACATTCAAGAAATTGGCTGCTTACAGTAACAGCTCATATGATATAAAATTTGTGACAGCAAAAATAACCATAAGCACCTGTAAAATTGAAGAAACCTGTCACACTGTTATTATCACTTGTAAATATTAATGAGCCGAAGCTAATGAGCATATACTATGCATATCAAGCCCAGAAGAAAAGGAAAAAGATAAATATATGTTGGTCACAGAAAATCATGTACAGAAATTCAGTCTGAATAGTTCACTTCAAACCAAATTGCTCAAATTATTAACATGAACTACAATGATATTAATAATTAAATCAATGCTCCACTTTGCTAATGTGTTAATTTTAAGATTGACCTTTATATTTTCCTTTGTGGGTAATTACAAATCAAACATTTGACATTCTTGTAAGAGCATTTGTTTTGTTATTTCTGTATTGATTAAACTTGCTATGAAGTACATGCTAAGACTTGGAATACAAATGACTCTGAAGAAATTTACTGGAATGAATGGATATATGAGCTTAAAGTGACACAAAAGAGGAAGAGAAAGATTCCATGTGGATTGTATAACACATTGCCGCACCAATTGTATTATTAATGTTCACCTTCAAGAAGAAACTCACTCTCTTTAAAACCATAATAGACAAGTAAAGGGGGCACTCAGTAGACTGCATACCTCATCCATGCTGTGTTAACTCAGCATTAACTGTATCTTTGCCAAAAACTAATCAGTTCTTCCTTGGACCATATCTTATCTGCATATTAGTTATAGTATTGAGGTGTGTTGTTTACAGACAAACATACTAACAGACTAACAACTGGTTAAAAACCTTACCCCTGCCCACCTTCAGTGGCAGAGGTAATTACAGTGGATAGCACCATCCCTGAAACAAGTTCCACACAGTCTAGAAAAATGGGGAAAAATAAGTTAATCCCAAGGCATCTTGTCTGAAGAATGCACAACAGTACAAAGCTTTGGAGCTTCAATGGGAAATGCCTTGAAGTGGAGGGATAAGGATTCTTTGTCCAAGATCTTCACACATTAATCACGGCTATGATGCTCCTAGTGGGAGAGCTGCTCAGTGGAGGTATGGAACCTCCACGTGATTGAGGGAAAGAAATGGAATAAAGACAGTTGTGCACTGCAGTTCTAAAACCCTTATCAGTAGCTAATTTCACAGCAACACACATTTCACACAAGCCTTGAGCAAACTGCCTATGAGTTATCTCAACTGGAAATGTTAAGTGACACCAAGGGTCCACAAAAGAAAAAGAGAAAGATTACTTTAAGAAGGAGGTCATGCAATAGAAAAGCAATTTAGAAGCTTATCTGATTGCCAGTTACTATCCAACATTACACATTCCAATTATGCCAGAAATGTTAAAATCAATAATAATCGGGCTGACTCGAGTTTCTTTACAGCCTTGCTTAGCAGCTTAATTATTTTAATAACACAAGCAGTTGACTGCCTTGCATTTTATATGGGAACTTATTTGGCCTCATTAAATGTTGCCCTCACAAAAAAAAATCAGAGACAAATTAAAAACAAAATGGTTCCAAAAGCATGGCGATATGGGATTTTGTTTATTTTAATCCTTGGAACAGCTGAGGGCCACTTTAATGCTTTAAGCAAGGAGCATTCTGAAGTGCACTGTCCTGGTTTCCGTATTAAAAGGGAAAGATAAATCTCTGGTATTGATAAAGACTCTGGCTTTTCCTGTTCAAAGATATATAGCATATAACATACTGAAACAGGGATTCCCAAAAGATTACTGCAAACGGAATTAACGACATATTTCACACAGGCCTAGTAATGAAAACAAATATATTTTACTGCAGCCTTGCTCCTTGGGTTTTCAAGATTATTGTCAGTTGGAGCTATGTTCTGTGATTTTCATTCTCTGGAGGGTTTATTATTATAGATTTATGATGATCTCTGGTGGATTTATTGTTTAAATGTTCTAATGACATGCTCATTACAAAGGTCATGTGTACTAGACATAAATAATATTAGACTCTACAGTATTCTGTTAGCTCAGGTCACACTGGACTGCACTTCCAAAATCACTAGGTTTTTATTTCAAATTATTTCAAAATCCAGTATCCCTGAATATTTTTGGCAAGGATACAAGTGGCTTAAAGCTCAAGGAAGGGAATAGCTGACATAATTACCTCACCGAAATGCTCTTCCTGTCAACTTATTATGAAGCGGATTTGAACATGAACATAGAGAAATCCTTGTTCAGACAATCCCTCCTGCTGGCTGAAATTGGGAGTATTTAATGCAAATGGGCTCTCTATGCAATAGAGGGGACAGTATTGGGCAGCCACTTGGTTTGTATCTTCTACACAATTGGTAAAGTATTAATAGGGTATCAAGGTGAAAGGCCATTTACAACATAGCTAAAAACAGTTAGGATTCACAAAATAGCATCAAATGTTGTAACTCTGTGGCCAATTTAACTCCATATGTCCAGTGGAAACAGCAGGTGGCTCGTTAAAATCTCTTACATCACTGACCTTGAGCCATCGAGAGATGACAAGTTCTAATTTTCTCACATCCAGAGCAGGTGACAAGGACAGTCTCCCAAAGTCTGCTAAGTCCTTGTTAACATTTGCACCTTGTGTCTTGGTGCCACTATTGACACCCAGCTGCAAATTTTACTCAGCGGTCTGAGTGAGTAGTGACAGTCAGCTTCTCACAAGACTGACCCAGAACTGAAGAGGCGGAGGCTGGAAGAGGCCCAGAATGTAAGCTTTTGCACTTCTCTTTTCTTACTTTAGTTGTGGTGTCTCTGAACTTGCTCGACTTGTCCTCCTGATCATCACCTTGGTCTCGTGGTCCAGTTCCCTCGATGCCCAATCCCATGCCCCTTTAATGATGCATTGAGGGCCAGCTGCATTGGGATGCCAAGCAGGTGCCTGCAGCTCGTCAGTCCCATGCAATTAAACGAGGCCCAGTATCCAGGTGCACCCTATCTGATCAGGTGCAAGGATCATTTCAGGAAATTTCTAGGTTTTTCTTCTTTACAATTTTGAACTTTCCATCTCGTCTTTGAATGGAACATCTCTGTCTTTATTCCTCACTTTTTTCTCTCTATACAGCTCTCATTCTTTCCTTTTCCCCACATCTCTCATGGAAATCTGGAGTCACGCTTGGGGTTCTAATGCTTGAATTGTTGCAGAACTGATGGAAGCATATTTTAACTTACCAGCCGAGCCTAAACCTGGCATTGCATATGGGTTGCCCCTTAAAGAAATCACAAGATCATTATTTCTAATGAAGTCACCAGTTTTACGACAAAGAGGTAAGTTGAGAATTACCCTCCTATCTCCTCCTGAAGATGATGGAGATTGGGGGCTGAGGATGGGAAATTTCACCATGGAGTATGATTAAGGTTAAGGTTAAATTATATTAGTGTCAAGATGAAATGATGAACAGTGGGACCTGGCTGAAAGGCAAGGAGTGAGTTGGGATCTATGGGATCTAGGGTCACAGGATGGCTCCTGGAAATTGTAATCTGATTGCTTGATTCTCTTGCTTTAGCTTCATATGCATATATGCTATTTGTGCACATTTTAATTGAGATTAGGTGGAACACTGAGCCAGGAGAGTTCTGTCATCATTGTTTGGAAATTTTAAAAATTAATTCATGGGATGTGGGTGTCACTGGCTAAGGCAGCATTTGTTGTCCATCCCTAATTGCCCTAGAGAAGGTGATGGTGAGGTACCTTCTTAAACCGCTAAAGTCTATGTAGTGTGGGCACACTCACAGTGCTGTTAGGAAGAGTGTTCCAGGATTTTGACACAGCGACAGTGAAGGAACGGCAATATATTCCAAGTCAGGATGGTGAGTGACTTGGAGGGGAACTTTCAGGTGGTGGTGTTCCCATGTGTCTGCAGCCCTTGCCCTTCTAGATGCTAGTGGTCATGGATTTGGAAGGTGCTCTCTAAGGAGTTTTGGCGAATTCCTGTAGTGCATCTTGTAGATGGTACACACTGCTACCACTGTGCGCTGGTGGTAGAGGGAGTGAATGTTTGTGGATGCAGTGCCAATCAAGTGGGCTGCTTTGTCCTGGATGGTGGCAAGCTTCTTGAGTTTTGTTGGAGCTGCATTCATCCAGGCAAGTGGGGATTATTCCATAACACTCCTGATTTGTGCCTTGTAGATGGTGGACAGGCTTTGGGGAGTTCAGGGGTGAGTTATTCACCACAGGATTCCTAGCCTCTGACCTGCCCTTGTAGCCACAGTATTTATATGGCTAGTCCAGTTCAGTTTCTGGTCAATGGTAACCCTCAGAATATTGATAGTAGGGGATTCAGGGATGGTACTGCCATTGAATGTCATGGGGTGATGGTTAGATTCTCTCTTGTTGGAGATGGTCATAGCCTGGCACTTGTGTGAGGTGAATATTACTTGCCACTTGTCAGTCCAAGCCTGGATATTGTCCAGGTCTTGCTGCATTTGGACATGGACTACTTCAGTATCTGACGAGTCACGAATGTTGTTCAACATTGTGCAATCATCAGCGAACATCCCACTTCTGACATCCCACTTCTGACCTTATGATGGAGTGAAGGTCATTGATGAAGCAGCTGAAGATGGCTGGGCCAAGGACATTATGTTGAGGAACTCCTGCAGTGATGTCCTGGAACTAAGATAATTGACCTCCAACAACCACAAACATTCTTTTGTGCTAGGTATGACTCCAACCAGTTGTGAATTATTCCCCTGATTCTTATTGACTCCAGTTTTGCCAGGACTCCTTGATACCACACTTGGTCAAATTCTGCCTTGATGTCAAGGGCAGTCAGTCATTCTTACCTCACTCCTTGAGATCAGGAATGGAACAGCAACTCGGGAGGTGGTAGTGTAGTGTCAGGGTAATTCATACTTTTTGTCACTCCAAAGAAACTATTTTTTTAAAAAGCTTTTATATATAAAAAAAACCTCCTGGTCCACTCATCACAAAGCAATTTCTGGCAGGGGCTGAAAATATATAATATAATCGAAACACACAGGGTTGGGAACATTTAGCAGATCTGGAAGCATATGCTGAGAGAGAAGCAGAGTTAATGTTTCACATCTGTGACAGATTTGAAACATTAACTCAGCTTTTCTCTTCATAGATACAGCCAGACCAGCTGGGTATTTCTAGCATTTTCCGTTTTTATTTCAGGCCTTCAGCATTTGCAGCATTTTGCATTTGTATTTGACTTAAAATATATGTAACGTGTCTCATGACTGTTTTAGGCAGTGGCCAGATAAGCATGATAAATGGCTGTTCTTCAGTTGTGGTTGGAACGCAGGACGTGCATCCTCAAAATTGTGGCACAATGAGGTCCAACTTCTATCCCAACAGACTTTCCAACAATTAGATAAGGTGCAAATACTTATTTCTTCTTTAACCAATGAGGAACAAATATTAACCAGTGGCTCAACATAGAGAACAATACCATAAGCAGAACAAACTTAAGAAATACTACCAAGATAAAGCCCCAGTAGCATTGGATTGGAATGTCAGTTCTGTTACAGCTGAGCAAAAAAAAAGAAAAAATGGTGCATGTATCTAAGTATCATCAATGAAAAACATGATTCCTGTTACATAAGAATTTATCTAGGCAGCACTTGGTGCACTCAGCATAAATGATTTGAAAATTGAGCTTACATTCCACAACAAATGTATTGAGATTACATACAGTTTCTTGCTGTACTTGGAGCAGAGGTTAAACAGTGCCGTTGCCAGTGCAAAATATTTTGTAAGGCACTTCACCATTTTTGTACACAGAGAAGAGGAGAATGATAAAATCAGATAATCTTATTGCAGCTAAATATTCGAGTGTATGTGACCTTCTGTCATCAATCAAGCGAATTGCTTAGAACTTGATAGGTAATCAGGAGTCTCAGTTTCTGACCTTGCATGTAGGGGTCAGCAACATCTTCGCTATCAGACTGAAATCAACTATTATACAAATAACTTAGATTAGGTTGCAAGGTTTATTGATGTCAGTCAAAAAGAAATTGTGTTTCTGGATTCTGCAATAAAGTCTCCATCCTCTAAAAGTTCTGGTGGATAATTAGAACACCAATTATTGAGGTTCTACTGCAGTCTAAGTTGTGTGCTGCATGGGTTTTTCTCTGATTTAACAACACCAATTTTACAGCACGTTGATTTCCACTGTTAGTTAGCTTCCACACAATTCCAACTGAGATTACTCCAAATGAGCTGGAATTCCAGCTGCCCTGGCAATCTTTACTTTATGTAGTAAATTACAATCATGAATCTTATTATGTCCATTCTCTATCAATGTGATCAATTCTACCAGGAGAAATGAGCATCAGACAGTTGATTCTTAAACTGAATGAAATTACCAATATCTCCAGTAAAAAGGGTGAATCTGATTTCCCTGTGGGTCTTAACACCCATAAAACATTGAACTTTTAATCCTTTCTTGAGCTTTCCAAATGCCTTTATTAAATACATTACATCTTTGTGCCTAAGAAACCCAGTGAAGTTCAGCCGCTTTGATATTTAGATGCTCTGAATAAACAAACATTCACACTGCAAAATCTCTCATAGGATTTATCCATGTTTTACAGCAATGGATATATTCCCCTATTGTACAACTTCTTCAAATAGAAGGCTTCCATCTTCTGAGTCATGAATCAAGTTAATTACCTCACATGGAGGTGGTGAACACGCAGAGTACAATACCTCAATATCTGGAGGCAATATCTGACCATTTTCCAGGGTAAAAAAAATGGTTTCTCTCCCAATAATGTAAGAACTTTAAATCCTTATCCTGGCATTCAGGATGTTTTTTTTTGTCCACTAATCTGATATTTATCAATAACTTATCTCTGCTCCACGTAATCCATTCAACAGTATTTACCTGAACTCTTGTTGCTCCCTAATAATAGCCTATAAAACATTGAGTAACTATCCAATGTCCCAATCCCCAGCAACTAAAAATCTCAAGTAAAAATTGAGTTTGATCATGTTACTATTCTGAGTCACAATGTCAGGTGTCAGATGATTTCATGGAAGTCTCCAAAAATCATTGTGACCCTGACATTATGTTACAGAGTGTAATACCGCCTCAGTCATTTTAAATAATGCATGCACCTGAACATTCACACCCTCTCAATTGTAAGCTTTCAGATAGAGGCTCAACTTCTGTCATCATTACCACTTTACTTAACCTACATTTTGCCCTGTGATTTTGCCTGTAGGCAAAATATTGTTTTCCCACAATGTCACTGTACTACATTATAAATGCATGATTTCTGGAAAGTTCAAATACAGAGCTTTCCTGTATGAATGCTAAATATCTTTTATCAGGAGGATAGAGCAGAGTTGTCATTTAGAATGGAAGTGACCCAAATTTATTTTATTTCTGTTCTAAAGATTTCTTGTCAAAATGTGGCTAAATTTTGCAAGGACAATGTTTACAATACATGTACCCTGAATGAGCAGACTGATGCTCACCACAAATGTAGCCCAAGGCTTGCAGAACCAACATTCAATACACGAGACAGCTTGATAAAGGTAAAGCTGCATTTGCCGTGACATTATCTGATGTTACAATTACTACAGCAACACTGGTGTGCATCCCTATGCCAAGGCTGTCTCTTACCAAAGGGTAAACATGGTAGCTGTTTCATTAAGGGTAAGCTTCCAGCTGGATAAAACAAATACATTAGGAAAGCAGCCAAGTGATATGCTAAAATATGATTACTGTGTAAATAAATCTGGCATCACATTGTTTGATGAAGTGCATTTCTCTCCTGAACATACCACTGAGAAATCAGCTAATGAATGCAATTTAGTGTCTGATTTATTCATTACAACAGTGCACTGTTTAGGAAACATACATTTGGTGATAACCTGGTTGCTGTTTAGTTTCCTATCCAGTGGCAGAGAATTTACACTGGTTTGAACTATTATTAAGGAGATGTCCCTTCTGGTTATCCCAAAATAAAGAAATTCCAGTAACACAATATGTCAATTAAGCCTCTAAATTATTGTTTGTAATATTAGGATTCAAACATTTAGCACAGTTGCCTAGCATTCCTTTTTCTGCTGTTTTATTATTTGTGATAGCTAATTGCCATGGCCATATTGACGATATTGCGACACTTTAAAAAAGCTATATTTTTAAAAGCTACCCTTTAAAAGATTGAAATTCAAGATGGTTTCATAAGACCACCAGATACTTTTTGTGGATTACAAAGCATTATCTTGTCCTAACAAAGAGGACCCTCTTTCTGACATTGAATCAATGTTTGTCAGACTAGAAGATAAACAAAACCCCACTGGCACTTTTTTTGTTTAAAAAAAAGAATGAACTTGTCTTTTCAAATACAAAAGGTTACTGACACCACAATTTGGAGAAGAATCTAACTGCTTAATGGGATGACCACAATACCTTATTTGGACCATGACTCAACACCGATGGGAGGTCACATGATACAGTGGCTATCTTTGCTCCCTGCTAACAGATAGTAATAGAAGTTCAAACTGACTTTGGAGAGAAATATCTTCAAAGACTTTAAGACTGACTTCTCTTAGAGGCATATAGTCCTTCAAAAAGCAGCCTGCCAATGCAGGCAGCTAAGCAGCCTAAGTTATATACCTCCAATACCTTGCAGGAGGAGCAAGGACTCTCTCCTCTAACCTGTCCCTCCACCAAGTTTGGCTGAGTGTCCAAACATTGACAAATTGACTGCAACAGCATTTGCAGCAGAGAAATCCCTGCTTTTCATGATCTTCACTTCCAGCCAAAACATCAACTCAACCAAGAAACATCAGGCCCCCAATAAAATAGAGACCGCGTTAAATTCCATTTTATTAATTACTGTTTTACCTTTAAATGTGTCTAGTATTTCTGTGTGTGATAGTGTGGTGAGTCATGTGAGTGAGACATCAAGCTTTTGTTTAAACTTCAGGGCAAATATGTGTGAGAAATAAAATAACTTCCTTCATTTCTAAAATACAAAAGCTTGATGCTGGATTACTTAAATTGACTCAGTCATTTCAAGGGTAAGAAAATACACACATCCACGCACAAATATATTTGATTAATAAAAGGTAACACCTTAAAACTGTCTGTGACATAATACACTTGTTAAAAATATAACTCCAATGTTTCAAAGACCTCTCAAAAAATTCAAACCATACTCAATAGACAAAATTTACAGAGATAGCATGATTAGCTTTCTTTCAAAGATAATTCACTTTTTGCTGGCTAGTGGACTAGATTATAACATCTAGCAATGTAGAACAGTAAGTGAATCATATGGGATGTATTTATTTTTATGATGGACATCTCCAGTCTACAAGAGCACCTTCCAAGCAAAAAGTGAAAGAATTGTACCTGCTATCACAGAAAGTAATTGAAGCAAAACTGAGGTTGGTAGCGTCTGTTCCTTGGGAGCTAGGGATACTGTTTGTTGCCCAAAATGGCATCTAAAGCCCACACATACTTGCGGATTGAGTTTTCTCCTGGGAGAAAATTTTCTCCTCATCGGCCGGGCTGGACGGGAACAGGCACGGTAGGCGCGCAGCCAATTGCCGCCCATGATCCGCTGCACGCTGCCATTCTATGTGGGCGGGCCTTAATTGGCCCGCCCAGTTTGACATGCACCCAAAAGTGCTGAGCGCTCCCTGTACAGGCAGGGGGAGGAGGGATAGTCAGGGCCTGCACTCTTTCGCGCATGCATGCGACAGAGCGCAGGAATCTCCCTGAGGCACTGAGCTGCCTCAGGGAGGTTACTTTGCTTATGGAAAAAAAAATTCAGGCATGTCCCCTCATGTGACAGTGTCACATGAGCTGGGACATGCCAATGAATTTTAATAAAGATTTTAATTACGTTTATAAGCCCTTCATGAAACCCCATCCTGCCTGCGGATGAGGTTCCATGAAAAATGTGAAGGCCGCCTGGGCTCTTCGCCTGCCCACCAACCTTAAGGTTGGACGGGCAGCCCTGTTAATTATTTCAATTGCTATTTAACAGTTCAGTGAGTGTGCAGCCGACTCCAGTGTGTGCCCACCGAACTGAAGATCGGAATGACTCATGGTGACGTCGGGACGCATGCCCGACCTCATCGCGCGTCATTTTACGTGTCGGTGAGCGGGGCCTGCCCTCACACACCAACCAGAAGATTCAGGCCCTGATTCCCATTGACTTCAATTTTGCTAAGAATCCTTGACAATACACACAGTGAAATGCTAGCTTGATATCAAGGGCAGTCACTATCAACTTATGTCTGGAACTCTGCTCAGTTGTGGATGCAGCAGGTGGCAGACTTCGGTAAGGACATTCCTAACAAAGTGCAGGCCTCACACACTCTGTTTCTCTCTGACGTTCTGTGTTCCCTGAACACTGGTTGAAGTCATACCTCACACAACAGAAGATCATTGTGGTTGTTGGAGGCCAATCATCTCAGCCCCAGAACATTTGGCAGAATTTCAGGGTAGTGTCCTGTGCCTGGCCATCTTCAGTTGTTTCATCAATGACCTTGCCTCCAACATAAAGTCAGAAGTGGAGATGCTCATTGAGGATTGCCTAATGTTCATTGGCATTCACAACTGCTCAGGTACTGTAGAATAGCATGGCCTGGACAATGTTCAGGCCTGGGCTGATAAATGGCAAGTAAAATTCATGCCATCAAATGCCAGGCAATGACCATCTCCAAGATGAGAATCTAATAACCTCCACTTGACGTTTACCAGCATTACTATCACTGACTCTCATACCATCAACACCCTGGGGGTCACCATTGGACTAGCCATTTAAATGGTGTAACTACAAAAGCAGGTCAGGGTCTGAGAATTCTGTGATGAGTAATTCACTTCCTGACTCCCCAAAGCTTGTACAGCATCTACATGACACAAGTCAGGAGTGTGATGGAATACTTTCCACTTGCCTCGATAAGTGCAGTTCCAACAAAATCCAGGAAGCTCAACACTATGCAGGACAAAGTAGCCTGCTTGATTGACGCCCCATCTTTTAATGTACATTCCCCATCACCACCAGTGGCAGCAGTGTGTACCATCTACAACATGAACTGCAGCAACTTGCCAAGACTCGGTTGATAGCTCTTTCCAAATCCATGGCCTCTACCACCTAGAAGGACAAGGGCAACAGGCACATGGGGACACCACCACCTGCAAGTTCCCCTCTAAGCCACACATTCTCCTGACTAGGAACTATATCACTGTTCCTTCACTGTCACTGGTTTAAGATCTAGGAACTGCCTCATCAAAAGCACTGAGTGTATACCTACCCCACATGAACTGCAATGGCTCAAAAAGGCAGCTCACTGCTACCTTTTGAAGAGAATTTAGGGACGGACAATAAATGCTGGTTTTGCTAGTGATGCTCATATTCCACGAAAGAGTAAAAATAAAGTCCCCGGAATTTGACAACTAGCACTAACTTCCACAGACACCTGAATAAGAGGCTAAAGTTCTGAATGGTTAGCACTAGATAAAGCTAGTCCACATTACTTAAAGCTAGCCTGCACCTATTAACGGAAGAGGTGCATTATGGCTTTTCTTATGCAATTTAACAACTGGCTCTGACTTCCATGTTCATCTGTTCAAACTGCCTTCTGAACATGTGTCTGGAGGGTCTCTAGACTTACTGCAGATCTAGGACATCTCTGCTCCTTTACATTTCCTCCACTAAAACCTCCAGTGCAGCAATCAAAAACCTTGAAGCCAGCTCTTTCCTGAGTAATGCCATTTAGCTGTATCTGAGATCACATTCAGTTCACACAATAGTGCCAGCACCTGCCCCGACCATAATGCGCCCCTTCCATTAAAAGGCGCAGGCCAGCTTTAAGCAGTGTGGACTAAATTTAGGCGGCGCTAACCATTCAGAACTTTAGCCTCCTGTTCAGGTGTCCAGCCATCAACAGCATGGTTAGCGCTGGTTGGACGCTGAAATCATTTAAGTCAGCAGGTAACTTGAAGTTTGTGTGTTGTCTGTGTTGCAGTCAATGGACACAGGATAATCGCGCATTGCGATTCCTGCACTGCATTGGTATTTCATGGTTATCATATCTTGGCTCACCTTGGCAAAAGATCCATACATGAGCCAGTTAGAAAGTGCAAATCTCCCAATCAGAAAACTCTGGCTCAGATTTTGCCATAAATATTCTTGTGAGGCTATCTGTGCTCACCAACTTAAAGATGAAAGCAGTCTGGTGACTGCACTTGCACAATTAAGTATGGAAGTCAGGAAGATGCTGTGCAATTTGCCCTGCTCTTCTAATAGTTACAATACAATAGCATCTCGCTGAGGGACTCAACATTGAACTACATGGAATGGCATGAAGATGTTGTACTTAGATGACTCCCACTGAACTTGCCAAAATATGTTAGGGCTTGTCCATTCCCATGTAAGTAACCTTTTATCAGCATGATAAGTCTTAATAACTGCCAAACAACCTCTTTGGCCCGGAAAATTAACTTTTAAAAGCGTGAAGCCTGATTTCTTCAGATTTAAATTATTGTTGGGAGATTTCTTTCAGAAATATAACTTTTTAAAAACTTTGAGACTTTTATTTCTCTCACTCAGTGTGGGTGTGGGAGTAAGAGAGTGTGTGTGTGTACGTGTGTGGGTGTGAGAGAATATGTCTGTGTGTATATGCGGGGAGGGGAGGGGAGTGAGTATGATTGACTGAGTCTGTGTGGGGGGAAGTGAGAGTGAGGAATTGAATGTGTAGAAGGAGTCAGAGTGAGTGACTGCGTATGTCGGGGGCAGAGAGAGTGAGTTACTATGAATGTTGGGGGGAGTGAGCAAGTGAGTGTTTGTGTGTGTGTGTGTGTATGTTGGGGTGGGATGGGGTTTCCTAAAGCAAATAAAAATAAAATAAAAAATTCACACTTGAATTGAAAACGTGAGGGAACATGTTTTATGACATTTTTATTCTCTTCATTTTTTTTTTTTAAACAGCGTTTCATCTCCCTGAGGCAGCTCCATGTCTCAGGGAGATTGAAGTGTTCTTTTGCACGCATGAGTAAAGTTCACGCTACACCCTCCTCCCCCCACCCACACAGGCAACGCTCAGCGCTGCCGTTCGCATTCCACACTGGGAAGGCCAACCTGCGTAAAATCACGGTGCGATGGCGATCACAGGCAGCGGTTTGTTTGTTTCCCGACTGCCCCACTCGTACACGGTGAGCAACCCCGCCAAAGGCAAAATTCTGCCCAGTGTGTAGGAGGAGTGAGTGAGTGTGATTGACTCTCTGTGGGGGGCAGAGAGTATGAGTGTCTGAGTGGGTGAGGAGGAGTGAGAGAGTGTGTCTGTGAGTGTGTGGGGGAGTAAGAGAGTTTGACTAAGTGAGTGTGTGAGAGAGTGAGGAAGTGTGACTGAGTGTGTGGGGGGGAGTAAGAGTGAGTGAGGGAGTGTATTTGTTTGTGTGGGAGTGAGAGAGATTATCTGTGTGTGTGTGTGTGTGTGTGTGTGTGGAGGGGAATGAGAGTGAGTGACTGTGTGTGGGGGGGAAGAGTGAGAATGAGTGAGTGTTTATGGAGGGGGAAGTGCGAGAGACTATGACTATGTGTGTGTGTGTGTGTGTGTGTGTGTGCGGGGGGAGTGCAAGAGACTGAGTAACTGAGTGTGTGGGGGTAGTGTGAGTGTGCCTTGCACCCGGTTTCAGGTTTCTCAATCACTCTCACTACCACAGCAACACATACACAGCGACCCACTCACAGCGGGTTTGAGTGAGTGAGCAACCTGAGACTGGGAGCAAGCCAGACACACACCTCTGACCTTCTCATAGTTTGGTCATTTTTATTAATTATTCTTTTTTAAATTAACAATTTATTGCTTTGACATTGCTGCACTTTTGCTCAGCAATTGTTTCTTTCCTTGAAACCTCAGTTATTCTTTTGAAATTCAGTTTATTGTCATGCCAAACTTTATCTTTGTGAACTTTGCTCATCGGCCCTTGAGTGAGAAAAACATGCAAATGTTCTGCCGCAACCGCCCCAAGCCAAAAGGATGGACAAGCCAGGTTCAAAATGTAAACAACATATAAAATCCAGTGCTTGTAACATCTCCCTGCTAAAAAAGTGAAGAATTATTACACAGTAATGATTTTTCATCAACATTATCAAAATTTAACATAGTAAACACTTTAATAACTAACTTGCAACACACAGTACAAATAATATTCTTTCTCCTCCACAATTACTGTTAAAAATGTTGTCTTGGCAACATTTTAATGCTTAACTGTAATGGCCAACTGCATATGACAGTTAGAATTTAAGGTTCAGTTTGTGCAAGTTCTTAGAGTTCAAACTTTCTTACAAACAAGAGTTCACTTTATAACTGGAGGCTTAACATTCCAATTCCTGTCGTAGACGATCTCCCCTTGTCATTTTGCGTGGTCTTTTCAGCTTTTCCATGTTCTTGGTTAGAAAATTGTAAGTTGATTTGATCTGGTTAACTTTGTTAAGAATTGTATTATTGGCTTTTCAAAAGCGTAAGAACATAAAAAATAAGAGTGGGAGCAGAACACAGAGCCCATTACCTCTACTCTGCCATTCAATACAATTGTGGCTAATCTTGGGCTGACACAGTCTTTGAGCCTTCCTGTTTAGGTTTCAACTCTTGATTTCTATTCTCTTCCATATCTGCAGTTTTTTTTATTGTCCAAGTCTGTGAAGACTGTATTGGCTAGCCACACATTCAAATTGTCCTCATCGAGTTGAAATTCAGGATCACTTTTATCCTAAATTCTATTTCTATAATTTAATCTTTCAGTACTTCTTTTGTTAATTATTTTGCCAGGTAAAATCCTCTTTAGCTGCTCTAAGAACTTTGTTAAGGTTATGGAGATGTTCAGACAAAAAAAAAATCTTGATACACCTTTCTCATCAGTAAATGAATTCTTTTAAATTATTTTTGCTTTTCATCTTCCCACTTAGAAAAGAACTGGACAAAATTCATATTATCATGAGCAACAGGATCATCATTTTGAAGTTTTAACTTATGTTGAAGAACTTGTGCCCTTCCTAATCGCTCTATGGTATCAGTATTAGTTGTAGTGGTGCCATTCTCTTTCAAAGCACTTCTTTCCTTTGTTTCATCAGTAGCTTGAAGTGCTGTTGCTAACTACTTTATCACCTGCAGCTCATGGTCTGCCTGCATTTTTAATTCAGACAGATTTAATTTATTTCCAGCTGATATGAACCCTTTACTTTCAGACTAGTGCTCCAATGTCCTTTCAACATTAGCAGTTTTAACTTTTGACTTTTTGGACACATAATTAGTTGAAATAGTAATATCCACAGCAGGATTACAGAAAGTTATGGATTTCTGTACATCACTTGATTTCTCTTTCACACTTTCAATTTTAACAGCTTCACCAAGCTTTTCTGAAACCATTGTAGATGGCAATACCTCATCCTCAACCAACCAAGCCATTTCCTAGTATAAAACTAACACCTTTAATTGGTAAATTAGGCACCACCCCCACAAGTTAAATGAAATCTATACTACAGAGCGAGTAAACAACTTCCATCAATAGCCTGTATCAATACACTTCTGTGTAGTGAAATTTCTGGAGGGAAATTCCTGTCACCTACCAACATCATTAATGAGCTGACCCTGTATCTCTAAGAATAACAAGTGACTTGCCCACTTTACCAGACAAAAATGAGGTCACTTCCCCCTTAAAAACAAAACTTCTATAATTTTCTATGCTCCGGTCTACTCCAACAGTAAATACATTTGAAGCTATCGGCTTACAGAAGCTCCAACTACTGGTATAATATTTTCTAGAGAAACCCTATACAATCTACAAATACTACAGGGTTATCTTTTAATTTCCAACAATCTGCTTTTACATGTCCTCCCTTATGACAAAAATAACATGTTAGTCCCCTTGAATCATACTTAACCTACATACCTTTTTTTGCTACTCAGAGGATTATCTGTCTTTTCATTTATGCTAGCTTCGTTACGAACCAGTGTTCAATGTAGAATAAGATTTCTTATCATTTCAGTTTCTCAGGATTTCCAAATACAGGCTTACTGCTGCTCACATATTTGTATGACAACTCATGATCATCAACCATTACAGCAACTGTTCTTATCTTAGAAATGTTTTGTCTCCCTTGTGGGACCTTTTTCACAAAGGGCAACTATTTTCAAATACTTCCATTAGTAACAACTCTCTAAGGTTTTCAAAATGTTGTTCAACCTTCATAGACCTAAAGCAGCTCTCAAACATTATTTCTTTCACTTAAGCAAATTCCACAAAGCTCTGATTCTGTCTCTTCTTTAAATTTCTAAACTTCTATCTGTGGACTTCTGGCATGAACTCATATGCATTGAGAATAGCAGCTTCCTCTCTATCATAATCACCAGACTATGTCTGAAAGAGACAAGCACACCTTTTTAATGCCTTCCTCATAAACGCGCTCTGCAATAAAATCATCCAAGTTTCTTTCAGTCATTGCAGCTTTGTAGCAATTGTCTCAAATGACACAAAATACATTTCAACTCCTTCCTTGCTGAATTCAGACACTAAGCATTGTCAAATCAAATTCAGGAGTTAAATCAGAGTCATCACCAAGGTTTCCTGCTAGCGCCCGCCGTTCATGTAATCAAAGCTTTTCCCTGTCCAGTTCCAATTTCCTTTCTAATTTGTTTTGCTCCAGTTTCTCTTTTTCTCTTTTTCTTTCTCTTTAATATTCAAGGTCTTCCTTTTGCTCCTTGGAATTCAAGTTTTTGCATTTTCTCTTTTTTCCTCTCTAATTCAAGTATTTTTTCATTTCTCTTTCCTTCTCATGTTAAAGTTTTTGTTTTTCTGGCTCCAATTTGAGTTGTTTCATTTGCAACTGAAAATGACCTAACTCAACTTGAGTGCTATCGGGATCACCCTTTTCTTCCTCAAGGTTTAAGTGTTGAGCTAATACGTCAACAATCTCTGTCTTTTTAGCCCCACTTTTAAATCTACTCCTAGTTCCTCTTTCACCAACTTCAAATTAACCTTTATTATCTGTTGCATGGCATTCAAAGACAGGTCCCTTCTTTCTACAGAAAATGTTGAGCATTGAATGTAGTCATTTTAACTTTTTCATGAGCACAGCAAGAGTAAATGAGAAATCTTGTTCACTTGAACTCTTGCAAATTTCAGTGTACCCATTTCACAGCATCTGGATTCATATCCCGCAAGAACCTCCGATTTGTTATGACCCCAGTAGACACTGATAACTTTTAAGAGATATGAATTTCCCAGTGGCCAACACAAAGGGTGGAATCATCCCAGATTTGCATTAAGTGCAGTAGTGAATGGGTAAAACAACATTTTACCAGCTGACTGCAATGGCAGCTTTTGACGCTGCATCGTCCCAAACCCACCACATTAATTATGCGTTCCAGGGAAACACGCCGTTTCGATGGCAGGCAGGCGGGCTCTCATTTGCCTGCCATGCCATCACCTCGACGCTTCATCATGCCAGGCACCGTATTTAAAGTCCAGCAGCGGCGCACCTCTCAGTGCTTCCAGCCCACAACTGCTGCACAGTAGACAGGATAGGCCCGAAAGGCAAAAAGACCACAGCCCCCAGGTTTAATAATGTGCCCTTCGATCACCTTTTGGCTCACTGTGATTCCTCTACCCCCCCACTCTGGCCACAAGTGGGGCAGCAGCATCACCAATCCAGCATGGAAGGTGGTGGCAGCGGTGTTCAGCGCCAACGCCCTGCAAAAGTGTACAGCCATCTAGCGCCGAATGGTTTCATCCATTCCGCCAGAGTAACTCACTCTGCTCATCTCACACACTCACAAACCCGTCACACGTTCGCAGGGATCTCGCACCTCAAGGGACAACACCACTAACTCCGACACACATCCTCACATCTCCATCAAGCTCATACCCTCCTGAGCTTGCATCCTCATCCTGTCCATGGCTCTGCTCACTACACAAACATTCCATGCCGTGCCATGCGTCCTGCTCACACTCTCTCCATCTGTTTCCACGCAGGCGACTGGGGATAAAATGGCCCACATTAGGCCCCTCACTCATTTTGAGGAGCATGCCATCGCCCGACAGATGAAGACATGGACTTCAAAGTGTCATACGGACTTGAAACATTAACTCTATTTCTCTCTTCACAGATGCTGTCAGGCTTACTGAGTTTTTCCAGCATTTTCTATTTTTATTTCAGATTTCCAGCATCCGGTTTTTTGCTTTTATCTGAATGCCATAGAGGTTCTGATCCAGTAGAATGCAGAGATGTTTACAGACCTGCACTATATCGTGGGAGCCATGGGTGAGTTCCTGCAGTGACAACATGAGAGGGAAACAGGGCACATCGATGTCCCTCCAGGTACTCCTTCCCCTCAAGGAGTCAGGCCAGGGCACCTGAAGGGAGGAGCAGCAGCTGGACATCCCTGGGTCATCGACTCAAGAATCTCAGAGGCTGTCCTCTCCCTCCAAGTCCCCTTTGTCTGTTGGACCCTCACCGCAGAGGGAACAGCTGGCCAACAATCAACTCTGGAGGAAGAAGGGTGTGTGTGATGGGGCCTTTCGGAGTCTCGTGCAAGCACTCTCCATTCTCATATCATTCACAGTTCCTTCTCATATCATACTCATCTTAATGTCCTGAGCATTTTTGAATGCTGCCTGCTGGGGTTCACTTTCAGTTGTCCATCTGAGCTGATCTGCATCTCCGCCCATCCAAAGATCACATCCCATGCAGCACCTGATCTCACCCACCACAACTCTCGTTTCACTTTCGATTTGGTCAGCATGGTGCTAATTCAGTTTTACTTTTGCTCCCCTATCCTTTACCCTGCTCAATCATCCATTTCTTTTTCCCCATCACCGTTGACCCCCGGGGCATCACCTTTTACTTCCCCTCTGTGACCTACTAGCTACAGCCCTTTTCCTTCAGGGATGTCTTACTGAAAGTGCACGTTCTTGAAAATCATACCCCAATCCACATTCACCTCCCTGAGCTCCTCCTTCCCATCCCCAGGGTCCGTGTCTACCTCTGAGTCCCCACCAACTACCCATTCTCTCCCTTCTACAACTACTGTCAAACCCTCACCCTCCCACCATATGGCCTAACTCTACTCTCAGTCATTCTCACCATTCCCTCATAACACGCCCACACTCAGTACGCTCCCAAGAGGCAGTCATGGACTCATCAAATCCCTCCCTTGCACAGTCACCTGGACATCCCCTCCTCTGGACCCCTCCCCTCTGGAACCCCTTCCTGCCTCCAGACCATTTCACCTCCTGAAATCCCTTCCCCCTCGGAACCCCTTCTCCCTTCCAGACCCCTTCCCTGCTAAGACCACTTCCCCCTCTGAACCCCTTCCCTCCTCCGGACCCCTTCCTGCCCCAGAACTCCCTCTTCCACCCTTAGTCTTCCCACCAATCTTCCCTCCCCCCGCTTAGTCCCTCCCCCCCTTCCTGACTCCCTCAGACATCCTTACTTCTTCCACCGCCATTAGTCCTTCCCCTTCCAGCCTTACCTCTTCCTCCAGCCTCACTTATTATAAGACCATAACATGTAAGAGCAGAAGTAGGCCATTCAGCCCATCCAGTCTGCTCTGCCATTCAATGAGATCATGGCTGATTTGATAATTCCCAATTCCACTTTCCTGCCTTTTCCCCATAACTCCTGGTTCCCTTACTGGTCAATATATCCCAGTCTTGAAGGACCTAACCTCTACAGCTCTTGCAGTAAAGAGTTCTCTACCTTTTGAGAGAATAAATTCCTCCTCATCTCTGTCTGAAATGGGTGACCCCTTTTTCTGAGATTATGCCCTCTGTTCCTAGACTCTCCAACAAGGGGAAACAATCTCTCAGCACCTACCCTGTCAAGCCCCCTCAGGATTTTATATGTTTCAATAACGTCGTCTCTCATGCTTCTAAACTCCAATAAGTACGGGCCCAACCTACTCAATCTCTCCTCATAAGAAAATCCCTCCATACCCAGGATCAACTTAGTGAGCCTTCCCTGGACTGCCTCCAATGCTAGTATATCTTTCCTTGTTACTTGCTGAACTTGTATGCTAGCTTTTTGTGATTCATGCACAAAGAGCCCCAAATCCCTCTGTGACACAGCTTTCTGCAGTCGTTTTCCATTTAAGTAATATTCAGCTTCACTATTCTTCCTGCCAAAGTGCATAACCTCACATTTTCCCACATTATATTCCATCTGCCAAGTTTTTGCTCATTCACTTAACCCCTTTTCTTCCAGCCCTACTCCTTTCTCCTTCCTGACTCCCTCAGCCACTCTGACTTCTTCCTCCAGCTTTTCTCCTTCCCCCTTCCCGACTCCTTCCTTCATTATTACTTCTTCCTCCACTCTTACTCCCCCCTGTACACTCCTTCCCCCTACGAACCTCTCCCCTTACATTTTCCATCCCCTTACACCTACCTCCCCAGTTGCCATCTTCTCCCCCATTACTCCCTCCCGCAATAACCTCACCTCTCACAATACCTTCATCCCCCCCACAACATCATCCACTCCAACACCTTCATTCCCCCCTTCCCAACCTCACCATGACACCTTCATTCCACCCCCGACCTCACCCCTGATACCTCTTCCTCTCCCAGTCGATCCTAGACCTACTTCTTCCACCTTTTCAACTGTCATCTGTTGTGAAATGGTGACTTTCCAACTTCTGTAAGCTGTTTCTCAGCAGAGCCATGTCTATGAGAATCCACCCAGCATGACATAACATTACTTCAGAATCCCATTTCTGTTGGGCTCCAGTATCTTCTGCTCCTCAGATGTCCGTGATGTGAGCAAGGCCCTAGCGGTAAGTCCCGACTTCTGCACATTACAGTTGTCAAGACGTGTTCTGTACTGGCCTGTTTTCCCACTGACATGGGCTATGATCCAGCAGGGGGGGAACGAGTCCAGTGGGCTGGCCTTATAATGATGTGTTGATGTATATTACAATGAGGTTCCCAACATCCAAAGGTAGGGAACGTGGCCCACCATCGATGGGCTGAGTGGACGATCACAAACTGGTTTCATGATGTTGTGAAACCAACTTTTGGCCTTCTTGCCATACTATTGCTCACACCACCAAACTTGCCCCACGCCAGCGGGCACAAAAAATCCCAGCCAGCTTATCATATGACAAGTTTTAAGACTTTAACTGTAAACAATCTAAAGTCAATAGCAGCTAAACATTATTTAGTAGACAACTGCTACACTAAACTACAGAAAAGGCATTTCTTCTTAACTTATTAAAAGAACTGAAAACCCAATGACACTTGTATAATTATGCTGCACTCTCAGGCCCAACTGCCTCTTTGCACTTGATTTTGAATAAGTTTCAACTCAAGTTTCTGTCTCTGTAATAAGCAGGTCACATGGGTTTATCACCAGGTGGATTTAGTTTGAAGTCACATGGGCTTATCTCCAGGCAGATTTAGGCGGAGGTCCCATCCTCCTCTCCCAACTACTCCATTTTACCTTGAAAGAAGAAGACAATTTAAAACATAACTGTCTTATAAAGTCCTGTATTTGTGACAGTTAATATACTTATTGTAGAACAGCTGTCTTTCAGATTATGACTTTTGGCTGAGAGTTTTGGGATCAGCTCAGTAGATCTTCAATATGCAATGTTATCCTTAGACCACATAAATTCTACTTCGTCCAGGGCATCAATTAAAATGCTTGCAATAGCTGCAATTTATGCCATGGGATGTCTTCTATTGTAACCATTTTTTTACATAATATAACATTTTACAAACTTTGTGAGATGCACAACTTGTCAGATCAAATATTAATATCTGGATTTTGTCCTTTCATACTTACATTTTTCTTATTAGCTAAGCAGTCAAAAAGATCACAATCATCCAGTTAGCTATTTTATGCTAACTTTTCAAATAAGCCGTTCCAACCACCATTAACTTTTTGGTTGAATTGTTTTTCAAACTAAGCTTGTGAACCAATGAAGTAAACTATTTCAGACAGACTTCTCCTATTGAATACATTGACAATGTATATTGGTTATCAGTGTCACAGAATAATGGGATCCTGTCAGAGAAAGAGCACACTTTAGACATTCTGGAATTGGATTAATTCTAATTATTTGATACCACATTTAATGGCAAAGCTATCCCTATTTTTCATAGCCTGTCCTTCCCAAACAGAGAATGGTGAATTGCAGAAAATCAATAAACCTAAAACAGAAATATTTTGGAAATAATTACAAAACAATGAGTTTTGAGAACACGTAATACAATCTTGAAGCCAGATGCAATTGTAAGTCATTTGACATCTGATTTTTGGATTACATGACATTTTTCAAACCACTATAAGGCATGTTTCTGTCATGTAATACACCCCTAGTCATTCCTTAAGCCCAATTTAAGAAGAAAAATAAAACCTGTGCTTACCACCTCAGGACAACTCAAAGTGCTTTACAATCAATTCAGATACTTTTTTTTTTGAAGTGCAGTTGCTATTGTAATGGAGAAAATGTGGCCAACAATATTGTGAGCAACAAGGCCCACAAACCACATTGAGATCAAAACCAGATCTTAGTGACGTTGGTTGTGGGATACATATTGAAGACACTGAGGGATATTGTACCACTCTGGCATCTTTCACAATCACCCGAGGAGGCAAAAGGAGCATTGTCACATCCAAAAGTGCAGCACTCCCTCAGCACTGAAATATCAACTAAGGTTATGTGGAGTGGGGCTTGAACCCATAATCTACCACTGAACCAAGGCTGACACTCAATAGTTACCAGGAAAAAACCATGATGACCCATATACTGACAATGAACTGAACCAACCTAGGGATACTTATACATTTACTGAAGTGCTTAAGCCTCGTACTACTGATGGCAATGTTAGCTGATGACATGTAAGATATCCACATCATATTCTTTTGTCAATATTCAGATATAGTCATTTGTTGTACATTAGTTAGTGGCTACAGAAAATAGCAAATGGAGAATTTTTATATTAATGTATTAAGGATTCATCCACTAATCATGCCAGCTGCAATTTTAGACTTTCCAATTTATTGTTTACTTGGTCTATCAATAAGTTGCTTTTTATTTTACTTCAAGCTATTCTGTACTCCTCTGCAACAAGAAGGCTTGCCATGAATAACTAATGCAGAAGCTTCATTCAGTGATGGGTAAAGTACATGCAATCTCATTACAAATAAACTGCTGCCAGGTTGAAATGTGCAATGGAAAAGAATGATTTGTGCATACCAGCTGAAATGAGGATGAAAGTCTCTTGATTTTTAAAAAAATCATTAGTTGCAGTAATCACGCATGTGTAAAGGTCTGCAACCAATAGAAAGGCAAGTTCATTCTTTATTTGAATGATAGTTCTCAGGAGAATATCTGCAGCATGATGTATAAATCAATTTAATTACTGATCATTATTGGCTCCAGATAGCTTTCACATGCATCTGCCTTTCTTTCAAGAAACTATATTTTTTAACTAAACTCAAAGTATAAATATGTGCAAAACTAAACATGGATATTATTACTTTATCACATGACTTGTATAGGTAAAATATTATTCTAATTTTTCAGATGGTTTCTGGATATCTCCCTTCAGGTTAAGATTTATTTTCTTATTCTGGTCCGTTCTTGCTAATCATTGATTTATTTTGTTCTTGTTAAATTCTTGCTTATCTCATATTAAGTCTGCTATTCCAGTTCACTCTGATGAATCTTTAGTTTGCTGTTATGGTTTTCCAGTCTTTTTCAAGCTTCTCTTCTTGGATCGGTTCCAATCTTATAAATATTTTGGTGAGATCGCTTCTGTTACTTCTGAACTGTCGAATTCCTGCTCTTCTACTTCATGTGGAGTAATTTTAATACCCCCATCCCTGAATGGGCAGAAGTGAGAGTGAAAATTCAAAAATCTGAAATCCTTCTCCAACCTGTCCAATTCAATTAACCTATTCTCGGGAGGTGGGTCTGTCAAAATATTTTAATGAGGCTCTGTGCCTCCAATTTAATAGACGTTTCACTATTAACCCATGTGGACAGTGTTTCCTGGGATTCAGGAAACTTGGCCACTGAAGGGAGGTGAGAAGAGTTGGACCCATCAGCTTGGTGCCTCTGCAAGATTAGTAGTGATTCTCACTGCTCACAAGTCTAACCTGTTTCCCTCCCAGCAGTCGACTGGCCCCTCTCCTGGTGATCAGACGGCCAATGCCTGCCAGCCTCCTACATCAGATGTCCCCATATGGCTGACTGCCACCCCCTCCCTCCACAATGTGTGAACAGTGCTCCCACCGTTCCCCCCCACCCCCTGCAATCACCATATTTACCATGTTTGACTTACCTCTACTCCACTCATTGGTTGTATTCCCATCCAACAGCAAGCCAGTCAGTCAATCTAACTGGCTGCAGCTGGAAAAAAAATGCAAAAAAATATAAAGCAGGTCCTGCCATTACATTTGGAGGGACCTCCTGCCCCCTACTTCCACGCTCCCTTTCTGACTTGCAGTTTATTATTAGGGCCTTGATCTCAGCTCAACAATCTTTTGCAGGACAACTGCTGGTTTCCATTTATTTTCTTTTAACATCCTCATCATATCTTCCAGTGGCAGTGATTTTACAGTATGAAATTGTGGGCCAAGGTACCTATTTTTCTTATTTTTCTTGCACTTCAGCTGTTGTGAAACTCCTTTGGTAATTTTTTATTTGAGCTTTGAGGTGGGAAGTGCTGTTTTCATCCAGCAACTCAACAACTGTAGTGACACTATATGACCAGGTATTTTAGGATAATTAAGCAACACTAGATATAATTTTAACCTTTTGCTTTTGTCAACAAGACGTTTTGAATCTTAATTTCCTCATCTTTCTCGTTTATTGTGGCCATTTTGTTTCAATCATGGGCTAAGTTAAAATTAATTAATTCCAAATTTTCTAAAAGAACGCAGGAAGTAGGAACAGGAGTAGGCCAGTCGCTCCAACATTCAATAAAATTATAGCTGATCTTGGGCTTCAACTCCATTTTCCTACCCGCTCCCCCGCTCTCCATATCCATTAATTTCCAGAGACACCAAAATGTGTCTGTCCCAGCCTTAAATGTATTCAACGATGGAGAATCCACAACCCTCTGGGGTAGAGAATTGCAAAGATTCACAACCCTTTGAATGAAGAATTTCTCCTAATCTCAGTCCTAAATGATTGGCCTCTTATCCTGAGACTGTGCCCTCCGTGTTTCAGATTCTGCGGCCATTGGAAACAATTGCTCAGCGGCTACCCTATCAAGCTCCCTCAGAATTTCGTAGGTTTCAATGAAATTGCTTCTTATTCTTCTAAACTCCAGAGGATATAAGCCCAATTCACCTAGCCTCTCATCATAGGACAATCCCCTCTTCTCAGGGACTAATCAAGTGAACCTTCACTGTAGTGACTCCAATGCAAGTATATCCTGTCTTAAATGTAGAGACCCAAACTGCACACAGTATTCCAAATGTGGCTTCACCAAAACCCTGTACAACTGGAGCAAGGCTCCTTTATTCTTGTATTCCAATCCCCTTGCAATAAAAGCCAACATGCCATTTGCCTTCCTAATTGCTTGCTGCACTTGCATGCTAACTTTCTGCATTCCTTGTACAAGCACAACCAAACTTCTTTGACCATCAACACTTACAAGTTGCAGAACTTTTAAAAAAATATTCTGCTTTTCTATTCTTATGACCAAAGTGAATAACTTCACACTTCATACATTGTACTACATCTGCCATTTTGTTGCCCATTCACTTAACCTGTGTATATCTTTTTGAAGCCTCTCTGTGACCTCCTCACAGCTTTCCTTCTTACCCTAGCTTGGCATCATCAGCAAACTTTGATATATTACTCTCTGTTTCTTCATTTAATTTATTAATATAGATTCTAAAAGCTGAAGCCCCAGAGCTGATCCTTGTGGTAATCCACTATTCACTGCTTGGCAGCTTGATAAAGCCCCGTTTATGCCCACTTTCTGCTTTCTATGGTTAACCAATCGTATACCCATGCTAAAATATTACCCCCAACTCCATGAGCCCTTATCTTGCCCATTAACCTTTTGTGTGGCATCTTAATGAATGCCTTTTGGAATCCAGGTATACTACATCTACTAATTCCCCTTTATCTACCCAAGCATCCTCAAAAACTCTAATAAATTTGTCAAACAGGATTTCCCTTCAGTAAAACCACGTTAACTTATTCAAATCACACTATGTTTTTCTGAGTGCATTGGTAAGACTTCAGTAAAAACTTCATAATTTGCAATTTGGGGTCTTTTATATGAAAAAAAGTTATCTCACATACATTATCAAGCAAACTTTTTTCTTAAACGTGCAAACACATTTGAACAACTGACATTCATTAACTTCTTAAAAAGTGAAAAATATTCCATTGTTAAATAATAATTTGAACTCAATTCAAATAAATTGGTCAGACTGGATGCCAATTTGAGTATCATTGGATTTTTCACGTTGTTTTCCTGTAAATGTGGTATTTTGGGCCATGGCTAAATGTGTCTCCAATCTGTGATGCACTGGGCCAAAACAAAATATTTCTTTCTTTTTTTAAATTCATTCATGGGATGTGGGCGTTGCTGACTAAACCAGCATTTATTACCCATCCCTAATTGCCCTTGAGAAGGTATTGGTGAGCTGCCTCCTTGAACTGCTGCCATCCATGTGGTGTAGGTACACCCACGGATCTCTTGGGGAGGGAGTTCCAGGATTTTGACCCAGTGACAGTGAAGGAATGGTAATATATTTCCAAGTCAAGATGGTGAGTGGCTTGGAGGGGAACTTCCAGGTGGTGGTGTTCCCATGTATCTGCTGCTCTTGTCCTTCTGGATGATAGTAGTCCTGGGTTAGGAAGCTGCTGCCTAAGGAGCCTCAGTGACTTTGTGCGAGAATCTTGTAGATGGTACAGGCTACTGTTACTGTGTGTCAGTGATGGAGGGTTGAATGTTTCTGGATAGGGTGCCAACCAAGTGGGCTACTTTATCCTGGTTGGTGTCAAGCTTCTTGAGTGTTGTTGGAGCTGCACTCATCCAGGCAAGTGGAGAGCATTCCATCACACTCCTGACCTGTGCCTTGTAGATGGTGGACAGGCTTTGGGGAGTCAGGAGGTTAGCTACTCGCCACGGGATTCCTAGCTTCTGACCTGCTTTTGTAGCTACAGTATTTATATGGCTAGTCCAGTTCAGTTTCTGGTTAATGGTAACCCCCAGGATGTTGATAGTGGGTGATTCAGCAATGGTAATGCCATTGAATGTCAAGGGGTAATGGTTAGATTCTCTCTTGTTGGAGATGGTCATTGCCTGACACTTGTGTAGTGCGAATGTTACTTGCCACTTGTCAGCCCAAGCCTGGATATTGTCCAGGTCTTGCTACATTTGGACTGCTTCAATATCTGAAGAGTCGGGAATGGTGCTGAATATCAGCAATCATTCCCACTTCTGATCTTATGATGGAAGGAAGGGCATTGATGAACCAGCTGAAGATGGTTGGGCCGAGGACACTACCCTGAGGAACTCCTATAGTGATGTCCAGGAGCTGAGATGATTGACCCCTTAAAAACCACAACCATCTTGCTTTGTGCTATGTATGACTCCCTGATGCCGCACTCAGTCAAATGCTGTCTTGATGTCCAGGTCAATCGCTCTCATCTCAACTCTGGAGTTCAGCTCTTTTTGTCCATGTTTGAACCAAGGCTGTAATAAGGTCAGGAGCTGAGTGATGCTGCCAGAACACAAATTGAGCAACAGTGAGCAGGTTATTCCTAAGCAAGTGTTGCTTAATAGCACTGTTGATGCCCCCTTCCACCACTTTATTGATGATTGAGAGTGGGCTGGTGGGGCAGTAATTGGATTGGTTGAATTTGTCCTGCTTTTTGTGTACAGGATATATCTGTGCAATTTCCCACATTGTCAGGCAAATACCAATGTTATAGCTGTCCTGGAACAGTTTGGCTAGGGGCGTGGCAAGTTCTGGAGCACAAGTCTTCAGTACTATTGGCGGTATATTGTCAGGGCCCAGCGCCTTTGCACTACCCAGCCATTTCTTGATTTCACGTGGAGTGAATTGAATTGGCTTAAGACTGGCATTTGTGATGCTGGGAACCTCCAGAGGAAGCCCAGATGGATCATCCACTCAACACTTCTGGCTGAAAATTGTTGCAAATGCTTCACCCTTATCTTTTGTACAGATGTGCTGGGCTTTCCCATCATTGAGGATGGGGAAATTTGTGGAGCCTCCTCCACCTCCAGTCAATCATCTTTTAGTTAGGTTAGTTTTACTTAGATTTTAAATTTTTTTAAATGTATTTTGGCCAATATAAGTTTTCTCAGGCTGCCATGAGCTCAAGTTTCAAATTGCAATAATTGGTTGGGTGCCTGGCTTTGGATACATGTATCCCATGTCTTTAAACGCATCAACACACTTTGCAGTGACTCCATCAGTTTTTTGACCAATCCTTTTCCTTCTCAAAAATGCACTTCAATATTTCTTTGCACTGAATGGCATCTGCTATCCATCTGCCCACTCTGCTGTAAATACCCTCCTGGCATATTACAACATGCTTCATTTATTCTGAAACCTCTATTTTTGTCATTAAAAAATTCAATCATGCACTTTCTACACCAAGTTCAAATTATCCACATATACCGAGAACAAAAGTCGATCTAACACTTCTTCCAAACCTCCAATCAAGATAACACCCATTTACTCTCACTCTCAAATAGCTTTCTAACTTGCTCCTATATTTCCTCTGCTGCCTTGTGCCTCTGTTATTATAACAAACCTCCTGTGAAATATTTTATTGAATGCTCTCTGTATCCTGTTTTATCAGAATGCTAAGTACCATTGGTTGGTCCAGTTTTAAGGTTGTTTTCATGACAGGTGTTTCAGCATAGCAAATTGTAGCCCAAAGCGAAGTGAATTGGAGCTGAGGTGCAGGTCAGACATGATTTAATTGAATGGCACAAGTTTAACAGGCTGAATGGCCTAGCTTTCTTCTTATGTTCCTTGGGAGACAATTTCCACCTCCATCGGGGGGGTTGTGCAGGGGCGGGCACCGTCCCAATTGGGTCCACGCTGTAATGTTACATGGGCATGCGTCCCAGTGTCACCATCCGTCATTTAGGTTTTCAGTTTGGCGGGTGCACGCCCTGAGCCAGGTGTACGCTCTTTCATGCATGCGCGCGAGAGAACGCAGAAATCTCCCTGACTAGGGAGATAAGTTTTAACTTTTAAAAATTTTAATAAAGCAAAGAAAAATTTCAGATAATCCCTCATGTGTCAGTGTCACATGCGCTGGGACATGTCAATGAACTTTAATTTTAAAATTTATTTAATTTATAAACCCTTCATGAAACCTCATCCTGCCAGTGGATGAGGTTCCATGAAAAATATGAAGTCTGCCTGGGCTCTTCGCCTGCCCGCCAACATTAAGGTTGGATGGACAGCTTGCTCAATAGCCTTAATTAGTTAATTAATGGCCTTAATAGGCCTTTGACAGTCCAGTGGGTGAGCAGCCAACTCGGGGGTGCGCATGCCGGACTGAAAATCGAAATGACGTGTGGTGACGTTGGGACGCACGCCCAACATCACCCCGCATTATTTTACACCTCGGCGTGCGGGCCCCACCCCCGCTCGCCGAGCCAAAAATTCTCCCCTTGAAGTATCATATGCCTTTCAGTTAAATGGAGGGCTGATAAAACATATTAAGCCACCCTCAATACAATAACAGCCAACTGTCTTTTGAGACAGTTTGCTGTTCTTGCAATTAACCAACAAGTAATAGATTTCTAATCACACACAACTGATTTATTTCCATTTCTAAAAGTCATAACTCCCTTTATCATAGAGAAGGTAAATATTCCTCTTTTAAGATATACAATGAAGAGAACCAGCCCAATCTTACTGCTGGCCAAACTTATTTCTCCTGCTGTGCCATTTCTGTTCTGGCAATTTTATTTTAAATTGCCTATGATTCTGGGCAATACATTGGCTTAGTCTCACTGAGGCTACATTCACACCAAGCATTACAATTCTGTTTCATGGAGTGAACTTAATAGTTTAACTTTATACACATCTAGATCTTTCCAGAATATAATAAAAACCCTTTGTCTTAAGGAATATATTGAAGAGATTGGTCAAGGCTCCAAAATGAAAACTTCATGCAGCAGTTTTATCTTAAACTGCTAGGTGCCTTTTCTTAGTCTATTCCTTCTCTCTACAGAGAGCACAAGAAGAATGTTGAACCATCAGCCCTATATACTCGCTCATTTTTCATTTAGACCATTGCAACTAACACAGTCAAGGCCAAAAGTATTCCATTTTGACAACCAATCTTTGCTTCACTTTAAGTCGATCTTTTATCTGAACTTTGCCAAAAAGGGACATGTTTGAAGCACTCCAATTATATATATTGTTACGGATGCAAGATTATAAGCTGGTTATGTTTTAGGAAGTTTCTTTTAATTGAAGGTAAAACAGAATATTCTAGAATAGGAGATAGTGAAATCGTATTGAATTCTGTCCAGTGACAAGCCAACATGATTTGTTTGTCATGGGCACAAAGGCCTCGGCCAAAATCCATTGGAACGCAAGTGTCAGTTTTCATAGCTTGACACAAGCGAGGGCAGCTGGTCTTGCTGGGCACAGACTCTCAGACAGAGAGACCCGGAGAGGAAGACCGAAAACAGCTGCTGTTGTGTCAGGCAGAGGGAAAGACTATTTTTGTGCTAACTGTCGAGCTGAATGCTGGTGGGAACAAATTCCTTGTTTGAAGAGGTGAGACTTGAGAGATTTAAAAAACAAGGAGTAGCCAGTAGCTTAATGCTGGATGCTCGGGTGATTGCATGAAAGAACTTTCAAGGGCACTGGAAGACTGAAAGACTTGCCCTGGTGTGGCAGGGAAAAGGGAGTCGTTTGAATAGCCAGGAGGAGTTTGGGAATTTATCTACAAGGCTATGTATCTGCTGAAGGGTGTCAGAAGGTATAAGCAAGGGGGTTGTGTTAATTAGATAATGAGCAAAGTATCTTTTCTATATTTAGGGTATTAGTTGCGTACTAAATAATGTTTAGGTGCTGTTGATTTAGTTTATCCCAGTAAAAGTCGTAAAATGTGAAATCTTGTCGTCTGATTTTTTTCCATTGGTTGCTGGGGAATTCATATCTCGTCTTAAAGTTTATTGGTCTCTACAAGGATAGGAACAATATAGAACTAGCTGATATCTTAATAATAACATTTAGCTTTCCAGGGTTGATTTAAAGTATTATGAGAAGTGTACCGCAGAGATCTGATAGACTTATTTCATGCATAACAGGCTGAAAGATATGGATTTGTCTTTGCCATCTAGAAGGATATATGCTGCACTATCACTGCTTCTCTTTGTGAGATACATTAGGGAAGCAGTTGCTCTCCTTAGAGAAGAGAAGGTTGAGAGGCATGTTCAAAATCATGATGGGTTGGTTAGAGTAGATGGACAGAAACTATTTCCATTAGTGAAGGATCAAGAACCAGAAGACACCAATTTAAGGTGAATGATAATGGAACCAAAGGTGACAGGAGGAAAAACTGTTTTATGCAGCGAGTGGTTAGGATCTTCAATGCACTGCTTGGGAGAGTGGTGGAGACAGATTTATTCATGGCTTTTAAAAGAGAAGAATAACATTTGCAGGGCTATGGAGAAAGGGCAGGGGAGTGGGCTCGCTGGGTTGCTCTGGCAGAGAGCCAGCAAACATGACAGGCCAAATGGCCTCCTTATGTTCTGAACCATTCTATGGCTTGAATTTTACCCTTGGCAGGAGCGTGCGATCAGCAGGCCCAGGACTGGTCAGGAAACGGGCCATTGCCGGTGACTGGCCTCCCACCACGATATCATGCTGGCTGGGCAATTAAGGCCCACTCAGCGTGAAATGTGTCTTCCCAATGGTCGAGAAGGACTGGGCAGGGGATTGTTGGGCACCAGGTGGTGAGCAGGGGGGTTCCAGAGTGACCTCACATTGGTGCACTTCCTGTTTGTCGTCTCTGTGGGCTCCTCTTAGGGCACTCTGAATAAGAGCAGCCCTTCCGCCCCTCTGCCAGTGATTATTGCATCTGATGAGGCTGCAATGACTGGGGAGATGCTAAATGTGGCACTGGCCACTCACTCTCAGGCGGGGCCAGCACAGGCTCCACTGGCCAGAGGATAACCGCCAATGTCATCAAGGCCAAAAAGACAGCAGAGTCAGCAGGCTGCCTGCAATGCCGCTGCCAGCGTGGGTTGGGGGTGGGGGGGTGCGCACGGGGCAGTGCATCAAAATGTAGCACTCGGAAACATAAGTTTAAGGCACCATGAGCCACATAAATACTGTGGTTACAAGCGCAGGTCAGAGGCTACAAATAGCATGATGAATAACCCACCTCCTGACTCCCCAAAGTCTGTCCACCATCTACAAGGCACAGGTCAGTAATATGATGGAATACTCCCCACTTGCCTGGATGAGTGCAGCTCCCACAACACTTAAGAAGCTTGACACAATCCAGGACAAAGCAGACCACTTGATTGGCACCACATCCACAAACATTCACTCCCTCCACCACTGACACAGAGTAGCAGCAGTGTGTACCATCTACAAGATGCACTGCAGGAATTCACCAAGGCTCCTTTGACAGCACCTTCCAAACCTACAACCGCTACCATCTAGAAGGACAAGGGCAGCAGATAGATGGGAACCCCACCATCTAGAAATTCCCCTCCAAGTCACCCACCATCTTGACTTGAAAATATATCGCCTTTCCTTCACTGTCGCTGGGTCAAAATCCTAGAACTCCCTTCCTAACAGCGCTGTGATACACCACATGGACTGCAGAAGTTCAAGAAGGCAGCTCACCACCACCTTCTCAAGAGCAACTAGGGATGGATGATAAATGCTGGCCTAGCCACTGAAACTCTCCTAAGAATGAATGATAATTTTAAAAAAGAGGGACTGGTCACAGGTGACCATCTGATCTGTAATGTTTTGTTTATGTTTACTGGTCTGGGAATGAAGACCAGAGAAGTTTATGTTATTTTGTTTGGATTGTGAAAATGACATAAACTTTGTTTTTGTTGAGTATGCTTCACATTAATTTTATGGAGCAGGGTACTCTGGTTTGTAATGTTGGACATGAGTAGCTCTAAACCTTATTGCACAGGCACTGAGTGGACTTTGGTTCAAATGAAATGGTCATTTCAGACATCTGGGATGGAGGCGGCAGCCCTGGCATGAGGTTTAAGCAGATCTTTGGCAGCCTAGCTGAAGGAGTTTTGGATCAAGGCGTCCCTGGTGTCCCTGCCTCCCTGAAGCATACAGAGGTCTGCCTCCAAGCCCTCAGCATCCTCCTCACTGTGCTCCTCTTCTGACTAGCTTCTGGATTCACCCTCTGTAGCCCGTGGAGCTGGTCAAGATCTTCTTCCTCCAGTGGGTCCCCCCTTGCCAGGGCCAGATTGTGCAGAGCGCAGCATGCAACCACTATCAGTGACACCCGCTCTGGGGTTATTGTAGTGCTCCCACTGAATGGTCCAGGCATCGGAAGCACACCTTCAGAAGGCCTATGATCCTCTCTATCACCACTCTTGTGGAGGTATGATTACTATTATAATGCTGTTCTGCCCCTGTTCTTGGGTGGTGGAGAGGCATCATAAGCCACCTTTTCAATGGATAGCCCTTGTCACCCAGCAGTCATCTATCCAGTCGAGCTGGAGCACTGAATAGCCTTGGCACCTGGGAGTGTCTCAGGATATAAGCATCATGGGAGCTGCCAAGGTACCTTGCACAGACTTGCAGAATCTGCGTCCTGTGGTCGCATGCTATTTGGACATTCATTGAGTGAAATCCATTCCTATTGATGAAGGCACCTGGCTGACTGGCTGGTGCCTTGATGGCCACATGTGTGCAATTGATTGCACCCTAGATGCGGGGGAACCCAGCAATCAATGCAAAGCCTCTGGTTCGCTCAGCCTGGCTGGCCTCATCCATATGGAAATTAATAAAGGTCAGTACCTGTCTGAACAGAGCTTCTGTCACCAACTTGACACAACTGTGAACAGCTGATTGGGAGACTCCACAAAGATCCCCCACTAAGTCCTGGAAAGAGCCGGAGACATAGAAGTTGAGAGCCACTGTGGCCTTCAGTGCCACTGGCATGGGGTTTCCACCCACACAGTTGGAGGTGTCTCAAGCCCAATCATATGACAAATGGAGGTCACAGTCTCCCTGGAGAGGGGGAGCCTCCTTCAGCATTGCACCTCGGACATATTGAGGTAGCTGCATCGCTGCCTGTAAACCCTGGCAGCAGGATAGTGATGTCTTCTGCGGCCCCTCCACCTTGGACTACTTGCTGGCCCTGCGCCTTTCCTCCCACAGGTTGCTCCTCTGGAAGCTGCATTGGGACACCTGTCTTCCTTTCCCTCTCTTTCTCCTCGGGGGAGGTGCCTTCAGTGGAAACCACAATTCCCCTTACCAGGGTAAAAGAAGGTTGTCTGATACTTGGAAGGATCCACACAGTCAAATCCTCCAGGGGCCTTGGAGACACCAATGAGTCCTGAAATGAAGCCTGGAAATGCTAAGAATGAAGCTCAGAATAGAGATGAAGCTATCAACTTCAAAAATGTAACTAGCAGCAAACTATCTCCTAAACTCCTCACTAATCACACTGGCAATGCTGATGACCCTTTTTATCCCACCCTTGGATGAGATTTTGAAAAATGTGGGCTGCCTGCCCGCCTGTTTTGCCCATGTGTCGAGCGCAAAATCACCCAGGCAATGTAAAATCAGGATCAATTGCCTTTCTAATAGCCATAAGTGGACTTTTAATTGATGGCGGGCACAGCTCTAACACCCGCACGTGTCCGTTGACCTGAAGGTTGCGCACGTGCGAGATGATGTCGGGACGCTCGCAAGGCATAATATTCTGCCCTATGATTCTATGTAAGCTTAGGATTAAGACATAAAGTCATGAGGTTAACACCTAATCATCAGTGGGTTTTTAAAAAAAAGTTCAGATTTTAATTTTTACCTGCTTTAATATAAGCAAACCTAAATCTACCTGAATTTCATTTGCAGATAACGGTTCAAATGAAGCATTTCAACCCACTGAGTTGATAAACCACACCTGGTTTGCACTATTAAAAAGGAAAATGAAGAGGGACATTTTGCAAGATGTGTAAGTCTTACATCTAATTTCTATCCGCCAAACTGCAATTTGGTCAATGTACCAAAGCATTTAAAAAAAAATAATTTAAATCAGTCATTTCTTGCTGAGTTGTCTGATCGGGATAATCTGGTTTGTTTCCAAGATATTGATAATCAACTATCAATCCACAGAAACCATCCATTCCACTTAGCTTCTAAGCAGAGGGTGAGCCTACTTAGACAATTTTCTCACAGGGAATAGTAAGCAGCGGTCTGAAAGATAAAAGTTAACAACAACAATTTGTACTTGTGTAGAGCTTTTAATGTAATAAAATGTTGCAAGGATCTTCACAGGTCCTATATAAAGCAAAACTTGACTTTACACTACATAAAGAGATGTTAGGCAAAATAGTCAAAAGCTTGCTCAAAAAAGTAGGTTTTAAGGAGCGTCATAAAGGAGGAAAGAGATGGACAGGTGGGAAAGTTTAGGGAGGGTATTACAGAGCTTAGGGTCTAGGCAGCTGAAGACAGCCACCGATGGGAGAGTAATTAAAATTGATGCTGAATAGAACAAAATTAAATGAGTGCAAATATCTCAGAGAGTTGTGGGGTTAGAGAAGGTTGCAAAGCTAGGGGGCGAAACATCATAAAAGGAATTTGAAATCATGGATCAGAATTTTAAAATCATTTTAAAGAATTTTTAAAAAAGGTTACTTGACTGGGAGTCAATGGAGGTCAGCAAGCACTGGTGTGATGGGTGAATGGGACTTGGTGCGAATAACGACATGAGCAGCAGAGTTTTGGATGAGCTCAAGTAGGGTGTGGAGAGGCCAGCCAGGAGGGTGCTGCAACAGCCAAGTCCGGAGTGAACAAAGTTACAGATGAGGATTTCAGCAGCAGGTGATGTGAGGTAGGGGCTAAGTCAAGCAATGTTAAGGTCATAGTGATGGGGCAGATCTGGAGTTGGAAGCTCACCTTGGGGTCAAATTTGACACCAAGAGTGCAAGCAGTCTGGTTTATCCACAGACAGTTGCCAAGGGGAGGGATGCACTCAGTACTTGCTGCACCCCTAGCCAAACTGTTCCAGAACAGCTGCAGCATAGGCATCTTCCTGACAATGTGCAAAATTCCTCAGGAATGTCCTGTGCATAAAAAGCAGGACAAATCCAATCCAGCCAATTACCGCCCATCGGTCTATTCTCGTTCATCAGTAAAGTGATGGACGGGGTCATCAACAGTACTATTAAGTGGCACTTGCTTAGCAATGCCTGCTCACTGAGCTCAGTTTGGGTTCTGCCAAGATCACTCAGCTTCTGACCCAATACAGCCTTGGTAAAAACATGGACAAGAGAGGTGAACTCAAGAGGTGAGGTGAGAGTGACTGTCCATGACATCAAGGGAACATTTAACAATGTATGCCATCAAGGAACCTTAGCAAAACTGGAGTCAATGTGAATCAGGGGAAAACGCTCTGCTGGTTGAAGTGATACCTAACACAGAGGAAGATGGCTGTGGTTGTTGGAGGTCAGTCGTCTTAGTTCCGGGACATCACTGCAGGAGTTCCTCAAGGTAGTGTCCTAGACCCAACAATCTTCAGCTGCTTCGTCAATGACCTTCCTTCCATCATAAGGTCAGAAGTGGGGATGATCACTGATGATTACACAATGTTCAGTACCATTCGCGATTCCCTAGATACTTTCGCAGTCCATGTCCAAATGCAGCAAGACCTGTACAATATCCAGGTTTGGGCTGGCAATTGGTAAGTAACATTTGTGCCACAAAAGTGCCAGGAAATGGCCATCTCTAACAAGAGAGAATCTAACCATTGCCCCTTGAAATTCAACGGTATTACCATCGTTGAATCCCCCACTATCAACAACCTGGGTATTACCATTGACCAGAAGCTGAACTGGACTAGCCACATAAATACTGAGGCTGGAAGAACAGAGGCTAGGAATCCTGTGGTGAGTAACTCACCTCCTGACTCTCAAAGCCTGTCCACCATCTGCAAGGCACAAATCAGGAGTGTGAAGGAATACTTTCCACCTGTCTGGGTGAGTACAGCTCCAACAACACTTATAAAGCTTGACACCATCCAGGATAAGGCAACCCGTTTGATTGCACTCTACCCACAAATTTTCACCCCCTCCACCACCGACGAACAGTGACAACAGTGTGTACCATCTACAAGATGCAATGCAGAAACTCACCAACTCCTTAGAGAGTACATTCCAAACCCACAACTGCTGTCATCTAGAAGGACAAGGGCAGCAGATACATGGGAACACCAACACCTGGAAGTTGCCCTGCAATCCACTCACCATTGTGACTTGTTGCTGGGTCAAAATCCTGGAACATCCTTCCTAACAGCACTGTGGGTGTACCTATACCACTGGAACTGTAGCTGTTTAAGAAGGCAGCTCACCACCACCTTCTCAAGGGCAACTAGGGATGGGAAATAAATACTCACCAAGCCAGCGATGCCCACATCCCGTAAATGAATAAATAAATTAATAAGTAGCTCGGAAATAGAATTGGTGACAGGGACTGAAGACAATTACTTTGTTCTTCCCAATATTTAAGTGGAGGAATTTCCTGCTTGTCAAATAAGCAATCTGATAACTTAGCAACAGCACAGGTATCAAGAGAGGTGGCAGTGAGGTAGAGGTGGGTGGCATCAGTGCACATGAAAACCCATGCTACATTTTTGGATGATGCCAAAGGGCAGCACATAAATGAGAAATAGGATAGACCCTTGTGGGTCACCAGATGTGACAGTGAGGGAATGGAAAGAGAAGTCCATTCCAAGTGTTACTCTGGTTACAATTGGGTACATAAGAATGGGAGCAAGTGAGTCCAGTCTCACCCAGCTGTACAACAGTAGAAAGACATAGTGGAGTTGAATAGTGTGGTCAACCATGTTAAAGGCAAGGATGTGCAAGGGTGACACACAAATCCATGAAAAATTCATTTTTTTTTTACGGGGAGGCAATGGCGTAGTGGTATTGTTGCTGGACTAGTAATCCAGAAACCCAGGGTAATGCTCTGGGGACCCAGGTTCAAATCCTGCCATGGCAGATAGTGAAATTTGAATTCAATAAAAAACTGGAATCAAAAGTCTAATGATGACCACGAAACCATTGTCGATTGTTGTAAAAACCCATCCGAAAATCTGCTGTCCTTACCTGGTCGGGCCTACGTGTGACTCTAGACCCACTGCAATGTGGTTGATTCTTAAATACTCTCTGAACAAGGGCAATGGGGGATGGGTAATAAATGCTGGCCTAGCCAGCGATGCCCAAATCCTCTGAATGAATTTTAAAAAAATTGTAAATAGGCTGAAAAGGGCAAGAAAGAATAAACATAGGAGGATTTTCACACAGACACACAAAGATTTTAATTTGTGACTTCAACAAGAGCTATTTTGGCGCTGTAACAGGGATTCAAATATGGAGTTCCGGAAAAGATAACATGTTCAAGACCTTTGTGAGGAAGGGAAGATTGTAGATGGAGTGGCAATTTGCAAGGGTGATGGGGTCAAGGGTTGAGCTTTTGAGGAAAGTGGTGATGACCAATGTTCCCTCTTGGCTGAGTAGCATGTACCTGTGCAGCAACTCAAAAGTTCCCAAGTAGATTGCGGGCTGATTATCAGCTTTAAGATAACATCATGCCTGCGCAGTTGTGCAACAAGATTTAAAGGGCCTGTGCTCTTAAATGCACCAGCCACGCACCACAAAAAATCAATTCAAGGGTACATTTGTGAAGATGACAGATTTATAAGAGAGAGAGATGAAGAGAGTGAACTGCTAACAACATCAGCTAATATTAGGACCAGGAGGGAAGTTGGGTGGTCAGCAGTTTAGGGGGAATAATATCGAGTGAGCAGGAGGTGGACAAAATGAACTTGAAGAAGGCATGGGATGAGATAGGATAAAAACTAGAAAAAAGCACAAATTCAGGGCCAGGGACAGGTTAAGTTGAAAACAAATGTCTTCTTAGCAGCTCAACATCACAACCGTACTTCAGATTACCTGCTGGAGATAGTGGCTAATTCAATATAAACTTAGATACAAAAATATGAACAAATTACTTAGCTTCCAAAACCCAAAAATCAGGAACATTATGGATCCAAAGATTTTGGAAGAAAACCTTCACATCCTATTAAATATGCAATCATGCAAATTAGTTTAATCTCCTAAAACCATCAACTCATAAAATTGGTTTGATGTCCTTAACTTTCTGGTATCGCACCAGAGATTTACAATATGCTTCTTGTACCAAAATAATTGTTCTGAAATTGTAGTTTCTGCCATATAATGATGCCACAAACACCATGTCCTAAAAAGGAAGGGAGAGATGGTGAGGGAACCTGTTAATAAATTAAAGGGCCCTTCCAATCTTTTTGCTTATTTGAATGTCTTTGCTGTTATAGAATCATCATAGCATGAAATCACCAAAATAGTTTCCTGAATGTGAACTGGATTCTGCTCAGGAGCACAGGCACTATAAGTGACAAAAATAGAATAAACAGCCAATTAGAGTCATTCAGTTCTAATATGAGACCCATTAATATGCTGAAGAGTCATCCGATTGTGACAATCCATGTCCTTGAGGGGAAACTGACTGATGTCGCAAGTAGTTAAAATAGACAAACCAAATTTCTATATGGTTTATGGCGTGAAATGCACTTTTAGCAATTGGGATCAGACTGCTTAAACTCTCTGTCCGTGGTATCCTTACTACTGCACGACCCTTACAGAGGGAAAACTTTCAGACAATTATTTTGAACTGAATTGAAATTCAGAGGTAAAAGTCTTGGAAATGAGAGTATAATGTGTTAACCTATTTTGCCATCTAGCTAAGTAAAATCATTATCACTATTTTTATTGCTGTTGAGCTGTTTTCTTCGCAACTTGAAAGGGACAGTTTATAACTTGAACAGTATTTAACTTCTTACTGCTGATTTGAGTAGCATGTCGTATGTGAGAGGAATGAAACAGCTGTTCCAATGAACTCCAAGAGCTTTCTCATACCTTCTCCAGATACGTGTCCCCATCATGTTTTTAAACTGATATCAGCTTTTCAACCCAAATGGCTGTGCTTTACAAGATAAAAAAATCACTGGGATACTTTCCAAATTTATTCATTCATGGAATGTTGTTGTCGCTGGCAAGGCCAGCATTAATTGCTCTAGACAAGGTGGTGGTGAGCTGCTTTCTTGAACCACTGCAGTCTATATGGTGTAGGTACACCCATAGTGCTGTTAGGGAGGGAGTTCCAAGATTTTGATCCAACAACAAAAGAACAGTGATATATTTCTAAATCAGGATGGTGTGTGACTTGGGAGTTGAACTTGTCCATGCCCTTCATATGGGCAGAGGTGCAATCGAAGAAGTCTTGGTGAAATGTTTAAATTTCAGCTTTTGAAATTATTAAAATTTTCCTTAAAGGTACCTTTTGGTGAGTGCTCAGCTCATTTTGCCTGTAGGTTTATTTGCTTCAAGGCTATTTGCAGCAATTTTTATAAAAGGAGGAGAATAATCTCTGGTATGAATGCGTTATACTCTAGAGTACTCCTATCACTCTACTGGTGGATTTGTCAGGGTTTGGAAATAATGAGCAGGGTTAGAAATCATTGCAAGCTGACAATCATTTATAGAATATTGTGAATGGATACCTCTTCAAAACCTGTAGACATAACATGTGACAAGGATATTTCTTATTGCCTATTTTGGCATGTCCCTATTAATTATTTAAATAACTAAAGGTTCACCTTGGCTAATATAATAAACATGCTATTGACCACTTTTCAGTAATGTTATCAAAGTCCAATTTAATTGATTAGTTTCAAATTAGCTCATTATTATTTAAACCTCAGAAGTAACAATTTGGAAACAACAATTGTGTTGGCAATGTGTGGGTACTGTGATTTAAGCTGAGAGTTCAGACGATATTAAAACTGAAGACTGATTGGTCTGTGGATATCATATGACTCCTGTATCTAATTACAGTCAATTACGCACATAAATATATAATAACATTCTCTCTAGGAATTTCTATGAACTGTTCTCACTTTGTGGCTATATCTTAGCCAGCAGTACAGTAGAAACCCACTTACACTCGTAAACAAGCGATTCTAGCTCACTTCCAGTGATGTTACAGTGGCAGAGAGGGAACAGTTACATGAAAATTCCTGCCCTATGTTTTTAACTAAAAATGGCAGCATTTTTACCCATATCATGATATTCCTTTCATGGACTGTAGTGAGTAAAAAAAAACATAAAAATGGCATCAAAGATTGCAAAAAGACTATTGCGTAACCACCACTACAGAACACCATAGGTACGTTGGTATTGGAAAGCAAGATTTCAGGGCATTTTAAGCAAATATGAGTTTAAGACAATGTTTCTCTGTCCATTGTACAAGAAGGAAATAGTCTGTAACTTGATTTGTGCTGAGATGTCAGAAACTTAGAGTGAAATAGAATGTCTACATCTGTCATCTTACTAATGAGTAAATGATGATGACCTCCATGAAATAGAGTACCTTATTATTTAACTGCCAAACTTACTAATTGATGGCATAAGAAATATCATATTTTAAATTAATGCAACTGATTAACAGAACACAATATTAATTTCAAAAACAATTCTCGTTAAAACATCATTTGTGCAGATTGATTCAAACTATTTGCCACAACTAAAATTCCTAACACTAAAACTATCAGTAGAATTAAAATACGCTTTGAATTAATTTACATAGTTAAATAATTATTCTCTACAGGACATTTTTGGCCAAGTTCCAGGATGACAAAATGTCATAAATCATTCAATGAAGTACCTGTAAAATGTGAAAAATACACTATATATGCTGTCATTCTCAGTTAACAGGTGGTATACCGCTTGCTGGGTATGACATACTGTTTTACAAAATCCATCAAAATAAATTTGCACAATGTCCCCTTTCATTTCATTCAGCAGCCAGAGCCCCCAAACCCCACAATAACTAAACAATAGACCAGAAAGGTCACTTGAATGAGCTCTCTGAAATTGGAGGAAAGCCTTTGTACTTTATTGAATCCTGCATAAAGCATTTTCTCCTCATGGTTCAAGCAATTATCTGAGGCTAGCAAATGCTGAATCATGAATGGTTTAAAGTAAATATGGAAGTATAAATGACTTTCAGTTAATTTTATGCTTGTGAATAAAAGAGATGCTGTATGAACATTTAATGACTAGACTTAGTTTTCTACCCTGCCTTCTGAAGACATACTTTTTTCTGTGTAACACTACGGCTTCATCAAAGTGAATTGGGGAGGTTCATAGAATGATCAAACGTTCCAGCAGAGAAACAGAACTTTTGGTCCATCATATTTGTTGGTCTTTTTTTTCCACATGACCATCTACTTCCCATATCCTGTCTTATTTCCTCTTCATGCAATTAGCTATTTTTTTAAAGACTATCTGGATCCTGTGGTAGCTAATTCATTATTCTCACCACACTCTGTGTGAAGGTTTGTTTTTCTAATGTCTCTGGGCAGTATCTATCTTCATTAAGACAGAGTATAGCTGCTGCTCCTTCACACTGAATAGGATTACCATTGCTGAGTGGTGGTGTGTTACTCACCTACTAGTTGCCCAAAGTCTCTCCATTACTTATGAGGCACAAACTAGGAGTATGATAGATTACTCTCCACTTGCCTAAATGGATATAGTTCCATTAACACCCAAGAAGGTCAACACAATCCAGGTCAAAACAATCTTCCTGACTGACACCCCATCCATTGGTTTAAAATTAACTCCCTCCACTATCAGTGTATCATTTAAAGGATGCACTGCAGCAAGTAGCCCAGGCTTCTTTGGCAGCTACTTCCAAATCTGTGACCTTCAGCACCTAACATGCTCAGTGAAACAACACTGCATCCAAGTACATCCATTGGCAAGACCCTAAACTCAGGAATTCCCTCTCTGAACCTCACCACATCTCTCCCTCTTTACCTTTTAAGATCCAACTTAAAATTTGTCTTTGAGCAAGCTTTTCGTTACCAGTGGTAACATATCCTTATCTGGCTCAATGTTAAATTTTATTTGAAACAATCCTGAGAAACACTTTGGGGTGTTTTACGATGTTGAAGGTGCTGAAAAAATACACCATCTTTACATAAGCATTTATCATCTTTCCTTCTTTGTCACTGGGTCAAAGTCCTAGCATTCCCGATCTAACATCATTGTGGGAGCACAATTATCATACAGACTGCAGGAGTTTAAGAAGACTCAGAAGCACCTTTTCATGGGCAACTAGGAATGGGTAATAAATATTACCCTTGCAGACACATCAACATGTCAAAATGATTCCAAAAAATGTATTTTTTCTGATTATTTAAAATTTGTATTCTTTAATTATGATTTCATCAACTGGCAAACAACATCTATTACCACTAAATGGGCTCGATAAAATCCATAAGAGAATGGATGATATGCAATCTGTGGAAGAAGCACACCTTCTAATAGCTATTCTTGTCCCAATTTTCCTCTCCCACCTGAAAATATTGACTTGCACTGGACAATACTAACTTTAACAATATGGTAGCTTCTAAATTTCAAATACTTGAACCTTAACCTTCTCCATAGGTGATAAACATTTTGGTTGCTTTACATGAGATGAAAATAAGTTTGTTATAGGGCTATATGGAATCTTATAGCACTGAAGAAGGCAATTCATCCCATCATTCCCATGCCAGCTCTTTGATACTGCTATCAAGTGGGACCCGCGACTCAGTCTTTCCCCATAGCCCTAAAATATTTTCCTGTCCAAGTATGTATCTTATGCCATTTTAAGAGCTGCAATTGAATATTATATACATGAATATTTTTATAAAGGTCTTGAAAATATCAACTTGAGCAGTTGCTCAATGAATTACAGCAACATTGGGCAGGATTTTCTGGCCCCATCCACAGCTGGGATCATCTGGTACTGCCAAAAGTCAATGGTTTGGTTTCATTTGATTGGGCTGCCGAATCTCCTGCAGCAGGTCCCAGTACAATGGGGCCAGAAAATCCCGGCCATTGTTTCCATTGGATTGGTTACGAGATTACCTTTGTGGGACTGAAGAACAATGAAGCAACAAAAATTAATCTTAGCTTCTGGAAAATCAAAAGCCAAAAGTGTCAAATTCTTATCTTTACCCAGGACTAATAATACCATTGGTTACTATTAAGGCAATCCCACATGGGGACAGATCAGAAACTAATATCTGCTGTTTCTTGAGATCTGTATCTGTTCTTTAATGGGATGGTAGGGGCAAAATACTTACATCCTTATTTGTTCTACCTTTCTTCCCTGCTTTAAATCCTTGTCCTCCACCAATCACAAAGTACCATGAAAAATTTCTTCACCAAGGTATGTTTACTGCTTTTCTCCCTCAGCCTCTCCACTGAGTGACCTAAGAGTAATAGTAAGTCATATATCGCTGCATTGTGTCCTGGGTAGAAGTCACAACTTTCATAGCTTTCATTGATCTGTGACCATGCTGAAGCACCTGTCCCTCATCAAAACGCTTATGGAGAAAAACACCTTTGACAACAATTCCAACGGGCAGTGATCCTGAAGACACTGCATCAAAAAGAAATGGTCTATGCTGTTGCATGGTTCCCTGAGCAGACTGGCAGAATCGCCAGAACTTTCAACAAGCTCCAGGGCGTAGCTTGCCTAGTGGCAAGAAAGGTTTTCCCTGTCACATCCTTCCTGCTCACCTGAAGTCTCACCCACTCCAAGGGCGGAATCAGCCCAGATTCGCACTTAGTGCGGGAGAAGGCAGAAAAAAGAATGTATTATCTGTCGGTCGCAATGACGGGATTTCTTGCCACATCATCCCAATCCTGCCTCAGTAATCGTGCGTTCCCAAGAAACTCACCATTTTGATGGTGGATGGGCTCTCATTTGCCCACCAGCCCATCACTTTGCCGCTTCCTCGTGCCGAATGCCATATTTAAAGTGCATCCACGCGCACATCTCTCAGTGCTTTTGGCCCAGGACTGCTGCAGAGAAGACATGGTTCCGAAAGGCAAGAAGACGGCAGCCCCCGATTGAATAATACATCCCTGGAATGTCCCTTGGATGCCATGGAGGCCTGTTGTGATGTCGCAAACCCCGCTCTGGATGCAGGAGGTCCAGCAGTCCCACCTTGGCAGGTGATGGCAATGGTGATCAGTGCCAATGCTGCACAGAAGAGGTTGGCCATCCAATGCAGAAAGAGGATGAATGATTTCATCTATGTCACTGAGGTAAGGAAACCATCTCATCACTCTAAACTCATACATTCATAAGCCCATCACACATTCACTGGCACCTCACTCACTGCCAGCTTAAGGGACATCACCACAGACACTCTCACACACACCCTCACATCTCCATCTGGCCTCATCTCCTCTGGAGACTGCCTCTTCAGCCCTAACCATCTTGAAGCTACTTGCACAGATCAACTTGGGCCCTCCCACACACCCTGGGATACTCCCCTTCCCCAGTACAGCTCTTGCCCTGCAGCCTCTCCCCTTGCCTGAGGCCATTTCTCCCCATTCCCCTAGCAAGCCCTAGCCCTGCAGCCATTGAAAAGCCACCCCCAACTCACAGCTGGTCTGGTAGGTAGAGACCTGCTCGTGAACCCACCTAAAAGTGATCTGGGGCTGTTGGCAAAGCCTGATGCTGATGACAGGGAGTGATGCCCAAAGCAAGGTAGGCAAACAAACCTTGAAATCCTGAGCAGAGTGCAACCCGCCAGATGCATGTCACTTATGTACAGTTGTGAAACACGCTGGATGATCCAGCGTGGGGGATGATTTTGGTGAGCTGGGCTTGTAATGACATGCAGATGTATTACAATGAAGTTCCCGACATCTGATGGCAGGAAACGCTGCCCACCATTGACATGCAGAATGGACAATTGCAAACTGGCTTCACAACGTCGTGAAGCCTTCTAGGTGTATTGTCTACTGATGCCGGCAAACACGCCCACCACCAGCAAGCGCAGAAAATTCCACCCATGGCCTGAATTTTCCCATCGGCGATTTGGGGGCGGGGCCCACTCATCGATGGGAAAATGACGCGGGATGAAGTCGGGAGGACTTCATCCTGGTCCACTTAAATCTTTAGGAAAGGGGCAGACAGCAAAATCAGCTGTCCACCCACTGTCCTGTTAATGGCCAATTGAGGCCATTGACAGGGTAATTAAGATAATTAAAGACCCTGCCCGTCCAACCTTAAGGCTGGCGGGCAGGCCAAGAGCCCCAGTGAGTTTTTGATAATACGTGAAACCTCATCCATTGGCGGGATGAGATTTCATGTCCGTTTTTAAAATCTTTAATAAATTTTATGTGATATTTATTAGCATGTCCAATCTCACGTGACATTGTCACATGAGGGGGACGTGTTAATAATTTTTTTATTTTTCTATTTTTTAACTTTGTAACACTTTCACTGATTTCCCTGAGACAGCACTTAGCATGCGCGAAAGAGCACACTTTGACAGATGGGGAATCCCTCCCCCACCGCACAGGAAGCGCATAGCGCTTCCCATCGGGCAGGCTGCTGGGTGGGCCTTAATTGGCTTGCCCACTTAAAACGGCAGCGGGGCCCACTTCGGCAGCGGAGTTCGGCTGCCGGTGGGGCCCGCCTGCCAACCGAGGGCAAAATTCTGCCCCACTTTGGGGAAGAGCTCATTATCTGCCTCCTTCTGGAATATATATATATGCACTGTATAAGGTCCTCCTACCATAGTTAACTGAGTGGCTGGAAACTGTGTAAAGGCCCTAGTGCTGTATGTTTGACATAATATGAATATCATAAATATTAACCAAAATTGTAAACGTAGTGAATAACATACAATGCTGGAATAAATTGATTTGTTTTTCACTTAATGTAGTCAATTTTGAATGTACTTCTATAAATGTTATGATTTTACAAATTTTATAAATTTTATGTATGTATTTCTTCCATTATGAATTAATAGAATTCTCCATTATAAAATCATATCACTGCTTTGCATTTGTTTTAAAACAAAACAGATTAAAGCATCTCTTAAAACGGAAAGATAATGTATGTCTTATTACTTCAGGTCTGTTTGGGAAAGACATTTCCTCCTTTCAGGATTCAGTCAAAAACTGACACTGAGGTTGGTAGATTTCCAGATATGAGATGGCCCTTATTGTTGCTATTTCTGGCATCTTTACATCCCCAATGCTTACAAAATTCTAGCTCCCACTCATTGTAGCTTCCAGATAATTAAATTTTAAAATAAAACTATAAAAATTTGAACATGTATACATGAAATTTTTGAATTGATTTAGAGAACACTGGGGAGAATTATTTTCAATACTCATTCCTTGATAGCCTACCATGAAATTTCCATGCCTACACAAGAGACTTGGGGCAGAAATCAATACCCTCCTGGTGGTGGGTTTGCTACCAGGGAGTTGTGGTATGATCAGGCGGCAAGGTGCATGGTAGAGATCCTGCTGCCTTCCCGGCTCCTTCCAAATTAGTCCATGGTGGGAAGGCTCAAAGATGGCCTTCAGCCTGGAAGCCAATTGAGGCCTGCAGGTGGTCACTTAAGGGCGACTTAAAGGCCTGATCCTGCTGCCACTGATATTTAACCAGGGACAGGTGGGGGCCCCACCATGTGGACCTACCACCAGAAAAGTCCTGGCATGTAGGCCCAGGACCTAGCAGAGGAAGCCACTCTTTTGCCCAATAGAAGCAGCTGCTGTTGGGAATGGAAGGGCCTGGAGTAAGACACCCCCCACCCCACCACCACCTTTAAATTTACCCTCCTTACCAGAGCCTCTGTCTGGTCCTGGTGAACCCACTCCAGTCACCTGTTTCTTGGGGCTCCAGTGACGATTCCTGGTATAGGCACACTGTAGTACTAGCAATGACCATCTCTCCCTATGGCGCTGCTGATGCTGAAGAATTGTCAGTTTCTGATTGGCCAGCAGCTCTTTGAGGCATAACATCCACCCTTCAGCAAGATTTCTGGGAAGGGGTGAGGTGGACTTTGTCAGAAGCCATGAAGCCCGGCGGCAGAAGGGATTAAATCGCATCAAACCTCTCGGAAATGCTCGTGGTGGAGTTGCCACCAGTTTTCCAGCCAGTGGACAGGCCCCCACCCCACACCCTCCCAACCCCCTCCTCACCACCCATCCAAATTCTTCTCCATTAAATTCTTCTCCGATATCACACATTTAGAAACTGCTAATCAAACATCAAATATATATGAATGTGCACTTCAATACACATCAAATTCCATGCTTTGCTAGTGATTTGAAGCTGTCGGTTATTTTATAACTCATTATCTACTGTGTGCATTGCAATATTTGTTGGTTACAAAGTTGCAAAGTGATTAACACTGTCAGGTCTGCATGCAGGAACCAAGATAGACCCCATTAAGTTAACTAATGCATTTGCTGACTTGGCCCATGTCCTAAGTTAGTTCATCAGATTTCCAGTAAATTTCCAATCTGAAAAATTTGATATTCATGAGGATGTAGAACATAGTTTGAAGCAAAGCTTCTTCATTCAACAAGTTGTACCATCTTCAGAAAATGCTGTGCCATAACAGAGTCCAACTATTTTACAATGAAAATGTGTTGCAGTCATAAATTTCCTTCAAAAATCAAACCTATATAAATGTCAATGATAATTTTGAAAGAATGCTGAAATTTTAAAAAAAAGGTAAGGTTCAAAAGGAACAAACGTCAATGAAAATTGCTTGGAAGCTAATTATCAAATGCCATTCTTTCCACATAATATATACAATTGATTTTGTTGAGCAAGAGCACACAAGAAAATCTCCCAGAATGAATTGTTCTTACAGGGCTTATCAAATATAACTGAGGTTTCACACTATGCATCTTTCTATTCAGAATTATAAGTAAAAGTTATTTTTAGAAACTTTATTTAGCGTTTATTGCTGCAGTATCTCACAGTTGTTGCAATTTATTTGCATATATTTCTATGCATATATAAATACATCAGTTCAATAATATTTCTTCTTAATCTTGAAAGGCATTCAAAATTTCACACCAGAGGCCAGTTTTATGACCAAGTCAGTTCCTATGTTTTTCTGATCTCTATTACATGCCCCTGAACTTCGAGTTTATCAAGAGCAGGAACCAGTGATGAAAGCACTCACTGAAATGCACAGGCCAAGCCCTCTTTAATACAGTATTCATGAAATAATTTTTTAATGGATAGGTCTTCATTCTATGTTGCAGCAATTGAATTTTGTTACACCAGTGGAGTGCTACACATGTTGACAGAGAATCATTCATCTAAAAAACTGAAGGTGTGATTACAGCATTGAATCAGAGGTAGAGTGGAACTTCAGCCATCTTCACTTACTGACATGTAAGCTCAGTCAATTCAAATACAAACAAATGTACAGGCTGTGCAACGATAGCCTGCAGTGTCACTTGTGGGTTTGAGTTGGAAAATAGTGATTTTCTGGGGATTATTCCCCAAATGAATCATGAATGTTTAGAAGAGTGGACACTGGTAAATATCTGGAAGAAGGGGCCTTATGGAGGGGGATATAATAGAGCTGGGAGAATTGAGGAAGGCGCTGGGGAACTGAGGAAGGCAATGAGGTAAGAAAGCTAGTAAAGTGGGAGAAGGCCATTCAAAAATATCTGCAGAAGTTTGAGAGGCCTGGTCTGCCAGCAAGGTAAAGCAGCACTGGTGGAAGCAGATAACTTGGGTGATAAGGAAGGCAGTCAAATACAAGAAATACATGGTAAACCTCCAGTGGAGAACTGAGCAGGAGATAGTTTGTTTAAGATCAGGGCTGGAGACTCATTAAAAATGTGGTCCACAATTAGTGCCATATCCTTGATTCTCTGTAGTGCAGAAGGAAGTTTAATGATCACAACAGAGCAGCTAAGGTAAAGTATTTACTGGCCTTTCCTAAAAAATTGTTGCAGTGTTTATACATGTATGATACTCATTATTTATTACCATCACAGTGGCAACAGAGTCAAACATAAATCTGACAATGGGGAGCAGATGCCTTGCAGAAGTCAGGTCTTGGCTCCAGCGCCTGTGAACTCAGAGCTCTGAGATATAGCACTAAAAAGATGCTGCACAAGTAAAACACTCTCATGGAGCGCTAAGGACTACCTCACAACACTTGAGATGGATGGCAAGGCTCAAAGTTAAGTCCAATGCCAATCATAGTGTCAATATCAAAGAAGGAATTGGCACAAGGCTGTACTATCTGGAGTAGATGGTATTACCAGGAACATTTGGCATGCTACTCTCCTGACAGACAGGCTTCCAGACCAGTTAGGACATCAAAAGAATGTTTTGATCAATTATCCTTAAGTCATAGAGAAAATGATGGAAGGAAGCCTCTAAGAGATCTTGGTTGACATTTCTCAGGTTCTTTAGGATCTAACTGATATTGTTAGTTCTTCATTCTCTCCAGTACCCAGCAAAGCCAAACTTTCTTGAAGGTAGGTACTTGATATGATCTTTCCAGATAGGTGTCTTTGATGCCTTCCCATGTGGACATCAGAATACAAGACTAAGTTGTCTGTCACCTGCAGTGATGAAGCAATTTAGTGAGGTGCCTTTCCAGATCTCAGAAGCCCCGAGTGACAGTCACATCAGTTGGTAGAAGATTGTGATACCTGATACCACAGTGCAGCAAAGCACCACCAACATTCCTGACAAATATCACAACAGCCCATAATAGCTTTAATAGCAGCACATAGGCACCAGAAGTAGACATGGTAGAAGCGCACCAACTATATATATATATGTGTGTGTGTGCACAATAAAACCACATTTGATATAAAGCCCAGCATTGTGAAATAAACCTGTTCTTTGTGCCTTTGGGGCTGTCTGGAGATCAGATATCAATGAAGCACAGTTCTTTCTTTGTCTCCTTACTGTACAGCTGCCTCCTTAAGCAGCCTTCTTCTGAAACATCATTGAAGGAGTGGTATGATCTAGAAAGATTAATTAGACTACTTTACCAATGCAGGACACAGATAATATGTTTCTGTGTCCTGACATCTACATGAGTCGGCACCCAGGCCTGGCTAGAAAGGAGATCTCCTAATTGGCCATGCTATCCTTCTGGGTACCCTTGTCTTGAAGGTCTTCGTAATTTCCTCTTCTTCTCACTTATATTTTACCTATATATGGGAATGCCTTACATAAACTCCATTATAGCAACATCAGAGTCAAAATCGATCTCTAACTGAAACTGCTCAAAGGCAGGTTACAGAATTCCTTCTCAGGAGTATGGATGAGTTTTTTTTCTAACCACTCCATTCAAAGCTGATGATTCAGACCAATATTGCAGACATTCAAAGCCTGTGAACTCAAACCATTTCCTAATTCAGCAATCAAAACAGGTTCTATAAGCTTTACTTAAATCCTGCGCAAGTGTGCCATAAAAGCTGAACTGCTAGGATGGGGGCAGTGCCCTCTCATTACACCATTATTTATGCTGTGTATACCACTTCTACCAGAACTTGTCAAATATTTTCAAATGGGTATAACCCTGATGCACCTGACTTATACCCCAAATTCCAGTACCCAAATCCAGAGCCACACTATTTTTGCACCAAGCAATGTTGGATTGCCAGATCCATTATGTTGACCACCTCAAACCAATCTGTCAGCAGGTGAAAAGTAATAATAATAAATACCTGTAGAATGTGGTGGCGGGCCACAAAGCAACACCACTCCTTGTCCCTCTCGGACGGACACATTATTTCTTGATTTCCCTTTGAAGTTTTCAAGATCTGCACAAAAATGAAAGAGAATGCCATATATAAAATCAAGTTACTGTGAAATTAACTTTGTTATTTTTATTGAAAAACTTACTAAAAATGATTTAAAGAACATTTGAAAAACACACCATGTGTCTGTGATATATTATAAGTTTTGCATTTTCATGCACAGCGTCTGTGAGTTATCCTCTTGCTCACCAACACCACAGGAGATATGGTACTCTGTTCTAAATAATGCATCAGTGCATAAACTGTGGATACAAATGTTACATCCATACTATGTTATGTGTTAAGCCCTTTAAAAATGCATGAACACTCACTAAGTTAAATCAGGCATCCCAAAAGACCAGTGCATGAATGCTGTGGTACTAATAAATACATATGCAGGAAAGTTTCAATGATACCCCTCGTTGTCTGGAGTTAGCTCATCTCACTGATGGTGGGATGTCACAATAGTCCTCAGAGTTATTTGGTAGGGAACCCGAAAAAACATCCAGAATTCCCATATCTCATTGCTATCTATTGATGCCTTCTGTAGGTATGAGAAGGGCAAAAGCAAGGTCTGGCAAAATATTTGGAGTCATACATAGCAAACAAGAAGATGGTTGTGGTTGCTGGAGGTCAATCATCCCAGTCCCAGGATATCACTGCAGGAGTTCCTCAGGGTAATGTCCAAGGCCCAACCATCTTTAGCAGCTTCAGCAATGACTTTCCCTTCATCATGAGGTCAGAAATAGGAATGTTTGCTGATGATTGCACAATGTTCAGCACTATTCGTGACACCTCAGATACTGAGGCCGTCCATGTCCTTATGCAGCAAGATCTGGTCAACATTCAGGCTTGGGCTGATAACATTTAAGCCGTGTAAGTGCCAGGCAATGACCATCTCCATCAAGAGAGAATCCACATCTCCCCTTGAGACTCAATGTCATTACCATCACTGAATCCCCCAATATCAACATGTTGGGGGTTACCATTGACCAAAAACTAAACTGGACCAGCCATATAAATACTGTGGCTACAAGAGCAAGTCAAAGGCTGGGAAGAGAAGTGTGAAAGGAGCTGGGAGTTGAAAAGGAGTGCGAGAGGGGCTGGGATTTGAAAAGGAGTGCAAGAGGAACCAGGAGTTGAAAAGGAGCATGAGAGGAGTCAGGAGTTGAAAAGGAGCACAAGAGGAGCCAGGAGTTGAGGAGAATTGCGAGAGGAGTCGGGAGTTGAAAAGGAGCACGAGAGGAGCCGGGAGTTGAGAAGCGCGAGAGGAGCTGGCAGTTGAAAAGGAGGGCGAGAGGAGACGGGAGTTGAAGAGGAGGGTGAGGGGAGTTGGGAGTTGAAGAGGGGGGCGAGAGGAGCTGGGAGTTGAAAAGGAGAGCGAGAGGAGCTGGGAGTTGAAGAGGAAGTCGAGAGGAGTTGGGAGTTGAAGAGGAGGTTGAGAGGAGTTGGGAGTTGAAGAGGAGCATGACAGGAGTTGGGAGTTGAAAAGGAGGGTGAGAGGAGCTGGGAGTTGAAGAGGAGGGCGAGAGGAATTGGGAGTTGAAGAGGAATGCGGGAGGAGTCGGGTGTTGAAGAGGAGCGCGAGAGGAGTTGGGAGATGAAGAGGAGCATGAGAGGAGTTGGGAGTTGAAGAGGAGCGCGAGAGAAGTTGGGAGTTGAAGAGGAGCGCGAGAAGAGTTGGGAGTGAAGAGGAGGGCGAGAGGAGTTGGGAGTTGAAGAGGAGGGCGAGAGGAGTTGGGAGTTGAAGAGGAGGGCGAGAGGAGTTGGGAGCTGAAAAAGAGTGCGAGAGGAGTTGGAAGTTGAAAAGGAGGTTGAGAGGAGTTGGGAGTTGAAGAGGAGCGTGAGAGGAGTTGGGAGTTGAAGAGGAGGGCGAGAGGAGTTGGGAGTTGAAGAGGAGCGTGAGAGGAGTTGGGAGTTGAAGAGGAGGGCGAGAGGAGTTGGGAGTTGAAGAGGAGGACAAGAGGAGTTGGGAGTTGAAGAAGAGGGCGAGAGGAGTTGGGAGTTGAAGAGGAGGGCGAGAAGAGTTGGGAGTTGAAGAGGAGCGCGAGAGCAGCCGGGAGTTGAAAAGGAATTAGGAGAGCAGAGGTGACTGAGGGAGTTCAGTGAGGAGGGAACGAGGTGATCCTTTGAGTACTGTGAGTATAGTCGGGTAAGTATTTACTACTTTTATCACTCATAGCTTTTAAGGTATTATTTTGTGGTTCATTTTTTGTAAGGGCTATATTCTGTAACAATGAGGAGCAGAGAAGAAGGGTTCTAGAGTAATTGATATTATTTGATATTACGTATCTTCCAAATTGTTTATTTTATAGCGGTAAGTCACAGCAGGAGAGCTCAAAGCTGTGGTGTGCTCCTCCTGCTCTATGTGTGAAGTCGGTAATATTTCTAGTGCCTGGGGCACATGTATATGGGAAACTATTCCAGCTGCAGCTCATGGAAACCCGGTTTCGGAGCTGGAGCGGCAGCTGGGGACACTGTCGAGTATCCACAAGGCGGAGAGTATCGTGGATAGCACATAGAGAGAGGTGGTCACACCGCAGGCTAAGAGTCCACAGGCAGGACGGGAATGGGTTACAACCAGACAGAGCAAGAGGACTTGGCAGGCAGTGCAGGAATCTCCTGTGGCTATTCCCCTGCAAAACAGATATACCGCTTTGGATACTGTTGAGGGGAATGGCCTCTCAGGCAAAAGCAGCAACAGCCAAATTTGTTGCCCCACAGTTGGCTCTGCTGCACAGGAGAGGAATAAAAAGTGTGGGAATGCAATAGTTATACGGGATTCAATTGTAAGGGGAATAGATAGGCGTTCCTGTGGCCGCAAACGAGACTCCAGGATGATATGTTGCCCTAGGGTCAAGGATGTCTCAGAGCGGTGACAGGACATTCTGAAGGGAGAGGGTGAACAGCCAGTAGTCGTGATGCATATTGGTACAAATGACAAATAGATAAGAAAAGGGATGAAGTCCCAAAGCAGAATATAGGGAGTTAGGAAATAATTTGAAAAGTAGGACCTCAAAGGTAGTGATCTCAGGGTTACTACCAGTGCCACATGCTAGTCAGAGTAGAAAAAGCAGGATATATTGGATGAATACATGGCATAGAGATGGTGTGAGAGGTAAGGTTTCAGATTCCTGGGACATTGGGAACCGGTTCTGGGGGAGGTGGGACCAGTACAAATTGGACAGGTTATAACTGGGCAGGAATGGGGCGAATATTTGCAAGAGTGGTTGGGGAGGGTTTAAAATAAAATGGCAGGGGGATGGGAACTTATGCAAGGAATCAGAGGAAAGAAAATCAAGGACAAGAACAAAAGACAGAAAGAGGAATAAGAAAAGTGATAGGCAGAGAAATCAATGGCAAGAATCAAACAGGGCCTCAGTGAAAAATAGTGGGAACGGGACAAGTAATGTTAAAAAGACAAGCCTTAAGGCTTTGTGCCTTAACACAAGGAGCATTCACAATAAAGTGGATAAATTAACCATGCAAATAGATGTAAACAGGTATGAAAAAGTCGGGATTACGGAGACATGGCTGCAGGGTGATCAGGGATGGGAACTGAACATCCAGGGGTATTCAGTATTTAGGAAGGACAGACAAAAAGGAAAAGGCGGTGGAGTTGCATTGCTGGTTAAAGAGGAAATTGACACAACAGTGAAGGAAGATATTAGCTCCAACGATGTGGAGTGTGTATAGGTAGAGTTGAGAAACACTAAGGAGCAAAAGACATTAGTGGGGGTTGTATATAGACCCTCAAACTGTAGTAGTGATGTTGTGAATGGCATTAAACAGGAAATTAGAGATGCATGCAATAAAGGAACATCTGTAATTTTGGGTGACTTTAATCTGCAAATAGATGGGCAAATCAAATTATTAACAATACCAAAGAGGAGGAATTCCTGGAGTGTGTACGGGTTGGTTTTCTGGACCAATATGTTGAGGAACCAACTAGAGAACAGGTCATCCTAGACTGAGTATTGTGTAATGAGAAAGGAATAATCATAAATCCAGTTGTGCGAGGCCCTTGGGGATGAGCGAACATAAAATGACAGAATTCTTCATCAAGATGGAGAGTTACGTAGTTGATTCTGAGACTAGGGTCCTGAATCTTAATAAAGGAAACTACGATGGTATGAGGTGTGAGTTGGCTAAGATGGTTTGGGAAACATTATTTAAAGGGATGATGGTGGATAGGCAATGGCAAACATTCAAAGAGCGCATGGGCGAACTGCAACAATTGTTTATTTCTGCCTGGCGCAAAAGTAAAACAAGCAAGGTGGCCAAACCATGGCTTACAAGGGAAATTAGAGATAGCATTAGATCCAAGGAAGAGGAGTACAAATTGGCCAGGAAAAACAACAGACCTGAGGATTGGGAGCAGTTTAGAATTCAGCAAAGGAGGACCAAGGGGTTGATTAAGAAGGGGAAAATATAGTATGAGAGTAAGCTTGTGGGGAACATAAAAACTGACTATAAAAGTTTCTAAATGTACGTGAAGAGAAAAAGATTGGTGAAGAGAAACGTAGGTCCCTTACAGTCAGAAACAGGGGAAATTATAGTGGGGAAACAAAGAAATGACTGACCAGCAAAACACATGCTTTGATTCTGTCTTCACAAAGGAGGACACAAATAATATACCAGAAATGTTGGGGAACACAGGGTTTAGTAAGAGGGAGAAACTGAAAGAAATCAGTATTAGTAAGGAAATGGTGTAGGGGAAATTGATGGGATTGAAGGCTGATAAAGGCTTTCTACATCACAGAGTACTTAAGGAAGTGGCCCTAGAAATAATGGATGCATTGGTGGTCATCTTCCGAGGTTCAATAGACTCTGGAGCAGTTCCTACAGATTGGAAGGTAGCTAATGTAACCTCACTATTTAAATAGGGAGGTAGAGAGAAAACAGGGAATTATAGACCAGTCAGCCTGACATCGGTAGGGGGGAAAATTCTAGGATTATATTTGTTGGAGTTCAGAAAAATGAGGGGGGATCTCATAGAAACCTATAAAATTTTTACAGGACTAGACAGGGTGATGCAGGAAGGGTGTTTCCGATGGTGGGGGAGTTCTGAACCAGAGGTCACAGTCTGAGGATATAAGGTAGGCCATTTAGGACTGAGATGAAGAGAAATTTATTCACCCAGAGAGTGGTGAGCCTGTGGAATTTGCTAACACACAAAATAGTTGAGGCCAAAACATTGCATGTTTTCAAGGAGTTAGATATAGCTCTTGGGGTGAAAGGGATCAAAGGATATGACTCCCCAAAGCCTGTTCACCATCTACAAGGCACAAGTCAGGAGTGTGATGAAATCCTGTCCACTTGCCTGGATGAATCTCTAACAATACTCAAGAAGTTTGACACCATCCAGGACAAAAGTAGTCCACTTGATTAGCACCCCATCCACCGCCTTCAACATTCGCTCCCTCCATCAGCGACGCACAGTGGCAACAGAGTGTTCCATCTACAAGATGCACTGCAGCAACTCACCAAGGTTTCTTTGCCAGCACCTTCTAAACTCACAACCTCTACCACCTAGAAGGACAAGGGCAACAGATGTATGGGAACACCACAAGCAAGTTCCCCTCCAAGCCGCACACCATCCTGACTTGGAAATATATCACCGTTCCTTCACTGTCATTGGGTCTCCCTGGAACTCCCTTCCTAACATCACTGTGGGTGCACCTACACCACATGGACTGCAGCGGTTCGAGAAGGCAGCTCACCATCACCTTCTCAAGGGCAATTAGAGATGAGGAATAAATGCTGGCCCAGCCAGGGACACCCACATCATTTGAAAGAATTTTTTGAAAGCCTTGATTCTTCAGTGATGTGAAGGTACAGTTTTACTGATTCAGCTCTTCCCTGAATTTGTGTTATCACCAAGAAACTCTTCCATTACTGAGTCATACCTATATGTGACATTATCTTAAAATATTTTCCTTCCCCTCCACTCCCGCAGACATCGATTGCTGTCAAAATATAGCTTTACTGCAACAATCTACTTCCCTTACTTGATCTAAGCAACCAGGTTTCATGTATGATCCTCCACAGCCACTGATGTACCATTTCCTACATCTCAGTAATGCAGTACAACAGCTAATTCAAATAAATCGTTGGGTGTTTGAATATAAGTAAAAAGCAGTTTATTCATCTATAAGTTGCTGGCAAGCCCTGGAAAACGATACTGTCTGTGCCTGTTCAGCTCAGGTACATGATAAATAGAAAAACAAATAGACAAGTGAACAGATAAATAGATAAGTGGATAGATACATGGAACTTTTATTTATATAAGCTGAAGATCATATAAATCTTTAGAATTAACAATTACTAAAATTATGGTAACAAAGTTACTCAAATTGGAAGGACAATTGTTCAGTCATGCCCACTCATCAAATTTTCTTCAAACTAAACTGCATCTGCTTAATTTAAATAAACAATATCTTTTTTTTAAACAAACATGATGGAGCCATTTTTCACAACAATGTTCTAATCAGTTAATCTAAATGAAACAAATTCTTTTTAAGTTAATGTTTTGACCATGATTATAGTATTGGAACATGTTGAAGAATTTGTACAACAAGCTTATTAAAGTATATATGAATTCTCTAAGGTTTAACCAGATTGTTCATAACCTCAGCAGGGAGTAATGGTCAATGGATATTTTTGGGCTGGAGGAAGGTTTGTAGTGGAGTTCCCCAGGGGTCTGTATTGGGACCCTTGCTTTTCCTGATATGTATGAATGATCTCGATCTTGGTATGCAGGGGACAATTTCAAGGTTTGCAGATGATATGAAGCTTGGGAGTGTTGAGAGCTGCGAGGAAGGCGGTGTGGAACTTCAAGATGACATAGGCAAGTTGGTGGAATGGGCAGATAGGTGGCAGATGAAGTCCAATGCGGAGAAGTGTGAGGTGTGCAATTTGATAGGAAGAACATGGACAGACAATATAAAATAATGGGTGAAATTTTGCAGCGGGTGCAGAATCAGAAAGACTTGGGTGTATATGTGCATTGATCATTGAAGATGGCAGGACAGGTGGAGAGGGCAGTTAATAAAGCATATAGTATCCTGGGCTTTATTCATAGGGGTATAGGGTACAAGAGCAGGGAGGTTATGCTGAATTTATGTAAGACCTCAGCTGGGATATTGTGTACAGTTCTGGGCATCACACTATATGAAGGATGTGAACACATTGGAGAGAGTGCAGAAGAGGTTTACAAGAATGGTTCTAGGGATGAGAAACTTCAGCTCTGAGTGTAGATTGGAGAGGCTGGGACTGTTCTCCTTGGAGAGAAGAAGGCTGTGAGGAGATTTGATAGAGATTTCAAAATCATGAGGGGGCTGGACAGAGCAGATAGGGAGAAGCTGTTCCCACTCATAAAAGCATCAAAAATAAGAGGACAAAGGCATAAAATGATTTGCAAAAGAAGTAAATGTGACAGGAGAAAAATCTTTTTCACACAATGAGTGGTTCAGGTCTGGAAGGCACTGCCTGGAAGTGTGGTGGAGGCAGGTTCAACTGAGGCATTGAAGAGAACAGTAGATGATTATTTGAACAGAAGCAATGTACAAGGGTACAGGGAAAAGGCAGGGCAATGGCAGTAGGGTCATAATGCTCATTTGGAAAGCCAGTGCAGACATGATGGGCTGAACGGCCTCCTTCTGTGCTGTTTAAATTCTGTGATTCTGTGGTCCTGTGGTACCATGAGCTGAGCTACCTCTCAATCACAAAGCTTGCTTAATTTCATCTTTAACAGCGATATTAAATCTATGCCCCTGCCCAAGCCCATCTGCTGCTGAAAATCTCACCAATGCCTTTGCCACCTCCCAACTCAATTATTTCAAAACCCACCTGGCTGGCTTCTTATTTTTCACTCTTGAACAATATAAGCTCATCTCAACTTTTTTCTATCTGTTTCCCATCTTATGTTAAGGCCTACGTACCTAACACCCCCGTGACTGTTAACCTGTATTGGCTCCAAGTCACTCGAGACCTCAATTCTCAGCCTTGTGGCTAAATTTCATCATACTTTAACTCTTTCCATTTTTGTAATGTTATCCAGCCCTACAAGACCCCCATATCTGCACACTCCATTTCACCAACTCTGGCCCCTCGTGCATTGCTCCTCCCCTGCTGGTGGCAGCCATGCCATGAGTCATTGAGATCCCATTCTCTAGTATCCTCTTCCAAGGCCTCTCCACCTCTAAATGCTCCAAAAAACCCACCGTTTTTACTCTAGGCTTTGAACTCCCCTCCATTTCTCTCATTTACTGGCTAAGTATACATTTTTGTCTGTTTTCACATCTGTGAAGTGACTTGGAACAATTTTATACAAAACACAAGTTGTTGCTGCTGTTGAATTCTACTAAATGATTCACCACAAGGATCTTTCAATGTCAAATTTAGAAATACGATAATAACATTAAATCCTTATTGTGTAGTTCAACTGAATAAAACTGATGGAAAGATGAACAGTAACATTTTGATTATTGCACTGAAGTGCGCATGACCTTGATCACAATCAGGTGATTTTGCAAGATGAATATTAATCTATAACATGACTGCACATAAGCACTTCAATTCATTAAAATTCTAGAAAATGGCATCTCAGCTTTTCAGAGTAGTGTTAATATCCATGCTCATTAACATAGATATAAAATTTTATGATGCTGTGTAGACATATGCTGATCCTATAAATCTCACTGGAGAACTCCAATAGCACATCCAAAGAAAAAGATTTTCTAATGTATTAATTATTTGAATATACCCAACATTGTCTATCAAAACCTACAGCAATTCTCTAGATATGCTGGCAGCTGTTTACACTGCTGATTTTAAAGAAATTTTTAAATAATTCACAGCTAGGCTTTTTGATTGACTTATTGTTGAGATATTTTAATTCATGTCAATATGTGAATGTAATTAAAATAGCAACATTTTTGAAATTTTCTATTTAGTTTTTCTTATTTTACTCATGCTGTCTGTGTGACAACTTCGGCTGTATGCTGTATCATGTCACACAATACTTCTCCAGCATATGTACTGGAAGTTACAATGGAACATATCAGATGCTTCCAAAGCAAAATACATTGTCTTGATATAGGGATTTCGTAAAATAATGAGTTAGCAATGAGGCTCAAAGGAGGGTGGGCTTTTTTTTTTATCAGGTCAAGTAAAAGGTCAAATTAAAGGAATCTCCAAATTAGGATTAATAACATGAAGCACTGGAAATAAAACAATAGAAATGTTTCCAGTGGCTAAATGTGAACACTATTTTTATCCTGTGAGTGAAATGGATCATATCACAGGATAAAATGAGTGAGGTATGATCTACCTCATGATAAATGTTGAATTTAATTGTCGATTGTTGTAAAAACCCATCTGGTTCACTAATGTCCTTTAGGGAAGGAAATCTGTCGTCCTTACCTGGTCTGGCCAATATGTGACTCCAGACCCACAGCAATGTGGCTAACTCTGAAATGGCCTAGCAAGCCACTCAGTTGTATCAAACTGCCACAAAGTCACAAAAAAGTACCAGACAGACCACCCAGCATCGACTGAGGCACCAGAAATGACAATGACAATCTCAGCCCTGCCGACCCTGCAAATTCCCCCTTACTAACATCTGGGGGCTAGTGCCAAATTTGGGAGAGCTGTCTCATAGGCTTATCAAGCAACAGCCTGACATAGTCATCCTCACGGTATCATACCTTACAATGTCCCACTGGCAGGACAGACCCAGCAGAGGTGGTGGCACAGTGGTATACAGTCGGGGGGAAGATGCCCTAGGAGTCCTCAACATTGACTCTGGACCCCATGAAGTCTCATGGCATCAGATCAAACATGAGCAAGGAAACATCCTGCTGATTACCACTAACCACCTTCCCTCAGCTGATGAATCAGTGCTCCTCCATGTTGAACACCACTTGGAGGAAGCACTGAGGGTGGCAAGGGCATAGAATGCACTCCAGGTGGGGGGCTTCAATGTTCATCACCAAAAGTGGCTTGGTAGCACCACTACTGACCAAGCTGGCCGAGTCTTAAAGGACATAGCTGCTAGACTGGATCTGCAGCAGGTGGTGAAGGAAACAACAAGAGGGAAAAACATACTCGACCTCATCCTCACCAACCTGTCTGCCACAGGTGCATCTGTCCATGACAGCATCGATAGGAGTGACCACCACACAGTCATTGTGGAGACGAAGTCCTGCCTTCACATTGAGGATACCCTCCGTTGTGTTGTGTGGCACTACCACCATGCTAAATGGGATAGATTTCGATCATATCTAGCAACTCAAGAATGGGCATCCATGAGGCACTGTGGGCCATCAGCAGCAGCACAATTATACTCAAACACAATCTGTAGCCTCCTGGCCCAGCATACCCCCCACTCTACCATTACCATCAAGCAAGGGGATCATCCCTGATTCAATGAAGAGTGCAGGAGGACATGCCAGGAGCAGCAACAGGCATACCCAAAAATGAGGCGTTAACCTGGTGAAGCTATAACACAAGGCTACTTTCATGCCAAACAGCATAAGTAGCAAGTGATAGACAGAGCTAAGTGATCCCATAACCAATGGATCAGATCTAAGCTCTGTAGTCCTGCCACATTCAGTCGTGAATGATGGTGGACAATTAAACAACTCACTGGCACAGAAGGCTCCACAAATATCCCCATCCTCAATGACTGGGGAGCCCAGCACATCAGTGCAAAAGATAAAGCTGAAGCATTTGCTCCAATCTTCAGGCAGAAGTGCTGAGTGGATGATCCATTTTGCCCTCCTCCGGAGGTGTCCAGTGTCACAGATGCCAGTCTTCAGCCAATTTGATTCACTCCATGTGATATCAAGAAGCAGCTAAAAGCACTGGATAGTGCAAAGACTATGGGCCCTGACAATATTCCAGCAATAGTACTGAACACTTATGCTCCAGAACTTGCCGTGCCCCTAGCCGAGCTGTTTCAGTACAGCTACAACACTGGCATCTACCTGGCTATGTAGAAAATTTCCCAGGTATGTCCTGTACACGAAAAGCAGGACAAATCCTACAAGGACAAGTCTACTCTTGATCATCAGTAAAGTAATGGAAGGGGTCATCAACAGTGCTATCAAGGGGCACTTGCTTAGCAATAACCTTCTCACTGACGTCCAGTTTGGGTTCCGCCAGGGCCACTCAGCTCCTGACCTCATTGCAGCCTTGGTTCAAACATGGACAAAAGAGCTGAAATCCCGAGATGAAGTGAGAGTGACTGCCCTTAACATCAAGGCCGCCAAGTATGGCATCAAGGAACCCTAGCAAAACTGGAGTCAATGGGAATCGGGGGAAAACTCTCCACTGGTTGGAGTCATATCTAGCACAAAGGAAAGTGCTTGTGGTTGTTAGAGGTCAGTCATCTCAGTTCCAGGACATCGCTGCAGGAGTTCCTCGGGATGGTGCCCTAGGCCCAACGATCTTCAGCTGCTTCATCAATGAACTTCCTTCCATCACATGGCCGGAAGTGGAGATGTTCACTGATGATTGCATAAAGTTCAGCACCATCCGTGACTCCTCAGACACTGAAGCTTTCATGTCCAAATACAGCAACACTTGGGCAATATTCAGGCTTGGGCTGACAAGTGGCAAGTAACATTTACACCACACAAATGTCAGGCAATGACCATCTCCAACAAGAGAGAATCCAACCATCGCCTCTTGCTATTCAATGGCATTCCCATCACTGAATCCCCCACTATCAACATCCTGGGGGTTACCATTGACCAGAAGCTGAACTGGACTAGCCATATAAATACTGTGGTTACAAGAACAGGTCAGAGGCTTGGAATCGTGTGACAACTAACTCACCTCCTGAGTTCCCCAAAGACTGTCCACCATCTAAAAGGCACAAGTCAGGTGTTTAATGGAATGTTCCCCACTTGCCTGGATGAGTGCAGCTCCAACAACACTCAAGAAGCTTGATACCATCCAGGGCAAAGCAGCCCGCTTGATTGTCACCACATCCATAAACATTCACTCTCTCCACCACCGTAGCAGCAGTGTGTACCATCTACAAAATGCACTGCAGGAATTCACCAAGGCTCCTTCAACAGCACCTTCCAAATCCATGACCACTACCAACTAGAAGGACAAGGGCAGCAGATAGGTAGGATCATCACCACCTGCAAGTTCCCCTCCAAGCCACGTACCATCCTGACTTGGAAATATAGCGCTGTTCATTCACAGTTGCTGGGTCAAAATCCTGGAACTCCTTTCCTAACTACACTGTGGGTGTGCCTACGCCACATGGACTGCAGCAGTTCAAGAGGGCAGCTCACCACCACCATCTCAAGAGCAACTGGGAATGGGCAATAAATGCTGGCTTAGCCAGCACCACTGACATCCCGTGAATGAGTAAAGAAAAATACAGCTTAACAATAGCTTATATTTAGATGGTGTGTTAAATATAACTTGTCAAGATGTTTCACAGCAGCATTATCAAGCAGACAACCAGCTAGAGAAGATGATATTAGGCCAGTGATCCAAAATTTGGCTGAATAGATAGATTTTATGGAGCATTTTAAAAAGCAAAAGAGAAGTACAGAGGCAGAGGGGATTAGGGAGGGAATTCCACAACAAGTCACACTGGCAGATGAAGGCACATCTGACAATTGAGGGACGATTCAGATCAGGAATGCTCAGCAGCCCAGAATTGGAGGGGTGCAGTTATCTCAAAGGGTTGTAGAGATTGATGAGGTAGAGAGGGAGTGGAATAGAGGGGTTTGTAAAAAAAGATAGGAATTTGAAAATTGAGGCATCAAATCAGGAGCCAGTGTAGCTCAACAAGCTCATAGATGATGGGTGAACTGAGCTTGGTGTGAGTCAGAATGCTGGGGGTAGACTTTTGGATGAGCTTAAGTTTATAGAGCGTGGAAGATGGGAGACAAGTCAGGAGGGCATTGGAATAGACAGGTCTAGAGGTAACAAAGGCATGGAGGAAGGTTTCAGCAGAGATGTGGCGTCAGGTGACCTTAAGGAGGTAGAAATTGTCGGTTTTGGGATGGAGTGGACATGTGGTCAAAATCTCATCTAGAAGTCAAATAGGATGCTGCAGTTGTGACCAGTTTTGTTTAGCTTCAGACAACTGCCAGGGGGAAGGATTTAGTCAATGGCTAAGGAACAAAGTTTGTGGACCAAAAATAATGGGAAAAATATTTCCCTCATTTGGGGGGTGATGTGCGGGACCAGGCTCATGCAGGCATGCCTCCAATCGGCACCCCCAATCGGGGGTGCACCATCATTTTAAGTGCTGCCTCAGGGAGATCGGCTCGGAAATGATAAAAAAATTTCTCTGACATGTCACCGAATGTGACACTGTCACATGAGTTGGGACATGTCCATAACTTTTATTGGAAGATTTGATAAAAATTTAAATACCCTCATGAAACCTCATCCCGCCTGTGGATAAGGTTTCATGCTTTTTCCAAAGCCTGCCAAGGCTCCCAGCCTGCCAGCCAACCTTAAGATTGGACGGGCAAGTCCATTAATTACCTTAATTAGTTTTTCAATGGCCTCAATAGGCCGTTGACAGGTCAGCAGGCGCACAACTGACTCGGCTGCACCCTTGCCGAACTGAAAATGGAAATGCCGCGGGGTAACATCAGGAATTCCACCCGGTGTCATTCTGTGTCATTTTATGCTCCGCCCCCGCTCGCCGACTGGAAGATCCTGACCAATGGCTTTGGTGTTCCCAATATTTAGTTAGAGGAAATTTCAGCTCATCCAGTCCCTGATGTCAGGCAAGCAATTTAAAGATGCTGGAGGGTTGAGAGAGGTTGTAGAACTGGGTGTCAGTAGTGCACGAATGGAACCTGACATGTAGAACTGACAAATACATAAAACTACAAACTAGTTAAAAATGACACAGAAATTTTAGGGACACAGATGAAGCCTATGTCTCAAATAGACACCCCTTTATGACTCTTCTGAAACCCATTTATCCATCCCTTTTGCTACATCCATCAAATCACTCCCCTTGGTTATCTTTCCAAGATATTCACACTGCCTTCTTCAAAAGCCTTTGCTCATAATTTATTGCACAACTCTTCCCTTTCTGACTGGGATGAAAATAGCATTCTGCAGGTACCCTTTAGTCTAGTTAATCTCTTATAGCGTATTTTTATTTCTTGAAAAAATATTTATATCTATAAGGTGCCAGTAACTACCGGTATTAGTCTTAGTCCTGTTTTTGTAGTAAATCCAGCAGACCTGAATTTCAGTATTGGCTCCTGTCTCACTGCTACCCAATACTCTGCTCACCAACATTAAAACTTTTTTTTTTACACAATTCTAAGGCTGTCAAGTAAACTATCTAGAACCTTCTTAAATATACCCCTTTATCAAAAATTAGAATATGCTACAACTGACAATACCTAAAACATATTTTTCAAATGCATTATTTTTTCTTGTGGACTAGTGGAGTATGGGATATGGCTCCTGCCGAGTTCCGGTATGTTATCAACTTTCAAATGATACTTATAAAGTTTTGGACACAGTCTATTAAAACGGTCACTGAAAATCATGTGACCATTGGCATTCTGAGCCAGACAGTCCTGAATCTCAAGTAAATACCTAATTAAATCTGGACAGTCACAACCATCTGGGAAATTCACACATACCTTTGTTTAAGGATGGACCATCAACAAAGAACTATGCAGCATTCCAGCTGACTCATCTTTCTGTTTCACCATGGACAAATAAAACATCAAAACTCAATGTGCATTAGACAAATGTAAAACAGGTCCCATCGAATTTTCACTGTATTATGATGGCCCCTTATCCAAATTAGACAGGATGAATTTCAGAGTGTCAAAAGGAAACACATGACATGTAATCAACAGACCACCTTACTTTGGACAAAGGATTTTTAACTTGGACAAGTCACATAATGAGCACAGCTATGTTTTAGATCTGTTTTTAGAAACAACAAATGATGCTTGCAAAGAGCAAGTTCTACCTGAGCCCATCAGAAAAGCTATCAAACTAGCTGCAAGTTTTCTATGCAGCCAGGGTAATAAACAACAATACCTCAAAAATGGGAGAAGGACTCTCCCCAACCTGTTCTAACTTCAAGTTCACCTGAGAAAGAACCTCTTGGAAATTCAACTACAGGAAGCCTTGCAGCTTACTGAGAATCCAAGATAGATAGGTTCTTGATTGGTAAGGGGATCAAAGGTTACGGTGAGAAGGTGGGAGAATGGGGTTGAGAAACTTATCAGACATGATTGAATGGCGGAGCAGACTCAATGGGCCTAATTTCTGCTTCTATGTCTTATGGTCTAATCCCCTGCTTATAAGGCCTTCACTTACAATAAAAGCATCAACTCACCAAACAAACCACAGATCTGCCACAAAAGAGAGACTGAGATAACTATACTTTGTAATTGTTTTTTTCTTCACTTGTACCCACTCCTTATGGAGTAATAGTGTGTAAGAGTCGAGTGAGAGAGATGTGTTTTAAATCTCTGAGCAAGTGTGGGATAATTAATAACCTTCTTTAGAAAGAAAGTTTGCTACTGGAATTATTTAAATTGAGACCATCATCCTGGGGGTAAGAAACACTCACACCTCACATACAAAGCACGTTGATAATGGACAGTAAGAAAATACTTAAATTTTGTCCGTGACACTCCCTCTTCATGATGATCATGCAATGTAATTGGTTCTTTGTTCAAATGGAGAAAATAGAATCACCAAGTTAGTATTTAAACTCCACATTGCACTGAATGATGGCAGCACTCTTGGTGGTGAACTGATGCCACTTTGCTGAATTTCATAGCATAGTTTGTGCCAATTCCAAAACTGTTCAACATCAACACAATAAGTAGAGATGGCCTCAGCAGTGTAAGCTGTTTCCATATGTGTTACCAGAAGTAGGAGGTGACTGGCAGCAGGACCCAGAGCAGGATATTGCCAGTTACAGCCAATTAACAGGCAATCACCTGGGCCGTCATCCTTTGGTCCAAATGGAGGGCTGGCAACTTGGCAGCCAACTTGGTAACCATTACTGAGGCTGCAACAGCAGGGAGAGGGTGCATCAATGCTGGATGCCCTTGAAGAAAGTTAAATGGGGTTGGAGGATGAGGGGAGGTAGACAGGCCCTGGTGATAGTGGCAGAGAGAGCAGGGTGAGGGGAAAAAAAATTGCGGAGTGCCAGTGGAACCATTCACCATTGCCATAAGGGCAACCATTACCATCGAGGGCTCCTCCAAGACCGTGGAGGTCCCAATATGGAGGGCAACCCCTCTCCCAAAATTTGCGCAGAGGATGCCAGGTTTCACTGGCAGCCTCCCCATAAGGCAGCGGGTCATCCCAACATGGGAAAAAAACTCAGGATGTGGGAAGTCACCCTTAATTAGACAGTTAAGTGGCTCGATTGGCTACTAACTTTGCAGCCAGCGACAAAATGGCATGGTAACAAAGATGCCAATTTCCCTACCAATGCCTTTTGTGCTATTTTGGCCACATTCCCATCTCCCAGCTAGTCTCCAAAGGATGTGGAAAATTTCAACACTGATGTCTATCACCTCAGATACTCAGACACCTGAACAGGCCATATTTTGATCAAGTGCAACACTTTCTGCCTTGTTCTTTGGAGGCCAAATATGAAAATTATGGCACCCCTTTCAAAAACAGTTTAAGCATTGTTAGTGTCTAAACATAGAGTGTCTGGCCGCCACCCACAACTCTTTCTCTGGTACATTAATGCCTGCTTCAATGCTGCTTAATGCTCTCGTCTGGACCTGGAAAAATTAATTAATTTTGCTTCCAATTTCCACCCTCCCATTATTTTCACATGGGTCATCTCTGACACTTCCCTTCCCTTCCTTGACCACTCTGTCACAATTTTTGGTGATAGACTGTCCACCAATATTCATTACAAGCTTACCGACTCCCACAGCTACCTTGACTATAGCTCCTCACACCCCGCTTCCTGTAAGGACTCCATCCCATTCTCTCAGTTCTTTCACCTCCATTGCATCTGTTCTGATGATGCCACTTTCAAAAACAGTTCCTCTAACATGTCTTCCTCCTTCCTTAACCGAGCTTTTCCACCCACGGTCATTGACAGGGCCCTCAACCATGTCCGGCCCATCTCCCATGCATCTGCCTTCACACCTTCCTCTCCCTCCCAGAACCATGGTAGGATTTCCCCTTGTCCTCACTTATCACCCCACTAGCCTCCGCATTCAAAGGATCATCCTCTGCCATTTCCACCAACTCCAGCATGATGCCACCACCAAACACATCTTCCCTTCAGCCCCCTGGTGGCATTCCGCAGGGACCGTTCCCTCTGGGACAACCTGGTCCACTCCTCCATCACCCCCTACACCTCAACCCCCTCCCACAGCACCTTCCCATGCAACCGCAGAAGGTGCAACACCTGCCCCTTTACTACCCCCCTCCTCACCGTCCAAGGACCCAAACACTCCTTTCAAGTGAAGCAGCATTTCACTTGCACTTCCCTCAATTTAGTCTACTGCATTCCCTACTCCCAATGCGGTTTCCTCTACATTGGAGACACCAAATGCAAACTGGGTGACTACTTTGTGGAACACCTTTGGTCTGTCCATAAGCATGACCCAGACCTCCCTGCCGCTTGACATTTCAACACACCACCCTGCTCTTATATCCACATGTCTGTCCTTGGCCTGCTGCAATGTTCCAGTGTAGCTCAATGCAAACTGGAGGAACAGCACCTCATCTTCTGACTAGGCATTTTACAGCCTTCCGGACTAAATATTGAGTTCAACAACTTTAGAGTGTGAACTCTCTCTTCCAACCCCACCCCCTTTCCGATCCCCCTTTTTTCCAATAATTTATATATATTTTTCTTTTCCCACCTATTTCCATTATTTTTAAATGTATTTCCATCCAATGTTTCATCTCTACCTTTTCGTCTATTTCGATCCCTTCACCCCCCCCCCCCCCCCCCCCACCCCACCGCCACTAGGGCGCCACTTGCTCGTCCTGCTTTCTACCCTTAATGTCACCATTAGCACATTTCTTAGCTAATATCACCACTGTCAACACTTCTTTGTCCTGTTGTCTATGACATCTTTTGGCAATCTCCACCTATCACTGGCCCTCTATCCAGCTCTACCTGTCCCACCCCCCATTCCCCCCTTTTATACCAGCTTATATTTCACCTCTTTCCTAGTCTTCCTTAGTTCTGGTGAAGAGTCATATGGACTCGAAACGTTAACTGTATTCCTCTCTGCAGATGCTGTCAGACCTGCTGAGTTTTTCCAGGTATTTTTGTTTTTGTTTAGGATGTCTGGCAATTTTGGTGCTTGCTTGTCTTAGTTAACTTTAAGACAAATGTGGCCATCTGCAGATGAAAACAGACTGAGAGGAGTGAATACAATCCATACCTTTTGCTGTGTAAACTGCTGATTATGGTTCACAACAGACCTAAAACAGGCCATAGGTACATTTCTGGGAGAATTAGGAATTGTTTTCTAAATTGTGTCACATTCTGTTCTCTAGGATGTAGAAAAAGTTAGTTTAGCCTCTGTATGTTAATGGGGAGCTACTGTGGTATGACAAGATATGGGTGCTAACATGGGAACTTGGTGCAGGTAGGAATCTCTGCTAAGTTTTTCTCAAGCTATAATTTAGATTAGCAGTCAGACTCTGACTTTGAACTTAAACTGCAAGTTAGCTCAGGAACCTAGCTAACAGAAGTTGCAAATTTCAGATCACGGATCTGTCAATCAATTGAAAATGAATAGATGTTAATCACTGTAGCAGAAAGCTAACTTAGCAGTCACAATTTGGTTGTGAGTCAACAGCTCTCTGCAAAAGTATTCAGCTTTCCCAATGCACAGAATGTGGGAGCACAAAGTTTGATGACGTACGAGTGCTAACTTGGGAATTTTGCACAGGTAGGAATTTGGCCCAGAGTGGAGGAAAGTATGGCTTCTTATATCTTTTCTTTCAGCCTCCAGAACCTGTTGAGTGTTCAAGGCTGTAATTAGGTGAGCAGGCAGGAGATTATTTGGTGAGTTTTAAAGATTTTATCCCTCAAAACACAGGCAGCAGTTTATAGTGGTACTGGAGTGATATAAGTATAACATCAAATTTTGAGCTTAACTAGTTAAAATACTTGTTGTAACTATAGACAACAATCAATTAATATTTCTAAATTTGAAATCTGATTAGTTAAATTAAACACAATAAATAAGACAAGGAAGGTGATGTGTTGCAGCTGGAGCATGTGGACCCTGGTAAACACCAGTGTGATTCACAGCGACCACATCTGCAATAAGTGTCCGCAACTCGAGGAAATTCATCTCCAATTGATGAGCTGGAGCCTGAACTGCAGACACTGCAATGCATCAGGGATGGGGGAAAGTTACCTGGACAATTTGGTCCAGGAGACAGCCTAGGTACTTCTGATCTGGTCTGCGGGCAGGGACAGAAGATTATGACTATGAGTGTGGCGGTTTTGGGGATGAAGAACGTCGCAATGGAAGATTCTCAGCTCTTGCAACTGTCTAACAGATCTGAGGTTCTTGCAACTTGTGGGGACTAGAGCAGGAACTGCAGGGATGATGAGCAAACTGACTACGGCACTGTGATGCAGAGAATCAAGCCAGTGGGGGGAGTAAAAAGGAATGTCATTGCTGTAGGGGACAGTACAGCTAGGGGAATATATACCGTCCTCTGCAGCCAACAACATGAGTCCTGAAGTTTGTGCTGCTTGCTCGGTGCCAGAGCTAAGGATATCTCCTCAGGATTGGAAAGGAACTTGCAGTGGGAGGGGAAGGATTCAGTTGTCATTGTCTATGTGGGTACCAATGGCATTGATAGGGCTCGGAAAGAGGTTCTGCTTAGTGAGTATGAATAGCTGGGGACTAAAGTAAAACATAGAATCACCAAATCTCTAGATTACTACCTGAGGTATGATCAAATTGGCATAGGGTAAATAAGATTATAGAGTTGAATGCATGGCTCAAAAATTGAGAGAAATAGGTTTCGATTCATGGGGTATTGGCACCCAGGACTAGGAAAAGAGGGATCTATACCTTTGAGAGAGTCTTCATTGAACCACACTGGAACTGGCAAATCATATAACTAGGGCTGTAGAGAGGGCTTTAAGCTAATTTAAGCTGAGGGGCTGGATGCTTTGGTGAGGCTTCACATGAGGGGAGATTTGGAAAGCTAAAGAGAAAGGACAAGGCAGTAGGGCAGGGTAGTAATGTGGGCAATGATAATCAGAGTGTGGCAGGAAGAGTCAAAGTATACAAACATAAGAGCACACCAGCAAATAAGGTCAGAGTAGGGAAAAATGATAAAAAGACAGAATTAAAGGCTTTTTACCTGAATGCACACAGCATTCATCACAAGATGGATGAATTGTAAACACAAATAGATATAAATGAGTATGATATGATCGCCATTACAGTGACAATTTGCAAAGTGACCTGAACATTCAAGGGTGTTTGACATGTCAGAAGGATAGGAAGAAAGAAGGAGGAGGTGGGATAGCTCTGTTAATCAAGGATGAGATCAGAAGAATAGTGAGAAATAATCTGGGTTTGAAGGATCAAAATGTAGAATAAGTTTGGGTGCAGGTAAAAAATAACAAAGTCATTAGTGGGAGTGGTTTATAGGCTACATTTTAGGACAGATTATAAATCAAGAAATAATGAGGCTTGTAAGAAAGGTATTGCAGTAATCATGGGAGATAATAATCTTCATAAAGACTGAAAGAATCTAATTGGCAAAGTAGCCTGGAGGATGACTTCCTAGATTGTATTGTTCTTAGAACAATATGTTCTGTATTAATTCAAACCAGGGAACAGGCTATTTTAGACTTGGTAATATGTAATGAGAATTTTTGAGTGGAAGACATTTAAGGAGATAGTTCATAACACTCAACAAAAATATATGCCATTTAGAAAGAAAGACACTAATAGAAGGGTACACCGTCTGTGGCTAATTAAGGACACTTAAGGATGGCATTAATTTGGACGAAAAGATGTGCAATGCTTCAAAGATTAGTAGTAGCTCAGAAGATTGGGAAAACTTTAGAAACCAGTAAAGGATGAGAGCAAAAAATAAAGGGGAAAAAATTGGAGTATGACAGAAAATTGACAAGAATTATAAAACAAAAGATAGTAAAAGCTTCTACAAGTATATAAAGAAGAAGAGAGTAGCTAAATTAAGCATTGTTCCATCGGGAGTAAGACTGGGCAATTAATAATGGGAAACGAAGAAATGACAGAGAATTTGAACAAGTATTTTGTATCTGTCTTCGCAGTAGGAGGCACAGAAAGGACCCCTAGAATAGTAGAAAATCAAAAGGCAAAGGGGATGGAGGACCTAAAACAATCACAATTGCTACAGAAAACGTACTAGTAAAATTAATGGGATGAAAGGCTGACAAGTCCCCTAAACTTGATGGCCTGCATCCTAAGTTCTCAAAAGAAGTGCCTGCAAAAATAGTGGATGCATTGGTTGCAATCTTTCAAAATTCCCAAATTCTGGAAAGGTCCCAGCAGATTGGAAAACCACAAAGGTAACACCACTAGTCAGGTAAGCAGGGAGACAGAATACAGGAAACCAAAGGCCAGTTAGTCTAACATAGGAACAGGAGTAGGCCATTTGGCTTATTGAGCCTGGTCGACATTCAATTTGATATGGCTGACCATCTACCTCAAGGCCACTTTATTGCATTACCTCCATAACCCTTGATGATATTGGTCTCCAGAAATCTATCGAATTCTGTCTTGAACATGCTCAATGATTGAACTTCCACAGCCCTCTGGGGTAGAGAATTCCAAAGATTTACCACCCTCTGAGGGGATAAATTCCAACCTCATCTCAATCTTAAATGGCCTACTCCTTATTCTGAGATTGCGTTCCTTTGTTTTAGCCTCACCAGCCAGAGGAACCATCTTATCTACGTCAACTCTGTCACGCCCTGTTAGAATTTTGTAATTTTCAATTAGGTCGCCGCTCATTCTTCGAAACTCTAGGGAATACAGACCCAGTTTCCTCAATCTCTCCTCATAAGACAACCCTGCCATCCCAGGGCTTAATCTGGTGAACCTCTGTACACTCCTTCTACGGAAAGTATATCCTTCCTTTGATAAGGGAACCAAAACTGTACACAATACTCCAGGTGAGGTCTCACCAAGGTTTACTTACTCCTGAGCTCAAATCCCCTCACAATGAAGGCCAGCATGCCATTTGCCTTCCTAATTGCTTGCTGCACCTGCATGCTAACTTTTAGTGACTCATGAACAAGGATACCCAGGTCCTTTGGACACCCACACTTCCCAACCTCTCACCATTCAAGAAACACTCTGGCCAGAATTTTCCGTTTGTCAGTTGGGCGGGCAGCCAATTTCCGCTGAAGAAACGGGCCGCACTGCCATTTTCCGCGGGCTGGCCAATTAAGGCCCACACCACGGCTTGGCGACTCCCATGGAGAATGGAAAAATAGTCGCGGGGGCGGGCAGCCTCAGACTGCTGGCTTCAATGGGAATAAAGAGTAGCCAGGCAGCCTGCTTGAGGCCACTCGTGGATAGAGGGAGGGAGGCCCAAGTGGACAGCAGCATGAGCAGGAGGAGAGGGGGGGCAGGCTGCAGAAGAGGCCAGCGGGGGGGCCACTGTGCCCCCCAATTTTCCAATGCATGCCTTGCTGCCCTCCTGCAAGAGGCGGGCATCTGTCAGCACCTCCTGTATCCGGAGGATGGGAGGAGGAGGGACCCCCATGTCACCAGCTAGGCATGGGAGGAGATGGGTGCTGTTGTAAGTGCCCACAATGATATGCAGTGCACAGGCACACAGTACAGGAAATGATTCAATGATTTGCTGCCCTCTGGAAGGGTGAGTACCATGTGACCCAGAAGGCAACCTTAGCCTTTGAGCCCCCCCACACTGTCTTGCTGTCATTACTGCATAGGGCATCAGTCACACGCTGGGTGGGCAAATGGGTACTGACCATGCTTACATCAGCCTTAGTGCTTGAGGAGAAGAAGGGTTCTCCCTGCAGCATATGTTGGTCTTTGTGGCATCTGAGTAGTCTGGGGGCAACCTGCAGGGGAGGCCGCTGGACATATACTCAGAACTCCAACACATGTCATATTGATGGTAATGAAATGATGCAAGGGGTGCCTCAAGGTGTTTTGGGCAAGTGCCATCTGCTGGCATCGGCGCCGCACCTAGTTGCACCTCCTTGCCATGGGTGCTAAGAGCTGTGTGATATTCAAAGTGATGGATGCCAAATGTGTCCAAGGTGGCCGTTGGGGGAGGGGGTTGGGACCATTCGTACTATCTTCTGGGGACTGATCACCAGTAGTGTGGACAGGAGCCGCTGGAAGCCTCAGATGGGCAAGTGTGGTTGGGGTGCGGCATGCATGTGCAGACTACATGAGCGATCAGCCCCAATAAATCCTCTTCTCTGTTTTGCAGGCAAAAACTCACCACAATGCCCGGGAGCGCCAGAGAGCTGGAGGTGGGTGCGCCTTCCTGCAGCGCCTCATGCCTTTTGAAGAGCAGGTCATAGAGCTGGGCAGGAGTCAGGAGGCCAAGGCGGTGAGTCTGGGGTCCAGTGGCCAGGTATTTGAGGTCCACAGTCCCATCCACTCTGTTTGCACACCATCCTAACCACTGATGGTTGCTGCAATTATTAATGCTGAAACAATGTTCATTCACAGACTGAGACATTCTGACATGTGGGTCATACAGAAGGGACCTCAGCCCCTTGAGGAATCACATCTCCACCACCTTTAATGTCACCTTATCCCATTTGTGACCACTATCACCATGGCCTAACATGCTATTGGATCGCTGCTGCACAGCCAAAGAGTTATTTCATCTGAGGGGTTTTGGGACCTCCAGCACCCTTTCAGCCAGTGCACCCCACACTACTTTGTCCAAAAAGTCTTCAGCACCTCAGTTGTGAATATCATGGTACTCATCTTAGATGAATGCCACCACATTACTCATCCCTGCACCAACGGGAAATGTTGCCTTCTGCCCACTCCGTCTATGCCCCTCCTGACGGAATGAAGGCCAATAATGTGACCTCTCAATCTCCTATGATCTACGGCAAATGTCGCTATTGTTTGCGATGTTTCCTCAGCCCCGCAACTATCCAAGCCATAATGCATCCAGGTCAGGTACCTCTGCACTCTCACCACTCCTACGGTTCATAACATGCCATGTGGCAATCCTGAGACCATGTGACCAGCCTGTCTGCATGTGCGTTTAATTTGGGGCTCATCTTGACTCTTTTCCACCTCACCAATGTTCTTTTCCTTGGGGTCTTGAAAGGTGAGCGACTTATGAAGCTGGGGGGGAAAGGGATGAAAGGTTGAATTGAATGTACGCTAACTGATGCACTGTCCTTATTGTTAATTTCAACATCAACACCAGAGCGACCCATACCTCGACACCACGGCCCCCCCCTCCATACCTGAGGGCCAACAAGTGCAGCTTGCGGTACATCATTTCAGCCAGTCAGGCACCAGTGCAGCCACACACACCTCGGTGGGGACTTTGCCATCGGCTAGTGTCCTAGGTCACAGTGGAGAAGGCACATCACGATCGGTGGTGATCGGAGGAGAGAAGGGCAGAGAGTGCCGATGGCGCAAGCAGCCAGAGGGCTGCAGGGGACGAGGCACATACTGAGTCCAGCACTGATGTAATGCCTCTGGAGTTGTCCCCAATGCAGCAGCTGCAGGACAGGTGGCAGGAAGTGCGTTTGCATCTGGCAGGGTTACAGGCGGGAATGCTTCAGTTGCTCTCTGCGATGGAGGAGTCCAGGCAGAGTGCACATGAAGGTTTGGCCCTCAGGGCAGAGCTTCAGTCTTCCTCCAATGAGAGATGGTGCCTCTCATAGAGAGAGACTTCAATCGAATGGAATATTGCATGATTGGGATACGCTCTGACCTGCAAGCCCTCACAGCGGTACTGGCCACGGGTGGTCATTCCCAATTTGGGAGGTGTTGTGGACACCGATCGTCGCCGCTCGGTGCCGATCCATCTGTGGTGAGCAGGAAGGTTGAAAGGGACCTCACATCAGTGCAGCAGAAGCCTGTTGTCGCTGCAAGCTCCTCTCAGAGAGCTCCAAATGAGGGCAGCAGCTCCTCCGCCCCTCTGCCGGTCAATGTTTCTTCCGTTTAGGCTGCGACAACTGGGGAGGTGCCAGTTCTGGAACTCGCCACTCCCTCCCAGGCAGGGCCATCACAGGCTCCACGAGCCAGAGGACACGCACCAAGGTCATCGAGACCAATAGGACAGCAGAGTCAGCAGGCTGTCTCTCAAGCCACTCTGAGTGATGGGGCGGCACCTAGACGTAGCACCTGAAAACGTAAGCATAAGGCACATTAGGCACTCCACGGGTATGTCACTGGTGATGTTGTGTTGGCCTTAGATTAGGGACTCATATTTTTGTGATCGCTAACAAGTGGTGTGTGTTTTGCTTTTGGACAAAATAAAGTCCACCATTGTAACCGTGGCTGAGGGTCTTTTGTTTGTGGTGCATTTTTCTTTTTCATATATTTATCATGAGTGTTTGAGTGGACATTGATGTTTCTGTACTAAGCCCTTATTTGCAGCTGAACAGGTGGAAGATGTGGCACCTAAGTGCCACGTGTGGAAGTGCTAGGCAATGCTGTTCTTGCTGATACATGTGTGTGGAGCTTGCTGAAGGTTCTTTGGATTAAATTGTCGTGGGTGTCCCTGCCTCCTTGGTGTAAATGTGGGTCATCGTTCTGCCCCTCATCATCGCCCTGTGCTTCCTCATCCTCTGAGGCACTGCTGGATTCATCATGTGCAGCCTCATCCAAGGCATAAAGGTCTTCATCGTCAACTGCAGCCCCCCTTTTCCAGAGCAAGATAGTGCAGGGCACAGCAGACTGCCACTATCAGAGAGATGCAATCTGGGGAGTACTGGAGTGCGCCCCCTGAGCAGTCCAGCCAACGGAAGCGCATCTCGAGAAGACCAATGGCTCTCTCCACCACAGGCCTTGTGGTGCCCTGGCTCCTATTGTACCGCTGCTCAGCTTGAATGGCAGAGTGGCGTCATGAGCCACCTTTGCAGGGGATAGCCCTTGTCACCTAGCAGCCAACCATCCAGCCGAGCCGGAGCACTGAAGAGCCCCGGCACGTTGGAGTGTCTGAGGACGTAGATGTCATGGGAGCTGCCTGGGTACCTTGCACAGACTTGTAAAATCAGCATCCTGTGATCACACATTATCTGCACGTTCATGGAGTGGAAGCCCTCCTGTTGACAATGGCACCGGGCTCACCTGCTGGCACCTTGATGGCAACATGTGTGCCGTCTACAGCACCCTGGACGCGGGGGAAGACAGCAATGGCCACGAAGCCTTTGGCTCGCTGTGCCTGACTTGCCTAGTCGCAGCGGAAGTGGATGAAGGTGGATACCCATCTGAACAAAGCATCTGTAACCTGCTTGATACAAGTGTGGACAGCTGATTGGGAGACACCACAAAGATCACCCGCTGAGTCCTGGAAGGAGCCAGAGGCATAGAAGTGGAGGGAAACTGTGAGCTTCAGAGTCACTGGCATGGGGTGTCCACCCCACAGTTAGGGGAGATCTCAGGGCCAATCATCAGACAGATATAGTTGACTGTCTCCCTTGAGAGCTGGAGCCTCCTTCGGCAATGCACCTCAGTCATATTGAGGTAGCTGCTTTGCCACCTATATACCTTGGCACGAGGATAGTGGCGTCTTCTGCAGTCCCTTGCACCTTGGACAACTTCTTGGCCCTGCGCCCCTTGTGCCTGCGCCTGGCCTCCCAAAGGTGGCTCCCCTGGAGGCTGATTGTCCAGTCCTGGCCTCCTCCTTATTCTATCCCTCCCTTCTTCCTCAGGGGAGCTGCCTCCAGTGGAGAGGTCAGAACCCATATCCCCAGGCTAAATTGTGGCCTCCGGAAAGCTGCAGGCCCGAGAAAGATTACTGTCTGCAGACTGACTTCAAAGTACACAAGAAGCTCTTGGAAATCAATGAGAACTGCTAACAAGCACACAGGCAACTTTTAAACACTTGCAGCAATTAAAACTTTGTGTAAAACACAAACAACCTCTCTGAGTCCACATATCCTGACATTGCATGAGTTTTCTTAAAAGATCTCCTACCTGCCTGCCTGTTGGGCCCATGTGCCGACCCGAAGTTCGTACCGGCCCTTCAAAATCCTATACAATTGCCAAGTTAAGGGCCTTTCAATTAATGGCGGGTGAACACTCCGCTGCGGAGCATGCCCGCCGACTGAAATATCACGATGCCGTGCGCTGATGTCGGCAAGCTCGCGCAACATTTTAATCACTGACGTGCAGGCTACGCCACCCGCACATCAGCTGGAAAATTCTGCCCTCTGTCTTCTTGTTTTTCCTACCAAAGTAATTAACTTCACACTTATTCACATTGTATTCCATATGCCATATTCTAGCTCCTTCACTTAGCCTGTCCAAGTCCTCTTGAAGCCTCCATGCATCCTCCCCACAACTTACATTCCCACCCAGTTTCGTGTCATCAACAAACTTGAAAATATTAAAATTGGTTCCACATCCAAATCATTTGAAAAGATTGTGAACAGCTGTGAACGTTGCATGGATCGTTATGGTACCCCACTAGTAACAGCTTGCCATTCTGAGGATGATCCATATTCCTACTCTCTGCTTTCAGTCTGATACTAATATGTTTCCCCCAATCCCATGCACTCTAAGTTTATTTACTAATCTCCCACCTGGGACCTCCTGAAAATCCACTGGTTCTCCTTTATCTATGTTAAAAGTAACATGCACAAAAAACTTCAACAAGTTGATCAAACATGAATTCTCTGTTATAAATCCATATTGACTCTTTCCATTTTACTATCCCTTTCTAAATGTCCAGTTATCACATCCTTTATAATCGATTCTAACATTTTCTTTACTACTGATGTCAAACTAACAAGTCTGTAGTTCTCCATTCTCCCTCTTCCACCCTTCTAAAATGGTAGGGTTGCATTTGCTACTTTCTAGTCCACAGGAACCTTTCCAGAATCTATTGAATTTTGAAAGGTAACCATAAACACATCAACACTAGTATCAGACTGAAAGCAGAGAGTAGGAATATGGATCATCCTCAGAATGGCAAGCTGTTACTATTGGGGTACCATAAGGATCCATGCAAGGTTCACAGCCGTTCACAATCTTTTCAAATGATTTGGATGTGGAACCAATTGTAATATTTTCAAATTTGTTAATGACACCAAACTGGGTGGGAATGTAAGTTGTGGGGAGGATGCGTGGAGGCTTCAAGAGGACTTGGACAGGCTAAGTGAAGGAGCTAGAATATGGCATATGGAATACAATGTGAATAAGTGTGAAGTTAATTACTTTGATAGGAAAAACAAAAAATAACTATCTCTCTAGTCACCTCCTTTAAAACTCTGGGATGAAGCTCATCTGGTCCAGGGGATTTATCAGCCTTCAATCCAGCTAAATTTCAAGCACTATCTCTTTACTACATTGCAGAGGCTGAGCGTCAACTTGCAGACACTTCCTCCTACCTCCCCCTGGACCATGATCCCACCACTGAACATCAAGCCATTGTTTCCAGGACTGTTAGTGACCTCATCTCCTCTGGAGATCTTCCTTCCACAGCTTCCAACCTCATAGACTCCCAACCTTGGACGGCCCGCTTCTACCTCTTACCCAAAATCCACAAAAAATGACTGTCCCGGCAGACCGATCATGTCAGCCTGTTCCTGCCCCACAGAACTCATTTCTTGCTATCTTGACTCCCTTCTCTCTCCCCTTGTCCAGTCCCTTCCCAACTACATCCGTGATTCCTCTGACACCCAACATCATATCAACAATTCCCAGTTCCCTGGCCCCAACCGCCTTCTCTTCACCATGGACGTCCAATCCTTCTACACCTCCATCCCCCACCAGGATGGTCAGAGGACTCTCCACTTCTTCCTCAAACAGAGACCCAAACAATCCCCATCCACCACTACTCTCCTCCATCTGGCTGACCTTGTTCTCTCACTAAACAATTTCTCCTTAAACTCCTCTCACTTCTTCCAAATAAAAGATGTGGCTATGGGTACCCGCATGGGCCCCAGTTATGCCTGTCTCTTTATGGGGTATGTGGAACATTCCTTGTTCCAGTCCTACTCCGGCCCTCTCCCACACTCTTTCTCCGTGACATCGATGATTGCGTCGGTGCTGCTTCATTCTCTCATCTGGACCTGGAAAAATGTATTAATTTTGCTTCCAATTTCCATCCACCCATCATTTTCACATGGTCCATCTCTGACTCTTCTCTTCCCTTCCTTGACCTCTCTGTCTCAATTTCTGGTGAAAGACTGTCCATCAATATTCATTACAAGCTTACCAACGCCCACAGCTACCTTGACTACAGCTCCTCACACCCCACTTCCTGTAAGGACTCCATCCCATTCTCTCAATTCTTTCGCCTCCTTCACATCTGTTCTGATGATGCTACTTTCAAAAACATTTCCTCTGATATGTCTTCCTTCTTCCTTAACCGAGGTTTTCCACCTACGGTGGTTGACAGGACCCTCAACCGTGTCCGGCCCATCTCCAGCACATCCGCCCTCACGCCTTCCTCTCCCTCCCAGAACCATGATAGGGTCCCCCTTGTCCTCACTTATCACCCCACCAGCCTCCGCATTCAAAGGAACATCCTCTGCCATTTCCGCCAACTCCAGCATGATGCCACCACCAAACACACCTTCCCTTCATTCCCCCGGTGGCATTCCGCAGTGATCATTCCCTCCGGGACAACCTGGTCCACTCCTCCATCAACCTCTACACCTCAACCCCCTCCCACGGCATCTTCCCATGCAACCGCAGAAGGTGCAACACCTGCCCCTTTACTTCCCCCTTCCTCACCGTCCAAGGGCCTAAACACTCCTTTCAAGTGAAACAACATTTCACTTGCACTTCCCTCAATTTAGTCTACTGCATTTGCTGCTCTCAATGTGGTTCCCTCTACACTGGGGAGACCAAACGCAGACTGGGTGATTGCTTTGCAGAACACCTTCGGTCTGTTCAGAAGCATGACCCAGACCTCCCTGTCGCTTGCCATTTCAACACTCCATATGAAAACAAAAAACTGCGGATGCTGGAATCCAAAACAAAAACAAAAACAGAATTATCTGGAAAAACTCAGCAGGTCTGGCAGCATCGGCGGAGAAGAAAAGAGTTGACGTTTCGAGTCCTCATGACCCTTCGACAGAACTTGAGTTCGAGTCCAAGAAAGAGTTGAAATATAAGCTGGTTTAAGGTGTGTGCGTGGGGGGCGGAGAGAGAGAGAGAGAGGTGGAATGGGGGTGTGGTTGTAGGGACAAACAAGCAGTGATAGAAGCAGATCATCAAAAGATGTCAACAACAATAATACAAAAGAACACATAGGTATTAAAGTTAAAGTTGGTGATATTATCTAAACGAATGTGCTAATTAAGAATGGATGGTAGGGCACTCAAGGTATAGCTCTAGTGGGGGTGGGGAGAGCATAAAAGATGTAAAAAAAAATATTTTTTTTTCCCTTTTTCTCTTTTTTTTCTCTTTTTTTTCTCTTTCTCTTTTTATAATGGAAATAGGTGGGAAAAGGAAAATCTATATAATTTATTGGAAAAAAAAGAAAAGGAAGGGGGAAACAGAAAGGGGGTGAGGATGGGGGAGGGAGCTCATGACCTAAAGTTGTTGAATTCAATATTCAGTCCAGATGGCTGTAAAGTGCCTAGTCGGAAGATGAGGTGTTGTTCCTCCAGTTTGCGTTGGGCTTCACTGGAACAATGCAGCAAGCCAAGGACAGACATGTGGGCAAGAGAGCAGGGTGGAGTGTTAAAATGGCAAGCGACAGGGAGGTTTGGGTCATTCTTGCGGACAGACCACAGGTGTTCTGCAAAGCGGTCGCCCAGTTTACGTTTGGTCTCTCCAATGTAGAGGAGACCACATTGGGAGCAACGAATGCAGTAGACTAAGTTGGGGGAAATGCAAGTGAACTGCTGCTTCACTTGAAAGGAGTGTTTGGGTCCTTGGACGGTGAGGAGAGAGGAAGTGAAGGGGCAGGTATTGCATCTTTTGTGTGGGCATGGGGTGGTGCCATAGGAGGGGGTTGAGGAGTAGGGGGTGATGGAGGAGTGGACCAGGGTGTCCCGGAGGGAGCGATCCTTACGGAATGCCGATGGGGGGGTGAAGGGAAGTTGAGTTTGGTGGTGGCATCATGCTGGAGTTGGCAGAAATGGCGGAGGATGATCCTTTGAATGCGGAGGCTGGTGGGGTGATAAGTGAGGACAAGGTGGACCCTATCATGTTTCTGGGAGGGAGGAGAAGGTGTGAGGGCGGATGCGCGGGAGATGGGCCGGACACGGTTGAGGGCCCTGTCAACGACCGTAGGTGGAAAACCTCGGTTCAGGAAGAAGGAGGACATGTCAGAGGAACTGTTTTTGAAGGTAGCATCATCGGAACAGATGCAACGGAGGCGAAGGAACTAGAGAATGGGATGGAGTCCTTACAGGAAGCAGGGTGTGAGGAGCTGTAGTCGAGATAGCTGTGGGAGTCGGTGGGTTTGTAATGGATATTGGTGGACAGTCTATCACCAGAGATTGAGACAGAGAGGTCAAGGAAGGGAAGGGAAGTGTCAGAGATGGACCATGTGAAAATGATGGAGGGGTGGAGATTGGAAGCAAAATTAATAAATTTTTCCAAGTCCCGACGAGAGCATGAAGCGGCACTGAAGTAATCATTGATATACCGGAGAAAGAGTTGTGGAAGGGGGCTGGAGTAGGACTGGAACAAGGAATGTTCCACATACCCCATAAAGACACAGGCATAGCTGGGGCCCATGCGGGTACCCATAGCCACATCTTTTATTTGGAGGAAGTGAGAGGAGTTGAAGGAGAAATTGTTCAGCGTGAGAACAAGTTCAGCCAGACGGAGGAGAGTAGTGGTGGATGGGGATTGTTCGGGCCTCTGTTCGAGGAAGAAGCTAAGGGCCCTCAGACCATCCTGGTGGGGGATGGAGGTGTAGAGGGATTGGACGTCCATGGTGAAGAGGCAGCGGTTGGGGCCAGGGAACTGGAAATTGTTGATGTGACGTAAGGTGTCAGAGGAATCACGGATGTAGGTGGGAAGGGACTGGACAAGGGGAGAGAGAAGGGAGTCAAGATAACAAGAAATGAGTTCTGTGGGGCAGGAGCAAGCTGAGACGATCGGTCTACCGGGGCAGTTCCGTTTGTGGATTTTGGGTAGGAGATAGAAGCGGGCCGTCCGAGCTTGGGCGACTATCAGGTTGGAAGCTGTGGGAGGGAGATCCCCAGAGGAGATGAGGTCAGTGACAGTCCTGGAAACAATGGCTTGATGTTCAGTGGTGGGGTCATGGTCCAGGGAGAGGTAGGAGGAAGTGTCTGCGAGTTGACGCTCAGCCTCCACGAGGTAGAGGTCAGTGCACCAGACAACAACAGCACCACCCTTGTCAGCGGGTTTGATGACAATGTCAGGGTTGGACCTGAGAGAATGGAGTGCAGTAAGTTCAGAGAGAAACAGGTTAGAATGGGTGAGAGGAGCAGAGAAATTGAGACGACTAATGTCGCGGCGACAGTTCTCAATGAAAAGATCAAGAGCAGGTAAGAATCCAGAGGGAGGGGTCCAGGTGGAGGGAGAATATTAGAGATGGGTAAAAGGATCCGTTGAACTGGGAGAGGACTCCTGCGCAAAGAAGTGAGCCTGGAGACGAAGACGGCGGAAGAAGAGTTCAGCATCATGCCAAGCCCGAAATTCATTGAGGTGAGGGCGTAAGGGTATGAAACTAAGTCCTTTGCTGAGCACTGAACGTTCAGCATCGGAGAGGGGAAGGTCAGGGGGTATAGTGAATACACGGCTGGGGTTGGGATTGGAAGATGGGGTGGGGACGGAAGGACAGGCCGGGGTGGAGGATCCTAGATGGGTGTTGGTGTCGATGAGTTGTTGGAGCTTGCGTTCCTTAGCACTTGAGAGAAAGAGAAAAAGTTTCTTCTTGAGGCGTCGGATGAGCCGAAGGATAAAATGAAACTGGGGGCACGCGCAGCTTTGAAAAAGTGTACGGCGGTGCTGCTGGAGGGAGAGGTTGAGTGTGTTCATATGGCGGCGCATGGCACTGAGTGTGGATTTCAGAATGTGACGGGAACAGCAGTCCGAGAAACGTTTTATGTCCCGGAGATACCTGTAATCCTGGGTGGATTCGAAACATGAGGGGTGGAATTTCAGTTGAAATCCACGTGGGGTAAGTCGGAGATGGAGACAGTCACTGAGAAAGGAGATGTGGCTGTGAAAGCGGGTTTTAGTAAACACCTTGTCAAACACCAGGAGGGAAATGGAAAGCAAGGAAGGTGAGCAGGGCAAAAGAGAGATACGGAAATCTTGTCGCAGGGAGGAACAGAACTTCTTCAAGGAGATAGGCATTTCTTGAAGAGCAGTGGCAGTCAATTAAACACAGAGATAAAAACAAAAAAACTGCGGATGCTGGAAATCCAAAACAAAAACAAAAACAGAATTACCTGGAAAAACTCAGCAGGTCTGGCAGCATCGGCGGAGAAGAAAAGAGTTGATGTTTTGAGTCCTCATGACCCTTCGACAGAACTTGAGTTCGAGTCCAAGAAAGAGTTGAAATATAAGCTGGTTTAAGGTGTGTGTGTGGGGGGCAGAGAGAGAGAGAGAGAGAGAGGTGGAGTGGGGGTGTGGTTGTAGGGACAAACAAGCAGTGATAGAAGCAGATCATCAAAAGATGTCAACAACAATAATTCAAAAGAACACATAAGTGTTAAAGTTAAAGTTGGTGATATTATCTAAACGAATGTGCTAATTAAGAATGGATGGTAGGGCACTCAAGGTATAGCTCTAGTGGGGGTGCGGAGAGCATAAAAGATGTAAAAAAAAAAAATTTCTTTTTCTTTTCCCTTTTTCTCTTTTTTTTCTCTTTATTTTTCTCTTTCTCTTTTTATAATGGAAATAGGTGGGAAAAGGAAAATCTATATAATTTATTGGAAAAAAAAGAAAAGGAAGGGGGAAACAGAAAGGGGGTGGGGATGGGGGAGGGAGCTCATGACCTAAAGTTGTTGAATTCAATATTCAGTCCGGATGGCTGTAAAGTGCCTAGTCGGAAGATGAGGTGTTGTTCCTCCAGTTTGCGTTGGGCTTCACTGGAACAATGCAGCAAGCCAAGGACAGACATGTGGGCAAGAGAGCAGGGTGGAGTGTTAAAATGGCAAGCGACAGGGAGGTTTGGGTCATTCTTGCGGACAGACCGCAAGAAGTTGGCCATTTCCGCCAACTCCAGCATGATGCCACCACCAAACACATCTTCCCTTCACCCCCCCCTATCAGCATTCCGTAGGGATCGCTCCCTCCGGGACACCCTGGTCCACTCCTCCATCACCCCCTACTCCTCAACCCTCTCCTATGGCACCACCCCATGCCCACGCAAAAGATGCAATACCTGCCCCTTCACTTCCACTCTCCTCACCGTCCAAGGACCCAAACACTCCTTTCAAGTGAAGCAGCATTTCACTTGCATTTCCCCCAACTTAGTCTACTGCATTCGTTGCTCCCAATGTGGTCTCCTCTACATTGGAGAGACCAAACGTAAACTGGGCGACCACTTTGCAGAACACCTGCGGTCTGTCCGCAAGAATGACCCAAACCTCCCTGTCGCTTGCCATTTTAACACTCCACCCTGCTCTCTTGCCCACATGTCTGTCCTTGGCTTGCTGCATTGTTCCAGTGAAGCCCAACGCAAACTGGAGGAACAACACCTCATCTTCCGACTAGGCACTTTACAGCCATCCGGACTGAATATTGAATTCAACAACTTTAGGTCATGAGCTCCCTCCCCCATCCCCACCCCCTTTCTGTTTCCCCCTTCCTTTTCTTTTTTTTCCAATAAATTATATAGATTTTCCTTTTCCCACCTATTTCCATTATAAAAAGAGAAAGAGAAAAAAAAGGGAAGAAAAAAAGAGAAAAAGGGAAAAGGAAAAAAAAAATTATTCTTTTTTTTTACATCTTTTATGCTCTCCCCACCCCCACTAGAGCTATACCTTGAGTGCCCTACCATCCATTCTTAATTAGCACATTCGTTTAGATAATATCACCAACTTTAACTTTAACACCTATGTGTTCTTTTGTATTATTGTTGTTGACATCTTTTGATGATCTGCTTCTATCACTGCTTGTTTGTCCCTACAACCACACCCCCACTCCACCTCTCTCTCTCTCCGCCCCCCACACACACACCTTAAACCAGCTTATATTTCAACTCTTTCTTGGACTCGAACTCAAGTTCTGTCGAAGGGTCATGAGGACTCGAAACGTCAACTCTTTTCTTCTCCGCCGATGCTGCCAGACCTGCTGATTTCAACACTCCATCCTGCTCTCATGCTCACATGTCCTGCTGCAATGTTCTAGTGAAGCTCAACGCAAACTGGAGGAACAGCACCTCATCTTCCGACTAGGCACTTTACAGCCTTCCAGACTGAATATTGAGTTCAACAATTTTAGATCATGGACTCTCTCCTCCATCCCCACCCCCTTTTTTCCAAAAATTTATATAGATTTTTCTTTTCCCACCTACTTCCAATATTTTTAAATGTATTTCCATCCATTGTTTTATCTCTACCTTTTAGCCTTATTTGATTCCTTCACTAGACCCCCACTATAGCTATCTGTACCTTGCTTGTCCTGCTTTCTACCTTTAATGTCATCTATTAGCACATTTCTTATCTAATATCACCACCGTCAACATCCCTTTGTCCTTTTGTCTATGACATCTTTTGGGAATCTCCACCTATCACTGGCCCTCTATCCAGCTCTACTTGTCCCACCCCCTCCCCTTAAACTGGTATTTATTTCACCTCTCTTCTATTTTTCCTTAGTTCTGTTGAAAAGTAATACAGACTCAAAACGTTAACTGTGTTCCTCTCCACAGATGCTGTCAGACCTGCTCAGGTATTCCAGTTATTTTTATTTTTGTTTTTGTTTTGGATTTCCTGCATCCGCAGTTTTTTGCTTTTACCTCTTTCCTAATACTAATTTCTTTCAGTCCCTCAGTTTCACAAGTCCCTTGGATGCCTAGCATTTCTGGAAGATTTTCAGTATCTTCTTCCGTGAATAAAGACACAAGGTAACTGATTCGTTTCTCCACCATTTCCCTGTTTTCCGCTGTAAATTCTCCAGTCCCCACCTGTAATTGGCCCCCACTTGTCCTAGCTAATCTTTTCCTTTTCACTTACCTAAAGAAGCTTTTACAGTCCATCTTTATGTTCCTCGTTAGCTTGCATTCAAATTCTCTTTTCCCTTTCTTAATCAGTTTCTTGGTTCTCCTTTGCTGGATTCTAAATTTCTCCCAATCCTCAGACTTACCTCTTTTTCTTGGCATCTTTATTAATCATTTGCTTTAATGTAATGCAATATTTTAACCTCCTACATTAACCACAGTTGATTTACCTTTTCCTTTGGGTGTTTGTGCCTTAGAGTAATGTATATCTGTTGTAGACTATAGAATTTCCTTAAATAATAGCCATTGCCTGTCTATTGTCAAATTTTTTAGTGTATTTTTCCAATCTACAGTAACCAATTTGTCCCTCATATCTTCAGAATTTCCTTTCTTCAGGTTTAAGATTCTAGTTTCAGAATGAACCATATTGCATTCAAACCCAAGACAAAATTTCATCATATTATGGTCACTATTTCCCAAAGGCTCCTTTACAGCAAGGCTATTAATTAGACCTTGCCCCATTACACAACACTAAATCCAAAACAACCTGACCACTTATTTGGCTTTTCTTTGTGGAGACAAGTCCACATTGTGCTTGTAGAATCTCACTTTTGAATGCCTCCCACTGATTTGACAATGGCCTGAAATTTTCGCTGGTCAGGTGCACGTGATCGGTGAACCTGGGAGCGGATGGGAAATGGGCCCCTGAACACAATCAGATCCAGAGTGCGATTTCATGCCAGCTGGCCGATTAACAGCCAGCCAGCCTGAAATGCGTGCTGAGAAAAGAAAAATCTACATAAATTATTGGAGAAAAGGGGGGAATTGGAAAGGGGGTGGGGATGGAGGAGAGAGTTAATGATCTAAAATTGTTGAAACAGAACATTGAATTCAACAATTTTAGATCATGAACTCTCTCCTCCATCCCCACCCACTTTCCGATTCTCCCCCTTTTTTCCCCCAATAATTTATATAGATTTTTCTTTTCCCACCTTCTTCCATTATTTTAAAATATATTTCCATCCATTGTTTTATCTCTACCTTTTAGCCTTTTTTGATTCCTTCATCCCACTCCACCCCGACTAGGGCTATCTGTACCTTGCTTGCCTTGCTTTCTACCCTTAATTAGCATATTCCTCAGATAATATCACCACCTTCAACACCTCTTTGTCCTTTTGTCTGTGACATCTTTTGGTTATCTGCACCTATCACTGACCCTCTACCCAGCTCTTCTTGTCCCAACCCACTCTTAAACTAGCTTATATTTCACCTCTTTTCTATTCTTACTTAGTTCTGTTGAAGGGTCATTCAAACTTGAAATGTTAACTGTGCTCCTCTCCACAGATGCTGCCACACCTGCTGAGTTTTTCCAGGTATTTTTGTTTGTGCATGTCAGGACCTTGTGGAAGTCCCAACACATTGACTCTGAGGGAATTGCCCAGGAAGTATGAACTTCTGGTGGGCAATTCCCCTGCGCCCCAGGACCCTCCAAAAAGTCTTTGACTCTGAGCTATTGTCAAAGACTTCGGCCAGCTCCAGTGTACTTACCTAGATTGTTGCACAGGAAATGCTAGACAGAAAAACCCTAGTCTAATCCCGAGTAACTATGCAACTGACTTGCCAATTATTGCCACTTACGCCCACAATTCCACCCTTCACCCCACTGACTACTGCCCCTGACCCTTCAGACTACCCCCAACCCAACCTGACTACCCCTTTGACCAGACTTGACTAGCCCCCAACCTGACACCACCCGTGACCCACTTATGGACATACCTACCTCACCACCTGTCACCCTGTCTACCCCCCACTCAAAGACCTGCCACACTATCATCTGCCATCTCCCCAACTACCCACCTGCCACCCTATCCACTTACCTACTTACCTCACTCTCCTAGCCACTTACCTCACCAACCTACCTACCCTACCACTCTGCCCAGTCATCAATTCGCCCATTCACTAACATTCACACTGGACTTTTAAATCTTTGCTGCTCTGAGCAAGGATTCCTGCTCTGAGGGAGTTCTTCTGTATCATGAATCAGAAGTCTGGCCTTTTTAAACATATCCACAAGATAAGTGGGTAGTTTTCAGTGTGATCAGCATTGGATGAAAAAGTTCTGATGCTGATCGGAAGATTTGGGCCAACAGGTTAACTTTGAGTATACTTTTTCTCAAATACACCTGACCTTGTAATTGCACCTGATAGCCCATTTCTGCTGGACTACACAAAAAAATTCCCACTACTTTCTATGCCACTATCTAATTAACATAAACTAATAAAGCTGCTGAATCCTGTGGGAGGAGAGATAAAGTTTTTAACTCCTATACATAATCACAAAGCTTTAAAGCTATGTTTCACGGGGAATTCTGAAAGCTTCATTTCAGTTGAAATCATTGTCTCAAATTGGGATGATTAGTGCTACTTATAGCGATATCACATTATAAAAGGCAGGCTTCCTTTATAGCACTTGATGTGTCAAAAAATTAACTACCATATGGAGTATGTAGAGTTGATTGTGTGAAAATGTAGCCGAGGATGAAGTTGATTAATGTGCCTTGAAAACATTGAACATTTTAAAGATGCCTTGAAGGGATCTCTGTCCTCAGTACAGCAACTATTGTGCAGATAGTTAAACATGAAATGCTTCAGTAACTGAGTCCATTAAATGAATTAATAAACAAATTAATGAATTAACAGAAAGAGGAATCAATTGAATACTAAATTTAACTAAGTAGCAACATAAGAGGAGTTAACATATCCAATAGCCAGCATGCATAGTAGAGTCTCAGTTTGTTTCCACCTCTATTTTACTTCTTGTGGGAGCAGCATATTGAAAAATGGAAAAATATTATTAGGAAAATATTATGTGTCATTTCTTCACTCTTTTGATTACATTTACCTCCACGTACAATTGGAAGATCAGTGGGAGAAGAAACAGCACATTGGACATTCTTCCTTTCAGAGATGTTTTCTAGCTAAACAATACTATCCCTTCTCCAATGCAGTCATCCTTAGGCAGAGGTTAGCATAAGTCAGAAATCCAGAGACAGGATTCATCAAAGTGCAGAGAGAAAAAAATGTTTGTGAAGATGTCTGTACAAAGAATGGAGTAATATCCCTCAAGAGAAATGTACTTTTTATTTCAAATCCTCAAAATTCCAAGGCTAATTTTCCCCTCGTATTTTTTTTTACAAAGGGAGGAGAGCTATTCAGTGCACAACCCAATATCATCATTCTGTCATAATGCATATTTGCAGTAATGCTTGGTAAAGTTATCCAACCTATATTGATTGCTCAGGGAGTTTGATTCAGTGAGTATCTGAACCACATGTGCCAGACAGGTCCCAGGTTTGATCCCCAGCATCTGCTGAATTAGCTAAATTGGCCCAGATTCCAGTAGAGGAGCTAAAATTAGCCTCAGCACCCATCACTTAAAGAGAAGAAAATCAGAGAGTGTTTTCTGCCCTGATCATTTTCCAGGAACTCCTACTGGAAGCACACAGAGAATTGAGCCTGGCTCTGATGCAACTCCTAATAGATAGCTGGCCAATACTCATCATCAAGGTTTACACATGAATGAGAGCCATTTGGATGACTGACACCCTTGCAGTTATACTCTAGAAAAGAATCAATTACATCATAAGTTATTGGTAAGAGGCTAATAGAATGTTACTCCAAATTGATAAATTGCAACATTGTTCTGGTATAGAAAGACTAAGAGTCACCTAAATGCTCATGATTTTAAATGGCTCTTGATATTGTTACAGGAGTCTATACTTGCTACCTAATAAGAATGTAAAATGCAATCAACAATAAAAGAGTATTTTTATTTTGTCAAGATTGTTCTTAGTTCTCACAACCATAGGTAGAATTCCATTTTGGATAGTATGCAGCAGACAAAAAACATGAAACATTTATGGATCAAGTAGATTTCAAACACACTGGGCTGGATTTTACTATGGGTTTCAGGACCTCGATGTTGGGACACAATCCATATCCCGAGCGGGAACTTGCCAGCAGCGGGGCCGGCTTAGCAATTTTAGCACAGTCTGACTTCTAATTAGAGATGGAGTGACCCTTGCAGAGGGAAGTACAAATTAAAATTTGGACAGTCTAGAAAGAAGGCCCCACTGATAGCAGGGCAAATCCCACTATCAAACTTGCTAGGGTCATCCCTCCATCCAATGCCACAAGGAGGATGCCTCCATATAGCCAGTGGCCTCTCTAAGTGGCAGGAGGGGGCCACCTCACTGTCAGCCACCGCCCCCCCCCCCACCTTTGGCAAAGTAGGGCATTTAATTATGGAGCCAGCAGCCAATCAGCTCACAGGCCGCCACTGGAAAACTTCCCTGATGGTGGAACTGTGTCTGGGAGCCCCCCTGATGTGGTTCCATGCTGCTTTACCTGTTTTCCCTCCACCCCCCCAACTGTATCTGTTCCTGCAGCTCAGGGGTTGGTAGAATTCTGCTCACCCCAAGTTACGAAAAGGCCACATAATTAATTACTCTATTCGTCAGCACTGGAGTATATTAGTTTCATGTGAAGCTACAGTCCAAAAGGATGGAGTCACTATTTTGAGTGCTATCATTTTCATGTCTCAAGATGGGACTTTGCTTTCAGGAACATGTCCGTTCAAGCTCTTCTCAGATATCTGGGTTTTATTAATGGGAATGGTTCTGCGTGGGTGCCTTAAACCATTGGGATATTACAGAGATCTGTGTTATGGTCGTTGTTCTTCATTTTTACCAGTAATCCAGAGAAAGACATCAGGTGAAAGTTGTTCACAAGTTTGCAGGTGTTACAAAGGTACTTTTGCATGTAAGGACCTTCAGTGAGAAAAAGATTGCAGTGAGATCCAGAAGCAATAGTGAAATGGGCCTGCACATGGCAGATTGATTTGTAATGTAGATTAATGTAACCTTATACATTACGGTGGGGCAACTGCAAGCACATGTATACTGTTGCTGCGGAGCAAGAGAAGGATCTGAGTATTACAGTGCATAAGTAATTGGAGGTCTACAGCCAATTCGAAGTGGTTAGTGCAATAGCAAATAGGGTGGTAGGGTGTATTGCCAGATCATCAAATATATTTTTTAAAATGTTATTCTAACTTTGCATAAGGCCTTGGTGAAGCTTCATCTGGACTCCCATGTTTAGTTTTGGTGTCTTCCCATGGAAGGTCACAAGGTCACCAAAAAGATTCAGAGGAAAGCCACCAGATTCATGACTAGTTTAGGAGTCTTTAATTGCCACTGTAGACTGAGAGAGCAGTCATTTAATTTGAAAAATTCAAAGAGATTAAATTAAGCTCTTTAACCTAATATTAGACTCTGTCCCTGTGGATAGGCTTTTTGAGCTACATAGGTTAGGAATTAGAAGCACGGGACTCAAGTAAAGTTACAAAATCATATGAACTGATTATGTGTTGGGAGGTACTTCATTTTGCAGAGAGTCATTGACCTCTGAAACAAGTTGTTGGCTTTGCAGTGATTTGCTAAAAAGATTCAAAACAGAGTTGGATGAATTCCTGAATGTGGCCAACATAACTACATATAGAAAGCAGGTGGGTATTGGGAGTTGTTTCATCCAGTTACTGTAGTCTCCTGGGATTTGTTTGATCAGCTTCAGGGGTCAGAAAGGAATTTTCCAGAGTGTTTTTCCTGAATTGCCCTAAGCTTTCTTTTAAAGCTTATTTCTTACCTCCCCCAGAAGATTGCATTGTCGGTTTGTGGGGAAGGGGAAGAGGTGGGGATTGATGGTGTTTTGAAGTCATACTATGACAGTGTAGGACAATGAATCAGCTGTATTCACCTGCACTTCATTCTCATATGTTTGTATGTTTTGTGATAAAAGTACACATTAGACCTTTGTAGCACAAACTCCTGAGATGCTTTTAACCAAGTGTGATGAAAAGCTCAGACAAGCTAATGTTCTGATGATAGCCAAGCTAACGTGAACTGTTATGACAGCTTTATACTGGATATGATTAATGATTTTTTGTAGAGATTGGCAGTTCCCAGATGTCTTCAGGAAGCAGAGGTCCTCCCTCACGAAATTGATTGCATCCTTTTTGAGCAAGTTATCAATATAGTGAATTATAGCACTTCTTTTGATATTAGACATTTGGATTTCTAAAAAATTCTTTGACTAATATTGTGTGGAAGGCTGTGAGATAAAATTGAACATTATGCAGGATTACTGAACAGATGCTAATCTAGATCAGAAATGGATTGTAATCTCAAAGCCAGAAGCTTATCATTAACAGGAGCGGAACTGAATATGATTGGCTCATGAGTTGAATTCCTCAACTGGTGCAGATTACCTGAAAATGTACCTATTAGTGCATAATTGAGGGTAAACCAATAGGCTGCAAGGACATTTAGACAGGTTTGGCCAGTGTATGATTATGCTTTAATGTGGACAAATGCAGTATAATTCATTTAGAATTGGGAACACCATGCATGTTTAGACCATGAAGTAATACTTCTTATGAGCTGCAGATCAAGAATGAGACCTAGGGGCATTAGTTAACTACTTTGTGTATCAGCTTGGCTCAGTGGTAACATTCTTGACTCTGAGTCAGAGATTGTGGATTCAAAGCCACTCCATACTTGAGCACATAATCTATGATGATACTCTAGTGCAGTACTGAATGAGTACTGCAGAGTCAAAAGTGCCATCTGTCTAGTCAGCTGGACATAAAAAATCCCTTGGTACTTTTAAAAAAAAGATGGCACGTTCTCCTAGTTCATATTTATTCCTCTGCTGACATCATTGATTATACTTTAATAGTTATTCGTTGACTGTGAAGCGCTTTGGGAGATCCTAAGAATATAAAATGCACCATAGAAAAACTTGTTATTTATCTTTCGATCATTAGAAGTGCTCAAGTAATCTGAGGTGGCTTTTGAGAATGAAAGTAGGGCTTTAGTTTTATTGCTAACACATTGAGTTTAAAATCAAGAATACTATACCCAGGTTCTAATACAGTCTCTCAGTTTCTGTCGCATATGTTCTGACAATGCTAGCTTCCACGTCAGTGCTTTTGATAGGTTTTCCTTCTTCCTCTTCCTTGACCATGGTTGACAGGGCCCTCAACAGTGTCCATAATGTTTCCTGCACTTCTGTCCTCACCCCTTCCCCTGCTCTGAAACCACAAAAGGGTTCAAAGGGGAACCCTTTGTTCTCACTTTCCACCACATCAGCAGCTTCCTTCCCCTTTCATCAACTGTTCCCTCCATGATACCCTGGTCCACTCCTCAATTATCCCCAATACTCCCTCCCCTTCCTTCGGTCTATTCTGGTAAAAGTATCCTCCCTTACCCAAACACCCTTTCCAGTTGAAGCAGCCATGTACTTGTACTTCTTTCAATTTAATATACAGTATTCACTGCTCACAATCTGGTCTCCTCTATATTTGGAAGACCAAATGCAGATTGGATGACCACTTTGCTGAATACCCCCAAATCAGTCGTATGTGTGACCCCTGACACGAGGCTACGCTCCTTTATTTTTGTAAATACAACTTTTCAACTCTCAACTGACTGGAAATTGTGCAATGTGAAATGAGATAGAACAAACTACTCAAAAATGCAAAGTCACCTTCCAAGGTGAATGAGAAAATGCAAACAAGACACCCTCAAGGGAGTTTGAAGGGGGTGACATTTCCTATAATTCAAAGATCAATCAAAACCCATAACTGTCAAAGGGAGAAACATTAAAATACAAAGTGCTGGATATTGAGACAATGGCTGCCACAGACAGACCCACCCAAAACCCCTTGAAAATACACAGTGGGTGAAGTATAACAGGCCAGGTTGCAGTCACTGAGAAGAGAATGTAAATAACACAGGTCATGGCAAGAAGGTTTTCAGCAAAGGAAACAGGGTGAAAAGGTGTGCTCTCTCCCTCACTCTCCCTTTTGGAAAAAGTGTGTCATCTGGTTTGAAAAGTCAACTATCAGAAGCCTACCAGTGAACCGAGATCTTGTAATAATTGCAATATCTTCTACCTCTGACTGCTTCTAAGAAACTAGCTAACCTAAATTGGCTGCAACATTTAAAATCTATGCCTCAAGCAAAATCAAAGGACACTTAACTGTATATTTTTTAAAACTTTTTTTATTGGACTCTAACCTCTTATTGCTAATAGTTGTGTGACATTGACATTGTATTTTTATTACTTTTTTTACCTCAGGTTTAGTGGTTAATAAATTTGCTGTTTTCTTAAATTAAGAAAACCTTGTTGAATTGGCTCCTTATTAATAATTGATGGCTCCTCACTGAATAAAGAGGGAAATACATTTTGACTTGGAAAAGGCATATCCTCGCTAAAAAATGCTTAAACCTTGGTTGTGACCAACCAAACAGGTTGAATAGAGGAGAGCCAGTTCAATTCTTCTCACCTGCTAATAACACCCAAGCTTTCAGTTGTTAGCTATTTTCATTATCTGCCCACTTCCACTCTGACCTCTCAGTCCTTGGCCCCTTACACTGAACTAATGAAGCTTCAACAGAAGTTTGTGAATAGCATCTGGGAGTGAAAAATTTCTGAGCATGACCACTACCCTCATTCTTTTTTCCCAGATAGCAGGTGTTGGTAATGATTCTACTAATCATTTACACCTTGTCTGGACACATAATAAAAAGAGAATTACCTGGAAAAACTCAGCAGGTCTGGCAGCATCGGCGGAGAAGAACAAAGTTGACGTTTCGCGTCCTCATGACCTTTCAACAGAACTAAGTAAGAATAGGAGAGGAGTGAAATATAAGCTGGTTTAAGGGGGGGGGGGGGGTTGGTTGTGGGGACAAGCAAGCAGTGATAGGAGCAGATAGTCAAAAGATGTCACAGACAAAAGAACAAAGAGGTGTTGAAGCTGGTGATATTACCTAAAAGAATGTGTTAATTAAGAATGGATGGCAGGACACACAAGGTACAGATAGCTCTAGTGGTGGTGGGGTGAAATAAGACTAAAAGGGCATAAAAGGTATAGATTTAAAAATAATGGAAATAGGTGGGAAAAGCAAAATCTGTATAAATTATTGTAAAAAAACCAAAAGGGAGGGGGAAGAAACGGAAAGGGGGTGGGGATAGAGGAGGGTTCAAGATCTAAAGTTGTTGAACTCAATATTCAGTCGGGAAGACTGTAAAGTGCCTAGTCAGAAGATGAGGTGCTGTTCTCCAGTTTGCATGGAGCTTCACTGGAACAATGCAACAATCCAAGGACAAACATGTGGGCAAGAGAGCAGGGTGGAGTGTTAAAATGGCAAGCGACAGGGAGGTCTGGGTAATTCTTGCGGACAGACTGAAGGTGTTCTGCAAAGCAGCTGCCCAGTCTGCGTTTGGTCTCCCCAATATAGAGGAGACCGCATTGGGAGCAACGAATACAGTAGACTAAGTTGGGGAAAATGCAAGTGAAATACTGCTTCACTTGGACAGTGAGTAGAGAGGAAGTGAAGGGGCAGGTGTTGCATCTTTTGCGTATGCATGGGGAGGTGCCGTAGGTGGGGGTTGAGGAGTAGGGGGTGATGGAGGAGTGGACCAGGGTGTCCCAGAGGGAACGATCCCTATGGAATGCCACCAGGGTGGGTGAAGGGAAGATGTTTTTGGTGGTGGCATCATGCTGGAGTTGACGGAAACGGCGGAGGATGATCCTTTGAATGCGGAGGCTGGTGGGGCGATAAGTGAGGACAAGGGGGACACTATCATGGTTCTGGGAGGGAGCAGAAGGCGTGAGGGCGGATGCACGGGAGATGGGCTGGACATGGTTGAGGACCCTGTCAATGACCGTGGGTGGAAAACCACGGTTAAGGAAGAAGAAGGACATGTCAGAGGAACTGTTTTTGAAGGTAGCATCATCAGAACAGATGCGACGGAGGCGAAGGAACTGAGAGAATGGGATGGAGTCCTTACAGGAAGCGGGATGTGAGGAGCTGTAGTCGAGGCAGCTGTGGGAGTCAGTAGGCTTGTAATGAATGTTTGTGGACAGTCTATCACCAGAAATTGAGACAGGGAGGTCAAGGAAGGGAAGGGAAGTGTCGGAGATGGACCATGTGAAAATGATGGAGGGGTGGAGATTGGAAGCAAAATTAATAAATTTTTCCAGGTCCAGACAAGAGCATGAAGCAGCACCGAAGTAATCATTGATGTACCGGAGAAAGAGTTGTGGGAGGGGGCTGGAGTAGGACTGGAACAAGGAATGTTCCACATAACCTATAAAGAAACAGGCATAACTGGGGCCCATGTGGGTACCCATAGCCACATCTTTTATTTGGAGGAAGTGAGAGGAGTTAAAGGAGAAATTGTTCAGTGTGAGAACAAGTTCAGCCAGACGGAGAAGAGTAGTGGTGGATGGGGATTGTTCGGGCCACTGTTCGAGGAAGAAGCTGAGAGCCCTCAGACCATCCTGGTGCGGGATGGAGGTGTAGAGGGATTGGACGCCCATGGTGAAGAGGAGGCGGTTGGGACCAGGGAACTGGAAATTGTTGGCGTGACGTAAGGTGTCAGAGGAATCACGGATGTAGGTGGGAAGGGACTGGACAAGGGGAGAGAGAAGGGAGTCAAGATAATGAGAAATGAGTTCCGTGGGGCAGGAACAGGCTGACATGATCGGTCTGCCGGGACAGTCCTGTTTGTGGACTTTAGGTAAGAGGGCCGTCTGAGGTTGGGCGACTATCAGGTTGGAAGATGTGGGAGGAAGATCTCCAGAGGAGATGAGGTCAGTGACAGTCCTGGAAACAATGGCTTGATGTTCAGTGGTGGGGGTTTGGTCCACGGAAAGGTAGAAGGAAGTGTCTGCGAGTTGACGCTGAGTCTCCGGGAGCTAGAAGTCAATGCACCAGAAACTTATTGCACTCCATTCTCTCAGGTCCAACCCTAACATTGTCATCAAACCCGCTGACAAGGGTGGTGCTGTTGTTGTTTGGCGCACTGACCTCTACCTCGCAGAGGCTGAGCATCAACTCGCAGACACTTCCTCCTACCTCTCCCTGGAACATGACCCCACCACTGAACATCAAGCCATTGTTTCCAGGACTGTTACTGACCTCATGTCCTCTGGAGATCTTCCTCCCACAGCTTCCAACCTGATAGTCGCCCAACCTCGGACAGCCCGCTTCTACCTCCTACCCAAAATCCACAAACAGGACTGTCCCGGCAGACCGATCATGTCAGCCTGTTCCTGCCCCACGGAACTCATTTCTCATTATCTTGACTCCCTTCTCTCTCCCCTTGTTCAGTCCCTTCCCACCTACATCCGTGATTCCTCTGATACCTTACGTCACGTCAACAATTTCCAGTTCCCTGGCTCCAACCGCCTCCTCTTCACCATGGACGTCCAATCCCTCTACACCTCCATCCCCCACCAGGATGGTCTGAGGGCTCTCAGCTTCTTCCTTGAACAGGGGCTCGAATAATCCCCATCCACCACTATCCTCCTCCATCTGGCTGAACTTGTTATCACACTGAACAATTTCTCCTTTAACTCCTTTCACTTCCTCCAATTAAGAGGTATGGCAATGGGTACCCGCATGTGCCCCAGCTATGCCTCTCTCTTTATAGGTTATGTGGAACATTCCTTGTTCCAGTCCTACTCCAGCCCCCTCCCATAACTCTTTCTCCGGTACATCAATGATTACTTCGGTGCTGCTTCATGCTCTTGTCTGGACCTGGAAAAATTTATTAATTTTGCTTCCAATCTCCACCCCTCCATCATTTTCACATGGTCCATCTCTGACACTTCCCTTCCCTTCCTTGACCTCTCTGTCTCAATTTCTGGTGATAGACTGTCCACAAACATTCATTACAAGCCTACTGACTCCCACAGCTACCTCGACTACAGCTCCTCACACCCCGCTTCCTGTAAGCACTCCATCCCATTCTCTCGGTTCCTTCGCCTCTGTCGCATCTGTTCTGATGATGCTACCTTCAAAAACAGTTCCTCTGACATGTCCTCCTTCTTCCTTAACTGTGGTTTTCTACCCACGGTGGTTGACAGGGCCCTCAACCATGTCCGGCCCATCTCCCGTGCCTCCGCCCTCACGCCTTCTCCTCCCTCCCAAAATATGATAGGGTCCCCCTTGTCCTCACTTATCGCCCCACCAGCCTCTGCATTCAAAGAATCATCCTCCGCCATTTCCGCCAATTCCAGCATGATGCCACCACCAAACACATCTTCCCTTCACCCCCCTGGTGGCAATCCATAGGGATCTTTCCCTCTGGGACACCCTGGTCCACTCCTCCATCACCCCCTACTCCTCAACCTCCACCTATGGCACTTCCCCATGCATACACAAAAAGTGCAACATTTGCCCCTTCACTTCCTCTCTCTTCACTGTCCAAGGGCCCAAACACTCCTTTCAAGTGAAGCAGTATTTCACTTGCATTTCCCCCAACTTAGTCTACTGCATTCGTTGCTCCAAATGTGGTCTCCTGTACATAGGAGAGACCAGACACTGACCGGGCGACCGCTTTGCAGAACACCTTCGGTCTGTCTGCAAGAATGACCCAGACCTCCCTGTCGCTTGCCATTTTAACACTCCACCCTGCTCTCTTGCCAACATGTCTGTCCTTGGCTTGCTGCATTGTTCCAGTGAAGCTCAATACAAACTGGAGAAACAGCACCTCATCTTCCGACTAGGAACTTTACAGCCTTCCGGACTGAATATTGAATTGAACAACTTTAGATCTTGAACTCCATCCTCCATCCCCACCCTCTTTCCGTTTCTTCCCCCTCCTTTTCGTTTTTCACAATAATTTATATAGATTTTTCTTTTCCCACCTATTTCCATTATTTTTAAATCTATACCTTTTATGCCCTTTTAGTCTTATTTCACCCCAGCTATAGCTTGCATGCCCTGCCATCCATTCTTAATTAACATATTCATTTAGATATTACCACCTTCAACACCTCTTTGTTCTTTTGTCTGTGACATCTTTTGATTATCTGCTCCTATCACTGCTTGCTTGTCCCCACAACCAACATTTCTCTACACCAACACCCCCCCATCCCCACCTTAAACCAGCTTATATTTCACCCTCCTCCTATTTTTACTTAGTTCTGTTGAAAGGTCATGAGGACTCGAAACATCAACTTTGTTCTTCTCCGCCGATGCTGCCAGACCTGCTGAGTTTTTCCAGGTAATTCTGTTTTTGTTTTGGATTTCCAGCATCCGCAGTTTTTTGTTTTTGTCTAGACCCATCTTTTGTTTCTTTATGTGTCCTATTACCATCACTTTTTGTCTTGCACCATTATTCCTTTTCTCATTCTATCTCTCCAGATTTTACCGTTCATTGAAATAGCAACTAGGGCATAAATTGACATGATCCACACATTAGGTTCTATGTTTTCTTGAAAATGCCAATTATTGATATTTGGTTGGAATAAACAGGGAAGAACTTAGATAAAACCAAAAAACTGTGGATGCTGGAAATCCAAAACAAAAACAGAATTACCTGGAAAAACTCAGCAGGTCTGGCAGCATCGGCGGAGAAGAAAAGAGTTGACGTTTCGAGTCCTCATGACCCTTCGACAGAACTTGAGTTCGAGTCCAAGAAAGAGTTGAAATATAAGCTGGTTTAAGGTGTGTGGGGAGGGTGGCGGAGAGAGAGAGAGAGAGAGAGAGAGAGAAGTGGAGGGGGTTGGTGTGGTTGTAGGGACAAACAAGTAGTGATAGAAGCAGATCATCAAAAGATGTCACCAACAGTAGCCTGACAAAAAAATCTGTCACATATGGATACTCTGAAAATATCTGAGTTAAGTTGAGTTGGATTTTTATGATATTTATCTAACGTATTTTATGTTCCTGTAACTTACTGAAAAAGAATTGACCCTATTGCAATGTTTGTTTTATAAACATGAAGATGAATTTAATGCCCTCCCCTGTGGTTGTTTTTGTGATGGGAAGGCATTTCTTCTGGCTTCCACCCTGATTAATTCTGTGGCAGAAAAGTCCGTGGACATCCTTCCCACCCTGCCACCAATTGAAATCCTTAAGTAGGCAATTAATTCCCACAGAACGGCCCCACCCTGCCACTGCTGGTATTAACCCAGAAGCAGGCGAAGAGCTCGTCATGCAGGAAGGATGACAAAGGAAACCCGTGCAAGGTTGCATCGGGGTAGAGAGGGTTGTCCCTCTTTCAAAGGTACTCAGTGTCTGGTCAAGGGTCCCAGCATCAGAAATTGGGGTGGGGGGCTGCTGCTGATATCCACCCCTCTGCCTTTACAGCCAAACATAGAAACATAAAAGCTAGGAGCAGGAGTAGGCCATTCAGCCCTTCGATCCTGCTCTGCCATTCATCCAGTGACATTAGGCCTCAGGTGGCTATCGTACTGATAGCATCTGCCATTTAATAGAGGTGCCCATCCCTGATTTTCCAGCAGCAGTTAGCAGGTGTAAGTTCTTATCTGGTGTCCTTGATCACAGGGAAGGCCTGGCACTTACCAGCTAAGTGCCTGCATGGCACTTAATACAGCAGGCCTTCCCTAAAACAGGTGGCATGAGGCTCTTGCCTTCTCTCCAGCTGATGGGTGAGACCCCTCACCTACTTTAAATACTGCCCATTATTAATAGCCCTGACAAAGCTTCAGAATGTGACCATATGCTTTTCTCATTGCAAATACTTTGTCTAAATGCGTAGCCCACCATGCAATCAGTGGTAGAGACTTTCACTGCTGTAGAACAGAGGACGTTGGGCGGAAATCATCCCAGATTTGCACAAAGTGCAAAAATGGGGTGGGGTGGGGGGGAAATTTTGTTTTACTCACCGACTGCAATGATGGGTTTTCCTGCTCTATTATCCCTTTCCTGTCTCATTAATTATACAATCACAGGAAACATGTCGTCTCGCTGGCGGGCAGCCTCCAATTTGCCAGCCTGCCGTTACCTCACCGCTTTCTCACACAGGGCACCATATTTAAATTGCAGCCGCGCGCACACTTCTCATTGCTTACAGCCCAGGACTGCTCTGGGGAAGACATGGCCCCAAAAGCCAAGAAGAGTGCAGCCCCCCCCAGCACCACCCCCCCCCCCCCCCCCCCCCCCCCCCCCCCCCCCCCCCGCCCCCCTAGCCCACCCCCCCCCCCCCCCCCCCCCCCCCCAAACAACCCCCTCCGATTCAATGATGCATCCTTGGTATGCCTTCTGGATACCATGGAGGCCCATCGCGATGTCCTCTACCCTCACTCTGGTCACAGGAGGCCCATTCATCTCACCACTCTGCTTGGGAGGGGGTTGCAGAATTGGTCAGTGCCAATGCCGCACACATCCATCCAGTACAGAAAACTGATGAATGATCTCATCCATGCTGCCAAGGTAAGGCAACCATCTTATCACTCTAAACTCACACACTCACAAGGCTATCACACATTCACTGGAATCTCACTGACTGCCAGCCTAAGGAGCATCACCATTCATTCTCTCACACACACCCTCGCATCTCCATCTGGCCTCCTCCTCTGGAGACAGCCTCCTCAGCCCTCACCATCTTGAGGCCACTTGCACAGATCAACTTGTGTCCCCACACACACCCTTTTCCCAGTACAGCCCTTGCCCTGCAGCTTCTTCCTTTGCTTGAGGCCACTTCTCCCTTTACCCAAGCAAGCCCTAGCCCTGCAGCCATTGTAAAGACTCATGTTTGGTCTGGTAGGTAGAGACCTGCCCATGAGCCTCCCCTAAAAGTGATTTGGTACTGCCTGTGAAGCCTGGCATTGATGACCGTGAGTGCTGCCCAAAGCAAAGTAGGCAAACTAACCTTGAAGTCCTGAGTGAAGTGCAGCTCACCAGGTGCATGTGGCTTATGTGCCCAGATGATCCAGCTTGGGTATAAGATTCCGGTGAGCAGGGTTTATAATGAGATGCTAAAGTAATGAAATTAAGTTCGTGATGTGCGGCAGCAGACGACCTCAAACTGGTTTCACAATGTCGTGAAACCAATTTTTGGCCTTCTCACCATATTGTCCCATGCCCACTATGACACCCAACACTCATGGGGCCACAAAATTCTAGTCTTTGCTTCTGAAAACTACTTATAGTGTGTTTTGAACTCAAACACACACACACACACACACACACACACACACACACACACACACACACACACACACACACACACACACAAACAAACAGCATTTTTGTAGTTTACTGTTTCACAAGCAATAATTGAAGTTATAATGCAAGCCTACAACAATTCAACAGCTGAAAATATTTCATATTCACTATGTGAAGGAAAATGTTGAGAATGGATAAGGCTCAAATTCAACACAGTTCTGAGGATATTTATAGCCTTCTCTTGCATCAATCATGATATTTATGATGCTGTCAGGAAATTGAATTAAAGATCTGCAACTTCCTTCCAATTATCAAATTATTTTGTGTGCGTCATACTAAAATTGATGAAAAATGCTATTCAATTATCTAAATTTGATAAAGCCTCCAATAGGACTTTAGTGCAAAACTGCACCATCAAATACACAGGTTCTCCCCAAATATAACCATAACCATAACTGAAAGGCATTTGAATGAAGGTAGTTTCAACATTTGGCTTAAATTATTAGCTGCACAACTATATCAGGAGTGCCTGACTTGCAATAATATGGAGAGCAATTGCTGCTCTCTATCAGAGCAATGGCTCTTTAGGCTGCTCTCACATCTGTGTTAGGAAAGGACTAGATGTAGGTTGCTTTCACAGCACATCAATCAAGGAAAAAGAAAAAAGTGCCAAATGTGGCTCAGTTGGAGTGCTCTTACCTCTCAGTCAGGGTATTGTGGAGACATGTCACACTCCAGGGACTTGTGCACAAAAATCAGGGCTGACACTCTGGTGTCCATAATATTGAGCGCTCACGAATGGAGGTGGCATTTTTCAGATGAAAAGTTAAAGCAAGGCCTCTGCATTCTCAAGAGGATATGAAAGATCCAGTGGCATTATTCCTGAGAGATCAAGGGAGTAATCCCTTGTGTCCTGGCCAACATTTATCTCTAAATCTACATCAAAAAAACAGACTATCTGGTTATTACTACATTGCTATTGTGGAAGTTACTGTGTGAAAATTGGCCACCCTGTTTCTTAATTTACAACAGTGAGAGCATTTCAAAACGTTACTTTCATACACTTTGGGCAGAATTTTGCAGCCCTGTCACAGCAGGGGGCGGGGCCATAAAATGCTGTGAGCCATTCAAAGCGCCATTGACTTTGGCAGGACCGTGAAATCTCACCGGTGTAAAATTCCACCCTTTAAGATGTTCTGTCACCTGAAAGGCATTATATAAGTGCAAGTCTTTAAGATATGCATCAGACAGAGATGGCCAAGGAGTGCAAAAACACTGGTGGAATTTTAACCCCCAAGAAAAGGTGGGTGATGACTGGATGGTTAGCTATTTTTAGATTGTGACCACAACCCAGCTACAATGCACCCAGCTCAGGGATTAAACAGAGGCTATTTGGATTCCTGTGCATAAACTACTCACCGAAGTCAGGGCTGTAATTAGTGCTGGTGACAGGTCATTGCAGCAATACATGTCCTTATAAGATGTTAAATATGCCTTTTTAAATTGATTTTCATTGACTTTAAGTTTGACCTCTGCAGCACAGAGTCCCTTTTTCAAAACAATCTGCTTTTTAATGTAGATTTAGGGATAAATGTTGGCCAAGACACAAGGGACTCTCTGAAATAATGCCACTGTATCTTTTATATGCACCAGAGAGAAACATAGAAGGCAGAATTCTCCCTGAATTGTACTAATTCCAGCTGGACGCAAGGGCGGATTCTTGCGCCATATCGTCTGCTTCCAGCCTCATTATGTATGAAGGCACAGGAAATACACTGTATCGCAGGCAAGCAGGCTCTGAATTGCCCACCATGCTGTTACATCACCATTCCCTCACTCCAGGTGCCATAACTGAATTGCAGTGCCCACACAGTTCTCAATGCTTGCAGCCCAGGACTGCTCCAGTGAAGGCATGGCCCTGAAAGCCAAGAAGTATTCAGTGCCTTTTGGAGGCCTGCAGTGATGTCCTCTATCCCCGCTCTAGCTGCAGGAGGTCCAGAAATCTCACCACTCCAGCTTGGGAGGCGATGGCAGTGGTGGTTAGTGCCAATGCTGCACAGAAGAGATTGGCCATCCAGTGCAGAAAGAGGATGAATGATCTCATCCGTGCTGCCAGGGTAAGTCAACCATCTCATCACTCTAAACTCACACACTCACAAGCCCATCACACATTTACTGGCATCTCACTCACCGCCAGCTTAAGGGACATCACCATTCATTCTTTCACAGACACCCTTACATCTCCATCTGGCCTCATTTTCTCTGGAGACTGCCTCCTCAGCCCTCGCCATCTTGAGGCTACTTGCGCAGATCAACATGTGTCCCTATACACACCCTGGAATAGCCCCTTCCCCAAGCAAGCCCTAGCCCTGCAGCTGTTGAAAAACCACCCCTGCCTTACTGTTGATCTGGTAGGTAGAGACCTGCCCATGAGTCCTCCTAAAAGTGATGTGGTGCTGCCTGCAAAGCCTGGCACTGATGATGGCGAGTGTTGCCCGAAGCAAGGTAGGCAAACGAACCTCGAAGTCCCAAGCGAAGTGCAAGTTGCCAGGTGCATGTCGCCTATGTACCACTGTGAAACAAGTTGGCATGCAATCATGCTGACATGAGATCATGATCCAGCGTGGGGGCATGATTCTGGCAAGCAGGGCATGCTATGAGATGCTAAAGTATTGAAATTAGGTTCCTGACATACAGCAGTGGGAAATGCAGCCATCATTGATGGGCGGAGTGGACGATCGCAAATTGATTTTACCACAACATTAAACTAATTTTTGCAATCTCCCGATTTTTTCTGCTCCCGCCTGATCTGACACCTGCCATGAACGGGAACAGAAAGGCCTGGCCATAATCTTCTGTTCTGAAAAGGTCGTTTTCAACATGAAACAAAGGTGGAATTTTCCAGCTCCATTGGTGTCAGGCATCATGGTGGGTAGGAGGAGACATTACGGCGAGAAGGCCAAGAATCAGTTTCACATCGCCATGAAAGCATAGCGGGATCATCCGATGGTGTCTGATTGGAACGCCAATCTCACTGAACCTGGTTTGTATCACGCTCATGGGGTGCAAAGGAAGATCCAATTAGAATCGTACTCCCACACCATATTTACTATTAAGCTAGTAGGAAACACGCCCAGAACATGTTTGACCAAGTGTGATGTGCAGAAGTTGGGATGCATCACGTCACGGACATCCGAGGAGCAGAAGATGCTGGAGCCCTACAGCCACTGGGCCCTGGAGGAACACGTGCATCACATGCTGGGTGGATTCCCATGGACATGGCTCCAATGCAAAGCAGGTCTCTGAAGGTGAGAGTTCTCCATTTATGTCTCAGGTCTGTTTTGGAACATCACGGTCCTGACCATGGGCTTTTATAGGTGATCGCCAAGGGTCAGGAGAGGAAGATCCTCTGTGAGTGGGGGAGGACGGTGTACCATGGGGTGCATGGGAGAGGAGGTTTAGGTTTGAGTGGGAGGGAATGATGTACCAGGGGCGGGGGTGGGGGTGTGGTGTGGTTGGGAGGGTTCAGAACGAATGTGTCGGGGGTGGGGGGGGATGAGGTTGGGAGGGGGGAGTACGGGGGAGAAAGCTGTAACAGGGAAGAATGCAGCAAGTGGGGAGTTAGGTATAAAGTGGGTGAGAAAGGTGTAAGGGAAGGAGCTCAGAGGGAGGAGGAAGGAGTTTGGAGGGGGTTGGAAGTAGTCCAGGGCAAGGAAGGAGTTCAGAGGGGACAAGGAGTCCAGGGGGAGGAAAGAGTCCGGAGGGGGAAGGTGTGAGGGTGGAAAAGGGAATAAAGTTGTAAGAGGGAATAAGGCGGGGGGGAGTGTCCAGATGAACGTGCAAGGGAGGAGTCTGTGGAGTCAATGACGGCCTCCTGGGAACCGAACTGAGGATGGGTGTGGTAGGAGGGAATGGTAAGTATGAGAGGGGGCAGACTGAGCTGGGAGCGGGGCAAGCGTGAGGGTGCAACAGAAGTGATAGAAAGGATAGTGAGGGTGACTGGTGGGGGCTCAGAGGCAGGCACGGACCCTGGGGGTAGGAAGGAGGAGGCCTGAGAGGTTAAATAGATGGGGGTAGGATTGTCAGGAAGGTAGGAAACGTCCACGTTCACGTGGACATCTTGGAAAGAAAAGGGTTCTGGTTGGTGGGGAGGTTGAAGGTGATGCCGGCAGGGGGGGTCAGCAGTGATGCAGGAAAGGGCATGGGTGACTGGGGGAGTGAAAGGATCGGAGTGCTTTCAAAAAAATTGACTATGACCATGTTTTTCAAATTGCAAGTGAGCACAGCCTCGTATTGGACAGGTACAGGTGCTGCATGTGAGTGTGATCAGTGGGTGGGCGATAATGCAGGTCAGCTCAGATGGACAACTGAAAGAGAACCCGAGCAGGCAGCATTGAAAATGCTTGGGACATTGAAATGTGTGTGATGGGGAAGGCTCTGCATTATTGGCAGAATGTTTGCACAAGGCTCCGAAAGGCCCTGCCATGCACACACTTCTCCCTCCAGAATGACTTGTGGTCCAGCTGCGTGCAATGAATTGCTAGTGGAAGGAGGATGTAGGGGGACAACTCGCAAAGCATGTAAATGAAGCTGAAAGATATCATTACACATTATTCAGTGAAAGCGAATATATATTCAGATTATAAAGTGACAAAATGTGTTCACCCATGCAATCACTTGTGACCAGAATTTCTTAACTTTTCTAGGCCTACCACTTCTTCTAGGTGCTGCCACAGGACAGCCTGTGTAATGGTTGGCCCTGCTGCCTCTGATGACTTCAGCGTAAGTCCTCTGAGGGGCCCCAGCTTGCCTTGGCTGTCCTCCTGTGGGCCAATTACTGGAATTATATAATTATGCAGGAACTGTATAAAATGCTGATTAGGCCACAGCTAGAGTATTGCATGCAGTTCTGGAATCCACATTATAGGAGGGATGTGATTGCACTAGAGAAAGTGCAGAGGAAATTTACCAGCATGCTGTCTGGGCTGGAGAGTTTTAGTTATGAGGAGAGATTGGATAAACTGGGGTTATTTTCCCTGGAGCAGAGGAGATTGAGGGGGGACATGATTGAGGTGTATAAAATTATGAGGGGCATAGATAGGGTAGACAGGAAGAACTTTCCCCTTGGTGGAGGGATCAATAACCAAGGGGCATATATTTAAGGTAAGGGAGGTTTAGAGGGTATGTGAGGAACAATTTTTTCTCCCAGAGGGTGGTGAGAATCTGGAACTCACTGTTTGAAAGGGTGGTAGAGGCAGAAACCCTCATAACATTTAAGAAGAATTTGGATGTGCACTTGTGATGCTGTGGTGTACAAGGCTATGGGCCTAGAGCTGGAAAATGGAATAGAATAGTTAGGTACTTGTTTGACGGGCACAGACTTGATGAGCCAAAGGGCCTTTTTCTACGCTGTAGGCCTCTATGACTCTATGAGTTGCTCCCTCAGCAGCGACAGAGGACAAGGTTGAGGGATTCAGAGACAAAAGGGACTTGGATGGAGAGGACAGCCTCTGAGATTCCTGAGTGGATGACCCGGGGTGTCCAGCTGCCACTCCTCCTCTCTTTGGATGCACGAGGGTCCCAGCTTGACTCCTTGAGGGGAAGGAGCACCTAGCGGGACATTGAGGTGCCCCATTTCTCTCTCACGTTGTCGCTGCAGGAACTCACCCGTAGCCACCATGATGGAGTGCAGGTCTGTGCGCAGCTCCGCGTTCGGCTGGACCAGGGTCTCCATGGTATCCGCCACTCTTCTTGTGGATACTTCCATACACACACTTCATCAGAGAGCAGGCGGACGCACTCCCCTGACTCAAGTGCCACTCTGTTGAGGGCTTCCAACAGCTCTGTGTGATGTTACCCGTCTTCTGCTCGCACACCATGGTGAGTTGGAAGGCTGAGTCTAAAGGCTTCTAAAGGCTTATCATCTGACTCGTACATCATAGATGCCTCTTCTCCAGCACTCCTGCAGGTGCTGGGGAGCTCAGCTGAACCTGCCTCCTCCTGTTGTGAACACGTATCCATGCGGTGAACATCAGATTGTGAAGCTGAGCCTGTTCCAGATCTAGATATTACTGAGGTGCCTCTCTCTGCGCTGACAGAGAGTGTGGGTAAGCATTGTGATGGGTCTTCCAGGCTGCTTAATTCCAGCTCTTCAATGGAGGTGGGGTCCTCTTGGCTGGAGGCAAGAACCTGGATGGAGCTGAGGATTACTTGGCTGAGTGTTTTGGTCACTTGACAGAGCTCCCTGTGAACCAAAGTAGAGATGATTAGTGTATGGCAGCAGAGTCAAAAGCAGGGAAGAGAGCACTCAGAGTTGCATTGAGAGAGAGATGATGAGGTGCAAGATCCTCATGTGGGTGTTCGCCGTCGACCTCACTGTTGCCACAGGTACGGTCTACATCCTCACCAGTCAGCGTGATTCCACACTCCTCAAGGTGAATGAGGGACCTAATGTGGGACACTCCACACCTGCCCTCCACCTCCACAACCACCCCCCCTCGCCCCCCCCACCCACCCCCCCCCCCCCCCCCACCCCCCACCCCCCCCTCCGGTCTGGGGCATCTCTCTCCTGTTGTGAGCCAGCTTCTCCTGCATGAAAATAGATGGAGAGAGCGTGAGCAGGACACATGACACTGCGTGGAATGTTTGTGTGGAGAGCAGAGCCTTGGATGGGATGAGGACGTGAGCTCCAGAGGATCTGAGCCTGATGGAGATGTGAGGGTGCGTGTTTGAGTTAGTGGTGTTGTCCCTTGAGGTGTGAGATCCCCTGTGAATGTGTGATGGGTTTCCGAGTGTGAGTTGAGAATGATTATGTGGTTGACTTACCCTGGTGGAACGGATGAGAGCATTCATCCTCTTCCTGCACTGGACAGCTGACCTCTTCTGTGCTCCAGTGGTGCTGATCGCCACTGCAACCATTTTGCAGGCTGGATTGTCATTCTGGTGGACCTCCTATAGCTGGAGCGGGGCTAGAGGACATTGTGGCAGGCCTTCCACTATGTTCAGCAGGTGCCCCAGAGAGGCATCACTAAATTTGGGGGCTGTTGTCTTCTTTGTTTTCAGGGCCATCTGTCACCAGGAGCAAACTTGGTCTGAAGACATGGGTCAGAATTTTTCACTCAGCCTGCAGGCATCTGCCCGACATGCTCGAGTGTAAAATTTGCATGATATTTTGGTCGGCGGGCACACGTGGGAGCCGGCAGCGCGTGCATTGACAATTAAGCAGACTATTAAGGCCCTTAATCAATAAATGAGTACATTTTTTCGATGCCCATCCAACTGTTTAGTTGGCGGCAGGTGAAAAGGCCAAGCGGCCTTTGCATTTTTGGCAACAGCTCATCCATGGGGTGAGGATGAGGTTTCAACCAGTGATTAAAAAAAACAGAACTTTTTGCACTCCTATTTAACACATCCCTGCTCGTGCGACAGGGTCTGTGCCTCAGGGAGCTTTTACTGCATGAACATCAGTGCTCACGCTCCTCCTGCCTTATCCCGGCAGTGCTGCAGCATGCGTTTCATGTTGGCTGGCCATTAATTGGTCAACCAGCATGAAATCGCAGTCAGGTCCTGATGACGGGTGGCAGGTGGTTTCCCCACAGCTCCTGGGCCCGCCCGACGAGGGCAAAATTCTGCCCATGCAGTAGGCATGCACTCTGGTGCTCTTTAAATATGACACGCAGAGTGAAGAAGTGCTGAGGTCACGGTGTCGCAGGCGAATCTGAGCCCGCCCACCAGCGATCCAGTGTGTTCCCTGTGACTGCGCAATTAACGAGGGGGACATGCTGGGAATGGGACTATACGGCGTGAAAAGCTGCAATAGCGGCCAGCAGGTAAAATGTCCTTTTGCCCGCCTGCTACCACACTTTGTGCAAATCTGGATCCGTTAACTCTGTTTCCCCCTCCACAGCTGAAGCCAGATCTGCTGAATGTTTCCAGCACTTTGTTTTTATTTCAGGTTTCCAGTATCTATAGTTTCCTGGCATCTAAAGAGAAGAAAGAACGGCTGAATGGAACAGGTCAATGTTTTTCCAGCATTTCTGGTGGGTCAGCAGGAGCAGACATGTTTCACCAGGCCCACAAGTTACCCTGTAAATCACCCTGCGATCCAAACCTGTCAACTGGCTAATCTCACCCACTAAATGCCCTTTGGATCCCAGATGTCTGTCCTCCAATGTCCAGTTCACCTTCTAATATCTGGAGGTAGATTTTCCATTTTGGACGCAATTGGCAATCTGGATACAAATTGCACTAGTTTTCTGAAGTGAAACTGTGATTCAGGTTTCCGCTCTTTAAACTCACTTGCATAATCACAAAAGTAAAGAGCAAGAAGTCAATCCCCATAGCACCACCTGAAAAAAAAAGCTGGATTTGAAGATCCTCCTTGAAGGGCTATAAATGGGCACAATTGTTAAAAAATGGCCATGCTCATTAATTTGATCTGAGGGTATAGCCAGTTTTGTGGGTGGGGCCAGCTTCCAGCGCATTTTTTTTAACCAGTGTAAAAGATCATGGTATCTCAATTTGTGCTGAATGTAATTTGTGCTTGAAAATCCTAGATCTTTTAAGCTGCTTAGGTAAATTTCATGTGAATTATACTGAACCTAACAGGAACTCTATCTCCTCATGTCCAACTTACTACCTGACCTCTGATGTCCTACTCCTCACTCCGACCTCCCCCCATGTCTGACTAACCTCTACTCCGGCCCTTGGTTGCCCACCAGCCTGATAGCCAGTCAGGCTCTAAATCTAGCTGGCTGTTGCCACAAAGCCAATTACAAAAACTTAAATCAGGAATTTCCATATTTCCCAGCTGTAAAACTTACCCCTCCCCCCAACCCTTCCTACCTTGTAGTATTATATGAGTCCCTGAGTCAGTCATTCTTAACAGCAGGTAGAGAGTGCCAGCTAAAAACACTAGCTTTTTACTACATAGGAAGTGAGCCAGGAAGGCATACTTATATTAATGTACCATTTCCCTTAAGGGGAATATTGATGGATTGTCCAGTTACTGATTTCTGACAGTATTTGCTTCTCCTAAATTGCCAAGGGAAAAACATGTACCTCCGCTCCTCAATTAGCTCTTCTCTCCACGTACCTGGTAGCAATAAGTATGATACATGTATGCACAAGTATACAGAGTGGATGAGCCATAAATATATATTCTTTGAAATTATAGTGAATATCTTAACTAGTTTTGGAGCTTATTATTTTAATGAGCACTGCTGGAAGAAAAAAGCAAAAAATGTGGGGTCACACAACTTTAAGGGTCTATTTTCAAAAACACGTTCACAGAATAATTAATGAATTGATCAATGACTGCATTACCAATGCAAATACCTTGAGATTAAATTTGAATTAAATTTGTTTTAAAATGTCCAGATATTTAAATGAAAGCTTTCACATGTTCACAGATTTTCATATTCTTCAACCAACACCATGAAAATTTATAGACTTAAAATGGACAAACCACCTGGCAAGATTTACAAAGCAGCTGTTTTTTTCTGTTTCATTCACCCTGGAATTTTCTCTGCTCAGAAATTAAAAGTCTTAATCATAGAATCACAGAAGGCGGCCATTTGGTCCATTGTGACTGGACTGGTTCTTTGAAAGAGCTATCCAATTAATCCACTGCCAGCTCTCTTCCCATAACCCTGCAATTTTTTCCCCTCTAAGCATTTATTCAATTCCTTTTTACAAGTCACGATTGAATCATAGTTTCAGGCAGTGCATTTCAGATCAGAACAACTCGCATATAAGATGTTCTCCTTATTAACATTCACTAAACTGAAATTGAAGGTTCCGTTGATGGTTGAACTGAGTTTTTCAGCTTCGGTGTTGGATTTATTCATTGCACTGATGTTTTGACTTAATAGTGCTAAAACATTTTATTTTTTTATTAATTTCTTCTGAATTTCCTTGTTTTTCTGAGTTGGGGGTTCTTCAGATCCCTTCCATTGCTACAAGGAAATGCAAGGACAAACCTCCAATTTCCCGTCCTCCCTCATCAGAAAGCACTTGAACTCCACATGGAGAGGTTATGACTCAGTCCGTGTAATCGTTGTATAGATCTATGCACAATCCAACAAACTGACAATTGTGTCCCAACTAGATTATTTTCATCGAATCTGGAACTTCGAAAAAAATTATTTATGGGATATGGGCATCACTGGCTAGGACAGCATTTATTGCCCATTCCTAATTGCCCTTGAGAAGGTGAAGGTATGCTGCCTTCTTGAACCATTGGAGTCCATGTGGTGTAGGTACACCCATAGTGTTGTCAGGGAGTTTCAGGGTTTCAACCCAGAAACAGTAAAGGAACGGCAATATATTTCTAAGTCAGGAAAGTGAATGGCTTGGAGGGGAATTTAAAGGTAGTGGTGTTCCCATATGTCTGCTGCCCTTGTCCTTTGAGATAATAGCGGTTGTGGGTTTGGAAGGTGCTGTCTCAGGAGCCTTGGTGAGTTCCTGCTGTGCATCTTGTAGATGGTACACACTGCTGCTACTGTGTGTCAGTGGTAGAGGGAGTGAATGTTTGTGGATGGGATGCCAATCAAGTGAGCTGCTTTGTCCTGGATGGTATCAAGCTTCTTGAGTGTTTTTGGAGCTGCACTCATCCAGGCAAGTGGAGAGTATTCTATCACACTCCTGACTTGTGCCTTGTAGATGGTGGACAGACTTTGGGGAGGTGAGTTACTCGCCACAAGATTCCTAGGCCCTGACCTGCTCTTCTGGCCACTGTATTTATATGGCCAGTCCAGTTCAGTTTGTGGTCGATGGTAACCCCCAGGATGATGGTGGGGGATTCAGCGATGGTAATGCCATTGAATGTCAAGGGGCAATGATTAGATTCTCTCTTGTTGGAGATGGTCATTTCCTGGCACTTCTGTGGCACGAATATTACTTGCCACTTGTCAACCCAAGCCTGGATATCATGCAGGTCTTGCTGCATTTGGACAGAAAATGCTGGAAAAACTCAGCAGGTCTGGCAGCATCTGTGGAGAGAGAAACGGAGTTAACGTTTCAAGTCTGTCTGATTCTTCTTCAGAAGAAGGAGTCATGTGGACTGGAAGCATCAACTCTGTTTCTCTCTCCACAGATGTTGCCAGACCTGCTGAATTTTTCCAGCATTTTCTGTTTCTATTTCAGATTTCCAGCATCCACAGTACTTTGCTTTCATATATTATATTGCTGTATTTGGACATGGGTCTGCAATTTTTTAGTATCTGAGACGTCGCGAATGGTGCTGAACATTATGCAATCATCAGCGAGCATCCACACTTCTGACCTTATGATGGAAGGAAGGTCATTGATGAAGCAGCTGAAGATGGTTGGGCCTAGGACACTATCCTGAGGAACTCCTGTAGTGATGTCCTGGAGCTGGGATGATTGACCTCCAACAACCACATTCATCTTCCTTTGTGCTAGGTATGACTCCAACCAGTGGAGAATTTTCCGCCTGATTCCCATTGACTCCAGGTGACTGGGTTTGTCCAGCAACAAATGAGATCGGCTCACCCTCTGTTTATTTTATTCCTCCTTTTCTTTGGAAAGTAGCCTAGCTCCTAACGTGGAATCAAATGTACTCTGTAGGCAATTAAAGGGACAAATGCTTGAATAACTAATTTAAACTGCTAATAAAAGATTATAAGAAAAAGTCAAGGAAGAGAAATTTAACTCAACCCTTGTCCTTCTAGCATCGCCACTCACACAGCTCTGTATTTAGGTCTGTGTTATGTGTTACAATTTTTCTATTGCTACAAGTTGGGCAAAAATAATCCAGCTTCAACTCCACTTTTAAATGATAAATATTTCCATGACTCCAATTTTGCACCAGTCATTCTCTTCAGTGACAGCTATCCACAAAGTTTTTACGTGCTCTTGGGCTGTGCTTCTTCTAATCCAGCATCTGATCCAACTCAGTGCCCTCTAAATAGGACTTGTGGTATCTATGAGCAAGGTAGGAATTTGCAAGACTCTTCAATCAATCAGATTGAAGAATCTGCACTGAGACACACCAAGCCTAAGCCAGGAAGTATAAAGCAGCAAGAATAAGTTGGATTGAGGTCGTGTACATACATTAAAATAAAAATTAGTAAATACAGATAGGATTAAGAGAAAAATATTTTAAAAAGCACACAAAAGTAAGGAAAAACTACTTTAAAAAGAATCTTCAACACTAATTGACTTCTGAAAGAATGAGACTATACATTACAGGGTTGTTTGGCAGTAATTATTACATACTACAACATTAAAAATTCACTTGTTTCATAATGTACCAGCACTAACTCTTTCTGGAATCGTTGGTGGGGTAGTAATGGGCAAGTACCCCAAGTTTATGCAATTGATTTCAATGCTGAATATATTGGATAGGACAGTTACAGCACATCTTGTGGGAGAATGGGAGTATTTCTGACAGCAACTTCTGGATTTCTGTGTTCAATGCACATGTGCTAACACTAAGCTACTGCCTGATTAATGTCTGAATAACTTTAAGTGCTTTTAGCCTTCCATTATTCCTGTTGCAAAACATGTTTATCAAACTTATGAAAATCTGCACACACCTGTGAGTATTTTTCATGTTGTGATTTTTAAGAAGATATTGAGACAAAGGGAAATACTTATTTTACTATTTTACTGAGCATGAACCTTATAAATTTACAATACAGAAGGAAATTAATCAGTCCTTCTTATCTTTGACAGCATTACCGAACTGATCTCACTGGAGAAGGTATAGAGGATGTTGCAAGAACTGGAAAATTGCAGCAATGTGGAAGGATTGAATAGGCTGGGGTTGTTCTCCTTGGAACAGGGGAGGCTGAGGGGAGATTTGAATGGGGTGTACAAAAATGTGAGGGGCCTGGATAGAGTGGATGGGAAGGACCTATTTACTTTAGCAGAGAGGTCAGTAACGAAGGACAATAGATTTGAAGTGATTGGTAGAAAGATTATATCAGAGATGAGGAAAAGGTTTTTCACTCAGAGGGTTGTGGGATCTGGAACTCACTCCCTGAAAGGGTAGCAGAGGCAGAAACCCTCAACTCATTTAAAAGGTATCTGGATATACAGCTCAATTGCCAGCAGGGCTATGGACCAAATGGTGGAGATGGGATTAAGCTGGGTGGCTCGTTTTCTGGCTGGCACAAACATGATGGGCTAAGAGGCCTCTTTCTGGGCTGTGAACTTTCTGTGACCCTATGATTCATTGCCTGGCTGTTCCCTCATTTTTTTGCACCTTATTTTGTCTCCTATAGTTAGCATTTTTTTCCTTAAAAAGAGTGATAATTTCTTCTTCAAAATTTCCCTCATGGTCTACTAACAACTAATCTCTTCTCCCATTCTCTTCATTACTATTTTAAATTGATGAGCTTCTTAATGTTGACTTTTCAGCCAGCAAGAGTAGCCTTTACCTCTTCATCCTATCAAATCCATTAATGATTTGGAAACTAACAAGAAAAGAAAAATAAGTTCTTCTCCAACAGGTGTTTATATTTTAATCCAGAATTGGGGTGGGGAAACTAAATATATTAATTTGAGCAGCTAATTGATACACAATAAAATTAAAATTGAAACAGATATTTTAATTTTAAACAATTATAACCTTTTTAATGTGTTTTTAGAAATTTTCACAGTAATGCTGATGATGAGCAGATACAAACTTAAGCCTTCTAACTTCATAGTGTTTTCACAATTAAGTCGTTATAGTCTCTGTTTATTTCTGTGGAAAACACTAAATGTTACATGAAAGTTTCATTACTAGCACAGCATGATCCAGCTGGCTGCATTGGATTTTCAATTATGTCTATAATAATCAGTGGGACTCAGTTGTAGGTCAGGATATCACAAAGTTCAATTTAGCCGTTAATTTTCAAGGGTAGCTTTAGGCTGTAAACAACTTTTACTTAACATCATACTTAGCAGCATTTCTCTGATATCTCGTTCATGGTAACTTTATTTTCTGCAATGTTAAACAGGTTTCCAAATAGCTGTTTTCTCCTTACTGACATAGCATTGCTTGCTCTGGAGAGGTGGTTTCATCAACAGACAATAATGGATCAATGTTTAATAATGCTAGCTGAAGTATGCCACCAACAAAAGAGGAAACATTTTACCAATTGTGACTGGCATATAGTGTGCGTGCATGTGTAATCAAAAAATTGACTTCAAATACAGTCAGCAAAAGGCAGTGGGATGCCACGATCCGCGAACTAGAAGCAAAAAATGGAATATCTGTATGCAGAAGATATGAATCCCAGATAGTTTTTCAACACAGGATGTCAAATGCCCAATCCTTCATTGTGTAGTTTTAGAAAATGTACTCTTGTCCTTGATGGGCAAGGTAAGGTAATTTCTTTCCTGTGTGTGTGGCCTCCATAGTCAACTTCTAATTTAACAGGAACAAGTTTTGTTGCTTCATTATCTAAAAGCTTGACTAGACACAAGTTTTCATCCCCAGCAGCACATTTTCATGGATATTGGATACACTGTGACAAATGCATCTTTTATATTTTACCTTAAGTTAAAAATCAGCAAAAGTCAGTAAAATCAGTAAAATGACAAAGCTCTTCAGTAGGCCAATTACAGCTGTCACCATTGGGATAGGATGCAACCATGTCACAGAGCTGATAAATCAAGAGAATAATTCCAGTTGTTTCTTATTTTTCTGTGATGATTTTAATTCAAAGTGACAGAAATTAAGTTCATTTTTTAAAAATAAGGCCTGTGAAAATTTCTTTACATAAATCCATGGGCTGAGCTATTAGGTAAAATGTCCTTTACCAAACTAAGTCTTATCCAAAAATGCAATAATACCTTAAAGTTCAATGTCACTTTACAATAAAACCTGGAAAGTAGATATTGGGCTGCATAATATAGGGGTGGGGGTGGGGAACTGGGGGGAAGGCAGCTCACTCCACACCAACTCACCCACAGTCATGACACACTGCAAACAGATCAAATAGCCTGCCAGTGGGACTTCTACCTGACTGACAGCTCCAGCAGTCCCAACAGTGCCAAGACTGCGTTAGTGGACACTGCCAGGACTGCAAACAGATGCCATGGATCCCAGAGCAAGGTAAAGCCAGGGTCTTGGGTGAGAGGGCTTGGGCAGTTTAGGGAGGGGGCAGGGGGGCGGGGGGTGATAGGTTTTGATGAGCAGGTGGGTAGGAAGAAAAGGGGGTGAATTATGATAGGGGTCTGCCCCCTGACGCACAAAGGACACCCCCTGCAAATAGTACCTCCCCTTCCTTCCCACCATTTAATTAAAAATGTTACAGCTTGCCCACTCCTCCCGCCTGCCCACATCAACCATGTTGTGGCATGGGCAGTGTATTATCAGGGTCAATTAGCTTGTTAATCCTTGGTTATGTATTTAAAATATGGTGCGTGGGCTGCCGATTTCGGTGCACCTCGTGTGTTAAGAGGGTGAGCACGGAGATGGGTGGGAAGGAGGTGGTGTTGGCACCCGCCTAATTTAACTGTCCCCTCACCAAAAACATGCCTGGCAATGGTATGTAAAATCCAGTCTTAAATGTTTTATAGAATGAATAGGCATTAATAAAATGGATATTATCATGTACAATTCTGGCTACCATAATATAAAAAAATGGAGAGGAACTGGAGAGGGTCCGAAAGAAGATTTATAAGGAGGATACTGGAAATGCAGGCGTATAACTATCAGGAAAGATGAACAGGCAGGGTCTCTTTTCTCTTAAAAGAAGTAGGCGAGGAGCGGCCTAATAAAGCGTTTTAAAATTATGAAAGGTTTTGACAGAGTAGACACAGAGAGAGTGAGAAGAATTTTAAACTGATGGACCCTGCCAAAGCAGAGGGATTTATAGTGGGTCAGAACATTTTTGGCAGCTTCAGTGCGTTTTTCTGATGCTCCTTAACTGAGCCATGGCATGAACATCCCACTTGCAGGTTCTGCAGTCAGTGGGCAGGATGATGCATCGGATCTGTCAAAGGGAGGATTTTGGATTAATGGGACTTCAGAAGGGGTCAGAAAGGCTCAGCAGAACATGGGCCAGAATATTGCCATCAGTGTGCAGGGGCGGGCCCGACATGCCAATGCGCAAAATGATGCGTCCCGACGCCATCGCGCATCATTTAGATCTTTCATTCAGCGGGTGCATGCCAGAGGTGGCTGCGCACCTGCCGAACTATCAACGGCCTTTTAAGGCCTTTAAAAATACAATTAAAGTTGTGAACACCACTGCCTGTCCAACCTTAAGGTTGGCGGGCAGGCTAAGAGCCCAAGCGGCCTTCGCGTTTTTTAGGAAATCTCATTCACAAGCGGGATGAGGTTTCCTAAAGCTTTTATTAATTAAATGATAAAATTTTCCTAAATATAAAAAGATTTCCCAGCTGCGCGCGTGCACAAAGGAGCGCAGGCCCCGACACTCCCTCCTCCCCCTGCCCGCACTGGTAGCACTGAGTGCTACTGGCTGTGCCTCACACTGGGCAAGCCAATTAAGGCCCATGTTAAATGGTGGTGTGCAGCTGATCACGGGCGACAATCGGCTCCATGTCTGCCCCGCCCATTTCTGCCCAGCCCACCCGACACAGGTAAGCTTCTGACCATGGATTTTGAGGCAGAAGAAACCACAGGAATGGAGAGAAGATCCAGGAAGGCTGCTCCCCAGGTCTCACTCTTAACTGAGGTACTGCACTGGGATCTGAGGGACTACAGTGGGGTGGTCTTTCCTAAGGAGCTGAAGCCCCCACCAACCAAGCAGACATCAATGGATGAGGCTGAGGGAGTCAGCACTATAACATCCTTCTGTAGGCTCTTCAACCTGAAGTCAGGACTTCAGAAAGGCAATTAAGCTGAGTATCACAGTACTTTCAAGTTTCAAACCCAACATTCTGACTTCACCTTGCACAGCATTCCTCAAAAAAACGCACCTTGCAGCTTGACTCATTCCTTTCTCTCCAGGCACGTTTCATTCCCATTTGAGTAGCCAACACACAAATATACACACACACATCATATTGCCCTCTTGCACCCATCCGCCAGGGTCACTCTCCACAAATGCTGCCCATACAAGTCACAAATGACACTTACACTTCTCTGCTTTCTTTCCTTACAGGAGAAGAGATTGCACAACTTTGGGAAGAGGCAGAGGCCCAGGTGGGGTGGCCCTGCAGCGTGACCCAGCTTGACAACCACTGACAATGCTTGTCAACCTGGTCCACTGGAAAGAAAGTATTGTTCCAAGAGGCTGTAGATGTCAACAAAGATCTACTGTGAAAGCCTGAGCCTTCTGTGGCACTGGTACTCATACCACAGAGCTGATCCTCTGCATTTAAACTCTGTGTTGGGAGGCCTCGCCTCCTTGGAGCTAAATCTCCGTTTCCATCCTCTTTGCAATGTGGAGTGGCATCTGGCTCAAAAGAAGGCATCTGTTATTGTTGATGTTGCTGCTACCATTGTTACTGCTCCTCCTGTTCTTCATCAGAGGTGCAAAGTGCAGTTGCATAGGCTGCTCCCATGATGTGATGAAGTCTGACAGCGGGAAAGTTCAGCTGAAGGTGAGTGAAGTGCAAGGCAGGTGAAGTGATTTGAAAAAAATTCACCTGTAAAGCAGTGACAGTGAAGAAGTTCTGTGAAAAGCAACCTCTCGCCTGGTCCTGGCTGGAGATCTTCACTTTTATCGATCAAAGGATTCCCAACCTGTCAGTTTCGTTAAAGCTTTTCCTGCCCTGTGATCTCCTTGGTGACTCTCAGATGCCCTGATAGCTCGGAAAATAGTTCAGCTGGCTGTTAAAACCAGAATGCTTGGTTAAAACAGTATTTAGTTACCTTTCTGGAATATTTAAATTACTCACCTGACTGCTCCAAGGGGGTTCCCTGCTCACCCACCAGGATGAAACGTGGATGTGAGCAGGATGGTGTCAGGATCCCAACCCAACATTATTGTTAGGGGATTTAGCTCCCTGCAAAAACAAAAACCCTCTTTCCATTGCCTGTGAAAATTCTTCCAATATTTCCACTTGTGGGAAACAGCAAAACTATAGGCTATCATAATAAGGTAGTAAACAAGAAATCAAATAAGGAATTCAGTATTATGTATCTTATCCACATGGTGAAGGAGAGCAGAAATTTCCATTCTTATTCAGTTTTGGATTTATTCACATAGTGAAAATGGAAAGCGCCTAACTCTCCAATCTGCTACCAGTGTCAATGAATGTCTTTTTATATGCGCACACGTAATTACCCAATGACTACCCCACCTGTATATACTTAACCTTAATGAAGACTCATTTCTTAAACTAACACTGAAATAATATTCACAAACAATATGTCAAAACAAATTGAAGGAAGTTTTTTCCATATTCTCTGTAAAGCATCACATTGCAAAACATTCTCTTCCAGGATCCCCAATAATCTTTTGGCACAAGCACTCCTTTTCCTGAAACAATCTGATAATTAATGACTTGCATTAACTCATTTGATCCTTTTTTCTAATGTTTGTTTCATGCTAGCAAATTCAATTTTCAATCTATTTTTTCACTTAGACTGTTTGTCAAGTGAATGTTATCCCACAAGGAACCATTATAATGCTCAATGGGCAAACTATTTTCAGTACACCCCTTATATAGATTATATAGAATTTCCCCGAAAATATTTGACAAATAGTATCCCATATCCACTGCTTCCACAAGAGCCAGTGTTTCTGCAGCTAAAGTGCCTTTAACAACCTTTTTATTTATTTGCTTAGCTTCCCTAAATTCCCAAGCTAAAGGACAACATTTTCCATTTTCATTCACCAAAAATGTTATGAAATCCACTGCACTTGTATACCCACCAAGAAAACTGGCATGAGAAGCATCATTGAAAACAACTAATTACACATTATTTTGGTCACCCAAGATGGAAGCTTAATTATGCATTTCTCTATACTTAATTTTTAAAATGTTTTATTTGCTCTTAAAAATCTTCAACTTTAGGGTACTTCATCGCAGTACTTAGTTCCAATACTTTAAGGCTATCATCTGTTCTTGTCTGACTGCATAAATAATTCCACTGACCAATCAAGCTTCATGACTGCTCTGTTTCATGTGAAATCATGTTTATGTGATGGCCTAGTGTGATTAACCATGATAGGACTAACACTCACTAAATAAAATTACTGATTCAAAGTTACTCCAGGCCTATTCTGCTTAAAAGTCCCCAAAGCCTGGTTTCCAATCTTAAATTCAACTTTAATCTTATTAATAACACGTTTCTCAAATTCCACAGTACCACCCCACAAGAAATCATCAACATGCTTTGTAAAGATGCTTGAAAGTTTCCCTTTTTGATACCAATAAAACATTGCAGGAGCTGTTTTTAGTTGAGCAGCTTACTTTCAGCAAAACATCTCACCAAAAATACTGCAATCTCGAGGCATCATTCAGGCAATAAACATACTTGTTTAATTTCCATAGTTTCTCTTTTGCATTGGTTGCCTCTTTTGGTTATTTCAGAAACACTTCTCTGAAAGTTTTCACCCTGCGGAAATATTGGCTGGGATTTTCTGGCCCCATAGTAGCAGGACCTACCATGGGAGATTCGGCGGCACAGCCAAAAGTCCACTGACCGGATGATCCCGATGGCAGGTGGGGCGGAAAATCCCATCCATAGCTTTTATGTCAATTCATCTATACTGTCATAATTATGTGGCCAAAAGGGCTAAAAAGACTTTCAGGATTACTTTTTCTGCTATGTTAGAGTCCATTCTAACATCTGTATTGACCAGTTACTCTTCAAAACCCTGATCTACTCACTTTAGCCTTATGAGTCCTAACTGCAAGGACCTTTTCCGTACAAATCCATCTATGTGACAAGGCTGGTATGCCTCTATCTAAATATCAGAATAAACACCAAATCCCTTCCAACCCTCTAATTTCTTTTGTTTGCTTCTCTTATTGCTTTTCTCTCCAGTTTATTGGCAGCCACCTAAACCCCATAGTCATGAATACTTCTGCTTCTAGTCCTATCTCAAGAGTGTTCTGTAGCCCACCTTTCTTTGTGTAATCTTTATTCAAGCTGCAGCCTGTACTTGCACTTTGATGTCTTCGGGACTACTACTGAAAGATCTCTTTCTTGCATGGTTGGAGACTCTTTCTCCGCTACGTGAACATTTTCTCATGGAAGGGTCGCTCTCAGGCGCACTATTAGAACTTGCATTTTGCTTTCTTACTTTCTATTCTTTTACCACATTCTGCCAGTCCAAAGACCTCAGTTCTTGACCATCATCTTGAATATGTAACCGGTACTTAAACTTGCCAGTAGCTTTTCCTACACATCCCACAATTCTTGCACCCCTCCATTTACTGGACCTTTCTGGAACATACGTCACTTTAGGTAGTTGGCCTTTGGATGTGAGTGCCTTTTACTGTGCATTTTGATCACTCAGCCTTCCATTATTCAGTCCATGATCAATTGCATTCTATTTCTCAAGACTGTCATTGCAAGCCACATGTGTATGAGAGTTACAGGATGCCCCATCACTTTTTATCAGCTGTTCAGAATCTGAGTGTTTGTAATCAATCCTGATTAACCATGAGGGATGAGCCTTAATAGTTTGATTACCACTGTTTTACCATCACATCCTATCACCTTACTAGGACCTTTTCATTCCTATGGCCCTCTTTTTTAAAAAAAACACCATATACACAGAATTAAAGTCTATCTTGGATGGTCTTATGCATGCCTCAGAGCTCTCCAAATTTCTCCAAGCCCTCAGTCTTAATGAAAGCCTCCCGCCCTTCATGTAAAGCATTCAAATGTGAAGAAAAATTGAACTAATCATAGTCCTCTCTAGGGCAGGGGGACTGTTGCCTACCACAGAGGGTATATTGGGGTTCCTCCCAGAGACCAATTGGTAAGGACTATATCCTCCAACCATCTGAAGCAAATTCATTGCATGAACCACCAATGCCAGTGTAGTTGTCAACTTGCAGTTTGGTTGATCTGCTAAGATTTTATGCAGCATTTCATCTATCCTATCATGATTCCTTTCACAGAGTCCATTGCTGAAAGGAGTTTTAGATGTGATATGCATAACTACAATGTTCATGTTTTCACGCATGTCTCTAAACTTATCATGAACAACAGTTCTACTCAGAACTTGGTTGTATGGCAGAATTTTCAGGTCGGCGGGCGGCCGCGATTGGCGGGCCTGGGAGCAGCTGGGGAACAGGCCACCACTTACGATTGGCCCCTGACCGCGATTTCACACTGGCTGGCCATCTTGAAAGGCACGCTGAAAGGCTCAGCACTGCTGGGGTGGAGGCAGGAAAAGGGCAAGCGCTGAAGTCAGTGTGGGTGTGGGGGAACGCAAAATGAAAGCTCCTTGAAGGCAGAAAGCTGCCCTAGGGGACTGATGAATTTAAAATGAATAAAGACAGAATTTAAAATCCAGAAAAAATATCCATGCATTAGGATGAGTGGACGTTATAAAAATTCTGTGCGTATTTTTGTTTTAGTTTAATTACGGAAACCTTATCAATTGCCCATAAGGTTGGACGGCAGCAAAAAATCCCTGTTAATTGATACTTTAATGACCTTAAGCAGCCTCTTAATTGTCGGCAGGCATGCTGCCGACTCTTGCGTGCGCCTACCAATGGAAATATCGTGCAAGTGCGCAATGATATCGGGACACCTGCCCGACGTCATCGTGCGCTATTTCATGCTTGAGCGTGTCAGGCGCACACCTGCATGCTAAGAAGAAAATTCTGCTCTGTCAGAAATTGATATATTCCAAAATTATATAGTTTTTCTAGAAACAACCCCAACTCTGCAAGTTTTTTTTAAACAAATGGCATTGTCTATAAATAATTAGGCTGATGATTTCTGAGGCAAATGTTTCAGCTTTTAGTGCTAAATCCTGATGTGTTTGACAGTTCTAGACTAATTAGAAGAGGTGCTTAGATACTGTGTGCCAACACCTTATTGTTTTAAAATCATATCTTTTACACTAAAAGGATATGTTATGATCTTGAATCTCATAAATGTTCAGTGTAGTGTGTCTCTGGTTCTGGCGTAACCAGTGAGATGTAATTACCGTACACTAAGCATTCAAACACTTTTAACATTTTAAAGTTCAATTAGGTGACCCCTCAATCTTCTAACTTCAAAAGATTGCAATCCAAGTTTATGCGACCTCATGATTTAACCCTGTAAACCCGGGTATCATTGCTGTATATCAGTGCAATATTTCCTTAAAAGCCTGAGGTGCTTAGAACTGAAATTTCCAGCAACTGATTAATGTAGTATATTTTTTAAAAATAATACTTCTTTTAAATGACAATTTACTTAGTAGATAGATAAAACCAAACAATTAAGAGTTTAGTTGCTGGAATTATAGCAAGGAACATTTTTCAATGACCTATTTATAAAACAGTGTCTGCCCCTAGAGCACTGTGAATGGCCATCATTAAGTCATTCTGCCAAGTCTACTTTGCTTTCCAGTTAAGAAACACCAAACTCTGTGCAGCATGCCTAAATGTAGCTGCACAATGCTCTTGTGTATATTTTGAAATGTACACTACAAAGAGCTAGATTAGAGGGGAGGAAGTTGTCCTTCAGTTATATACAGAATTGGTCAGACCGCCATCTGGGGTACTGTGTTCAGTTCTGAGCACCTCAGGCTTTTAAGGAAATATTGCATTGAAACACTGCAATGATTCCTGGGTTTACAGGGTTAAATCACGAGGTCGCATAAACTTGGATTGTAATCTCCTGAGGTTAGAAGATTGAGGGGTCATCTAATTGAACTTTAAAATGTTTAAAGTGTTTGAATGGGCATACAGAGATAAAATTATGTCCTATTTATGGGGAGAGGTGTGGTGGAGGGAGTTCAGAATGAGGGGACATCATCTTAAAATAAGAACCAGATGATAGATCAGGGTGAACACTTTTTCACACAAAGGTCAGTAGAAATCTTAAATTATTTTTCCCTAGGAGAATAAATTGACATTGGTCAGGCTGTAGAAATAATGGAAGAACTGTGCCTCCATGTTCAGTCTGGGTCCACTTCTGCTCTCAGTATATATAAACATGATTTAGGCTTGGGTATAACAGAACAAAGAGTGTTGTTGGAACATGGGATGCTTTGCTACGGCAATGGTTGAGGCAGAAATTGTTGCATCTTTCAAGGCAAGATTAGATAAAAATTTCAAACAGAGGTAAAATGTAAGGGTGTGAGATTAATTTTGGACTGCTCTCGCAAAGAACCAGCACAGTTATGATGGCTGGATGGCCTCCTTCGGGGCTGTAAACTTCTATGATTCAACAGATATACTTTAATTGATGTGAAATTACCAAACCATGATACAGAAACTGTTTTGCAGCAATGAAACACATGTATAAATGCACCAGAATGTCAATAACACTGTTCATCAGTAATATCTTGGACATTCTGGAAAACAATTGAAGCTTTGTAAAAGCTTTGACAGCTGCACACAATTTTGAAAAGGGCAAATCACACCGCTTATTGCCCAATCTGCATGCCTATACTTGAGAAAGATTTGAACTTAAACTAGGTTATTAAAACATAATTTATTTTCAACTACTGCAAGGAGCAAGGTTACTGAGATTAATAAACCTTTTTTGAGTTGACCATCAATCATGAGATTTAGGTTTGTCATTGCTTATGCTTATTATAAAAATGTGAAACATGCATATCTTCAATACAATGACTTAAGTGGTGGCGCTCTGTCATTAACACAAGGAATTGAAGCCAATGAAACATATTTCAACATTAATATATGTCTTTGTTAACATTATTCATTAATTTTTTTGTAAACAACTCTTTGAAATGATTAATCTGTAACAATTTCTGACTTGTCAAGTGTAACAAATTCTTCGTGTGCCAAAACAGGTCACAAAAAATCATTTGTTTTTTTGTTAATAAATTCTGTTAAATTATTCATCGCTTGAATTGAAAGTGCCGAATAATTACTCTGCGGCAGTAAATCAGATGAAAAGTTGACTTGCATGGCAAGGAGTGTTATCCAAGGCTAAACATGTGGATTGTAATGAGGATTGATTTTTACTTGAAATTATTACCTTCTTTTCAACATTCTATAAATCTTTGCAGTCCTAGTCGTCTGTTTGTTGTTTTAGCATGCCAGGCATGTTTTTCCAATATAAATGTAACTAATATTCCAGCACAACAGTTCAAAATCAATCTTTTATTTTTAAATCTTAAAAACTTGTAATTTCTTCTAATGACCATGTCTCCTTCATAGGATATGCAATAATTTGAGATAATTGGTGAATATTTACAAGACTGGCAAATGCTTCCAAGGGGTCCTGAAATGAATGTTTGGTATGGTGGAAGGGTTTCCCAAAATAAAGGCAAATATGGTTAACCTGCTTCAAAGTACAGATTGACATGAAGTATGAAGATAAGAGAAAATGTTTCACAGTCAATTAGTTAACTTTACCAATCCCCTGAACAAATTTATTTCACAGGACAAAAGATGAGCAATGCCTTCTAGATGCAACATGATACAATGAATAGACCACTAAGGTAACACTTTGTGCATTTCAAACTATTCCAAATTATAAGAGGAAATTTGACAAAGCTTGAAATCATACTAAATTCCTGTTTCAAACACTTACAGATCTGTTGGATCTACTGATCATTGGAAAGGGTGGTGAGGTTGTGAGTTGGGGCGGTGGTGTTGGAGACAGCCTGGAGAACAAAGGCTGAGATAAGGACAAGAAGGGTCTTGGCTCAGAAGAGGAGGAGGTAGAATCAGAATGGCTGAAGCAGGTTTAACAAGGATCAGAAAACACTGGGGAGAGTTATTTATAGATTCCCAACAGTAACTATATCATTGGACAGAATATTAATAAGAAATAGGAGGAACTTCTAACAAAAGCAATGCAATACTCATGAGAGGAATTGAATCTTCATACATACATTGAATGGACAAATCAAATCACCAAAAATAGTTTGGAAGATGAGCTTATGGATGCATTTAAGACAGTTTTCTATAACAACAAATTGTGGAATCAACCAAAGAGGCAATTTTAGATCTTGCTTTGTGTCACAGGGTTAATTAGTAATCTCTTGTAAGAGATCCTCTGGAAAGGAATGATCATAGTATGATAAATTTCACACAGATTTTGAGGGTGATGTATGCAAGTCCAAAGCAAAGCAAAGCTTAAATAAAGGTAATTACGTAGGTATGAGGTGCAAATTGGCAAAGGTCAATTGGGAAATTAGATTAAAAGATACAATATTAGATGAACATAGTAGGGAACAATTATACCAGAAATAATGGGGAACCAAAGGTCAAATGAGAATGAGGAGTTTAACATAATTATATTAGTAAACAAAAAATAGTGGAGAAATGAATGGGAATAAAAGCCAATAAATTTGATGGCCCACAACCTAGGTTAGTAAAAGAGGTGGGTGCAGAGGTAATGGGTGGACTCGTTGTGATTTTCCAAAATTCCAAAGATTCTAGAACAGTCCCAGTGAATTGGAAGGTAGAAAATGCAGTACCGATATTCACAAAAGGAGGGCAAGAGAAAAAGGCTCTTTAGGTCACTTAGCTTGACATTCGTCATCAACAAAATGCTGGGATCCATTATTCAGGAAGTAGCAACAGTTCGTTTAGAAAATTATAGTATGATTAAGCAGAATCTACATTGATTTATAAAAGGGAAATTGTGTTTGCTGAATACTTTAGAGTTTTTGAGGATGTAACAGTGGATGCAATATATTTGGTTTTTTTTAAAAGTGTTTGTTAAGGTACCACACAAAATGTTGCAAAAAATAATAGACCAAGTGGCTGTGTGTTATATATTAGCATAGATTGAGGATTAGTTAAAGGCCAGAAAACAAAGTTGTAATAAAGATCATTTCAAGTTGGCAGGTTCTTATTAGTGAGGGTGCCTCAAGGATCAGTGTTGATGCCTCAACTATTTACAATTAAAAGATACGACAATAGATGAAAATTGGTAAACATTTAAAGAAATATTTCATAATTCTTACCAAAATTTACATTCCATTGAGAAGAAAAACTTATACAGGAACAGAAATCCATCCATGGCTAAGCCCGCCTTCTCTAGCTCGGAGGCTGGGAACTCCGATTCCTAATGATCTTCAGACCTTGTGCATATGCCGGGAACTGGCTACACATGTGCATTACTTCCTTTTTATGCTGTGCGCCTGTGTAGAAGAAAGAAGAATGGTGCGAAAAAGACAGGTCAGGTGACCTGATACAGAGCACCATTATCTGGTAGGTGTCCCAGGGTGCAGGACATAGGGGAGAGGGGGCACAGGGAGAGGTTCCAAAAGGAAGTCCCAAGCAAAGGATAAAAGACAGGGGACAGAAATTGTTAAGTTTAAGCAAAGGAGCGGAGGTATAGGCTCTGAATCAAAGAAGAAGCTGCAGGGAGCAGACTTCAAGCAAAGTGGGCACAAGTGAAGCCCAGAAGATCTGAGAAAGCAGAGAAAGGTTGATGACTTTGTGCTGCAGGGCATTGGGGCAAAGGTACTCCTTTGGAGGAGTGGTGTTATGCTTGGCATGGCCGAAGATCTGAAATTGTGCTTTGAAGGTGAAGCTTGAGTGTACTCAGAATCTGGGGGAAAGGAATCTCGGAAGGCAAGAGTGAAACCCTGCAAGATGGGTCATTGTTGAAGCTGTCTGAGTGGGAGTGACTTTTGGAGAGAATTCCAAGGCAAGGTCAACAAAGGTGCAGATGGGAAACCCTTGTGAGAAAGACAAAGTTTCAGTGAGATTGATTGGCTCACAATGTGACAAATGTCTAAGTGGGATGTTGAGAAGTCCATGGAATTTGTCACATCTGTCATTTCGTGTAGTGTGGTGTGTTCAACCACACTTTGCCTGTTAATTCACATGTACCTCATACTTATCCTGAATGTTAGGGTATAAGATGGATATTGTACATTGTTTTATCTTTCTGAACTTGTATAGTAAAGTTTATTTTTCTTTGTTCCAAACCCGTGGAATCTTGTGGCTTTATTCACTTACCAAGCGTCTTGAATCTCAAACTTTATCTACTTTAAACAAAATGTTATTAGTCCCTAACTGGATCTTACCCCATGATCTGGGGTCTGCCAATGATAATAACACAGTCTATATTAATGGTTTAGGTGACGAGACAGAGAGTAATGTATCTAAATTTGCTGACAATATAAAGTTAGGTGGGAATGCAAGTTTTGAGGAGGATGCAAAGAGACCGCAAAGACAAATTGACAGGGCAACAAGGTGACAGATACCTAGAAAAACACAGCAGGTCTGACAGCAACTGCAGAGAGGGATAAAGTTAACGTTTCGAGTCCGAACGACTCTTCATCAGAACATCTAGCAGTATTTTACTTTTATATCAGTATATAGGGCACTTGGCTGTCAGTTAACAATCACATTTATCATGGTTCAGTATATTTAAGGGGAGTTTGTTGATTTAATGATGGTGTTCCTTATTCTGAAAAAAAGTTTCAATTGCTGATTTTAACATTTTGAATGTATTTGAATATTTTGTCCCACTTAATTCAACACAGAAGTTCCACATTCAGTTGTATGAAGGTGAGAAAGTAATATTTATAATCAGTTTGAGCAATATGTTGAGTGTTTAGACAGCAACAGGCCATTGTTGACCATGTTATCATCTTTGGAAAACAACAACTTATATAGCACTTTTAACATCATGAAATGTCCCAAGGCTCTTCACTGGAGCATTAGAAGCAAAATTTGACACTAAAACACAAAGCAATATGAGCGCAGACAGTCAAAAGCTTGATCAGGGAGATAGATTTTAAGAGGCATCTTAAAGGAAGAAAGAAAGGTACATGGGTGGGGAGGTTTAGAGTGGGAATTCCAGAGCTTTGGGCCTAGGCAGCTGAAGGATTTTAAAAATCAGTAATCAATGAATATTATTTCAAACTGAAAAATTAATCCATGATCTAGCAAGGTATCAGGGAACTTATCCTACACTACCTTCTCACATATTCTTGAATCTAGAAGTTAATCTTAAACAAGACTGAGTCTTTCCCTCACCAACTGTAATTCTGTGTAAATATTAACTTCCATGTAATCACATGATTCACTTCATATATAAATAATCTGAAATATGTTTGAACTTATTTTTGTTCTTTAAGGTAGTGACAAGGATAATTTACATGGCAGACTCTCACAGTGAATAATGGAAAAGTAAGCAGGTATTGTATGCTTCTAAAGCAACCTACTTGATTTTCTTATGCCAAGGGGCAGACCCTGGAAGCACGCTGAAAACCATACTGCTGCTCTGGTCACACAATATTGTGCATGCTTGAACATAATTCAAAGCACAATCATTCTGCAGATTCCAAGTTATACTCATTTTGTGGCTGCAGTCACAGTACAGTGATGAGCAATGCTATCAATTTCCCCCCAAGACTGAGTCATAGATATATCTTAAAAATAATTATTGATTTCAGAAGTTGTTCACAAATCATCTGTGCTTTACTTTTCACTGCTAACAACATCATGGAATCATAGAATTATGTAGCACAGAAGGATGCCATTCAACAGATCACACCTATAGTGGCTCTCTCAAAGGACAATTAATCCCAGTCCCCTGCTCTTTCTCCATAGTCCTACAAATTTTTGCTTTTTAAGTTCCAATGGAATCTGCTTTGATCATCCTTTCAGTCAATGCATTCCAGATCATAATTTACTGAGGAGAAAAAATTGCTCATCTTTTGGTTTTTTTTTTGTCAATTATCTTAAATCTGTTTCTTCTGGTCACTGACTCTCCCAGCCAATGGAAACAATTTCTCCATATCCAGGGCAGGATCTTCCCCCAGTTGGGGGGATTGTGCAGGAGCGAGCGCGAGTGGGCAGGTTCCCGATCGGCGCCCCACTTGGGGGGCGCGCCGCCATTTTACGTGGGCAGGCCAATTAAGGGGGAGCCCCCACTAGCCAACAGAAGATTCTGCCCCAAGTCTATCAAAATCCATCATATTTATGACCAGCTCTATTAAACTTCCACTTGACCTCCTCTGCTTCAGCTCTCACCCCAGATAATTGAAACTTTTCAGTCCTTGTATAAATGTAGGAATTCTGCTCTGCACCCACTCTAAAGCTTTGCTGTACTTTCTAAAATGTGCTGTCCAAAATCCAGAATTGGAGACAATACTCTAGCTAAGGTTTAACTATTGATTATATAATGGTTTACCAAAACTTCCCTTCTTTAGTAGCCTGCGTCTTTATTTGCAATTTATGGCGATGCAATTATCATTTGACGTTTAATTAAATCTTACAATTACAGTCTGTATAAATCAACAGATCATTGTGGGCTGTATAAGGTTGTGGATTCATATGCTTCAGTTACTTTAATGATGATCTCTAATATTTCTTAGATTGACACAGCACACTATCTTATTATAATCAAACCTTATTACAAGCCTTTACAAACAGGATATTGTTCCTTGAACCATACAGAGGCTAAATTATGATCCGTAAAGGAGCTCAAACCTTGATAAAAAAAATGGATCTTTGATAAGATCGACTTCACTAGACCCCATAGCAGAATTTTATGTCCCGCGGGCAGGTGTGCACATGCCTGACCCAATTGGGCATAAAATCGTGTGAGAAGACGTCAGGCAAGCATCCCGACGTCATCGCACAATATTTCACTCAGCAGGCATATGCAAAAGTTGGCATCCGCCAACAATTAAGAGGGTAATTAAGCCATTAATTGTCTATGGTTTCTTGTGGCCCATCCAACCTTACAGTTGGCGGATGGGAGATTTGGACAGGCAGCCTTTGCATTTTTCATCAAACCTCATCCAAAGACGGGATGAAATTTCCATTATGGAATAAAATAAAAATAAATATCTGTGGACAGCACTTTTATCAGCTATATTTTCAGTGGTTATGATTCACGGACACTTTTTTGCAGCTTTTAAAACCTATATTTTAGTATTTTCAGCTCTGCAGCTCCCTGAGGCAGCTGTCTGCCTTCAGGGAGTTTTCTCGCAGCATTCACCCACGCCCATGGAAACGTCATTGCCTGCCCTCTTCCCACCCCAGTACCGCTGAGCTTTTCAGAACGTGTTTCACGCTGGCCAGCCATTAATTGGCCAGCCAGCGTGAAATCACGGTTAAGTGCCGATCACTGTCGGGGGCCTGTTTCCCGACCGCTCCCGACCCACTGATTGCGTGTGCCTGCCAAAGATAAAATTCAGGCCTGAGAGTTTTGTAAGAACATAACCTGAACATAAGGACTTGGTAGCTGCAGTCTTCATTGTATTGTAATAGTACAATTACTATTATACTAGTACAATTGCACAATAGCAAGTACAGACGTAATCTTCTAATAAAAACTTCTTCAGTGAATTTGAATTATTTGTTTCTACATATATCCTCTATAGTACCATTGCAAACATTTGCAGACTTACTTAAAATGTCAGAAGCATTGCTAAAGATACAATATAATTATCACAGACAAGCGTGGATATGCTTGGATATACCCAAAAATAAATACTTTAATGTACAGTTTTCAGCACAACTAATATAACAAATCAATAGCCAAAAAGTTGTTCTTGTTTCTCATGCCCAAACAAAACTTTCATATAAATAAATATATCTAAATTGTATATTGCATTTTCCTAAGCTACTTGGTGAATACGAAGGATTTGATCAAGCTCATTTGAGCAAATCTGGGTTTATGCTTCTGTGTTCTGCTAAATGTATTTCTTTTAATGAAGTCACCACAGGAATATAATTAAAACAGTATGAACAACCACCCAATTTAAAACCAAATTCAACCTCTTCTGGACACCTTAAAACACTTCAATAATTACTTTGGTTAAGTCAAACAAATTTCAAATAAAAAAATCTAGTAAATTCCACATTATAATCCACACATATTTAAATTTTAAATGTTATTTAAATATTGTAATTATTATCTATGATTTCTACAGCTGCACCAATTAAAGCAAGACAATTGAAAGTTCATGGGATCAAGCAGCAAGATATAAACTGTATAATGGATTGGCTAAATAACAAAAAAAAAATGGTGTACTTGTTAAACAGTGATAATTCTAATTGGGCATTGTAACCAATGGAGCCCCTTAGGGATTGATCCTGAAAGCTCAGCTGTTCATAATGCATATTTCTGACCTTGAGGATATTGAAAGTCAAAGATCTAAGTCTGAAAATGTTACAAAATTATACAGGGATTTTATATTATTAAAAGATGAATGAACTGGACAAATAGCATGAATTTAATAGTCAGAAATGAAAGGAAAATACCACTCTTGTGATTAATACAATGAATATAATTAGATGATGTGAAAAGACCATTTAGCCCCTAAAGTGTGCACATGTCCATTAACCCATAATTTGATTTTCATTAGCCATTATAAATGATGTGATTTTGTACAACTGAATTTGGAAAAAAAAACCTTTGCTTTCCATGACTGGAAACTGTCATATTTAATGTTGACATTTCTGAGCTTATTTTTATATTTTTCCAGATCCCTTTGAATGTAGATGATGACATGGGCCAACTAGCCACAGTTTGGAACATTATCATTGTATTAATTTTTTAAAAAACTATTGCATAATTTACAAATAATAAATAGCAATTTGTCATTGAAGACATTGCTCACTGCACTTCTCAAAATGGATGTCCAGTTATTACTATCTGTAATCTATTATTTGGCCTGTTTTAAATCTAACAAGCTGCATTATTCATTAATTCCATGATTCCTAGCATTATTTAAAAGCCTCAGATGCAAAATTTTAATCAGAGTTCATTTCCCTTAGCTCCTCAAATAATTCCGGTAGATTCATGAAGCATTGCCTAAAGTTGTTAAAACCATGACCTATTGTTGTTAAAACCAGATTCCCCAATAGCTTCTGTGTCCTTTGGTTGAATGATGACAGCATGCAATCAAAGGTTTTGAGTATCTTTACTGACTACTGGTCCTTAATTCCGTGCTCCTTGCCGTACTTACGTTTTGAATATTGGCATGACCTCTGATACAATCCCTGTGTTCATGCAGCTCGTAAAAACATTAATAGGATCTTCCTCATACATTAGACTCAGGGTTTCAGTGTCTAGTCATGTGGCTCAGTACCCTGTAGTTATTTAATGGTTTACATTTCTTCATAATATATGCACTGCTGACCTTTACATAACGTGATGACTTTCAGAGCCAATATAGCTGATTTAAAATGCATCTATACTTTATGATCACTGGTATTTTCACCTCACTTCTTCTGTAAAGGATCCAAGTGGTCATTAATGCTTCTACTTTGTATACAGTGTACATAATATTATTAACTGTCTGACTTTTTGGTTTCCCCCAACTCATTTCAATGTTTGTTTAAATATGAATAATTTACTTTTAATAGACCTCATTACTTTTTGATATCCCCAATGAGGTAACCCTTTATCTATTAAATACAAATTTCCACTGTCATGCAATCAAGCTAATGTGCAGGAGTAGAAAGGATAGAAATAATTCCTTTAAATTTAAGCTATTCTTTTTGTCCTAATTTAATCACTGTGGTTTAAAGAACTCTTTAAATATGTTGGCTGCAATAAAGCTAAATGTTGTAGCATTGTCAGAATTGCTAAAGGCAGTGGAACACTTGGTTATGTAAACTCACCATGGAGTGTAACATTAGGGAAATGATAGTTATAATCCATCCAGTTCTGCAGATACAACAATTGGGATTGTTGCCTCGAGTTTTATTTATTATTACTAACAAAAAGACAGAGACATTTATAAGGATTTAAAGAAGAGCAAACAAGATTGTTCTGCTTCTAACTCCTTAGGGCTATAAAGAAAGGTTAAGTGAGCTAAATCTGTTCATACTTAAAAATCGATCTTCTCCACCACCAACGGATAAAATAGGAAAAGATGAAAATACTTTATCTAGCTCCGGAACATGCATCTAAATAATACTGCATCAATGTCATATACTAGTACCTTCCTGTGAAGGCAACAGATGTCTTGGCCCGTGTGGTCCTAAAGAGTTATCCAATCATAAGCTGCTCTGCCATTCCTCCAAGAGAAAGTGCCCAACCTCCACTCTGCACTCTCATGGTCAGATATCATGAAGCTAGTCAAAGTTACAAACATGGTACTACTAGGGACGTTTCAGAGAAGTTGTACCTGGTAAATTTATTTTGACTTTTTAATAATAACTTTGTAAAATTATTCATAATGTTCCATCATCCATAATTGGTTTCAGATTATAGAGGTTATGAAAGAATGCACGAAGATGATAACCAAGCACGGGCCAAGCTGTAGAATTTTGTCAGCCCTGACGCAACTTGGAATGTAACAGTATGATAAGATGCTTTCAGTTGTCTTCGCAGTCTTGAATCTTATGCCCAGATATTTGAATTTTCTAGATAAATTTGTTCCTCTAAACTTGTTCTGATGTCAGGGCCTAATCAGACTGCAACATTCTGATTTTTATCACCTATGTGGAGAGTACATAGAACTTAAACAAGATGACAAAACAAAAAAATACAAGCAATATAAAAAGGATACATAGCTTAGGAGTTGTGGCGTAGGTTGAGAACAAATAATAAGCAGGGATTCATTAAGTTAAATAAACACACCTCAAGAATAGCAACAAAACTAAATGGCCTCCAAAGGTCAAAGCCAGTCATATGAACACATGAACATGAAGCAGGAGTAGGCCACTCGGCCCCTCAAGTCTGCTCCGCCATTCAATAAGATCATGGCTAATCTGATTATAATCTCCTGCCTACCCCAATAACCTTTACCCCCAATGTTAATCAAGAATCTATCTAGCTCTGCCTTAAAAATATTCGAAGACCCTGCTTCCTCCATCTTTTGAGTACCAAAGACTCATGATCCTTTGAGAGAAAAATTTCTCCTCATCTCTATCTTCAATGAGTGACCCCTTAATTTTAAACTATGACTCCCTAGTTCCAGATTTATCCACAAGAGGAAACATCCTCTCCACATGCACTCTGTTAAGGCCCCTGAAGATCTTAAAGGTTTCAATCAAGTCACCTCCCATGCTTCTAAACTCCAATGGGTACAAGCCTAACCTGTCCAACCTTTCCTAATAAGACAACCCACCCATTCCTGGAATTAAGCTAGTAAACCTTCTCTGAACTGCTTCTAACGCATTTACATCTTTCCTTAAATAAGGAGACGGATACTGTGTACAGATGTGGTCTCACCAGTGCCCTGTACAACTGAAGCATAACCTCCCTACTTTTGTACTCAACTCCCTCATAATGAACGATAACGTCTTATTAGCATTCCTAATTACTTGCTGTACCTGCATACTAGCTTTTTGTGATTCATGCATTAGAACACCCAGATCCCTCTGTATCTGAACTCTGCAATCTCTCACCATTTAGATAATATGCTTCTATTTTGTTCTTCCTGCCAAAATGGACAATTTCATATTTGTGCACATTATACTCCAATTGCCAGATATTTGCCCACTCACTTTGTAGCCTCTACACAACTTACTGTCCTACCTATCTTTGTGTCATCAACAAATTTAGCAACCATACCATCTGTCCCTTCATCCAAGTCATTTATATAAATTGTAGAATGTTGAGGTCCTAGTACTGATCCCTGTGGCACATCACTCATTACATCCCGCCATCCAGATAAAGACCCTTTTATGGCTACCCTCTGTTTCCTGTTAGCTAGCCAATCTTATATTCATGCCAATACGTTACCCCTACACAATGAGCTTTTATTTTCAGCAATAACCTTTGACGTGATCAGCATGAAAGCTAAGCAGTTGATTTCGCCCTAATCTCCGCTCATTATTCAACCTGCATTTTAGGGTTAAATTATTTATTTGTTCTTTCATGAGATGTGAGCATCACTGGCAAGGCCAGCATTTGTTGCCCATCCCTAACTGAACTGATTGACTTACTAGGCCACTTCAGAGGACAGTTAAGAGTCAACCACATTGCTATTGGTCAGACCTTGTAAGGATGACAGATTTCTTCCCCATTTTGGGTTTTAATGACAATCAACGATAGTTTCCTGGGCACCATTCCTGAGACGAGCTTTCAACTCCAGGTTAATTAATTGAATTTAAATTCCAAATGGTGCAATTTGAACCTGTCCCCAGAGCAACAGCTTTTGGATTACAAGTTCAATGATATTACCACTATGCCACCATCTCCCCCGACAGACAGATTTAAAAAATAACTTGCAATTCTTATGGCCCAGAAACCTGAGAACACAGGTTATAGGGACATATACAGGAATGGGGCATTTACTCACTCGAGCCTATTCCACCATTCAGTGAGATCATGATTGATCTAACTCCATACGCCCACTTTTGCCCCATATACCTTAGTACCTTTGGCTAAAAAAACATCTATCAATCTCAAATTTAAAATTAATTTCATGGAAGAGTTCCAAGTTCTGCCACCCTTTGCATGTACGAGCGCATCCGAGCCTCAGTCCTGAAAGAACCTGGTACTTATTTTTAGACTATGCCGAGTCCTGTGCTCCCCAATCAGTAGAAATAGTTTCTATCTACCCAATCTGTTTCCTTAATATCTTCAAAACTTTGATCAAGTCACCTCTTAACCTTCTAAATTCCAGGGAATGTAAACCTAATTTGCAAATCTCTCCACATTCAACCCTTGGGCCAGGATTTTTAGGAGGGAAGTGTTCCTCCTCCCGCCATCCAAAGAGTGAGAGGAGAACATACCCCTCCCATTACTGCTTGCCCCACAGCCATTTAACACTCCACTAAACATTAATTGGTTGGAGACAGGACTTTTGCCCCTCACTTGGGCGGAAGTTCCATCTCAGACAGCTGCCAGCCGATCTAATTGGCCAGCAGCTTCCTAGTTCCTGTAGCGCCAGAAAGTACAGTGGACAGGATTGGGGCTGCAGGCAGTCCCCCAAACCTGAGTCCCAGGGTCTGAGGGCAGGGAGGGGAGGTGAGGCCCAGGGGATTGGGGTTGTTGGTGGAGAGGCCGGGTGGGGGTGGTGGGGGTGGATAGGGAGGACCTGCAAAGGCTGGACTCTTGGGTGGTGGGGGTGCCCAATTTTAAAGGAGGCTGCTAATGGAGCTCCCCACCACACACACACCCTCCCAACCCCCACAATTCTGTCCTAGGACTGAACACAGTTCATTTCCAGGCCTCTCCCCACTTGCCCTGAACTCCTCCTGCCAGCCTGAAAATTGAGGCTGGTGGGGAAGCGGCTATTAAGCAGTCAATAATTGGCCACTTAAGGGCCTCAACTGAGGCAAGGGTGGGCTTGCGTAGACCTCACCGGTGCAAGCGTAAAATTGTGGAAAGGTCAGGCTGGGCGGGAGCCTGGTGGAATTGCCGTCTGAGAAATTTTATGGTCACCCCCACCTACAAAGTCACCAGTGGTGAAATGTAAAAACCTGTCCTTGGAGTCCAGGTATCGTTCTGGTAAATCTTCACTGTTAGGCTTTCCAGAATTTAAGTTTGGAAACACGTCTATAGGAGAAGACTGGTAGAAATTTGGACTAATTCCATGAAATTAATTTTAAATTTGAGATTGATTGAATTTTGTGCCAACTATGGGTTAGTAGGTTGTATTCTCACCTCGGCATCAGAAAGTTGTGGGTTCAAATCCCACTCCAGGACTTGAGCACAATGACAAACATCAACTCTCCACTGTAGCACTGAGGCAATACTGCACTATTGGAGGAGCCTTATTGCAGATGAATTTGTTAAACTAAAGTTCTCTTTAGTGAACATAAAAGGTCACATGGCACTAGTTCAAAGAAAAGAAGGGGAATTACCCTCATGGCCTGACCAACTTGTCTCCTTCAATCAGCATTACAAAAACAGATTATCTGAACATTATCTTATTACTGCTTGTGAGAGTTTGCTACTTGTAAATTGGCTGCCATGTTTCCTACATTACAACAGTGACTGTACTTTAAAAAAATCTTCATTGGCACATTTAGATAATTGATGGTCATGGAACGCACTAAATAAATACAGGTCTTTTTTATTCTTTCTGCACTCCCTTGAAGGCCAAAATATCCTTCCTAAGGACTGAAGCCAGAACTGAACACTGTATTTGAGGCATAATCTAACCATGGCTTTATATAACTCCCACCCCTTTGTACTATCTGTTTTGTTACCTTCTTGTTCTTTGTATTTCTCCCAAATGCCAGGATATGTGTTAGTTTTACCAATTTTTTCTCATGCTTCTTCTTTTAATTATATGCTATTGCTTAACTTCTTTGTTGTCCTGGCTGTGTGATTTTTGGCAAGTAGGGTTCTTCCCCCTTCGGGTATAAACTAATTCTGTACCACCTTAAAATTAATTTGTGAACACGTCCCACTGACCTTGTGTCATTTTACCTATTCACAGGTTTGCTCAGTTTTCTGTGCTATGCCCTGGTGGCCACCCTGCAGGTTCAGCAGGGGTTTGGGGGAGACTGGATATTGGGCTTTCCTGATTGGGCAACCTGTGACCCATGTAGGGTCTCCCAGTGGCAATGGCTGCCATCACTGAAATAGTCCACACTACCCTTCACATCAATCCCTCACCTCCCTTCTGGGATCTCTCCAAGCTGGCTGGTCCAGGCCTGCTGCAGTCCCAGCAGTGGCTACCACTCACAGTGGTGCTACTGGGACTGAAGAGCTCCAGCTCTTGGAGGTGGGATGTTCACCTGAAAAGGCACAGAAACCCGAAGAGCACCCAGTTAACTGCCTGATTGTCATTTAATCCCATTGGGGATACTGGAAACGACAATGGCAGGGTTGGCCCCAGCTTTCCAGGTGTTGGACCAGGCCATTACCTTAGCCATTAAATTCCGTCTGAAGTGGCATATCAGGATGCATCATGGGATCACCCAGGCTTGGCCAGGTTGCAGATATACGTTTTAAAAGTGCTTACAATAAAAGAAACTAGAACGGTTATAACAGGGTATATGACCATTTGGCCAGGCCAGGAAGTTGATGAATAGCCTATTGGTCAGTTCATGATAAGCTAACTAATGTGACCTTTGGGTTAGGATAAAATAAGTTGATGAATGATCTTCGAGCTATACTTTAATACCTGATTGCCTGACCTCGGGGTCAAGCTAAGTTATGTAGATGGCCTGGCACTGCAGCAAAATATCAGGATAAGATGGGCAAAGTTCATGTTTTGGAATAAACCGTGGACATCATTTGTGCTAAAGGTCAGGTCATTCCGTGATTGTTTTACAAATTCCTTTGTAGTTCTGGATTTAACAAACAGGTCACCCCATATTTGTGTTGTAATTCATTTATAATTACGGATGTAACGAACTTGTCGTACAAGACAAGAATATTGTGAGTTAATGATGAGGTATCCCAAAGATGGTAAAAATAACTGAGAGAATCTGCATATCTTTGAATTGCATCGTGGAGCTTCTGACAGAGCATTTTTCTTGTATGCACAGTTGTACTGCATAAACTGCTGCTGTATGTCTTAACCTACAGTTGACTCTGTGTTGAGTGTCTTTTAGATACTCCAGAAGTCCATCAATATGGGACCGTTGATCCTGCTTACAAAGGATGCCATCTGCCCCCCACCCCCCCACCCCCGCCTAATTTATGAATCCCCTACAACTGTTATAATTCAATTTCCCTTATAATACACGTTATTACAAAAGTAATCAAAATAATTCCATGGTGAAGGCAAGTATTGCAAGGAAATTGGACCAATATATAAGCTCTCCCTGTCTATCTTGTGCACATTAATTTAAAAACTAAAAATAAACAGTTTTCATATACATTATTAACTGAATTTCATTCAAAACACCAACAAGTAATTCCAACTTATCATGTGCAACACTTTCATATTTTATCATTCTGACTAGTGTCAGTTCAGAGAATATTTCTACCAAGTGATAGCTGGAGGATTAGATAAGACACTATTCAAACAATATCTTTCTCATTTGGATTTTGGATTCAAACTAACCAAGGGATGCAAGATTAAAGTCTTGCCTTTCTTTAAATTATCTAAGGCACTTAATAATTTAGGTTTATCTTAATTCAGTTCCTAGTGGATAGGTGAAATCTGCAATACAAATTGACCTCAATTCACTTTGGTAAAGAAAGAAAAACAAAAAATTCAGTGAAAGCTAAGCTTCTCTACTATCAGAGATGCCATCTCCAGGGTGCACTAGTTGAGAGATGCTTTTTACCATTTATCATGTGAAGTAATGGAATCAATGAACTGCTCAAATGTGACCTACTATTTCTACACCTGCCACAGGAAAATAAAATTGGACAAGAAAATGCTTGCCCTGAATGTCCTGCATATTTTTAAAGCAGAGGAATCAAACTTTCCAAATTGCTTCCATAAAACTAAGTTCTCAAAGGCTGACTTGAAAATCTTTCTGGTGACTTTTTATAGCTGTAAGAATTAGACAAGAGAACTTAGGAATAAATATTATCTAATATAGCATCAAATCGACAATGCTTGGTGTCAACACACTTGGTACCATCTTTGATACAAACCATACCCAGTAACTGCTAAAACATTTAAAACTCATGGATCTTTTCTAATTTTCCTACAAATTATCTTTCCCTCCAGAAGGCAGTGACTTATCTTGAATCTCACAGGTCTATGACACCTTACCCATGTGGCCATTCTCCATGGCTGAGTCTAGATTGTGCGTTTTGGCAAAATGTTTGACTGTGGGGGATATCGCAATTAAAATCCTTTCCTTACCTGATGTTCACACATGCTCAATTTTCAGCACAAATCACTAGGTACCAATTATGAGCAGGAAATTTAGATGATTCATTTACTACCTGACCTGGGGACATGGAAACCAATTGTATTTCCCTTGAATGTGTCAGCTGGGACCTTCTAACCTACATGGCTCAGACCACATCATATACAGTCTAAACCATCAAGGGAGACCCTGCCAACAAGAAAATTAAACTTAAGGAACATATTGCTTTAAATTAATTGACTCCAATCATATTGTTCTTCCACATAATTAAAAATGAAAATAAGGATGCATTGTATTAGTTTAGAAGCACAGGCAAATAAGAGGGGGTTCAACCTGGTTGAAGCCATCACTAAGTAACTTAATTTGGTTCTATTCCCTTTTTATTAAACTTACTAAATATGCTGCCCTCAATACATAGAACAGCACTACATGATCATTTCCATGCCTTCCATGCCAGCTACAAGAAGTTGTACTCAAAGGGAACATTGTTTGGAACTATGGGATCCAAGGTTTTAGTGTCAATTCTCAAACTTGATTTCCCTTTGAGCACTCATTTTCTATTGAGAAAGTGGGATTTCTGAATTGACCAATATTTTTGAATTTCCTCCTACATTCTTTGGATCTAGTTACTGTCATTCATGAATTCCTGAATTCATGATGGGACTCTGTGTAACCACCTTTTAAATACCACCTGTAGAAAGAAATCGCTTATCGTCTCCAACTTTTGCTTTGCAAATTTTAAATTTTTATTGGTAAAAATAGCAACCAGTGTCATACATTTAATTTTACAATATTCATTAAAGAATAACAAGTAATAAATTTTACAATAACTAGTCTATCTCCCCCGGTAACATTAGCGCCTCAATTTCTCTGCTCCTCTCACCCATTCTAATCTGTCTCTCTCTGAACTTAGTGCACTCCGTTCTCTCAGGTCCAACCCCAACGTTGTCATCAAACCCGCTGACATGGGTGGTGCTGTTGTTGTCTGGCGCACTGACCTCTACCTCGTGGAGGCTGAGCGTCAACTCACAGACACTTCCTCCTACCACTCCCCCACCACTGAACATCAAGCCATTGTTTCCAAGACTGTCACTGACCTCATCTCCTCTGGAGATCTTCCTCCCACAGCTTCCAACCTGATAGTCGCCCAACCTCGGATGGCCCACTTCTACTCCTACCCAAAATCCACAAACAGAACTGTCCCGGCAGACCGATCATGTCAGCCTGTTTCTGCCCCAATGGAACTCATTTCTCGTTATCTTGACTCCCTTCTCTCTCCCCTTGTCCAGTCCCTTCCCACCTACATCCGTGATTCCTCTGACACCTTACGTCACATCAACAATTTCCAGTTCCCTGGCCCCAACTGCTTCCTCTTCACCATGGACGTCCAATCCCTCTACATCTCCATCCCCTACCAGGATGGTCTGAAGGCTCTTAGCTCCTTCCTCGAACAGAGGCCCAAACAATCCCCATCCACCTCTACTCTCCTCTGTCTGGCTGAACTTGTTCTCACACTGAAAAATTTCTCCTTTAACTCCTCTCACTTCCTCTAAATAAAAGGTGTGGCTATGGATACCCGCATGGGCACCAGCTATGTGGAGTATGTGGAACATTCCTTGTTCCAGTCCTATTCCGGCCCCCTCCCACAACTCTTTCTCCGGTACATCAATGATTACTTCGGTGCTGCTTCATGCTCTCGTCGGGACCTGGAAAAATTTATTAATTTTGCTTCCAATCTCCACCCCTCCATCATTTTCACATGGTCCATTTCTGACACTTCCTTTCCCTTCCTTGACCTCTCAGTCTCAATCTCTGGTGATAGACTGTCCATCAATATCCATTACAAGTCTACCGACTCCCACAGCTACCTCGACTACAGCTCCTCACACCCCGCTTCCTGTAAGGACTCCATCCCATTCCCTCAGTTCCTTCGCCTCCGTCGCATCTGTTCTGATGATGCTGCCTTCAAAAACAGTTCCTCTGACATGTCCTCCTTCTTCCTTAACCAGGATTTTCCACCCACGGTCGTTGACTGAGCCCTAAACTGTGTCCGGCCCATCTCCCACGCATCTGCCCTCAAGCCTTCTCCTCCCTCCCAGAAACATGATAGGGTCCCCCTTGTCCTCACTTATCATCCCACCAGCCTCCGCATTCAAAGGATCATCCTCTGCTATTTCCGCCAACTCCAGCATGATGCCACCACCAAACACATCTTCCCTTCACCCCCCTGGCGGCATTCCGTAGAGATCATTCCCTCCGAGACACCCTGGTCCACTCCTCCATCACCCCCTACTCCTCAACCCCCACCTATGGCACCACCCCATGCCCACGCAAAAGATGCAACACCTGCCCCTTCACTTCCTCTCTCCTCACCGTCCAAGGGCCCAAACACTCCTTTCAAGTGAAACAGCATTTCACTTGCATTTCCCCTAACTTAGTCTACTGCATTCGTTGTTCCCAATGCGGTCTCCTCTACATTGGAGAGACCAAACATAAACTGGGTGACCGCTTTGCAGAACACCTGCGGTGTGTCCGCAAGAAAGACCCAGACTTCCCTGTCGCTTGCCATTTTAACACTCCACCTTGCTCTCTTGCCCACATGTCTGTCCTTGGCTTGCTGCATTGTTCCAGTGAAGCCCAACGCAAACTGGAGGAACAGCACCTCATCTTCCGACTAGGCACTTTACAGCCTTCCGGACTGAATATTGAATTCAACAACTACCTCCTCCATCCCCATCCCCTTTCCATTTCTTCCCCCTCCCTTTTGTTTTTTCCAATAATTTATATAGATTTTTCTTTTCCCACCTCTTTCCATTATTTTTAAATCTATACCTTTTATGCCCTGTTAGTCTTTCCACCCTACCCCCAGTAGAGCTGTACCTTGCGTGTCCTGCCATCCATTCTTAATTAGCACATTCCTTTAGATAATATCACCACCTTCAACACCTCTTTGTTCTTTTGTCTGTGACAACTTTTGATTATCTGCTCCTATCACTGCTTGCTTGTCCCTACAACAACCCCCCCACTTCTCTCTCCCCAACCCCTCGCCGCCACCCCCCCCACACCCCCCGCCCCCCCCCCGCCCTTCCACCTTAAACCAGCTGATATTTCACCTCTTTCCTAATATTCAATCAGTTCTGTTGAAGGGTCATGAGGACTTGAAACGTCAACTCTTTTCTTCTCCGCCGATGCTGCCAGACCTGCTGAATTTTTCCAGGTAATTCTGTTTTTGTTTTCTATCTCCCCTGGTGTTGGACATAAGGAATGGAGAGCAGATTTATTGCTAGCTTGATTGGAGTTAGAGACAGGAGTGATATTTGGACTAGAGTAAAGAGAGAACTATAGTGCCGGAGAACGGGGGGAGTGGAGGAAAATAATGTAGTGTTGAAAGGAAGAGCCAAAAGAGGAACCTTTAAGGCTGGTAGAGTAAGGGAGAGACAGAGGACATTTGAACAATAATCAAGCAGATATAGAGCAGGATTTTCTGTACCTTGGGTGGGAGCGGCGGGCAGGCCGGGGAGCAGCAGGGAAAAGGTCCGCCGTCCACAATTGGCCCCCAACCACGAATTCACGCTGGCTGGCCGATTAACGCTGCCAAGGTGGGGGCAGGAGGAGGGCGAGTGCAGAAGTCTGCGCATGCGTGGAGGAGCCCACGCTGAAAGCTCCCTGAGGGCACAGAGCTGCCTCAGGGAGCTGAAGAATTGTACAAAGGAAAATAAAGATTTTAGATATCGTATAAACATGTCCCCATATGTGGCTCAGTCACATGAAGAGGGATATATTCAAAATGAAGTTGAAACATTTTTTCAGTTTTGTATTTACCATTGGAAACCTCATCCCACCCGTGGATGGGGTTTCATGAAAAATGCAAAGGCCGCATTGCCTATTCGCCTGCCCACCAACTGAACGGTTGAATGGGCTGTGAAAAATACAAATTAATTACTGGCTTAAGGGCCTTAATAGGCTGTCGAATCTCGCGTGTGCCCGCTGACCGAAAGATCACAAGAGTACATGATGACATCAGGATGCTCGCCTGATGTCATCGTGTGTGATTTTATGCCCAATCGGGTCAAGCGTGCACCTGCCCACGGGATGTAAAATCCTGCCCATAGTGTTTTTCTTTTATTTATTCATGGGATGCAAGCAGCACTGGTAAGGCCAACATTTATTGCCCTTGACAAGATGGTTGTGAGCTGCCTTCTTGAACTGCTATAGTCTATGCAGTGTAGGTACACCCACCAACTTATTAGGGAGGGAATTCCAGGATTTTGTTCCAATGGCAGTAAAAGAATGTTCCAAGATAAAATTATGTGTGACTCAGAGGGGAACTTGCAGGTGGTGGTCTTCCAATGCTGCCTTGTCCTTCCAGGTGGTAGAGACTGAGAGTTTGGAAGGTGCCGTTGAAGGAGGCTTGGCAATTTGTTGCAGTGCAGCTCATAAATGATACACACTGATGCCACCATGCACCAGAGGTGCAGGGAGTGAATGGTTGAAGTGGTAGAAGGGGCACAGATCAAGCGGGCTGCATAGACTGCACCAATACAGTTGATGCACTATTGGAATCAGTGCCACTGTAACCCCTCCAGTCTATAAATCTATTATTTGGAAACACCAGTTGTCCAGAAATGTTTTGAGCAGACCCTCAACTTCATTGACGTCGTTTTAGCACAGAACTTCGGGTGTGGAAAAATATAGTATTTGAACAAGTAAAACAATTTTTATTACTACTTTATAATACTTTCTCACTGCTTTATGTTTCAGGTAAATATTTATATCTATGGTGTTTTCTGGTTCACACACTTGTGGTTAGGCATTCGAACATAATTCGATAATCCAGAAAATTCCAAAATCCAGAAATTACGACGCCCAATCATTCCAGATTATAGAAGTTACAGGGTACTATTTTAGTGAAAGTCCAAAGATCAATATTATCCAATCAATTGTCCAGGGACCTTTGCAATTCTACCAAGTCTGGTTACTTAGATTCGCCCAAAAGTCCAGGGAATAACATTAACAATACAGCAGCAATTATGTTTGTGAATTTAAAACCAATATTTAGAGTATCTCTCAGGCAATCAAAGAATAGAAGGAGTGGGCAGGTAAGTGGAGTTGAAGCCACTTCAATTGAATGATGGAACTGGCTCGACAGGCCTTACGGTTTACTTGTGCTCCCTCGTTCCTAAGTAATCTCCACCTTATAGCCTCAGGAATTGCTTTGAAGTTCAAAATTGCTAATTGTTGAAGATTGATGGAATATGACTATTGCTGGCTTTGCCAATGCTGCTTGCATCCCATGAACAAATAAAAGAAAAACACTATGGGCAGGATTTTACATCCCGTGGGCAGGTGCGCACCTGACCCGATTGGGCTTAAAATCACGCACAATGACATCAGGCGAGCATCCTGACGTCATCATGTACTCTTGTGATCTTTCGGTCAGCGGGCACAAGCGAAATTTGACAGCCTATGAAGGCCCTTAAGCTAGTAATTAATTTGTATTTTTCACAGCCCGAACAACTGTTCAGTTGGTGGGCAGGCGAATAGGCAACACTTGGCAAATTCACTTGTGAAGATTAGATCGTTACTCACTTTGCTTGCACTCTATCTAACTGCAATGGAATTTCTGGTTCATGGAAACTAATTGTTATAGTGAGTTACAATATACCCATCTTCGCCCCAAGAGATCCTCCTCTGATATTGCTTCTTTTAATGTGTAGTGTGCATAATAGTGACCATTTTCTCTGTTAACTAACCATAAAATCAGGTGAACACAGGAGATTTGCTGCCCAGTTTTTCTTCACAGTACTTCATTTTTATTGTATTCGTGATCAGTATTTTTTGCCTGCATCAGAAGTATCTGTAATTTCACATGTAAAACACCAGAGGGAGACCTTGCTAATGCATTATGTTGCCATAATTTACATGCTGTCCTCCTGGTCAGAGGCCATTCCACGTTGCTAGCATTTCATGTAGTTTTAAATGAGTGCTTTATTTTATGTGCAAAATCATGTATATTGCTGTTGACCACAAAATCATGGAAGCTACATTCCAGTTGGGCATCCATTTGTGAATACCAACTCAGCTCCTGATATCCCTAATGGGGAGGGTGGTCCTATCTGGGCAAGCAGCACAAAGCATGCCAATGATCTGCTCTGGTTAGCTACACAATTGAAGCTGCTTAATCTTGAGCATTACCTCGGTACATAATTAGAAATGCCTCTCCTGCAACTAAGCTGGCTGTACTGGGATAAGTGGGTTGTGTCCCTTCATGGAGAAAGTGTGCACTCCATACCCAGAACAAAAAAACAATAAAAACTGGAAAATAAGAATACTGGTCCAAACTGGCTTTGTACACTTTAAAATGGAACACCAGTTAAAACTGGGAAATAAGAGTATTGGTCCAAACTGATTTTCCTTCTGGGTATTGAGCAAATGTAAACCTTACAATGAGGTCTACATTTCTAAGTAGCTTTAAATGGAGACTTATAAAAGCGGTAATGGGTTCCTGTGGATGTCACAAAACCAGGTGAACAATTAGAAAAAGGGCTAGAAAGTAAACAGCAAGGAAGAGCAGATGACCAGTGGTTCCAATTCCATGAATTGTCATGCAGCTGACAACCTTTACCATCAAGGATCACACTTGAAGAATAGCAATTCAAGTCAGGCACCAGGGACTGCTGGCATCTCTGGATGATGTGAGGCAGGTATTTCAGTGGAAAAAGTTGCTGTAAAAAAAACACAAGGATAGCCTTTGTGGATCCATAAAGAGCAATAAACAAGGAGTGATTCTAATGGGGAGCCACCTTATGTTTTCACATTGTTATTGTTTTGCTTCTACTCTACAACCATAAATAATTAAATTTTCATTGTCTGATGTTCCATGGACAAAGAACGAAACATAGAGCACAATGTTGCCATATTAGATTTTGTGACAGGGAGATGCAGAACCAGATGCATAAAGCCTATTTGCTAGCTTTTGTCAGCAACTTCAGAAATAATAGGTTGTGTCCAAGATCGATGCAATCTTTAGATTAATCTTTAATACATCTCCATTATAACATTTGGAGCTCCTGACTTTTTCCTTGCTTACTTCTTACTTTACATATGGTTCTTTCCATCATTAGTAATTGCAACCTTTGTTAAATAAATCCAGCAACACTCTCAGTCAAGAGCCTGGGATTATTTCAGAAACTGGATGAAAGAAGCACGAACTCAACAGAAGACAGAAACATCAGCTTCAAGTATTGCAATCTGAGATTTGAAATTAAAATCTTTATCTTCAAAGCTACTATTGCAGATCTGCATGTTAAGTTAATTAAGCTTGCTTCTATCCAGTAGGACAATGCATAAGATTATAGATGTATATTCATAAAGGAGGATTCCAAGTGAGTAAAAATTGTGCTAAAGATAAATATGAAGTCCTTCCAACATATTAAAACTTTCATTATCTGCACTTGAGCTATCAATGATCTGAAGCTATGGTAATCACAAATAACAAAGAATCAAGTAAAAAAATACAGCTGTAAAAAGAAAGCACACAAACCTATCATGGAGAGCTGTAACGAAAGTCAAAGGAATGTTTCTGCGGTTTGGATCACCTTATTTGCTCTTTGCATTCTCCTGCACCTTGTGCCAAGACAGACAAAGATATTGCAAAACTGAAATAACCTGAAAATCTTCTAATTCATAATTCTTTTAACAATTAAACAATTCATGTCAAGGGGTCTTGGCTCCATGGTAGTACTCTCACAGAGTCCTCAGGTGAAGGTTTAAAGCCCCATTCCAGAGGCTTGAACACACATCTATGGTGACACAATAGGAAGGGAGTGCTGCACTGTTGAAGGTGTCATCTTTTGAAGGGTTGCTAAACCAAGATCCTGTCAAAGGGAAATCTGAAGAATCCAGTTCTGAAAAAGAGTCATATTCGATTCAAAACATTAACTTTGTTTTTCTCTTCACAGATGCTGTCAGACCTGCTGGATATGTCCAGCACTTTCAGTTTTTATACCTAACTTTAACATTGGTTCATTCTTGGATATGAAAGTCTTCAGCTCTGCCCCTGCTGTTGGAACTGAATATTTTAAATTGAAACCAAAAATCAGATCAGGTCACATATAAATGCAAAAATGCATGCACAGTTTCACTCAATTGTATAGATCATGAAAGTCAGTCCTCATTGCTGACTGAATCTTACAGCAAAGGAAGAGGCCAGTCAGCCTGTCGTGACTGTGCCAGCTTTTTTTCAACAACTATCCAATTTGCCCACTCCCCTGTTCTTTCCCCACAGGTCTGTAATTTTCTTTTCCTTTTCAAATATATAATTATAATTGGAATATCCAATTTCCTTTTGAAAATTACTATTGAATCTGCCTTCACATCTTTTCAGGAAATGCATTCCAGATCGTACCAACAGTAAAAAAGGTCCCTTCACCTCCCCAGGTTTTTCAGATATTCTTCAGTTGCTATTTTTAGCGTGTAAAAATGGAGGAAAAAAAGTGCAAAAAAATTATGATAAATTCACACACACAGTTTTTATAATGAATATGACTAAAACTCAGGATAACAAACAAAAGACCAATCAAATGCCACAGGAAAACTTAAAATTATTTAGGCAAGATAAGGAAACCAAAACTGTTGTAACAGGCATTAGCGAGAAAAATTATTTCAAGTCATGGTGCTTCAACCTTCAACATTCTTCTCTAAACCATAGATAAATAATATTTATTATCAATTTGCAACTTCATGACTCAGGATGACCCAAAGCATTTTTTTTAGCCAATGAAGTACTTTGGAAGTATTGTTCACAGCAAGCTGCCTCTTAAGGTGGGTGGAAGTTGAAAGAGGCAGGGAAACAGTGGCTCCCCTTTGGACACCTAAGGCCTGGCTGTCCAGACCTTCAAATAGCTGTCCAGCCCTACTGCCTGAAATGGAGGGGATGCTCTTGGCAAATAAGGGTCCTACATTGGCTGCAAATCCATGTTTACAATTTTAAAGCCTGCAAATTCCTTTCCAAGCCACACATTATCCTTACTTGGAAAAATATCACCATTTCCCCACTGTTGCTGGGTCAAATTTCTGGAACTCCCTTCCTAATAGCACTGTGAGTGTACCTACACCACATGGACTGCAGTGGTTCAAGGCAGTGACTCATCATCACCTTCTCAAGGGCAACAGATAGTGGCCTAGCCAGTGACAACCAAATCCCATGAAAGAATACAAAAACTGAAATTGGTGAAGAGACAATAAATGCGATAGCCTAATCAGAGGTACTTAAAGAAATGCTCCTCCTGGCCCCGTAGAAGATACCACAACCCATTGCCAGGGAGGTTACGCTGGTGAACCATTATAATGCCAACACCTGGCTCATCTTGTTCATGGAGCTGCTGGATTCTTGCCCACTTCACTCAGCAGGGTGGCCACTAGAACTCACTGAGTGATGGCCAATTTCTCAAATGCATTCCATTGAGATTCTAAGTTAAAAATAGTTCAGTCTACCTGATGGATTTATTAGAGCAGAATTTTAACTGCCAGGGGAAGTGACTTTGGGAGTGGAATTCCTGAAAGTGACATCAGGCTGGGATTCTGACATCATCCCATCCAGTTCCAGGTTTCATCCAGGTGGGTTTGCATGTGTGGAACTCCCTTGAATATTTTGGGTAAGTATTTGCCATTGGCAAGCAGGTCATAACCGCTGTTTTAACCAACTAGTCTAGCTTTAATAGCTAATGCACCTAATTCCCAAGCAACTGGCAAGTCATCAGGGTCAACCAGGTGAGTATTTTTTTTAGTCATTCATGGGATGTGGACTTCGCTGGCTGGGCCAGCATTTATTGCCCATCCCAAGTTGACCTTGAGAAGGTGGTGGTGAGCGGCCTTCTTGAACCACTGCCATCCAGCTGGTGTAGGTACTGTTAGCAAGGGAGTTCCAGGATTTTGATCCAGCAACAGTGAAGGAATGGCGATATATTTACAAGTCAGTTTGGTGAATGACTTGGGGGGGAACTTCCAGGTGATGGTCTTCCCATCTCTATTCTGCCCTTGTCCTTCTAGATGGTAGTGGTCGTAGATTAGAAGGTGCTGTCTAAGGAGCCTTTGTGAATTCCTGCAGTACATCTTGTAGATGGCACATACTGCTGCTAATGTACATCAGTGGTGGAGGGAGTTTATGGATGTGATAGCAATCAAGCGGGCTGCTTTGTCCTGAATGGTGTCAAGCTTCATGAGTGTTGTGGAAGCTGCACTCATCCTGGCAAGTGGAGAGTATTCCATCACACTCAAATTTGTGCCTTGTAGATGGTGGACAGGCTTTGGGGAGTCAGGAGGTGAGTTACTTGTCACATGAGTCCTAGCATCTGATCTGCTCTTGTAGCCACAGTAGTTATATTGGTAGTCCAGTTCAGTTTCTGATCAATGATAACCCCCAGGATGTTGATACTGGGGGATTCAGTGATGGTAATGCCATTGAACATCTAGGGGCGATGGTTGGATTTTATCTTGTTGGAGATGGTCAGTGCCTGACACTTGTGCGGCGCAAATGTTACTTGCCACTTGTCAGCCCAAGCCTGGATATTGTCCAATGCTTGCTGCATTTGAACATGGACTGCTTCAGTATCTGAGGAGTCGAAAGTGGTGCTGAACATTGCACAATCATCAGCGAACATCCCCACTTCTGACCTTATGATGGAAGGAAGGTCATTGATGAAGCTGCTGAAGATGGTTGGGCCAAGGATACTACCCTGAGGAGCTCCTGCAGTGAATTCCTGGAGCTGAGATGACTGACCTTCAATAACCACAACCATCTTACTTTGTGGTAGGTATGACTCCAACCAGTGAAAAGTTTTCCCATTGATTCCAGTTTTGCTAGGGCTCCTTGATGCCACACTCCGGCAAAGCAGCCTTGATGTTAAGGGCATTCATTCTCACCTCACCTTGACAGTTCAGCTCTTTTGTCCATGTTTGAACCAAGGCTGTAATGAGGTCAGGAACTGAGTAGCCCTGAAGAACCCAAACTGGGCATCAGTGAGCACAATAATGCTAAGCAAATGCCGCTTGATAGCACTGTTGATGACCACTTCCATTACTTTACTGATGATCAAGAGTAGGCTGATGGGGCAGTAATTGGCCGGGTTGAATTTGTCCAGCTTTTTCTGCGCAGGACAGGCCTGAGCAATTCTCCACATAGCTGGGTAGATGCCAGTATTGTAGCTATACTGGAACAGGTTGGCTAGAGGAGCGGCAAGTTCTGGAGCATAAGTCTTCAGTACTATTGCTGGAATATTGCCAAGGCCCATAGCCTTTGCACTATCCAGTGCTTTCAGCCGTTTCCTGATATCATGCGGAGTGAATCAATTTGGCTGAAGACTGGCATCTGTGATGCTTGGTCCTTCAGAGGAGGCCGAGATGAATTATCCACTTGGCACTTCTGCCTGAAGATTGTGGCAAATGCTTCAGCCTTATCTTTTGCTCTGATGTGCTAGGCTCCTCTATCATTGAGGATGGGGATATTTGTGGAGCATCCTCATCCAATGAGTTGTTTAACTGTCCACCACAATTCACAACTGAATGTGGCAGGACTGCAGAACTTACATCTGATCCGTCAATTGTCCGATCAGATCTATCACTATCTCTTGCTGCTTATGCTATTTGGCATGCAAGTAATCATGTGTTATAGCTTCACCAGGTTGACACCTCATTTTTAGGTATGCCTGGTGCTGCTCTTGGCAAGCCCTCCTGCACTCTTCATTGAGCCAAGGTTGATCCCCTAGCTTGATGGTAATGGTAAAGTGGGGGATATACCGGGCCATGAGGTTTATAGATCGTGCTCGAGTACAATTCTGCTGCTGCAGATAGCACACAGCACCTCATAGACCCCTAGCCACACAACACAATGGAGAGTATCCTCACAATGAAGGCGAGACTTCGTCTCCCCAACGACCGGTGGTCACTCCTACTGATACAGTCATGGACAGATGCATCTGCAGCAGGCAGGTTGGTGAGGAGGAGGTAAAGAATGTTTTTCCTTCTTGTTGGTTCCCTCACCGTCTGCTGCAAACCCAGTCTAGCAGCTATGTCATTTAGTACTTGGCCAGCTCAGTCAGTGGTGGTGCTACTGAGCCACTCTTAGTGATGGACATTGAAGTCCCCGACCCAGGTAATAAGTGGTATTCAACATGGAGGAGCACTGATTCATCAGCTGAGGGGAGGCAGTACATGGTAATCAGCAGGATGTTTCCTTGGTTTGACCAGATGCCATGAGATTTCATGGGGTCCGGAGTCAATGAATTGAGCATTTTCAGAAACGGAAAATACAGCATTGATCATTTATTGGATAATCACAAAGACTCTTCTGCAAAGCAAATTTTACTTCTTTTGTAAAATAAGTGACAGCCATTCACTGGTTCATTCGCCATGGCAATGTGTTGACCAAGCTGCCTGGTTTAAATTTCAAACAATGCTTGACAGTTAACTGTTAGTCACTAATAACCGGTGAATTGTCCTTGGCAATGACTCTGCCAATCAGAGTACACTTGCCAATCAATCAGCATTCTCTTCTCTTGAAGTGTAAATTGTTGTTCCCTTTACATTTAATATTCTTGCAAATGTCCTGATGAATGCAAGACGAAAATCTTCAGCAAAAAAATCTTTTTCTCAGGAATACTTTTTCTTTTTTGTTGTGCCAGCTATAATATGGAAGGCACCATTACACTCTTTCTGCTTTTATAGTCTAATAGTCTGACTCCACACCAAGCATTTAACCATTTGGTATAATTACATAGCACAATAATAACAGCAAGAAATGAGTTATACCCAATAACATCACATATAGCAGCATTGCTGGCAAAACACACATTGATGAAGCCTACTGATAAGATTATACATTGAATTCTAGATTGTGAAAGCATTATTTTCATTGACAGCTACTGCCTGAAAAAGATACTTTGATCTAGATTGTGTATTATTCTTATAATTCAAATGTCAGCACTGAAATACGAGAATGCGACAAAAAAAAGTCAAAGGGAATTCTCAGTTTTCTTTTGCACCTGACAAGCAATTGTTGTGGTTTCAATTCAATATCCACATTATCTAAAAATGCTGTTGGACAAAATGGAATGGTTAAAGTATGAGTTAACAAGTCTTGACAATTTTATTTTGGTGCTGCTGTTCTGATTATTTTACTAACTGGCCCAAAACAGTGTTTTCAAAGAACTGGGAAATCATTTCACAGACTGCAGTAGGATGAGATCGAGACACATGCTTATGTCAGTGTGAAAAAGAAAAACCTAAAACCCGACAGTGCAGCATTTTGTTTTTACTTCTCAATACTAATTTGTTAAAACACTTCCAGTTCTTTGAATTTTTTTGGAGCAATCAGCGGAATGTCAGCATTGCAAATAAACTGACTGTCATATGGCTGCTGATAGTAGAGAGCTGATAACATTTATCTCATATGTGAATCAAACCTATCAGAAAAAGGCATGAAATTAAAGTGAACAAAGCGAGGAGAATGTGACCCCCTCCCTTCATTTGCTGAAATTATGTTAAACGATAATTCACTTGGATTTGATTAAGTATGTATGTTCGTCAAAAATCTCTGATCGAATTAAGCATTGCTTTCATATCATTGCATGTTCATTTGCTGTCTGTGAAATAAAGCAGCTTAAGAATTTGCATCAAGCCTTGTCTCAGCAATGTCTTCAAAAAGACTGAAGAAACATATGTTAGGGTCCATATGAAAGGCATAATATCCAGTTTGTGTGTAAAGGGTAAGCAGTGTCATAATTCTTTGGTTACACTATCAACTGCTATGATGTTAGGCAGTGTAAATGCAATTGTTCTTGTACAGAGTGATCAGGAACAATGCATTTGAGAGAATAGCCAAGATAAGACCCTAAATACCATCTGACTGCTAAAAGTTCAGTGAAGAATTGTAAAATTTTTGGACATTCGTGAGGAGACAAATTGCAACACACAAACAGTGGCCGACTATGTACATATGTATCAGTTTCTCTGATAGTCCCCGATATGTTTATTTTCAGTAATTTATGAAAGGCAATCATACTTGGAGAAAATCCAACAAAGGACTTCAACTTACTGAAGCATTTCCATGAGCAGTGTCGGTGTCAGGTTCTTAACATATCTGTTTAATACTTAGTTTGCATGATGCTAGGAAACTACTGGAAAAGAGAATTTGATCTCAAAATACTTCAAAGTTAAGAGGTTACAAGCTAATGATTACAGTCAGCAAGGTGCACCTTAATTTAGATTTAATAAAAATTCACAAACAGAATAGTTGTTGTTTCACAATGCAATGTTAGAAACTTATTTTGTGATCAGTAGATAATGGCTACTTGTAAACATAGGGCAGAATTTTGCCTTCAGTGGGTGGGCTTGGCGGGGGCAGTCCAGCTGTCTTGATTGGGACAGGACCGCGATTTCAAGCTGGCCAAATAAGGCCCGCTCAGCATGAAACACGAGCGGCAGCGCTGAGCGCTGCCTGTGTTGGGGGTGGGGGTGAGGAGGAGGGTGAGCATGCTGAGTGCATAATTCGTGCATGCGCGCGAGTGAGCACTTCATAATCTCCTGAGGCAGGTGGAGTGTTGTTAAAAAAAAGTAATGAAAATAAAAATGTCATAAAACATGTCCCCTCATGTGACTCTGACACATGAGCAGGGACATGTTATGAATTCAGTTTCAAAACTTATGTTTAATTTTCTTTGCTTTTGGAAGTCTCATCCCATCTGTGGATGAGGCTTCCAAAAAAAATTCAAAAGCCGCTTGGCTTTTTCGCCTGCCTGCCAACCGTTAGGTTGGATGGGCAGTGAAAAATTTAAGTTAATTCATTAACGAATGGCCTCAATAGGCCTTTTAATTGTTGTCGGGTGCGCTGCCAGCTCCGTCGATGTCAACGCATGTCATTTCACGCTCAAGCAGGTCGGGCACATGCACGCCCGTCAAGCGACAATTTCTGCCCATAATCCCTTTAATTGCAGTAATATTTTTTCAGGTAGGAGAAGACCATTTGTCCATCTGGTCTCCCCAATCTCCTTCTCACAAGTTTACCTTGATGTATTTCTGAATCTGATAACCCTGGTCATCTTTTTGCTGACATTTTTTTGCTGACAAGAGCTTCTTTAATTCTTTGGTGAACCTCATCATAGTTTTTGTTCCCATCACCCTCCCTGGCTATTTGGAGCATACGTTTATCAGATTTCCTACATTCCAACAAAAGTACTTCATTGGCTAGAAAGCAATTCTCAAGCTCCTGAAGTCACAAAAGGGACTCACTGAAAAAAAACATGAAAATCTTTACTTCTTTTGTTGTACCTGGTCTGAAAACTATTCTCATCCCTTGTTCTTAAATTCTGCTCATGGCAGAAACTGTTTATCTCAACACATATTCTCCAAACACCTTATCACCCTGAATATTTTTTTTTTAAAAAACATTGCCTCTGTCTTCAATCTTGAAGTGGAAAAAGTCCAGAAGTGGCTAAAATTTCTTCATAGTTCTGATCCTTTAGCTGTGAATAAATCTACCAACTTCCCCTTGCATATCCACCCCCCCAATATCAGTTTCTAAAATAAAATAAAATTAAGCAAACAGTGTGGGTTGTAACCTTTACCTTCTACCACAGCTATAAAATTAGCCTCATCACTAACATAGGAGGGGGTTTTATGGGATCTGCAAGAGCGGGAAATGTGTCAGGCGGAATGACTTAATTAGGCGGGAGCTGAAATTCCGCTTTCCCAATGCCGGGTTCAAAATCAGGGGTTAACTCAGAGGTATGTTTGTGGCATGTCACACCTCATGCCTTCCCATGGTGGTTTCCCTATATTTGTATGCCATGAATACTCATTATATTAAAACTGTTAGTTATTGAATCCTACTTCATGATAAAGACAGGGTGTACTAGAATCTCGTGGCCCCTAGTTCATGTTCATTTAAAGATGGCGTACAACAGTCAGCTTTGTGCAGTTGTGTCTGAGGTCAGTGGTTTTCCTTGTTGAACTCTGTGGCACAAGGGAGTAGAGCAGGAGAATGACAGCTTGCATGGAGGCTCAGGGCCAGCAAGGGCGAGTCGGTGGGGGTTGGTGGGGGAGGGGGTGTTTGGAGTGGGGTCGGGGGCATGAAAATGTAAAGTGGGAAGGGTCTGGCACCCTGGGTGTGGTGGGAACAGACAGTCAATGTAAGAAAATGAGGGGCCAAAAGGTGGTGTTAATACTCTCCACATGTGGGTCCATCTCAAGCTGTTGGCTGGCAGAGTCCTTAGAGAACTTTGAGTTCACCTACAACCTTTCAATTATCCTCATTGTGAGTCATCTCGGACAATGACCTTTACAATGCATAGAAGGGAGGGCTAGCTGAGCCTGCAAGTTCAGCCGTGTCCCACAGAGTAACAAGTACAACACTAGACACCAACAAAAAGACTGAACACAATGAAGAAATGTCCCTTACTCCCTAATAACCATCAATACTTGCCAACCATGAAATGTGCCCGTACATTTAGCTTTCAGACTAAGCTACTCACAACAAATAATGATGATGCACACATAAAAACAAGCAAAATCAATGTGATGTGAAATATTTACAAGTGAAATTTAAATGTGAAATACACCCATGCCACTTAGTGCTCTCAATGGGCAGAGTTTTGCCCTTGGCGTGTGGGATCGGTGGGGGTTGGCGGGGGCGGTCGGGAAGCTGACCGCTGCCTGCGATCAGGCCCATAAGGCAATTTCACACTGACGGGCCAATTGAGCACTGCCTGTGCGGGCGGGGGAAGGAGTGCGAGCGGGTTGAGTGCAAACTTCGTGCATGCATGCGAGTGAGCACTACATAATCTCCCTGAGGCAGAGAGCTGCTTCAGGGAGATAAAGATATATGAAAAAATATAATTAAAAAATAAAATTGTAATGAAACATGTCCCCTCACGTGACTCTGTCACATGAGGAGGGACATGTTATTAATGAAAAAATGTAGTTTTTATTTGATTTATTTTAACCTCTTCCTGCCCGTGGATGAGGTTTCCAAAAAAGTGCAAAGGCCACTTGGCCTTTCCGCCTGCCCGCCAACCATAAGGTTGGACAGACAGCAAAAAATTTATTTTAATGAACTTGTTAATGACCTTAATAGGCCTTCCAATTGTCAGCAGGTGCGCTGCTGACTCCAGCGTGTGCCCACCAACCGAAATATCGTGTAAGTAGGGACACACGCCCAATGTCATTGCGCTTCATGTTACATTCAGTCGGGTCAGGCATGCGCCCGCCAACCGAGCTGTAACTTTTACCCAATAAGTCTTATGTCAATTGCAATGGAGTGGATAGACATTTTGACTGTGCTGTAGAACCTCCCTGTTTGTCCAGGAGGCTCTTTTATAGCCTGCCAATACTGCTGCATTGTCAATGACAGTGAGTTTCATCATGGAAAAGCTTCCTCCTGCCTCATAATAATACGTGTCTCTTGTGCACACCATCGGCACATTGAATTTTAATTGGAATTGCGCAGGAACCAATAAAAGGCAGGAAAACGGAAGTGGCACTCACTTACTCTTCCGCCATTAGGAATGACGCGCCATGGTTCCAATTCCCCCCCATACTCTTTTCCATTGTTGATCTCAAACCTAATTTTGGTTTATACAAGTAAAAAAAAAGATTTTCATGAGAGTACCCCAAAAAATTTAAAGTTTGATTAAACAATTACCTGGAAAATGAATGACAAATGGGTACAACGTTAAAATTCATTTAAATATGTTTATTGTATCATAAGCTGTATCTGATATATTTCAGATTTGCAGAGGTGAGGGATACTTCTGACTGGTTCTAGGTCACAAGCAAGGATTATTTTCTTCTTACGTGCTGACTGAAGACGAGCCACATGGATGATTTTCACGAACGGAGATGACAATCCTACTTCTGTGACGTATTTTTCCTGTGCACTGTTATAATTTGCGTTTCATATCTCATCTTAAAGGAGATGATTCTAATGAGTTTACCATTTGGAGTACTTGTCTGTCATCTGGGATTTCCAAGAATTTTTTTTTTTATATTAACTTACTCATTCAGCAAATGGTGAAAATTTGCCTAATGGCTTTATAATAATGTAAGTGAGGCTTCTGCTGTGTTATCATTTTATGATAACATCTCAGCTGTCATACTGAATGTCAGACATTTATCTATGCCTTGCTTCTGGTGACCTTTATGCAGTTATGCATTTACAGAAACCTGAAAGGAATCTGGCATACAAAAAAGATAATTAATTCTCATATTTAACATACTAATAGAGAACCTTAATTTAAATATCATTTTTTCGCCCAAAGTTCAAGTAAAGAATTATTAAGAAATTATACTAAATCATGTTAATCTAAAGTGGTGAGCTCCTTATGAAAACTATAATTTCCTTACACAATAATGCTAATAAATGTCGGCAGTGATAGACATTTCAACCTCAGAAAACATTATAATTGATAATTCATCCCACACCAAAAATAACCAATTGCTCCATTATAGGCATGACCATTTGCCTCACTTTAATTATCAATATAAATAAATAAATTTCTTTGATTTGAAGGCGTTTTGTTGCTGACAGTATCAAGTGATCTGTTCTGTTGTCACTACCCATGATGTGTACTGACTGCACACCGTGAAGCAGTTTTGAAGTTAAAAGGAAGTCTTTATGAACAGTACTGAATTATATACATATTTACAGTAGAGAGCAAAGGAATGGAGAGGAGCCCATACGAGGTCCTTACATGTTGCTACCTATCTCTAGACTGGCCTTAACCTAGATCATGTGCCTTCTTATATCACCTTGTGGGCGATACTGTATTCAGTCCCATGTTAACCCTTTAGGTACTAGATCATTCTACTACATCAAGTACTATGCTTATTAAAATCATGACTTGAACAACAACCACATCATGAGATGGTTGCAAGGCACTGGATCTGATCTTATGCTGTGGACAGTATTTTTGAATAAACCATAAATTGTCAGGTAGTCCATATTAAACAATACCCAGAAATGTAAGCATGGACTTCAATTTCAACTGCAATTAATATATAGATTCAAGTTAATCAATCTGAATGAAGAATGGGTAAAAAAAGTTAGGGGTTTTTTGGGCATTCTTGTAAAAGAGCTATTACCAGCATGGAGTCCGTGGGTTAAAGGGCCTATACTGTGTGACGTAAATTCTATGAGCATGTTCAAGGATTTTCCAAGAATTTATTTTGGCCAAAATCTCCTTAACAACACCCTTTCCCCTTTAAGAATGCCATCTTGAGTGAACGCTACATAGCAAGTGTAATATATAGAAACCAGCATCTATTCACAACTCAGTTTAGAAATTCAAAGGTATATGTACTCTGGACAAGTGCTTTCAGATTGAAGTTACATTAAATTAACTATAATTGCAACATCTAAATAGGCATTTGGGCTAACATGTCCCAGGTCGGAGTTTATTCTTCACATGAGCAATGGTCCTAATCCTATGCGACATTTTATACCCATATTTCTCCAATTCCAAAATATGCAATGGTAAGTTCCAATGTCAAGTGTTGGAGGGAGTCAAAACAAGTGGGGAATGCTATTTCCATTGGTAAAATGGCAGCAGGAAGTCCTTAAATGGCCATTAACTGGCCACTTTACAACTCAATTGGCCCAAAGACACATGGGGCTATCTGACACCCACCCCACTGCTGTTGAAGTTCCAGTTGGGGCTGGTAGGTGATAAGCATGACACCCCTGCCATGCCACCTGATTTTATACCCTTGCTAACCTACCAGCATGCTCCTGGTTGGGGGGGGGGGGGCAGTTGAGGTGAGGGTGGGTGGGGGATGGGGGGGTGGTGGGGAGGGTGGGGAGGGGGGGTGGTGCTTAAGACTCTAACCATAGAATCCTCCTGCATTAACTTCTAAGAAAAAAAATTGTCACCTACCTAAAGGTCAACTGTAATACCTGCAGTATTGTTCTACAAGAGGGCCAGATAGCTCAGTTGGTTGGATAGCTATAGTGTGGTTTTGGATAATAGCAACCACACGGGTTTGATTCCTGTTCCAGCTGAGGGAGACTTGGGACCTGCCTCCTTGCTCTACTCCTAAGAGTGGAAGGTAATGACAAACCACCACTGACAAAAAACTGCCAAGAAAAAATAGCTCAGGATGAAGAATCAGCAGACAATGAGCCAAGGGCCTGCCTTCGAGCAGACTAAACATACCATACCATTGTTCTTTTGTATATAGAAAACAAAATAAGAAAGAAAGCCCTGCATTTATGTAGTGCCTTTCTTAACCTTAGCACATTACAAACCCTCTACAGCCAATTGTGTACTTTTTGAAGTGTAGTCATTGTTGTAATGTAGGAAACATGGCAGCCAATTTGTGCACAGCAATCTCCCAGAAACAGCAATGTGATAATCAGTTGATGGTGCTTTAATGATGTTGACTGAGTGATAACAATTGGCCAGAAACTTGAGAGAGCTCCCCGGCTCTTCTTCTCAATAGTGCCACAAGATCTTCTTTGTCCAGCTGAGAGGGCAGAAGAGGCCTCAGTTTAATGTCTCATTCAAAAGATGTCACTTCCCTCAATAATATACTGGAGTGACAATAATCACAGAGGCTATTGGAATTCAGTCTTTTGTATCTAGGGGACTAGCATACAAGGGGAGAGAAGTCATGCTTCAGCTATGTAAAGACCTGGTAGGCCAGAGCTGGAATACCATGAGTAGTTCTGGGCAGCACACATCAGGAAGGATATATTAACCTTGGAGAGATTGCATGTAAAGTTACGAGTCAGGGCAAGAGTGTAACCACTGAGTCACAGCTGATACCAGCTGTAAGTCAATAAATAAATACAAAATAACGTAAAATACAGAAATTGCAGGAGTCTGTGTTTACAGATGGACAAAAACTTGATGGCACTGTAGACCAGAGTTTAACAATTACCTAGCAAAAATCCAAAAATAAAGCTAAACAAAGTAAGCTGTGCTTTGAAGAAAAAATGTTGATATTCATAGGAATACTTGTTATTTGTCGAACAATTTAAAATTAACAGAATTTTTACTACAGTATCTTTTCAGCTAACATTAGCATGCTGTACTCAGATTGAAAATTCAGCAGGAAGCAATACTTGGGATCACAGCTGCTGCCTGTTTTGAATATCTAACCTCTACTGGTAAAGATTAAGCAACTTATTAGCATTTTATCCTCGAGCACATTAACTGTTATGAATGGACTGAACAAAAGGGTGAATGTCTATGTCACTTTCACTTAAGCACATTACCCAAGGTGGGATAAAGTCCAGAAAGTAGCAATCATGTATGTAACAATATAATCACTAGTTACACAGGGTCAGGAAACAATATATGGTATTTTTTTTTCATTCATTTGTTTCACCTATTTTATTGCGCATGAAGGAACTCAATGTGCTACTACATGGCTACAAATACTTCCCTGCTCCAATATATCATTGGATCAGAAATAACTGTAGCCAGTGAGCGAACATCACCTACTGTGACAAAAGCAAAATCCTGCAGATGTTGGAGATCAGAAATGAAAACAGAAAGTGCTGTAAGTACTCAATAGGTCTGGCAGCATCCGTGGAAAGAGAAACAGAGTTAACATTTGAGTTGATTCTGAAATTTTTGAAGAAGCTTCATACTGACTCGAAATGTTAACTCTTGTTCCCTTCTCCACAGTTGCTGCCTGATCTGCTGAGAATTTCCAGTGTGTTCTGTTTTTATCATGTGCTATGAATGAGACTTGCCCTTGCTTATTTCATTTCTATGACCTTTCACACTGGACCTTTCTGTAAGTTAGACCAAATGGTCTAGTTTCATCTAGAGGACATTTGGGACCTGTGTGAACAGGGTAAGCAATGTGCATCATCTTAACCAATTAGAATGAAGAACCATTAATGAACTGCACAGAGTTAGATTTACCCCTGCCTCCTTTAGTTCAAAAAATTGTTGCATGCACATTTGCTGAAAGTACGAGCTGATAACAGCCCAGTGGAGGGAGGAAGACATCTGAGATCTGAGTGATCAGGGAAAACAAAATGGTATCTCATTAACCAATGAGATTTAAGGATTGGGAAATAAACAGCAGAAGGACCAAGAAGGAAGGTGAATTAAGAGGAGGGAAATTCAATTTGAAATCAGGTACAGCAAGAGAAATAAATGGTGGAATTTTGTTAACTTAGTCACTGCTGAAATAGCAGAACCACTTGCAATTGGGAAGGAAGGGCTTTTTCCCAGATCCATAATATTAGCATCCCACCTTTGGGTTCAATGACCAATCATGAATGGCAGATGGGATGATATCATCATTTTTATCAAAGGAAAGATTTCTAATTAAAGGGACCGTGAGATGGATGACAAGGATTCACCAGTGCTTGGATTTTTGAGTTTCCATACCCACAGCAATGGAGAGGAGATCTGGGAAGGCTGCTTCCTGGGTCTCTTACTCTGACCTGGAGATCTTTCTGCAGATCTGAGGAACTGCAGTGAGGTAAGCTCTCTCAAGGAAGGAAGAGAACAGTCTTCCCAACTAATCAAACAGATATGCAGTGGAGGCTGTGCACCAAGAGACTGGGAAATATGAGTGGCATAAGAATTTCAGTTACCAAGCCCCACACTCTAATTTACCTGCACAGCACTCTTCAGAATACCTTGCAGTTCCACTCATTCCTCTCTCTGCAAGCACCTCACATCCTCATCTGAGCAGCAAACACTCACAATTGTAAGACACTAACAGCTTTACTAAAATTTTACTTTATGTTGAAGTCTGTCCATGTTAACTATCATGCCCTGTGGAGAGCCAATGGACAGTGCTGAGAGAAGAATGTTTTGTTTTTTTAAGATTAAACTTGCTGATCTGTGCCAGAAACAGGAAGGAACCAGATAGTGCTGTTAAGAAGGAAAAAAGATATTCCAATTAAAGGAGATATCTGTCCAGAATAATGAGCAACAAGGCCTTGATATATCCTACATGAGTGAGATACCACAGAACTTAATTATCTCTTGACTTCTTCTGCAAATACCTTTATCTGGATGATGGCCAGATAAATGGACTTGCAACCAATCTATGAACCTCAACTATTTCAGTGGTCCTTCAGATTGAAAATTACTGAAGTAAGCCCAAAGAAGATTGACACATCCAGGGTGGGCTTTTTTAAACTAAGTGTTCAGCATGTGATTGGATATCTTGGCCTAAAACAGATACTGATTGGACTATAAGCCACTGACAGTATGCTATCCTCTCCCTCTCTAGATGTAAGGTATAAAAGAAGCTGTTAAAGAAACTTTTGTGTTACAGTCATAGGGAAAAAGTGACTTGGTCAGTCAATAGAGAATGACAATCAACGTGGAGTTTGCTGCTTGTGGGAGATTGTAGGTATTTTGCTTGCTTCATATTTTGAATAATTTGTTATTGTCAAGTAGCCGCCATAGTGGAGAATACGTTCCTATTGCAAGTTTTGCTATATTTGAAGTGAACCTATTAGAGTTCCACAATTAATCCAGATTTTGAGTGCATTCTATTATCTCCTGCAATTCTTGTGTCCAAACCAGAATAAGTAGACAAAAAATTCTATAAACTCATCCTTATCTTCTTGCCTTCTCATATGACCATGTCTCACAGCTATCCTCCACAAATGTTGCCTTGTCCTTCTCTATGCACAGGCCATTACAAATATTCATACCTCTTTGCTTTCTTTCCTTGCAGGAGAAGACAGCACACAAATTGGCAGGTGGCAAAGACCTGGGCAGTGGTGGGTGTGGAGGTCCTTCAGTGACAGGCACCTTTTTGGCCACTGGCAATGCAGCCCATCCTGCTCCAATGGGAATGAGATATTATTCCAGGGGGCGGAAGATGTCAGCAGCAAGCTAACATAAGAGCATGAGCTCCCTGAAGCACTGATGTTCAAACATGCCGCGAGACCTGATTCTTTGCCTGTCGCCCCTGTGTTGAGGGTCTCACTAATTACTTACTACATTCATTACCAGCCCTAAATGATGTAGCAGGTTTAGGTCTTAACTACTATTCAAATACATCAACTTCAAGACATTCAATTCCTATCAAGAGTGAGGCAGACAGGGCAATGCCATTTATGCGAATCTAATGGTAGAGTGGTGAAACTTGGACAAATAATTTTTGGATATTGTTATTTGCCTCCTGCACAATGTTGCTTTGGCATTTATGTATAAGTAACAGTGAGTGTCATTTGCTCACCATTAACAATTCAGACTCTCAAAAATAATATTGGCTCAATTTAGAGGAATTAATATAAAGCTCCTCACAATAGAACAACGGAGTACAGTTTTAAACATTATTGAGGTATTCCCAAATTATGATTACAAAGGGTGTGATTCTATCTATGGATGGCCTCATATTTAGACTGGCTCTTGATACCATTTCACATGGAACAGACTAGGCTCAACTGTTGGTATGTCAAGCAAAATGGCTGATTTATTTCTATATGAAGAGATATTTTCTCCAACCATTCTAAGGTATTTTTAAATAGGAATCATGTACTGTACTAAGGAAGAAAACATTGAGCTGTTGATCAAAAAAAACTTTTGCTTTTCATCATAAGTTTGAAATGTAATCCACATTGTGCAAAAGAAAGCATTGAAACTGAAGCAAAGACCCGCTGAACTGTTTTTGTTCAAGTCCTTCAAGGCTAGATCTCTCATATTGTCAAACAATCATTTACTGGAGCTGTACTTCAAGCAGTTGACCCTTTTCTTAAATCTCCAATCTATAAATTCCACAATACTGTTTAAGTAATTTAACCACTTACTCAGTAACAAGTGACCTGAGCAGGTGAGTATTGCATGTTGGCAGGCGTTAATTCATGCACATACTCTCTATTTTTCAGACATTACTAAAGCAGTTAATTATAAATAGAAATGAAAGGCCATTGGCCTGAAACATCTCTCCACAGATGCTGCCTGATCTGTTGAATATTTCGAGCATTTTCTGTTTTTATTTCAGATTTCCACTCATCTGTATCTTTTCTTTTGTGTTAGATTAGTCATAGCCTACACAAATATTAACAGGTTAGAAGTTAGCCGATCTGATTGCCTGCCAAAGCAACCATAGATTGATAAATATATTGTTGCAGAATTGTGTTGATTGTATTGATAGGTAAACTGAGGTCAGGGCTATTAATTTATCAGAAATCAATGTAAAATTTTTGTGCCAAAGACAGCCATTTGGCACTCGTAGTGGCTCCAGAATGAATAATTACTAGGCTCAGTGATTTGTGAAAAAAATTCTGCAAGGTCACCTTACAAATGCCTTAGGGCATGACCTTCTATATAAAGGAATGGTAGGACATCTGTAAATCACAGGTAACAATCTGAGCAACTAACTTTTTTATTGAAGCTCCTCAATAATGCACTTGATTCTGTGGTAAATATAAGATGTAAGCAATGCATGCCATTATTAATGAGCAAATCAGCCAGCAACTTGTGGCATAGAAGAGATGCAGGAAATGCAAATTGTCACAAGCCGCTGTGTGATTTCAGCCACTTTGCCATTAGCAGTGAAAAAAACAGCATCCTGTCCTCAGCCTGCAGTGATTTTTATGATGATGGTGTATTGTTCGTACATTAATTGCCCAATAAATGCACCACCAAAATTCAACTCCACTAATTAAGAGTATAAATGTCCTTTAAACAAGGTGATAATTGTTAATGACTGCCCAAATAAAACACTGTCCAAGAAAGTTAACAATTTAAAATCTCATTCTTTCAGGTGGTAACTTGTTTCCAGTGATTATAAAAATGTTAAATTTTGAATGTTTTATTTTACTTTTCCATTCTGTTTCTTCTTTTTCTCACCCTCAGCCTAATCTTTCTGCCTTTTTATTTCACCTTCTGTATCTGATTTGACATTGAATTCACCTAATCTAATTGACCCTCATTCTAGTCCTTCTTCTGTTTATTTCTCAATCATTTAATCTCATTGCCTATTAGATACATTGTTCCTGCCATTCACTATGGTCCCAGATGGGGCTTGGCCTAAATAGCCAAGTGGTTATGGTTCTGGGTTTGCAACCTCAAGAGTTCAAATCTCACAATGGCAAACTATGAAACAATGTAACTTCATCTGAAACAGATGGAAACAGGTTTACTCAAAAGAGTATCAAGAGTTCAAATCTCACAATGGCAAAACTATGAAACAATGTAACTTCATCTGAATTGGAACAGATGAAAACATGTTTGTACTCAAAAGAGTTACATGGCAGAACATAGTTCCGATTTAAAAGATTATCAAGAGTTCAAATCTCACAGTGGCAAACTTTGAAACAATGTAACTTCATCTGAAACAGATGGAAACATGTTTGTACTCAAAAGGGTTACAAAATGGTCCCAGATGGGGCTTGGCCTAAATAGCCAAGTGGTTATGGTACTGGGTTTGTAACCCCAAGATCAAGAGTTCAAATCTCACAATGGCAAGCTATGAAACAATGTAACTTCATCTGAAACAGATGGAAATTTAAAAGATTATCAAGAGTTCAAAGGGCCCCCGATAGGAGGCCCTCTACGGAGGTGTCCTCCCCCTTTCTATCAGGGACCTGGGTTGGAGGGTGTTGCATGCAGCAGTCCCCTATAATAAGAGGATGCATAGGTTCATGTCCTCTCAGGACACATCCCCTTTTTGCGGTCTTGTGGAGTCCGTGGACCATGTATACATAGGGTGTTGTAGGCTGCACTCCCTTTTTAGTTATTTGAAAAACATTTTATTGATGTTTTGTTTGCACTTCAGCCCCACGCTCCTGATCTATGGGCACCCGGTGCGGAAGGGGGTCGGGAAGGAGGAGGACCTCCTCGTGAACCTGCTCCTGGGCCTGGCCAAGTTGGCCATTAACAGGTCCAGGCAGCGGGCGATCGACGGGGGAGTCCCGCCCGATTGTTTGTCCCTCTTCCGCGGCTACGTTCGCTGCCGGATGTCCCTGGAGAGGGAGCACACGGTGTCTGCTGGCACTCTCGAGGCCTTCCGTGCTCGGTGGGCACCGCGGGGACTGGAGTGTTTTGTTGTCCCCTTTAATCACATTTTGATTTAAAGTTTGTAAGGTTCCTTTAAATTTTTGTCCTTGGTTTTACAGCTGACCTGAATTAGGGGCTGTGCCTGATTTATCCCAATTTTGTTGATTTGATTATCATTTAAAAGATTATCAAGAGTTCAAATCTCACAATGGCAAACTATAAAAAAACAAAGCAACTTCATCTGAAACAGATGGTCCCAGATGGGGCTTGGCCTAAATAGCCAAGTGGTTATGGTACTGGGTTTGTAACCCCAAGATCAAGAGTTCAAATCTCACAATGGCAAAGTATGAAACAATGTAACTTCATCTGAAACAGATGGAAAACAGGTTTGTACTCGAAAGAGTTACTGGGTTTGTAACCCAAAGATCATCAAGAGTTCAAATCTCACAATGGCAAACTATGAAACAATGTTACTGTTTCAATTACTTGAGCTGAAATTGGTTGAAGACACTTCTAAATTGACTTAGAAACTTCTCAGCCAGAATTTCAAATTCCATCAAGAGTTCAAATCTCACAATGGCAAAATATGAAACAATGGTCCCAGATGGGAGTGATGGGTGAAAAGGATTTGATGCAGGTTAGGATATGGGCAGCATAGTATTAGATGAGCTGTAATTTATGAAGGATTGAAAATGGGTGTCTATCAGAATATTGAAATAGTTGAGTCTGGAGGTATTTAAAGTATGCAAGAGTGTTTTAGCAGCAAATGGGTTGAGGCAATGACTGAAATGGCAAAATTAGAATTGTAAATTTACAGTCTTTGTAAGGGAGAGGATATGGGATTAGAAGCCTAGTTTAGGGTGAAACAGGGAACTGATGTTATTAACACTGAACTTTACAAGGTTTTGTAATATACCTTTAACTCAAAGTGAGACAGGGAATTTGGGATAAACACATCAGTTCAGAGAAACGCATGTTGATCCAGTTGCCAGGGGAGAGAAAGTCAAACTGAATGACTGGAAGTTTTGACCTGGTGCAGTGAGGAGAGGTGAACCTTTGCTGATGAACTGTGAGTGACTGTGGGACTGTTCCTGTAATGCTAAATATCGGCAAAAGCATGGCATTCCATAAAAGTGACCTGTAAGATACAAAAGCAAAATACTGCGGATGCTGGAAAAACTCAGCAGGTCTGGCAGCATCTGTGGAGATAGAAACAGAGTTAACATTTTGAGTCCGTATGACTCTTCTTCAGAGCTGAAGAGACGTCGAAATGTGATGGGTTTTATACTGTTGCAGGGAGAGGTGGAGCAAAATGGAAGGTCAGGGATAGGTGGGAGCTCAGGAAAGATTTTGACAAAAATGTCATGGATACAAGACAAAGGGAGTGTTAATGATAGTGTTGAAGACTAAGGAAAGTGCTAATAGTGGCATAAAGGTCAGATAGCAGAATGTGTTAACAGCTGAACAAGGATCAGCACTGTCTGAAAGCAAAACATAAGAACAAGTTACAGCCTGGCCCTGTGGGGGGGAGTGGGTAGGGAAAAAATACCAAAATGGAGGACAGAGTTCAGGGTTTGAATTAGTTGAACTCGATGTTAAGTCTAGGGGGTTATAATTGCCTAATAGGCAAATGAAGTGCTTTTCCTTCAGTTTGCTTTGGACTTCGCTGGAACATTGTGGCAAGCCGAAGACAGAAATGTGGGAAGAGAGCAAGATAGTGAATTGAAATGGCAATTGGCAGGAACATCGGGGTCATGCTTGCGGACTGAACAAAGATATTCCACAAAGCAGTCCCCAGTCTGCATTTAACCTCCCCATTGTAGAGTAGGACATGTTGAGAGCAGCAAGTGCAGTAGACTAAATTGAAAGAAGTACAAGTGATTCGTTGCTTCACCTGGGAGGAGTGTTTGCGGCCTTAGATCGTGAGGAGGGAAGAGGTAAAGGGACACCTCCTGCAATTGCATGGGAACATGCCATGGGAAGAAGCTGAGGTATTGGGGGTGATGGAGGAGTGGACTGGGGTGTCCCTGAGGGAATGGTCCCTACGAAATGCTGACAGGGGAGGTGAGGGTGTGTTTAGTGGTGGCATTAAGCTGGAGTTGGCAGAAATGGTGGAGGATGATCCTTAGAATGCTGAGGCTGATGGGGTGAAAAGTGAGGTCAAAGAGAGCCCTTTCATTGTTTTGGGAGGGAGGAGAAGGGTGAGGGCAGAAGTGCGGGAGATGGATCGGACAGTTGAGGACCCTATCAACCACATGGTGGGGGGCCTTGGCTCAGGAAAAAAGGAAGATATGTCAGAAGCGCCGTTTTGGAAAGTAGCGTCATGGGAACAGATGTCATGAAGGTGGAGAAACTGGGAGAATGGAATGGAGTCCTTACAGGAAGCAGGGTAAGAGGAGGTTTGTCAAGGTAGCTGTGGGAGCCGGTGAGCTTTCAGTGAATATCGGTAGACAGTCGAAAATCAGAAATGGAGACAGAGAGGTCAAGGAAGGGAAGGGAAGCATCAGAGGTGAATCACGTGATGGTGAGGGAGGGGTGGAATTTGGAAACAAAATTGATAAATTTTTCCAGGTCCAGACAAGAGCTTGAAATGGCGTCAATACAGTCATCGATGTATCAAAAAAAAAAGGGGGCCTGAGCAGGACTGGAACAAGGAATGTTCCACATACCTCATAAATAGACAGACATAACTGCGGCCCATGCAGGTACCCATAGCTACACCTTTTATTTGGAGGAAGTGAGACAAGTTAAAGGAGAAATTGTTCAATGAGAGAACAAGTTCAACCAGGTGGAGGAGATTAGCCGTGGATGGGGATTGTTTGGGCCTCCTTTCAAGGAAGAGGCAAAGCCCTCAGACCTTCCTATTGGGGATGGAGGTGTAGAGGGATCGGGCATCCTTGGTCAAGAGGAGGCAGTGAGGGTGAGGAAACTGGAAATTATTAAAATGACGTAGGGCATCAGAGGAATCACAAATGTAGGTGGGAAGAGACTGAACAAGGGGAGACAGAATAGAGTCAAAATAGGAAGAAATAAGTTCAGGAACAGGCTGAAATAATGGGTCTACCAGGACAGCCCTGTTTGTGGATTTTGGGAAAGAGGTAGAAGCGGGTTGTGTGCGGTTGGGAGACTATAAGGTTGGAAGCTGGGGAGGGAAGATCTCCAGAGGGGATGAGATCAGTCGCAGTCCTGGAAACAACAGCATGATTTTGGTGGTGGGGTCATGGTCCAAGGGAGCTAGGAAGAAGTGTTTGAGGTTTGGTGCTCAGCCTCTCCAATTTGGTCTACTGCATTCGCTGCTCTCAATAGTCTCCTCTACATTGGGGAGACTAAACCCAGACGGGGTAACCACTTTACAGAACACCTTCGTTCAGTCCGCAAGCCATTTCGATTCATCATCTTGCTCTCATGCTCTCACTTCTATCCTTGGCCTGCTACAAAGCTCCGTGAAGCCCTACGCAAACTGGAGGAACAACACCCCATTTTCCGATTAGGCACTTTACAGCCTTCTGGACGTAACATTGAGTTCAACAACTTCAGACCATGAACTCTGTCCTCCATTTTAATATTCTTTTTCCCTAGCCCCTCCCCCCCACAGGGCCAGATTGTAACTTGTTCTTATGTTTCGCTTTCAGAAAATGTTGACCCTTGTCCTGCTGTTAACATATTCTGCTCTCTGACCTTTTTGCCACTATTAGCATCTTCCTTAGTCTTTAAAACGATCATTACCATTCCCTTTGTCTTGCATCTGCAACATCTTTGTCAAACCTCAACTGCGTTCCAACCTATCCCTGATCTGCTATTTTGCTCCACCTGCTCTAACCTTCTCTTTAATATTATAAAACTCATCGCATGTCTATGTCTCTTCAGCTCTGAAGAAGAGTCATATGGACTCAAAATGTTAACCCTGTTTTTCCCTCCACAGATGCTGCCAGACCTGTTGAATTTTCCCAGCATTTTCTGCTTTTATTCCTGTAAGATATATTTTGGCTGTATTAGTGAATGTAAAACTTATCTTTTTCTTTTGTTTGGCATATTAGTAGCTTGTTAATTAATGCTTGTTCTTTGTTGATTTTCATTTGTTTGATGCAATAAAAGTTTTAAAAATACAATCACTGTGTACACTGGTTTAGTTCTGTCGGTTGTTTGGGAAATTCATCTTTTTTTTAAAGTTATTGGGAAGAATTTTCCCCCAATTAGGTGGGAAGTTCAGGAGTGGGCGTGTGCAGACATGCCTGATTGGGGGTGCGCTGCCATTTTTGGTGGGTGGGCCAATTAAGGCCCACCCAGCGTGACATCCGCCAGGAAGTGCTTTGTGCTCCCTGTGCGGGTGGGGGAGATTCCCTGAGCCAGGATTGCACTCTTTCACGCATGCACATGAAAGAGTGCACTCATCTCCCTGAGGCTAAATGCTGCCTCAGGGAGATCAGTGCCAAATTTAAAAATAAAATTTCCCTGATATGTCCCCTCATGTGACACTGTCACATGAGTTGACACATGTCCATCAAACCTTTAGTAAATTTTTAAAATCCCTCATGAAACCTCATCCAGCCCATGGATGAGGTTTCATGTTTTTTTTGAAGCCCACCAGGGCTTCCAGCCTACCTGCCAACCTTAAGGCTGGATGGGCAGGTCCATTAATTATTTCAATTACTTTTTAAATGGCCTCAATAGGCCATTGACAGGTTGGCAGGCGCACAGCTGTATCGGCTGCGACCCTCCAACCTGAAAATTGAAATGAGAGTTCTGCAACGTCATCGCGCGCCATTTTACGCATCGACAAGCGAGCCCACCCCGACCTAAAGATCCTGGCCATTGTTATGATCCATGTAGAAATCAATGTAGTAAGCAGTCTGATTTAGCTTAAGATGGTAAACAGGGAGAAGGATGGAGTAAGTAGTGACTATCACAAAAAGCCGATTATAGCCACAAATTACTTATGAGCATATTGAATATTTTACGGAGGACTTGTGTGTCTTGAAAGAAATACGAGCAAAAGATGGCTGATAATGTAGAGTGACGACTTTCTGGAAAATCCCCATGTGGATTATACTGACTGACCTGTTCTACATGCTAATCTCTGCCTTTTAACTCTGGTGGTGAGCAGCAAGCACAGCAGGAGGTCCAGACATCATTGCTTGCTGCCCCATCTAGAAGTATAAGGGCAGCCAACAGATGAAAACATTACAAGTTCCCCTCCAAGCCACACACCATCATGACTTGGAACTATATACCGTTCCTTCATTATCACTGGATCAAGATCTTGGAATTCCCTTCCTAACATCACCAGCTGGACTGCAGCAGTTCAGTAAGGCAACTCACCACCACCATCTGAAGGTCAGTTAGGAATGGACAACAAATGCTGGCTGTGGCAATGACTCTCACATCCCATGAAAATATTAAAAACGTGGTATATGCAGCCTGCTTTATCTTAAAGGCAGGCTGTCTCTTAAATGGAGGATGAACAAAAAAGATTGACACAATGAAAATTCTTAGAAACTGAGTACAAGAGCAGACAGAGGGATCCAAAATTCAAAAACAGTGCTGAAGGCAATGTATGTGTAGGTGGGCATGTAGAGAGATGCCATGGGTTCTGAGGATCTAAAAAAGACATGAACTAGGGTGTTTAAGACTTGAAAAAGCATTTGTAAGGATCTTGCCCTGTGATCAGCACATAAATGGCTGTACTGTCAGATTAAATGAGGGGGATATAAGCGCATATTTATCATTGCATTTATATCAGGCTACTAGTCAATGTTCTATTGATTTTATAGTGAAGTATTTATTTGCATCAAGCTGAACGGACAACATGGGAAATGGTGAAAATACTAGTTTGTTTATTTTATGTTCTTAGGGCTCATTTATTTATCAGACTATTTCTGAATCTGTTAAAAGCACTGATTAAGTAACAGCATTTATATACTTATTTAGAAGGAAGAGTTGCATTGTAAAAAAATATTTTTTTTTAATGAACCTCGAGATACCACAAAGTACTTTACTCTGAAAGTGTTGCTACCATTATTTACTTCACTGGGAAAGGCCAGCAGTGGCAAAAACTTTCAGCTATTGCAGTAATGATTTCTACATGTGGGGCGGTGCAGTTAGATTAATGTTGGATAAAACACAGGCAACAGGTTTTTAAATGAGCTGGTTTACTGTATGTAGAGTATAGGATTTCAGTCAGGAAAGCAGGGAAATATTCATGTGGAGTTAATGAAGGAATGGAAGCGGGTTACAGCAGCAGATCAGCTGAAGTAGGGATGGGTGATGCTACAGAAGTAGAAGTAGATAGTCTTTGTGGTGAATAGGATATGAATTTAGAGGCTCAGCATGGGGTCAAACAGGATGAACAGTCTGGTTCAGTTCAAGTCAGTGACTGGAGAAGATGACATTGATAGAAAGGGGATGGAGTTTAGAATGAAGCTGAAGATGATGGATTCTTGATGGAGGAAATTGCAGCTTATCCAAGGATGGCTTCAGCTAATGATATAGCACTGTAACTATAGGGACACATCATGGTTTTGAATGGCTGCATTCTACTTCTTCATCAGATGGCTGTGGATTCAAGCCCTGCTTCAGAAATAAAACATCTGATCTATGGGCGGAATTTTACAACTTTTCCTACCAGCTAGTTTTTCCATTCCTGTCAAAGTCAATAGCCTTTTGAATGGCCTGCCACATTTTATGGCCCCACCCTCACTGCGACAGGGCTGTAAACTCCCTATGAGTTGGTACATTGTTGCAGGGGAAAACCTTCACATAAGATACTAAACAACAGTCTCACTTGCGTGCTCCAGCAACTCGGATGAATTTTTTAGATCCCAAAAGCATAATTTGACAAGGACTCAGACCTCTTCCCAAAGTCATGGTTGGCAATCCTTCCACTGCCCCAACCAAACACAGATTAGTCATAATTTATTGGATCTTGCCGTGCAAAAACGGCTGCTGCTTTTGCCTATGTACCAGGAGCCATTGCCTTACAAGTTAAGAACTGTTGTGAGATGATCAGAGTGGTTAGCATATGGGACTGAATTAAAAGGCTGGAGGTTGATAGCAGCATTGATGTATTCAAAGGGAGGCTTCATGTATACATAAGGGAGAAGAATATTGGGGCTAGTGGGGAGAGGTAATTAAAACATGGGGCAGAATCTTTGGGTCACGAGTGAGGGCAGGACCCGCTTGCCGATGCGCGGTGATGTTGGGTGTGCGTCTCAACGTCACCGCGCGTCGTTTAGATAGTCAGTTCGGCAGGCGCACAGCCAAGTTGGCTGCATGCCTGCCAAACTGTCAAAGGCCTACTAAGGCCATTAAGAAAGTAATTAAAGTTAAGAATGCTGCCCATTCAACCTTAAGCTTGGAGGACAGGCGAAGAGCCCAGACGGCCTTCACATTTTTCATGGAACCTCATCCACGGGTGGGATGAAGTTTCATGAAGGGTTTATTAATTAAATAAAAATTTTTGTAAAAATTAATGGACATGTTCCAGTTCATTTGACAGGTTCACATGAGGGGACATGTCCTTAAATTTTTCTTTTAACCTTACTGCAATGTTTTGTAAGTGAAAGTAATCTCCCTGAGGCACCTCCATGCCTAGGGAGATTTCTGCACTCTGTCACGCTTTTGCACGAAAGAGCGCAGGCCCCAACTCAGGGAATCCCCCCTCGCCTGCACAGGGAGCACACAGCGCTTCCAGGTGCGCGTCATGCTGGGTGGGCCTTAATTGACCTGCCCACATAAAATGGCGGCATGGAGCCGATTGAGTTTGCACCAGCCCCCGCCCACCCCTCGCACAACCCCTCCATTGGGAGGAAATTTCTGCCCATGCAGGGGCTCAGGATAGTATAAATACTGGCAGAGGCCAACTGGGCTATATGGCTTGTTACCATGCTCTACATTCAATGTACTATGTTTCAAAGATTTGTCATGAGTAATTTTATACATTCAAAATGTTGTAAAAATGGATTCTTAAAGCAAGCTGGAAACAATGAAAACATATACTGTCTATCCAATCTAATAAAAACTGCCAAATATTAAGACATTTTTGCAGATATAAGTCATTAAAATTACACAAAAAATCCATATCACTAAAGTATTTTCATTCAAAAGTATGCAGAACATTCAGTGGAGAGTTCAGCTTTGATATGATCATCAGTTTTAGAAAGCAGCAATTTCTAAAACCTCCTTACAAATGTAGCACGGGTGAAGCCTTATGGGATCAGTCTATGATGAACATTTTTAGCGTTGATAAAGATTTTTCAATCATATCAATCTGGTATGAAGCAAGTTTGAGATGTGTTAATAGTCACTTTGGGCAGAGAATAAAGCACACAGAATATATTCTTTTTGAGGTGCATGCTTGTTTAATATGTTATGGGCAGGAGGGGTTTAATTTAAAACAGCCCTGATTTCTCCACTCATTAACCATCCATAAACAGAAAGGTGTTTTTGATTTTTGATTTCCCCCTTTCATCGGTGGTGGCATATGTTCCCCAACCCTTCAGTTTGAAGTGATCAATCCTCCATTAATAAACCCACAGCAAACTCGTGATAAGGTAAAAAATAAGAGGGGTAGTTTATTTTAAACACACAGAAAACGCGGGCAGGGGTTTTGCAATGCCCGCCCCTTTTTGCATTCATACAATAAAAGAGGGATAAGGGAAAGTAAGGAATTCAGGTGAAATATCACAATAAAAATAGGAATATTGATTTCACGCAAGTCGAGAGCCCAGAATCAAAGTCCAATAAGGATTCCTTATGCAGACTTTGGCTGGCTGAAGACCAGTGGTGTAAGATCCGCTTTTACGGTGGTGCTATGTACCAAGATGAAGTAGGCACATGGAGATTGAATAAGTTCTGTAGGTGATAGTACAAAATCTTCCCAGCAGAAGTTAGATAGGGGCTAGTTATCCAACCTGGCCAGAGCTTGCTTCTGTATGGTCTGCCTCTCAGATGTTAAACAGCATCTGAAGGTGGAATCCAAAAGCTGTATAATTAAAGAATTCAAACAGCTCAAGTCTTGGTCATGTGACAGGGTAGTTCTGGGTCAAGCTATTCAGCTAACAAGGTTCCCATTGTGTTTTGAGCAGGTAACTGTAGAACCATGAGTACAACATTGGAGATGAGGAGTCAAAAATAGCTCTGCCTTTGTCCATGGCTGGCTGGTGCTGATATCTCATCTACTATCCTTTGTGCAGGCTTAGCTGGAACACTTATACAATGCAAGGGGTGTTACATTCCAGGCATTTGATGTGTTAGCCTTTGTCCAATGTAGACTGGTCAGAAACTATCATGTAGTCAGCGCAGCCATTTTATCAGTCCTGCCAATTGTTAGTTTTAAAATAAAATAATAATTTTATAAAGTAGCCAGGGTGATGCAGATATTTTACATATATATATATATATCTAATTTTTCAATCCAATGTTTTCCAAAAATTATGTTTCATTCCAGTTTGTATTCTCTTTCAATGTATCAGACTGTCACATAGGTACTAGGGGAAGGGGACAGAGATCTTAAGATGGTCCAGCCTGACTCTCTCATCCATAATGAAGACAAAACTGTAGAAGTCGCATTAAAGCAGGTTAAAATATAAGGTGGCTTTTTTGTGTCATTCCCAGAGGTTGGCTGTTGGACATTACTACCAAATGGCTGAGGGTTGGTGAACTCAATACTTCTGTAGTAATCAACTCTGAACATCAACCTCTGCTGTACATCAAACCTAGTACCAGAGGGTGCTTAGCAAATACATCAGTCTGTATACAACTGCATCAATTGTGAATTACAGTCTGTGAGGTGATTATTACAAAGTTTAACTCAACAACATATTGATTGGATTTTCTGGAATTTTAATTGAATTTCTAAAAATATTGCACAGAGAAGAAAGAAATTAGAGCACAATTTCTCCATTCATTGTACTCTTTTTACAACTTGACATATTTATCTGCAACCAGTTATGGGCTACAATTAATCGACCACAGCACTTGATAAATCATTGCTTCTGCTCCAGCTCAACTGTCTGTCCTCTATAACAGATGCTTTCACTGAAATCATTGTCCACCTTCTGTAGGAGGTGCAGTTGACAAATGTCAGGAGGATTTCTGTAAACAAATATTAAATTCTAGAAAACATCTCAGGCAATAATGTGACATATGCTACCAATATCCTACTTGCATCAGCAGCAGACATAGTGAGCAGCCAGTGTAAATATAATAAAAACCTTAAACCGACTATGAAAAACTATTACACTATCACCTTCAACATTACTTCACAAATTATAGCACCAATCTTCTTATAATGCACATCTTGCAGAAATATGCTCATACTCTTACCATATCTGGGCAGATAAAAGCCAGTTGTTTGTGCTCCTAATTTGACATAGTAGGACTACATATTCAAGCAAATTACAATAAAAACAGCTGTATTTATATAGCTCCTTCATGTAATTAAATGTCCCAAGGCATTTCACAGGAATGTTACAAAGCAAAATTTGATACTAAGCCACATACAAAGATATTAGGGCAGATGGCCAAAAGCTCGGTCAGGTAGGTTGGCTTTAACAGAATTTACAAAGGGTAAAGTGTGGAACCATGCCGGGTTTGTGCTACAACATTTAAGTACGGAGATAACAAATTCCTACCTGCTAATCAACAGGAGGAAGGAGAGTTATAGAGGCAGAAAGATAGGGCTTGTTAGGACACGGGTAACAGAGTTTTGGATGACTTCAGTTTTACAGAGGGTAAAATGTGGAAGAGCAACCAGGAATGGGGTAGGATAGTAAAGTGTAGGGGTAACAAACTACCTAAATGCCTACCTATACATCGACAAACCCTTATTGTTACCACCAAAATTAAAGATTTTGATATTGTCCTCTTAAGCATTTCAAGAATACCAGAAAAATGACCTACCTTTGCAGACACATGGGAACACCATCACCTGGAAGTTCCCCTTCAAGACACTCACCATCCTGACTTGGAAATATATCACCGTTCCTTCACTGTCGCTGGGTCAAAATCCTGGAACTCCCTTCCTAACAGCACTGTGGGTGTACCTGCACCACATGAACTGCAGCAGTTCAACAAGGCAGCTCACCACCATCTTCTCAAGTGCAATTAGAGATGGGCAATAAATGCTGGCCCAGCCAGCGAAGCCCATATCTCGTGAATGAATAAAAAAAACTTTGCTATGAAACAAATATGCAACCTGTGGTTTGAAGATAATGTTAGTTTCTTTATAATGCAAAAAATAGTTGTAGGAGTTACTGATAATTTAGTAACTCAAGTGAATGGAATATGAACAATATTTAAAATGATTTCACACAGTCGCTGGTTTTCAACCACCAAATTTTAGATTGTGTTCTTTTGTTTGTTCACTTAGACCAGGATTCAATGTGTGTGATGGGCTCTCACCGGTGGGAACTGTGCGCCACTTCTGTGGGGAAGGCCCAAGCAAATTAAGTGCCCGCCAGGCACTTAACTGGCCAGCATTGGGCAATTCCTGGAATTTAGGACCCTGAAAATGGGAATCCCACCTGCCAAGAGCTGTTGGCCAAACAGACGCTGCAGCTCGCCATTGCAGTAGTGGCAGCAGGGGATGGTAGATGCTGCTGGTAATGCAGGTGAGTGGGACTGGATGGGGTTACAGGGAGGGGGTCATTGGCAAGGACTGGTGGGTGGCTTTCAGTGGCCAACCCCCTTCCCAACGCCTGGTCTCTCGATCAGGTACCGAGTGCCTGTGAACAAGGGACCCCTTCTGAGACCATAGGCAAAACTGACAGGGTTCACTGGATGGCCCTCAGGAGAGATGGGAGAGCAATGTGACTCCAATTTAATCCCTGAGCCACCACTAAATTCTGGTGGGCTCAGGAATAATTGGTGTCATTAACTCATTAATAAACCTAAATAATATCCTGCCACGAGTGGGGCGTGGCTCTCCCACACAATTTAGTGGGGTTCCAATGTTCCCTCTAGTTTTTCCATCCATGTGCAGAATGAATTTTGTTGTATGCAGCAATAACAGGTAATTTGCAAATGTGTACCATTAGTAGAAACAAAAACCTATATATTATATATATACTTAATAAGTAAACATAGTTATGAAAGAAAAATAAAGAATACCACCCACAACCATTGACATGGTAACACAAATGACCAGATTTACTGAATTCAATTTTAAATTCACCATGGTGTCACCTGTAGTAATCGAAATTAGAAAGCAGTGGAAACAAAGGCCAGAATCAAACAGAGTCAAAATGTAGAAAAATTTTAAGAAGACAAAATTAAAGGTGCACTATCTGAATGCACATAACTCTCATAGAAACATAGAAAATAGGAGCAGAAGTAGATCAGTCGAACATTTGAGCCTGCTCCACCTTTCAATATGATCATGGCTGATCTTCTATCGCAATTCCATTCTTCTGCTCTCTCCCCATACTCAACATGGATTTATGAAAGGGGAATCATATTTGACAAACCTGCTGAGAGTTTTTTGAGGATGTAACTAGTGGAATAAATAAGAGGGAACCAGTGGATGTGGTGTATTTGGATCTTCAGAAGGCTTTTGTTAAGATCCCAAAAAAAAAGGTTAGTAAATAAAATCAAAGCACGGGAGATTAGGGGTAATACACTGGCATGGATTGAGAATTGGTTAACAGACAGAAAACAGAGATTAGGAATAAACAGGACATTCTTAGGTTGGCAGACTGTAACTAGTGGGGTACTGCAAGGATCAGAGCTTGCGCCCCAGCTATTCACAATCTATATAAATGATTTGGATGTAGTGACCAAATGTAAAATTTCCAAGTTTGCTGATGACACAAAACTAGGTGGGAATGTGAATTGTGAGGAGGGTGCAAGGGCCTTCAAGGGGATTTAGACAGGTTGAGTGAGTGGGCAAGAACATGGCAGATGGAATATAATGCGAAAAAATGTGAAGTTATCCACTTCAGCAGGAAAAACAGAAATGCAGAGCATTTTATAATGGTGAGGGATTGGGAACTGTTGATGTCCAAAGGGACCCGGTGTCCTTGTTAATGAGTTACCAAAAGCATGCATGCAGGTGTAGCAAGCAATTTGGAAGACAAATGGCATATTGGCCTTTATTACAAGAGGATTTGGATACAGGAGTAAATATATCTTGCTTCGGTTGTATAAAGCCTTGGTGAGACCGCACCTGGAGTATTGAATACAGTTTGAGTCTCTTTACCTAGGGAAGGATATACTTGCCATAGAGGGACTGCAATGAACGTTCACCAGACCTATTCCTCAGATGGTGGGATTGTCCTATGGGAAGAGATTGTGGAGATTGGGCCTGTATTCTCTGAAGTTTAGAAGAATGAGAGGTGATCTCATTGAAATTCCCAAAATTCTTACAGGGTTCATGAGTGTAGATGCAGGAAGGAAGTTTCCCCTGGCTAGGGGGGGCAGCGCTTCTCAAACCAGGGGACATAATCTTAGAATAAGAGGTAGGCCATTTAGGTCAGAGATGAGGGGGAATTTCTTTACTCAGGGGGTGGTAAATCTTTGGAATTCTCCATCCCAGAGGGCTGTATTTTGGATAAGCTGTCACTACTTAAAGTTGATAAGGCACCAGCACCGGGTGAGATGCATCCAAGAATATTGAAGGAAGTAAGAGTGGAAATTGCAGAGACACTGGCAAGAAGCTTTCAATGTTCCCTGAATTCGGGGGACATTCTGGAGGACTGGGGAATTGCAAACATTACACCCTTGTTCAAAAGAGGTTGTAAAGATATGCCCTGCAATTACAACCAGTCAGTTTAACTTCAGTGGTGGGGAAACTTCTAGAAACAATTATTCGCGATAGAATTAATGGTCACATGGAAAAATGTAGATTGATCTGGAAGAGTGAGCATGGATTTGTTAAAGGAAAACAATGTCTAACTAACTTACTGGAGATTTTTGAAGAGCTAACAGCAATGATTGGTGAGGGCAAGGCCTTTGTATATGGTGTATATGGATTTCCAAAAAATGCTCGATACAGTGCCACACAACAGACTTGTGAGGAAAGTTATAGGTCATGGAATAAAAGGGACAGCAGCAACATGGATACAAAATTGGCTGAGGAAGAGGAAACAGAGAGTAATGGTTAATGGGCATTTTTCGGGCTGGAAGAAGGTTTGTAGTGGAGTTCCTCAGGGGTTGGTATTGAGACCCTTGCTTTTCCTGATATATATTAATGATCTAGATCTCGGTGTGCAGGGGACAATTTCAAAGTTTGTGGATGACACAAAACTTGGGAGAATTGTAAACTGTGAGGAGGACAGTGTAGAACTTCAAAAGGACATTGGCACATTGGTGGAGTGGGCAGATAGGTGGCAGGTGAAATTCAATGCGAAGAAGTGTGAGGTGATACACCTTGGTACAAAGAACGTGGGAAGACAGTATAAAAATAAAGGATGCTATTCTTAAGGATGTGCAGGAGCAGACAGACCTGAGTGTATATGTACATAAGTCTTTAAAAGTGACAGGACAGTTAGAGGGACCTGTTTCTAAAGCATACAATATAATGGGCTTCATTAATAGGGCCATATAGTACATAGAGCGGCTGGACTTCAAGGTAAGTAATTATGAGAGGATTGGCAATCTGACTCAGTTGCCACTTCACCAGAAGTTATGGGCCATTGAGTTTGTCCAAAATAGAGATTGATACATTTCTAGATAGTAAAGACTTCAAGGGACATGGGGATGGTGCAGGAAAATGGCATCAAGGTAGAAGATCAGCCATGATCTAACTGAACAGTGGAGTAGGCTCCAGGGGCCGAATGGCCAACTTATGCTCTTATTTCCTATGTTCCTACAAACTTACAACCTCTAGATTTTAAATTCAGGATCATAATCATCACACTGCTAAACATGAGGGATTTATTTGTTAGTTTTTATATTGTAGCTTATATTTTAGTCATTTGACAGAAGAAAAGTTGAATTGGTAGCAATGGCTCAAGGCAAGAATCTTGAGTTTCAAAAGTTCAAAATAGAAAGAGCGAAGGAGGCTTGCCTTGTTATTTGATAGAAAATGTGAAAATGGGAACTTTTTATTTTTTCAGCTTGAGTATTCATTTTCAGGCAGCGGGAATTCAGAGAGAGTTTGGCTCTTGTGAACTTAAAAGTGATGGTCAGAGTGTGCCTGTAAATTAAGTGAATATTTAATGGGGAAACTACATCTGGTAACTGGGAAGAGAGCATTGTGGTGAAGAAAAAATGGAATCTCAGGAAGGAGAATGAGTGTTGAGGTAGTTTTTGGGTAAGTAGTGGTATTTATTCGACCTCCAATTTTTTAGATTAAAAACCTACAAATTGTGAAGTAATAAACACTTGGCCATTTTAAAAGTATAATGCCTCTCACAATGCATATAAAAGTTCATAGAACATAGGAATTAGGAGCAGAGGTAGGCCATTCAGCTGCTTGTGCCTGCTCTGCCATTTGAAAAGATTATGGCTGATCTGATTGTGACCTCAACATCACTTTCCTGTCTACCCCCTATACCTTTTGACTCCCTTGTTAGTCAAGAGTCTATCTACCTCTGCCTTAAAATATTCAATGATTCTGAAATTCTCCTCATCTCCATCTTAAATGGGAGGCTCCTTATTCTTAAACTGTCCCTCCTTAGTTCTGGTCTCATCCACATGGGGAAATGTCCTCTCACCATCCACCCTGTCAAGTCCCTTCAGGATCTTATACGTTTCAATAAGATTGCCTCTCATTCTCCTAAACTCCAATGGATAACTTGTCCAACCTTTCCTCATAAGATAATCATCCCATCCCAGGAATCAGTCAAATAAACCTTCTCTGAACTGCTTCCAATGCAATTATGTTCTTCCTTGAATAAGGAGACAAAACTTTACACAACTCAAGGTGTGGTCTCACCAATACCCCATAAAGCTGCAGTAAAACATCCCTACTTTTACATTCCATTATCCTTGCCATAAACAACAACATTCAATTTGCCTTCCTAATCAATTCCTCTATCTGCATGCTAACTTTTTGGGATTCATGTACCAGAATACCCAGATTCAGCTCCCTCTGTACCTCAGGGTTCTGTAATCCCTCTCCATTTAGGTAATACTCTGCTTTTCTATTCTTCCTGCCAAAACAAACAAGTCCACATTTTCCCACATTATACTCCATCTGCCAAATTTTTGCCAACTCGCTAAATCTATCCCTTTGTAGACTCCTTATGTCTCTTCGCAACTTACTTTCCTACCTATTTAGTGAGGATACATTTGGTCCCTTCAACCAAGTCATTGATACAGATTGTAAATAGTTGAGGCCCTAGCACTGACCCCTCATTGCATCCTGCCAAACTGAAAATGATGCATTTATGCCTACTCTCTGTTTCCTGTTACCAATCCTCTATCCATGCTAACATGTTACTCCCTACACTATGAACTCTAATTTTGTGTAATAACCTTTGATGCCACAACTTGTCAAATGCCTTCAAAATACGTTACATCCATGGGTTTCCTTTTATCCATGCTGCTTGCTACTTCCTCAAAGAACTCTAATGAATTAGTCAAACATGATTTCCCTTTCAAAAAACAAGTAAATTGGGGAGAGGTAGTGTTTGGAAGAATGCAAGGTTTCAAATATCCCTTGAGATAACCTCACAAGACTGCATTTTTTTATTTGGAGATCTGGGCCAGGGCTCCAAACTTTTCACAAATTCCTTAGAAATCTCCTTGTGTTTTTAATTTGTCAAATGTCTTTGGGATCAATCTTCCTGAAGTAATTCTACAAAATCAGCTGCAGCAGATTGACTACAGCAGCGGTACCAACTGGCTCAAAAATCCTTTTACTAACTGTTAATAACTTAACAACTCTTAATAACTTATTATTTCTTAACTTACTCTTTCAACTTACCCCTTGCTCACCACCTTTCCCAATTCGCCACTTTCCTCCCCAAGGCTTGCAGCCTCCCTACCTGACCCTCGCCTTTGCAGCTTCCTTCCCTGACTCTCTCACTTGCCACCTCCCTCTCCTGCTTGCTTCCTCCCTCCTCGCTGCTTCCCTCCCCTGTTAATGTTGAATTTGCATTACAATGAAATGCATGCTTTAAATTGGTAATTAAGCAGTTTCCCCAATTGGTGAAGGATTAGGGAATCATTATAAGAGTATATAGACAAGTTCACTCTGAGTATCTGGGATAACCCAGGCCTCTCAGTATGATATGCCACAAGTCGCATATCGGACGGCCGTGGATTAGGGAGCTATTGCTGAGATACGGAGCAGCCAAGAGCCGACAGCGGCCGGTGGCAGCTCAGGTCACTGAGTTTCAGAAATGAGACCAGATGCTTGCTAACAGCACATGCTGAGCTGAAAAAGTGTGTTCTACCTGAGAACTGGACTAAAGAAGCTGAGTATCTGGGAGAAACCGGGAGAGTCTGTAACTTTGCTTTGTTGTCTTGGAAATAAACCTGTTTTAAGGCACAGATTAGCTTCATACTCATTCTTCCTCAACATACAATTATTTAAATTAACATCCCCAACCCTCCTGCTCACCAGTTCACTAAGCTCTTGCTCATGCAGCTGGAGGGAGGAAGTGAATGAGCGTGCAAGAAGGGCTGCAAGTGGGAAGGTTGGGGAGGAAAGCAGTGAGTGGGAGGGAAGTGAGAGGGAAGCAGCAAACAGAAGGGTAGTGGCGAGTGGGCCATAGAAAAAAAATCAGTGCTGACAAAGCTTTGGACCCCAAGAACTGAGATGAGTGTATGTCAACTGTTAATTTCATCTGATTAATCATGTCAGGCTTAGATCATGTCTATTAATTTCCTATCATGGGGGAGTCTACCAACTCTTGGCTACAATGGCATTAAACCTCATTTGACCATTAGGATATGTGTGGCTTTTACAATTAAGTGTGGAACACTTGATGGACTGTTGCGAGGCTGCACAGGCATGCGGCTTAGAAGGAACACTGCCAGCCGCCATGTTTTTTGCCATAACAGGCTGGATTAAATTAATGTAAACACGTACTGCCTTTCCCTAATTGCCCATGAGAAATTTTTGATGAACCAGCTTCTCGAAAGCAACTGAATAACTTGCCCTTTAATTCCAGATTTATTTAATTGAATTTGATCACCAGACACCCAGAAATATGAGCTCATATTTCCAGATCATTCATCCAGACCTCTATATTACTGACTCAGGAACCTAACCATTATTCTTCTGCACCTGAAATCCACACTAATCCTCATGTGGTCACTCAACTGGAGCAATTTTATAGCACAAAAGGAAGCCATGTGGCCCACTGCACGAATGTTTGTTCCTGGAAAGGCTACCTACTTAGTTCCGCTTGTTTGTCTTAATGGAGCTTCTCTAAATTCAGATACATTACAACAGTAACTGGGTTAAAAGAGTCAATTGCTGGATCACTTTTGAGTCAACCACTCAGGACTTGCATGATGAACTCATATTAGGTGTCAAGTAGACTGAGTTTATATGCTGAACCAGTCGCCTTGGAGCAACCTTCAACTTTTTCTGCTCACTGAATGGAACAAAGCTTTGACCCCTCTGACCTTGCAAACTACCGACCCACCTCTGATCTCCCTTTCCTTTCCAATGTCTTTGAATACTATGGCTGGATTTTCTGGTCCCGCCTGCTTGGGGCCCGTAGATTTTAGCCTGAAGTCAATGAATCTTTTTAGCTGGTCCATCAAATTTCCTACGCTGTCCATGACAGTTCCTGCTGCAGGTGAGACGGGTAAAGCCCAGCCTATGTCACTTCTGAAATCCATGCTTATCTTTGCTGGAACCCCATGACCAGAATTATGACGTCGGCATACGGGGGCGGGCCCAGCACACTTCACGTCACCACGCGTCATTTAGATCCTTTGTTTGGTGGGTGTGCGCCGAAGGCAGCTGCATGCCCGCCGAATGTAAAAGACCATTAAAAAAATCAATTAAAGTAATAATCGATGCTGCCCATCCAACCTTAAGATTTCCTGAAGGTTTATTAAATAAATAAATAATTTTTGCTCAATTCATAAACATGCCCCATCTCATGTGATACTATCACATGAGGGGACATGTGTAAATATTTTTTATCTTTCTTTATTTAAAATTCTCAATATGTACTTAATCTCCCTGAGGCAGCTCCATGCCTCAGGGAGATTTCTGCGCATACGCAAAGAGTGCAGACTCCAACTCCCCCTCTTCCCCCGCCTGCACAGGTAGTGCTGAGAGCTACTGGCTGTGCGTCACACTGGGTGGGGCTTAATTGGCCCACCCACATAAAATGGTGACAGAGAGCCGATCGTGGGTGGCGATCAGCTTTGTTCCCGTCCACATCTACTCCCGACCAGACCCCCCACCCCGCCAACATGGGGAAAATTCTCCCTGCTATATGAATCCCATGAATCAGGTTTCTGCCCCGTTGCAGTACCAAATATACTTTTGGCAATGCCATCTTTACAGGGGAGGTGGTGGCGTAGTGGTAATGTCACTGGATTAGTAATCAAAAGTCCCAGGCAAATGCTTTGGGGACACAGGTTCAAATCCCAGCACAGTAGCTGGTGGAATTTATTTTCAGTTAATAAATCTGGAATTAAAAAGCTAGCCTTGGTAATAGTGACCATGAAACCATTGTCAATTGTTGTAAAAACTCATCTGATTCATCAACACCCTTTAAGTATTTCAGACCCACAACAATGTGTTTGACTCCACATATGCCCCACTCTAACATTGCCATCAAGCCAGGGGATAAACTCTGGTTCAATGAAGTGTGCAGGAAGGCATAGCAGGAGCAGCAAATGGCATACCTAGAAATGGTGTGTAAACCTGGTGGAGCTAAACTCAGGACATGTTGGGCCCTGACAACATTCCTGTAGTAGTACTGAGGAGTTGTGCTCCAGAGATAGTTGCACCCTTAACCAAGCCATTCCCATTCTAGCCGGCAATGTGGAAAACTGCCCAGGTCCTGTACACAAAAAGCAGAACAAATTGAACCCGACCAATTACTGCCCCATCAGTCTACTCTTGATCATCAGCAATAATGGAAGGGGTCATTTGTTTAGCAATAATCTGCTCACTGACGCGCAGTTTGTGTTCCACTAGGACCAATCAGTTCCTGACCTCATTACAGCCTTAGTCCAAACGTGGAACAATGAGCTGAACGCCAGAGGTGAGGTGAGAGTGATTGCCCTTGACATTAAGGCAGCTTTTGACTGAGTGCAACATTGAGGGGCCCTGGCAAAATTGGAGTCAATGGGAATCAGGCAGAAAGCATTTCACTGGTTGGAGTCATACCTAGCACAAAAGAAGATGGTTGTGCTTGTTGGAGGTCAATCATATCAGTCCTGGGACATCACTTTAGGAGTTTCTCAGGGTAGTGTTCTAGGCCCAACCATCTTCATCAATGACCTTCCCTCCATCATAAGGTCAGAAGTGAGAAGGTTTGGTGAGGATTTCACAATGTTCAGCACCATTTCGCGACTCCTCAGATACTGAATCAGTCTGTGTCCATATGCAGCAAGACCTGGACAACATTCAGTCTTGGGCTGATAAGTGACAAGTAACATTCCCACCACACAAATGGCAGGGAACGACCATCTCCAAGAAGAAAGAATCTAAGCATCTTCCTATGACCATTGCTGAAATCCCCACTGCCAACATCCTGGGGGTTACCATTGACAAGCTACTTAAATACTGTGACTACAAGAGCAGATCAGAAGCTAGGAACCATGTGATGAATAACTCACCTCCTGACTCCCCAAAGCCTGTCCAAGGCACAAGTCAGGAGTGTGATGGAATACACTCCACTTGCCTCGATGAGTGCTCAGGCAGCTTGACACCATCCAGTGCAAAGCAGCCCGCTTGATTGGCACCCTATCCACCACCTCCAACATCAACTCCTTCCACCACTGATGCACAGAGGCAGTAGTGTGCACCACCAGTGCAGCAGCTCACCAAGGCTCCTTCGACAGCACTTTCCAAACTCATGATGTTTAGGAGGTCAAGGGCAGCAGATGCGCGGGAACATTGCTACCTCCAAGTTCCCCTCCAAGCCACACACCATCCTCACTTGGAACTACATCGTTGTTCCTTCATTGTAACTGGGTCAAAACCCTGGGACTCCCTGCCTAAGAGCACTGTGGTGCTACCTACACCACATGGGCTGAAGCAGTTCAAGAAGGCAGCTCACCATCACCTTCTCAAGGGCAATTAGAGATGGGCAATAAATGGCCAATGACACCCACATCCCACAAAAGAATAAAAAATAGACACCTCACATGACTGTGACAACGTTAAACAATCCATCCTTGTCCTTCATGATTTGCCTGCAGCCTTTGACAAAGTTGATCACACCATCCTCCTTTATGTCTCTTCACTGTTGTCCAGCTATGAGGGAGACTGCACTCAGCTGGTTCCATCCTTATCTAATTGTAGCCCGAGAGTCACCTGCAATGGCTTTTCTTCCCAGTCATACAAAGTTAGCTCTGGTGTCTTCCTTCTTGGTCCCCTCCTATTTCTCATCAACACAGCACTCCTCAGTACGCCATCCAAAAATGCACCAGGTTCCACTTGTACACTAATGACACCCAGTTCTATCTCACCACTACATCTGTCGACCATCCAAGAAAATTGTCACAATTCTTGTCCGACAGCCTCCCTAAACCTCTCTATCTTTCTTCCATCTTATAAGAGTTTCCTTTAAAGCAATCTCTTTGACCTAATGTCTCCTTGCATGGATCAGTGTGATTTTTTTTTTTTAATAATGCTCCGGTGAAGCACCTTGGGACATTTTACTACATTAAAAGGTTCTATATAAATGCAAGCTGTTGTTGGTGGTGGCAACACCTCAATGCAAGACCCAGTTATCAATTTTCCTGTAATATTTTCTGGGGCCTATAATCTCACTTCCATGCATGTAAATATATTTGCTCTCTCAATCTCATGATTATATACTTAACTAATTCTAGACTAATCAATTTATTCTTATCAATGTCTAGTTCTAAAGACAAAATATCTGATCCTCCAATGTTGGCTACGGAGATATGAGCCAAATTAAACTTAGTGATTTTTCATGTATTGCCAACAAAATGGGGCCATATTGCAGGCAGTTGGGAAAGCAGAGCTGTAACTCCTTTTTTGACACATTCCCAAAATGGTGAGATTTGTGGAGAGTGAAGAGATTGTAATTAATGATTCGTTTTAATGTCATCAGTATTCCTATAAACAATTCTTGTGCTAACACCATCTGCAGTGATTTGTAGCCAAATCCCTCTATATAACTGATATAGAAGAATTAGTCAATGTATTTAATCATTCCTTGTCTTCACTCTGAGTGTTTAATCTGTTTCTCATTTCCCATCTTTGACCCACAGGCAAAAACAAAATCCGTGCCAATTTCAACGCTGCTTCCAGAATGGTTCATGAAATGTGCAAAAGGTATCTGGAAAAATCTGTTTCAAAAGACATGCTTTTCTGTCCCTCAACTGCATTACCAACTTGCAGCTAAGAACACAAAGCTGACAAATGACTACATCACTTCAGATTATAAAACCAGGTATTGCATCAAAGCTTCTGTTACCTCCCAAGTCCTTGTCAGCAGCCCTGTTGGGTTTCCTGTCAGCACTGTAAAAAATTAGATTTTACCATGTTGCATATGTTTTCATCTAATTTATTTGTATTTCCACTTGATTCACCAATTTAAATGAAATGGTGGCACATATTGGAGAGATAGCTGGTACATTTACCCCTAAGAAGCATTTAAGGGCTTTGCTATATTTTTCAGTCCCCATTTATGTCACCTGCAGTATCTACACAATATTCCACTCCACCACCCTAGCCCAGCATCCCCTCCTTGCCACCGACAGTGTTGCAAATAAAATTGAGGCAAAGATATATATTGCCCACATATAAGATAAGTCTGGACTTAAAAGTGTTTGTGCGTTACATCTGTGCTCAGAAACCATTCCTTTAATGCATTTAACTTCCTTGACAAGTAAAATAAACAAAGTCAATCGACAAATCATTGTGTGCACCTGCATCTGTTAGCCACAGAGGAAACTCTTCCTGTTTAAGTAAAATTATAAAGGTAGATCTCCCTACTCATGCTACAAGCACACTGAAAAACTCCAAGGCCACAAATTTCTAGTCCTTCGCACCGGCGGGATTTTCCAGTACCGCCAATGTGAACTGAGATTTCAATGATAAAAACAAAAAAACTGCAGATGCTGGAAATCCAAAACAAAAACAGAATTACCTGGAAAAACTCAGCAGGTCTGGCAGCATCGGCGGAGAAGAAAAGAGTTGACGTTTCGAGTCCTCATGACCCTTCGACAGAACTTGAGTTCTTTCCTGGACTCGAACTCAAGTTCTGTCGAAGGGTCATGAGGACTCGAAACGTCAACTCTTTTCTTCTCCGCCGATGCTGCCAGACCTGCTGAGTTTTTCCAGGTAATTCTGTTTTTGTTTGAGATTTCAATGGCTCGCTGGCCCCGCCTCAGGGGAACCTGCCATAGGAGGTGTTTCATGGGGGTGGGGAGGGTGTGGCTGAAGTTTAATATATGAACCATATTAAAAAATAAAGGTGCTGTTTTTCCATAAGATCATTCAGCTTAAGTGGCTTGGACTACTCTACATCATTAGTTCATCTGAGCAGGCAATCAAAGTTAAATGTTAGATAAAGAAAATTTCAGCTTCACAATGCACAATTATTGTTTCCTGCTATGGTTTGATAATTGATAAAAAAAAACATTATCTGAATATATGACAGGCAGAAAACAGTCATTGAATAATTACGTAAGGGAACAGAACACCCTTTCACTCTTTTATGATAACAACTGCCTCCTACAAGCTGGAAGTTGACTGGACCAAAGCTTAAACTCCTTCTTTAGTTCCAGTTATACCTAGGAGAATTCCACCCATCTAGAGAAACTGACTTATCTCTTTCTTCCTGCCAATCTTTCTATGCATTTAAAACCCTCAAATTAATTCAGTAGATTCACAGCCACAATATTCTTTCAGGATTCTCAAGGCCTAATTGATTTTATGATGTTATTGAAATGTTCTGAGCTATTTACATTTACATGGATTTAATTTTATTTTTTTAATTACTTGTATTTTTACACATGAAGGTTGTCCTTGTAAAATATTCACAAAAAAAAAAGAAAAAACAAAAGAAGAGGAGTCTCTAGCACAGAAGAAGCAGCTCTGAAGAAGTCAAACTGACTTGAAGCATTAACTCTGTTCCTTTCTCCACGAATGCTGCCAGAACCTCTGAGGTTTTCAGCATTTTCTGCTTTTATTTCCGATTTCCAGCATCCACAGTATTTTGCTTTTTAAAAAAAGGCTTGACTGCTGTGTTAACATAAGCTTAATAATCCAGTAAAATCTGAAATTTTTCCACAGTTTAGTTTAGGAAAGAATTGCCTGTGCTTTCCATGATTTTGAAGTGATCCCATCACATGGAAATCAAACACCCCTGATGTCAGCTAAAATCTTCTGCCACAAACCTTCAAAATTTTTAACTGGTTTTGACGTCAAAGTAGAACATGTTTTAATGTAGATGTGATAAATAGTTACAGTTCTAGACCCAGCTTTTGTTTCTTTACTTGAGCAATTAGCAAACATTTTTGCTGTGCACTATCATCCCTTTTGTTATTTGATTTCTTCTGCTTTCCACTTATATTATTTCCTCCCCCCTTCCCCTGCCTCTCTACTTGCTAAAAAACTGTTGCATCGCTTAATACTTTCCAGTTCAGATGAAATGTCATCGACCTGAAATGTTAACTTTGTTCCTCTCTACAAAGATGCTGCCATGACCAACTGGGTATTTCCTACTTTTTTATTTTGTTTTTACTTTAAATATTAACCATATAAGTTTATGGCTTTCATTTAAATGAATGCTAATTGGTTTCTTCATGGTTCAGTGAAAATTTCGAGTGATGATCAAGGACATTTGAGATTCAGTTTCCAAGCTGAGCTGAGTTAACTCATTTCAAAAAGGATTGCAAGAGCAAGTGCCCCATTTAAAAAATATATATTTACTCATTCATCACTAGCAAGGCCAGTACTTATTGCTCATCTCTAAATATACTTGAGAAGGTGCTGGTGAGCCCCCTTCTGTAACCGCTACAATCTGTGCAGTGAAACTACCACCATTGTGGTGCCAGATAAAGAATTCTATGATTTTGACACAGCAAAGATGAAGAAATGCCAACACATCCAACTCAGAATGGTGTGTGACATGGAAGGCAACTTGCAGTTGATGGGGTTTCCATGTACCTACTGTCCATATTCTTCTAGGCAGTAAGGTTTACAAGTTTGGGAGTTGCTGCTGAAGAGGTTTGACAAGTTCCTTGCAGTTCATCTTGTAGATGGTACTGTTATGAAAGTATAATATTTTTCTGTTTATTGTAAAGTAGGTTTATGGGTGTGAGTATAGTTGGTTTTGTCTGTGTGATTTAATTACATTTGGAGTCAGGTAGACCACAAGTTTGGAATTACCAAAAGAAGCTAGGTGTAGAAATGTGATTTAAATGCTAATGAGTAAATATGGATGCTGGCTTAGCATGTCAAGTTTGAAAGGAATTTGCATTTTTAGATAAGTGAAGGGATTGTTCGGATTTCAAAGGAATGTTGGTCTGTTTACCACGAGTCAGATAAGCAAGCCGAAGGGAGTGTGTTCATTTTTCCCAAAGGTTACTGACAATATTGGCAACATGAATGTTTTTATATGGAACAATGGAATTTACATATTAAAGAGAAAGAAACGTATATGAAGAAGAATGAAAGGCTATGTGAGGAGAGGGTTCTGTCGAAGGGTCATGAGGACTCGAAACGTCAACTCTTTTCTTCTCCGCCGATGCTGCCAGACCTGCTGAGTTTTTCCAGGTAATTCTGTTTTTGTTTTGGATTTCCAGCATCCGCAGTTTTTTTGTTTTTATCTATGTGAGGAGAGGGTTGTGTAAGATCTAACAGGTGTGTGTGAAACAGCCTTCAAGAAGCCTCCAGCCATTTGTGCACAAGTCGGCTGTGTCCAGTAATAGAAGTTAGGGAAAGCCATTTGGAATCCCAGTGTCAAGTGGGTACTCTGTTAACTTGCTGATTTTCTTTTAAGTCTATAATCTATTTTGGACTATTGCCTTAAAGCAGGTGTATAACCGGGAGTCAAGTTAATTAGGAATGTTAGGAGTTGTTATAGTAGTAAGTAATTGTGGTCTTATATATCTGCTTGAAATCCTTTATTTTGTTAATAAATACTTTAATTTAATATTTTAAATCTCTAAAGGTGTTGGTGGACTCTTTACTTCTAAATTCAGTGCACACATCTTCTTGTAATACATACAAATTGCAAAACTGTTGTGATAATGTGACCAAGTCTCCCTTTTGGACGTGGTCTGCCTGGCACACATCATCTAATATGTCATAACAGTATACACTGCAGCCATGATGCAGCAATGGTGGAAGTGAAATTACAAGATGGTGGATGGGATGCCAAGCAAATGGACTGCTTTATCCTTGGTGGTGTCAAGCTTCTCAAGTATTGTTGGAACTGCACTCATGGATCATACTCCTGGTTTGAGACTTGTAGATGGTAGACAAGCTTTGCTGAAACAGGTAGGTCACGCATCATAGAATTCTTAGCCTCTGACCTGCTCTCATAGCCACAATACAAATGCTGGTCCAATTAAGTTTCTGGTCAATGGTGGTCTCCCAACTATCTTCAGCTGCTCTATAAATGACTTTCCCTCCATCATATGGTCAGAAGTGGGGATGTTTGCTGATGGTTGCACCATGTTCAGTACCTTTCATGATTCCTCAAATCAGTGTCAATCTACCTCCAAATGTAAGTGGACCTGGACAACATTCAGGCTTGGCCTGATAATTGGCAAGTAATATTCATGCCACACAAGTGTGAGGCAATGACCATCTCCTACAAGAGAGAATCTAACCATCTCCCTTTGACATTCAATGGCATTACCATCACTGAATCCCCCACGATCAACATCCTGAGGGTTAACGTTGACCAGAAACTGAAATTGGACTAGCCATATAAATACTGTGGTGTGTTTTGAAAGTAAAGCTTACCTTAATGCTGAGAGTGGGGGTCGGGAACTTCAACTCCTGATGGACGTTGGAGCTTTTGTGCATGCGCAGACCGGGAGCGGGCTACACATGGACAGGTTGGCATTGTTACATTCTTTGGGCCCACGCTCCTGCGAAAACCTGGGCCAGGTGACTGGGATTGGAGTGCTATCGAGGAGAATCCCAGGCAGGGGACACAGAGAGGGGACAGGGACAGGTCCAAAAGAGAGAGAAGACAGGGAGAGGTCCCAAAAGTTGCGTCCCAGAGAGGGGATCAGGGACAGGAAGAGGCCACAGTTCAGTTAAAGATAGAAGAGCGGATAAAAGGTAAAAGGCTGCAAGTAGCAGACTTTAAGTAAAGATTGCTCAAGGAAAGCCCTGATAATTGAAGACGGTTCAGAAGAAGCCCTGAAGATCCAAGGAGGCAGCTGAAGGTTGGTGACTCCGTACTGTGGGTCATTGGGGCAAAGGTACCCCTTTTGAGCAGTAGTGCTCTGTTTAGCACTAAGAGCTGAAGCTGTGCTTATGAGTTAGTGTTTGAGTGTATACTCAGGAATCCAGGGAAACATAATCTCGATAAACGAGATCGAAACCCTGTGAGGCCTTTGTTAACACCATTCAAGTTGGAGCGACTTTTGGAGAGAATTCCAAGGCAAGGTCTTCAAAGGTGATAACTGGAATCAATTATGAAAGAAACAGAATCTCAGTGAGTTTGGGTGACCCACAGTGTTACTGACATCTGGGTGGGTTTTGAGAAATCCATTGGCTCTATTTAGGTTGCATCTGCCATTGTATAATGTGGTGTATTTGACCACAGTTGGCTTGTTAATTCACATGTACCTCATATTTACCCTGAATGTTAGAGTGTAAAATAGATATTGTAAATTGTTTCATCTTTCTGACCTAGTAAAGTTTATATTTGTTTGTTCAAAACCTGTGGAATCTTGAGGCTTTATTCACTGAGCATGTGAGTTAAATCTCAAACTTTGTCTACTTTAAACAAAATATTTGTAGTTCCTAACTGGATCTTACCAACAACTTGGAGGTCTGGTCTAGGATCATAACAGGCTACAAGAGCAGGTCAGAGGGTGGGAATTCTGTGGTGAGTAACTCACCTTTTGTCTCCCAAAGTCTGTCCACCATTTACAAGGCACAAGTCAGGGGTATGATGAAATACTCTCCACTTGCCTGGACGAGTGCGGCTCCAACAACACTCAAGAAGCTTGACACCATCCAAAACAAAATAGACCACTTGTTTGTCACCCTATCCACCAGCTGAAAACATTCACTCCCTCCACAAATGATGCATAGTGGCAACAATATATACCATCCAAAAGACTGCATTGTAGCAATCCACCAAACCTCCTTTGACAGCACCTTCCAAACTCTTGATTTCTACCACCTAGAAGGACAAGGGCAGTACGTGCATGGGAACACCACCACCTGCAAATTCCTCTTCAAGCTACACACTTGGAACTAGATCACCATTCCTTTACTGCTGCTAGGTCAAAAAAATGAAACTCACTTCCTAACAACACTGTGGGTGCACCCGCACCAGATGAACTGCAACAGATCAAGAAGCCAACTCACCACCACCTTTTCAAGAGCAATTAGGGATGGGCAACAAATGCTGGCCTTGCCAATGATATTACCATCCCATGAAAGAATTTTTTAAAAAACGGCAGGGATTCAACAATAGCAATGCTACTGAATCTCAGGGGAAAACAGTTAATTGTCCCCATGTTGGAGATAGTCATTGCCTGATATTTGTAAGGGGCGAACTTTACTTGCCATCTATCAGCTCAAGCCTGGACATCGTCCAGGTCTTGGTGCATGCAGGGATGGACTGCTTCCTCATTTGAGGAATTGCAAATGAAACTGAATGCTCTGCAGTCATCAGCAAATATCCTCACTTCTGACCTTATGATGGAGGGAAGGTCATTGATGAAGCAGCTGAATATGGTTGTACCTAGGACATTGCCCTGGGGAACTCTTGCAGCAATTTCCTGGGGCTGAGATGATTGATTTCCAACAACCGTTGTGCTAGGCATGACTGCAGCCAGTGGAGAGTGTTCCTGCTGAGACCCATTGACTTCAGTTTTATTCTGGTCTTGGTGCCACACTCAATCAAATGCTGCCTTGATGTCAAGGCCAGTCACTCTCAGCAGCCCCTACTAGTAAATGCAGATGTGAAGAAAGAGTATGCTCCATGATCAAATCTAATGCTCACTGTCATGGTGTGTAACCTGTGCCCATGGAATCAAATTAAGGTGAGAAAAACTGTCATGAAAATTGCTAAAAAAGGATACTTGTTCATTTTCTCCTAAATTGTCACTTCTGATTTGGACATTCCCTGGAGATGGTCTGAAGGACAACATCTGAATACAACACTGATTTGTGATGAAGGTCAAGGTTAGACAGGCACATCATATATCGGCTCTGTCACCTTATTCAAATAAAACACCAATGCTTATTTGCATACTCAAAGAAAACAGTCAATTTAATCTCTTGCTTAATCAATCCATCATTAGTTTCTGTGCAAAATCCAGATACAGGTCATTACTGCTAATTTTCATTGGCATGTTTGACTCTACATACTTGCAACTGTCATTAATCAACTTGCCTTTCTTAAAGGAAAAAGGGTATTTATTTGAATTGCCAGGCAATGTTGTTATGAAGGAAACTAATTATATTTTTATTAATGGCTTAGTCCTGTGTATCATACTTTAGATCTATTGGTCAGAACCAGGCTGGGGAAGACATTGCAAGTACAATTTTAACTCTTATTTCTAGTTACACCAAGTGACAATACAGTTAAAATCACCCGAGCTACTTGCTCTCCTTAGAGCACCCAGAAGCTGACTGGTTTAGGTTTTTACCTGCTCTCTTAAGCAGGCATTAATGACATCTGCACAAAGCTCCTGTGATTCTTTTAACCAATAGCAAGATACCAGGACGAAAAAATAATTTCAAACTGGGTCCTGACCAAAATCAACACTGTGTTTCCTGTCAAGCCAGCCAATGGCAAATAAGATTGAAGCCTGAAGAGGCCTAAAAAAGCTATTTTTTTTTTCTGCATTCCTCATAGGACCAGGAAGAGTTCATCTTCAGAAAACTGGCTAGCAGTTAATACTGGGGCCTATGAATTAAATTCTCCCTCCAGACACCTCATGAATTAGAGATATTGAACACAGCTCTTTATCCCCAGCAACTGACTAATATTTATAAAGCAGAATATAAAGTAAACATACAAATAGGGAAGGGATGCAGGGCATATCAGTTGTGGTGGCATGTCAAGTTTTAACAATTAGTGCACAGTCACATGATGGTTGTGTTACTGAACAAGCAACCCATTGGTTCATTGCACTGTGAAATCTGAATTCAATAAATCTAGCAATTTGTGTTAGTAGCATAAAAAGTTACTATGAATATTACTGTTTTGTTAGAAATATTCAACTGATGCACTAATTTCTTCAGAGAAGGGATCTGGGCACACCAACCTGGTCTGATGTACATCTGACTATAGTCCACATTACATGTTTAAGTAACCTAGCAAGCTGTTCAGTTATGCAATTCTTACCATTCCTTTACTGCTGCTAGGTCAAAAAATGAAACTCACTTCCTAACAACACTGTGGGTACGCCCGCACCAGATGAACTGCAACAGATCAAGAAGCCAGCTCACCACCACCTTTTCACCGTACAAACCAAGAATGCTGTCAAACATTAACTTTTGACTACAACAATGGATAGACAATAAACGCAGCCTTTCCAGAGTTGCCCACATCACAAGAGTCATTCTGCACAATAAATTTATTTCACTTTCCTTCTTTCTGGCACATGACTATGACTGACTGTCAGGAGAGCCACTTAGGTGAAAGTAGAAGGGTGTTACTGTTTTGAACCTTTGTGACAGAATATCACCTAGAAGGACAAGGGCTGCAAATGCATGGGAACAACACCACCAGTAAGTTTCCCAAGGCACGCATCATCCTGACTTGAAATTATCTCGCTGTTCCTTCAGTCACTGGGTCAAAATTCTGGAACTTCCTACCTACCAGTATTATGGGTGCACCTACATCACATGAGCTGTAGCATTTCAAAAAGGTTGTTTGCCACCATCTTCTCATAGGAAATATGGATAGGTAATAAATACTGACCTTGCCAGCAACATCCATATTCCATGAGTGAAAACAAAGTGGTTCCATTGCTGCTTACCAAGGAATTGTTTGAAATCATTTCCCATTTGTCAGAACACCTTCAGATAGCCCACATTTCATAAAGTCATCCATTCAAATACAGAAATAGCACTAATCCAACTTTTTATTTGAGAAGGTAATGACTTCCATACTATTAACATGAACCTTTAAACTGCCTTTACAACCAGGGACAAAGTTCTGGAACAGTTTCTGGAATTGAATACCAGAAACATGCCCATGGTGCACAGCGAAACCTAGCTCGAGGCGCAATGAGATCACTACACTTTCCTGTATCAAGTGTATCTGCATTGACTTACAGAAAGCAGAAAGTGTTCTTTGCACACCAAATGCATAATATAGGAAAGTCAGACTTTCTCCTACACATCCTCAGCAGGTGTTTGAGAGAGATGACCCATGATTTCAAAGTCTATTCCAGGTACATGCATTACATTAAGTATAATTGAACAAGCTTCATTCAGGCACTGCAAGATGCATTATTACATATGAAAACATAAAAGGCTTTGCTCTTTCATTAGATTTTTATTTTTCATTATTAGGAATGACACATCATTTCAACCCACATTGTTCATATTATACAGAACTAGGTTCCACCTACCAACAATTTCAAGTTGTTTTCCCTCTGAGGCATAGTTTCTTATTGTTACTATTGATGTGGAATGCCTTTTAAGAATCCAGCTACATAATACAAGTAGGCACATGGTGTGAATTTCAATTAGCTAATTTCTGAATGCTTATCAGGTCTGAGCACTGTAATTGCAGTTAAGGTGAGGAGGTGGTTATTACAGGAGAAATACCATCAACCACTACTGTGTGTAGAGCGCACAATTTAACTAATAGAAGTAGTAGAAAGAAGATGAAGAAAATCAATCTATGGTGTCACATAATGGAGTTTAACCTCAAAGGATTGATGGGTGCTCAGACTGTTTTTAGGACACTAAATATACAGTAAAAGCTAATACAATTAAACGTTTCACATTCCTCTCTGTTCATTCCATTTGCTTAATTTTACATAATCTGCTGTAAAACAGCATAGTGCCATCATTATGAAGAGATAGGTTACTCAGGAAAACAAAGCACAATGCTTCTTCATTAACACTCCCCTTCTCTGCCCGCATTGCTTTGTATTTTGCTACTCAGTGTGAATAAGAACTGTGCAGACCAGGAGAACCCGAGTGCTGATTCCCAGGGTGGAATTCTGCCATTCTGCTTGCGGTGTGTCTCATGGCAGGCAGTAGCAGAGAATCTAGCAGGGGCCAAAAAAGGGAAACCCGCCAGCGTTGAAACAGTTCGCAATTCACCCGATGGCAGGTTAACGGTGGGTCGGGTATCCTGCTGACGAGTGGCATGAACACTATTTGCAATCATCACCACCTCATGAATGCTTAGCAAATTAGTTGCTCATCAGAATCATGTGCCACCTTCCAATCTTGCATCGCATCAGTGGGAAATCAGGTTGGTCTGAATTTTGTTTGAAAAAGAGCGAAGTGCACCAGCTGGACTTCACTTTGCTCATGACTTCAAGGTGAGTGCAACATTCATAGTCTACCTGCCACAGCGCTGCATCAGCCTTGTTCCCAATGGAACGCCACACTGCTAGGGTGTAGGGTTGGTCTGCTCCTGGTGAAGCTTTCCTGGGTAGGGGGGGTTCTCCTCTGTAGGTGACCATGCATACAGCCTCCTTTGTGAGAAGAACACCACTATTCAGTGGTACTCAGGCAGGACTGAACTTTTAGAGACCAGCATTTGGATGGAGCTTGTGGTGTGGTGGGGGAGGACAACAAACACAAGGGGGGGGGGGGGGGGGGGGGGGGGGGGGGGGGGGGCGCAGTGAGGGGGTGGGGGGGGAGGCAAAGTGGCAGGAAGGCTTTGCAAAGGGTTGGGAAGGAGGGGTAGCACATGGGAGGCAAAAGTGCAGGAAGGCTTTGCAAGGGGTTAGGGAAGGGGTTAAGATGAAAGTCAGAGAGGCAGAAAGGTTTTGCAAGGGGTGGAGGAGCAGGGGGAACAATGGCATGCAGAGCAGAGACTGAAGGATGGGAAGCTGGAGCCCAACAAGTGAAACTGAGATGCTGAAAAACAAGGGGGTGGATGAGATACCACATTTATGAATGGGAGGGGATGTATGCAGACTCTGGAATAGGAAATGGAGTGGGAGTAGTTAGTGTGGCACAAGAGGGATGGGTCAAACAGAGACTCATAAAGCGGGTGGGGATTGGGAAGGGAGACAGTGTAATCAGTCATGTGGACAATGGGGAACTCATTGAAAATCAAAGTGCTTGATCGGGCTAGCAGATCAGAGTCAGAGATTAGAGACACTCCTTGGGCTCACACAGGCAGCATTCAGAGAGTAGAAATAAAAACAGAATTACCTGGAAAAACTCAGCAGGTCTGGCAGCATTGGCAGAGAAGAAAAGAGTTGACGTTTTGAGTCCTCATGACCCTTCGAAGGTGTTAATTAACTTGTTGTTAATTAGGTGGGCAGATTGGAGATTGGAGCACTGAGCTGGGTCAGGTTGCACATGTCATACACACTTTCTCCAACCAAAGTGAGATTCAGATGTTTAGTCTTAAGGATGGCATCTTGGTCACCTGATGTGTCTGTTAGCACCTCAGATACAAGGTTGCATCAACAACAAGGCTAGTAGGGCAGAAACCAGGATAGACCATTACAGTTGCTATTGGTTTAAGATTGTGAGCTTCACTATGTTCATCTATTATTCATTTATCTATTCAATCTATTATTTCAGAGAGAAGGATAAAACAATTATGGATCCAGGGCTCAATGCTGCCATTTTGAGGGTTCTAATACAATGGAGGAAGAGAAGAAGGGACAGGTGATGCCAAGCGCAGCTTCAGGAGGAGGCCCTGGCCTGCGAATAGAATATCTAATCTGTCACATCACCAGCAAGTTCATCATTCACACTTGCACATTCTAGCCTCATGATTCACCAGGCCATGATCTCTAGGAAGATTAGCAATGCACCCAGTATGCATTCGCTCTGGAAAATGAGAGTTGATACAACAGAAAGAATGCTGCAGTTACTTACTTGATGCAGTTGTCGCCACATTAATGAGAAACTACACCCTTGGAGGTCCTCCCTGTGGGTTCCCACAGGCCTCTCTCTGACTCCTTGAGGAGAAGGGGCAGCTGGATGGAGGTCAATACGCCTTGTTCCCCTCTCACCTAGACACTTATGGTGCCCACTAGCATCTGTGGTCATGGAGCCAGGGCCCAAGCGCAAATCCAGCAAAACCTGCTGGACCAAGGTATCTATGGTGGTCATGAGCCTTCCCAAGGTGACCTCGAGGCACTTGCATGTTGGAGCAATGACAGCAGACAGAATGCGGACGGAATCCTCGGTCCTTTGCTTTAGTCTGCTGAGTGACTGCCAAATCTCTGCCTGATGTTCTGCCACCTATTGTTGCATCTCCAGCATTATGTTGGTTGCTTGCAGAGGCTCAACATCTGACCCAGACTCAGAAGGTGACTGGTCTCCAGCAGCACTCCAAGTGCTAGATAACTAGGCTGTCCCTGCCTCCTACTGCTGTGGGGACGTGTCAGTGAGGTGTTCTCCAGTCGGTGCCACCGAGCCTTATCTAGAGCTTTGTCCCACCAAGGAGTGTCTCTCTGCGCTGGTGGAGGGTACAGTTGAGCACAGTGGTGATTATTCCTCAGCTTCTTCATCCTATGTGGTTTGGGGGCTGGGGCTTATGTTGGCTATCCTTGTGGGCCTCAGTGTGATGGTGCCGATAAGGGGGTGAAGAAAGTTTTACAGTTCACGAGCAGGCAGATTACATGATTGCATGTCACTCACTGTGAATGTCAGGATGTGATGACCTCATGGAGCTTTCATACATACAAGGCTGTTGTTTCGATCTCCCATTCCAACAGGAGTGATCCCTGTCTTCCCCAGCGAGCTCGGCAGCATCCTCCTCAAACTGTGTGAGGGTAACTATGTCTGCCATCCTTCCCCCTGTCTGGGGTCTTTCCTTTTTGTTGTGGGCAAGCTTGCCCTGGATGGAGACAAAAAAAAGGAATGTGATGAAAAGGAATGGATCAGAGGTTGGGAAATATGCACGCCCCTTTTGTGTGGTGAGCCCTCCCGAGAAGGGGCTGAGGATGGAGCGTGAGCAGCATGATAGATCAGATGGTGGTGATGTGAAAATAGCTTTGAGACAATCAGTGGTGATATGTGTCCCCCACCAATGGCTGTGTGAGATCCTGGAGAGAGTACTCTTTGAGTACATGATGTCAAGGTGAGGTTTAATATTGGAGAGTTGAAGGATGGCTTACCCTGGTGGAGCAGATGAGATCATTCATCCTCCTCCTGCACTGAAAAACATTTCGGGTGTGGTGGACAGCTATGCTGACATCCTTTGCTCTGGCCTCCCAGGCTGGGGAAGTGAAGCTAGTGTATGCTTGGAGCTGTCCCTGGGGTAAAGCACATCCCTATGCTCACGCACTCCTTGTATCAAGGCCTTGAGGGTGTCAGGGCACAAGCAGCATGCAGCTTTCTTCTTGTGCATTGCTGTCTTCTTCCTCAGGTCACCAGACATCTCAATATGCCTCCTGAAGGCAGGTAGGCTGGAGAGAGTGAGATGTGACATTGGTATCTTCAGCACCATTAGATGACGGCGGTGGATGAATCAGCTCCCAACATACCAAGTGATTCAGAGAGATACTCACCTGTGCATAATTAATGAGCTTCCACTTGCTCAATCCTCGTAATTTCCCACCATTCTGAACAGCGGGGAATGCACCTTGGAACCCAGCTGCCATTGCACTTAGTTCCAAAAATGGAAAATTCCACCTCTAGTCTGGGCTGAGTTAACAAGCAGGGCCTCACCCATCAGTCGGAGCACCGGTGGGGAACCATCGTCAGTTCTGCGTGGGAGACCAGATGGAATCAACTGCTCTTCAGGCATTTTAGTGGCCGCTGTCGCAGTGCCCCGTGATTGACATCCCCAACAGCAGAATTCCTGTCGGCCAATCAGATGTCAGCAGCTACTTGTTACAGCAGCTATAGCGACGGTGGCAGTGGTTGGCAGCACTGCACCTACCAGAGGCCCAGGAACGCTGTAGGACCCCTGATCAAAGATGAGGACTGGAGGTCCTCTGGAAATCTTTCTATCACAGCTTCCAACCTCACAGTGCCATTACTGACGTCATCTCCTCTGGAGATCTTCCTTCCACAGCTTCCAACCTCATAGTCACCCAACCTTGCATGGCCCACTTCTACCTCCTACCTAAAATCCACAAACAGGACTGTCCCGGCAGACCGATTGTGTCAGCCTGTTCCTGCCCCATGGAACTCATTTCTTGCCATCTTGACTCCATTCTCTCTCCCCTTGTCCAGTCCCTTCCCACCTACTTCCGTGATTCCTCTGACACCCTACATCATATCAACAATTTCCAGTTCCCTGGCCCCAACCGCTTCCTCTTCACCATGGACGTCCAATCCCTCTACACCTCCATCCCCCACCAGGATGGTCTGAGGGCTCTCCGCTTCTTCCTCGAACAGAGGCCTGAACAATCCCCATCCACCACTACTCTCCTCCATCTGGCTGAACTTGTTCTCACACTGAACAATTTCTCCTTTAACGCCTCTCATTTCCTCCAAATAAAACGTGTGGCTATGGGTACTTGCATGGGCCTCAGTTATGCCTGTCTCTTTATGGGGTATGTGGAACATTCCTTGTTCCAGTTCTACTCCGGCCCCCTCCCACAACTCTTTCTCCGGTAGATCGATGATTACTTCGGTGCCGCTTCCTGCTCTCGTCTGGACCTGGAAACATTTTTTCATTTTGCTTCCAATTTCCACCCCTCCATCATTTTCACATGGTCCATCTCTCACACTTCCCTTCCCTTCCTTGACCTCCCTGTCTCAAATTCTGGTGACAGACGGTCCACCAATATTCATTACAAGCCTACCAACTCCCACAGCTACCTCGACTACAGCTCCTCACACCCCGCTTCCTGTAAGGACTCCATCCCATTCTCTCAGTTCCTTCACCTCCGTCGCATCTGTTTTGATGATGCCACTTTCAAAAACAGTTCCTCTGACATGTCCTCCTTCTTCCTTAACCGAGGTTTTCCACCCACGGTGGTTGACAGGGTCCTCAACCGTGTCCGGCCCATCTCCCACGCATCTACCCTCACACCTTCCTCTCCCTCCTAGAACCATGGTAGGGTCCCACTTGTCCTCACTTATCACCCCACCAGTCTCTGCATTCAAAGGACCTCCGCCATTTCCACCAACTCCAGCATGATGCCACCACCAGCACATCTTCCCTTCACCCTCCCAGCGGCATTCCACAGGGATTGTTCCCTCCAGGACACCCTGGTCCACACCTCCATCACCCCCTACACCTCAACGCCCTCCCACGGCACCTTCCCATACAACCGCAGAAGGTGCAACACCTGCCCCTTTACTTCCCCTCTCCTCACTGTCCAAGGGCCCAAACACTCCTTTCAAGAGAAGCAGCATTTCACTTGCACTTCCCTCAATTTAGTCTTCTGCAGTCATTGCTCCCAATGCAGTTTCCTCTACACTGGAGAGACTAAACGCAGACTGGGTGACAGCTTTGCAGAACATCTTCGGTCTGTCCGCAAGCATGACCCAGACCTCCCTGTCGCTTGCCACTTCAACTCTCCACCCTGCTCTCATGCCCACATGTCCATCCTTGGCCTGCTGCATTGTTCCAGTGAAGCTCAATGCAAACTGGAGGAACAGCACCTCATCTTCCGACTAGGCACTTTACAACCTTCCGGACTGAATATTGAGTTGAAAAATTTTAGATCATGAACTCTCTCCTCCATCCCTACCCCCTTTCTGATCCCCCCTTTTTTACTAATAATTTATACAGATTTTTATTTTCCCATCTATTTCCATTATTTTTAAATGTATTTAAATGTTTTAACTCTACCTTTTAGCCTATTTTGATCCCTTCCCTTCACCCCACCCCACCCCCACTAGGGCTATCTGTACCTTGCTTGTCCTACTTTCTACCCTTAATTAGCACATTCCTTAGATAATATCACCACCTTCAACACCTCTTTGTCCTTTTGTCGATGACATCTTTTGGCTATCTCCACCTATCACTGGTCCTCTATCCAGCCCTACCTGTCCCACACCGCACCCCCCCCCTCCATTATATTTCACCTCTTTTCTATTTTTACTTAGTTCTGTTAAAGAGTCATACAGACTCGAAATGTCAACTGTGTTATTCTCCGCAGATGCTGCCAGACCTGCTGAGTTTTTCCAGGTATTTTTATTTTTGCAGGATATGTGTTGTGGGGTGCAGGGCGGATCATAGGAGCATTGGGCAGCAAAGGGGTGACTTTCAGTGGTCCCTCCTTTCCTGATGTTGGACCACCTGATCAGGCACAAAGTGCCCGATAACGAGGGACTTTCTCCCCAGGAGACTGCTGACAAACCTGACAGGGTTTTCTGGGCAGTCTTCTGAGGGTGCAGGAAAGCCAAATTGATATCCCACTGCCCGTGGCCAGGAATCCCACATCAATCTTTTCTGCCTCAACATAAGTGGGGGGAGGTTCTCCCATTGCCTGGATACTGACACAGGGAATCTCCTGCAATTAAGTAGGCCCTGCTACCTTGGTTCCCTCTGTGATGGGCTGCATTTAATGCAGCCCAGTATATCTAATCACTATATTGTGAATCCTGCTGCAACCTGAATATATCAGAGTGTCAGGTGGCATAATACCAGGCTCCATCCACCACAATTACACAGCCTCCTGACATTCACATCGTGAAGAACAGTCACCTTGACAAGATGTTGGAGAAAATCAAAATTACTGCTTTTGACAACCATCCTGCTAGCACTGAGTGTGAGAGAATTCATGGTGTGTAAAAGAGTGTGCAGTGTGTGGGTGAGCTAAGTTTGTGTAATTGTGTGGCATGCACATGTCCTATGCTCGGGGTCTGTGTTTGTTGTATGGGAGTAGAGGGCTCATGCGTGGCAAGGGGTGCATGTGTGAAAGTTTGAGGGTATACGTGTATGTAACGTCGTTTATGTGCATAGAAGTGAGAGAGTTTGAGGGAATGGGGTTGTGTGGAGATGTGTGTTTGGGTGTGAGGGTGGTGGCAGTGGCGGGGGCGGGGTGGTGAGGCTGTTTGTGTGGAAGGTGTCAGTGTGAGGATGTGTGAATATATGTGACAGGGGATGGTGGCACTTCTGCTGGGTATGGCAAGGACTGGAGCTTATTTTTAATTCTTTACCTCAATCAAATACCTGACGACATTCACATGAATAATGATCACTAGTATGATGTAATGGAGGGGGAAATGTTTTCAGTTGAACAAACTCCAAAGAGGTTTACATTTTCTTGTAAACGTTTTTCTCTTTTAAAAAAGTGTCATAACATAATACGATCAACCCAATAGTTCAAAAATAGAAGCATGTTTATCTTGCACAGAATCAAAAACTGGTTTTATTGGCTCCCTGCTGATTTAGATCCCCAGGACTTCGCAGGAGCTCCAATTGCCATTTTACTAATCTACACCCATGTTTAAACTGAGTTTATTGAAATTGCCGTTGTCTGGGACATGGAACTTGCAGAATACAACCAAAAGAATAAGCAGATAGTTTTTGGGAGATTGCCAAGAAGATTGTCGTTCTGTCAGGTTTATGTTACACAAGATTGTGTTTCTTTTTTAAAACTAGCTCAGCATTAACATCCCCCACCGCCCCCCTCACTTCTCTCCCCCCACCTTAAACCAGCTTATATTTCACCCCTCTCCTATTTTTACTTAGTTCTGCTGAAGGGTCATGAGGACTCGAAACGTCAACTTTGTTCTTCTCCGCCGATGCTGCCAGACCTGCTGAGTTTTTCCAGGTATTTCTGTTTTTGTGTTGAGCATTAACAATTTTGCCACCTCTGGTTGGTCCCAGGCAGCTTTTCACTCGACTCCAGATAACCTTACAAACTAATTCCCTAACAGAAAATGCTTCTAGTTGAACAAGCAGCGAGAAGCTTATCCTACTTTGTACATGCAAAGTGCTCATTACAAAGTAAAAGAATCTAATTGGCTCCAAATATTTAGCATCAATTTTCTCAATCTTCTTTGAAAGTATTTTCAGCTGCTATGTTGCTTCTTCAACCGAGTAGGTCCCTTGCAAATGCATTTCATATCATCATGAGTGAGCTCAAGTCAAAAAGAGGTATGAAAGATACCTGTATACCAAGCTGTATTGATATTCTTAACATTCTCCCTGGCGGGCTTGTTTTGCACTATACATACTCTTCCATTCCATGCCTGTGTGTTTTTGTCTAAGCTTTTTCCTTCTGTGTATGCCCATCTATGTCTCTAGCTTGGAATGAGTTAATGTCTGCTAACATTACAAATACAGTCCTCCCACTCACTGCTCACCACTGCCCATCCACAAATCCAGCAGTAGCCTTTTTATATTAAGTTTTTTTAAGTTTGAAAAAAGCCACACAAGATCCACACATTTAAAATATTTTCTAATTTCTGCTTTCCTTGTTGCCTTGAGTTCTTTTTAACATGTCTCTGTTTGCTACCAGTTTTCTTTCCTCCTGATGCTAATAAAGGCATTGACTCCTCTCAGGTCTATGTTCAACTGAAAACAGTTCCCCTCCATTACATCATGCTAATGATCATTAGTCTTGTGAATGTCATCAGGTATTTGATTGAGATAAAGAATTAAAAATAAGCTCCAATCCTTACCATACCCAGCAGAAGCACCACCACACCCCATCACATATATTCACACATGCTCACACTGACATCCTCCACACAAACAACCTCACCTTGCACCCCCCCACCTCTCTCACACCCAAACACACATCTCCACACCACCCCACTCCCTCAAACTCTGTCACTGCTATGCACATAAACATTTGCATACACATATACTCTCAAATCTTCACACATGCACCCCTTACCACACATGAGCCCTCTACTCCCAGGTAACACACACAGGCCCCAAGCAAAGGGCATGTGCATGCCACACGATTACACAAACTTAGCTCACCCACAAACTGCACACTCTTTCACACACCATGAACTCTCTCACACTCAGTGCTTTGATCCTCTGGGGTCAATGTTGTATTTCAATATAGTTGCCATTTTTTACAATAAAATTTGCACAGCCTTTATGCAAACTTTTATTCTAAGTGTTTGCCGGAACATAATACCCACATCTGCAGAATCAGACTTTTAATCTGGAGTATCTTCATCCACACAAATACACATTGGAAAAGGAATGTGTATTCCCAGTTTTTACATCTGTTGATGCTCATTCGAAGTGCACGAACAATAGAGACAATTGGATAAACTGGAAAAATAACCACTTTCGACCAGTAATACTAATATCATCAGTATTACTGGCTCCATCACCAGTATTACTGGCATTTTCTACTGGAACACCAATTCTAAACTGTTCTTACTTCCCTGCTGAGAACTGGATCTAGCCAGTGCAAGCATTACTGGAACTTCCTTCGTTTTCCAATTTCTTGTAAAATTCTTATTTTACAAAATATTTTTTATCTCTTCATGGTGAATTCCCATCTTGCCTTGCTAATTCTCCAGTTTAAGATTTAGTCACCCTCACAGCTGTTTGAGTCCGTGCGAACAGACCATTTCCCACCCCATTTCCCACCTCAGCTTCTCACAAACAATTCCATTTCATATGCGTCAACATTTCAACCCATAGGGGACAGTTTCACTGTTCACATTTCCACTGTTGAAATATCAACCACAGCACTCCAATTAGCTACAAAATGGAGTGAAATACATATGGCTCAGTCACCCTGCATCACATCATATTTAACTAATTCCCTCTCAAATTTAGTTACAGACCAAATGGATGGGTCGAAGAAATGATATTATAATTGGTCAGAAGTCAAATTTTTATTGAGGTGATTTTATCAAACATTATGAAACTGTGACCTGGCCCAAATAAATTAATTTTACATATCAGGAGGCATCATCTTGGGTATTTTGAATTGACTTACTGCCAAGATGTAACCAAGACAACAATTAAATAAAAAGCCTGAGCTGTGTGGTTATGTCAAATAATGCAAAATGGTTTTTGAACATGTGATACTGTACAGCAGTGAATTAGAGAATTGAACTTATGTTTTAGGCTAATATATTTATTTTCTGAAGTACATTAGTAAATCTAATCTTATTTTATGGCTTTCAGTCTAATTTTTCTATGCTTTGGCTCCCAATGTCTTCTGATTATATCTTCTGGTACAATATCTAACATTGATAATTTTGGGCTCTGTGTAATAATGCAGAAATGTACTCAGTTAATAAGGATGAAGCGTATTTCTCTCTGACAAACATACCTGAATAATCGCTTTTTTATTCATTCATGGGACGTGGGTATCGTTGGCTAGGCCAGCTTTTATTGCCCGTCCCTAATTGCCTTTGTTCAGAGGGCCTTAAGAGTCAACCACATTACTGTGGGTCTGGAGTTACATATAGGCTAGACCAGGTAAGGACAGCAGATTTCCTTCACTAACGGACAATCAGCAATGGTTCATGGTCATCATTAGGCTTTTCATTCCAGATTTTTATTGAATTCAAATTTCACCATCTGCAGTGGTGGGATTCAAACCCTGGGCCCCGGAGCATTACCCTGGGTTTCTGGAATACTACTCCAGTGATAATATTACTATGCAACAGCCTCTCCATCTATGAGGGTACAAGATTCCAAATAAAAATTGAAGATTGACTGGAATCATTGTCCAAGGTGTTGAGTCATTCTGCTTATGTGAAAGTTCTCTCCAGATTTTTTAAAAGCATAAGGCAAGCATTTTAATCCATATCCATGGTGTCTGACTTGCCATATGCCGCCTCAAGTTACTGTGTTTGTTTGAAGGTAACTCCATTTGCATAAAGGGCTCCCCCAATACTCTTCTGAGAATGACAGTTGCGTTTTTATTTTTAAATTAAAACAAAATTGTATTTCAGTTTATTGTGCAATGGATTAAAATACACAACTTTTTCTGAGTGCTGCACCGGCTTATACTTAATTATACTTAACATTTAGCATCAGAGGTAAAGCATGAAAAGCGTGAAAAGTGGAAAGGTCATAGAATAATGATGAAAAAGAAAGTGGGCAGAGTACAAAAAGGGACTTCCTGTTTGCAGTATAACTCAAGACACATTAATACTGCAATGTCTTGTCTACAACTGAGATACTGAGAAAGGCCAACTCTACTTTAAAGCTTTTTTATGGCTTTATCTACCAAACTCACACTTCCAGGATATTATGCACCTGATCACCTAATTCTCTCTATTCGTCTATTTTTTCATTGAGTTTATTCTCCCATTACTCATTTCCCTGAATGCTTTAACAGTCCTCCTTGTTATTTGCTACTTTTGAGTTATCAGCAAACTACAATATTGCACTGCCTATGTTCAGGTCCAAGTCTTCATATGTATATAGCACATAAGTAGGACCAACATCGAGCCTTAAAGGTAAAATTGTTCTGATTCTGTTTTTGCTATATTGCATACAGACTAATTCAGACAGCCACTTTCTGAGTTTTTTTCTATTCGTTCATGGGATGTGAGCTTCACTAGCTGGGCCAGCATTTATTGCCCATTCCTAATTGCCCTTGAGAAGATGGTGGTGAGCTGCTTTCTTGAACTGCTGCAGTCCATGTGATGTAGGTACACCCACAATGCTGTTAGGAAGGGAGTTCCAGAATTTTGACCCAGCAACTATGAAAGAACGGTGATATATTTTCAAGTCAGGAAGGTGAGTGACTTAGAGGGGAACTTATGAGGGTGGTGTCCCCATCCATCTGCTGCCCTTGTCCTTCTAGGTGGTAGTGGTCGTGGGTTTGGAAGGTGCTGTCTCAGGAGCCTTGGTGAATTCCTGCAGTGCATCTCGTAGATGGTTCACACGGCTGCTACTGTGCATTGGTGGTGGAGGGAGTGAATGTTTGTGGATGTGGTGCCAATGGAGCGGACTGCTTTGTCCTGGATGGTGTCTAGCTTCTTGCATGTTGTGGGAGATGAACACATCCAGGAAAGTGGAAAGTATCTCATTACACTCCTGATAGGCTTTGGGGAGTCAGGAGGTGAGTTACTCGTTACACGATTCCTAGCCTCTGGCCTGTTCTTGTAGCCACAGTATTTATATGGCTAGTCCAGTGCAGTTTCTGGTCAATGGTAACCTCTCAGATGTTGAAAATGGGGAATTCAGTGATGGTAATACCATTGAACATCAAGGGCCGATGGTTGGATTCTCTCTTGTTGGAGATGATCATTGCCTAACACTTGTGTAGCATGAATGTTACTTGCCAATTGTCAGCCCAAGCCTGGGTTGTTGTCCTGCACTTGCTGCATTTGGACATGGTCAGCTTCAGTACCTGAGGAGTCGCGAAAGGTACTGAACATTGTGCAACCATCAGCGAACATCCACACTTCTGACCTTATGATGGGAGGAAGGTCATTAATGAAGCAGCTGAAGATGGTTGGACCAAGGACACTACCGTGAGGAACGCCTGCAGTGATGTCCTGGAGCTGAGCTAACTGACCGCCAACAACCACAACCATCTTCCTTTGTGCTAGGCATGACTCCAACCAGCGGAGAATATTTCCCCTGATTCCCATTGACTCCAGTTTTGCTAGGGCTCCTTGATGCCACACTCTGCCAAATGCTGACTTGATGTCAATGGCAGTCATTCTCATCTCACCTCAGGAGTTCAGCTCTTTTGTCCATGTTCGAACCAAGACTGCAATGAGGTCAGGAGCTGAGTGGCCCTGGCGGGACACAAACTGGACATCAGTGAGCAGGTTATTGCTAAGCAAGTGCTGCTTGATAGCACTGTTGATGACCCCTTCCATTACTTTACTGATGACCGAGAGTAGACTAGTGAGGTGGCAATTGGCCGGTTGGGATTAGTCCTGTTTTTTGTATCGAGGACATACTGGGCAATTTTCCACAGAGCCGGGTAGATGCAAGTGTTGGCTAGGGGCACGGCAAGTTTTGGAGCACAATTCTTCACAAGTCCTATTGCCGGAATATTGTCAGGGCCCACAGCCTTTGCACTATCCAGTGCTTTCAGCCATTCCTTGATATCATGTGGAGTGAATCAAATTGGCTGAAGACTGGCATCTGTGAAGCTGGGAATTCCCACAGGAGGCCGAGATGGATCATCCACTTGGCACTTCTGCCTGAAGATTGTAGCAAATGCTTCATCCTTATCTTTTGCACTGCAGTGCTGGACTCCTCCATCATTGAGTATAGGGATATTTGTGGAGCCTCCTCCTGCAGTTAGTTGTCAAAGTGTCCACCACCATTCATGACTGGATGTGGCAGGACTGCAGAGCTTAGATCTGATCCATTGGTTGTGGGATCACTTCGCTCTGTCTATCACTTGCTGCTTATGCTGTTTGGCATGCAGGTAGTCCTATGTTATAGCTTCACTAGGTTGACATTTCATTTTTAGGTATGCCTGGTGCTGCTCCTGGCATGTCCTCCTGCACTCTTCATTGAACCAGGGTTGATCCCTTGGCTTGATGGTAAGGGTAGAGTGGGGGTATGCTGGGCCATCCGGTTACATATTGTGTTCGAACACAATTCTGCTGCTGCTGATGGCTCACAGCGCCTCATGGATGCCCAGTCTTGAGCTGCTAGATCTGTTTGAAATTTATCCCATTTAGCACGGTGGTAGTGCGACACACACAATGGAGGATATCCTCAATGTGAAGGCAGGACTTGGTCTCCACAATGACTGTGCGGTGGTCACTCCTACCAAAACTGTCATGGACAGAAGCACCTGAAGCAGGCAGGTTGGTAAGGATGAGGTCAAGTATACTTTTCCCTCTTGTTGGTTCCCTCACCACCTGCCGCAGACCCAGTCTAGCAGCTATGTAATTTAGGACTCAGCCAGCTCAGTCAATGGTGGTGCTACCAAGCCACTCATGGTGATGGACATTGAAGTCCCTCACCCAGAGTACATTCTGCACCCTTGCCATCCTATTGCTTCCAAGTGATGTTCAACATGGAGGAGCACTGATTCATCAGCTGAAGGAGGGCGGTATTGGTAATCAGCAGGAGGTTTCCTTGCCCATGTTTGATCTGATGCCTTGAGACTTAATGGGGTCTGGAGTTGACATTGAGGACTCCCAGGGCATCTCCCCCCTGACTGTATACCACTGTGCCGCCACCTTTGCTGGATCTGTCCTGCTGGTGGGACAGGACATACCCAGGAATGGTGATGGAGGAGTCTGGGAAATGAGCTGTAAGGTATGACTCTGTGAGGATGACTATGTCAGGCTGTTGCTTGACTAGTCTGTGAGACAGCTTTCCCAATTTTGGCACTAGCCCCCAGATGTTACTAAGAGGACTTTGCAGGATGAACAGGGCTGCGACTGCCAATGTCGTTTCCAGTGCCTGGGTCGATGCCGGGCGGTCCGTCTGGTTCCATTCCTTTTTTGTGACTTTTTATCAATTTGTTACAACCGAGTGGCTTGCTAGGCAATTTCAGAGGGTATTTAAGAGTCATCCACATTGCTGTGGGTCTGGAGTCACATGTAGGCCAGGCCAGGTAAGGACAACAGAATTCCGTCCCTAAAGGACATTAGTGAACTAGATGGGTTTTTACAACAATCGACATTGGTTTCATAGTCATCATTACACTTTTAATTTCAGATTTGTACATGAAGACCTGAAACAACAATCAACCACTGGAGGATAAATTACTAATAAAAATGTGTCGTCGACAATGCAGTAGGTATCAACTTTTTCATTTAATCCAATTGAAAGAATATAGACATTAAAATTACTACTCCCTGTACTTTAATTCAACTCTGCAAGCTGAATTCCAAATGAAAAGTGGCACAGTATAGCTAATTTTATTCACTGTGATTTCCTGTACAATCAGTTATTTGAATTGCAAAATAAGTTACTTTTATTTATATCCCTGACTCCCAAAAAAGCTAAGGTTGTTTCTTTGAAATTTTCACTGTTTAAATGTATGTATTTACAGAAAATAGTAAACATTACAGTTAAAACTTATCCTTTATTTCCTATTTCTCAATTCAATCTATTTTTGTAATTATTAAAGGAAATTGATCATGGTGAAATATAACAATGCTGCAAAAAAGAATGTTGTGCTCTTTCTTTTTAAAGAAATGGGTTAGGAGGAGGTTAAGGTTTTCCAGATTCTATCCCTGTAACATGACCCAAACAGGAGCAATGGTGTAACATTTACAATTTTCCACACCAATTATCCTTCTGCATTCTCTGAACAATAGTACCAAAATTCTACCTTTCAGTGCTGAGTTAAGGGGAGCTTTATCCTGAGTAATGATGCCCACCAATTATACCCTTTGAAGAGAGGAGATCTTCATCTCAGTAATCTGAAGTAGATTAAAGATTGGTGCCAGAATGAAACATCAGTGTGCTGCTGCCTCACCCAGCCTACCTTATATGCAATTATTTTGGCTGAACTGTAACATACAAATTTTTTTCATAATCATGATTACTTCCAAATTTATATTGCTCAGTACAGCTTTGAATTTTAATGAATGGTTATGAGAAAAGTACTCTTAACTGAAACTGACTAATTTCACCTCACTATGCAGTGTTAAACGCACAAAGTAATCACATATTTTTGCTGTAAAGCAGCTCATTAGTTATGACAGGAAGTCAATTATTAAGTCTCATTAAAATCTGCTCAAGCATTTTTAAAAGTATTGAGGTGCTATTTTAGAACTCATGGATGAGTGGACAGAAAGACCACATCAATCTCTTTACTTCCAGTGATAAGGGGGGAGTGAATGGAGGGGAAAGTGTGTAATTGTACATTACTTTTGAAATAAAATAACAAGTGATTATAATGCACCACCAAAAATTTATAGCACTGTTTATTTTGTTCTCTTTTTGAGTGAGTATACAATTGCAGTTTATTCTTGTATAGCTGAAGGAAAAGCATGTCTATGCCAAAATTAAATGAAAAGCTCCAGTCAAATCCTCTAGCACAATTATTAGAAACATTACAGTTTTGTATTGCAGATTACAGTTTGCTTTCTATCAGTCATTTGTGAACTGAAAATATTATGTAAGCAACAAGGGTCACTAAGGTATAAGAAATGAAAAAATATGGTCAGGCAGTGTAATATATCTACTTCAATGGTCAAATGACCCTGGCTAATTCCTTTGCTCCTGTAGTGCTCTCAATGATATCGTCTTTGCCGGTCTAGAACGGGAGATGATGTTGTCAGCTATATTTTAACATAGTCTCTGTCACATGTAACCAGTAATCTACTGAAAAGAAGCATGGATGGCGCGCAATGCTGTTATCTCTGTGCTGTTTGGTTTACAATCTGAACCCTCAAGAACTTTAACAGTCAAGCTATCACCTAGTTTTTAAGTAAAATAAATCTCAGTTTTGGCTGACTTCAAAGAGGGAAAGTTATGATGGTGATATGAAATGAATGCTGAGCATTTACTTCATTATAAACTCCAGATAATTAGTTTGTTTCTCCTCTCTCCCCACCTCCCATTAAATCATAGTTTCATGTATTTTCCCTATCCACCCACATTCACTCATTCTAGTGGAGTACAAACACTAGCATCATGCGAAGTGACACAAATTTTAATATTCTCTTGGAAAAAGTGGTACTGGTCATTCCCATAAATGATCAGGAGCACGCCCATACCATCCAATATCCAATTATATGATTGCTTACAACCACTGGACATAAAAATAGAACTCCCAAATGATCTGGACTGAATATCACGTCTAATACCATGCCCTCTTGTGCACTTCTCCAATCAGCTAGTCGATAAATGAGGAAAGTTTTAATGAAATGAGATGGTGTGAATCATGAAATGGGTTTATTTTAAGATGGAACATGAACATGTCATGGACCTGAATTTTCTCCCAGGCGTCGTATTGCAGGGGGTACCACAAAGATGTGCTGGGGAATTCCCTTCAGAAGATCCCACGTAAGGGTTTGCACAGCAATTGCCCAGAAGTGCAAACTTTCCCTGGGCAACTGCCCTGCAGTGGGAACCATCTGAAAATGCAACTTAAATCACAATCTTCGGATGGTTCTGACTGTGTTACACAAATAGTTACCAAGAAAAAGTTAAAAAAATTAAAACCTCACCTTGGGTAACTAATGTACAGACCCAGACCGACAGCCCCATGACACATCCCTGACCCTTCAGGGGATACCGCCCCCCCACCCCCCCACCACCCCCTCAGTATTCTATCCCACATCCCACTCCCCACAGTGCTGACCCAAACCATCTCAACTCCCTGCCCTTCCAAAAATCAGGCCTCAATCCAAACCCCTCTCAACTCCCCCCCCCCACCTCTGAGTTCCAACCTCCATCCAGCCACCCTTCCCCCACTCCCCGAGCTCCAATATCCTCCCAAGGCCTCTGCCCCATCAAGGTCCCACTGCCGTTCTCCTCCGAAGGTCCCACCCCCCCACCCAAAGGCCTGACTCACCCCCACACCTCCCACCCAAGGTCCAGCCTGGCCCCCCCTGACCTCCGATCCACCCTTGGCCTCAATTCCTCCCCCTACCTCCAATTCCCCCCACCTCCAATTCCCCCCCGACCTCTGATTTACCCCGACCTCTGACTCCCGCTGACCTCCGATCACCCCACACTGACCTCTGATTTTCCTCCCCGCACCATCCCGCAAACCCTATGCACCTACTTTACAGACTTGCCTTTCCCTGGCCTGTCAAGGGAACTTACCTGGATTATGGCAGTGAGTGCTATTAACAAAAAGTGGACACAGTCTTCTTCACTTGGATCTCACCTAGCCTGAGTTGGAAGGTCAGGCAAGACAGGCTTGGAAAAAATTCTCGTAATTAATTGGGCACAGAGTGGGACTCTGATGCGGCTTGCCATTCCCAGGAAGTTACGGTCCATGTAACAATTAAAGAAAATCCCACTTACTTCATGTTTTTCTGCTTGAACAAAATAATAAACCACACACCCTACAGTAGGCTTCTTCAGTCCAAGCCATGAGCTCTTTCCTTTCAGACTACTGCCAGACTGCTACTAGTCATGGGACTCGTTACATCATAACGTGGGCAGTACTGTTTCCTCTGTCCCATTTTAACTCTTGCAGTCCTGAACATCCTAATACTACACTCATCACAGGCAACAGTAAGGATAATTGGCTGATTCCCACATCAGATCTCTTTCTACCTCGGTCGTTGCAGCTTACACCTTTTCAAACTATGCACATTTACTTAATTTCAAAGCCAAACTTTAAACGTAACTCATTCCCAAATCCTTTGTTAAAAAAAAAAGTCAAAACAAAGCATAGGATAAAGGGTTCTCAAAGCTGTACATCCTCCAAGAGACCAAGATCTCAAGCCATTTTTTTTGGCAGTCGTTAGCAAATTTTCAACACAACTTGCACCGCAGTCACAGCCATTCTCTAACCAGATCTTCCTGCCACTAATTTGAGACTTAACATTTCATCCTACAGCATCAGAGAATAAAGTGAAACCAAAGCAATAACTATATTTCACAAGAGTGAAGGTAACATGCATCAACTGCTCCAGCAGTCAAACTTACTTTATCTAGAGTAAACCCCAAAAAGATTAATTCATTATAGTGATTCTCCTCCAACAAAAGCAGATTTTTTTCCTTAAATTGAATATCAGAACTGGCATAATATTTTGGCCAAGGGTATCGGAAGAAGCTTTGCAGGCTTTAAATCTTATTCCATTGAATAATATCGGTAAGGCTTTGTGTGCTTTAGGCAACATTTATCCAGCTGTACATCAAACAACATAAAATGCTTAGGTCAGGGACAGATCCATTTGCAAGTGTGCTGTGAAGACCTTGCAGTAACAGCAGATGGTTTGCTCATTTGCTGTCCAGCACTGGAGCATCTTACAGAACACCACTGAGAATGATCGTTGAGGGATATTGTACTTAGGTAAAAACACTCTTGTCAAAATTCACTTTACAAAATTTTGTTTTCAGAAAGAAAAAATCATCTAATTCAAGATGTCAAGGAAACCATTCCCTTAATGTTGTGGTAATGACACAAAAAAACCCCTTGGCACTGTTACACCCAGTTTGCGTTAACACACTCATCAATTTCTTGCATTGGCACTCAAATTGAATTATTTCTGTGCTGATAAGTGCCATTATGTTTTGGAATTTTTTTGGTGATTTTTTTACTATTCATTTACGGGATCTGGGCATCACTGGCTAGGCCAGCAGTTATTCCCCACCCCTAATTGCCCCTAAGAATATGGCAGCAAGCTGCTTTCTTAAACTGTTACAGTCTATGTGGTGTATGTACATCTAAAGTGCTGTACGAAGGGAGCTCCTGAATTTTGACACAATGACTGTGAAGGTGCGGCAGTCTTAGTTCTAACTCAGCAAGGCATGTGACTTGGAGGTAAGTTGCATGTGGTACTGATCCCATCGATCTGCTGTTCTTTCCTTTGTAGGTGGTAGAGGTCGCAGGTTTGGAAGAGGTTTGGTGGATGTTGTACTGCATCTTGTAGATGGTACACCTTGTTGCCATTGATGGAGGGAGTGAATGTTTAAAGTGGAACAGCTCTGACAGAAAGGTCTGGAAAAACTCAGCAGGTCTGGCAGCATCGGCGGAGAAGAAAAGAGCTGACCCTTCGACAGAACTTGAGTTCGAGTCCAAGAAAGAGTTGAAATATAAGCTGGTTTAAGGTGTGTGTGTGTGTGTGTGTGTGTGTGTGTGTGTGTGTGGGTGGGTGGGTGTCGGGGGGGGGCGGGTGGAGAGAGAAAAATGGAGGGGATTGGTGTGGTTGTAGGGACAAACAAGCAGTGATAGAAGCAGATCATCAAAAGATGTCACAAACAACAGAACAAAAGAACACATAGGTGTTAAATTGGTGATATTATCTAAACGAATGTGCTAATTAAGAATGGATGGTAGGGCACTCAAGGTATAGCTCTAGTGGGGGTGGGGAGAGCATAAAAGATTTAAAAATATTTAAAAATAATGGAAATAGGTGGGAAAAGAAAAATCTATGTAATTTATTGGAAAAAAACAAAAGGAAGGGGGAAACAGAAAGGGGGTGGGGATGGAGGAGGGAGCTCAAGACCTAAAGTTGTTGAATTCAATATTCAGTCCGGAAGGCTGTAAAGTGCCTAGTCGGACTTGTTGAATTCAATATTCAGTCCGGAAGGCCGTAAAGTGCCTAGTCGGACTTCCGACTAGGCACTTTACAGCCTTCCGGACTGAATATTGAATTCAACAACTTTAGGTCTTGAGCTCCCTCCTCCATCCCCACCCCCTTTCTGTTTCCCCCTTCCTTTTGTTTTTTTCCAATAAATTACATGGATTTTTCTTTTCCCACCTATTTCCATTATTTTTAAATATTTTTAAATCTTTTATGCTCTCCCCACCCCCACTAGAGCTATACCTTGAGTGCCCTACCATCCATTCTTAATTAGCACATTCGTTTAGATAATATCACCAATTTAACACCTATGTGTTCTTTTGTTCTGTTGTTTGTGACATCTTTTGATGATCTGCTTCTATCACTGCTTGTTTGTCCCTACAACCACACCAACCCCCTCCACTTCTCTCTCTCTCTCTCTCTCTACCCCCCCCACCCCCCACCCCCCCACACACACCTTAAACCACCTTATATTTCAACTCTTTTTTGGACTCCAGCTCAAGTTCTGTCGAAGGGTCATGAGGACTCGAAACGTTAACTCTTTTCTTCTCTGCTGATGCTGCCAGACCTGCTGAGTTTTTCCAGGTAATTCTGTTTTTGTTTTGAATTTCCAGCATCTGCAGTTTTTTTGTTTTTGTTTTTATCTCTGATAGAAAGGTCATTGACCTGAAACATTCACTGTTTCTCTCTCCATAGATTCTGCCAGACTTGCTGAGTATTTCCAGCATATTCTGTTTTTACTTTATGTAAGCCAAGTTGGAACGTTGTCGAGGTCTTTCTGCCTGTGGGCAGGGACTGCTACAGTGCCTGAGGTGTTGTGAATGGTGTTGAACACTGTACAATCATCAGCAAGCTTTTCAATTTTGACCTTCTGATGGAGGGAAGACCATTGATAAAGCAACTGATGATGGCTGAGCCTAGGGCATTACCCTGAGGAACTCCTGCAGCAATATCCTAGGGCTGAGATGATTGGCCTCCAACCACCATAACTATCTTCCTTTGTGCTGGTATGACTCCAGCTAATGGAGAGTTTTCCTCATGATTCCCACTGTATTCAATTTTACTAGTTCTCCTTGATACCACACTCATTTAAATGCTGTCTTTATGTAAAGGGCAATCACTCTCACCTCATTTCCAGAATTCAGCTCCTTTATCCATGTTTAGACCAAAGCTGTTTAATGAGGTCTGAAGTAGGTGGCCCAGGTGAAACCCAAACTGAGCATTGGTGAGCAGGTTATTACCAAGTAAGTGCCACTCGATAGCACTGTCAAAGCCATCTTCTATCACTTTGCTGATGATTGAGAGTAGACTGATGGGGCAGTAGTTGGTTGGATTTGATTTATCCTCTTGGTTTTTGCGACAGAAAAAGGGATATGTTAGGTCATGAGATTTCAGGTTGTGATTGAATACAATTCTGCTGTTCATGATGGCCCACAGCACCTCATGGATGCCCAACTTTGAGCTGCTAGATCTGTTCTAAATGTATCCCATTTAGCACAGTGGTAATGCTACACAACACAATGTATATCTCAATGTGAAGATGAGATTTTGTTTCCATGGCGACTGTGTTCTGGTCACTCCAATCAATACTGTTATGGGCATATGCATTTGTGACACACAGATTGGTGAAAGGAGTTCAAGTAAGTTTTTCCCTCTTGTTGGTTTTCTCACCACCTGCCACGGACCCAGTCTGTCACAAATAAAATCAGGCCAAGGGCTTTCATCATCTTTTGTAACTTGTAGCTGTGAATGTGATTTATTTCAGACAGCATCTCTAGCTGTCATGGACTGAAGCAGAGAGTATGATTTATTAGGGAAGATAGCAGCAGTTTCATTCTACATGGGCAGGTGTTGAATGAAGACTGAAGAAAGTAAATGGATGATTCAAATCAAAGTGAGCTCAATTTAAGTTCACACTGAGCAGATTATATTATTTGTATTGAAAATATTGTGCTCCTCAGTATCAACTGTGCAAGTACAGGAACGGCACGGTGATTGATTCAATGAAACTTTTTGTGGCTTGATTCACAGGGTTTTATAATTTGAGAGTTCTCGAGTACTTTCCTGCAGTGCTTTGCATGAGTTCAGTCTGATGAGTTTAGAACTATTCCTGCCTCAGTTCAATCTTACTAAATAAAAACCATTCGTGCTCACAGGTAGCTTGAAATTATGCTGTGCGATATCACTCTAGAAATACTTAATGCATTCATATTAAATTCCTCTGTCTGCCATTTTCATGGAGGTGACAACCAATTTATGTTAAATAAGTTAACTCCTCTGAAAATAGCAAATAATCACATTTCATGTGAAATGTATGTGCTGATATCACACAGCAGAATTGTAAGGTTTTTAAACAATGGAGTATTCATACAGTTAGGTATTATCCATGTGTACAAAATAGGATTTTCTTTAAAGACAGGTGATTATTAAAATTACATAAAAATTTAAAGCACAGGAATACTGCTTTGGGGATTGTGCTACCGACTACTTAATTTTACAACTTTTTATTCATGGAACGATCTTCAACTTGAACAGTAGGCGTGCATTCTTAAACACTAAATGTCAATTAGTCCCATCATTCTATAAGACCATAAGACATAGGAGCGGAAGTAGACCATTCGGCCCATCAAGTCTGATCCGGCATTCAATGAGATCATGGCTGAACTGATAATCCTCAACTCCACTTTCCTGCCTTTTCCTCATAACCCCTGATTCCCTTACTGATTAAAAATCTGTCTATCTCAGCCTTGAATATGCTTAACAACCCAGCCTCTACAGCCCTCTGTGGTAAAGAATTCCACAGATTTACTATCCTCTGAGAGAAGAAATTCCTCCTCATCTCTGTCTTAAATGGGCAACCGCTTACCAGAGATTATGCCTAGACTCTCCCACAAGGAGAAACAACCTCTCTCAGCATCGACCCTCTCAAGCCCCCTAAGAATCTTATATTTTTCAATAAGGTCACCTCTCATTCTTCTAAACCCCAATGGATACAGGCCCAACTTACTCAACTTCTCATTTGATCCCGGGTATGGAAGAATTTTCTGATGAGAAGTTGAGTAAGTTGGGCCTGTACCCATTGGGGTTTAGAAGAATGAGAGGCGACCTTTTGAGCCGCAAACTTGGCGATAGTACGTTGGAGGCAGCCCAGAGAAGGTTCACTAGGTTGATCCTGGGTATGGAAGAATTTTCTGCCTAGTGAACCTTCTCTGGACTGCCTCCAACGTACTATCGCCAAGTTTCCGGGTGACATAAAAACAGTTAGGAAGGCAAGTGGTGAGGATGACACAAAGAGTCTACAGAGGAATATAGACAGGTTAAGTGAGTGGGAATAAACTTGGGAGAGGAGGGGGGAGGGGAGGGGGAGAGGAGGAGGAGAGGAGGGGAGAGGAGGAGGGGAGGAGGGGAGAGGAGGGGGTGGAGGGGGAGAGGAGTGGGGTAGAGGGGGAGGGGGAAGAGGAAGGGGAAAGGTGGGGGGAGAGGAGGTGGAGAGGAGGGGGGAGGAGAGGGAGGGAGGAGGGGTGGGATAGAGGAGGTGAAGGGGGGAGAGGAATGGTGGAGAGGGAGAGGAGTGGGGGAAGGGGAGAGGAGTGGTGGAGGGGAAGGGTGTGGGGGAGGCGGAGAGGAGGGGGAGGAAGAGGAGAGGGGGAGGAGGAAGGGGGAGGAGGAGGAGGAGGGGGGAGGGTGGCGGGGAGCTGGGCTGGAGGAGGAAGGGAGAGGGAGAGAAGAGGGGGTGGGGTAGAGGGGGAGGGGGAGGGGAGGGGGAGGGGAGAGCAGGGGGAGGGGAAGAGGAGGGGGAGGAGGGGAGAGGAAAGGGGGAGGAGGGGGAGGAGGGGTGGAGGAGGGGGAGGGGTGAGGAAGGAGAGAGGAGGAGGTGGCGAGGAGGGGGGAGGAGAGGACGAGGAGAGGGGGAGGAGGGCAGGAGGGGAGTGGTGAAGGGAGAGGAGGAGGGGAGGGAAGAGGAGGAGATGAGGGGAGGAGGGGGGAGGGGGTAGGAGATGAGGGGAGGAGGGGGGAGGGGGTAGGGGAGAGGGGGAGGAGGGGTGTGTGTGTCTACAGCTCAGCCTTTGTCAGAGCCCTAAGCACCGGACTGTACCTTCAGGATTTCCGCACTAATCTAGTCACGCCTAATATCCTGAAGTTGTGGTCAGTTTCAGGGGCATTGAGCATGAACATTGCCAGTTCACCATCACTGCCTGCTCCCCACAAATTCCAGCCCATGAGTCAAGAAAGATTTAAGTGTTCATTAATTTATGAATAAACATTAAAAAGAAGTTATTTCATTGGTTCTCATGTAAATCAAGAAATAATTGGTCCAGGTTTTATTGTGAAAATTACAGTGCCCACTATTATTAATGTGCAAATCATCCAGCAACTTGTAAGAAGGGAGAGATTTCCCATAAAATGCAAATTGCCAGAGTTGCTGAATGATTTGCTCTGCTGATAGCCTTCTGACAACCACAATTCTCATCCTTAGTCCCTCTGCAAGTTTCAAGAAATTGCATTTGTGCATTAATTACCAATTAAACTCACCAGAGAAAGCTAGGACTGCTGCCCAACAGTCTAAGCACCAATCAATAATAAGATTAGTCTTCCTGCATGCCATTCACTCTCTCTGGCCCAGAAAAGGAACAACTGAATCTGTGGTGTCTCATTCCAACAGATAGTAGTTAATTGCTTTTGAAGAACTTTTAAATACAATGTTTTAATTTTTCTTTGTCTCTTTCTTCTCATTTTCTTAATCCAATCTTTCTTTCTCACTCAAGTTCTTTTTCTATACCTGATTTGACTCCAATTCACACTATTTCCTTCTCTGCCATTCCCCTGTTTCTTTCTCAGTCTTTAAATTCCATGTTTAAGGAAATAGACTGTTGAACCTATCATCTACCAAGGTGTGAGATGCCCTCTTAACCTCACAATTCCAACAACTTACAGGGAAGGAGTTTTTTTGAGATAACATTTGAGTATGATATGTGTTTAAAGACTTTAAGATTTGTCTTCGAACAAGCATATTGAGAATGAAGCCCCAGGCTAAAATATTTCTTAAGTGACCAAACATTTAACCGAATCTTGCTCAAAATGAAAACTGGCACTTCTATCCAAATGAGGCTGGCTAGACCCACATTATAAACAATAACATCTTCAATCAATAAAACAGACCAATAAAAGTGAATTGAAACAGAATATAATACAATTAGTATTCAAACAATTCTCCAGTAACATTTTGTCGATTAACTTTGGGTTGATAAAACCTCCAGGTGGACATTTTACGGTGTAATATTAAGCCATAAAATAACATTTTGCTAGAGTAATTTTTCTAATCCTCAAGTCATTAATTATCCCAATCAATTTCAGATTTTATAGGCACTTGCAACTAATGAGCGACCATTATTTCAGCAGACTGGTGTCCTTTGCTGCCGACCTGATTATAAACGGATTCAATGAAAGTAAAATTGTATCTTAAACGTGAGAGTAAGCAATGAGAATTGTTAATACCATAGGAAAAGAGCAACTCCACTGATGTTAATTAATTCAAGTAAAAGGTATAAAGATATTTAAAATATGAAAATAGGAAATTGAATGAATTATTTAGCTCTTTTACTTAATGAAACTGTTAAATGAACTAAAATGAATGTTGCTCCTCTCTATGTCTGGCCCCAACACCTTGGGTGTGAAGACATACGTATATTTGCAAAACAGAGTTTGGACATTGCTTACTCACCGCTGTGCCAACTGCAGTGTATTCCAATTAGGAAACCAGGAAATAGTAACCGTGAGATTGGCACACAAAAAAGCAGATGTATGTCACTGATCTCATCATTGCCAAGTTCAGGACCAAAATATTTGTTCAATACTTGAAAGATGATTTCTAAAAAGTAGGTCTCATATGAATTTAAACCATCACAAATTAATGTTCTTTCTTGGGTCAAATACAAGAAAAATAGCACTTGTTTAAACATGAATGTGAATGTATCTTTAGAATGACATCACATGCTTGATTGATATGATACAATAATCCATCACTATAAAAATGCATGTACTTGATGCAAACATCCCTTATATACAGTAGGTTGGTAAATTACAGAGTCACCTTTATAAGAAAAACCCTTAAAAGGCCACATTGCCCAAGCTTGCTGCTGATCTCACTAACTCTACAACAGACAGGCAAAATGACCTATTATTTTTCATTTTTGTTCAGCTTATGTTTCAACATATGTTTGTAAGGTCTCAATCCAGTTCCAAGGGGACACAAGCCTGTTATACAAAACTGCCTGTAATTTGACAAGGATTGGCACTAATTAAGTAAGGCACTCAAAAAGCCCATTAGGGTGGCCACTGTACAGAATGAAAATCTTAGACTAATGTAGCAAGAATTGTTCTTCTGAAACTCAGGGCCTAATGGACCTGTGTAGTCACCACTCTGGCCCATTGGATACTTGGGTTGGTGGTTTTTAAGAGTTCCATTAAGTGCAAAAAGGATAACATTGCCTAATTCCACACAATTGCCAATCCTTACTCTGATACACAGCCACCTTCACACAAAAATTACAATGAATACACTCATTTATGGGAAATAAAGAAAATTGAAAGATAATTGGAAGAGGCAAATAAAGTTAAATAAACTATTAAATTGGTTCTTGAAATTGTGTAAGAGGTTAGAAACAGGATACTCTCAGCACCTAATTGTGTCCTCCGACGTCAAATCAGGTGCATAATACTTGTGAACAGTTTCATGTCACTGCAGTTACATAATCATATGTTAGAGTCAGATCACATTGTATGTTCCAGAAAAATACTTTATGACCAATTATATCCCTCTGTTTAGTCTGAGAACACATTCAGATGTGAGACTGAGGTGAGCTTATTCAAATAATTTCAGTGCTACCAGCATAGTTTTCATGTGCACCTGGGGGGCTACGACAGCACGTAGGCAAGGAATAGGGAGCTTAGCAGCTCCTAAAGGGCTGCTTCACTTTGCTATAGTGCAGCTCACTCTTCTGCCTGAGCCATTAGAAAATAATAGGGTTTTGCCGAGGGCTGAGTGCCTTTGCTGCCTTTAATAAGGAAATACCATTCATAATGATACTTGAGGAGGTGAAACAGAGCAGAACTTCCATTTCTAAAGTAGGTAGGAACCTGCTCTCAGAACCAATGTAAAACAGGCATGGCATGAGATTCACCTGCTTTTAAAGAAGGGTGCCCTTATCCATCTTAGATAGAAAGTGAAGGTACTGGTGAACCTATCAACCTGTACTACCTGATCTGTCATGAAGAGGTAGCTTTACAAATTGTTTGACTCCACTCCAACAGGATATGGGCAATTAGACAGCTTGTTGTCTTTCTGCCATCAGAATAAGACAAAAGTTTACTTCAACCAATTCTTGCTAACACATCTGCCAAAAAGTAACTTTGCATTATGTTGACCTTACTATGTACATTTTCTGCATACACATGTTCCTCTTCAGTTATATTGGAATCTCGCAGGATGATGGGGGAAGATTTTCTACTGGGACACCAAATGGGCATAATATTGGTTGAGAGCCTATGGGTCTGTCCAATGCAGGAAAGGCTAAACATTTTTACAGTGAGCTGTAGGCATCAAATGGGCACACTCCTGCAGCCCACCACTTTCCTATGGCGGAAAATCAACTATTACAAGGAACCAACAAGCAGGTAAGGCTCATTTAAAGAGATGGGGATAGGGAGAGCCACAAAGGTAGGATTCCAGGGGGGACAGGTGAGAATGGCCTGGCAGTAAGCTGGAAGATTTTTGTAGGGCTTGCAAGTGCACTCATCTTCTTCTGATCTCACAGAAATCATTAAATAAAAAATCAAAGTTTTCAAGCAGCTCACTGAATGGTATTTTGGGAACAATGCACAAATGTAACTCTGAATTTATACAGGCATGTAATGGCTTGCAGAAACCTATAGTCCATCACAGTCTAATGCTATCTTCAGGGGAGCTTTTGAGCATAGAAGGGCAGAATCCCCTGACTCTCAATACCACTCAAGGCTTCCAGTTGCACAGATTCTCACTTAAATCCATGTTTCCAACTTACAAGAGACTTTCCATTCTGCCAGGAAGAGCGCAAGGATTTCCTTTGGTGTTACACTTAGCCATTACACCAGAAAACTGAACAAGTCGTCGCCAGAAACAGCAGCAGCAACGCAATGGCAGTGGACCCTGTCTTGAAAAATAAAGTACACCTCCACAGCAGTACCAGGAAGGCAGGAAAGGCATAGTTTGGGGTGACAAAGGCATAGATGTGAGTTTGAGTTGTAATGAAGGCTCAGGGATAGATGGACGTAAGTAATATGTTGAAAGTACGCTGTCTGTGTGATGATAAATGTAATCCAATTTAGAGCCAACAAGTATGAAATTATGGTCAGCACAGATGATATCTTGCTGCTTACAAGTTAACAATGAAAATAATAACTCAGCCTGTGGGTCTGGTTGTTTTCTTCATAATGTTCTAATAAAAGCAATAAATTGTTGGGGGTGGGTGGAGGTGGGAGGGAATTTGTGCTGATGTTGCTAAATGTGCACTGCACAGAGTTGTGTTTTTCTGCATAGAAAATACAAGTAGTCAAGGGGGAATAGGGAAAGAGAAATATAGTTCCTGGGCTGGGGGTGACCAACACCAAAGTTCCACATTATAAATAATATTCATGAGTAAAAATCCCATCAATATATTTTCAAAATCCCTCAGAAGACTAAAATACACAAGAGCTGCAAATGTTACAGGCAAGGTGGGAGCAGCTTGCTATAGGTTTCTCTGATTATAAGCCTCTCTAGGGTGCTTAATGAGGGCAGTCAGTTGAGCAAGTTTAGCCTCCCTTGACATTTGACTACTCCATAGTTCAGCAGTAGTGCTTTTATCCATCCAAATATTCAGAATTTCTTTTTAAATTCATTTTTTATGGAATGTGGGCATCGCTGGCTAGGCCACCATTTATTTCCCATCCCTAATTGCCCTTGAGAAGGCAGTAGTGAGCTGCCTTCTTGAACTGCTGCATTCCATGTGGTGCAGGTACATCCACAGTGCTGTTAGAGAGGGAGTTCCAGGATTTTGACCCAGCGACATTGAAGGAACAGCAATATATTTCCAAGTCGGGGTGGTGAGTGGCTTGGAGGGGAACTTCCAGGTGGTGGTGTTCCCATATGTCTGCTGCCCTTGTCCTTCCAGATGGTAGCAGTTGTGGGTTTGGAAGGTGCTGCCTAAGGAGCCTCGGTGAGTTTCTGCAGTGCATCTTGTAGACGGTACACACTGCTGCTACTGTGTGCCAGTGGTAGAGGGAGTGAATGTTTGTGGAAGGGCTGCCAATCAAGCGGGCTGCTTTGTCCTGGATGGTATCAAGCTTCTTGAGTGTTGTTGGAGCTGCACTCATCCAGAAAATTGGAGAGTATTCCATTACCCTCCTGACTTGTGCCTTGTAGATGGTGGACAGGTTTTGGGGAACCGGGAGTTACTTTCCTCTGGTTTCCTAGCCTCTGACCTGCTCTTGTAGCCACAGTATTTATATGGCTAGTCCAGTTCAGTTGCTGGTCAATGGTAAGCCCTAGGAGGTTATAGTGGGGGATTCAGTGATGGTAATGCCATTAAATGTCAAGGGGTAATGGTTAAATTCTTTCTGTTGGAGATGGATAGAATAACCTAGTGATCCAAATCAGCCATAAAGCGGCAAGATTTAATGGCAAAGGCAATACTACGAGGAATCTCAATATTTCAACATTTAAGAAAGAAATGTTGGATCTTTGGTCAGTGGTTGTGATTATCTGGTACAGGAATTTTTGGGAAACAAGAGGAGACACAAAGTTAAAATGGGCCAGCAAATGACTACTCCACTTGGTACCCATCCCCTGTATGCATTTGGCAATGCAATTGTAAATACTGTGCTTCCTGGCAATGGAATGTTTCCAGGACCCTTTCACCCCCATCACACACCACCAAACCCCCAGACCCATCTATCCCCACCACACACCACCTCCGCAACCCCAGCTCAATCTCAAGATGTCATAATACCTTCCTTAATCCCATTTGCAAGGGAGTCAATCAGTTATTATTCTTACAACAAAAACGTATCCTTTCTTCATGGGTTCAGGTTCATTCATTGTCTCACAGTGGAGCCCACTTGCATCTACAGGCAATGCCTCAATTCACTTGGTGCACTGAACTCTAGCAATATGCATAGATGGGGTATTGGGACTTCGAAAACAGTGGGATTCCGAAAACAAGAGGTCTCCTGCCACTGGAATTAGGGCAGGAATCTCTGAGGAATTTTTTTTTTAAATCCCCACTTTTTTACAGCTGGTTTCACTACTAAACAGAGGAGAATAGCAGTGTCCCACATGGCTTATTGAATAAACCCACTCCATAGCGTGGTGCTGAACCATGCAGAAATTGCACATTCCTAATTTATCCCTGGTCTATGTTGAGGTAGCTGATCTCAGACAGGGCTGGGTTGCAGTGTTGCAATTGACATCAATGCTCCTAGGATAGTCAAGAGAGAAAGAAAGTCATCCAAAGGTTCTGCTCTTTCTATCTTATTAGCCCTGCTGGAAAATATGTCTAGGTATGGATTTTTGGCTGAGTACAGATTAACCAGGTTAACCATGATGCACCCTCACCACTTTCATATAATCTGAAACTGGCAACATTCACAGTTTGAACTCACCTACAAAGAAAGGGTATGTGTTCTATATATTGGAAGGCTGGGCAAAAGTTTTGCTAAAACTCACCAGTTTCAAGAAGATAAGCTAGGGAAGAATCATATATGCAGTGTAAGAATTTACACAGATGTAATCAAAGTCAATCGTTACTGAAATTAGGATAGGCATAATGGTCTGGATTTTCACTGAGTCAGGATGACCTGGGAGTCTTTTTAAAAATGTAGCTAGGATCCGAATTGGGGGGGTTTCCTGACCCCATTCTTTGGCTTTCCCATTTTCATCAGGGCCTTTTAAGGGTGAGGGTTGGTTCAGGCCTAAAGTCCACAACCTGCACTCCCAACTTAGCTGATGCCATTGCTGAGATAGGCATGTCCTACTCCTCCATAATTTTCATGGAGTCAAGCCAGTTTTTTTTTTGAGTTGTCATTCACGGTACCTCCAAAAATACATTCCATGTTTGACAGCTCTGGATGTCTGATCTCTGCTGTCAACTGCACAATGTTTACTTACACAATGTTAAGAGGTTTCAAGTGCTTGAATTTTCAGCTGTTGATATTTTAAAGGATCTGGATATTGACACTATAATTGCCCTGTAGTAAATGGGGGCATAAGGTGCCATGGACAATGGGTGAAGTGTCATAGCTTGGCATAGGGTGCATGAGGGTTATGGGGAAGGGTGGAGGGAAGTAGCCTGCATAGGGGACACAAGGGGCTATGGGAAATGGGTGGAGGGGCATAGCCTGGCATGGGGGCATGAGATGGCATGGCAATTGTGTGTGGGGAACGAGGGACTGTGAAGGATGAGGGTTAGAGGGCCTTACTCTTTTTGCTATAACTTGGACTTTAAAGCCCTTAACAACCAGCCTTGGCACCTGGCAGCCCCCGTGGCTGCTTCCGACCTCTTTCCTGAGTCGGCTGGCCCAACCGCAGCCAGCACCTGATCCCAGGCATTGAAGGAAGTTTGCCGGGGAAGCTTTGTGGGAAGTTTCTTTTGAGCCGGGCAGGCCTATCTGGTAAGAACATAGAACATAAGAAATAGGAACAGAAGTAGACCGTTTGACTCCTCGAGCTTGCTCTGCCATTCAATAAGATCACGGCTGATCTTCTTGTGTTTTGATTTCCACATGCCCATCTAACTTGATAACCTTCGATTCCCTTGCCCAAAAAGAATCTATCTACTTTTGCCTTAAAAATATTCAATGACCCCGCTTCCATTACCTTCTGAGGGAGGGAATTCCAAAGTCGCACAACCCTCTGAGAGAAAAAAATTCTCATCTCTGTCCTAAAAGAGTGACCCCTTGTTCTGGACTCAACCACAAGAGGAAACATCCTTTTGATGACCACCTTGTCAAGGCCGTTCAGGGTCTTCTATACTTCAATTAAATCACCCCTCACTATTCTAAACTTCAGTGGAAGCAAGCCCAGTCTGTCCAACCTTTCCTCAAAAGACATTCATTCCAGGGTATCAATCTAATAAACCTTGTTTGAACCACCTCCAATACATTTACAACCGTCCTTAAATAAGGAGACCAAAACTGCACACAGTATTCGAGGTGCGGTCTCACCAATACCCTGTATAACTAAAGCATAACATCCTTACTTTTATGTTTAATCCCTCTTCTAATAAAGGATAGAATTCCATTAGCCATTTTAATTACTTGCTGTACCCACATACTAACTTTTTGTGACTCATGTACTAGATCCCCGGCACCTCAGAATTGTGCAGCCATTCTCCATTTCAGTAATTTTCTCAACTCCTGCTACTAGCCTGGAGGATGAAAGTCCAGGCCAATATCTCAGAGCCAAATATTGTGGGATTTTTAACAAAGCTATTTTGCAGTGAGTTGTAAAGATTCGAACAGAAGCTCTTCAATTTGATGTGACTCTGACAAATAGCATGGTAATAAGAGGGACCGAGGAATCCTGTTTATGACAAACCAAAAAGGATGCAACTGATTGCTTGGTTATGTGGGTGTGGGGGGTGGGGAGGGGGGTGGATGGTGAGCACAGAATCTTTAGGATATGGAGCTCTAGAACACGGAATTGGCACTTTACCAGAAAATAGGCAACCAGGGAAAATTATTTAGAACAGCCTCCACCCTGCTACTCCAAATATCTTTTGAAACAACCCAAGTCCCTCACCACACACAAATGGCAGATCATCCTCTCTTCTAAATAACATCTCACTCACCTTCCCCATATTGAATATTAGAAATGAAAAAGAAAAACATTTTTTTCATCTATAGATTCAATTGTTGTAGAAGGTGGCAATGTATCAATGGACAAATGTTTTTACCTTTAGGCGGCAAAATTCAATATGTAACCAATGTGTGTAATTTAGATTCCTACCATTCAAATGTCTTGAGCTAAACAGCTTGGACTTGGTAATTTCACACATGCTGTGAAAATAGTGCTAATTCCTGCTGTTCTTTCCGTAGTAAACATATTTTGACATTTTTAAAAATCCTGTTCACACAGACTAAGATTTCTTTGATATTTCAGCTCAAGCACATCAATTAAAGTTACAACTGCAAAGTGGGAGTATGAGAAAAATAATATAATTATGAGAATGTTCTATAGCTACTAAATTAATCACAAAATAACGATTAGTTTTTAACCTGGTGCTTTCATCACCTATACTCCCAAATTTGAATAATGTGTCAAATATTGATGCATTTTTTGTATTGTGTACAACAATAGTTACAGTTCAGCAAATGTTTCTTGCTTTAAGCACATTGTCCATTTGTATTATCTGCACAGAATGAACCAGCAAGAATAAAAGCAGCAGGATTGATGCAACAACAAAATACTCCAAATGCTGGAACTCTAAAACAAAAACAGAAAATGATGCAAATACTCAGCAAGCCTGGCAGTCTCTGTGGAGAGAGAAACAGAGTTAACGTTTCAAACTGGTGATCAACCTGAAAACATTGGGTTGGATTTAATGCAGCCACTAAGGCAGGGAACATGGTGGCTGGGCCCATGTAATTACAAAAGAGATTGCTCATCAGCGGTGGGAAAGCCTCCCACGATTAAGTTGGAGGCAGGAATGGGTCCATGGGGAAACCTGCCTGCTTGTGGTGGGATGTTAGTTAGGCTCATTGTTGAGCCAATTGACACCAATTATCCCTAAACCTACCGGAATTTAGTGGTGGCTCAAGGATTACATGTGGGTGGCATGGCTTTCCCATGCCTTCAGAAGGCTGCCAGGCAAACCCACCTTCTGGGGGGCAGTGTGTGTTCCCTCTTTCAAAAGCGCTGAGCTGCCTGATTGAGGGACCTGGCAATGGACAAGGGGCTGAGAACCTCTCCACTGCTCTTGCCTCCAAACCTCCTGCCCCCTCATCTCCCGTGACACCTTCCTGCACTCATTCACCTGTGGCCTCGGTCCCTCAGCAATCCTAGGCCTCTCCCTGGCTGCATTACTGGCAGGAACCAGCTTCGATTCACCAGAAGCTCTCAGGGTGTGGATTTTCTATCCCCAGGGTCCTTAATCACGGGAAAGACCCAACTTTGGCTTCCCCCTTGGGAGTGTCATGGGTTTCCCAACAGTTCTCCAACTAGTGGGATGAACCCACGTTAGTTACATTAAGTTCCTCCCATTAACTTTGTTCTTCTCTCCACAGATGCTGTCCGACCTGCTGAGTATTTTCATCATTCTCTGTTTTTATTTCAGCAGGAGTAAAACTCAGATTCAATTAAATATAGGGAGTATTATTTTTGTAACTGGTCATTAATTGAAACTGCTATAGGTAAGAAAATCATGTACTTTTTTTAATTGGAGAGGGATAAGAAAAGTTATAGTAACATGAAAATTGAGAAGCATAATATAGTTCAATATAAATTACAATAGCTGCATTATGTCACTGTCTTTGTTCACTGACTGTCCATGATCAGTATGTTTTCCATGAAGAATGTGTGCTTCTTTTTACTGTTGAGTGTGTGTCCAAATTAAATAATTCAGCAGCAAGCTTTTAAGTATTTGAAAATAGATAAGGCTGCCTTATGTTTCATAGCTTACTTCAAGTCTGATTCACAGACTGACTGAACTGATGGTTTCAATGGCGTCAGTGGTATTGTCTCAAACAACTTTGGCTGATTTTTAAAAGCAAACAAAAAAAATGGTTAACAAAAACAGAATTACCTGGAAAAACTCAGCAGGTCTGGCAGCATCGGTGGAGAAGAAAAGAGTTGATGTTTCGAGTCCTCATGACCCTTCGACAGAACTTGAGTTCGAGTCCAGGAAAGAGCTGAAATATAAGCTGGTTTAAGGTGTGTGTGTGGGGGGCGGAGAGATAGAGAGACAGAGAGGTGGAGGGGGGGGGGTGTGGTTGTAGGGACAAACAAGCAGTGATAGAAGCAGATCATCAAAAGAAGTCAACGACAATAGTACAATAGAACACATAGGTGTTAAAGTTAAAGTTGGTGATATTATCTAAACGAATGTGCTAATTAAGAATGGATGGTAGGGCACTCAAGGTATAGCTCTAGTGGGGTTTTTTTTTATAATGGAAATAGGTGGGAAAAGGAAAATCTTTATAATTTATTGGGAAAAAAAAAGGAAGGGGGAAACAGAAAGGGGGTGGGGATGGGGGAGGGAGCTCACGACCTAAAGTTGTTGAATTCAATATTCAGCTCCCTCCCCCATCCCCACCCCCTTTCTGTTTCCCCCTTCCTTTTTTTTTCCAATAAATTATAAAGATTTTCCTTTTCCCACCTATTTCCATTATAAAAAAAACCCCACTAGAGCTATACCTTGAGTGCCCTACCATCCATTCTTAATTAGCACATTCGTTTAGATAATATCACCAACTTTAACACCTATGTGTTCTATTGTACTATTGTCGTTGACATCTTTTGATGATCTGCTTCTATCACTGCTTGTTTGTCCCTACAACCACACCGCCCCCCTCCACCTCTCTGTCTCTCTATCTCTCCGCCCCCCACACACACACCTTAAACCAGATTATATTTCAACTCTTTCCTGGACTCGAACTCAAGTTCTGTCGAAGGGTCATGAGGACTCGAAACGTCAACTCTTTTCTTCTCCGCCGATGCTGCCAGACCTGCTGAGTTTTTCCAGGTAATTCTGTTTTTGTTTTGGATTTCCAGCATCCGCAGTTTTTTTGTTTTTTAAAAAAATGGTTGTCTCATCACGTGACTTTCATAAGTTCAAGGATCTTTCCAAATAAGGGGGTGGTGTTCATATTGATTCTATCATTGTGTTGTGGGTTAGCATCTCTGAGGGTTTGAGACAGCCAGTGTCGTTGTTTCAGAATGACTCATTCACTGGCCAGGATTTTCTAGTCATCGGGTGGGCTCAGCAGGAGTGAGTGTGAGCGGCCACAAAACAGACTGCTGCCCACGATCAGGCCCCGACTGCAATTTCATCCTGCCTGGCCAATTAACAGCTAACCAGTGTGAAATGCGTGCTGCAGCACTCAACACTGCTAGGGTGAGGGTGGGAGGAGCTTGAGCATGGAAGTTCACGCATGCACATGGGAGCGTGCAATAAAAGCTCGCTGAAGCACAGAGCTGCCTCAGAGAGCTGAAGCTTTTGAAATAAAAAATAACAAAATTTGAAATGTTAAAAATATGTCCCCTCATGTGACTCCCACTTGAGCAGGGACATGTTAGAAATCAGCTTGAAAAGATTTAAATTTAATTTTAAACACTGCTCAAAACCTCATCCCGCCTGTGGATGAGGTTTTTCCAAAAATCCAAAGGCCACTTGGCCTTTTCGCTTGCCCGCCAACTGAACTGTTGGATGGGCAGCGAAAATTTTAATCAATTAGTTCATTAAGGACCTTAATAGGCCGCTTAATTGTCGACGGGCATGCTGCCAACTCCTACGCATGCCCGTCAACTGAAATATCACATGTGTGCGCAATGACATCGGGAAACTCACCCGACACCATTGCACATCATTTTATGTTCATTTGGGTTAGGCGCACACCCACCTGACGAGCCAAAAATTCTGCCCACTCTGTTAACTTTTTTTGTTTTCCTGGAAGGGCATTGAATTGCATTAGTCTGGAATGTTCATTGGTGTTGGTCCATCCTTATACAAAGAGATGTACGAGCTCCATGGATTGCTGTGAATGCCCATATTTAATTAGATATTCACTTAAGATGGGGTAATGTCTGTAGCTCAATTACCAAAGGTCACATGATTTACAATGATTTCAATCACTTGTTTGTGTCCAGTTTTTAAAAGTATTGACTGAAAGTTGATAATATATTATTTAATGGCAACTACCTTAACTAATACACACAAATGGACATTTTTGGGAGCTTTTCATTGTCAATAATTTCAAAGTTTATTCTATGCAAATGAATATATGACAATATAATTTGCCATCTCAAAACCACAAGAAATGATAGTTCAATCTTTCTTTTACAATAATACAATTTCAATAATGAGCTGAAACAAATAACATTCTGTAGTGCCCAGCATAATCCAAGGACATTGCAAACCCTGTGTCTTGTACAGGGAGCTGATTATACTTAAATACAACTGTGAGTGGCTTGATTCACACCTGAATCAGATTGGCAAATTATTTTTTATATTGTTCTACTATCTAAAGTTATAATGCAACATGAACAGGAACAAAACCTGTAAAGAAAGAAGTTTACAATTTCTACTGATCAGCCTCATTATTTTACAGATCAAATTTTCAAAAAAGTACAAAGAGACTTAGAAAGTAACCTATAATTATTTCAGACATCAAAACCAATTTTAACATGTCCTGTGATGACATTGATGCTATTTCAGAGGTCCTACAGAATGCCTGTTCAAATCTCTGTTTTCAACACATTCATGTCTTTGATACCTGGAAGACACAAGGGATGGACAACATAGCTTGTATTTTTACTCTTCCGCTTTGTTAACAGTAAGAGGAGACTTACTGATAACAATTTTAACCAAAACCCTTCCAATAATACATAAAAAAACTGAACTGTTCAACTTTTGCATTTACTTAGTGCTTGTCCTATGCGTGGATTTGCCTGTCGTACTGCTACCCCATGTCGACAGCATTGCTGGTGGAAAACTGCTGACCTTCAGGGGGGAGACTGCAGATGAGTTTGCAGGATGCCTTCAACCATCTCCAGGTCTTGTAGGCCCTTCTTCAGACTGTACCACCTTGGCATGGGCTGCAGAAGTTCGGACAGGCTGGGACACAACAGCAAGAGTACTGGCAGAACCGCAGAGATTGGTGCATGAATGCTGTCATCCTGAGAGAGGACAGCAGATTTCTGTATCACATAAACATTGGCATTTCCTCAGGATGGTGCCTCAGCAACCCCAGTAATTATTGATCTACTGGGAGAGCCTCCATGCCGCTTTGAGCACTGGCATCTACAGCCATGACAACAGCAGACGGAACCTGCATTGCAAAAGGCTGGGTTGCATGGCAATGAGCATGGATCACATGACTTCAGCCTGAGCTTCCATTGCAGTTCTCAGAGGCTTGGTGGTTTCCACCCTTCTGCAATGGGAGCGGAGTCATTGACCATAGGTGCTGCATCATGGATGGATCCACAAGTGCTGTCATTGAGTTGGCCATCACTGCCACAATGCAAAGGATGAATTCCAAGCTCTGCGTGAAGTCCTGTGTCAAGTTGTTGGACTCCTCTATGCTCCTTGACAGTGGGAGAAGGCTGTCTGGCAGGCCTGCCAGTGCATGATCATCAATGCTGCCCCATCAAAGTCCTCATCTGAGTGAGGTCAAGTGTAGATATCGCGCTTCATCATGAGGCTGCAATGACTGGCCAGTTGGCAGTTCTTGGCTACCTGAAAGCAGAAATGCAAAAGGGAAAATTTGGGGCCATGGAATGGAGTATGGGATGGAAAGCCATGGTTAGAGCATCTGCAGTTTGCACTCCATGCCAGATATCAGGGTGATAGTGATGTGGAATTTGAGAAGGGGCAGAAGTTGAAGGCATTTTGTGAGGGATTAAGACCACCCCTTGTATATTTTTTCATATAAAATATATGGAGATATGCTCAGAGCTTTCCCTAAAAATTTCAAACTGGACAAAGACCTGAAATTGCTGAATCTATGTCTGTCCCTAGACAAAAGAAACTATCTGGCATTATAAACTCACACATAGTTATCTCTGAAGAGTCACTAATAATCCCTTGTGGGCTTCACAAACAAATTCAAAGAGAGCTTTACAAAGGCAATCTGAGTTTCATAATCCAGGCTGACCAATAGGAGCCTGCTTGTCTGCTGTGACAAAGAGCCTCAAATCCTTCTTTTTGATTCCTATTGGTTAAGACATTTAACAATCTTGGGGGCTCAGGCAGGGGATACATGTTCTTTGGCAAAGACAGAAGTGGGAATCATGTGACATGGGCCTCAAGCTTGTGGAACCAGAACATAAGAACATAAGAAATAGGAACAGGGGTAGACCATTTGGCCCCTCAAGCTTGCTCAGCCATTCAATAAGATCGTGGCTGATCTTCTTGTGTTTCGGTTTCCACATTCCCATCTAACCCCGATAACCTTTGCTTCCCTTACCTAACAAAAATCCATCTACCTCTGCCTTAAAAATATTCAATGACCCCACCTCCACCATCTTCTGAGGCAGAGAATTTCAAAGTCTCTGAGAGAAAAAAATTCTCCTCATCTCTGTCCTAAAAGGACAACCCCTAATTTTAAAACAGCCCCCTAGTTCTGGACTCACCCACAAGAGAAAACATCCTTTCGATGTCCACCTTGTCAAGGTCATTCAGGATCTCGTACACTTCAATCACATCATCCCTCACTCTTCTAAACTCCAGTGGAAAAAGCCCAGTCTATCCAACTTTTCCTCATAAGACAGCCCAGCCATTCCAGATATCAATCTAGTAAACTTCCTTTGAACCATCTCCAATGCATATATATCCTTCCTTAAATAAGAAGACCAAAACTGCACACAGTATTCAAGGTGCAGTCTCACCAATGTCCTGTATAACTGAAGCATAACATCCTTACCATTCTCTCTCTCATAATAAAGGATAGCATTCCATTAGCCATCTTAATAATAATATATATTTTTTTAATAATAATATTGGCTTGCTGAATCACAAAGTCTTAGTCTGCTTTTTTATCATCTGCCTTTCAGCCAAACTGACAAGCAACTGCGGCTCAGGTTGGACACCTGGCCCCATTTACACTATTTCTACTGGAAATTCTCTACCATTGCCTACAAGACTAATTCATCTCTGCACACCTTTCTCATCATGTGAAGTCAACACCAGTGGAAAAGTGAATTATATAACATGGTTTTCAGCCCACCGACCTCTGTGAAGGAATAGCTCATTGGACTTTGATTCTGGACTCTGGGTCTCATCTGGAGCAATATTTCTTTTCTCTGTGGTCTCTGCACTGTAAACTTTTCTTTTCTCTATCCCTCTCTTTACTGAGTGTGGAGGCAACAGTGTGACACTTTTCTCACATTTTGAGAGTGTGCAAATAACCAAACCCTTTGGCTTAATCCTATCTCAGGTTTGCTGTGGGATTATAAATAGAAAACTGGATCACACCAAAACTGAGGTGTTGGGGAATATGCCACCACTTATAAAGAGGGAAACAAATCAAAACACCTTTCTGTTTATGGACTGGTGGTGAGAGGAGAAACTAGTGCTGTTTAAATTAACCCCTCTCCTGACTGTAACGATATCATCCTAAATCTTCTTGGGATCCTAAATGGCCTCAGTCACAGCCAGCTCCAGGATGTGGAGCAGAGTCTCCTCTGAAGGGCTCAGGTGACGCAAGCATGCATGTTCCCACTGATTTGGCAATGCTCCTTCCTGTTAGAGACCAGCTTGCCCTTCAAGGGAGAGGGAAGAATGTCAGTGACTGTTGCGATGTGTATAAGTGATGTGCCTGCAATAGCTGAATAGTTGAAGGTATACAAAAACAGCAGGTGGTGTGTGTGAGACTAGCAACATTGGTATATGTGTGGGGGTGAAATGGAGCAATGGAATGTTAGGCCACTGGAAAGGAGATGTCACATGAAGATGCAATGCAAGTAACATTCATGCCACACATGTGCCAGGCAATGACCATCTCCAATAAGAGAAAATCTAACTATCTCCCCTTGACGTTCAATGGCATTACCATCACTGAATCCCTAATCATCAACATCCTAGGGGGTTACCATTGATCAGAGACTAAACTGAACCAGCCATATAAATACTGTGGCTACAAGAGTAGGTCGGGGGTTGGGAAGTCCGCAGAGTCTGCAGTGAATAACACATCTCCTGACTTCCCAAAGCCTGTCCACCATTTATAAGACACATATGGAATATTCTGCACTTGCCTGGATGAGCGCAGCTCCAACAACAATCAAGAATCTAGACATCATCCAGGATAAAGCAGCCTGCTTGACTGGCAACCCATCTACCACCTTGAACATTCACACCCTCCACCAGCAATGCACAATGGCAGCAGTGTGTACCATCTTCAAGATGCGCCGTAGCAATTCACCAAGGCTTCTTCGACAGCATCACCTCAATTACTTTCAAAGGCAAGGACAGCAGGTGCATGGGAACACCACCACCTTCAAATTACCCTCCGAGCCACACACCATCCTGACTTCGAACTATATCGCCATTCCCTCACTGCTGCCGGGTCAAAATCCTGGAACTCCCCTCCTAACAGCACTGTGGGTATTCCTACAACATGTGGGCTGCGGCAGTTCAAAAAGGCAGCTCACCACCAACTTTCCAAGGGCAATTAGGGATGTGCAATAAATGCTGGCCTAGCCAACAACACCCACATTCCATGAACAAATAAAAAAATGCTATCACTGACCATGAACATCTGCGAGATATCATTTGCACTGCTGCCAGGTCCTCCGGGCCACATGTTCCCTCCTCTTCTCAGGGTTTGACTATGGGGCCTCCTGACTCATGCCAGAACATGGAATGTTTTCTCCTTTTCACCTCCTGAGCTAATGCTTTCAGCACTGCATCATGAAACCTCGTTCTTGCCTGTTGCTCCAATTTCTGTGCCGTTACTTGTATCCAAGTATTTCACAGTCTGTATCAGCTTCTGTACAATGAGTGCAGCTCCCTTTAAAGATGGGCAAGCTGCCTTTAGGAGGTGCAAGCTAACAGTGTGCTTTGCACACTCCTGGGGGCCTGTTGAGTGTGCCTTAATCAGCAGCATGTTCTGCAGTGGGCAACACAGAAACATATAGATGAGGAGGTAGACCATAAGACCGTAAGACATAGGAGCAGAAATTACGCCATTTGGCCCATCGAATCTGCTCCGCCATTCAATCATGGCTGATAGGTTTCTCAACCCCATTCTCCCGCCTTCTCCCCGTAACCTTTGATCCCCTTACCAATCAAGAACCTATCTATCTCGGTCTTAAATACACTCAATGACCTGGTCTCCACAGCCTTCTGTGGCAATGAATTCTATAGATTCACCACTCTCTGGCTAAAGATGTTTCTCCTCATCTCTGTTCTAAAAGGCCTTCCCTTCACTCTGAGGCTGTGCCCTCGGGTCCTAGTCTCTCCTACTAATGGAAACACCTTCCCCACATCCACTCTATCCAGGCCTTTCAGTATTCTGTAAGTTTCAATCAGATTCTCCCTCATCCTTCTAAACTCCATCGAGTATAGACCCAGAGTCCTCAAACGTTCCTCATATGTTAAGCCTTTCATTCCTGGGATCATTCTCATGAACCTCCTCTGGACCTTCTCCAGGGCCAGCACATCCTTCCTGAGACACGGGGCCCAAAATTGCTCACAATATTCTAAATGTGGTCTGACCAAAGCCTTATAAAACCTCAGCAGCACATCCCTGCTTTTATATTCTAGTCCTCTCGAAATAAATGCCAACATTGCTTTTGCCTTCCTAACTACCGACTCAACCTGCAAGTTAACCTTAGGATCCTGGACTAGGACTCCCAAGTCCCTTTGCACTCCAGATTTCTGAATTCTCTCCCCATTTAGAAAATAGTCTATGCCTCTATTCTTTCTACCAAAGTTCATGATCTCACACTTCCCCACATTGTATTCCATCTGCCACTTCTTTGCCCATTCTCCTAACCTGTCCAAATCCTTCTGCAGCCTCCCTGCCTCCTCAATACTACCTGTCCGTCCACCTATCTTTGTATCAACTGCAAACTTAGCCAGGATGCCCTCAGTTTCTTCATCTAGATCATTAATGTATAAAGTGAAAAGTTGTGGTCCCAACACTGACCCCTGTGGAACTCCACTAGTCACCGGCCGCCATCCTGAGATGGACCCCCTTATCCCCACTCTCTGCCTCCTGCCAGACAGCCAATCTTCTATCCATGCTAGTACCTTGCCTCTACACCATGGGTTCTTATCTTACTGAGCAGCCTCCTGTGCCACACCTTGTCAAAGGCCTTCTGGAAGTCCAAGTAGATAACATCCATTGGCTCTCCTTTGTCTAACCTACTCGTTAACTCTTCAAAGAATTCTAACAGATTTGTCAGGTATGACCTCTCCTTGATTAAACCATGCTGACTTTGCGCGATTTTACAATGCACTTCCAAGTATTCTAAAATCCAATCCTTAATAATGGACTCTAAAATCTTACCAACAACCGAGGTCAGGCTAATCGGCCTGTAATTTTCTGTCTTTTGCCTCATTCCCTTCTTAAACAGGGGGGTTACATTAGCGATTTTCCAGTCCTCTGGGACCCTCCCTGACTCCAGTGATTGCTAAAAGATCACCACTAACGCCTCTACTATCTCTTCGGCTATCTCCTTCAGAACTCTGGGGTGTAATCCATCTGGTCCAGGTAATTTATCCACCTTCAAATCTTTCAGTTTTCCTAGCACCTTCTCCTTGGTAATGGCCACCATACTCACCTCTGCATGGTAGCATGAAGTTAGCTTGCTACCCACCACAACAGGACCACTTGGGGCTTTCCAAACATGGCAATTCCCAAACCCAACAAAGGACCTTAATGAATGTTTCCCCAGCATCTCTTTAGTGTAAAGTAGTCAGGATTTAGCATTGTAAACTTTGGAGTGCGGAACTTCGGATATTCTTAAGAACAAATTGTCATGGTGTTTCACCAGGATCATGGGAGCGAAGACCCAAGGCTACATTGTAGCAGGATCCATGAATGCAAAGAGGAATAATTTCCTTCCCACTGCCACGTCCCACAACATCACCCATCATCCCCACTGCCCTCAGAAAAACAATCTTTTTAAGGAGTGCTGGATTTGTAAGGTGAAACAAGAGTTTATTCCCAAGTCTGCCAAAAATCTGACAGCTGTTTCCAACAATAAATTGCCTGAATTGTGCATTCCACATCAGCCATATGAATCAGATTGATCTCAAAAGGTACATTCTATGCCATTCCTATTCAAACACATACTATTAGACGAGTGACAGATTCAGACCTAAATTATTTTCATCCCAGCTGAAGCAGCTGTCCACTACCATTCAGTTTGTATATTTGCCACTCTGACAATTTCACAAGGGATTTTTTTTTCAATCTCTGCATGTGCTAAAGTAAAATTTAAAGTATAGTGCTTTCCAACAGATAACATATTAACAATTGAGCTCCAGTCAATCTGTCTGCAGAGATTTAGATTATTGGAGTTTTTTCTAAAGATGGTACCCATGTGAAAATATATGTTATTTATGAATAGAACATGTTATTGAACAGAGACCGTGTTCAGTAAAAACTGTTAGAGACAAATCTTTCTTGAGTATTGCTGAAAAAAAGAGACATGCTACCTGAGCGTTTTATCTTAACACAGAAACATAGAAACATAGTAAATAGGGGCAGAAGTAGGCCATTCAACTCTTCAAGCCTGCTCTGCAATTCATCATGATCATGGCTGATCATCCAACTCAATAGCCTGCTCCCACTTTTCCCCATATCCTTTGATTCCCTTTCTCCTCAAGAGCTATATCTAATTCCTTCTTGAAAACATAAAATGTTTTGGCCTCAACTACTTTCTGTGGTAGCAAATTCCACAAGCTCACCACTCTCTGGGTGAAGAAATTTTTCCTCATCTCAGTCCTAAATGGTCTGCCCCGTATCCTCAGACTGTGACCCCTGGTTCTGGACTACCCCATCGGGAACATCCTTCCTGCACCTACCCTGTCTGGTCCTGTTAGAATTTTATAGGTTTCTATGAGATCCCCCTTCATTCGCCTGAACTCCGGCTAATATAATCCTAACCATCTCAATTTCTCCTCATATGTCAGTCCCGCCATCCCAGGAATCAGTCTGGTAAACCTTTGCTGCACTCCCTCTATAGCAAGAACATTCTTCCTCAGATAAGGAGAACAAAACTGCACACAATATTCCAAGTATGATCTCACCAAGGCCCTGTATAATTGCAGCAAGACATCCCTGCTCCGGTACTCGAATCCTCTTGCTACGAAGGCCAACATACTATTTGCCTTCTTTGCACTCATCATGATAGCTCTCAAGTAATTACCAACAATAATGGGGAAACAATAATTTATACTGCATGAAAAGAGAGTGCTGATTGGTTGGCAAGTGAACTCTGATTGGTGGAGGCATTGCCATGGAGAATGCAGAATGGAGAAGTTCACTGCCCAGAGATAAAAACAAAAAAACTGCGGATGCTGGAAATCCAAAACAAAAAATAAAAAATACCTGGAAAAATTCAGCAGGTCTGGCAGCAACGGCAGAGAAGAGTACAGTTGACGTTTCCCTTTCTGTTTCTTCCCCAGCCTCCTTGTTCTTTCCAATAATTTATATAGATTGTTCTTTTCCCACCTGTTGCCATTATTTTTAATGTATTCCACCGATCATTTATCTATCCCTTTTATGCCCTTTTAGTTTTATTTCACCCCACCCCCACGAGAGCTACCTTGCTTGGCCTGCTATCCATTCTTAATTAGCATATTCTTTTAGATAATATCACCACCTTCAACACCACTTTGTTCTTTTGTCTGTGACATATTTTGGTTATCTCCTTCTATCACTGCTTGCTTGTCCCAACAACCAACTCCCCCCTTCTCTCTCCCCACCCACCCCCCCCCAACCCCCTTAAACTAGCTTATATTTCACCCCTCTCCTATTTTTACTTAGTTCTGTTGAAGGGTCATGAAGACTCGAAACGTCAACTGTACTCTTCTCCGCCGATGCTGCCAGACCTGCTGAGTTTTTCCAGGTATTTTTTATTTTTTGTTTTAAGTTCACTGCCCAGCTCTGTTCAAATTCAAACTGGGAAGGTCATCTCTGATTGGTCAAGGCATTGCCCTGGAGAATGAACCAGAGAATGACTGTTCCCAAGCTTTTGTTTAGTTGAAAGAGGTGCAATGTGTGGACATCTTCCTTGTGTCTACAGAGGATAGGGCCCTGTGTGTGAATATATGTGGCTTCTAGCCATACCGTGAACCTGTTTTCCAATGTAATTATTAGCATAATCAGAATTGTTTAGCAGGTGTTGCCCAATCGCACAATCATATCTAATTTTGGACACTGTTTTGAGGTTTGTGAGCACAGGTTGGTTGGATATGGTCAGTACTTCATCTGTTGCGAACAGCCAAAGGGACATGCTGTTTGATACGATCCTTCAATCATTGGGACGTATGGCCTATATATCTGGCATCACACTGGCACTAAAATTCATACATCACATTGCTCAGTCGCATGATAGGCAGAACTTACTTTTGAATTGATGTGCAGAATACACTCTTGTTGCTACTGCATGCAATGGCTAGCTTCATCTGTTGCTCAAATCTTTGAGACAACTTACCCTTCCAGGGTAAACTGAGGTAGGCTGAGCACTTTTCAGGACTGGAAGTGATGGTCTTAGGACCATTCATGAGTTTACATGATATACAGTGAGTGATGTTCTGATCAGGGAAGCCATTATCCCACAGGATGGTTTTGATTTGCCCTATTTCAGCAACAAGCTTGCATGGTGAGCAAATGACTAGGGTCCTATTTACGGGTATTTGATAAGGCCAATCTTATAGTGCATGGAACTGCAGGAATCCCGACATGTGGTAGGCTTCTCAACTAGCATGTTGAGGAAAGGTAGCTCATTTGACTGCTCCATTTCAAAGGTGAATTTGAACAAAGGATGAAGCCCATTAATATGTTGTAAGGAAGTTCTTCCATGAAACTGTGGATTCAAATATAGCAAACATATTACCCACGTATTGGAAATATGTAAAGGGTAGGAGGTTAGTTGTCATTCCACCGAAAATGTGTTTTTCGTGGAATCCGATGATGATGTTTGTGAGAGATGGACCTAGAGGGAATCCCATGGCAGCCCCACCTGTTTAAGCACACATGGTGTCATTAAAACTAAACTCAACTGCACGAGTTGCTAAATACATAAGTTCAATGAATACAGATTCAGATATTGGTGGTGTGTCTAGATTGCCATGATATAGCGATGCGGTGCAAATATCTATGGCTTCCTTGAGCGGTGCATTGGTGAATAAACCAACAATGTCAAACGAGAACATGGACGTAGCATTGCTGTTGATATGCAAATCCTATACGGTCTTCACAAAGTTGAAAGAGTCCGGTATGTGGAGAACTTGCTCAGGACTGGTTGTAGCAACTCGCCAATCCATTAGGCCAATTCATGTTGTACAGAACCAGTCATAGATAAGATAGGGCATAACAGGACATCATTTTTGTGTGTCTTGAGTAACCCATACATATGTGGATGCAGTGAGCCAGCAGGACGAATCCTATCATAAATACCGCCTGGCAGCTCATTACTCCTATACAAGTCCAACAAGCATTTTTGTAACATGCTTTCAAGTAGGGCTGTCCGATCAAGATGTTCTGCCTAACAAATAAATGAGCAATGTAGTCTATGAACAATGGTGTCAGTGTAATGCTAGGCATATTAGTCACTTGTCCCAATGATTGGTGGATCGTATCAAACTGTCCCTTCAATTGTTCACAATCGAACCCAGCCTGTGCTTGCAAAACTCAAAACATAATATCCAACGTTAGATGTGATTCCCGGATTGAACAACACCTAATAAACAATCCTGACTGAAAACCAATTCAAGATAGTCAGCCAGGCTCGCAGTCTGGCTCACTTACACATGCTAGTAGCCACATATATTCACACACAGGGCCCTGCCTCCTGCATGCAGAAGGAACATGTCCACACATTGCACCTTTTTCAACTAAACAAAAGCTTAGGGAATAGCCATTCCCTGGTTTATTCCCCAGGGCAATGCCCGGTTTGAATTTGAACAAAGCTGGGCAGTTAACTTTCTTTTTTTATTCATTTATGGGATGTGGGTGTCACTGGCTAGGCCAGCATTTATTGCCTATCCAAATTACCCTTGAGAATGTGGTGGTGAGCTGCTTTCATGAACCGCTGCAATCCATGTGGTGTAGGTACACCCATAGTGTTCAGGATTTTGCCCCAGCTACATGCTGCATTCTCCATGCCCATGCTTCCACCTATTAACACTCTCTTCTAATGCAGTATAAAGTGTTGTTCTCCTGTTACTGTTGGTAATTTCTTGTGAGCTATCCTGATGAGTACAAGATGAAAAGCTTAGATCGCATGTCTCTTTTTTCAGCAATGCTCAAGTTCCGTACTACCGAACAAATCTTTCTCTTGTTCAAGGAGAATAAGAGCTTGAAATCATTTTAATCACAACGAGTTAACTGTTTTCATCCCACTGTTAAGTTTTAGTCACTGTGATGATGTGCTCAACAAGCCATTCTCCGTGGTTGGAACCATAGCAACAAAACAATTCTCTTAAATTCACAGCAGATGTAATTTCTATTTATCTTTGGAGGTTGAGTGGTGAGAGGGTGCAATTCCCTGTAGTCCAATGGCACAATATGGGATTGGTCCCAGTGATTAGCCATTTGTGAATACATTTCAATAGACAAGCTAATCAGTTAGGGAATAAGCTCTCAACAATGTGGAAAGATGCATCATTATGATTGTGCAGTAGCCTAGCGGTTATGGAACAGAATTAGCAACCCTGGAATACTCAATTCTGATCCCACCACTGCAAATTATAAAATAAATAATTTAAATAATGTAATAACTTCTGGGCAAGCAGCAGAAAACAACCATAAAAGTCGTCAGATTGCTGCTGGTTCAGTGATGCACTTCAGAGAGATACCTAGTATTTTTATTCAGTCTAGGTTACATCTCTCACTCAGGGCAACAAAGTGTAGGAAATAAATATTGTTTCACCAGTGTTGCCCATATCCCAAGAAAAAAAAATATAGAGGTCACACTGAAGACAACCTTTTCTAGCAGATGGACATAACATTATAAGCAATAGGAGAAGGATTAGGCTATTTGGCCCTTTCTAGTTTCTCCGCCATTCAATATGATTATGATTGGTCTTCTGCCTCAACTCCAGACTGATTCCTGGGGTGGCAAGATTGTTATATGAGGAGACATTGGGTTGACTAGGCCAAATGACCTACTCCTGCTCCTATTGTCTATGTTTCTATGTTCCACCTTCCTGCACTATGCTCATATCCCTTAATTCCCTTCATATCCAAACTTTTACTGGTCTATTATGATTGGTATTCTCTATCCTAGGTCAATGCTCAAAGATCTGTCAAATGCCGAAGCCAGTTGACAATGCAGTGGCAATTGACAGTTTTCTGGGAATCAAAGGTACATCATTTGCAGGTGCATGGTATCTGCCTACCTACTTTCTCCAGTTATAAAGTATCCCCAAAATGCAAGTAAATGTATGTTCTTTAGTTCAGCAATTAAATCTGTTGCACCATGTGCACAAATCCATCTGGAGAAAACTATTCCTCCAGAATGTTCACCAGCATGTAATAAATGCTCATCAAAGTGTGCTTGGGAATCCTCCAAAAGTTGTGTAATAAATGGGGGTCACATCAAAGGACAAATCTTTTGGCTCTAACCAACCAACCTCATTCTCAAGGCAATTATTAAAAAAACATACTTTATTCACAGATCAATTGATGTAAAACAATTAGGAAGATGTTAACATTTCTTCCCAGCAGTTACTTTTAGATTTATAGTTTGTTTTGACTATGCAATATTTGAAGTCACACTGAGGTATGTAACTTGTTTTGCCTGCAAAGTCCCTGGCACAAATTTAAATGCTTCACAAGAAAGACAAATGGGCAAAAGATCAAACACTGGAAACAAACTTTCTAATACTTCTGGTTTGCTAATACTTCTTTGTCTTTTACCTCTATTTAATGACATAACTTTTTCTTCAGTATCCCTCCACTATAATAAAATGTGTCTACACTGTTGGTGCAGTCCAGCTGCATTAAAGGTTTGAAGTGCAGCTTGAAACTGCACCTCTGGTGGAAAAATTTGTCTGTCAAACTGAATAGGCTCCCATTGTTTTTGTGCTAAGAATATTTTGCTTCATCACATTGACCAGGAAGCTTTGTTGACTGCACGAAGCTAGCTGGTGCCAGCCAGAGCAGCAGTACAGAAATTACAAATGCTCAAGCCATTCTGGTAACTCAGGAGGGAAAATCCAACCCTCATGCTTCTGACTATTAGTTGACCTGTATTACAAAGCTATTAGATGAGTGCAATGTTCTGACAGCTGTCATGGTTGAGCTGGTGGAGGTCTGCCAGCATGTAAGCACCTTAAAATTGGGTGCAGCACATCAAATTTCTAGGCCGCTACATCCTGGTATCCCATTTATATTTTATTTTAAAAATCCAACTTTTAAAAGTAGATATTTTAGACAAAATGGGATTAGAAGGAAGACGCTTTTCCAAAATACAATTATAGGCCTTATCATGTCACTTTGTAATCCCTCCCCTTTCTGGGTCACTTTCTCAATCGCCTATACCTCTCCCAATCATTTCTCCTTCCTAGGTATGTCACACCTACCAATTGTGGCCCCCGACTTCCTAATTGTGCCGCTCCCCTAGTTGGCCCCCTCCTTCAACTTCAGGATTTCTAAGGGCAACACAGAACCATGAAAATGAAATTATATTTGCAGATGAACTGGCTGGTGATGCCAAGCAGGTGTCTGCAACTTGCCTGTCTCATATAAATGAAGCCCGAAGCTCAATATTGGATGTGCCTTCTGGTGCAGTGATCACTTTCTGTGTGTCATTCAAGCCAGCTAGAACCAATTTCTAGGCCATTGTGTGCCAACCAGAAGAGATCATTATAGCAAGTATCATGAACACTTTAATCACAGAAAAGGGTTCATCTTCAATGACTTCTGAAAGAATTTGTGCTTTGAAAGACACTTTCCCTTAAAGGGTTAATGCAGGACTCTGATTGCTATTCCTGGAAAAAGTATCCTTTCACAAGAAAGAATAATTAAGCAATGGAAAAAAAAAAGTCAACCTCTTGACCCAGGTGAACTGTGTACATGGGTTTTATGGCTTTGAAAAAAAAAATCATGCCTGGAAGACTATGTTTTAAAAGGGGGTTTTGAGAAGAGAAGGACCAACTGCTTGAGAAGGAAGACAGCAGCATTTTGCAGTCCAGAGCCAATCCACAGCTGAAAGTGAATATAAACTGCATCTGAGATGCTCTACATGCTGGGACAGAGTAACCTCGGGTGTTCCATGAGTCCGTCTAAACATCAGTGCCGAGGTCATTGATTATTTCATGGATCGGTGCTGAGACACCAACAAGATAACCCAGATGCCATTTCAAGCACTCCACCGTCTATCCAATACCTCTGCACTATTGGCTTGTAACCTTTGGCCGAGGTGTGTGTATGTGTTTGTGTGTGCACGTGCGCGTGTGCGTGCGCATGCATGTCTGACTTAAGGGTATATCAAAAGAATAATTAGTATAATTTCATGTTCCATCCTCTATGTTGATAAGCTTTGCCTTTCTATTTGACAAGACTGGTTTTATAATAAACCAATAAGTTTGTTGTTTCTTGAAAGAAGCCTGGTTAGACTCTCTAACGTCTCTTTTACACTGGGTAGTGAAGGTAGACCATTGGCCACTTTGGTGAGTGAATTAATCTTTCAAACTAATGGTACGATCTGTGGAGTAGTGGGGGCAAGGTCAACTGCGCACTCCTCCCATCCCGGTCATAACACAAGAATGCTCTTTGTTTAACGATCTTGGCAAACAACATCACTTCCCTTTCAAAAATTCTGAACATACAACTTACCCCACTTAACATTTTTAGATGCTAATTGCCTTTTAGTTAAAATACAGTACAATTCTAACATCTTTTATATCATTTAACATGCTTATCTCCATTCCATTTATTTCTGATTTATTCCTTAAGCTAAGATTTTAAATACAAACTGTACCAAATATTTTAAAATTCAGTTTTCAACCAGTTAGCATATTATTAATATATATTTAAAATCCTGCCAATATGTTCATCTCAAATATCTTTGGACATCCTAGCCATATTAACACCTGCTGGCCTTCATGCCTGGTGAAAACAAAGTGCTCATAACTGAAGAAGGGAAAGTTTTAAATGTTCACAATTCCAATTATCTCTTGAATTCAATATAGTTACAGCAATTCCACTCAGACCAAGCATAACTCTTAACAATATCTCGAATACTAGCATAGACACTTTGTAATTAATGCCTCGGGTATACAGTGTTCACAATTGAAATCAGCTACCAATTAAAACAGTAAGCCTTGGAATTTCTCTCTTCAAATATGGCTCCTTCAAAACTGCATCAATAAAAAAACACCTATAATGCCAACCAGACATTTGTTTTTACAACAAGTGGTTGTAAAGGAAATGCAAGGACACCAAGTAAGTTAGCACATTTTCAGCTTTCACTTTTGGACCCAGAGACCGGAAGGAAAGCTGCATTTCTGCCAAGGGACATAAGTCTGAATTTCATCCATGCTTCCAGAGGTGCCAAGAAAGGGGAAAATCAATTAATGTGGATAAGATTTTCACCAGCAACTGTGTTTATGAAAATACCTACGTTCATTATTTCTCGTGAAATCAGAATATATTATTGTAGAATGGCTTGATGCCTTTGCCAGAAATAAGTTAAAAAAAAGGCATTGATGCCATAATTTTCAGAGAACTGTAAACACATAGACATTAGAAGAAATCTTCCCCATTGATCTTTAGTAGAACCAGTCTTGAGAGGTTTCCATGTATATCTGCCCTTTTCATTAATAGAGTATTGGAAACTATTTCTGCAAGGTCAACAATGCTTATGATTTCACATCACCCGTAATTCCCCACATTATTATGGTACACACAGAACAAACCTGGCATAACACATACAGAGCCTCAAAACAATAAACATATTTACGACAGGAGTGTGTAAGATAAAATGCTACAAATGCGCAGAATTCAAAATATTTAATTTTTAAAAAATTAATTCTGATAGAACATTGGAAAGGAGTTATTAAATTTTAAGGAGCAATGAAAGAATAAATGAAAGGCAAAAGGAATTGCTAACCAAAAGCCATCTGTTCTGTTTTCTTTTCCAAAATCGATTGTGATTGAATATAATAAGAGGCACGGGATATTAACTTATGGAAAACTCTAGAAGGCAGTTTTATAAATAAAGCTATGCCTTCATGGAAATTCAGACATGACATCGAGCATATGAAATTTCACCCTCGATGGATTTTGTTGCAGTTACTGGGATAGAAAACGAAGGGCGAATGTGCCTGCAATTTTCCAATATGCACTTGTGGCAGGCAAGATTCACCCCTGTTGATGCACATCCAGTAAAATACTACTTAAATTGCATGTAAAAAATAAATACGCAAGACTTATTTTCTAAAATCATCCATTGTGGAAAGAAAGCCTTACAACTTACACGCAAACTGAAGCTTCACTGCTTTGCTCACGATTGTGCCGAACAAATTTGTTGCAAAACACTGGTAGGTTCCATAATCTTGGGTCCTAACTGGGTTATTGATTACCAGATTGCCACTAACCAAACTATAGCGGTAATTGATGCTTATGTCAATGTTTGTGCCATTTCTTTGCCACCTAGGAGACAAAAAATGCAAGAACTATTTTAATTATTATGTTACAAATCTTTCACAAATATTTCAATGTATGTATAAATATGCTATTGAATAATAGCACCTTTAATTTTAAATTTTTAAGCAAAGAAGGTTCATTACACAAAGTAGGAATGAAATTACTAAATTTAAAACTAACAAGTTTATGTGACTCAGAGTTCATTGATGAGTTTTCAACATTTAAATAAAGATTTGTTTTTCTTCTTACTCCAACAACCTCACCACATTGGGTCTTGCTTTCTAGTCAATGATTACCAGTTTTCAAAGTGAGTCCTGCAACTAAAATGGAAACGAAGTGTTTTTCAATTGCACCTTATTTGATACAAGTGGGTTCTTCTATTGAACAATCCCTTCCAAGCACAAGATTGCAACAATGCAAGAAAAAAACACACTCCTTTCCAGTCATATTATACTCACTGTCTCTACATAATCACTGCAGCTGCCACCAATCCCTTGTCTTCACTTTCACCCTGAGGTATGCTCAACGCAAACTTCACTGCTTGTTTGTTTTCCTTACAATTTGCTGAAATGCCTGAAAATGCCTTTTGCTGAGCCATAAATAGCAACTTCTATTAATGAATAATGTGTGTTTATTCTCTCAGTTTGACTCTTGTAACCTACAATATATTTGCAAGTTTTCTTAGAAGTATTTGATTGGCATCATCCTTATTGAAATCTTATTTTTGGAAATTGCTCTTTAGGATGTGAGACCAACTGGCAGGGCTGGCATTTATGGCCTGTCCCTAGTTATCCTTGAGAAAGTGGTGCTGAGTTTCTTCTTGAACTGCTGTACAGTTATGCGGGGAGTTCCAGGGTATTAACTGAATGACAATGAAGGAAGAGCGATATATATTAAGGTCTAAATGGTGTGTGGCTTCAGAGCGGAGGGGATGGGTTGGGGGGAATTGATGATGTTCCCATGCACATGGTGCCTTTGTCATTCTGGATGGTTGAATTCACAGGCTTGAGAGGTACTGCAGCAGAAGCCATGGAAACTAGCTGTTGTGCATGTTGTAAACTTTACACACTCTGTCAAGGTATTCATTGATGGAGGGAGTGGATGTTCAAGCTACTTATCAACATGATTTATTTCCCCTGAACTTTGCTGAACTTCTTGAGTGTTGGTGAAGTTGCACTCATCCAGTCAAGTGGAGAAGATTCCATCAAGTTCCTGGTTATTGCCTTTTAGGTGCATGAGTCACTTACAACTAAAAACTTAACTTCTGACCTGCTCTAGTAGTCATGGCAATTATGTGGCTGGTCCAGTTAAATTTCTGGTCAATATGTTGCCAGGATATTGATGGTGAGGATTTGGTGATGGTAATGCCATTGAATGTTATGGGGAGATCGTTGAGCTCTCAAGATTTGGAAATGGTCATTGTTTTCTTTGTGGGGAAAATGTTACTTGCCACTTATTAGCCCAGGCCTAGATCTTAAAATCTCCTTAATGTCTGACTGAGTCAAATGCTGCCTTTATATCAAGGGCAGTCATTCAGTCCTCAACACTGGAATTCAACTTCCATCATGTTTAGGCCAAAACCGTAATGAGGTTGATAAAGATTGAGTACTGTTTTAACACACAAATGAGGAGCATCATGAGCATATCTGTGGGATTGCAAATAAATTCTTGGAAGAAGTGACTGGTTATATTATTTTTGTAATCTTGAATATTTAAACTTAATCATATACTTGTAGCTTTGCTGGTTCATCTTATCTAAATGATGCAGCAGGCTGCCCAGTTCATAAGTCTCATGCCACAAGGATGATTATGCAGCTGTTACAGACAAGGGAGGAGAGATAACTGAAATCTCAAACTACCTTCCCTTACTGTTTGTAATCAGTACGGTTTTTTGTAAAGGTAAATGTGTGTATTTATAAGCTCCCTTTTGCATGTGCTCAAATTAAAGAACCAGATGCAGACTTTTGTGGGTTTAAATAAAGAGGTTTATTTATTCACACACTCACTCCAAAAATCTAAACGCTATATCAGTCAGACACAACACACTCAAGAAAGATACAATGAAAGAATATAGTGCATTTCTAAAAATGTTAAACCAAAAGAATAGTTAACAGTTCACATGCTTGGCTTGTTGTAGGAGATCAGTCATTATGGGCCCGGTAGAGAAAGGAGCCCTTATAAACTCTTGGATTATCCACTCTCAGATTGATTCAAATAGCTGAAGTCAGATATCCGGAAATTTTGCTGGGTTCCCTTGAAGAGATGAACGTTCAGCAGTTTGCGAAGCTAGGCAGTTGTGCTTTTCATGTCAGAAGGTCAAATTTCTTTACAGATTGGCTTGGAGATTTGGAATCAGGCTTGGAGGTTTTAGATACTTTATAGTCTCCTGGTTCTTAAAAGACAAAATTGACACTGCCTTTTCTGCAGCTGCTGCCTCTTTCAGTGTTATTCTGCAGTCTGCAAGACTGGGTCTTCGGATAAGAAAGGATTTCAGTATCAGGGGCCGGTTTCAGTCACATAATCAATGGCCATTGTCCACCCAGGATGACTGAAAGCTAAAGGCCATTGGTATACAATAAATGATTTTATGGTAGCCTTTCACACTCATTTTGTGGATAACTCATTTCTTCAACTCTCTTTCATGAAGTATTGATCTTGGGGGCGAGAGGTCCAGAGGTCTATTGGCTATAAATTTTGGGTAAATTACAGACAATAGCATATGTAAATCCCATTGCTAACATTTGCTTGGTATGTTTATTCCAGGGAGGGCCCGACCCAGGGTGATTCAATTAGAACTTCCCAGGAGATTGAGATAGTCTGTGTTGAATAAGCACTCTCGGCAGCGATCTTAGTCACCCTTTTTAAAATTCATTCATGGGATTTGAGCATCGCTGGCTAGACTATCATTTATTGCCTATCCCTAACTGCCCTTGAGTTGCCTTGTTGAACCACTGCAGTCCACGTGGTGCAGGAATACCCACAGTGCTGTTTCAAAGAGATATCCAGAATTTTGACCCATTTACGGTGAATGAATGGTGATATAGTTCCAAGTCAGGATGGTAAGTGGCTTGGAAGACAACTTGGTGGTGTTCTCATACATCAGCTGCACTTGTCCTTCAGTGGTCGTGGGTTTGGAAGGTGCTGCCTAAGGAGGCTTTATGAGTTCCTGCAGTGCATCTTGTAGATGGTACACACTGCTGCTACTGTGTGTCAGCGTTGGAGGGAGTGAACATTTGTGGATGGGGTGCCAAGCAAATGGGCTGCTTTAACCTGGATGGTGTCAAGCTTCTGGAGTGTTATTGGAGCTGCATTCATCCAGGCAAGCGGAGACTATTCCATCACACTTCTGACTTGTGCCTTATAGATGGAGGACAGGCTTTAGGGAGTCAGGAGGTGAGTTACTCTACACAAGATTCCCAGCCTTTGACCGCTCTTGTAGCCACAGTATTTATATGGCTAGGCCAGTTCAGTTTTTGGTCAATGGTAATCCCCAGGATGGTGATAGTGGAAGAGACACCTGTTAATGTCTATTTTAAAAAATAAAATACAGTTCCAGAAACTTTCATGGGAACACAGTCTATACTTGCAGTTATGAATAAGACATGCCTTCACTGGGCATAACAGAACTCTTTCAGCAAATTATGATTTTTTTTCCCTCGTGTGTTTCCCGACGGAGGAAAATGAAGAAACCGTCTTACTAAACAGGTTGTTTTGATTAAAAGGTATTTAAATTGGCCCCTTTTTCAGCACTTGAAAGTAATCATTGAAATAGTAGTGCCACAAAACAGCATTTTGGTTCATTGTTACACAATGGTGTGGAATGGAATGGCTTTTGCCATCAAGGTAAAGCACCAAGGGAAATCCATATTCTATCCAGAGGTTGAAGGAAAAAATAATCTCCCTTTCCACTTCAAAGTACTATAACTTGTCAGATCTAAAATGATGCTCCTCTTTCCAATTCCCAAGTTCACCTCTCTCCAATCAGGTTTCTACCCCAACCAATAAATAGCCTTAATAAAAGACACAAATGATGTATATGGGAAACTACAGTTTTGAGAGGAGTATTTTCCTCCTCTTCTTCTCTGTAGACTTTGACATGGTCAAGCATCCTTTTCCAAAGTAGGGTCACTTGATTCCATTATTTCCTGTTCAGTTGTAATGACAGTAACTCTAGCTCTGGCTTCAGTTCCTGCCATTACACCAGGAGTCCCTCAGGGATCTACCAGTGGGTCTCTTTTCTTCTTCATTTACATTCAACATCATCAATGACATCCAAAACATTCTCTACACCACCTCTATGTTGTTTGACTGTTTGTCCAACATCTGAGCTGGATTTTCTGGTCCTGCCAGCGGCAGGTAATGTCACAGGCAGGACAGGATATTTGGAGAGGCAGCCAAAAGTCCATTGACCTTCGGCGGGAATTTCCAGTACCGCCAGTGGGCAGGACTGGAAAATCCCGGCCCTAGTCTTGGAGGAGCTGCAATTCCATCCAGTTAAACATCACTAAAATTGAAACCACCATCTTTGTCCCCATCAAAAATTCCATACCCTTGTCACTAATTTCATCCCCATTCCTGGCCACTGTTTCAGGCTGAATCACATTGTTCATAACCTTACCATTCTATTTGACTATATATTTTTGACCCCATATTCTCTCCATTTCTAAAATCACCTGCTTTCAACTTTGTTATATCACCCACCTAGCCCAACTGCTGCCAAAAACTCGCCCATGTCTTTCTTCTCAACTCTAGACTCAACTATACCCCTGCTTTCCTAGGCAGGTTCTTATCCTCTGCTCTCTATAAACTTTATGGGCAGAATTTCCCGGTCAGCGTGCGGGGGCGGGACCCACACACCGACACGTAAAATGACGCATAGTGACGTTGGGCGTGCTTCCCGATGTCACCCCGCGTAATTTAGATTTTCAGTTTGGCGGGCGTGCAGCTGAATTGGCTGCGCACCTGCCAAACTGTCAAAGGCCTATTAAGGCCTGTCAATTACCTACTTGAGGTTGTTGTCAGGGCTGCCCATCCAACCTTACGGTCAACGGGCAGGCCGGGAGCCCAGGCGGGCTTCCAAAAAAGCATGAAACCTCATCCATGGGCGGGATGAAGTTTCATGAGGGATTTAAAATGTTCAGAAAATTTTAAAATGAAAGTAAAAATTTTTTTCATACCTTTGATAAATTTTTCAAAGTTCAACTGATCTCCCCGAGGCAGCCCTTTACCTCAAGGAGATCTGTGTGCTCTTCTGCACACATGCGCAAAAGAGCGCACAGACCTGCTCAGGGAATCACCTCCCTCCAGGCGCCTGCACAGGGAGCACACAGAGCTTCTGGGTGGACATCATGCTGGGTGGGCCCTATGTTATCCTAAAATGTGTTGTTTATAGCATATGTCACACTGAATCCCATTGGCTCGCAGTGATAGGCCAATCATCATTGCTCAAACGTTGGTTTTGGACAGAAACAAAGAATTAGGTTAAGTGGATTAGAAAAGGACGGGAAGTGGTGTAGTTCAGGAGTGATTACTGGGTCCACTTTTATTCCTCATACAGACAGATGATTTGGATTTGGGTATGAATCTCAAAGTTTGCTACTGCCACAATGCCAATAATGAAAATACTTCAAACAGACATGTGAACAGAATGGGCAAACAGGTGGATGATGTAGAAGCTCATACATTTATAGAAGAAAAATAAGGAATAGGACTATATTATTGATAGAAAGATACTGAACAGTGTGTGTAAACAGAGAAACTGAGATTCTTAGAAATTCAAATATATAGCATTCTTTTTAGAATGTGCACACAGCACTTTAGTTGGGCCCTAACTAATGTTTTGGACTCTTTTAATCCATGCCCCAGTTATAAAACATCATCAAATATAGTTGGCCTTTTGCTGGCTTTATTTAAATTTGAGTAATTGTGTATTTGAACCTCTGAGAGAGTGGTTTGCAGTTTAGTTTCACCAGGATAATGGCAGGAATTGGAAACTAGAGTTTTGAGGAGTGACACAATACCGTGATTATTTGTCTTAAGTGTAACAGTCATGGCTAAGAGGAGAATTAAAGACATTTTAAAACTATAAAGGTTTTTGAGATACCAATTAACGAAAAATTATTCTCTTTAGTTAGGAAGTCAGTGATTACAGGTTATCAATTTCAAATTTTGGCCAAGATCATGAGAAATGGATTGGAAAAAATATTTACACAGAGGGTTGGTGCATGGAATGCTTTACCACTAGGAATGATTGAAGTAGATATCACTGCATTTTTTTTTTACAGGAAATTTAGATAAATATTACAAGCAGAGGGAAATACAAGGCCATTGGGAGACAGCCAGGCATTGGGATTAGTTTCAAATTGTTCGAGCAAATATACAGCAAAGCTGTATGGCCTTATTCTGCCCTGTAAACCTCTTTCATTCTATGATTAGTTGTTGGGTGAACTGAGACATAATTTACAATGAAACTCCATGACTAATATGTATGATTAACAGTTTTCTCATGGTTAAATTCATCAAGGTGATGGATGGTAACAGTTTAATGATTATACATATATCTTAAATCAGAAGATTTACTTAGGTTCATAATAGCACCATCGTCAATATGCTGCACCAACAACATCCATTAACCTCATTTTCAGAACACCACCACCCACTGTGCCAACATGACATTCCATTTTCCCATACCAACCATCCTTTCAGCTTCCTGAAGTTAGATTGTCCAATTAGTGCCAATTCATGCTAAATTAAAGCTTCATGCTCTACAATTTGTTTTAAATTAATTCAAAAGTATTCCTAAAATAACTTGACTGCAGAAATCATGATTAAATTCATTGAACTAATTTGAAGCCTATCTAGCCTTTTGCCCTTTATGGTACATGCATGCCATTTAGTTCTCTCTTTTATCTAAGAGTAGGATAATTTGTTTTAATTACAGCAGCTCATAAAGCTTTATTGTATTAATGACATTCATACGCAAGGGTGTTGCACATTGACTATCAATTATTTAGTTAATATATTAAATATCACTGATATTATCTTTTCAAATAAATTCAAACAGCAGAAAAATAATTTTAAATCCTTAGCTATGTTACTAAATCCTTTTAAGTGCCTCCTGACAAACTGTATTGAGATTTGTTGTTAATCACCATAAGTATTTTATTAAAACAAATCATGCTTCTGGTTGATTTAGGTATTTTATCACTAGCAATTGTAATTCTGCTTCCTGGAAAATGTAGCAATGAATGTTACTGTAAATTACTAATCACTCCACGTCCATTGTTTACATTGATAGGTTATGTACTTCAGTACCTTAAATAAACAAACATAAGATGGGGACTTTCTTCTAGAGATTGAAGTGTTGTCTTATGTGCGTCAAAAGTAGCATTTAGCAATGGAATACTTGCTTCAAAGAGCAAATGAAAAACTAATCTCAGTGACTTTCCAGTAATCTGCTTCAAGCTTGTTTAAATCTGTTCGAAAATAGCTTCTTTAGTTTTGCAGTTATCTTTATCTTGGTCAGCTACACTTTTGAAAAGGAATTTGAATTTTGTTCAAATCTTATTTTTACCTTTCATTTCAGGATGGACTTAATCTAGTATAGAACATTTTTGTGCCTTTTCACCACATGAAAATTCCAGTGAGTATTGAATGGTAAAACATCAGTAGAAATTACTGATCTGAATGTACCCCTCCAAGAATTGTGTCAAGTAGTAGTGAAAAGATCAGAAAAAGTGAATTTATACTTATTAAGACCAAACTAAGCCAGTATGAAACACTTGTGCAAAATTACCCAAGAGAAGAAAATAAACTAAAATTGATTATTTAATCTCAGGTAGACCTGGCATTATTAAATTTCAAAGAGGAGATAGCAAAAGTGTGTGGTAGAAAATTGTTTTCTGCCAGGTGTATGGTCATGACTTGGTATCTCACAGTGCAATAGGATGAAGAGGAGAAGAGGCATGGAAGGTATAGAAATTGTAACAAGTATTATTCCTATGCAGTAGGTCTTCCATAAAATCAACGATCTGTATATAATACAAGAGCAATGAATGGGCATGCTGAAGCTCAGTATGTAGGTCATGACTAATATTGGACCAATGCATCCAATAAAATCTGCAGGTTAAGTAAATTATACCTACACCACCACAAGATTTTCAACATTATGGCCACAAGGTCCTCCTTGGACATGCAAGAATTAGCTGTTTTTCCAATGAATAGGTAACTGAAGCCATGTTTTGCCACTCATTTAGCTCATGGATTTTAGGTCAAAACAGCAGCATTAGTGATCACTCTGAAGATTTCCTAAATTGGACAATCCCCCAAAGCGCAACACATCACTGACTGTATGGCTCTGATTATAACACTGCCCTACCACCACCCCACAACTGGGAAAAACAGGTCAGGGGTGGAAGGTGGGGAGCAGGTCAGTTAAAATGAATGGGGACACATCCACTTCTTTCCTACTCTAATCCAATTGACTGCAATTTTAGATTGCAAGTGGCAAGGACAATCACCCTAAGATAGTGGGGTCCTCCTCAAATTTTCAGCTGGGGCTCCAATTACATTACTGTGGCCAGATTTTCTATTTTAAATGGAGGCCTCATTGGAGAAGTCTTGATGGCGTTCCAGCAAAGTCACCTGCTGGGAGGTGGATCGTAAGCCAGAAGAAGTCCAATAGGCACTATTAAATTTTAGTTTCTGTTTCCTGTGGGTCAGGTGGAGCAGAAATGCTATTTCTGGCCCCATGAGGAAATCTTGGGCCTCCTTTAACCCTGCTCCCAATTGTGTCCGGATTACTCCTGCAGATGCCCAACATAAGTTTCCTGTCACCCTAATTCCATCTCACTTGTCAGCCAGGGAGTTGTTCCTGCCAGCATTGTCTGAGAGCTGAGGCCTGAATGTCAAAATGAGTCAAAATCTCTCAGGGCCTCAAGACACAAGTTTGCTGTTTGCCCAGGCCCTTCACGAGGACCAGCCCCATTCCACTATCAAATCAGGGTCTGTGCCCATGATCAAACTTTTGGCATACCCAGATAGGAACGGCTATTATTACATTAATTTGCAGAGGTATTCTTGTTGAGCAGATACATGAGTTTCAAAATTAATGCTAATGCTGCTGAAATCAATCTAGGGAGGAGAGCATGCTGTCATGCCCAGTAAAGGCATGACAAATTCATAACTTTTAAACATGCACTGTGATCAGTGCAGAGTCTTCTGGAACTGACTTTTCTTTTAAATGTGGACATCAAAATGCTGCAAAAGATGGCTGCCGAGAGTCACCTGACTTTGTCCATGGATACGAACTGCCACACTGTCTCAAAAGAATAAAGGGATCATTTCGGGGTAATAAGTGTCCTTACACATCTTCTGAAACCATCCAAAAGCTGTTTCCTGATTTGAATGTGTTATTCTGAAACCAAGACAATGATTATCTCAAATTCCCAGGGTGAATGTCTGTAAGCAGTAGCTCAGGTTGTGGCTAACCCAATGAAGCCCAACACCATATTGGAAAAGAAGACTATGAGAAACTACATGATAAGGCAGCCACATTGGTCTCCCATTTTAATCTTTAAGCTCTGTCTGTAAAACACAAAACTGCAGAAATAGCAGCAGCATAGAGGGCAACAATGCCAATCCCTTAAGACCTGGAGGCTGCAACATCATAAGGTTTCCAGGCTTGTTCCTTTTTAAGCCCATAAATACATAAAACTGATCTCCTGGTATCTAGGCTTCAAGAAATTAACTTAATGATCTACAGAAGGTCCATCTCTTTGAGAGAATGCTGAAACGTCTTTGTGGTATTTGAATTTCACCTAGCTACATCTCAGGAGTCAAAAACCTCTTGTTCACCAGGTCTGCAGTGTGTGTTTTCCAAGATGAATCAATCACATGAATTACAAACTATCCTTTTGTTTAGAACATGTAAAAGTACACTATTGTCTTTAACTGTATTTTTATTGTGTGTCTGTGTGTGTGTGTGTGTGTGTGGGTGTGTGTGTGTGTGTGTGTGTGTGTGTGTGTGTGTGTGTGGGTGTGTGTGTGTGTGTGTGTGGGTGTGTGTGTGTGTGTGTGTGGGTGTGTGTGTGTGTGTGTGGGGTTGTGTGTGGGGGTGTGTGTGTGTGTGTGTGTGTGGGTGTGTGTGTGTGTGTGGGGGTGTGTGTGTGTGTGTGTGTGTGTGTGTGTCTGTGTGTGTGTGTGTGTGTGTGTGTGTGTGTGTGTGGGGGTGTGTGTGTGGGAGAGGGAGAGTGGGTGGCATAGCATTAGATTTTTGGGGTGAATGCATGAATAAATAGACTCAGTATTTAAGAAATACACATCTCTTCTTTTTCAAAAAAAACCACACTGATTATGGACAGTAAGTGACGGGAACATGGGCTTCAGTTCTCTCTTATCCCTGTCTGTTGCAATGCCTCAGAAAAGTTAGCTGGATTATAAATGTATGCTTCTTTTTAAAAGCACCTTTACCTTCCCCTCAGCCCCTTCATCTTTGTAAGCCTTACTTCCAATCTTCACTTACTCTTCAAAGTCCCTGACATTCTGAATGTGTCATTGCTTCCCAGGAGTGTGAGACACCTTGAAGCTTGGCAAGATTAATCTACCAATGAATGACTTGATCAGTGTGCTCCATGTGAAAAGCTATGGCACATGGCCAAGATTAGAGATGAGTTATTTGTTGTGAATGAGCGCATCAAAGGCAGAGGCACAGGAGCTTTATATCAGGTGAACTATGGCAGATGTGTGGTAATGAACTGAAGGTCAGATGAGAGGGAGTAGAATTTTGAGACTGAACTTATGTGGGAGTATTTTTTTGTGTGTATGATGAACCATGATTTGGAGTTGAGCAATTGAGCAATTTCACGCTAATCACATTTTAATCCTACTGAGTTTAAACCCATGTCCCAAATAGGAGCCCCTGCACATTATTTTTCCAAATGATTTTCCTTCAAATTACTTTTTATTAAAGTGGCACAGCTTTCCTGAGAATTATGTCTGCCTCAAATATTTTAATTATACTACATCTTACACAGTGGAAAGTACAGTTAATGCTGCAGGATGTCCAGGGAAGCAAAATGATTTTTATCCCCCTGAGATTGTCTGCAGTTAATTTACCAAGAAGGTACCAAGCTTTGTTGGCAACGAGAAGCCCTTGACTACCATGCACACTTTGATTTGTTAATAGACAATAATTTATGTAGCAGCACAACTACTATCAGGCTTTTGGAAGGGGAATTTACCCATGATCACGGATCTAGGAGGAATGAATAGCACCTCCACACGTGAAAGTTGAGTAGTCATTAGTTTAATATCGCTCCCCCACTGCATGCCCCCGCCCTTCCCCAGAGGAAAGCAACCATTATGTCCACACCAGCTCATGAAGATGAGCGTATATAAGGAAACATTGCTAACTACAAGCTTATAGACTTTAATCTGTTCAATTGACTGGCTTTCTGATGCTGTTAACCTGTCAGCTAACTAACAAGGCCATATTCAAATTAATCTCACCAATTTATATCAGTTTCAAACACTAATTTTATAAGCAGCAAGCAACTGTAGCTGAACCACTGTCTTATGACTGAACCGCCTTCGCAACCTCTTGACTTTTTGTCAGTTAACCATACCTAATTATTTGTGTTAAGTTCTGTTGAAGGGTCATGAGGACTCGAAACGTCAACTCTTTTCTTCTCCGCCAATGCTGCCAGACCTGCTGAGTTTTTCCAGGTAATTCTGTTTTTGTTTTGGATTTCCAGCATCCGCAGTTTTTTGTTTTTATCCCTAATTATTTGTACAGTTTAAATGTTGTTAATGCATTATAAGATTTTTTATACAGGACATACCTTGGAAAATTTCTCAGGTATGTCCTGTACACAAAAGCAGGAAAAACCCAACTTGGCCAATTACAGGCTAATCAGTCTACTGTCAACCATCAGTAAAGTAATGGAAGGGGTCATCAACAGTGCAATTGCTTAGCAATAACCTGCTCACTGATGCCCAGTTTGGGTTCCACCAGGGCCACTCAGTTCCTGAACTCATTACAGCCTTGGTTCAAACATGGACAAAATAGTTGAACTCCCAAGGTGAGGTGAAGGTGACTGTCCTTGACATCAAGGCTGCAGTTGACTGAGTGTGGCATCAAAAAGTCCTAGCAAAACTGAAGTCAATGGGAATCAGAGGGAAAACACTCCACTGGTTGGAGGGTTGGAGTCATATCTAGCGCAAAGGAAGATGACTGTGGTTGTTGGAGGTCAGTCATCTCAGTTCCAGGACATCACTGCAGGTGTTCCTCAGGGTAGTGTCCATGGTACAAAAATCTTCAGCTGCTTCATCTGTGACCTTCCTTCATCATAAGGTCAGAAGTAGGGACGTTCACTGATCATTGCACAATGTTCAGCATCCTTCACAATTCCTCAGATACTGAAGCAGTCCATGTCCAAATGCAGTAAGACCTGGACAATATCCAGGCTTGGGCTGACAAGTGGCAAGTAACATTTGCGCCACACAAATGTCAGGCAATGACCATCTCCAACAAGAGGGAATCCAACCATCGTCCCTTGATGCTTAATGGTATTACCATCACTATCAACGTTCTGGGGGTTACCATTGACCAGAACCTGATCTGGACTAGCCATATAAATACTGTGGCTACAAGAGCAGGCCAGAGGCAAGGAATCCTGCAACAGGTAACTCACCTCCTGACTTCCTAAAGCCTGTCCGTCATCTACAGGGCACAAGTCAGGAATGTGATGGAATACCCTCCACTTGTCTGATTGAGTGCAGCTCCAACAACACTTAAGAAGCATGACACCATCCAGGACAAAACAGCCCATTGGTAGTATCTGCAAACATTCACTCCCTCCACCACCGACACACAGTGGCAGCAGTGTGTACCATCTACAAGATTCAGTGCAGGAATTCATCAAGGCTCCTTTGACAGCACCTTCCAAACCCATGACCACTACCGTTTAGAAGGACAAGGGCAGCAGATTGATGGGAACACCACCACCTGGAAGTTCCCCTCCAAGTAACTCACCATCCTGACTTGGAAATATAACGCCGTTCCTTCACTGTCACTGGGTCAAAATCCTGGAACTCCCTTCCTAATAGCACTGTGGGTGTTCCTACACCACATGGACTGCAGTGGTTCAAGAAGGCAGCTCACCACCACCTTCTCAAAGGCAACTAGGTTTGGGCAATAAATGCTGGTCCTGCCAGCAAAGCCCACATCCCATGAATCTCTAAAAAAAATAAACAATTCTTAGGTTATAGCTGATAAAAAAACTGGTTCATTCATGCACTCAGAAGATTTTGTGGACTCTGATAGGAATATAGGGATTTCATGGTGTGAATCGTAATCCAAACTGGTTGAGGTAAGATTGTTCAGCAAGCCACATTTATGGATTATTTACTCAAGGTAAAAGCTAGTTGGTAAACACAGACAATTCCTTGACAAGTACTTCAGGTGAAGAGTTAAGGTTTCATCTGTTACCTTTGATAGATATTCTTGCTAGACGATATACTGCCATGTTCATACAATATTTCTACATCAGGGAACTTCAGGAAGCGGCTCCAATGCATAAGAACCCATTAAGATCCTGAAAGCACTTGAACAGAAACATTCACCTCAGGGAATCAGTTAGGGGGCATCAAGTAGTAGTACCTGATGAAGCAAATGAGCACCAATAAAGAAGTGAATGACAGTAGACAACCAGTAACAGAGATTTGAGGGCAGACTACCAGCTGCTGCAAGCCTCACAGGTATAGCAGCTGCATACCAAGTTACACTCATTAATCAGCAGAAGCTCTAAATGTGGTTTTTAAGAGCTTCTGAGCTCCCTGTATGGCATGCTGTTCCAACATCTGTGTTGGCAAGCAGGAGGATTTCATAGCAATATGGAGCAAATGGAAATTGCAGGACATCTTGCTGGTGACCTCCTGAGGATAAGACCAAGCCCTAGTGCAGCTTTGCTCACTAACATTGTCTGTTTCCATGGAGAGCTTGGCTTCCAATTTACAGGAAGCTCTTACTTCTGCTCTGCAAAAACTTGAAGACCAGCTTGGAAGTTCCTTGATGATAGGCTTGGCACCCTTTAGTGATAGTCAAAGGTTTGCCTTTACATAGTGTTCAACAAGGCACAGCCAGCAACTGGCCTATAGCAAGAAGAGATCTGAATGAGGATATGACCTCTCATCCACCGCTAACAAGCAACTCAGGAGATTACAGAAGAGATTGGTCGGGGAGAAAAGCAGCCAAGCAGCCAGCCAACCAACCAGCTAGCACGGGTTGGGGGAGGTGCTAAAGAGACAGGGCATTAGTTATCATCGGGATTCTCACTGAGGAGCAACAGCATGCCACAGACTTGGTCCTCACACTGAGGTAGAATTTAGGAGATTAAGAGGCAAGCAAAAAAACACTCTGTGTTTGAAAGTTAGATCTCTTCAGGCATGCTGAATTATTTGCACCTGGATTGGATCACATGATTCCTGAACCATCTGAGGGTGGCAAATGCAAGCAAGCACACCTGCCTTTCCTCCCAGAAGTAGAATGCATCCTCCTTCATATCCAGAACAGCAATTGGCTGGCCTAATGGAATGCCTGTGTTGAGCTCTGTTCCATTTTAGTTTTATGTAACACATTCACAACTAAAAATGTTTGATGAATAATGTTGACTACCTTTTGTCTTTTTCTCCCCTCATAGAATTTGCATTTATACTGTGCTTTCAATGCAGAAAAGCACTCAACATGCTTCCCAGAGGCATTATCAGAAAGAGTGAAACAATGAGTGACTGCTGGAAACATTGCCATACATAAATGGTGAGAGGAGATTCATAACTTAGCTGTTAGCATAACAGAAGGATGGAATTATGGTTCCACGCTTAAGTTTACATGTAACAGAAATTGAGCGTCAATTTGCGGCTGGTTGCAATACTGGTTTTCAATATGCCACATTTCAAGCCCCAAGAATTACTTCAGACAGAAATTCTTTGTTACGTAGCTACAAGGTCATGACTGCAGCTTGAAATTGAGGTTTTTTAAAATCCATTATTCCTGTTTCATTTGAGATTTCCATTTTATAAAACAAAATATATGCCTGTGATGTAGCACACAACTGTGGATGGTTGTAAAGTGATGTTTAATGAAACTCAAAGTTTAAGAACTGCATTGTGTGAAGCAATTTTGTTCGTGTGCACAAATGGAAGTGAACCAGGTAAAGCAGATGATTCAAAGTTGGAAGAGAGCTTTTTTACATTATTATGAAAAATTTCACAGCTAGCAAGAAATGTTGCCCCAAATCTTCCAGTTTCCAGATTGTCTGAGACTGGACGTATGACCCAAGTTGCACACCAGGACCCTCCATGAATACCTCCAACTCCGAGCCCCCAAGCTCCGCTCCTCCCACAAACAGCAGATTACCCCCGACCCCTGACCATTTTATTCCCCCGACCTGACCCGACTACCCCTTCCTCCCATTTTTCTCCCCCGATCACCAGATCTGACTACCCAGGACTCATCCTACCCAGCCTCACCTACCTGCCACCCTACCCACCTACCACCTCACCCAACCTACCCAATTAACCACTTACCTCAGTCACCTATCCACCCTGCCTCCCTACCCATTCACTGTCATTCATCCATTCACTCATTCACTAACATTCACACTGGCTCTTTAAACAAAACTCATGGCAGTTTGTGCCATCAAAAGTGGGAATGTTCTGTCTCTCCCACACCCCGACCTGACAGAGCTGCAATGGAGCTCTCAGAGGGACACTGCCCTCTGCATTACTGGTAAAGCCAGGATCGGAGGATTAGGCAAGAAATGCAGAGCAGCATTGAGATAACATCAAGTTCGAGCAGAGCAACAATCTGACGATGATTGCAACCCTTAGAAGATCCAGTTTATCATGTTACAGAATCAGAATTTTATCACAATGTTTAGTACTACACCATATCAAGTTTCAGCTCACATACAAACTTCTTTGAGGGCTTTACAGGATGCAAGATTTTAAACATATGTAGACATAAGCAAACCCATATTGTGCAGTTTGAAGCTGTATTACAGTACTAGAAAGTAAGGTTTTCCCTTATTTGTTCAAGAATGTGAGAATCACTGGCCAGGCCAACATTCGTTGTCCATCTCTAATTGCCTTAAATTAGTGGCAAGCTGCCTTCTTGAACCACTGTAATCTATGTGGTGTAGGTACACCCATCGTTCTGTTAGCAAGGGAGTTACAGGATTTTGACCCACTGCCAGTGAAGAAACAGCGATAAAGTACCAACTCAAGTGGCTTGGAAAGGAACTTGCAGATGGTGGTGGTGTTCCCAAGTGTCTGCTGTTCCCCTCACCCTTCTAGATGATAGAAGTCACAGTTTTGGAAGGTGCTGTCAAAGAAGCATTGGTGAGTTGCTGCAGTGCATCTTGTAAATGGTACACACTGCTGCTACTGTACGTTGGTGATGAAGAGAGTGAATGTTTAAGGTGGTGGATGGAGTGCAGATCAAGCCAACTGATTTTTCCTAGATGTTGTCCATCTGCACTGGCTCAGGCAAGTGGAGTGTGTTCCATCATACCCCTGACTTGTGACTTGTTGATGATGGACAGGCTCTGGGGAATCAGGAGGTGAGTTAGTCAGCATAGGATCCCCAGCATCTGACCTGCTCTTGTTGCCACAGTATTTATATGGATAGTCCAGTTTAGTTTCTGGTCAATGGCAACTCCTAGGTTCAGCAATGGTAAAGCTATTGAATATCAAGAGGAGATAGATAGTTTCTCTCTTGTTGGAGCTGGTCATTCACTGGCACTTAAGTTGCAAGTAACATCTGTGCCACACATCGGCCCAAGTCTGAGTGTTTCCAGGTCTTGCTGCATGCAGGCACAGATTACTCAAGCATACGGAGTTATGAATGTTATTGAATACTGTCCACGACAATCATCAGCAAACATCCCCAATTCTGACTTACAAGGGAGGGAAAGTCATTGTCAAGCAGCTGAAGATGGTTGGGCCTAGGACAGTACCCTGAACTCCTACAGCAAGGGCCTGGGTGTTACTCACAATAAGAGCTTGTGGTGGAAGAATTAATCCAGGCTGGTCTTTTGGTTCAAACTGGTTTATTTTCAAGATAACTCCTTAATGCTACTGACTTCCAAGTAGCTTCCACAGAAAGTGTTCCAGCTGTATCTTGTTATTCTATTTAGATGGGATAATCAATGCACATCACCTGTTTAACTAGCAATTGTCTTTAACAATATGATTGTTATGCAGTGTGATTATTTATACATTGACACTGGGGCTGAATTCATTGGCCTCCAACAATCACAAACATCTTCCTTTGTGTTGGTAAAACTCCAACCAGAGGAGAGTTTTCTCCTAATTCCCATTTACTTCAATTTTGATAGGGCTTTTGATGCCACACTTGGTCAAATGATGCCTCAATGTCAAGGGCAGTCGCTTATACCTCAGCTCTAGAATTCAGCACCTTTGACCATGTTTAGATAAAGGCTGTAATGAGGTCTTGAGCTGAATGGTCTGGCCAGAAACCAACCTGAACACCAGTGAGCAGATTATTGCTGAGTTAGTGCCACTTGATCGCACTGATAATGGCATTTTCCATCGCTCTGCTGATGATTGAGAGTAAACTGATTCATAGACTCAAAGACGTTTACAGCACAGAAGGAGGCCATTTAGCCCATCATGTTTGTGCCAGTCAACAAAGATCTGACTACACTAATCTGATTTTCCAGCGCTTGGCCCATAGTCCTGGAGGCTATGGCAACTCAAGTGAATATCTAAATACTACTTAAATGTTACAAGAGTTTCTGACTCAACCACCCTTTCAGGCAGTGAGTTCCAGACTCTCACCACCCTCTAGGTGAAAAAATTTCTCCTCAACTCCCCTCTTATCCTTCTACCTCTTACCTTAAATATGTGCCCCCTGGTTATTGACCCCTCTACTAATGAAAAAAGTGCCTTCCTATCTACCCTATCTATGCCCCTCAATATTATACACCTCGATTTGGTCCCCTTGCAAGATTTGGTGCTCCAAGGAAAACAACCCCAGCCTATCCAATCTTTCCTCATAGCACAAACCCTCCAGCCCAGGCAGCATCCTGGTAAATCTCCTCTGCACCCTCTCCAGTGCATCACATATTTCCTATAATGTGGCAACCAGAACTGCACGCTGTACTCCAGTTATGGCCTAACCAACATTTTATACAGTTCTAGCATAACCTCACTGCCCTTGTATTCTATGCCTCAGCTAATAAAGGCAAATATACCTTGTGCGTTCTTAACCACCTTATCTATCTGCCCTGCTACCTTCAGGGATCTGTGGATAAGCACACCAAGGTCCCTCTGATCTTCAATGCTTTCCAGGGTCCTAACAGTCATAGTGTAATCCTTTGCCTTGTTAGCCTTCCCCAAGTGCATTACCTCACAAATTTCCAGGTTGCATTCCATCTGCCACTGCTCTGCCCACCTGACAAGTCCATCGATATCCTCCTGCAGTTTACACTACGCTCCTCATTATTTATCATCTTACCAATTTTTGTGTCACCCGTGAATGTCTTGATCATACCCCCTACTTTAAGTCCAAATCATTTATGTGCACCACAAACAGAAGGGCACCAGCACTGAGCCCTGTGGAATCCCACTGGAAACAGACTTCCAGTCACAGAAACATCCCCCTACCATCACCCTCTGCTTCCTGTCTCTCAGAAAACTTTGGATCCAACCTGCCACTTTGCCTTGGATCTCATGGGTTCTTACTTTCTTGACCAGTCTGCCATGAGGGATCTTATTAAAAGCCTTGCTAAAGTCCATGTAGACCACATCAAATGCATTACCCTCATCAACATTCTTGGTTACCTCCACAAAAAAGTCAATCAAATTTGTCATACACGACCTTCCCTTAACAAATCCGTGCTGATTATCCATGATTAATCCATGTCCCTCCAAGTCCAGATAGATTTTGTCCCTCAGAATTCTTTCTAGTAACTTCCCCAACACTGAGGTTAGACTGACTGGCCTGTAATTTCCCCGTCTGTCCCTTTCTCCCTTTTTTAATAATAGGGTAACTTTAGCAGTTCCCCAGTCCTCTGGCACCTCACCTGTGGCCAGAGAGGATTTGAAAATTACTGCCGGGTCCCTGATATCTCTTCCCTCACCTCCCTCAACATCTCATCCGGGCTTGTGGATTTATCCACTTTTAAGGCTGCTAGTACCGCCTCTCTCTCAATGTTAATTTCCTCTAATATTTCCACAGTCCTCCACCTTGATGTCTATACTTGCATCAACTTTTTCCATTGTGAAGACAATGCAAAGTATTCATTGAGGACTGTACTCACATCTTCTGGGTCCACACACAGATGACCTCTATGATCCCTAACTGGCCCTACTCTTTCCCTATTCTCTTGTTCTTTATATATTTAAAAAACCCTTTGGGTTTTCCTTTATTCTACCCACCAATGGTTTCTCGTACACTCTCTTAGCTTTCCTAATTTCCTTTTTAAGTTCCCCCTGCACATTTTATACTCCTCTGGGGACTCTGCTGTATTGAGCCCTTGGTGTCTGCCATAAGCTTCTCTTTTTTTCTTAATTCTAACCTTTATGTTCCTTGACATCCAGATTCTCCAGACTTGGACCCCCCTTGGTCCTTACAGGAACATATCTGCCCTGTACTCTCGCCATTACCTTCTTGAACAGCTCCCACTGCTCTGAAACAGTTTTATCTGGAAGAAGCTGCTCCCAATCCACTTGGGCCAAATCGCATCTCACCTTAGTGAAATTAGCCTTTCCCCAGTTTAGAACTTTTATTCCTGGTCCAACCTTATCCCTTTCCATAAATATCCTAAATCTAACCAAGTTATGGTCACTATCTCCAATATGCTCCCCTACTGATACACCTTCCACCTGCCCAGGCTCATTTCCTAATATTAGATCCAGAACTGCCCTTGTTGGGCTTTCTGCTTACTGCCTAAATAAGTTCTGGATGCAACATAAGAATTTTGCTCCTTCACTACCTTGCACACTAAAACTGTGCCAGTTAATATTTGGGTAGTTAAAATCCCCTACTATTACTGCCTTATTATTCTTACACTTCTCTGAAATTTGATTACATATTTGATCCTCTATCTCTACCTGACTGTTTGGGGGCTGTAGTGCACACCCAACAGTGAGTTTGCCCCTTTTGTGTTTTTTACTTCTATTCATATGCCCTCATTTGATGATCCTTCCAAGATATCATTCCTCCTCACTGCTTTATTTGACTCTTTGATCAATATTGTTACCCCCTCCTCTTCCATCCCCCTCTCTATCTCATCTGAATACCCTATAAGCAGAAATGTTGAGCTGCCAATCCTGCCCTTTTAGTCGGTCGAGAAATAAAAACGACAAACTCCATAAGTGGAACAAAAAACGAAACGCTAAGGAAATGAATCAAGCCCAAGCAAAAAAGAAAAATGATGGACTCAAATCATCTTTCTGATCATTGAGTTCTATGCACACAAACATCATACGTAAGATTCTAGACCAAGCTACTGAAAAATCTACCTGTTGCAGTTTCTGTTTTCACATATGGAGTGGATACACTCTCCCTTAGATACATCCCATTTACCTGAGGTCAGAGACTTTGGTACAGGATGACAAAACCCAAAGCTAAGGGACAACTCAGTATCTGTAAGGGTCCTTCTGAAATTTAGCTAGCTAAAACCATACAAATTACCAGCTCAAAGAACTTTATAAGCTTTGCTGTCATACATCCAGGACCATCTAGCTGTTTGAGCATTAAATGTAAGGTTATTGGGGCCTCAGTGTGAAGAACACCAGCCCTTCATGACTGTTCTACCCTGAGTGTCACATTATAGATCAAAGCTGTTAAGTGTACCATCCGCAGTTCCTAGAAGTATTGTGGGCCTACCTGGTTCAGCTCTAATGAGTAAATCTGCTGCACAAGATTGTTTGAGTTCTGATTTTTCTAACATCAGACAAGTCACTGTATCCAATAGCTCACCTATCTCAAGAAAGCAAATGATGGCAAGCATGGGTTCAGATCTTATTCAGCAGACGGCAGTTACAAGAAATTCTCACTAATTATATGGAAGTAGACAATCCATCATAGAAAGATATGAGTGCATTGCTATAATCCTGTTGACTACAGCATGACTATACATCATTCCCTATTTTCATTAGTTTGAGGTGCAGTGCATTAGCACCACATGCATGCCTCTCTGCAAACCAATCATAACATCTGAAACTTGAATAGGTGAGTGCACCTAGGTAACATCTTTCACCATCTATCATCTGCAGTTTTAGTCTCACCATCCACAGAACTTAGGGGCTTACACATGACAACTTGGAACTAGTCAGCAACCTTGATGCTTGAGACATTTAAGTCCAATGCTACTCCCAGGCCTGTTCTTATTCTAGATCTGCATGAGAAGTACTTTAAAAAAGAGATGTGCTCATTATGAGGTTATAGTTCAGAGTGCTATGTGACATATTTATGTAAGCCAGAGCCCTCCCTCTCTGCAAACATGCTCCCCTCTGAGCTTCAATCTACCTCACAGTCTGGCATTACTCTTTCAATATTTTATGTATTTAAATTTGAAAATAAAGGATTAATTTACAACCAAAAATTGATCATTAACAGAGAGAATTAAGAAATAATTAAAATATGATATTACTGTCAAAATATCATATTACTACTCACCTTACCTTCCTCAAAACTATCAAGTAAACTTTCAAAGTCAGGTTTGGCATACTTTGCTGTTGCATCCATAACTGGGTGATCCTTCTATCTTATAGCAATAATTCTAATTACACTTACAAAAGAATATAAAAAATATGTTCATGTAGACTGTAAATACTAACAATGTAGCCCTGCTTAGTGATGAGTTTACCAATAGTCCATTGTTTTAAAGCTGCATAATTTGTCAAATACTGTTTAGTCCATCAACACAGGAAGATTTTCTGCATACATCAACAAGACAATATTTTTCTCTCAATACAAATACAGGAGATAGTGGATAAAACTTCAATGCTGTTGGGACAATAATTGGCTCTGTTGGATTTGTCCTGCTTCTTCTGAACAGGACATAACTGGGCAATTTTTCACATTGCCAGGTAGATGCCAGTATCGTAGCTGTACTGGAGTAGTTTGGCTAGAGACGCAGCTAGTTCTGGATCTTAAGTCTTCAGAGTTACAGCCGGGATGTTGTCAGGCAGGGCCCATAGCCTTTGCAGTATCCAATGCCTTCAGACTTTTCTTGATCTCAAGCATAGTGAATCAAGTTGGCTGAAGACTAGCATCTTTGATGATGATGATAATCTCAAGAGGAGGCCGAGATTGATCATTCTCTGCATTTCTGGCTGAAGGTGGTTGCAAATGCTTCTGCCTCGTCACTTGCAGTGATGTGCTGGGCTTCCATATCATTGAGAATGTTGATGTTTGTGGCTCCTCCTTTTCCAGCAAGTTGTTTAATTGTAGACCACCATTCACAACTGGATGTGGCAGGACTGGAGAGTTTTGATCTGATCCATTCACTGTGAGATTGCTTTTCTTTGTCTCTTGCATACTGCTTCTGCTATTTAGCATGTATGTTATAGATTTACCAGGTTGACAGCCCATTTTTAGGTATGCCTGGTGTTGCTCCTGGCATGCACTCCTGCACTCATCGAACCTGGATTGATCCCTAGGCTTGATGGTAATGGTAGACTGAGGGATATGCCAGGCCTGAGGTTAAGGGTTGTGATTGACTACAATACTGTTGCTGCTGATGGCCCCCAACACCTCATGGATGCCCGGTTTTGAGTTGATAGATTTGTTCAAAATCTATCTCATTTGGCATGGTAGTAGCGCCAGACAGCACGATGGAGGATATCAACAGTGCGAAGACTGGACAAAAACAGAATTGCCTGGAAAATCTCAGCAGGTCTGGCAGCATCAGCGGAGAAGAAAAGAGTTGACGTTTCGAGTCCTCATGACCCTTCAACAGAACTGATTGAATATTATGAAAGGGGTGAAATATAAGCTGGTTTAAGGTGGGGGGGAGGGGGGCAGTGGGGGGAAGAGAAGTTGGGGGAGGTCTGGTTGTAGGGACAAGCAAGCAGTGATAGGAGCAGGTAATCAAAATAGACAAAGGAACAAAGAAGTGTTGAAGGTGGTGATATTATCTAAACGAATGTTCTAATTTAGAATGGATGGCAGGGCACTCAAGGTACAGCTCTAGTGGGGGTGGGGTGGAAAGAGTAGCAGGGCATACAAGATTTAAAAATAATGGAAATAGGTGGGAAAAGAAAAATCTATATAAATTGTTGGAAAAAACAAAAGGAAGGGGGAAGAAACTGAAAGGGGATGGAGGAGGGAGCTCAAGCTCTAAAGTTGTTGAATTCAATATTCAGTCCGGATGGCTGTAAAGTGCCTAGTCGGAAGATGAGGTGCTGTTCCTCCAGTTTGCATTGGGCTTCACTGGAACAATGCAGCAAGCCAAGGACAGACATGTGGCCAATAGAGCAGGGTGGAGTGTTAAAATAGCAAGCGACAGGGAGGTTTGGGTCATTCTTGCAGACAGACCACAGGTGTTCTGCAAAGTGGTCGCCCAGTTTATGCTTGGTTTCTCCAACGTAGAGGAGACCGCATTGGGAGCAACGAATGCAGTAGACTAACTTGGGGGAAATGCAAGTGAAATGCTGCTTCACTTGAAAGGAGTGTTTGGGCCCTTGGACGGTGAGGAGAGAGGAAGTAAATGGGTAGGTGTTGCATCTTTTGCGTGGACATAGAGAGATGCCATAGGTAGGGGTTGATGAGTAGGGGATGATGGAGGAGTGGACCAGGGTGTACCGGAGGGAACGATCCCTATGGAATGCCACCAAGGAGGGTGAAGGGAAGATGTGTTTGGTGGTGGCATCATGCTGGAGTTGGCGGAAATGGCGGAGGATGATACTTTGAATGCGGAGGCTGGTGGGGCGATAAGTGAGGACAAGGGGGACCCTATCATGTTTCTGGGAGGGAGGAGAAGGCGTGAGGGCGGATGCATGGGAGATGGGCCGGACATGGTTGAGGGCCCTGTCAACGACCGTGGGTGGAAAACCTCGGTTAAGGAAGAAGGAGGACTTGTCAGAGGAACTGTTTTTGAAGGTAGAATCATCAGAACAGATGCGAAGGAGGTGAAGGAACTGAGAGAATGGGATGGAGTCCTTACAGGAAGCGGGGTGTGAGGAGCTGTAGTCGAGGCAGCTGTGGGAGTTGGTAGGCTTGTAATGGATATTGGTGGACAGTCTATCACCAGAAATGAGACAGAGAGGTCGAGGAAGGGAAGGGAAGTGTCAGAGATGGACCATGTGTAAATGATGGAGGGGTGGAGATTGGAAGCAAAATTAATAAATTTTTCCAAGACCCGACGAGAGCATGAAGCAGCACTGAAGTAATCATCGATGTACCAGAGAAAGAGTTGTGGACCGGAGCAGGACTGGAACAAGGAATGTTCCACATACCCCATAAAGAGACAGACATAGCTGGGGCCCCATGTGGGTACCCATAGCTTTTTATTTGGAGGAAGTGAGAGGAGTTAGAGGAGAAATTGTTCAGTGTGAGAACAAGTTCAGCCAGAGGGAGGAGAGTAGTGGTGGATGGGGATTGTTCGGGCCTCTGTTCGAGGAAGAAGCCAAGGGCCCTCAGACCATCCTGGTGGGGGATGGAGGTGTAGAGGGATTGGACGTCCATGGTGAAGAGCAAGCGGTTGGGGCCAGGGAATTGGAAATTGTTGATGTGACGTAAGGTGTCAGAGGAATCACAGATGTAGGTGGGAAGGGACTGGACAAGGGGAGAGAGAAGGGAGTCAAGATAACGAGAAATGAGTTCCGTGGGGCAGGAACAGGCTGACACGATCGGTCTACCGGGACAGTTCTGTTTGTGGATTTTTGGTAGGAGGTAGAAGCGGGCCGTCCGAGGTTGGGTGACTATCAGGTTGGAAGCTGTGGGAGGAAGATCTCCAGAGGAGATAAGGTCAGTGACAGTCCTGGAAACAATGGCTTGATGTTCAGTGGTGGGTTCATGGTCCAGCGAGAGGTAGGAGGAAGTGTCTGCAAGTTGACGCTCAGCCTCCGCGAGGTAGAGGTCAGTGCACCAGACAACAACAGCACCACCCTTGTCAGCGGGTTTGATGACAATGTTGGGGTTGGACCTGAGAGAACGGAGTGCAGTAAGTTCAGAGAGAGACAGATTAGAATGGGTGAGAGGAGCAGAGAAATTGAGACAACTAATGTCACGCCGACAGTTCTCAATGAAAAGATCAAGAGAAGGTAAGAATCCAGAGGGAGGGGTCCAGGTGGAGGGAGAATATTGGAGGTGGGTAAAAGGATCCATTGAACAGGGAGAGGACTCCTGCCCAAAGAAGTGAGCACAGAGACGAAGACGGTGGAAGAAGAGTTCAGTTCGTGCCGAGCCCGATATTCATTGAGATGAGGGCATAAGGTTATGAAACTAAGTCCTTTGCTGAGTGCTGAACATTCAGCGTCGGAGAGGGGAAGGTCAGGGGGTATAGTGAATACACGGCCGGTGCTGGGATTGGAAGATGGGGTGGGGACGGAGGGACAGCTGGAGGGTCCTAGATGGGTGTTGGTGTCGATGAGTTGTTGGAGCAAAAACGTGTTGGAGCGAAGACTGGACTTATCTCCACAAATACCATGCAGTGGTTAGCCTCACCAATACTGTCAGGAAAGATGCATCTGCAACAGATAGGTTGGTGCTGGCCAGGTCAAATAGTTTTTTCTCTCTTGTTCTCTTGCCACATGTCACGGGCCAGCCTGGCAGATATGCCCTTCAGGTCATGACCAGCTTGATCAGAAATAGTGCTACATCAAAGTCTTGTTGAGGGCTCCCAGGGCAACTCCTTCTCAACTGTATACCATTATGCTGTCACCTCCGTTCCTGTTGGTGCAACAGAACATACCCCGAAATGGTGATGCAGTGTAAGAGGTTAAGAATGACTACAACAGTCTGCTGCTTGACTAGTCTGTGAGCCAGTTCTCCCAAATTTGGTGCAAGTCCTCATAGGTTAGTGAGGAGGAGTTTGCAGGGTATATCTTTATCACTTTTGGTGCCTTGGTTGGTGCCAAGTGGTTCGTCTGGTTTTATTCTTATTTTACTCTTCGGCGGCGGTTCAATATAAGTGACTGGCTTGCTAGGCTAATGCAGAGGACACTTAAATGTCAACCAGACTGCTGTGGACCTGGTGTCACGTAGTCCGGACTGAACAAAAATGGCAGATTTCCTTCCCGGATGTTTTTTAATGACAGTCTGGGAATTTCATGGTCACCATTACTGAGACTCAGTTTTTTATTCCAGATTTAATAATTAAATTTAAATTCCACCAGCTGTCGTGGTGGGATTTAAATTATATCTCTGTCTGCCTCTGATGACTGGGCTGCTGGATTACTGGCCCAGTTACATTACCACAATACTAATGTTTCTTTGTTCTTGGGGATTTTGTCATACACAATTCATATAGTTAGAGTTAAATAAAGGAAGGTAATGGTGCAGTTGCTGATATGCAATAAATGTTAAAAAAAATTGTGGAGATTAAATCATCAGGGATAAAGACAATGGGGTAGACTTTTGTTCTTGCCACGAAAGTACTCTAGTTGGATCAGACATCCTTTACAGAACCAGGTGGATTTTTATTCCAGGTAGCGAAGACAAATATCTATTCAGTATGTGGCCAAAATGAGAAATCCTTTATACCAACCAGTCAAGACTGCTACTTGGATCAGTATGATTCCTGTCCAGCAAGACAAGAAGCATTGTTTGATTTAGTGATGTACCAAATAAACAGTGTGATAGCTGCTGAATAATTGGAAATAGGAAACGTAACATAGTTAGATTCAATCTGAAGAAGAATCATACAGACTCAAAACGTTATCTCTGTCTCTCTCTCTCCACAGATGCTGTCAGACCTGCTGAGTCTTTCCAGCATTTTTTGTTTTTGTTTCAGATTTCCAGCATCTGCAGTATTTTGCCTTTGTTATAGTTAGATTCAACGTGGCAATAGAAAAGAATAATGATAACAATGGACTGGATAAAGGCAAACCTTCCTAAGATAAGGGGTCTGGCCCAAATTAACTGGGCAGAAAGATTAGAAAAAAGGATGAGTCATAGAGGTTTACAGCACAGAAAAAGGCCCTTTGGCCCATCGAGTCTGCGCCGGACAAACAAGTACCTCACTATTCTAATCCCATTTTCCAGCATTAGGCCCATAGCCTTGTATGTTATGGCATTGCAAGTGCACACCCAAATACTTCTTAAATGTTATGAGGGTTTCTGCCTCTACCCCTTCAGGCAGAGTGATTGGGAGTGCATTCCTGGCAAATGAAAAGATACAGTTCCACAAATTAATGGAAAGATCAAAACTAAACTGTAAAACAGAGATGTGTAATAAAACAATGGTAAGTAGTATTAAAGAACTATATGAGAAGAATAGAAAGTACAATGGAGAGCTAAGAAGGGAGATTATAAAGACTAAAAGTGAATCTTGAAAAAGGCTAGCACATAACATAAGATGAAATAATACAGGATATTATAAACACTGGAGTAAAAGAACAATTGAAAAAAGCACGAGTGATGAATGAGGAAATCGAATTGTGCAGGATGAAATTATAACAATGATTGCAAATAAGTATTTTGCATCGCATTTTCCAAATGATCTTGTTAGTGAGAATATAGGTGAAATAGAAGAGGATGTGAAACAATTGCTTGCGATAACTGTAGAAAAAGGGTTGGTTTCATAAAAAGTAGCAGGGCTCATTAAGAGTCCTGATAGCATGCAGCCTAAACTGTTAAAGAAAGTCACAGTGATGTCACACATGATCTGACAGCAACTTTTCAATTCTCCTGAGGAATGTATTATATGCCAGGGGACAGAAGTGTGACCAATATAACAGTTTTGTTCAATGAGGGGAAGAATAAAGTGAGTAAGTTTAGATGGGGTGGGTGGGTGTCTGGGAAAATGGCCCACTGCCTACATTTGAGTAACACTTCCAGCTAACCTGTCAAAGTGAAGCTGTTTGTCAAGTTCAGATCAACAACATTTTCCTACAAGACTCCTTCGCTGTCAAGGAGAAATATGCAAAGTACACTCCTCACAGCTCTGGTGCTATGCTGAACAATCTTCTGCAATGACTATCTGATTGTAAGGCACACATTGGAAATTACTGACCTGTAAGAACCCACTGCAGGTGTTGGTGAATGCCATCATTAAGACTTGACCCATACTGGCTGAGCTGGCTCCATAAGGAGGCAGGCTGTTAATTTTTTCTCACTCATTAATCAAATTGTCTAATTGCTGTGGACTGTGACCAAAGAGGGAATGCATTGGGAGATTAGAACAATCTCAGAGTGCCTGGATGATGAGCTCACCAATGCTGTGAACGGCTCACCCAGAAGAAGGATGAACTGGAATCTGTGACTAAGAACAACCTTTAGTTTGTATTTGGTTTCCTACGTTTTCTAATTAAAATGCTTATAAAACAATTGATTTGCTGGTATCAGGTGGAAACCGTTTTTTGGAGTAGAAATTTGGAGGCAGTTCAGAGAAGGTGAATTAGGTTGATTCCTGGGATGTATGGGGTGGTCTTATGAGGAAAAGTTGATTATGTTGAACCTATATTCATATGAATGAGATGTAATCTTGTACATGTAAGCTTGTAAGGGGACCTGAAAAAATATGTTTTGCCTCATTGAGAAATCTAGAACTATGGGTCATATTTTCAAAATAAGGGGTTACCCATTTAAGATAAAGATGAGAAGGGGTTTCTTCTCTCAGAGGGTTATTAATCTATGGAATTCTGTACCCCAAAGAGGTGTGGAGGTTGGGTCATTGAAGGCCAAGGTTAAGTTAGAGAGACTTTTGAGAGAGAGAGAGAGAGATTTTTGAGAGAGAGAGTGTTTTTTGAGAGAGAGAGAGATGTGGGATAATTCTTCCCCTTTTCTCATCTTCTGACTTCTTTGCAACAAGATGTAGGTTTGAAAAGGAGCCTTTTAACCCTTTTGAGTGCTGTCACTTTATAGAATACACACAAAGATGATTTCTGGAGATATAACATGCAGCTAGGTTATGAACAGAGAACAAGGAACAGGTCACTTGTTTACAGTCCTTAAGCTGATGGCTGAAAATGGTGAAGGTCTAAAGGATTTGCTTCTGGTTCCTTGAAGGCAAATGAGGCTGGTAGTGTTTGGCTGTTTCAGATGAAAATGTGCCCGAGCTCCTGTAGTGAAGAAAAATAATCTTGCAAGTGAGACAAATTAGCCTCTCTTCTCTGCCTAAAATGACTGTCTTATTGAGGCAAGGTTTGTTCTTTCTGCTGGGCGATCTCTCCCTCCAAGGTGTTCATCCCAGGCTGCCTTGCGGATCCCTTGCGGATTAATAAGTTATCAGCTCTCCATCGGTTTCGGTTATGTGATGGCAACGTTGATATGTTCCATTGTTCACAAAAGGAGTTGGGGCTGATGTTTTTGATGCTCAATGGGGCAATCTTTGACATCCCATCAAACATTCCAGCTATGATCATGTCACTAAATACTTTATTTGAAATCTAATCTTCATGAAGCCAACAGGTCTAGCAGCCATTGCCATTTTTAAACTCTTGCATTGAAATGATGAGGGATAGTCAATTAACACCTGGGAAAACAGTTTGCATTTTATGTAGCTTCCCAAACATATTGTCTCTGTCTGTCCAGAAACGACGACAGAAGTCACCTGACTTTCCAGACTCCATTTTGTGAAACCTTATTGTCAATATTTTATGTTGCTGTCTTCTTATTTTTAAACAAAAGTAGTATCCATTTCCCAATTAGCTTCACGGGCATGGTGTGACCGTCACAATATATAATTCAAAACTGCAAGCAAAGCTTGGAAAAATATGTTAACTACAAGCACACAAGATAGTTAGGTCAACGTAAATTTTCTGAAAGCATGATCGTTAAAATAATGAATATTTACTTATGTTCACCACATAAGTGATACTGTTGTTAAGGTGAGCTATGTGCTTACTCATGAAATAGCTGCATTATGGAAACCATTTTTTGAAGAGGAATTTTGAGCACTACATGCTAGGATCTTAAGAAATAATGTCCGGATAGTTTCTAATAAACGTGGTCCACGCCATGTGTCAGGACAAAGGATCAGACCCATCATATAAAAGGTTGCTGTGGAACAAGTAATCACATATCATATCTATGCACACTCTGGTGTATCTCATGAGTCTGTATTACATCCACTTATATTCTCCCTCTCTCTCTGTGTTAATATTCAGGTAAAGGAGAGTTAGATGGCAGGACAATCAGAAGCAATTCAAACCCCATCTTAAATGAATTGATTCCCCTTATTTTTATGAAATCAATTGTTCTTGTATTACTTACTCAACAGAATTTACAGCATCTTGGGAAGCAAAGAAGTAGATATAGTTGGAGCACAACAATTCCTCTGCATTACAGGGTGGGAAGCTGGGCAATGCGAAACTGAGGCATCGCAGTGTCACTACTGGTAATAGGAAGTCATTATAGTGAAACAATTTGGAAATTTCCATTATTAAATTCAACATCAGAATTTATAATGGAAAATGGGATAGAAATGAATGACAAAAGGAAAGATTTTGTAAGCAGGTGGATCGAAGTAATTACCCAGATCTAAGTCATTTCTAAAAATATATCTACTCTTGATACAGGTGAAGATGTTGGGGAAACATTATTAAAATGAGCTCATGACACAAAAATTGGATGTTTGGCAAACAATGAAGAATATATTAAAAGATTTCAGGAGAACAGAAGTTAGTAGATGGGGCAAATAAATAGTTTATGTTGCTTAATGCAGAGAAATGTAATATGATATAATTTTCGGAAGGGAAAAAATGCATGGGAGTTTAAACAAAAAATAATAAGTTGTACTTTGTGTTTTATAGTCATAGGCAAAAAGGTAATGATAAATTTGTTCATGGAATGGTAAGGCTACAGTTTGAGCACTGTGAGCAGTTTTTCACGGCCCTTTATGGAAACAAGGAATTTTGTAGCTAAAATGAGGCTACACAGCCGATTTCTATGCAATTGCTATCTACCGATAACTCACCCTTATAAATTTTCCTTTTTAAAATAATTATCCAGTTTACTTTGAGAAGATATTCTTAATTCTGTTTCCACCAGAAAAGGCATAAAAGCCACAGCAAATGCCATTTTGATACACCAGGATGATGGCAGCTATGAGAAACTATGGATTGAATATTAATATTTGGACCATCTTGCAGCAGGGAAGACCAGCAGTGGGCCGGAAATGCAAAAGCTCATACAACAGGTTTCTTTCATGGCGCTTTAAATGAGGAACAACATTAGCATCAAGCCTCCAGGTTTTCTGACCAATTGGAGAAAGTGGGCATGATCAAGACCTGCACCTGACTGTTGAAGCCTCAGTATATATTTAAAGTAAATATTTTTAAAGGGGCCATGACGAGGGGCAGAATGGAAGTATTCAACAACAGGTAAGTGAGAGATAATAATTGGAGTGAAGGTGTCTCAAAGAGGGAAGGCTGTCCCTTGACCCTCTGAAGCATCTCTGGGGATCATACTGTGGGGTATAAGGGGCCACAGAGAAATATCATTCTTATTGGATGTGAGGAAGAAGCCCATCTTTGAAACCAAGCAGGCATGGCTGGCAGCGACTGAGGTGAGCAGCAGGAGTGTTATCCTTCACTCATGGGTTTAATGCCAAAACAGGTTCAATGAGCTCATCAGGGCAGGAAAGGTGACTGGCATAGAATTTTCAAGGAACAACCCTCTCATTCTGATTTCACAGCCTTTTCCTGCACAGCATTCCTCAGACCAACATGCCTTTCAGATTCACCCATCCCTCTCTTTCTTGAGACACATCCTTTAAATCCTGTCTAAGTAACTACCACTGACATTCACCTTCATGTTATTGCCATCTCACACCCATCCTTCACAGTAATCCTTCACAAATGTTGCCCTTCCACCTTTTCAACACATTACATTTCTCACATTCATAACTCTCTTCTTGCAGACAAAGAGAGCTCAGAACACAAGGCAGGGGACAGGAGATGGTTCTCCAGTCCTGGGATGCATAGCCATTGATGATGGAGAGATGGGGGTGAGGCAGAGCTAGATGTTCTCAGTGTACATGCAAAAACTGAAGCTCTGCTTTTGAATGATGTTGGCTAATAGGAAATAGGAGGGGACCAAGGGTAGATCCTTGGGAGACACCAGAGGTAATGGTGCAGCAGCAGGAGGTGAGGCTATTGCAAGTGATTCTCTGGCCATGATCATTTGGAAAGAACTTCACTCCATTAATGTTAAGCTGGTATGTAACCACGAAAAGGTTATCATGCATGTCTGCACTAACGAGCAAGTTGCCATTATGCCTTCATTCTGCACTAGTCAAGTCTGCCACAAATCATCACAGCTCGAAGCAGAGTCAGCTCCTTGGAGACAAGGGCAACCCTCTAACAAAGCGGCTGATTACACCCATGAGGAGCCCTGCCACTGACGCACAGGACACATACAACTGAAGCCACATGAACATAAGTGAGATCATTGAGCACGTCAATTACTGACTCAGTGATCCCACAGGAGTTGCCCCCATGCTAACAAAAATATGAGTTATATGCGGAAGCAGCAAGTTCCTGACAGCCTCCCAATATGTTTGCATTTTTTGTTTCTTAACCTCCTGTACGCATTGCCATCTACCCACTCTGGCAAGTTAAACTTCCTCCCCACTAAAGTTAGGTGAAGAGACTTAAGATATTGGGAACATTTATCATGCAACAAAGAAAGCTTAGAGAGATTCAACAGTATTTTTAAGATTATAAAAAGTTGTTAGGAAAAATGGGTAGTTAGTGATGAGCGGTCACTAAGAAACTGAGAGGGATTCACCCTTAGGAAATGTTCCTTTATGCAGAATATAAGAAATGTTTTGCATTTGAGAGTAGCTAAGGTAGTGACCATGGCATCGGTTGAAGCAAAAGTACAGAACTAATAGGAGCAGAGAAAGATATGGGGAGAGAATGCAGCAGTAGGTTTGATTTTGCATTTCTTAAGCAGTAAGCTGGCATAGGCATGATGGGGTGAATGCTTGCTTCTGCGCAATAAATATATTCTGTTCCATGGAAATATGTTGGAATGACACAGACTGATTAAATAAATGGCAATTCATCATCAACAACAACAACTTGCACTTCCGTAGTGCCTTTAAAGTAGTAAGACAGCTTCACAGGAGCATTATTGGACAGAATTTGATACAGAACCAATAAAGAGATGTTAGGACAGACAACCAAATGCTTATTCAAAGATTTTACCTAACTTGGAAGAGGGAAGAGAGAGAGATGAACAAAGGTTTAGCTGGGGAGTTCCAGAGCTTAGGGTCTGGGCAGCTGAAGGTATGACTGGCAAGGGTGGAGTGACAGAAATCAGGGATATGCAAGAGGCCAGAATTAGAGGAGCGTGGAGATCTCAGAGAGTTGTACCCCAAAGGAAGTAACAGAGATAGCGAGCGGCGAGGCTACAGAGGAACTTGAATACAAGGATAAGAATTTTAAAATCAAGATGTTTCCATACTTGGGGCTAATGTCGATCAGCAAGCATAAGGATAATGGTTGAAAGGAGCTTAAAATGTATCCAGAAATGTGGATAAGTGAAGTAAAAACAATGGAAGAGTATGTGATAAAGTGCTGTGATAATAGAATCGATTGATTTGTTGGGTTTGCTGATAGAATGTTTTACAATACTATACTGCTTCTGATCCTTTCCAATGATAAGATCAATAATATTCCAAGGCTAAAAAGAGATTGTGGAAAATGTATCAAACTCAGAATTTTTATCTGAGAAAATGTTACCTTTGCATTACACCACATGTCCCCTGTGTACATGAAGAGATTACTTACAGGATGATTATTTCTCATCTACAGATCATTTTGTTGACATCACATTACATCAAGTCAGCTGCAGTCATTTGTGTCAAAACATATTTCTTAGCTTGCTTTACTTTCCTGAGGAACACACTAACATGATTCCAGATGTGTAAAAAACTTTCCCAATTGGATCTATCTGAAATCAACTCATTTGGATGACTCAGATGGCTACTGTTTTGGTTCCCTCCCCAACATGGTTTATCCTAGCTTTAGCTATAATGTCGCATCAAGTAAGAAAATGTTATATAAAGCATGACTATGCACAGAAAAGATCGTGCAGGAGGCAGCTAGGTAAAAAAAACCACAGTATACCCAATCCATGTTAATTAATGACCAATTAACTGAGGTACAAATACTGGCACCATTTTTAATCCTTATGGAATCATTATTTATGGTTTCTATGTTCAATTCATCTTATCCAAGTCTTGTTGCAAATCCTGACCTGAATCATGCTGTCCAATTCTTGTAGAGCATTTCAATGAATGTTTAAAAGGACACCGCCCAGTCTTTTTTTATATAAAAGCACAGATAAAAATATTGCTAGCAAACCTGTAATGTGGTGTTGGATACCCTGTTGCTTCACAGTTCAGTGTTGCTTTCTTCTCTTCAGAATCCACAGGAAACACAATGTCATGAGGCTCATGCATAAAAACTGGACCGTGTGGCTTGCCATTCTCTGTGTCAATACAAATAAAAGACTATATTAGGTTACTCACATAAGGACTGTTAGAATAAGGAAAATAATAGACACAAAATAACTGCAAAATTATTTAGAGAAAAAAAACACAAGACAATAAACATCACTTCCATTTATAGCAAGATAGTGTGTACTGCATCAGAATGATTACTAATATATCATTCTTGCACTTCTGCATCCGTTTCCATTTTTAACACAAATTGGGAGAAAGATAGATAAATTAAACAAGTTTTAGTTGAAATGACAACCAAATAATATTTTTACTTAATATATTCAGTTTATTCTATGCTTTCCAAATTAAGGATTTAAAATGAGTGAGAAAACAATGACTGAGAAATCACTGTTAGCATTGTCAACTGGAGTGTTGTTTGTACCTATGGCAGTCCAAGATTTAAAAAGTACATCTAAAGATTATTATATAAAACGTTAAGATCAGCAAAATGCATCCAGAATTAGTGACTAACATTTAATTAAAAGTCATTTCAATGAAATAACACCTCTAGTTTTAGAAATTTTATCTTTGTACAAATATATATTAAATCATTTGCAGCACTCATTAATGAGTGTATTGCCTTGTATTTAATCATACAGTGGTCACAGTGCAAGTTTATTTCCATGATTTTTTGAAAGGCATATAATTAGTCATCTGCATTTTTATGAACTCTGCTACTCCCCCCCGCCAAAAAGCAATGCCATTTTAATTTATAAGAAAATTACTTCTAATGTCACAAACCTTATGCTGTGTTACACAACACATGAATATGTGTTTCTCAAAGATTACTTCACTTCATATTCAGGTTATGTCATTTTTTTTCCACCCATCTGTTTCTTTCAAAATATAACATTTTTAAAATCCTAGATAATGAGAAAATGCAGCTGTCAACATAAGAATATGTTGCTCAGAAAACTTGTAACGAGCAGGCTGCATTTGACAATTTACGATGCCTAAAACCAGCTCTGAATTTCCACTGAAAATATTGAAAAATCCTGGGATCAATGGATAGGTATTTCAAACAAATCATAATTTGTATTTACACTCTTCCAGAAAAGAATTAACAAAAGTGTGTTCACAAGAAAGCAAGTCAATCCCATTTCCCACTCATTTTATCCAAAACTAGAATAAAGCATCCATGCCAAAGTGAGATAAAATTCCTCAGCTTCAAATAAAATTCATAGCATTATTATTTTTCTAAATACTCATCTATAGTGCATAGTCTTTAATCGGGCTTGTACATCTTAATCCACCGCATTTACTTTTTATGTCATGATTTTAGGTGTCAAGCATGGACACAATGGGCGGAATCGTCCGGTCCCATTGGCATCAGGCATCATGGCAGGCGGGTTGGGGGGGTGGGGCGGGAGAAATATGGTAAGAAGGCCAAAGATCGCTTTTACGGTGCCGTGAGACCAGTTTGCGGTCATCTGCTCCAGCTGTCAATGGAATTGTCTACGTTTCCCACTGCTGCATGTTGGGAAACTAATTTCATTACTTTAGTATCTCACATAAGCCCTGCTTGCCGGAATCATCCCCTCACACTGGGTCATCCAGTCACGCCGACACATTTAACAACTGTACATAAATGATGTTTACCTGGCGAGCAGCACTTCAAGGGCAACTCGGAGGTGACTGCACACAATCTTCTTCATGAGCACTGCGCATCGCCCGTAGGACATCAAGGAAGATGTCTAAAGACCCAGGGTCTATAGATGGCGCTTGTCATTCCTGCAGATGACTGAGAAGCAGTGTCACTGAAGACTGCACATATCTGGGGAACTTGACAGTCACATATGCCACTGCTGCAGGATTTGGCACCACAGGGTCATGGAGGGCATCCACTGCCAATGGCCGTAGAAGTGACCGCAGCACTCAATTTTTACACCAGTGGCTCCTTCCAAGGCTCTACAGGTGACTTCTGTAGGATCTCACAAGCCTCCATGCACAAGTGTATCCAGGAGATCATTGATGCCATATTCGCAGAGGCACAGAACTTTGTACATTTCGCTTTTCCACAGATGCAGGGTGCCATCAACTGCACTCACATGGCACTTAGATCTCCATGGCAACAAGCAGTCAATTATGTCAACCACAAGGCTTCCACTCGCTAATGTTCAGCTGATGTGTGATTCAATGGACTGTATTACAGTGCTTCACTGGACCTGTCAGGGCACCAGAGCCGCATTTTTAATATGCCTATCATTTGCTCCACCAAAGCCAAGGTCGCAGCATGAGCCTCGTTATACCGTCACTCTGCTGCACTTTGAGGCCACCGCATGAGTGTTATCGGCTTGTCCCGCAGGTCTGTGTACGATTCCCAGGGAGCGTCCACAAATCCCACATCCTTAGCAGGTCTCAGAACCCTGACAGAGTCTGGAGAGGCTGCAGGGTTGGCTCCTTGAGACAAGCACTACTCGCAAAGGACGTGGCTGATAGCGCTCATGCGGTGGCCTCAGGCTGCAGCAGAGTGATGGTGTAACGAGGCTCATGCTGTGACCCGCACTTTGATGGAGCAAATGATAGGCATATTGAAAATACGGTTTTGGTGCCTTGACAGGTCCAGTGGAGCACTGTCTACTGAATCACTGTCACTTGCTGCGTGCTTCACAACCAGGCACTGCAATGGCAGAGCCTGGCTGAGGAGGATATGGATGAGCTGCACATCTCCTCCTATGAGAAAGACATCATGGGCATAATGATGATGAGATCCTCAAAGGCAAGAATGCCGATGACAAAGCTATCACACTGGCAAGACAAAGCAGGCGTGCTCAGGAAGCCCTCATAGCCACAAGATTAGTGGAGCATAATGCCGAGATGCAGTGAGGACAGTCCTCACCTTGCATCTGTGAACATTTGACTCCTGGGTGGCTGATGGCAGTGCACATACCCTCAGTGCTCAAGCTCATCTTATGCAGGAGACGCAGTGGAGGTCCTAATGGTCATTAGATTCCAGGTTGAAGATGACATGCAGTGAAGACACTCCATAGATCTTCACATTGCGTCTGTAAATGTCTGACCCTATCTGGCTGACGACAACTCGCTTGCACTCTGTGATCAGGGTCATATCATGGAGATGTTGCCATGAAACTTTAAATGCACCAGGTCCTTCATCAGATTTCAGCATCTGACCCCTTCAGGAGCACAGCGTCACTGGTCAGATGCTGAAGAAATTGGGAGCACACAGAGAGAATGATGGAACTCTGTGATGCCTGCCCACGACATTCTGGCAGCAATGACAAGAACCATCAAGGTGCAGGCATCATTGCTGCGTCGAGTGAGTGTGAAAATGGACCATCACTTTGGTCTGAAGGTTACACACTACCATGGAAAGAGACCCTGGACTGAGACACCTACCTTTATCTTGTGCAGGAACCAAGGTTTCACATCCGAGTGACACAAACACTGCTCTTCAGAACAAGAAGCCATAAGCAAGGAGACATTCTTGGGAGTTTATTTCCAATAGTGAACAAAACACACAAATGATTAACACCCGTGGCCAGGCTGTGCAACACCATCTTCTTAACCTTTCTAACCCTGCTGCTATGTCTTGGTGCTCCTCCAACTTCCACAGTGGAGGTGAAGGCAGCCTGCTGTCTGTGATGACTTTGGTGGGCATCCTCTGGAGGGCCATGATCTGCAAAGCCCCAGCCTGCTTTGGGTGTCCTGCTGTGGGCCAGCTGCCTGTTGAGCTGGAGCTGTTGGGGTCACAGGACGAGGGGATATAGATTGGACAGACATTGCCGGAGTCACATGGATGGATGGCCCCAGGGTGTCGAGCTGCTGGTACTCCTCCCTATGGGTTCCCAAAGTCCCCTGGCTGAATCCTTGAGGAGAAGGGGACGGTGGAGTGAGATCGACCTGCCCTGCACCCCTCTTATGTTGACATTGCTGGAGACCAACTATGGCATCAGCGATGGAGTTCAGCCCGCACAGCTGTGCACGACTGATGTCCTGAACCAAGGTCACCATGGCGGCTGCCATCCTACCAGTGTTGACCTTGATGTGTCAGCATGCCAGCACTATCACCTCAGACTGAAGGTGGATTGACTCCACCATTCTGCCTTGCAATCTGAGGAGTGCAGCAGGCATCCCTTCCTGATGCTCCTGAGCTTGCCTTTGCAGCTCCTGCAACTGAGGTATGACAAGAGTCCAGAGGCTCATCATCTGATTTGGACACAGCAGATTTCTGGCCTCCAGGAATCCTCCAAGTGCCAGAAATCTGGGAAGCTCGTGTCTCTTTCTGCTGTGGATCAGACAGTCCAATGTGCTCACCAGATTGTGACCCAAGGCTACTCCAGAATTAGGTTTCACCGAGGTGTGTGTCTCTGCGCAGGTGCAGGGTGTGGGTGAGCACGGTCACGGGACTTCAGTTAGGATTTCATCAGATTCTTCTTCCGAGGTGTCTTCAGGGCTTGAGTCGTGGACCCCCCTCGGCTGCTTCCCAAATGTAACGGTGAAAGCTACGAGAGATAATTAGTGCATGGCAGGGGACTGCGGAACAGAGGAACTCACTCACAGCATGGTTGTCTGATGGATGTTGCACTGCTGGATCCTCACTTGGTTAAGCACTGCTGTCCTGTCAGCGCAGCAACAGTCTAGAGCATTGACAGCCAGCTGGATGACTCTATTCTCAAAGCCTGTGAGGGCCTTGATGTTGGGCATTCCTCCACTTGTCTGTGATCTCTTCCTTTTGTTGTGTGCCAGCTTGTCCTGCATGAATACAGATGGAGAGAGTTGTTGCAAAAACCCATCTGATTCAATAATGTGTCATCCTTAAATCTGTCGTCCTTACCTGGCCTGGCCTACATATGACTTCAGACCCACAGCAATGTGATTGACTCTTAAATGCCCTCTGAAATGGCATAGCAAGCCACTCAGTCCTGAAAAAAGGAATGAAACTGGATGGACCATCCAGCACCAACCCAGGCACTGGAAACGACAACGGCAATCTCAGCCCCATTGACCCTGCAAAGCCCTCGTTATTAACATCAGGGGCCTAGGGCCAAAATTGGGAGAGCTGTCTCACAGACTAGTCAAGCAACAGCCTGACATAGTTATCCTCACGGAATCATACCTAAGAGATAATATCCCAGACACCACCATCACCATCCTTGGGTATATCCTGTCCCACCGCAGGACAGACCAGCAGAGGTGGCGGCACAATGGTACACAGTCGGGAGGGAGTTGCCCTGGGAGTCCTCAACATCGACTCCAGATCCCATTAAGTCTCATGGCATCAGGTCAAATATGGGCCAGGAAACCCCCTACTGATTACTACATACAACCCTCCTTCAACTGATGAATCAGTGCTCCTCCATATTGAACACAACTTGGAGGAAGCACTGAGGATGGCAAGGATGCAAAATGTACTCTTGGTGGAGGACTCCATTGCCCATTACTAAGAGAGGCTTGGTAGCACCACTAATGACTGAGCTGGCCGAGTCCTAAATAACATAGACGCTAGACTGGGTCTGTGTCAGGTGGTGAGGGAACGAGCAAGAGAGAAAAACATGCTTGCCCTCATCTTCACCAAGCTCCCTGCAGCAGATGCATATGTCCATGACTGTATCGGTAGGAGTGACCACTGCACTGTCATTGTAGAGACAATTGATCAGAAACTGAATTGGACAAGCCATATAAATAGTGTGGGTAAAAGAACAGGTCAGACGCTAGGAATCATGTGACAAGTAATCCACCTCCTGACTCCCCAAAGCCTGTCAATCATCTACAAGGCACAAGTCAGGAGTGTGATGGGATATTCCTCACTTGCCTGGAAGAGTGCAGCTCCCACAACACCCAAAAGGCTTGATACCATCCAGGACAAAGCAGCCCGCTTGATTGGCACCACATCCACAAACATTCACTCCCTCCACCACCGACGCACAGTAACAGCAGTAAGTACCATCTACAAGGTGCACTGCAGGAATTTACCAATGCTCCTTCAACAGCACCTTCCAAATCCACAAACACTACCATCTAGAAGGACAAGGGCAGCAGATACATGGGAACACCACCACCTGGAAGTTCCCCTTCAAGTCACACACACCTTGACTTGAAAATTTTAGCCATTCCTTCACTGTTGCTGAGTCAAAATCCTGGACCTCCTTTCCTAACAGCACTGTGGATGTACCCACACCACATGGACTGCAACGGCTCAAGAAGGCAGCTCACCGCCACCTTCTTAAGGCAACTAGGAATGGACAATAAATGCTGGCCCAGCATGGCTGTGAAATAAATAGAATATAAAGTCAGCCATGTCCTTTCCCCCATCACTGTTGAACCCCTGGCATCACCGTCCATATCCCTATCATCATCTATCAACCCGAATCCTTTTCTTACCAGGATGTCCAGGTGAATGTGCATGTTCCATACCTTCCTGAGAATCCCACCCTCATCCACATTGACCTTCCTCACCTCCTACTTATCACCCCCAGGGCCCGTGTCTGCCTCCGATTCCCCACCAATCATCTTGACCATTCCTTCTACCGCTACCAATGCACCCGCACCCTCCTACCCTTCCAGCTCATTCTGCCCTCTCATATTCACTATTTTTTCCTACCATACGCATACTCCATTCACTCCTCAAGAGGAAGCTATTGACTCCACTGACGCTCCTTATCACATAAATATCACCCACCCCTATTCCCTCCTCTTCCTGGTCACCTTCCTCCCCCTGGAGTCCTTCCCCGCTTCGAACTCCCCCCTCCCCCTGAACACTGTCCTCCCCCTTGACTCCTTCCTCGCTCCTTGACTCCTTCCCTAACCCTAATTCCCCACCCTTCCTCTCCCAGTCATGCTTAGACCTTCCCCTCCCACCTCCACAACCCCCGCCTACTGCACATTCCTCTCCCACTCACAGCTGGACCTTTCTCTCCCTACCACCACCACCACCGCCCTCCCCAATCAGCGCACCACCCCCCTGCCCCGATCATCTGTAGCAGCCCATGGCCAAGACTGTGATGTTTGGAAGAGATCCGATGCACCAGAGACAATGGAAGATGGTGCAAGCCCATGGCCGAGTCCATGATGTTCCAAAGCAGACCAGAGACATCAACGGCGAACCCCCACTTCTGTGAGCTGCTTTGCGGTGGAGCAATGCCTATGAGAATCCACCCAACACGCGACGCACATGTACTTCCAAAGCCTGGTAGCAGTAGGGTTCCAGCATCTTCTGCTCCTCAGATGTCCACAATCTGAGCGAGGCCTTAAAGGTAGGTCCCGAATTCTGCACATCACACTTGTCCAGACATGCTCTGAGTGGCTTGTTTTCCCACAAGCATAATGGTAAATCTGGCGTGGGGGGGGAACAATTCTAGTCGGGCCTTACTTTGCATCCCATTACCAGGATGCAAATAGGGTTTACGCCAGCCTCCAGCGGGATTGGCATCCCACCATGGCGGACAGCATCAGATTATCCCACTGTGCTTTCATGCCAGTGTGAAATCTTTTTTTGGCCTTCTCACCATATCCACCGCCTCCCCCCTCCCCCCCACCCACTATGCCTGACGTCAACGAGGCCAGAAAACACCAGCCTATGATTTCAGTACAAGCACTAAACATCATTCAAATTAAAACTGTCCAAGTCACTTTTGCTCAGCTTACAGCGGAGAAGCACATCTCATACCGCATCTTCAGTTTTTCACATTGAACTGTGCATCATGCATGGTCACCTGAATTTGCAATTTGATTTGCACATAAACAAGTGAACATATTAGTCTCATTGTTATCATTACTGTAAATTCTGGCCCATTTAGTTACATTTACAAGATACCTTTTTTTTCCTTGATGTATATGTTTGAAGTATTTTAGTTGTTTTCTGTTTTAACTTCACTGACATTATGATTAAGAATCTAAGTCAAGGTTTTTTTGAAAGCCAAATTGTTAATCTGTTTATGATTTATAATGACATGATCTGTCTTGTACAAAATTAATGAGGAGAAAAATAAATATTATTCAACCTAGTGAAATAATTCTTTTTTTAAATTGACTTTATCGTACATAATGAGTAAGCTTGGTAAACTGATAGGGAAAAATCATAATGAAACAAGTGATCCTTTAAAAGATTTTAACTTAACCTCAGCCTAAACATGGCCATGTTTTCGATTCAACTCATTTAAATAGATTAGACTACTACCTAGGAATTCAAATTGGGGGAGAAGAGTTGTGTGCTAGTGTGTGCCCTAAAGGTCTGCAGGATCACAAATTCCTGATCGTCTACCTCTTCCCGTAACCTGTAAACCCTGCTGTAGAAAACATTTATCAAATTTATTTCCTGAACTCTCAGTGGAAATTGCTATTTTTCCCTTTAAATACCCTTGATCTGAGAGAGCTAGCCTGCAACATCTGACACCTTTTCAGATTTTCATGCCTCCGCCCATGTCGGAACAGAAGTGGGGATTTAAAAATGGTGGGGTGGACCCAATTCCAGGATTCCTGACCTATTCCCATTATGTGGAATTTTTATGGCCCTGGGTTAAGGGTGCGAGTAGAGAGCCCACATGCAGCAAAACCCTTCCTTGCCTACTCCATTCTGGGGGCTGGTATTTTATACCTCCCACTATATTCATGGATTTGGGCCTGTTTTGTTAGGAGACATGGCTCACAGCATCTCAGAGGAGTAATGAAACTTGGAGGAAGTCTGTTTTGGAGTCAGGAATCTCCTGACAGGTAAGTTTAAAAGGTCTTGTCAAAAGTTCTTGTTGCATGATTAAGTTAAATATGCTTTAATGCACTGCTTAATCATAGGGCTCTGTCCTTAAAAATGACCATTAAATTGAGCAGCATTGTGTAAGTGTTCACATGCATTTGAGTACTTCATCCAGTGTATAACATGCTCTTCTACATTCAACGTTATTGAGAATCTGACTTTAATGTATCATCTAAATACTGTTTTCATCTCCAAATCTATTTAAGTCCAGCAGTCTGTTGAGCTTTTGAAGCTCAGTATCCACTATAGGCAGAACTCATGGGCCCTATAATATCATGGGAAGTCTTTCAAATGGTCATGAAATTGACCAAAAAACAAACATCCATTCAAATTTCTCTCTTCAAAATCCTATTAAGCGCTCATAGAACTATCAAAATAAACAAGTAGACATTCAAAAACCACTTCAAAGAAGCAATCCTCTTAGCAGTTCATGGAGCTGTCAATAAAATAAAGCTCACAATCATCTCCACAGCTGTGTAAACAACCCCTCAGAGCTGAATTAATTAACAGGGTTTGGAGCTCAGACAAGCATTCATAAAGGGGCCCCATTACACTGCTGCATAAACAAAGGCTCTAGAGCTAAAAACAGTGAAACTTTCCAAGCAGGCTGAACAGATAGCCATCTGGCCCAACAGATGGCTAATTTCTTTGATTGACAGTTTGGGTAGTTTGAATTGATATTTGTTTACTTAGGCAATTTCATGGGGTGAAATTTTACAGCCCCTCCTGCTGGCAGGATTTTCCAGTTCCACCGAAGTCAATGGACATTTGTACGGCTCGCTGCATTTTACGGCCCTGCCCTAGCCATGACAAGGGCTGTAAAATTCCACCCATAAGCATTTCAAAGAATTCCCAGTGTAATTAAAGGGCTCATGAGTTCTGCCAAAGCACATACTGGGTGAGTAGGAACGGAGGACGCTTGGGGAGTATTGAGTGAAAATGGGGGAATATGAGGGGCTAGGGGGATATGAAGGGACATGGAAGGGTCATGGGGTTAGAGAAGGGGCATTGCGAGTGGGTGGCAGGTAAAGGCTAGGGTCATGTACAGAACCAGGCCCATGTCCCAGTGAATGAAGGCGGGTCTTTGAATTTGCCAGCTTTGGCATCCACCTGACACTGTTCCCACCATAGGCCTGCCCTGGGATATAATAGCCTTACCTTCAACAATGATGAAAATAGCGTGGGTACAGATTGCTGGCCAGGAGGCAGGGTTGGGTTATCGGGAAAGCCTGATGCATGATTCCAACCTCAAGGATGAAAATCTGGGCCCTAGATTGTAAGGGAAGTCATTGGGAAGATGTCCACCCAGTGGAGCTCCTGAAATTAGCATGGGAAGTATCAATATGCCACCCATCTGTCACTTAGTTTCCTTTGAAATGTTTATGCCTATTTCATGCAGAAGCCTTCTATCCTTGCCAGGGTACCCCAGGAAATGGGCACACACTTGCTGTTATGAATGTTATGCAGAATAAAATTGTTTCCATAATGCAGGATTATTATTCTAATATTCCATCTTTTTGTTCATGGAGGTTCTACAATTATACTCTATGAAGTCCCATTGGAGGGAGGAAACCAATACAACAATGATTGTGCAAATGACACATGCCTCCATACTCTTCTTCCTGGCTCATCCTCCTTTCTAACAACTTCTATCCAGTTTACATGATAAACTACTTTATTTAAATTTGAAGTTTAAATAAAGCTTATTAAAAATTGTGCATAATATACACATAAAATATCTTCATGAACATTTTCTGTAATTTATTTTTATTTTATATTCAGTGTATCGAGAGTAGAACTATGGGCCTGGACCATTTATGTTTGAACAAGATACAGCAGATTCGAAGCAATACTTCTCTGATTCATGATATTGTTGGGAAATCAGCAGTGAGCCCATTGCTTGTCTTCACACAGTGGTTGGTGTTCACACACCTTTTTCATTTTCTCGTACAAGACCTATGAGTGTTACAAAGTATTACCAAGGGCAGAATTTTATGGGTAGGTGGGTTTCCCATCTTGCCATTGAGAAAGTTGGCAGGGAACTCTCCTCTGGGACTGATGTCCTACAACCATTTAATGCTCTGAAGAGCATCAGTTAGCTACAGTTGATCATTCCGATCCCATCTGCGGAGGGAGACCTGCCTCTGAGAGTTGCCAGCTAATCATATTAGTTCCAGCAGCACCACCAGGAGCTGTAACCTCAGGTTGAACTGCATCTAGTCCCAGAAAACAAAGTCGGGAGCTGGATGAAAGATAAGTCTGGGGGTTCTCGGCAGGTCCAGGGCAGGGGACCCCAGAGTAGGTGGGAAGGAGGAGAAGTGAAGTGGTCCTTAAGTGATCATTAATTGCCACTTTAGGACCTCAACTGGTACACAGCTGGACAGGCCATCCTGAGCCTCACCCGCCAACAGTAGAATGATGAAGAGATTGGGGGCAGATGGATAGGCAGCACGAAAGTCAACCACAGAATTTTATGGGCCCCTTCACCTGCAAACTCACTTGCAGAGAACCATAAAATTCTGTCCCAAGTTACTAAGTATTTACAGGACACCTACAGGCCATTTAGGCCAACAGGTGCCTATGAGCCTCCTCCCATCCCTCTTCATCTACACTATTTTACCCTGTCACTTTACAACTGAAGGTTAGTTACCTGAATATCTGTGAAATACCCTGATTAAGGCAACAGCCTCACAAAAGAAAAGGTGCTCTGCTCAAGTCAAATGGTTCATTCCTGGATATCTCCAGTTTAGGAATAGAATGGTGTCAACCTACTGAGTAACTCTGCCACACTGATCTAATTTTCCAAGCATTGCTGAACCATGTTTACTTCATCGATGCTGAACCATTATTAATTGCTATGTTTATGGGAGCTGTTTCTCCCCAGTAGTCAATGCATATTTTAAATGCGGTAGCATCTACAGATGCTTGGCTAGCTCAATATAAAAGCAATGTAAGGTCAACCAACCTGCCGTGAATTCTAGATTTTTCAAAAGTTTTGTAGCAACTGTACCCTATTCATGTTTACTCCAGTTATATGCTACTTAATCAGTAAGACAGGCATATGTTTTGAAAATCAAGGAATTTAATGTCAAAGTTGTACAAGTTGGCAAAGCATCAGTTCATTGTTGGACCTTTTGATGTTTCTCTCGAAGCATAGTACTGGGTAATCAATGTGCCATAAAAGGTAGTATCCATGGTTTCCTCAAAAAAATTGTATTCAGAATGATATGGATAACTGCACATTTTTGGCCTCATCTGAAATATTACAGGTGTTTCACTGTGTCTACAAAATAACCCAATGATGGGAAAACCAGAACTAGAACTGCCCTGAATCTGACATATATTAACTTCTTATCTTTGGAGATTTCTACTGGGGCTTCAACAGACTCAGATTTTGGACAGCTAAGCTTAGATTGAGGCTATTGAGGCAATAGCTCTTCTGATTTTCACATGAACTGTATTCATAAGACTGATGTTCGAACTCTGAATTTGGGGAACAACACCTTTGTCAGTTTTACAGAACGTACAGCTTTCCTCAAGTGACAGGGCTCCTTTGAGCAAAAAACACAGAATGTGAAATATATGTAGGTATCAAGGCTTGTCATATTCATCATGTGGCCTTCACAAACAGAAAGGGTTTAATTAATGTTCAGGTGGTTTTTGAGCACAGAAACATTGGATGAAATTTCATGGTCATAACAATGTCCGTCCAATGGCTGGACAGCAGGTGGTAACCCTGCCGTGGCTATTTCCAGGAAACCCATCGGGATTATGTCCCAATTATGCAGCCTATTGGCAGTTGTCAGGATTCCTGGCTCCATCAGACAATTTCCCACTGGACCTCATGGTGCAGAACAGATGTTCCTCCTCTGAGAGCTGCTGGCTAATCAGAGGCCAGCACTCTCCAGTTCCACTAAATACCACCTGGAAATGTGGCCACTGCTGGTACTACAGAAGGCCCAAGGATGAAGATTGTTGCTGGAGAGCCCCCAGACCAAAGATAAGTAGGTTGGGATCAACAGGGCTAGTCATGGAGACCAGGGTAAGGGTGGGGAAGGGGTGGTTATTGTGAAGAGAAGGGGGGTCATTTCCTGCAGATCCCTTATCTGCCAACTTGTCCCTCTACAGTGTAGGATGCCCGAGAAGGAGGGACCCTCTCAGGCGTCACCTTTGTTTTTCCATATTTTCTACAGCAGCTTTTCACCAGCTTGATCCTCTGTATCTGCCCTATTTCATGTAATCATTTATTTCAATTATTACTGTTGAATGTAATTTCATGCTTAGTGAAGTCAATTGTTTACTCACAAAAGGGAAACCAGCAATTCATGGATGGTTTGATAGTCACAAAGTTGCACTGCAAAGTTATAAATCTGAAGCATTTGTCATTTTATGCCATGCATATTTTACCTTCAATTTACTAAAAATGTTTGATAGTACAACAATTACATCAAATGATTGTTAACTCCATTGCCAACATAGTTGGAGTTTAATGAATAATTAAGTTCCTTGTACAAATTACAGCTACGGATCCTAATTTTGGTTATCCTCCAGTACCATGGTGATAATTTATTGAAAACTGGTACTTATACAAAGTGGGCAAAAGCAACTTTACAGTCAGTCACAAGTGTTCTTAGTTAACTACTGTAGTTTCAATGCATTTAGACCTGCAGTTATACTGTCACTTCTATGTCGCTGGAAAACAATTTCCATTTTGATTCAGTAGAACATGTAATTAGACAGTCAGGCTTTGATTAGACTCCAAACTTGAATGGGCTAAGGCTCCTTGGGAGAAACAGTTCCATGCTGCATGGTTTGACACCACACCGAGTAGCACTTCAGTGCAGTATCAAATGGATTATAAAATGTGAAGGTAGATTGTTGGAGCTCCTGGGCACTTCATCAGGTTTTGAGAAGACTGGACAGGTGCAGGAGCTCCAGTTATAGATGTGCAATCTCTTAAGTTCATGAGCCATGGGGCAGTCCACATTATAACGAGCATTTCTGACTGTGAACTTCTTATTGTAGCTATCATCTTAGACTAGGAGTGCTGTAAAACTATAAGATAATAAGATAATACTTTATGAAATATCATCTGAAGTGAAGCAGATAAAAACCTGAGAAGTAGAAGCATCTCAAAATAACTGAACTATTAGACAAGTGGTGCTGTAAAACTATAAGAAATTCTGATGTGAATGCCCTGCCAAGTGCCAACTATCTGTACCATGAAGAAGCTCACTGAATAACTTCATTTACTCTCAAGAGCAGCTCAATTTCAAATATAAATATAAATCATGCAGCTAATATATGAACAATCTTCAGGTAGCTCATTCTATTGAAAAAAAATAGTTGACATTCTAACACTTTTCAATGATACCTCCTGTTTTGATTGCTTGCCTACTGGCTTCAATTCCAGAAGTTTTTTTTAAAAATTCTAATTACTGCATGTCACCAGGATTTGTCATATCACATACAATTCTAAAATTACCAGTACTTTTTTGTTGAATGGATGAAAGCCAATATACAGCCAGAAAAAACATCAACCAACTTAATAAGTTTTTCTTCATAGGCTACCATTATACTAGTGACTGTATCAATGTCTTGACAATCTTTTATGGTCTTGCTCATGATTTGGCAATGCATCAGCTTAGGAAAAATGTAGACACCACTACTCCATGCTAATCTTAGTACTTGCATTTGATCTTGCATTGCGAGGATCTCACTTTCAAAGACATATACACTAAAACTTATTATGCAAAAGATTTTTTTTAGGAGGAACAACTAAGATACCAGCATATAAAAACAAAAAAACTGCAGATGCTGGAAATCCAAAACAAAAACATAATTAAAAACAAAAAAAAACTGCGGATGCTGGAAATCCAAAACAAAAACAAAAACAGAATTACCTGGAAAAACTCAGCAGGTCTGGCAGCATTGGCGGAGAAGAAAAGAGTTGACGTTTCGAGTCCTCATGACCCTTCGACAGAGACCTGTCTGTCGATGGGTCATGAGGACTCGAAACGTCAACTCTTTTCTTCTCTGCTGATGCTGCCAGACCTGCTGAGTTTTTCCAGGTAATTCTGTTTTTGTTTAAGACACCAGCATAATGGAATAAGAAATCTCACTTAATCAGGCATTTAAGAACTTCATCACAATCAGCATAACTCATTCCCATCATTATAGTTGGTTAAAGATGGTACATGTACTGAACTGTCATTTGGAAATTATTCCTGAAGCAATGGAGTATAATTTAGGAATACCTTGAAGTGCATGTCCAACAAAAAAAAAGCATTCAAAGATCACAACCAGAATCGACCCCCAATAACCTTTGATTCCCTTGCCTAACAAGAATCTATCTATCTCCGGTTTAAAAATATTCAATGACCTCACCTGCATCGCCTTCTGAGGCAGAGAGTTCCAAAGTCACACAGCCCTCGGAGAAAAAAATTCTCCTCATCTCTGCCCTGAAAGGGTGACCACTAATTTTAAAACCATGCCCCCTGGTTGTGGACACACCCACAAGAGGAGAAATCCTTTCCACCTCCACCTGTCAAGACTCAAGATCTTATGTACTTCAATCAAATCAACCCTCACTCTTCTAAACTCCAGTGGAAACAAGCCCAGTCTGGTCAATCTTTCCTCATAAGACAACCCGCTCATTCCAGGTATCAATCCAGTTAACCTCCTCTGAACCTCCAAAGCATTTACATCCTTCCTTAAATAAAGAAACCAAAACTACACACAGTATTCAAGATGTGGTCTCACCAATGCCCTGTATAAATGAAGCATAACATCCTTACTTTTATGTTCAATTCCTGTCAAAATAAAGGATAACATTCCATTAGCCTTCTTAATTACATGCTGCACCTGCATACTAACTTTTTGGGATTCATGCATGAGAACACCTAGGTCCCTCTGCTCCTCAGAATTCTGCAGTCATTCTCCAATTAAGTAATGCTCTGCTTTTTTATTCTTCCTGCCAAAATGAACAACTTCACATTTTCCCACATTATACTCCATCTGCCAGATTTTTACCCACTAACTCGACCTATCTATATCCTTCTGCAACTTCCTTATGTCCTCTTCACAACATACTTTCCTACCTATCCGTATCATCTGCAAATTTAATGCCATGCCTTAGCTCCCCTCATCTAATTCATTGATATAAATTGTAAAAAGCTGAGGCTCTAGCAGAGACCCTTGTAGGAGTCTACTGGTCACATCCTGCCAACTAGACAAGGACCCATTTATGCATTCTCTCTGTTTTCTGCCAGTCAGCCAATCTTCTATCCATGCTCATGTGTTCCCTGCTGCATCATGGGCTTTTATTTTCTGCAATAACCTTTGATGTGGCAACTTATCTAATGCCTTCTGAAAATTCAAGTACAGCTTTCTTTTATCCACAGCGCATGTGACTCCTTCAAATAACTTCAATAAATTCACAAAACCATGCTGACTCTTCCCGATTACCTTGAGTTTTTTTTAAGTGCCCAGTTATAACCTCCTTAATGATCAATTCTAACACCTTCCCCACAACAGATGTCAAGCTAACAGGCTTATAGTTTCTTGTTTTTTGCTTCCCTATCTTCTTGAATAGAGGGATTACATTTGCTACTTTCCAGTCTGATGGAACCTTTCCAGAATCTAGTGAATTTTGAAAAAATAACACCACGCATCTGCTACCTCATTAGCCACTTCTTTTAAGAACCTAGGTAGAAGTCCATCAGGACCCGGAGACTTGTCAGCCTGCAGCTTCATAAGTTTGCTCTGTACCACTTCCCTAGTGACTGTAATTTCACCAAGTTCCCCTCTCCCTTCCATCTCCTGATTTACAGCTATAACTGTAATGTTTTTTATATCTTCTATCATGAAGACAGAAGCAAAATGTTAGTTCATTTCATCTGCCATTTCCTCATTATCTCCTATTATCTCCCCACTGTCACTCACTAGAGGGGCAACACTCACTTTAATTACTCTTATCCTTTTTAAATACCTGTAGAAACTCTTGCTATCCATTTTTACACTCTAGCTAGCTTCCTCTCATGCTCTTATTTCTTTCTCCTGACTAACCTTTTAGTCATTCTCTTCCATTCTTTATATTCTGACCAATTGTCTAACCTGCCACTCATCTTTGCGCAATTATATGCTTTTTCCTTAAGTTTGATGTTTCCCTTAACTTTGTTGGTTAACCATGGATGGTGGGTCCTCCCCTTAGAATTTTTCTTTATAGTAGGAATATATTTATTCTGTCTATTCTGAAATATCTCCTTAAATGTCTGCCATCTGCGCATTTACATTGCCAAAAATCTACTGCTCAAAATCGACAAAGAAGAACTGAGCCTCCTTAATAGAGAATCATCATAGAAGCTATAGTAACAAGTACATTAATATTAAATCACAAAACACAATGCAATTTTATGGTAGTCAGTTAAAGCAGCCGTTAATGACAAATGTGTAGCTTGGGAGAAATTCTTCAATAACAGATCACTAGATTATATAGTAATAGCTGTACCAACAAAGCAAAGATTTTAGGAACACACAAAAGAAAGCATGAGAAGATGTTATTTACAAAAAAAGAAAGCTTTTAATCTACAATTTGCAAAATGATTATTAATTTCTACACATTTTCTATTGCAGGAGTCTTTGTTTCACTGACAAACATCCGAGTGAAAATTGGTTAATATTTATTACTGAGGGGCATTTACGTCGCCGTCTTTAGCATTCATATTCAAAACTCTTGGTGTCTCTTTCACAGGTGTATCCAATGTAAGAAAACTGCATTAAATCACGTTGCCAGTTACTCAAGATATTTTTCACTGGAACCGTAAACTGCTTGTGCTATGCCACCAAAGTTTCCTATGTTTTGAAGGAAGGAATAAAGTGCTATGAGCAGGATTCAGCGAAGTAAATGTGCCAGCCAATGAGGTTATGACAAGAGCATAACCTGCATCCTAATGTCCATTACAACTTTCAGTGGAGAAAACTTCAAATGGAAATATATATATATCCATTCTATTCTGCAACTAAATTACAATTGTGTGTTAACAATTGCAAGGAAAGTGACTTATGTCCACACTAATGTTGGAGGGCACAAATGCTTAAAATCTCTAATTTTTTTCTGAAAATAAACTATTTACTGCACAACACATCATAGGTTCTCACATTGCCCTTATAATTAGACAAAGGTGTTGTGCATGCAATGGAAAGGAACCCTTGTTAGAGCTTTGTTGGTCATCACAGTATAGTATCATTCTTATCAAAACCTCTGTTCACAACCTTTTAGATGAAAGAAGTAATTGTTTCTTAGGATGCTGAATCTCCTATGAAGTATGTATTCCTAGTTTTCCATCTCCAACTGCTTTCACCAGACTGTGAACTGATCTTCAAAGACTCTCAAATGACAAGCTTCAAAGAATCATTCAGTCAAAGCTATGATTTAAGTTCCAAATCTTGTTGTTCTGTTATGACAATGACTCAAACACTGTATGTGAATATAAAACTCCCTGTAGGTTTCTGCTCCTCTAATGGGAAACGGAAGTAATATTTCCATCTGAATCCATCACCAGCTTGGCTTGGTAGTACTACTACTGTCCAAGTTGGCCGAGTTCAGAAGGACATATCTACCAGTCTGCAACAGATGGTGAGAGAACTAACAAGAGGTAAAAACCTTCTTGACCTCACCCTCACCAATCTACCTGTAGCAGGATCATATCTCCATGACAATATCGGTATGTGTGACCACTGCATAGTCCTTGTAGAGACCAAGTCCCACCTTCACATTGAGGACATTCTCCATTGTGTTGTGAGACACTATTATCAGGCTAAATGGGATAGATTGATCTGGCTGCTCAAAAGTGGCAGAATTATATTCAATCAAAATCTGTAACCTCATGGCCTAGCATATCACTCACCTTCCTGTTACAATCAAGTCAGGGGACTAACCTTCATTCAATGAGGATTGTTTGAGGGCATGCCAGGAGCAGCACAAGACATACCTAGAAATGAGATGCCAACCTAGTAAAACTACAACACAGAATAGATGCACGCTAGACAGCAGAAGCATCATGTGATAAGACAGAGCTAAGCAATCCCACAGCCAATGGATTGCATCAAAACTCTGCAGTCCTGCAATGTCTAATCACAAATAGTAGTGGAAAAATAATCAATTAACAGGAGGAGGAGGCTCCACAAATATCCCCATCCTCAATGATAGAGGAGCCCCGCACAAGATTGGGAAAGGCAAGGCTGAAGCATTTGCAACCATCTTCAGCCAGAATTGTTGAGTGGATGATCCTTCTTGGTCACTTCCTGAGGTCTCCAGCAGCACAGATGCCAGTCTTCAGCCAATTCAATTCACTCCACGTGATATCAAGAAATTGCTGGAGGAATTGAAAGTAGCAAAAGTTATGGACTGTGATATTCCAGCTCAGGTACTGAAAACTTATGCTCTAGCACCTGCTGAATCCCCCATCATGCTGTTTGAGTGCAGCTAAAATAATCATATCTACCAGCAATGTGCAAAATTGCCCAAGTATACCCTGTCCTTAAAAACAGGACAAATCCGATGAAGCTTATTACTACTCCATCTATCTAATCTCAAAGCAAAAGAATAGAAGGTATCATCAACAGTGCTATCAAATGGCACTTACTGCCTGAAAGTGTGGTGGAGGTAGGTTCAATCTAGGCATTCAAGAAGACATTAGATGATTATTTGAATAGAAACAATGTGCATCACCACTTTCACCACTAACTTTCACTGGCTATTTTTTCACCTGATATCAAACATAATATCCTTATCTATAAATCTCTCAAGAGCTCCATCCTATCTGATCTCATCCAGCTACATGCTCTCCCCAGGCCTTTGTTTCTGACCTGTTGTGCATCTCTCTCACCTTCCACGCTATCAATACTGGCAGAGCATTCAGCCATCTCAGCCCAACTCTCTGCAACTCCTCTATACATTTCTTCTCTCCAATTTCCTCCACAGCATGAAAAGCCCTACCAAAATCCTTGTCTTAGACAAGTCACTTGATCATCTTTCCTAACTTTCCCACTAAGTCTGCTTCTGCCCCTCCTCTGTAAAACACTGACACAGTTTTCTACATTAAAGATGCTGTATAAATCCATGTTTTTTTTTGTAATGTGGAAGAAGGAACACAATGTGACACCAGGGCAGAAATTTGGTATGTTGACTACCCCATCTAAGTTGTCTCAGTATACAGACCAGAATGGGCACACAATTGCCAGCGGAGAATATTATACTCCATGGATCAGGTTAAGCAGTCATTTACCTCCAAGTAAACATCCGTGCAAATTAATATGGTTAGACCAATAGTTGTTTGATTGCTATTGAACAGGAACAACAGCAATGGCAACTTCTGCAAGGCATAGCTACATTTCCTACCATCGCTATGGATGTTTGGTGATCTCAGCTCCAAGAATAAGTCATAGTTATCTTCAAGTTGCTTAGAAAATGTTTTCAGACAATCATGAGGAAGGCCTCAAGCATACCGGCAGACACTGCCTGCTCCCTCTCCAGGGACACCTGGGTACAGAAGTCTTTCTTTTATATTCTCTTTTTAAAACTAGATTAACAAATACAAACTAATTAACTAATTAAAGAGGCACTGCGGCCTCTGGTGTACTGGTGGACACTACACACTCCCTCTCCAGGGACGCTGAGGTGCGGAAACCCAACTTTTACATTCGTTTAAATAAACAACAAACCAATAAAATGAACTAGTTAACAGGGGTGACAGCCCCTTAAAGGGGCACTGTAATAAAAAATCAAAACTTTCAAAGGAAACTTATCCAATTAAATTAAAACATTGTTCCCCAGGTTGATGATGCACTCCAACCCCTGCAAGGTCCAACGGTCGTGGATGGCCTCAAGCATGCCAGTGGGTATTCCATGCTCTCTCTCCAAGGACACCCAGGTTTGGCAGTCTTTCTGTTATACTCTTTCAAATAAAATAAATGATCAATAAAATAAACGGGGATGACAGCCCTGGTGGGGTATGGTCTTTCTTTTATATTCCCTTTTAAAGAACAATAAACAAAAACAAATGATCAGTAGAACAAAGTGTATGGTGGTGATGGGGGGGGGAGGGGGGGGGGCGGGGATGGGGAAGGGGAAGGGGAAGTGGGAGGGGGAGGTGACAGCCCTTGGTGGAAACTGTAACTAAAACAAAATGTCAAAGGAAACTTACAAAATCAAATTAAAATGTCATTGTTGGGGTGATGCACCCCAGTCCCCATGGCGGGCTTACAAGGAGGTTCTCCTCTCTTCCCACTCCCCTCTCCACCAGGTGAAGTTTTTTTTTATACTCTTTTAGTAACACAAGAATCAATAAACGAGAGGGGGTGACAGCCCCTGTAACAGCATTGTAACAAAAATCAAAATGTCAAAGGAAACTTGCAAAATCAAATCAAAACATAATTTCAAAAGGATCTCTCTTTTATAAACTCTTTTTAGAGAAGCAAAATCAATAAATTAAACTAAAATCAATAAACCAGAAAGGGAAAACAACCCCTTGTGGGGCACTGTAACTAAAACAAAAACATGGAAGGAAGCTTAACTAATTAAATCAAAATATCATTTCTGGGGGGGCTTGTGTTTTTCTTTTATATGGTGCTCAAGCTTTTTAACCAACCAATGCCCTTCACTTGTGTATCCTTAACCTTGATAATACAGTGAACAACCACAATTATGTCCAGTGTTCTGTGCTTGCTCAGATGTGTGTACATCTCAGTGGTTGCGTGTTTGTCTCAGTCATGGGGCTGTCGGTTCAAATCCACATTCAGAAACATGAGCAGAAAATCCAGGTGTGTATTCATGAACACTTGTCTTCCACACACATGCACAAATGTAGATATATTAGGGTAATCACAGATTTTGGCATGGCTCCTGAATCTTGTGTGGCCTACCAATTTCTACTACTGCTACATCCCAGTTCAGAGAGCACGTAGGGATTGAAAATGTACATACAGCTTTTCCAGAGGTTCATAAATCACAGTGGATACATTGAAGAGATAAACATATACATTCAAATAGCATACATTTTTAAAATATAATCTACACACTGCTGTACTGAAGGAAGAGACTGCATGGCCTTTCTGTAAGCAGGAAAATGCAGTTCTCAGAAATAATGAAATAGTCAAGGCAACTAGTAGTTACAATAGCCAATAGAAAGTAACAGTGGCCAACTGAACAATTCACTTTAAAAAAAAACTGTGAAATAATATCATGTAAACTGCCTAATTGCTGCTTCAACTGCTGACCTGTTGCCCATTGCTGTTGTTTAGTTTTGTCCTCCTGCTCTTTGAATAATTGCTGCTTCAAATCATTTAAACCCACAATGAGGCCTTTGTCTATGGCAATATCGTACATCGTATTATTGGAATTTTTCAGACTTACTTTGCAAGATATCATGAGACTCGTATCTTCCCACCTCCCATCCCACCAGTCGTACAATTGTTTGACACCCTAATTATTTGATTACTGATTTGCCCATGTATATCAATTTGCAGTTTTCTGCTGCAGTACAAAGGTTGTTCCATATCATCAGATATAGCCTTACTGTGCATCCAACATTAAGATTCATGGCCAACAACTTTTTTTTTCCTTTGAAGAATCATTTAATGCAGTTTTCATGGACCATAACAGGCTTTTTTTTTTGCTAATTTCAATAGCAATTAAGAAACAGTACAAACAGCTAAAAACTCATTAGTGCCTTCCACTACTCTTGCTTAACTGCTTATGCACAAGTACTTCTTCTCAAAAGACAAACACAGAGAAAAATGCAGGCGTATTTACAGTATGGACATAGCCCAGAAATTTTCACGGAGGAGGGTGGCAACGCTGTCCCCACCGCCAGCTGAAAAGTTGGGGGTGTTTCCTCTGCAGGGTTGGGAAACCCTGGCCTGATTTTATGGTTTGCTGTGTTAATTCGCTCAGTCAAGACTTCCACCCCCATCTGTGAGAAAGTCCTGTGTCCAAGAAATACCAGCCAATCAGTTGGCCAGTAACCGTGGGGAGATGGTGACATAGTAGTATTGTCACTGGACTAGTAATCCAGAGGTCGAGACCAATGCTCTGGGGACATAGGATTAAATTGCATTATGGCAAATAGTCAACTAGTGGTATTTGAATTCAATAAATTCTGAATATAAAAGCTAGTCTCAGTAACAGTGACCATGGCAATGATCATCAATTGTTGTACAAACCCACCTGGTTCACTAACGTCTGTTTGGAAAGGGAACCTGCCATCCTTACCAAGTGTGGTCTATACGTGACTACAGACCCACAGCAATGTAGTTAACTCTTAACTGCCCTCTGCAATGGCTGAGCAAGCCACTCAGTTCAAGGATAATTAAGGATGGGCAACAAACGCTGGCCTTGCCAGCGATGCCCAAATCCCACGAAAGAATTTTTAAAAAGCTCTCCAATCCCAGCAGCACCACTGAAAGCAGTACCCATTGCTGGGACTGCAATCAGTCCACCACAAAATTGCTTCTGGAGGCTGGGCAGGCAAAGTGGAGCAGTTTCACCAGTCAGGCAGTCTTTGGTGAGGGAGATATGGGGGTGTGGATGCGATCAGGTGGCCAGGGTGAGGAAGCAGGAGCGTGAATCATGTTTGGGGGAGCCTCTGTCAGCCAAATGATGCCCGAACAAGAGGCACCATCCCCAGCCCATAGCCAGGCTGCCAGAGTTTACCTTAGGGCATTGCTATATCATGTGAGTATCCCCACAGCATGTAAATTACCAGCTACACCGGGTGGAAGCCTTAAGTGGCCCAAGGGATGGTGGGCCTACCAACACCTACCCCACCACTGGTAAATTTCCAGTGAAGGTGGGTAGGTGAGGGGCATTCCCTACCTGAAAGCTTTGACAGAATTCTGCACACAGCAATGTTAACTTGCACTCAGGTGCGATACTCTGCATTCCGAGGTGATCTTTCGGTCATTGTTAGGCATCTGAAAGTGTTCAAGTGAAGTCACTGACTTGAAATAAATTCACACAGAACTCAAATCACATCAATTGCGAACATTAATTTGCCTGCAGGCGTTCAGCTGACATCATTGGTGTTCAAATGATGCTAAATCAGCTCACAGTGAACTTCAACTGTGCTCACAGCAAGTAGCTGAGGGCTACTTGAGCGCTCACAGATAGAAATGTATAAGTCCCTGCAGTTTTTGGAAATTTGTCTAAGTCCCTGCAGTGTCGGTTAAGTGCAGGTATGAGCAATTATTATGGGCTGGCCTCTAGTGCACCTCCCACCTCCCAATTTCCGGTATCACAGAAATGTACCCACCAAACCGAAGACATACCCCATCCTCCCCGACTACTCCCCACTAACCACCCAACCACTTACACTTCCTCCTGAGCCCCACCAGTACGCCTCCCCACACTCCACCACCCCGAGCCCAAAACCACCACCACCAGACCTGGACTTTGGATGATTCTTACTTTCTGCAGAATAAAAATAGAAAAAGCTGGATAAACTCAGGGGGCAGAATTTTCCCCATGTCGGGTGGGTGTGCCGGTCGGGAGCAGGCGCAGCCAGGCACAGGATCGGCACCGCGCTGCCTTTTTATGTGGGTGGGCCAATTAAGGCCCACCCAGTGTGACACATGGCTGGTAGTGCTCAGCACTACCTGTACGGGTGGGGGGAAGAGAAAGAGTTGGAGCTTGCGCTCTTTTGCACAAGTGCACAAAAGAGTGCATTAATCTACCTGAGGCATGGAGCTGCCTCAGGGAGATTAAGTACATTTTGAGAAGTTTTAATGAAGAAAGATAAAAATAAATATAAAAAAACGCATGTCCCCTCATGACAGTGTCATAAGAGCTGGGATATGTTTATGAATTGAGCAAAATTTATTTATTTAATAAAACCTTCAGGGCACCTCATCCCATCCGTAGCGGGAAAGGGAGATGGAGAGGGGGATTGGAGGGAGGGAGGGGAGAGAATGGGGGAGAGGGGGGGAGAGAGAGGGAGAAGGAGGGAGAAGGAAAGAAAGGAGTGAGGGAGGGAAGGGGAGAGGGGGAGAGGGAGGGAGAGAGAGGGGCAGAGAGAGAGAGAGACACAGAGACAGATAGCAACAAAGAGAGAGATGAAAGAAGCAGAGATAAGAGAGAGAAAGACAGAGAGAGAGACAGAGAAACAGAGAGAGAGAGAGACAGGGAGTGGGGAGAGGCTGGGTGAGGGGTGAGGGGATGGGCTTGAGGAGGGAGAAGATTCCCAAGGATTGATGGTGGGATGCATAGGCCCGAGGCTTAAGGGGGTGTCGGGGGTTCATGCTGAGACTCTGTTGGGGACTGGTACACAGTCCCATGTAGGTACAATTCCAGCAGACCTGAGGGTGAGGGGGAGGAGAAGGGGAAGGGGAAGGGTCCAGTCCAATCTGAGAGCCGGGTGTTGCCAATTTACGGTGTGGGAAGTGGGATCAGGGAAGGACTGAAGGCGGTGGGGAGGAGGAGGGCTGGTGGGGGAGTACCTCAAGATTGTGGTTTTTAGCCATGCATTGGACAGTATATTCTTCCTTTGAAATTTTTTGTATTCACAATACGCTTTCACTTTTTTCTGATCTTTCCCTGTCAGACCTAAACCTTGCTGGGATGTCTAGTTTTCTTAGGCAGTAGCATGGCCTGAACATTGGTGTGGACCTTGCTCCAGGGTCTGCTGATTCCTCTCGGCAGCTTGTTGAGCTTCTCGTCATTGCTGATGGTGAGCTGCGATGATGGAGGATGATGCGGGTCTTGTTGTCCTGGCCACATTGCCTGCCAAGCTCCTGCATCTCGGCGATCAGGCACTCAAGAACAGCGGCCAAGTTAGGAACTGAGTTCCAGGATTTTGACCCAGTGACAGTGAAGGAACAGCGATATAGTTCCAAGTCAGGATGGCATGTAGCTTGGAAGGGAGCTTGAAATTGGTAGTATTAATGCATCTGCTGCCCTTGTCACTCTTGGTGGTAGAGGTCATGAGTTTGGAAGGTACTGTTGAGGAGCCTTGGTGAGTTGCTAGCTTTCTTTATATAGTTATATACCTTTATTATATACTTTTAAATTTACTGCACTGTTACTTCTCAATGTGCCACATTTATTTTCTTACTTCACTTGTGGACTATTTCTTTACCACACCCGCCCCACCACCCCCCAACCTGCCATGCCACCCCTGCCCTTGGCAATGCATCCCTTGTTTTTCTGCAGAGTTGGTCACCCTGGTGGAATCAGCACAGCACAGGCACTCTGAAACAATCATAAGGAAAGGGGTAACACGCCAACTGAAGTGGAATGTGTGAGGAAAGTTCTTGGAGAAGTAGTTTGAAAATAAGCGATACGTTTATTCCTTCCATCAGAACATGTGGGAAGCTGCACAGATAACATTGCTTTGTTGCCTAATGATCACACTTAATGCCCATCATGCCTAATGATCACATTCGAACACGGATGATTGCTTCCACAAATTTACCAAGATTGTTGAGTGTTTGAATGATCTGCGATCAATGTACATTCTGAATTACACCATTTGATATCATATCAGTACTGATCGCTTTGAGCTTTTATCAGATGCTGAATCAATGTCAGATATTTCAGGTTAGGTTAGCCATGCCACCTGTTTTTTATGACCTCCTTCCCCTCCTCCATCCCAGCATGCCAGCCCATTCCAGGCTGGGGTGGGGTGGGGTGGGGGGGGGGGGGGTGGGGGGGGGGGGGGCAATGTAAAATTGCAGCCATTGACTCCCAAATTGCCACCTGAGAACCAGTATTTTGATGATGGTGGAGACTTAGGCCTGGATTTTCATCTAGTCAGGTTGACTTTGGAGCTCTTTAAAAATGCCTGGCAATTCCCGATTCTGGGATTCCCAATCTCATTCCCAGGCTGTTTGATTTCCTGGAGTGCCTTTAAATGGTGCGGGCTGGATCCTGTCAAAAGCCTGCATTTGGCACTCCTGACTTGGCTGGCACTACTTGCAATTTTCATGGAGTTGGGCCAGTTTTTCAAAGAGCCGTGGTTCACAGCCCCTCAAAGAAGTCGCGGACCTTAGTCTGCAAGATGGGACCTTTTAAAAGTTAAGTTCAAAAGGTCCCCCTCATGCCCCCTATGTCAGTTTACGCCATCCCCCATTTTCCCCAATGGGCCTTTATGGCTCCAATATCAACTCTGCCCATCCATCCACCTCCTATGGCCTCTCATGCCCCTTATATCAAGCTCTGGCACTTCCATGCCCATCGACGCATAGTACACCTTCTAGAACCAGTGACCACCAAAGTGTAAAGTGATAGGTATTTAAAAACAAAATTTGAAAAAATGTAATCCATTGATCACTTTCTCTTATGATTGAAAAAAAGTCTGGACAAGCTAATAAGAATGTCAATCATTCAGGCCCTTTGAAGTTTCAGAAACCACAAACACTTGAACCCACTTAAGTTACGTCAATAAACATTGTGAAATTGACCACAGAAATCAGAAAGCCTGAGCTGTCAATCAAACAATGTTTCCTCTGGAGAGCAGGTGTTCAAAGGCTTGACTGAGACCTCTGGCAGCTATGAAATAATAGAACACCTGCTCCCCAGACAAAACATTGTTTGACTGACAGCTCAGCCTCTCTGATCTCTGTGGTCAATTTCACAACATTTGTTTATACAAGTTAAGTGGTTTCAAGGGTTTGTGGTCTGTAGTTTTTGAAACTTGAAAGGGCTTGGATGATTGACACTTCTATTAACTTGTACTTTGAACTTTTCTTCAATTAAGAGAAACTTTTCAATTAAGGACTTGTTTTCAGCATTTTTTTTACATTTGCCACGACTTTATAGATTCAATGGTTCTACAAAGTGTACAAAGGGTTAATGTGGATGGAAGTGCCATACTTGGTATAGGGAGTATGAGCAGACATGGCATGTGCATGGAAGGGCACTGCTTGACATGGGGACATGAGGAGCTATATAGTGGGTGGGTGCAAGGACATAGCTTGGCATAGGGAATATAAGGTTTGGGTGGAAAGGCAGAGCTTGGCATAGGGAGCATGAGGTGCCATAGGGGGTGGGTGGGGGCATGAGATGTCATGGATGAAGAGCGTTTGGAGGGTGAAGGTGGTGTGAGTGGTGAGGGCAGGAGGGCCTTTGTGTTTTTTTCACTGGGACAAAGTCCCATGGCACCGAGGTGGGTCTTTTAAACAGTAGGCCACTGCAGCCGAGAGCCCTGTGGCTGCTTCCGCACTTCTTCCTGGATCGGCTGGCCAGAATTTAGCCCACACCCAGCCCCTAGCAATGAAGCTCCTGTCTTTGCGGGCACTTTTCCCGAGGTGGGCAAGGCAAGCCGGGAGTTTTCCCAACTCCCCCTCCCCACCTCGAGGATGAAAATCCAGGCCTTAATGTATTATTTGAAGGATCCATTAGTAATTTTAATAGATAGAAGGTTTTATATGGAAAGAAATAATTGTGACAAACAATTGAGAAACAAGATTGCCTAATTAATGCATTTTGCAATTATTTGAAAGAATACCTTCAGTGTTTTTTGCTATAATTAGTAGGTAGAAGCAGTAATTATCTTTCCCCTGTTTACATGCAAATTGTGGAATGAATTTGGAAAGACTCAAGTAAATCAAATAGTCTTATTTTGCCTTCCTTTAATCCTTTGGATATGGAATTTTCTTTGCCAATTTCAAAATTGGACATCCTTTCTTAATCCTTAGCAAAAATAATTTTGCCAACTTTTAAAAATTATTGCTGTATAATTGGAACTGAAGAAACCTAGAGAACCAAATAATAGTCCAGATCTTCCAGTTAGCATAATTCTACACACATTGACCCCACCTGCGAAGATTTCTGTGACCTGACTCTTTTGCAATTTTTCAGCCAAGACTTCAGATTCTGATTGCAGCATTGATAGGTCCGTGCAGACGTCAATGGGGAAGATCACCGAGAAAAGATGGAAGATAGCAGGACATGACCCCTTATCATGAAAGTAGCTGCTGTATTCAGGTAAGATTTTAAAGGTCTCAAGTCTATCTCAGTAAATGAGTGGGCTAGTGAATCAGTCAGTATGTGAGTAGTAGGATTGGGGCTTAGTCCAGTGATCAGGGTTGGTTTGGGGGAAGTTGGATCAAGTCGAAGGGGTAGTCGTGTAGTGGGGTCGTCATAAGGTGGGGGTAGTCAGGTTATGCCAGGGAGGTTGTTATGTGTTGGGGGTTAGTTGGGTCACCAAGTTGGACCTGGTATTAATCAGTATAACATCTCCAGGGTAAGTATGCAGGTAAGTCCCCAGTATTTAACCCAAGACTTTGACACTGAGCTCAGTGCCGGAGACATTGACAAGGGGTCCAGGGCATTTGAAATCATCCCATCAGATGTTAAATTTCCTGGACAATTTCAGCACGTGTGTGTGTGTGTGTCAGGACTTCCGTGGTGTCTTGACATGCTTCTCCAAACTTACATCCAATCTCTGACTGGATACCAGAAGATTTGGGCCAATATTTCAGTTAAAGTATTTTTGGAACAAAAAGGACCTGTTAAAGTGTTAGTTCCAACTTTGATATTCTTTTGATCTTAAGTATCTGAATTGTAAGAAGGGGCTTGGTTTTCAGCCCCCACCAGGGCCAGGAACTGAGACATATTTTGCACCTGGGCTATTTTCCAGGAGACAGGGCTGGGGTGGGATGGGTGGTGGCACCTGTCCCTTATGCGGCGGGTAGCAGGTTAAGGCAATCAAGGGTTTATAAAGGTCTGTTATCAAAGGTCAAGTTGGATTTTCCAGTCAACCTCCAGGTTCCCAGAGGCAGTGGGGATCAGCGATTCAGGCAGACTTAAATGCCTTCCCAAACTACCTGGATAGAGTAGGCTGCACTATAGAGGAGCTCCCTGTGCTCCTCCCCTCTACCCTGTCATGATACCATTGATTGTGGTAGTGGAGTCCAGTATTAGTTATTATACGGTACTCTGTACTGGATAGGGGGGTCACCTGGCCTGGGAATTGAAGGTCAGATAGCACATGTTGGAACCTTTCTAGATGGAATTCAGTTACTGCAGAGATATGTGTTTAAGTTAGAAAAATGTGTTATCAATAAAGTTATCTTATCTACAATGTCAATTGGCTGTGCGCATCATCAAAACAAAAAAAACAAGGCATGGGATCAGAAGTAAACTAAACACAACAACAGAGGTTCAGAAAACAACAACAGCGCAGTTTGGAGGGAAATATCACCGAAAACTGGAGGAGGTTGTGGCAGCAATTTGAGCTGTCCCTCACAGTGACAGGCAGTAATAAAAAAGACCGTCAGGTACAGTCTTCCATCCTGCTTCACATAGCAGGGGAAGCAGCCCTAGAAGTTTATAACACATTCACATTTGAAAGTGATGAGAAACAAAATGACTTGAAATAATGGAAAAATTTGAAGCCCTACTACAGCCCTAAGTAAAACATCACATATGAAAGATAACAATTTTTTACATACACACAAGGTAGTGACAGCATTAGTCAGTAAGTAACTGAGCTGAGAAAACAAGCTAAATTGTGTGAATTTGGAGATCGTGAAAAATCACTCATCCGAGATAGAATAATTTGCGGAATCGCAAATGACACTCTGAGAGGACAGCTTTTGAGAGAAGTTGATCCTGCGCTGGAGAAAGCAATAAATATCTGCAGAGTGGCAGAGACAGCAAAAATGCCAGATTAAATAGGTGACAGAATTCAGAGTTAATTCAGAATTAAGCCGCACATGGTCAAGCAGTTAGATGCAGTTAAACAGTAACAGCCCCGAGAAAGAACGTAGGCAGTCTTAACGTAAAAAGAACAAAACTGCTATTAAAACATTTCAATGCAGCCGATGTGGAACAAAGCATTTACCATGTAGTTGTCCAGCCCACCGAAAGCAGCATAAGAATTGTGATAAACTAAATCACTTCACTAAGAGGTGTATATCGAAGAAAGTACACACAATTTCAGATGATGACACAGTCACTGAAACTGAACTTTTCATTGGTGCAGTAAGAACAAATTCCAAAGAAAACGGGTGGGAGGTTGATTTAAAAATTGCCAACAAGATAGTGAATTTCAAGCTTGACACAGGTGCACAAGCAAATGTCATTCCCATTAGCCTGTTATCAAAAGATAAGCAAAGAACAACAGTTAAATAAAACAAAAGTGGAGCTGTCTACTTATACAGGTGAAAAATTTGCAGTAGAAGGCAAGTGCATACTTAAAGTGAGCTACAAAGGACAGCCTCGAGCATCTCCATTCATAGTGGTGAAAATTGATACAAAACCCATTCTTGGAATCAAAATTTGTGAAAATTTGAAGCTAATCAAGAGAATAATAACTGTCAGCACTGATGACATCCTGAGTGAGTATAAAGATGTGTTCCAGGGGATTGGTTGCCTAAAAGGAGAACACACCATCAAGATTGACAAAACTGTGACACCCAAAATATACCCGCCTAGGAAAATACCAGTAATGCTGAGTGATCGACTGAAAGCAGAGTTGGACAGAATGGAGAAACTTCACATTATCAAGAAAACTGAAGAACCTACAAAGTGAGTTAATCCAATCGTAATTGTAGAAAAATCAGATGGGAATCTGCGAGTCTGACTGGACCCCAGAGACCTAAACCAGGCAGTACAAAGACAGCATTACCAGCTGCCCACAGTAGAAGAAATCATGAGTAAGCTACCTGATGCTACATACTATTCAGTCTTGGATGCGAGTTCAGGCTTTTGGCAGGTCAAGCTGGATGAATGCTGTTCCTATCTCTGTACCTTCAAAACGCCATTTGGGCGATACCAGTTTTTACACTTACCTTTTGGTATTAATTCATCTCTGGATGTGTTCCACAAAACAGTGAAACGGCTGTTTGAAGGGTTAGAGGGTGTGGAAATCTATATCGATGATGTGCTGGTCTGGGGAGCCTCATGGGTCGAACAGAACCACAGGCTGAGGCAGGTGCTGGTCAGAGCTAGAGAAAGGGACCTCAAGTTGAAGAAAGAAAAGTGCAAAATAGGCTTTCATGAAATCAAGTGCTTGGGACATGTGCTAACAAGTGAGGAACTGAAGCCAGACCAGGGTAAAATTGAAGCAGTCATGAACATGCCTCCCCCAGAATGCAAGAAAAACTTGGAGGGTTTTTTGGGAATGGTGACCCATCTTGGGAAATTGGTTCCGAACATGTCAGACCTGACAGCACCTCTCAGAGAACTTCTATAAAATGGTGTGGAATGGCACGGGGAACAAAATCACTAAGAAGCTTTGACCAGTCTGAAGAGAACACTGACCCAGGCACCAGTGTGAAAGTACTACAATGTCAGTCAGCCAGTAGAGATCTCAGTGGATGCTTCAAAGACTGGCCTGTGAGCTGTCCTCTTGCAAAATGAGGCACCAGTGGCATACAATTCAAGGGCAAAGGCTGAAATACAGCAGCAGTAGAGAAATAGAGAAAGAAATGCTAGTGATTGTGTTTGGGCTAGAACGATCCCACCAGTTTGTCTATGGCAAAGACGTAGAGGTAGAGTCTGATCATAAGCCTTTGGAAGCTTACTTAAAAAGCCCCTGAACCGTGCACCACCAAGAATCCAAAAATTACTAATGTGTCTGCAGAAATAACAGGTCAGAATTAAATACAAACCAGGCAAGGAAATGTATATTGTAGACACTCTGCCACATGCATACCTACCCATCACTCAGAAAGAGGATAAAGAAACAGAAGCACAGGTTCACATGCTGACAAAGAACTTAACTGTGGCTGTAACCAAACTGGATGGCATCAACCAAGAATGACGTCAACCTGAGAAAACTGCAACAGATTGTGCAAACTGGCTGGCCCACACATCAGAGCTGAGTGGAGTGGAGCCCCTTCTGCCGTACAAGGGTGAGGAACTTTATGTAGCAGAAGGAATACTTTTCAAGGGAGAAAGGGTCATAATTCCTACAACACTGAGGTAGGAAATGCTGCAGCGCATACATGAAAGTCACCACGACATAGAAACATGCAGGAGAAGAGCTTAAAATGTAATGTATTGGCCTGGAATGGGAGCACAAGTTGGGGAAATAGTGAATATGTGTGCATTGTGCCAAAAGTACAATAAGTCACGACAAAAAGAACCACTTCAACCACACAGTGGTTCCAGAGAGGCCCTGACAGAAAATTGGAGTGGACGTGTTCACATTTGACAACAGTGAGTACCTACTAGCAGTTTTTCGTGTCTGCATTGAGAAATGATAGCAAGAGCATCACTGTAATAAATTATTTAAAATCAAGTTTTGCTTGACATGGCATATCTGAAGTGCTCATCTCAAATAACATTCCACAATTCTCAGGCACTGAGTTTCACAATCTTGCACAAGACTGGGAGTTTTGCCAAATATCCACAATCCAACAGAATGGTAGATCGTACCGTGCAGACCTTAAAACACCTGTTGAAGAAGGCAAAAGCAGATGAAAGAGACCCCTACCTGGCCTCTGCTGGATTTCAGGAATACTCCATTAAAGGACATTGGATCATCTCCAGCACATTTCCTGATGGGGAGAAGACAAAGAACTAAGCTTCCAACTGCGCCCCAACTGTTATTTCCACAGCCAGTGAGATGCAGCTTGCAGGGCCTGCAAAAACTGAGACAACAGAAGCAGAAACAATGCTTTGATCAAGGCCCCTGATCTCTGCCTAACCTGAGCATGGAAGAGACAGTGAGAATTCAGCATAAAGAGATTTGGAATCCTGCTGTTGGTGCAGGAATCACAGGAGAACCAAAATCTTACATAATGCAGACTCCAAATGGATAACAGTACAGGAGGAATCTGAAATTCTATGGAAAACAAATGAAACACAACCCTGCACTGAACCACCAGATGAACAAAAACCAAAATGCACCAGTGAGGCAGCAGATAACCGAACAAAGCCTAAGAGCCATGAAAACTATTCAAGGTGTGATAATGACATAGAGCTGGAAAAGGCCCCTTGTCCTTCAAAATTACCTGTCACCATTCAGAACATCCAGTGGAAGAATTGTGAAAAAAACCTGCAGATATACAGAGGTAAGTAAAAGACAAAAAAGAGACTGATCAAAATAAAGTGAGAAAGAATAGATAAGAGACTTTGTGTTTTTAAGTTGTATAAAAGTTTTCTTTTAAAGGGAAATGTCATTATAATAGTTGATTGTGGTAGAGGACTCTAGTATTAGATTCTATATGGTACTCTGTACTGGATAGGGGATCACGACCTGTGGAACTGAAGATCAGATAGAATTTGTTGGAACCTGTCTACACAGAATTCAGTTACTGCAGTGATATGTATTTATGTTAGAAAAATGTGTTATCAATAAAGTCAGCTCAACTACAATGTCGACAGCCTGTTTGCATCATTGAAACAAAAAACAAGACATACCCACACCCCCACAGTAGTGGTTCAGCTGCAATGGCCATTTTTGGATTAAATCTTAAAAAGGTGGAGTAAGTGTGCCTCTATTGTTAAGTGCTGATATGACATCCTGCTGCTGCTTTCAAGCTGACAGGCCACCTATGGCCCTCCAGCTTTGACAGTCCACCCACCATCGGTAATTAGATGGTGAGCAGCTCTGAATGATGTGGCCATTTTCCATACAATGCTAGCTTCTGTCCCACATCTGAGCTTCACGGCAGGATTCAGAAGTCAGCAGGGAAAATTCTTATCCTGGTCTCCAGACAGATAAAAGTTTACTTGCGGATTGTATCAGCATCAATCATCATGAAAAGCAAGGATCAAATGAAATAGTTTAATGTAATTCAAAAACAAACTTAAGCAATATAAATTTCATTATAAATGCCTTTAGAAATTTGAATCTAACTATGATTCAAACAATTACAAGATAAGGAGATCTACAAGCATCCAGCAACACTGATGTCATCAAGCAGGGAAAGCCATCTAGGAAGTAAAATGCTTTGATTAACTTTTAACTTTCATAAATTTTACAGAGAACAAAGTAAAAATGATTTGGACATATACATTAGAAGATGAAATATCATGAACTTTGAACAATTTATAAACTGGGATTCTTTTTATCAGAGTTGTAAAATTTGACAATACATAAACACAATATTAAAACCCCAGATACACTTCTTTAACAAGACATAAAGGAAAGTTAATTGCCATTAGTTCAGTGATTTCTAATTGATTGCAACTTGTAGAGAATGGAACAGCTTACCCTCTGGAGAAACTAGAATCACTGTCAGCAACATCTAGATTTCCTCATTTGTCTGTGCATGAGATGACTCCAAAAGTTACCAATCTCAGAAGAGTAATGATGGTGAATTTTCACAGTTTCATTGTCATTATGCTGCAAAATCTGGGTCAATGTTTCAGGGGAGTACAGCTATTTCGCAATCATTCATCTCTTCTGATCAATTTGGACTGAGATTTAACGCATATTTTAAATCAGATATTCCTAAACTTTACTTCCTGCACACCTCTTTCAGATGTACATGCTGCCCATATACTCCTGTACCAGTATACTGGTTTAATGTTTTAATATTAACTCCTTTAATGCCCAAGCAAAATGTATGAATTATAATGTACATATACAACTCAAAACACTGGTTTCATCATGCTCCTCCTCCTCTTTCAGATACCATGTCCTAAGAAGGCATTGATGACTGTGAACTTCCATTGGATTGGTCCATAATTATGCTTGGCAAAAAACTCAGTGGTTTGACATTGACCTCTACAATATGACTGACCAGGAAACCCTCCCGATCTTATTGCTGCCATCAGGCATATTGGAAGGATTTACAGACTGATGATAAACCTGTTTGGCCACATTATGAATGTAGCTTCTTTGGCCATCAAGCCCTGATGTGGGACTTGAACCTGGAGCCTGAAGCCAGAGGTAGGAACACTACCACTGCGCCACAAGACTTCCCTTGATAATGCTACTCGCCATTAATGTGACGGATGGGATTGTTTGATTGAGCATAGACATGTAATGTTTAGAGTGACATGATAGTTTGAGTCAAAAGTTGTTTTCTATACATTGGCTCCACTCCCTGCCTAACCTCTTCTCAATGTCCGACAATCTCTACTTCATGAAAAGCATATTGAGAAACCATTTTTATGTTTTGGTTATCGACTATTAATCTGTTTCTCCATCGCTTGCATTCTTTTCCCTGTCAAAAAGCATTTCTTAAGTCCCATGGGGCACTTTTCTTTACATCAAAGGCACTATGAATACAAGCTTTTGTTTGAATTTGCTATTCAGGTTATTGCATTGTATCTACACGCAAAGCAATTGAAGTATTTCATCAAGACAACACCACTTTATGTGTTAGTACCATCACACACAAGTATAAGTAAAAACGTAAATAATATATTTTGTTAACGGAGTGTTAAATGATTTCTAAATGTTCTGAGTCTGTGAAGAGAGTTGGTCTTTTTTAATAAAAAGAATGGAAGCTCTGCATTTCCTACTCAGATTGGTTAAGTTTTCAGCAGAGTCTCCTGTCACATCAGATGGTACAGGTAACCATCTAACCTTGTTAACTCACCCTGGTTCTTTTGCCAACCAGCAGCAGGATTCCAGATCAACCAAGCTCTCCGTGGAGGAGGACAGTGTGTGCATCCTTCTTTAGAGGAGCCAGCCTGGAGAAACAGGGGTCTTCCAGAGACCATGATCAGTGGTTGAGGTCAGCAGTGGGGAGCAGTTGATCCCCCTCTCTTCCAGGCCTGACAAGTCCATCTACAGTCAGATTAGGACTCTCACATGAAATGGGCAGTGGCAGTCAGTGGCTTGTCTTCCTTGTCCTAGCAAAAGGCTACATATAGATGATCGACTCCTTATTCTGGATGGTATCTTGCTTCAGATAACTCAGCTGTTCCAGATAATTTGGAAGAGAAAGAGTCCTCTGTGAAGTCCTCCATCCAACATTAGGAAGCTCACAAATTGGACTGAAGAGTCGCTGATGACCAAATGACACAGTGACCCCCCTGGGTCACATCACATGCCCTTGAATTAGGGAATAATACAACAGATAGAGCAAACATCCACTAGGAGGCATTCATGTTTATTTGAACACATACAATGGAAAATATATTAAGTAAAATAGATGAGTAAAAATAGTTCATTATTTACATTAGACCTGAAATCCATCATTAGACAATTTCTCACATGTACTTTCAAGCGTTGTTTCCCATATCCCCGGGATACATGAACACAATTTTGGAAAAGCTGCTTCCAATAATCAGGCCTGTACAACGTCAGTAGATTTTTGTGCCTCCTTCATTTTATGACCCTTATGAACTTATTATATATACAGGATTTAAAGCCAAAGTTACCATCCCAGAGATGCCAGTATTCCATTATGCCTTCCAAGATCATATTTGGGGCTGCATAGTAACTTAATTACAGATGTGAGAAATCTTAGGCAAACCCCATTGAATCTTCACCTACATATCAATTCTTTCCTGTAAAGAATACTGGTGGATACTGACATTCACAGAAATTCTAGCTGTGTTTTCTGAGGCCCATACTTGAAAAATGTTAAGACCAAGCACATTTATTACTGCCACTGCACAGACTAGGAATCAAGCCTAGATGTAGATGAGTACCACAATTCTCCTTCTTATCTCTGCCCAAAGGCAGGTTCAACCCACAGCATCACAAACTTCACCATGGATAAGGCAAAGAGACAGGTTCAGAATCCCCTCTAGCTGGAATGAGAAATTTAACCTCATGCTGTTGGCACCTATCCTGTTCACGACAGCCAGCCAGCCAACTGGCTCCCCAAGGAGTCCAAGTTGCTGTAGAAATGTACACCTTTACATGCATGTTGTAATGCGGAGCTTTGAATAGTGATAGTAGCGGCTCTAACTTTCTTTCCATCACATGTCTGACCAGGAAACTCTCCCACTCATACCGCTTGCCATTGACATATGTTGCAAGCATTTACAGGTTGATAGTCAACCTTTTTGGCCACATTATACGAACAAGGAGCAAAACTAGGCTATTCAGCCCCTCGAGCCTGCTCCACCATTTAATAAGATCATGGCTGATCCAATAGTAACCTCAATCTGCACCCCGCCTACCTCCGATAACCTATCCCCCCCTTGCTTACCAAGAATCTATCCACCTCTGCCTTCAAAATATTCAGACCCTTCTTTCACCACCATTTCAGGGTGAGAGTTCCAAAGACTCACGACTCTCAGAGAAAAAAAATTCACCTCATGTCTGTTTTTAATGAGCGATCCCTTATTTTGAAATAGTGACTCCTAGTTCTGATTCCTAGTTCTAGATTCTCCTATAAGATGACACATCCTCTCCATATCCACCCTGTCAAGACCCCTCAAGGCTTTTCAATCAAGTCACCTCTTACTCTTCTAAACTCAAGCGGATACAAGCCTAGCCTGTCCAACCTTTCCTCAATTCCAGAAATTAGTCTGCTAAACATTCTCTGAACTATTTTCGATGCATTTACATCCTTCCTTATATAAGGTGACCAATACTGTACACAGTTCTCCAGATATGGCCTCACTGTATGGCCTCTGTATAACTGAAGCATAACCTCCCTACTTTTGTATTCAATTCCCTTCACTATAAATGATAACATTCTATTAGCTTTCCTAATTAATTACTGTACCAGCACACTAGCCTTTTGCAATTCATGCACTAAGACACCCAGGCCCCTCTGCATTTGAGAACTCTGCAATCTTTCACCATATAGATAATATGCTTCTCTTTTATCCTTCCTTCCAAAATGGATAATTTCACATTTTCCCAAATTATACTGCTTTTGCTAGACCTTTGCCCACTCACTTAACCAATCTATATCTTTTTGTAGCCTCCTTCTGTCTCTTCACAAATTACTTACCTACCTATCTTTGTGTCATCAGCAAATTTTGGCAACCATCCCATCCATCCAAGTCATTTATATAAATCGTAAACAGTTGAGGTCTCAGCACTGATCCCTATGGCAAGCCACTCATTACATCTTGCCAACCAGAAAATGACACATTTATGCCTAATCCCGCTTCCTGTTACCCAGCCAATCTTCTATCCATGCCAATATGTTACCCCCTATACCATAAGCTTTTATTTTCCGCAATAACCTTTGATGAGGCACTTTATCAAATGCCATCTGGAAATCTAAGTACAGTACATCCATCAGTTTCCCTTTATCCACAGCACATGCTACTTCCTCATAGAACTTCAATAAGTTGATTAAACATGATTTCCCTTTGACAAACTCATGTTGACTCTGCTTGATTACCTTGGAGTTATCCAAGTGCCCTTCTATAGTTTCTTTAACAATAGATTCTAACATTTTCCCTAAGACAGATGTTAAGCTAACTGGCCAGTAGTTTCCTGCTTTCTGTCAACCTTCCTTTGTGAATAAATCTTCAAATCTAATGGGACCTTTCCCAAATCTAGGGAGTTTCGGAAAATTAAAACCAATGTATCAACTATCTCACTAGCTACTTCTTTTAAGACCCTAGGATGAAGTTCATCAGGACCCGGGCTCTTATCAGCCTGCAGCTCCAACAATTTACTCAGGAAAATTACAATCACCACAGAAATGGCACTGAGTTCCTCCTTCCCTTCCATTTCCTGATTTATAGCTGCTTCTGGGATGTTACTTGTACCCTCTTTGGTGAAGACTTCTGAAAAATACCTGTTCAATTCATCTGCCATTTCCTTATTTTCCATTATCAATTCTGTAGATTCACCTTCTGTAGGATCTATGCTCCCTTTGTTAACTCATTTCCTTTTTACGTATTTATAGAAACACTTCATTTCTGTTTTTATATTTCTGGCTAGCTTTCTCTTGTACTCTAATTTGTCCCTCCTTATTGATCTTTTAGTCATCCTTTGTTGATCATTATATTCTTGTCCAATCTTCCAACCTTCCACCTATCTTTGCACAATTATATGTTTTTTTCTTTAAGTTTGATACTATCTTTAACCTTTCTAGTTAACCAAGGATGGTCTGTCCATCCCTTAGACTTTTTCTTACTAGTTGGAATGTATCTATTGTGTGTATTCTGAAGTATCCCCTTAAGTGTTTGCAAAATCACTTTAGCCAGCTCTGCTTTCATGCCTTCATAATTGCCCTTATTTAAGTTTAAAAACCTTGGGCGGGATTTTCCGTAGCCGCCCACCACCGTGACCTTCCTGCCCTGTCACAAGTCAATGGACTTCTGGCTAGGGCCCCACCTCACTCACGGCGGGTCCTGCCCGCGACAGGGCCGGAAAATCCCAGCCATAGTCTCCTCTCTCCCTCAAACTAAATGTCAAATTCAATCCTATTATGGTCGCTGCTATCTAGGGGCACATTCACTATGAGATCATTAATTATGAATACACCTTCCTTGCTCATCAAGCCCTGGAATAGGACTTGAACCCAGAACTTCTGGCTCACAGGCAGGGATGCTACCCGCTGTGTCACAAGATCTCCGAGTAATGCAATATAAGCACAAACAGTGAATGGTATGGGAGGTATTCAGGTCAGCAGACATGCACTGAAACAGCATACTGTCATGGTACTTCAGCCGAACACTCTAAGCTTTAGGAACTGAGTATGACTCAAGCCCAAGTCTCAACACTGATAGCTTATGGACAGGTTGTTTAAGGCACAATATAGGGACAATTATGGGGAAATTTATTAATATATGTTACAATTATTTTTACTGACTAGTAATATTGGAAATGTAAGTTGTCAGTTACAGAACTGTGGATGAAAAACCAACATGGCTAATGAAATCAGTTTCAATATATTATTTCACCACAATTGATTGCTTCTGTAATAGCTGTCAGTTCACTGCTATCTATACTTTAGTAACAGAGACAGTGAAAACAGTTTTATATAGCCTTCTTCACACAAAAATGAACAAGTCTGAGGATTCTCCACTATCCCATGAAATTTTGTTTTCTCCTAAGTGTAGCGATGTCAGCTATTTAAGATAAATTTATGACTTTGAGAATCCATTAGTGACGATCAATGCTCATTGTTGACAGCAGTGTGTCTGGAAATTTCAGTGAATGTTTATTATTATAACTACCATTAAAGCAACAACAGAGCATTCATCCCTATGCTGTTAAGAGAAAACTGGCACCTATGGCCGGGATTTTCAGTGCCCACCAGAGTCAGGTGCGTTCAGTGGGGTAAGCGGACAATATGGCGAGGAGGCCAACAATCAGTTTCACAACATCGGCAAACCAGTTTGCTATCATCCACTCAGCCCATCGATGGCGGGCCGCCTTTCCTGCCATCGGACGTCGGGAACCTCATTGTAATACATCAGCATGTTATTTTAAGGCCAGGTTGCCGGACTCATTCTCCTCCACCCTGCACGCGGCATCTTCTGCCCACGTTGGCAGAAAAACATGCTGACGCGTTTCACAACAACATATATGAGGCATGCACTTGGCGGGCCGCACTACACTCGGACTTCAAGGTTTGTTTGCCTACCTCGCTTCGGTCAGCACTCATAGTCATCAACGCCAGGCTTCACAGGCAGCACCACATCACTTTTAGGGGGGCTCACAGATTAGCCACATTTGGGTGGCTTTTCAACAGTTGGAGGGCAAGGTCTTGCTTGGGGAAGGGGGAGAAGTGGCCTCAGGCAAGGTTAGAGGCTGCTGGATGAGAGCTGTACTGGAGAAGGAGGATATCCCAGGGTATATGTGGGGGCACATGTTGATCTGTACAAGTGGCCTCAAGATGGTAGGAGCTGAGGAGGCTGTCTCCAGAGGGGATGAGGCCAGATGGACATGTGAGGGTATGTGTGAGAGCATGGGTGGTGATACCCCTTGAGCTGGCAGTGAGTGAGCTGCCAGTGAATGTGTAATGGGCTTGATTGTGTGAATTTAGAGTGATGAGGTAGTTGCCATACCCTGGCTGCATGGATGATAATTCATCCTCTATCCGCATTGGATGGCCAACCTCTTCCGCGCAACATTGGCACTGATCACGACTACCATTGCCTATCAAGCCAGAATGGTAATGTAGCTGCCCCTCCAGTGGCCAGAGTGGGGGTAGAGGACATCACAGTGGGCCTCCACGGCTTCTAAAAGGCATTCAAGGGCTGCAGTCTTCTAGGCTTTCAGAGCCATGTTTTCTTTGCTGCAGTCCTGGACTGGATGCCTGGCATGATGAAGCGGCGAGGTGATGGCATGGCATGCAAATGAGAGCCTGCCATGTGTATCCTGGGAATGCTTAATTAATGCATCAGGTTTGGGATGATACCACGTGAAAAGCCGCCATTGCGGCCAGAGGGTAAAATGTTGTTTTGCCTGTCCACTATCGCACTTAGTACAAATCTGGGATGATTCTGCTCTATAGCAAATTTTGGTTTCTCATCTTTTGCACACGTATTTATAAAAAACACTGAATCATTGGTAAATATTTAACTATTAAAATTTAATAACATGTATAGTTAGGCAGTTCCTATGGAGTTATTGAACTCAAGTTAAAATGGTTGTCTTTTAATAAATTGATTAATACTGCAGTGATCCGTAACTAAGGAACGCTTTGCTGATATTCTGCCATACCACACAACCCTGAAACATCTGAAAGGTTTTTTTGCATAATTGATTTCCCATGAAGCACAAGTTTTATAATGTCGGTAAACAGTTGGTATTTTGTGCAAAGCAAAATCTCATAAACATCAATGAGAAGAATAATCAGTTAAGCAGTTTTTGGTGGTAAAGTTTGAAAAATAAATGTAGCCCAGGACCTCAGGAGAAAAGTCTGCTTCTCTTCTTCTCAACAGACGGAGGGGGCTCAGGTTAACCTGTCATCCACAGGGCAGCACCTCAAAAAATGCTGAACCCAGGACCTTTTGAACCAGAAGCAAGGAAGGTGTCCACTGAACCGAGCTGACGTTAGTACTTCCATAATTAATTCAAAAGAATTTTTTGCTGTGCAGAGCTGACTAGATCATCAGTATAGCAGAAAAGGTTTTCAAACAAGATCTGTTTTGAGTATTGCTGAAAAAAAAAATGTTTTTGTAGCATTTTGTCTTGCACTCATTAGGACAATTCACAAGAATACCATATGTAAAGGGAACAACAAGTTATACTTCATGAGAAGAGAGTGCTGATTAGTTGGCAAGTGGAATCTGATTGGTCGTGGCGTTACCTTGGAGAATGCACCAGTTAACTGATGACTGACAATTAACTGTCAAGTTTTGTTTAAATTAAAACCAGGCAAGTTGACTTTGATTCGTCACAGCATTGCTCTGGGGAATGGACCAGAGAATGGTTTGCCACCTGGTTTGTTTAGTTTAAACAGGTACCTGCAAAGAACAGGGCCCTGTGTATTAATATATGCATTATAGTACGCGTAAGAGCACCACGTTGCAAACCCAACCGATAATCTTGAATTGGTTGTCTGCGTAATTCTTAGCACACTCAGGGTTTTTTAGCATATGTTATCCAATCGCAGAATCACATCTAATGTTGGACACTGTGTTTTGAGCTTTGCAAGCATTGGCTGGTTGGGTACGATCAGTACCTTGCCTGTTGCAAACAGCTGAAGGGACATGCTGTATGATACAATCCGCCAGTCTTTGGGACATACAGCCTTTATGTCCAGCATCACACTGGCACTGAAATTCATTTACCACATTACTCATTTATATGATGGGCAGAATGTCTTTTTGGTTTAATGGCAGCATTCTGCTGATGGTGAACACCACTCATGTTGTTACTGCATAATAGCAGTGTGAAACAGCTTTGGCTAGAATTATTTTACTGCTGGAATGTTTCACTGAATTTCTTATGTAAAGTAAATAGGTCAACTTTCAACACTAGACTTTACTCTTGGACCCTGACTCCATTTTTAGCACATAAACCCCACATTTCATCCTTCACCCTTACTGTAAGATATTAATCAATTTCTGCAGATGTTCCCTTTGGAACTTGATTATTCAACCACCAAGGATCTTTTGTTACTACATGTTCACACTAAATAAAGATGGTAGTTTTACACATATGTAGTATTTAAAACCAGCCATTTCCTACTGATTTCTATGGAAATTGATACATTTATTTTCAAGTCTACTTTTACAAACCAAACACACCATGTACAATTAAACAGTGAAACTTTCTTGTGTGAATTTGTTACTTATTTGTCTAAATTGGTTCGTTTTAAAATCTCAATTTGGTAACTGTTCAAATTCAGAATACTGAATATATGTCACCAAACAACCATAAGCTACTTTCTTACTGTTCATATGGAGAAGAAAGAATATCGAGGAGAAATTAGAAGATTGAAAGTATCTGCTGAGATTCTAAACCATGACCAGCATTGTTGAGTAACATTACAAAGTTCACCCGAACTTGGGTGTGGATTACAGATTAAAATCACTTTCTACTCAGACAGAAGATAATAACTTCAGCAATTATTACTACAGGATCAGTATGTGATTGTTGGGAAATTCATATCCAGCAAATATGATAATCCAGCATTTCTCAGTGATTTTGTTTGAAATTAAAATTCATTTATAAATTATTTTAGGTATTTATCCTGAAGAGCATACAAGAAAAATAGATGGAAGATACATCTGTTCTGCCCTGCAGCAGAATACTTTATAACCACTTATTTGAATGGCTCTGCAACTGTAGATGGTTGATGGTATGCATGTGGTTCATTAGGTTCAAAGGTCACCAAGGTTGCTGTCAAAAGTTCCCTTCAATATCCAACTACAACATACCTTGCAAGTGTGATGACCTATTTACATCCAGGGGTTCTGCAGTTTTCCCCAATATTAGAAATGCCATGATAATTTGGCAGAAATATCAAGTACCACTTTCAGAGGATATGTCTCACTTGTAATGAATAGTAGCACCACAAATGTAGATGGTAACTACAGTTCCTACATTACAATGATGACAGGGGAGATGGTGGCATAGTAGTAACGTCACAGCACTATTAATCCAGGGACCCAGGATAATGACATGGGTTCAAACCCACCAGGGTAGCCGAAAGAGTTAAAATTAAATTTTGAAAATATTCTGGAATTGAAAGCCAGTAATAGTGACCATGAAACTATCATCGATTGTTGTAAAAACCCATATGGCTCACTAATGTCCTTTAGGGAAGCAACTCTGCTGTCTTTTCCTAGTTTGGTCCACCTGTGACTCCAGACTCACAGCAATGTAGTTGACTCTTAATCGCCCTCTGAAATGGCCCAGCAAGCTACTCATTTCAAGGGCAATTAGGGATGGGCAATAAATGCCGGCCTTGCCAGTGACACCCATATGGAGGAGCAAGAAAGAATAAAGAGCTGCACTTCAAAATTGTACAGTTGGCTACAAAGCATGGGGAGGCAATGGCATTGTGGTATTGTCACTGGACTAGTAATTCAGAGACCCAGGGTAACTCTGGGGCCCCAGGTTCGAATCCAAGCCACTCAGTTGTATCAAACTGCTACAAAGTCTCAAAAAAGGAATAAAATTGGCTGGATCAACAGGCATTGACCTAGGCACCGGAAACTACGATGGCAAATTCAACCCTGTCGACTCTGCAAAGTCCTCCTCGGACTATTGCTAAAATTGGAAAAGCTGTCCACAGATTAGGCACAGAATCATATGTCCCATCACCATCCCTGCATATGCCCTGTCCCACTGGCATGATAGACCCAGCAGAGCTGGCAGCACAAGGAGGGAGTTGCCCTGGGAGTCATCAACATTGACTCCAGACCCCATTAAATCCCATAGCATCAGATCAAACATGGGCAAGGAAACCTCCTTCTGATTACCACATTCTGCCCTCCCTCAGCTGAGGAATCAGTGCTCCTCCGTGTTGAACACCACTTGGAGGAAGCACTGAGGGTAACAAGTGTGTAGAATGTACTCTGGCCATCCTTGGTGAGAACTCTGTAGTCAATGTCCATTGCCAAGAGTGGTTCGGTAACCCCACTACTGAACGAGTCCTAAAAGACATAGCTGGGTGGTGAGGGAACCAAAAAGAGGGAAAAACATACTTGACCTCATCCTCACCAACCTGCCTACCACCAATGCATCTGTCCATAACAGGAGTGACCACTGCACAGTTGTGGAGACGAAGTCCCACCTTCACATTGAGGATACCCTCCATCGTGTTGTGCGGCAATACCACCTTGCTAAATGGGATAGATTTCAAACAGATCTAACAACTCAAGATGGGGCATCCATAAGGCGCTGTGGGCCATCAGCAGCAGCAGAATTGTACTCGAACACAATCTGTAACCTCATGGCATGGCATATTCCCCACTCTAGCATTACCATCAAACCAGGGGATCAACCCTGGTTCAATGAAATATGTAGGAGGGCATGCCAGGAGTAGCACCACGCACACCTAAAAATGAGTGTCAACCTGGTAAAGCTATAACATAGGACTACTTGCATGCCAAACACCATAAGCAGCAAGTGATAGACAGAGCTAAGTGATCCCACAATAAACGGGATCAGATCTAAGCTCAGCAGTCATGCCATATCCAGTCGTGAATGGTGGTGGACAATTAAACAGCTCATTGGAGGAGGAGGCTCCACAAATATCCCCAACCTCAATGATGGGGGAGCCCAAAACATCAGTGCAAAAGATAAGGCTGACGCATTTGCTACATTCTTCAGCCAGAAGTGCTGAGTGGATGATCCATTTCAGCCTCCTGCAGAGATCCGCAGCATCACAGATATCAGTATTCAGCCAATTTGATTCACTCCATGTGATATCAAGAAATGGCTGAAGGCACTGGATAGCACAAAGGCTATAGGTCCTGACAAAATTCCTTCAATAGTGCTGAAGACTTGTGCTCCAGAACTTGCCGTGCCCCTAGCCAAGAAGTTCCAGCACAGCTACAACTTGGTATCTACCCAGCTATTTGCAAAATTACCCAAGTATGCCCTGTACACAAAAAGCAGGACAAATCCAACCCAGCCAATTGCAGCCCCATCAGTCTCTCTCGATCATCAGTAAAGTGATGGAAGAGGTCATCAACAGTGCTATCAAGCGGCACTTGCTTAGCACTAACCTGCTCACTGATGCCCAGTTTGGGTTCTACCAGGGCTACTCACCTCCTGACATCATTACAGCCTTAGTTCATACATGCACAAAAGAGCTGAACTCCTGGAGTGAGGTGATAGTGACTGCCCTTGACATCAAGACTGCATTTGACTGAGCGTGGCATCAAAGAGTCTTAGGAAACCCGAAATCAATGGGAATCGGGGGAAAACTCTCCATTGGCTGGAGTCATACTTAGCACAAAGGAAGATGGATGTGGTCACTGGAGGTCAGTCATTTCAACTCCAGAACATCACTGCAGGAGTTCCTCCGGGTAGTGTCCTTGGCCCTACCATCTTCAAGTGCTTCATCAATGACATTCCTTCCATCATAAGGTCAGAGGTAGGGATGTTCGCTCTCCTCAGATAATGAAACAGTCGATGTCCAAACACAGAAAGACGTGGACAATATCCAAACTTGGGCTGACAAGTGGCAAGCAACATTTGCGCCACAGAAGTGCCAGGCAATTACCATGTCCAACGAGAGAGAATCTAGCCATCGTGCCTTGATGCCCAATGGCATTACCATCACTGAATCCCATACTATCAACATCCTGGGGTTACCATTGACTAGAAACTGAACTGGACTAGCCATATAAATACTATGGCTACAACAGCAGGTCAGAGGCCAGGAACCCTGTAACAAGTAACTCATCTCCCAACTCCCCAGAGTCTGTCCACCATCTACAAGGCACAAGTCAGGAGTGTGATGGAATATTCTTCATATGCCTGGATGAGTGCAGCTCCCACAACACTCAAAAAGCTTGATTCCGTGCAGGACAAAGCAGCCTGCTTAATTGGCATCACATCCACAAACATTCACTCCCTCCACCACCGACGCATAGTAGCAGCAGTGTGTACCATCTGCAAGATGCAGTGCAGGAATTCACCAATGCTCCTTAGAACGCACCTTCAAAACCCACAACCACTACCATCTAGAAGGACAAGGGCAGCAGATAGATGGGAACACCACCACCTGGAAGTTCCCCTCCAAGTCACTCATCATCCTGACTTCAAAATATGTTGACGTTCATTCACTGTCGCTGAGTCAAAATCCTGGAACTCCCTTCCTAACAGCACTATGGGTGTAGCTACACCATATGGACTGCAGAGATTCAAGATGGCAGCTCACCACCACCTTCTCAAGGGTAACTAGGGATGGGCAATAAATACTAGCCCAGCCAACGAAGCCCACATCTGTGAATGAATTTTAAAAAAGCTCTTTGGGGCACCCTGAGGTCATGAAAGGTACTATATGAATGCAAGTTCTTTCTTCTCTTTCTGGCAAGAACAGGTGTGAGAGCCTGAAAATTCCATTTCATGTGCAAAACAGATGAACAGTACAATGTGTGTGCTTTGATGAACTGCACTTGCATGAATGTTTATTACAAGAGGGCAAATTTTGACAGCATCCTTGACGATCATCGAACCTAATGAACAGCATGCACATCAACAACCGTCTAAAGTTGAAGACCCATTCAATGTAATGATTATGAGGTATTCTCCTGCAGGGCAGTACAGATTTTAGACTTGTCTTGCATCTACTTTCTTGTATGCTCACCAGGATAAATACTAAAAATAGGGATATTTATAAATGAACTTTCTAATTTCAAAATCACTGAGATAAATGCTGGATTATAGTATTTGCTGGAAAACTGCACTTGCATCAATGTGTATTCTTGATATCTGAGGATTTGCATATATTTGGCATTCAGTGCGACTTCCCAACCACACAGTGGGCTCACAAGTGGAACATTTGTACTAGTTCCACAGCTGACTGTCATTTAAAGGACAGCAGGTGCTATTTAGAATTCAGTATTTTTGCATGCAACACAAAAGAAGGAGCTTGTGCTGGGCAATTCCTGCACAATAGATGCCTCTGATTCATGGCCCTCCAGTTTTACAGATGCTATGCTGCATCTTATGCTGCAGAAAGTGAAAAAAAGAGGGGTCGTGTTCTCAAAGGCATTCTCCAGAAGCAATTAGTGCATTACTTGATAACTAACGAATGACTGCTGCCACCAACAAGACCTCCCGTTCCACTTTTGCAGCACTTTAACGTCAGAAAGCATCTCAGACGCATCATAGGAGCGTAATGGCAAGAACTGACACTGAGTCAAAGAAAGATATATTAAGACAAGTGACTAATGGCTTGATCAAAAAAAGTACATTTTTAAGGAGCATCTTAAAGGAGGACATAGTGGAGAGATAGAGAAGCTTAGTCAGGAAATTCCTGAGCTTATGGCCTTGATGGCTGAATGGGCACCTGCCAAAAGTGGGGCAAAGGGAATGAGGGATGAGCAAGAAGCCAGAGCTTGAGGAATGCAAAGTTCTCAGAGGGCTATAGGATGAAGGAGTTAGAGAGATAGGGATGGATAAAAGCACAAGAACATAGGAAATGGGAGCAGGAGTAGACCATCCAGCCTGTCAATACTGCTTCATCATTCAATACAATCATGGCAGAACTTAGGCTTCGATTCCACTTTCTCGCCCACTCTCCATATCCTTTGATTCCCTGAGGCACCAAAATTCTGTTCATATCAGATTCAAATATATTCAATGATGGAGCATCAACAACCCTCTGGGGGTAGATAATTCCAAAGACTCACCAACCATGTGATTGAAGAAATGTCTCCTTATCTCAGTCCGAAATGATCAGGCCCTTATCTTGAGACTGTGTCCCTGTGTTCTCAATTCCCAGGTCAGAGGAAACGCTCTCTCATTGTCTACCCTCTCAAGCCCCTTCAGAATCTTGTATTTTTAAATGAGATCAACTCTCATTCTTCTAAACTCCAGAGAATATTGACTCAATTTACTCAGCCTCGCAACATAGGACAATCCTCTCATCCTCGTCAATCTTTGCTGTCCTGCCTCCAATGCAGATAAATCCTTCCTTAAATATGGAGACAATAAGTATGCACAGTATCCCAGATGTGGTGTCATCAAATCCCTGTACAAATGTAGCAAGATTTCTTTATTCTTGTACTCCAATCCCTTTGCAATAAAGGCCAACATACCATTTGCCTTCCTATTTGCTGGCTGTACCTGCATGCTAACTTTCTGTGGTTCCGTATGTGTGTACACCCAAGTCCCTCTGAAAATCAAAATATACAAGTTTCATACCTTTTAAAAAATATTCTGCTTTTTCTATTCTACCAAAGTGAATAACCTCACATTTCCTCACATTACACACCATCTGCAACCCAATTGCCCATTCACTTAACCTGTCTGTAACTCTTTGCAGCCTCTTTGTGTCCTCCTCACAGCTTGCATTCCCAACTACGAACATACAAATTAGGGACAGGAGTAGGCCACTCGGCTATGCTCCACCATTCAATAGGATCATGACTGATCTGACTGTAATCCTCAGCTCCAATTTACCACCTACCTCCAATAACCTTTCACCTCTTTGCATATCAAGAATCTATCTACCTCTGCCCTAAAAATATTCAAAGACTCTTCTTCCACTGCCTTTTGAGGAAGTCAGTTCCAAAAACTCATGACCCTCTGAGAGAAAAAAAATTCTTCTCATCTCTGTCTTAAATGGACGGCCACTTATTTTAAACAGTGGCCCCTAGTTTTAGATTCTCCCACAAGGGGAAACATCTTTTCTACATCCACCCTGTCAAGACCTTTAGGGTCTATGTTTTAATTAAGTTGCCTCTTACTCTTCCAAACTCCAGCAGATACAAGCCTAGCCTGTCCAACCTTTTCTCATAAGACAACCTGCTCCTCCATTGTCATTTAAAGGACAGCAGGTGCTATTTAGAATTTAGCATTTTTGCACAACAGATTAATGCCTTCTCTAAACTGCTTCCAACATATTTATATCATTCCTTTAATAAGGTGACCCACGCTGTACACAGTACTCCAAATGTGGTCTCACCAATACCCTGTATAACTGGAGTATAACTACTTTGTTATTCAATTCCCTTCACAACAAACATTAACATTCTATTAGCTTTCCTAATTACTTGCTGTACCTGCATACTAACATTTTACGATTCATACACTAGGACACCCAGATCCCTCTGCATCTCAGAGCTCAGCAATCTCTCATTTAAAAAATATGCTTCCTTTTTATTCTTCCTGCCAATTGGGACAATTTCATATTGTCCCACATTATACACCATTTGCCAGATCTTTGCCACTCACTTAACTTATCTATATCCCTTTGTAGCCTCCTTATGACCTCTTCACAACTTACTTTCCTACCATTTTTGTATCATCAGCAAATGTAGCAACCAGACCTTTGATCCCTTCATTCAAGTCATTTGTTTAATTGTAAAAAGCTGAGGCCCCAGCACTGATCCCTGTGGCACACCACTCATTCCATCTTGCCAACCAGAAAATGACACTACTCTCTGCTTCCTGTTACATAACCAATCTTCTTTCCATGCCAATTTGTTACCCCCTACACCATGAGCTTTTATTTTCTACAATAACCTTTGATGTCACACCTTATCAAATGCCTTGGAAATCTAAGTACAGTACATCCACCAGTTCCCCTTTATCCATAGCAAATGTTACTTCTTTAAAGAACTCCAATAAACTGGTTAAACATGATTACCCTCTCACAAAACCATGTTGACTCTGCCTGATTACCTTGAATTTTTCTAAATGCCCTATGAGATTTTTAATAACTTCAAATATTTTCCCTATGACAGATTTTAAGCTAACTGGCATGTAAAACCACGTTGACTTTATCTGGCCATACTATGATGTTCTATGTGCATTGTTAAGATTTGCTTAAAAATCGATTCCAGCACCTCCCTGATGACTGACATCAAGACAACTGGCCTGTAGTTCCCTGTTTTCTCTCTTCCTCCTTTCTTGAAAAGTAGTGTTACATTTGCTAACCTTCATTTTGCTGGGGCCATTCCAGAATCTGGTGAATATTTGGAAATCATAACCAGTGTATCTACTATCCCTGCAGCTATTTATTTTAGAATCCAAGGATGCAGTGCTAGGGAATTGTTGGATTTTAGTCCTTCAAAATTCTCCAATACTTTTTCTCTACTTTTATTAATAACCTTAATTTCCTCACTCTTCTTCACCCCTAGGTTGCCCTCTATTCCTGGTATGTAACTTGTGACTTCTACTGTGAAGACAGATACAAAATATTTGTTCAATGTTGCTGCCATTTTCTCAATCCCCGTAATTTCTACTATCTCTGCTTTCAAGGGACCAACATTTAATTAGCTGCGTTTTTCCTTTTTATATTGTAAAACCTCTTACAGTATGTTTTCATATTCTTGGCTAGTTTACTCTCATATTCTATTTGTTCCGTATTTCTCAATTGAGACACCATGGAGAAATTTGAACACAATGAGAATTTTAAAATTGAGGCACTTGTTCAGGAGCCAATGTAGTGGAACGAGCACAGGAGTAATGAATGAGTGTGACTTTGTGTGAATTAGACTGTAGGCAAGATAATTTGGATGTGCCCAAGATTATGGAAGCTGAAAGGCAACCAAGTGAGCACTAGATTGCTTGAGTTTGGAGGTTTAAAAAAAAGACATGGATGAGGGTTTCAGCAGCAGATAAGCCGAGCTAAGGGCATAGATAGGCAATGTCATGGAGGTGAATTTGAGATGGAGAGAACATAAATTTGGAAGCTTGGGGCAAGATCAAATAGGATTGAAGTTATGAACCATCTGCTTTAGCTCAAGCAATGATTTGGGAGGAGATGAAATTGTTGGGAAAGAAACAGAGTTTTAGGTGTGGCCAAAAACAATGGCTTTGGTCTTGCCATTGTTTAATTTGAAGAAATTGTGGTTCATCCAGGACAAGATTTCAGATAACACTAAGACCATTTAAGGATAATGTGCCCTCAACAACAAAGGGAATGAAAATTTAAATAAAAGGAAAAAGGAAGTTTATAACAAATGTTGGAAGCAAGCTCTGTGAAATCCAGGAAGACAATGGAAAGTAAAGGGGGGAATTGAAAAAGTGAATATGGGAGGCAAAGAGAGGCTATGAGAAAAGATAAGCAGGCAACATTAAATTGGGCTCTAAAACATTTCATAAACATATAAAGTAGATACATTTACTATGGCAATAAGTAGGGCCTATCAAAAACCTAAAGGGACATAATATAGAGGCAGAGAATGTGACTAAAGTATGAAATGAGTCTTTTGCATCTGTCTTCACAAAAGAAGATGATACAAAGCTTGCATGAAAAGAGGATGGAAAAGGGGTAAGCTATAGACAGCATAATAATAGAGATGATGCACTGAAAAGATTAGCATTACTCAAAGTTGGTGAGTAAACTGGTTCAGATGGAATGTATCCTAGGTTGCTGAAGGAACCAAAGATAGAAATAGCAGAGGTATTGGTCATAATCTTTCAACCCTCACTGGACTGAACTCCAACAACTTAGCTGGGGCGCAGCTAGTTCTGGAGCACAAGTCTTCAATACTATCGCTGCAATGTTGTCAGGGCCCATAGCTTTTGCGATATCCAGCATCTTCAGCTGTTTTTTGATATCATGTGAAGTGAATCGAATTGGCTGAAGGCTGGCATCTGTGAGGCTGCAGACCTCCGGAGGAGGCTGAGATGGATCATCCACTCAGCACTTCTGGCTGAAGTTTGTTGCAAATGCTTCAGCCTTCTCTTTTACATGAATGTGCTCAGCAGCCCCACCACTGAGTATGGGGATATTTGTGGAGCCTTCGCGTGTTAGTTGTTTAATTGTTCACCACTGGTTACATAGGATTTAGGAGCAGGAGTAGGCCATTCAACCCCCTTCGAGCCTGCTCCACCATTCAAAGAGATCATGGCTGATGTGGTTGTGGCCTCAACTCCACTTTCCTGTCTGCCCCCATAACCCTTGACCCCCTTGTCTATCAAAAATCTGTCTAACTCTACCTTGAATAAATTCAAAGACCCAGGCCTCCACTGCTTTCTGAGGAAGTGAATTTCACAGACTAACGAGAAAAATTCTACTTATCTCCATCTTAAAACGGTAGGTCTCTTATTCTTAAACCGTGTCCCTGGTTCTAGTCTCCCTGACAAGTGGATATACCCTCCCGGTATCATTTTTTAAATTCATTCATGGGATGTGGACATTGCTGGCTAGGCCAGCATTTATTGTCCATCTCAAATTTCCCTTGAGAAGGTAGTGGTGAGCTGCCTTCTTGAGCTGCTGCAGTCCATGTGGTGTAAGATCACCCACAATGCTGTTGGAAGGGAGTTCCAGGATTTTAATCCATCAACAGTGAAGGAACAGCAATATAATTTCAAGCCAGGATGATGTGTGACTTGGAGGGGAACTTGCAGTTGGTGGTGTTCCCATGCATCTGCTGCCCTTGCCCTTCTAGGTGGTAGAAGTGCAGGTATGGAATGTGCTATCGAAGGACCCTTGGTGAGGTGCAGCAGTACATCTTGCAGATGGTAGATACTGCTGACACTATGCATCGGTGGTGGAGGGGGTAAATATTGAAGGTAGTGGATGGGGTACCAAACAAGTGGGCTGCTTTGTCCTGGATAATGTCAACCTTCCTGAGTGTTGTTGGAGCTGCACTCATACAAGCAAGTGGAGAGTAGCCCATCACATTCCTGATTTGTGCCTTGTAGATAGTGGACAGGCTTTGGGGATTAAGGAGGTGAATTACTCTACAGAATTCTCAGCCTTTGAGCATGACTGGAATTGGTAGCTTTTCAGGGCTTAGATCCGATCCACTGGTTATGGGATCTCTTAGCTCTGTATATCGCCTGCTGCTTCTGCTGTTTGGAAGTAAGTCATCCTGTCTTGTAGCTTCACCAGGTTGACATCTCATTTGCTGCTCCCAGCTTCTCTCCTGTGCTCTTCATTCAACCGGAATCGATCCCACAGTTTGGTGGTAATGGTAGAGAGGGATATGCCGGGACATGAGGTTACATATTGTGCTTAAGTACAATTCAGCTGATGCTGATTTCGATTTCGATATCAATCCCACCTAGCATGGTGATAGTGCCACACAATACAGTGCAGGGTATCCTTAATGTGAAGCTGGGACTTTGTCTCCAAAAGGCCTGTGAGGTGGTCACTCTGAACAATACTGTGATGGACAGTTGCATCTATGACAGATAGACTGGTGAGGACAAGGTCAAGCAGGTTTTTCCTTTTGTTCTCCCCTCACCACTTGTCGCGGACCCAGTCTAGCAGCTATGACCTTTAGGACTTGGCCAGCTTGGTCAGTAGTGAGACAGTCTTGGTGATAGACATTGAAGTCTCTCACTCAAGAGTATATTCTGTGCCGTTGCCACACTCAGTGCTTCTTTCAATTGGTGTTCAACATGGAGGAGCACTGATTCATTAGCTGAGGGGGCATGGTAGGTGGTAATCAGCAGGAGGGTTTCCTTGCCCAAGCTTGACCTGATGCCTTAAGATTTCAATGCATCCAAAGTCAATATTGAAGATGCCAGGGCAACTCCCTCAATGACTATATTCTACTGTGCCGCCATCTTTTGTGGGTCTATCCTGCCAGTGGACAGGACATACCTAAGGATGGTGATGTCTGTGTCTGAGACGGTGCCTGTAAGGTATGATTCCATGAGTTTGACCATGTCAAGCTATTGATTGGCTAGTCCTGAACAGCCTTGACAAGATGGACATCGAAAAGATGTTTCCTCTTGTGGGTAAGTCCAGAACCAGGGGGCACTGTTTGAAAATTAGGAGTCGTCTTTTTGGAATGAGATGAGGAGAAACTTTTTTCTTTCAAGAGGGTTGTGCAACTTTGGAATTCTCTGCCTCAGAAGGCGATGGAGGTGTGGTCATTGAATATTTTTAGGGCTGAGGTAGATAGATTCTTGCTAGGCAAGGGAATCAAAGGTTATCGGGGTTAGATGGGAATGTGAAAATCGAAACACAAGAGCGGCCATGATCTTTTTAAATGCCAGAGCAGGCTCGAGGGGCCAAATGGTCCACTCCTGTTCCTATTTCTTATGTTCTAGTCAGTTGGAAAGTTCTTCTAATTTTTGCACAAGCCCTCAGATGTTAGCAAGGGGTCCTTGCTGGGTCGACAGGGCTGGGTGTGCCATTGTCATTTCCGGTACTTAGGTCAATGCCAAGTAATTCATCCAGCTTCATTCCTTTTAGACTTTGTAAGCAGCTTGATACAACTGAGTGGCTTGCTAGGCCATTTCAAAGGGCATTGAAGAGTCAACCACATTGCTGTGGGTCTGGAGTCACATGTCAGCCAGACCAAGTAAGGACAACAGATTTCCTCCCGCAAAAGACATTAGTGAACCAGATGGGTTTTTACGACAATGGGTTCGTGGTCATCATTAGATTTCAGTTTTATTAATTGAACTTAAATTCCAAAAGTTGCTATGGTGGGATTTGAACCCATGTCCCCAGAGCATTAGCCTAGGACTCTGGATTACTAGTCCAGTGACATTACCACTGCATCATCACCTCCCCTCACACATTGCCACTGCCTCCCCATCTACACAAAGACATGGAATATTGTCCAGGTGTTCCCTCTACCCAAAAAGCCAGACAAATCCAATGGCCAATTACCACCCATCAGTCTACTCTTAATCATCAGCAAAGTGATCGAAGGTGTTGTTGACTGAGTGTGGCATCGAGGAGCCTGAGCAAAATTGAAGTAAATGAGAATTGGAAGAAAACTCTGCACTTGTTGGAGTAATATCTAGCAGAAACAAAGGTGATTGTGGTTGTTGAAAGTCAATAGTCTTAGCCACAAGACATAGTTGTAGGAGTTCCTCAGGATGTCCTAGGCCCAACCATCTTCAGTTGCTTCATCAATGACCTTCCCTCCACCATAAGTTCAGAAATGGGAATGTGCATTGAAGACTGCTCAGTTTTCATTACCATTCGCAACTTCTCAGATAATGAAGTAGTCCATATCCGCATGCAGCAAAGCCTAGACAACCCTGGGCTGTTAAGTGGCAAGTCACATTCATGCCACACAAGTGCTAGGCAATGATTTCCTCCCCCAGGGGTTAGTCAATCTATGGAATTCTTTACCGCAGAGGGCTGTAAAGGCTGGGTCGTTAAGTACATTCAAGGCTGAGATAGACAGATTTTTAATCTGTAAGGAAATAAAGGGTTATGGAGAAAAGGCAACTGAGGATTATCAGATCAGTCATGATATCGTTGAATGCCGGGCAGACTCAATGGGCCAAATGGCCTACTTCTGCTCCTACGTCTTATGGCCTCATAATCATCTCCAACATGAGAGAATCTAACCTACTCCCCTTGACATTCAATGGCATTAACATTGCTGAATCCCGCACTATCAATATCCTGGGATTACCATTGACCAGAAACTTAACCGGATCAGCCATACAAACATTGTGGCTGCAAGAGCAGGTTACAGGCTGTGAGTTCTGCAGCAAGCAACTCATCTCCTCATTCCCCAAAGTCTGTCCACTATCTACAAGGCTCAATTAGAAGTGTGATGGAAAACTCCCCACTTGCCTGAATGAGTGCAGTGCCAAAAACACATAAGAAAATCAACACCATCAACACCAAAGCAGCTTGCTTGATCGGCACCTCATCCATCATCTTAAACATTCATTCCCTCCACCACCAGTGCACAGTGGTATCAGTGTGTGCCAACTACAAGATGCACTGCAGCAGCTTGCTAATGGTCCTGAGACATCACTTTCCAAGCCCACAAACTCTACCACCTAGAAGCACAAGGGCAGCAGGGGAATGGAAACATCACCACCTGCAAGTTCCCTTCCAAATCGCACATCATCCTGACATTGAACTGTAGTGCGGTTCTTTCATTGTCCCTGGGTCAAAATCCTGAAATTCTCATCCTAACAACACTATGGATGTACCGATACCACATGGACTGCAATGGATCAAGACAGCAGTTCACCACCACTATCTCAAGGGCAATTAGGCATTGCAAATAAATGCTGGCCTTGTCAGTGATGCTCAAGTACCATGAATGAATAAAAAAACGTTTACATGTATTTTCAGAAAGCAATCCACACAAGATTTATTAAAATGATGGAAAACCATAGAAATAATGGGAAAGTGGCTGTATGGATATAAAATTGGTTCAGTGACAGGAAGCAAATGGTGGCGTGGAATGGATGTGCACTGCAGTGCTTCCAAGGGCCAGTCTCGGATCCATTCCTTTTTACAATTTTTATAAATGACCTAGGCTTGTGTGTGGAGCATCTTTATAAGGTGTTTAAAAGATGAGGAATTTTGCAAAGTAGCAGATAGGAAGGAGGATAGTTACAGGTTTCAGGATGACTTAGATAGGATAGTGAAATGGACCAAAGCATAGCAAATGGAAAAGTGTGAAGTGACACACTTTGCAAGGATTAATATGGAAATACTGGACTGAATTTTACAGCCCCCCACTAGGCTAGAACCTTACCAGGCCAGAACATCGTGCCAGAACTTTATAAATCATTGGTTAGGCTTCAGCTGAAATATTGTGGATTACTCTGGGCATGACATTTTCTGGTAAAAGCATTAGAAATGGCACAAGGCAGGTCTACCAGGTTATTACCAGGGATAAGAGTCTTCAGTTATGAGGATTAGGAAAAGTTAGGATGGTTCTTCTTAAAACAGAGAAGGGTAAGAGGTGGCCCTTTAGAATTTCTCAAGATGATGGGACATTTTGAAAGAGCAGAGAGAGAAAAATTATTCCTCTGGCAAATGGGGCAGTATGGCTATTGTCAGTGACACACTGGGGCCCTGGAGACATGTAAATGTGCAGGATGGGCATCATGGGGAGGAGATGGCTGATAAGTTGGTCGATGGGCCGGGGGGTGGGTCAGATACAAAGGCAGGGTTGTGATTCTCAGTGGAGCTCCACCCCACCCCACAACACCCCAGTACCTGATACTGGGTCCCTCAATTGAGCACAAAGTTTCCTATGAATGAGGTACCTCCAGTAGGCTGCTGTCAATCCTGACAGAGTTTACTGGGCAGCTTTCTGGATGTGAGACCCAAGTGAGTCTTATGTAATGCCTCAGCCACAATTAAATCCTGGTTGGCTCAGGGATAATTCATTTAAAGTAGCTCATTTACTAGCTTAATTGCCTTCCTGCTGCTAGGAGGCAGGTTTTCCGTATTGGCCCCTTTCTGCCACTCACTAAATACAGGACTGCTTTCCTGCCACTGGGAGTTGAAAGCACAGCCTCCATACAATTTTTCCGGCCTTCCCATTTCAGTATACCCCACTAAATTCCACCGTTTAGATGTCAGGTTATACATAGGGTTGCTAACCCTTCAGGATCGGCCTGGAGCCTCCAGGAGCTGAAGATCAATTTCCAGGACACTACTGTATGCAATCCTAGAGAAAAATTATTGGGACATTAAATAAGATAGTTTTTATTTAATTTTATATTTACCAGATATAGAAATATTGAAAATGGAAAAAGAAACCTGACAGCCAAGCATCATCCAACTGGGTAATTAGTCTTTTTGCTTTCAAATTCACATAGGAAGGCAGTGTGCCACACGGATGGATGTGTTGGCTGGAGCGTGGGGGGCAAGTCATGTGAAGAAACCTCCAGGAATACATTTAATCAATGTTGGAAATCCTACTTATATAAATTTGATCAGATTTTGTAAATAAAAATGTCCAAGTACTTCACCATTTTATTAATACATTACAAAACATTTTTGTAACTGATAACTTCAGGGTTCATCTCAATAGCCATATTTTTTGAATGAATACACTTTACTAGAATAAAATTAAAAATTGCACTGTAGTGGATATTACAGTTCACTTCAGTTTGGAGAATCGTTAGTTACTTCTTTTCATAGAAAAATCACCTTTGTCATTTCTAAACCCAAGCTATTTAAGTTACAACATTTAGCTTTCAGCCAAATCTACATTTCAGCAACAGCAGGTCATTTTAGTTCCCACTGGAGATAAGACCAAGCTGATACAATTGAACATCCATGAAAAATATTAAAACAGAATCAAATTATGGTTGTAGTCAGGCCCTTCCATCCTTGGAAGGAAGAATGAATGTTGCTGGAGGTGATGATTGCAGCTGACACCTTTCTGTTTTTGTTTAGGTAGCACAGCTGTAGCTTCTGGAAATATGCCAGCACTGATAAAGTCTGACAGTGGCAGTTTTTTTACCTGATCAACTAAGTTGTTTAATTCTGAGCAAGGTGAGTGTTACTCCATCGAAAACAGATCTTGGGAATTGGAGTCAGAGAGGAAATTATTGAAAATTTCAAACCACAAAGAAAGATAATTTTGACAACATTGTCCAAGGCTATATTAACATTTTAAAGGCATTTCTTTTGGATTTCGAGTTCACGTTTCAACATACAACATTGACTATTACAACTAATTTCATAATAAATTCAAGGCTTGAATATAAATTATAATTGAATATTTTTACTGAATAAACCATAAATGGATATTGCTTTTTAAATATACGTATTTGCAAAAAGCTGTAACATAATATGTTAGGGTCTAATAAATGTCATGTGATAGATATTTCACTTAGTCTTGATTACTCTCAGTACTGATTTATGGTTTCACCTCTGAAATTTCTTATTTATTGGATGCAAAACAACTGGGGCGCACTGAGAATGTGATAAGGTGTGATGCAAACACAAGCTCATTCTTTACAAAGCACTTCAAAGTAGATTTTGGACATGACTAGTCAGGGATTTTGTACAGCTGGTAGCAATGTCTAATTAGTACTTCAATTCTAACATGGTCCATTTCAGGGCTTGGGCATCGACTGTAGGTCCATCTCAATGCAGAGAGAGTGAGTTGCTAATTGGAGATGCAATTCTTTGGTATATCAGCAGCTATATTTAATAATAATTGAAACGTTTCAAATGTTACCAAGAAGACACGATTGGATAAATTTTTTTATCTCGCTGCTTTGGAGTAGCAGCAGCTTTGTGAGTTGGTCAACTGTTATACCAGCCACCTAGTTTATACAGTGGCATTGCAGGTGACGATACACAATACCAGTTTTACACTCAGGTGATAAATTGAAAATCTCTACAATATAAATGAAAGTCTTTCCTCCTTCAAGGTGTATGAAGTCCCAGTTTAATCAGTGGAGTTACATTAAATCATATTATTTTGTTTATTCAGTTACACATAATAATTCTAAACATTCGCTGCTTTTGTTTTTACATCAGGGTATTTAATCTCTGTCCAGCATTTATCTATTAGGAAGCTGCATAAGACAAGCATGACCATTTTAACACAGCCCTCCTAAATCAAATCTGAGGGAATTAACTCAAGACTTATTTTCAACACTGAAAATATTGCCCAAAGCATCTACATCAATCAATTTACTTTGCGTTTGCATTGATGCATATTAATTTGTTAGCAACTAGAAAAATATCACACAATTGATAACGCGTATTGCAGTTTGTGTCTAATTAGTTTAAACACATAATTGAGGTATTAAATATCAATTTGTAATACATGTGCTTAACCTAAAACTAATTGTATGCATCTTGAATTTTGTCATGATGTTTTTATCTTTATTTAATTGTTATTGTGTTTTATTTTAAATATTCCAACTTAATGGCATTTACTTGAACAGTCAAATGTAAATTTGTAGGTTTTATCACACATCTTAGCTGTTCAATTATTAAGCACGGTTCAAGGTACATGTCATTCTACTCACTAAAGTTCGATCTCAACAGTGTGCTTCTTGCTCACTTTTCATTTCATTTTTGATGAAAAGGAACCATCAGAATTTGCATGTTGTTTCTAACCTCATAAATGGGAAGCATTTGCATTACAGCTCTAATGATAAAGAGCTCCAAGAATTCCTGACAGGTAGAGTTATCTGTATTGAACTATTACAGTCCTCTTTACACTAAGTTGCTAACTAAACTGCTGGTTTAATTGAATTATTCACAAAATAGGAAAAGATATCAGCCATGGCCAGGATATGTGAAACACATCCAGTAGCACAAAGTAATAAGGTACGTTCGCAGAACCAGCTCTCCAATTCCTCGGCAAATGTCAATCTGAAGAAATTATTACAATAGGAAAACAGGAAATAGAACAAATTGGACTGTAATATATTATTGATTTGGAGTAGTGTACATCCAACATAAAAGGTAAAAGAGTTAGCATGGAGAGACTCAAACTCTGCATTTGGCACTGGGAGACGGACTATATAATTGTGTCCCTGAAGAAGCAGCATCACTAAGTGTACCCTGGTGTACTGACGATACAGCTCAGATGTAATTTCTGTTGTGGAGTGATCTCTCCTCTCATGAAATGGAGAGTACAGAAAAATAATCATTGACGGAATCTACAACTGTCACTGCAGTTTTATGACATCTATGGAACAACAAAGGATGCTTAGTCAGACCCAGCAACATAGAAAATGTTTAAAATAATAATTTGGTCTCAATTTATTATTCCTAGGAGTCCAATGCAACATAGCATTGTTATGAGCTATTATAACAGTGCTAGAAGTTTCCCTGAATTGATTGATCAGCAAATATCGCTTGTTTATTCCATGTGAAACTAAATATCTTAAAAGGTCATTGCAGGGCAAAGCTGCCAGCAGATTGGTTCTGTTCAGAGAAATACTCTGGTCTTGAGCACTATATTTCTACAATTGGCATATGCTAGCCAACAGTTACCATCTGTTAAACATTTAGTGGATTTACTGCTGAGATTGTTCTTTGTAAAAAGATAACTTTGATAAGAAAAAAAAATTGAAAATTATGGAAATCTGAAATACAAACAGAAAATGCTGGAAATACAGCTGGTCAGTCAGCATATCACCTGCAAAAGAAACAGATCAATATTGAGGACGTGAAATACCTATACCCAAAATATTAACTTGTCTTTTCTCTATGCTTACTGACCTACTGTGCGTTTTCAAGGTTTATATATGCAAATATATATTTTATGGATAATTATTAATTTTAAAGAGGAAATAAACTTTGTTTTTTTTGTCCTTTCAAACGACCATTCCATCTCCAATCTCCCTTTTCTCTCTCAAGCCCTTGAATATTGGGCATGTTTGGTGGTGAGAGCAGAAAATATGGCGAGAAGGCCAAAAATTGATTTCAAGGCGTCATGAAACCAGTTTGCAATCATTCACTCTGCCCGCCAATGGCGGGCTGCGTTCCCCGCCATCAAACATCAGGAAGCTCATTGTGATACATCTGTATATCATTATCAGCTCACTGGAATCATCCCCACACGTTGGATCATCCGAGCACACCGACGTGAATGCACACCAACGTGTTTCACAATACCAGATATATGACGTGCACTTGGCGGGCTGCATTTTGAGGGGAACTTGGAGGTCTGTGCACAGTAACGTTGAGCAGCGCTTGCCAGGATCACCTGGTGGTCTTCAAGGATGAGACGTCGCACATTCAAGTGAGGGCACAGGCAAATCACTTTTTTCCAGTGCAATGCAGGGGCAAGGGCTGCCCTGTGGTTGAGGTGTCTTGTGGGAGGAAGGGCAAGGGTTGCACTGGGGTTGAAGCGACTTGTGGGGGGGGGGTGGGGCAAGGGCTGATGGTAGCGCACAAGCACATGCAGATTGGGGGATGGGGAGGGAAGTGGTCACACATTAGGGAGACCCATTATAAAGTAACCATTGCTCCGCAGCTGAGACAGCATAGATGCAGCCACATTGAAGTCGGGCCTCCTCCTTATCTGCCCACTCAAGCAATGCAGAGGCATGAATTGGCACCAAATGCTCCTGAACTTTTGAACTTTGGGGCACAGATTGCAAACTAATGAGCATTTTAATGGACTGCAGAACAGTTGGGCGACTGAGCACATTGTAAAATCTCCTTGCGAAAGTTGGTCATGAAGCAGTCACTGGTGGAGGCGCTTACAGCCCCTTGCAATGTCATTATTCAGGTTTTGACCAGTCTCCCCCATTGTTCAAGCTAACAGTGCAGCTATGCAGTGTGGGTTAGGAGAATGCCTGCACCTGAGCTGAGAGCACAGCGTGCAGTCCAATGGGCAAAGCTGCTGCCAATCAGTCAGGTAAAGTGGGGTGGAGGTTGATGGGGTCTCGGGCGGCCAAGCAGTGCACTAAACTCTGGCCATCCAAGTGGTGGCCAGCACTCCCTGGGATGAGTTAATGGACCTTCTGACTTAACCAAGAGAGGTTCTTAGAACACCAAAGCTCACCCATGTGTCTCTCTCTTTCATCCTGAATGAGGAATACTTCAGGAGCATGGAACATAGTGATCTAGCTGTATGCCTCATGGTGTATAGAGAGCAGGGACAAAGGAGAAGAAAGTGACTGAGGTGCCTGACTGGGCAGAAGGAGGAGCAGCACCCTCAGGGAGAAGGGGCAGCTGGGGCTCCCACACACCCTACTGAAGAGCCACAGCAAGTCGTCACTGTTTGGAGCCCAGCTAGACCCAGGGTATATAGACACCACTTTTCATTCTTGCAGATGACTGACAACCAGTGTTGAAGATTGCGCATCATGTCTAGGGAACTGGTTGGTCACATCTGCCAGCTGCTGCAGGATTTGGCGCCATGGGGACATGGAGGGCATCCATTGCCTATGGCTGTGAAAGTGACCGTGACACTCAGTTTTTATGCCAGTGGCTCCTTTCAGGGCTCCACAAGTGGCCTCTGTGGGATATTGCATGCCTCCACCCACAAATGCACCCATGAGGTCACAGATGCCATCTTTGTGAAAACACACAACAATCTCAGGTTTCCCACAGGTGCAGGGTGCCTTCAGCTACACTTGCATGACAGTCAGATCTCCGTTGCAACAAGCGGTCAACTATTTCAACCACGAGGGCTTCCAAGTGCTGAATGTTCAGCTGGTGTCCAACCACCACAAACAAATAGAACCAGAGAACACTACAGCATAGAAAAACAGGCCATTTGGCCCTGCTAATCTGTGCCGAAATATTATTCCACTAGTCCCATTGACCTGCACCCAGTCCATAACCCTCCAGACCTCTCCCATCCATGTATCTATCCAATTTATTCTTAAAACTTAAGAGTGAGCCCGCATTTACCACGTCAGATGGCAGCTCGTTCCACACTCCCAGCACTCTCTGAGTGAAGAAGTTCCCCCAAATGGTCCCCCTAAACCTTTCCCATGCAGGTCTGTACACAGTTCCCAGGGAGTGTCCACGGCCCCTATATTTTCAGTTGATCTCAGATCCCTGACATCTTCCAGGGTCCACAAGGGCTGCAGGGATGGCTCCTCAGGGACAAGGGACACCCACAGAGGACATGGCTGATGACATCCTTGCAGCAGCCTCAAATGGCAGCAGAGCAAAGGTATAGCAAGGCTAGCAACTCACACCTTGGTGGAGCAAACCATCAAGATACTGAAAGTGAGGTTCCAGTGCCTGGACCAGTCTGGTGAAGCACTGCAATATAGTCCACAGAGGGTGTCATGCAGGGTTGTCAGCTGCTGCGCCCTTTACAACTTCGCATTGCAACAGGGAGAGGAGCTGGCTGAGGAGGAGCTGGATGTTTCCTTTGATGAGGAGGACGTCAACGGGGATGAGGGTGAGGAGGTCATCGAAGGTGACAATGATGGTGATGAGGCCATTGAACTGGCCAGACAACGCAGGTGATCGGGAGGCCTTCATAGCTGCTAGATTTGTGAAGGATGATGACGTTATGCAGTGAGGAGACACCATAGATCCTCACATTGCATCTGTAAATGTTTGACTCCAGTCTGGCTGGAGTCCCCAACATTAACTGGGTTAGTCATAGTGTGATAGGTTTAGAGGGAGTGGAATTCTTAAAATGCATCCAGCAGAGTTTTTTAAGCCAGTACGTAGAAGGTCCTACAAGAGAGGGGGTAGTCCTGGACTGAATTTTAGGGAATGAAGTCGGGCAAGTGGTGGAGGTATCAGTGGGGGAGCATTTTGCAGAAAGTGATCATAACTCCGTTAGAGTCAAGGTTGTTATGGAAAAGGACAAGGATGGGCCAGAAATCAGATTTCTAGATTGGGGGAAGGCCGATTTTAATAAGATCAGATATGATTTGGCCAGAGTGTACTAGAAGCAGCTACTTTTAAGTAAATCTGCATCAGAGCAGTGGGACTCATTCAAGAAGGAAATATGGAGAGTACAGGGCCAACATATTCCAGTAAAGACAAAGGGTGGGACCAACAAATCCAGGGAACCTTGGATGTCGTGGGACATACAGGATTGGATAAAGAGAAAAAGGGAGGCTTATGGTAGATAGCGAGGGCTCCAAACACCGGAAGCCCTAGAGAAGTATAGAATGTATAGGAACTTAAAAAGAAAATTAGGAGAGGAAAAAGGGGCATGAAAAACAGCAGGTAAAATAAAGGAAAATCCAAAGTTATTTTACAAGTACTTTAAGAGTAAGAGGATAACTAGGGAAAAAATAGGGCCCATTAAGGACCACAGTGGTAATTTGGGTGTGGAGCTGGTAGACGTAGGTAGGCTTCTAAATGAGTACTTTGTGTCGGTGTTCACACATGAGAGGAACAACAGGGATATGGAAATCAGGCAGAAAGACTGTGATTTAATTAAAGAAATTAGCATAGAATGGGAGGAGGTTCTACGTGGTCTGGCAGGCTTAAAAGTAGATAAATCTCCAGGCCCGGATGAAATGTACCCCAGGCTATTGAGTGAGGCAAGGGAGGAGATAGCAGGGGCTCTGGCAATAATTTTCAATACCTCTCTGGCCATAGGAGAGGTGCCAGAGGACTGGAGGACAGCCAATATGGCACCGTTATTCAAGAAGGGAGGATGGGATAAACCAGGGAACTACTAGTCTAACCACAGTGGTGGGGAAACTATTGGAAGCAATTCTGAAGGACAGAATTAATCTACGATTGGAGAGGCAGGGATTAATCAAGGACAGTCAGCATGGTTTTGTTAAGGGGAGGTCATGTCTGATCAATTTGATTGAATTTTTTGAACAGGTGACCAGGTGTGTAGATGAGGCAATGCATTTGATGTAGTCTATTTGGACTTCAGCAAGGCTTTTGATAAGGTCCCACATGGAAGGCTGATAACAAGGTAAGAGCCCATGGGACCCAAGGCAATTTGGCAAATTGGATCCAGAATTGGCTGAGTGGCAGGAAGCAGACGGTCGAGGAGTGTTTTTGTGACTGGATCCTTGTGTCCAGTGAGGTTCCACAGGGATCGGTGTTGGGTCCCTTGCTGTTTGTGCTATATATAAACGATTTAGACTTAAATGTAGGAGGGTTGATCAGTAAGTTCATGGATGACACAAAAATTGGTGGAATGGCAAATAGTGAGGAGAACAGCCTTAGATTACAGGACAGGCTGGTCAGATGGGCTGATCAGCGGCAAATGGAATTTAATCTGGATAAGTGAGAGGTGATGCACTTGGGCAGGACAAACAAGGCACAGAAATACACGATGAATGGTAGGACCCTGGGAAGTACCGAGAATCAGAGGGACCCGGGTGTGCATGTCCACCGGTCTCTTAAGGTAGCGGGACAGGTAGATAAGGTGGTTAACAAGGCATATGGGACACCTGCCTTTATTAGCCAAAGCATAGAATATAAGAGCAGGGAGGTTATGTTGGAATTGTATAAAACGTTGGTTAGGCCACAGCTAAAGTATTGCGTGCAGTTCTGGAATCCGCATTATAGGAAGCATGTGATTGCATAGAGAGAGTGCAGAGCAGATTTACCAGGATTTTGCCTGGGCTGGAGAGTTTTAGTTATGAGGAGAGATTGGATAGACTGGGATTATTTTCCCTGAAGCAGAGGAGATTGAGGGGGGACATGATTGGGTTGTACAAAGTTATAAATAGCATAGATAGGGTGGACAGGAAGGAATTTTTCCCCTTGATGGAGGGATCAATAACCAGGGGGAATAGATTTAAGGTATGGGGCAGGAGGTTTAGAGGAGATCTGAGGAAGAATTTTTTCACCCGGGGGTGGTGGGAATCTGGAACTCACTGCCTGAAAGTGTGGTAGAGGCAGATATCTGCATAACATTTAAGAAGTATTTGGATGTGTACTTGCGATGCCATGGCATATAAGGCTATGGGCCTGGTGCTGGAAAATGGGGTGAGAATAGTTAGGTACTTGTTTGACTGGCGCCAAGGGTCTTTTTCTGTGCTGTAGACCTCTATGGCTCTATGACTGATGGCAGCGCACATATCCTTTGCGATAAGGCTCCAGTCATGGAGACACAGCGGAGGCCCTAAGAGTCAATCGATTCCAGGAGAATGATGATGAAATGCAGTGAAGGCACTCCATGGACCTTCACATAGCCTCTGTGAATGTCTGACTCCTGTCTTACTGAGGGGAGCTCGCTTGCACTCTGTAATCAGGGTAATATTATGGAGAAGCAGCTGTGAAACTTTAAATGCACCTGATACTTTGTCAGCCTTCAACGCCTGATCCCTTCAGGAGCATAGCATCACTGGTCACAGATGCTGAAGAGATGGGGGCCAGACCAACCTCAAAGGTGCTGAGAGCACACAGAGAGAATGATGGAACTCTGTGATACCTGCCTATAACATTCTGGCAGCAACAAGCAAAATCGACGTGCAGGCATCAGGAATGTGACTAGTGGTCTGAAGGTTACACACTGCACAGGGAAGAGGCCCTGGACTGAGATACCTGCCTTTATCTGAGTAACACGAGCACTACTCATCAAAACAAGAAGCCATAGGCAGAGAGACATTCCTGAATTTATTTACAATAGCAAACATTATGTACAAGTGATTAAGGCCCATGCCCAGGCTGTGCAACTACATCTTCTTAACCTTCCTAACACTGCCACTATGTCTTGGTGCTCCCCTGACATCCATAGTAGAGGTGGATGCAGCCTACTGACTGCTACACCCTGTCTGTGATGACCTTGGTGGGTGACCTCTGGCAGGTCAAGACCTGGAGGGCCTTGGCCTGCTTTTGGGGTCCTGTTGTGTGGCATTGGCACTCTCCTTGACCTGTAGTGCTGGAGCTGCTGGAGTCACAGGAAGAGGGGATTGAGATGGGCTGGACACTCCCGGAGTCACCTAGATGGATGGCCCTGGGGTATGCACCTGCTGATCCCCCTCCCTATGGATCCAAGGACCCCTGGGTGACTCCTCAAGGAGCAGGGGTAGCTGGAGTGAGAACAAATAGCCCCACACCCCTCTCATGTACACACTGTTGGAGGCCAACTATGGCGTCAGTGATGGAGTTATGCCCACGTAGCAGTGCAGAAGTGACATCCTGGACCAAGGTCTCTGCCATCCTACCAATGTTGACCTCGGTGCTTTGGCAGGCCAGCACTATCAACTCAGTCTGAAAGTGGACAGACTCTCCATCGTGCTTTGCGATCTGAGGAGTGCAGCAGACATCCCTTCCTGATGTTCCCGAGCTTGCCTTTGCAGCTGCAGCAGCTGAGGTATGGCTGAGTCCTGAGGCTTGTCAGCTGACTCGGACTCAGCAGATTTCTGGGTGCCAGCAATCCTCCGAGTGGCGGAAACCTTGGAAGTCCCTGCTGAGGATCAGACAGTGCGATGTGCTCACCAGATTGTGATCCCAAAGCTACTCTAAAACTAGGTTCCACCAAGATGTGTGCCTCTTTGCTGGTGGATAGTGTGGGTGAGTGCTGTAATGGGTCTCCAATGAAGGTGCCTTCAGATTCCTCTTCAGAGGTTTCTTTGGGGCATGATTGGAGGCCCTGGGTCATGGACTCCATCAACTGTTTCCCAGGTGTGCCTGTGAGAGCAAGGAAAGATAATTAGTACATGGCCAGGGACTACGAATGGGACACATCAGTCACAGCATGGTTGTCTGAAAGATGTTGCACCTCCTCACTTGGTAGAGTACTGCCGACCACACTGTCAGCACAGAAATGATCCCGATGCTCACCGGCCAGCTGGATGGCTCTATTTTCAAAGTTTGTGAGAACTTTGATTTCAAAAATTCTCCATCAGTCTGTGACCTCACCCTGTTGTTGTATGTCAGCTTGTCCTGCATGATTAGAGGTGGAGAGAGTGTAAGCAGGACACCTCCCAGGCCAGATGATAAGTATGCCTGGCCTGTGTGGGTGGTGACTGGCCCCATATATGAGGTGAGGACAATGAAAGTGTGTATGAGTGAATGGTGATGTCCTTTGAACTGGCAGTGAGTGATATCCCTGTTTGTGTGTGATGGGTTTGAGACTGAGAGTTGAGAGTGATAAGAAGAGTGACTTACCCTGGCAGAATGGAGGAGATCATTCATCCTCTTGCAGCACCGTAACTGTCCTCTTTTGCAGGGCATTGGCACTGACCACCGCTGCCACTGTTTCCCAAGGTGGACTGGTGACATTGCTGCCCCTCCTGTGGCCAGAGTGGGGGTAGAAGACATCACCGCGGGCCCCCACTTCATCCAAAAATGCGTCACAGGATGCGTCTTTAAACTGGGGAGCTGCAGTCTTCTTGCCTTTTGGGGTCATGTTTTCTTTGCAGCAATCCTTGTCTAGAAGCACTGAGAGGTGTCTGCATAGCTGCATTTTAAATATGGCACCGGGCGTGATGAAGTGGCAAGGTGATGGCATGGCGGGCAAATCAGAGTCAAAACAGTGTGTTTCCTCGGAATGCATGATTAATGAGATGGTATTGGGACAATACGGCATGAAAAGTCACCACTGCGGCCAGCAAATAAAATGCCCTTTTCCTGCCCACTACCACACTTAGTGCAAATCTGGGACAATTCCACCCATTTTTGTTGGAACATCACACCTCATTGTATTGTATTTGGCTGAAACACACAGAAATAGAACCCTCAGAAGTTGGAAGACTGGCATTTCATATTTTGTTACTTTGCCATCTTTCCTGTGATTCTCCTTTTCCAAATGTGCCAATAGTTGAACAATCACTGTTCCAAAGATAACAACACTTCTCACTGCAAATCAAAGATACCGTACCGTGGAATCCTAAATAGTAATGGCGGGCTCTATTACTCTGCATGCATGCATCTCTCCTCCCCACCCTGTCATCTATCACTTCCCTTAACCTCATCTTCTCCCGCATTTCTCAGTTATCCCCGTCACTTCTCATTTTCTATTCTTGACCTCCTATTCTTCTTTATTACTTATGCTCTGTACCTTTACTTCACTTTTCCTCTTTCTGTTACGAACATACAAAATATGAGCAGAAGCAGGCCATTCGGCTCTTTGAGCCTGCTTAGTCTGTTCTGTATTTCTTTTCTCTCTGCTTTATTTCCCTATTCATTCCACCTTTTTTCACTCATTTGATGAACCCTTTCTTTTGTTTGTTTCTACGAAAACAAGCCATTCTTCCCCTGTCACCACCACAACTTGTCTTTTTGCCCTTTACTGTTTGTACTGTTGTGAGGGATTCTGAGAGCAGGAAATGAAAGAAAACAGAAAAATTGTTTAGACATTGACCAAAGAAAAACCACTAAAACACTAGAAAGGGGCAAGACACAGCATCCTCTTTGGAAATTTAATCCAGGATGTTGGGACTGGGAAACAAATACACAAATATCAGCAGAAGGAAATAGCCTCAAGGCACCTCCTCCGAGGGTTTCGCTACTAAAGAAAACTGTGGTGGCATTTGGGAATTGTCTTGGGGCTACTGGCAGAAAATATGGATAAAGTCTAATTAACCTACGGTAGTGCTGCTCATAGTGAGTCAGCATACATGCTGATTTATAATGACAGCAACATTATAATGTTAAAATAAACATTATGTGGATATTGGGCCAGTGGAAAATGACGCTGGAGAAGTAGTAGTGGGGAACAAAGAAATGGCGGAGGAACTGAATAGGTACTTTGCGGCAGTTTTCATGGTGGAAGACACAAGTGACATCCCCAAAGTTCAAGAGAATCGGGGGGGCAGAGGTGAGTATGGTGGCCATTACCAAGGAGAAGGTGCTAGGAAAACTAAAAGGTCTGAAGGTGGATAAATCATCTGGACCAGATGGATTACACCACTGAGTTCTGAAGGAGATAGCTGAAGAGATGGTGGAGTCGTTAATGGTGATCTTTCAGGAATCACTGGAGTCAGGGAGGGTCCCAGAGGACTGGAAAATCGCTAATGTAATACCCTGTTTAAGAAGGGAGTGAGGCAAAAGACAGGAAATTACAGGCTGATTAGCCTGACCTCGGTCGTTGGTAAGATTTTAGAGTCCATTATTAAGGATGAGATTTCAGAATACTTGGAAGTGCATGGTCAAATCGGGCAAAGTCAGCATGGTTTCATCCAGGGGAGGTGATGCCTGACAAATCTGTTAGAATTCTTTGAGGAGGTAACAAGTAGGTTAGACAAAGGAGAGCCAATGGATGTTATCTACTTGGATTTCCAGAAGGCATTTGACAAGGTGCCGCACAAGAGGCTGCTCAGAAAGAGAAGAGCCCATGGTGTTAGAGGCAATGTACTAGCATGGTTAGAAGATTGGCTGTCTGGCAGGAGGCAAAGAGTGGAGATAAGGGGGTCGTTCTCAGCATGGCGGCTGGTGACTAGTGGAGTTCCACAGGGGTCAGTGTTGGGACCACAACTTTTCACCTTATACATTAATGATCTAGAAAAAGGAAATGAGGGCATCCTAGCTAAGTTTGTAGATGATACAAAGATAGGTGGACGGACAGATAGTATTGAGGAGGGGGAGAGGCTGCAGAAGGATTTGGACAAGTTAGGAGAATGAGCAAAGAAGTGGCAGATGGAATACAACGTGGGGAAGTGTGAGGTAATGCACTTTGGTAGGAAGAATAGAGGCATAGCCTATTTTCTAAATGGGGAGAGAATTCAGAAATCTGGTGAGCTAAGGGACTTGGGAGTCCTAGTCCAGGATTCTCTTAAGGTTAACTTGCAGGTTGAGTCAGTAGTTAGGCAAATGCAATGTTGGCATTTATTTCGAGAGGACTAGAATATAAAAGCAGGGATGTGCTGCTGAGGCTTTATAAGGCTCTGGTCAGACCACATTTGGAATATTGTGAGCAATTTTGGGCCCCATATCTCAGGAAGGATGTGCTGGCCCTGGAGAGGGTACAGAGGACGTTCACGAGCATAATCCCAGGAATGAAAGGCTTAACATATGAGGAACGTTTGAGGACTCTGGGTCTATACTCTATGGAGTTTAGAAGGATGAGGGGGGATCTGATTGAAACTTACAGAATACTGAAAGGCCTGGATAGAGTGGACATGGGGAAGATGTTTTCATTAGTAGGAGAGACTAGGACCTGAGGGCACAGCCTCAGAGTAAAGGAAAGACCTTTTAGAACAGAGATGAGGAGAAACTTTTTTAGCCAGAGACTGGTGAATCTATGGAATTCATTGCCACAGAAGGCTGTGGAGGCCAGGTCATTGAGTGTATTTAAGACCGAGATAGATAGGTTCTTGATTGGTAAAGGGGATCAAAGGTTAGAAGGCTGGAGAATGGGGTTGAGAAACCTATCAGCCATGATTGAATGGCAGAGCAGACTCGATGGGCCGAATGGCCTAATTTCTGCTCCTGTGTCTTATGGTCTTATTATAAAAGCCATAATGTATAGTCGTTAGATCTAAGTTATGACTGAGGTAGTGTGGGAAGGGATTCCAGATATGAAGGCTTAACATGATAAAGTTATCTTTGTTCCTCCAGAACAATCAGGAGTTTCTATCACTGAATAGCAGTACCCTTTTTTTAAAAATGTGTGTGTATGTAAAACAACCAAACGAGAATGCAGCATTCACAAATGTTGTGATTAATTTTAAAGCAGTCATTCTGGAAATTGTTATGCATACGTGATAGTTAACTATACCTCCCTCAGCTCTCATTTGATTTGACTTTCTATATGAGAGTCAAGACAGGTACAGTGAAGCAATACTGATTCGGCTCTCATTCCGAGAATGTTGATAGTTATTGGAAAACATCCTGACAGATGATGATTTTAAAACACACAGGTCAGGATGTTCAGGTGTGGAGCAGCGTGCTGAATTGAGTTCAGGCGAAAATTGATTTTTAAACAAATAATAGTCAATCCCATGCTACTCTGCCACTGTGAGTCAGGACCAAGGGCACTTTTCAGGTAAGCGGTGGTCAGTGGCAGAAGAGATTGCTGAACTAAGATGGGGGGCAGGAGAGGAGCCAGAAGGGAAATGGTGGGAGGAGGAGACAGAATGGTAGAAATAGAAGGGTGAGGGCAGAGAATGAGAGAAGATGATAAGAACAAGTGTCAGGGTAAGAGGGAGAGGAAAGGATGAGGGGCAAACAAGGAAGGCAGAAAGGGATAGGCGATGAGAATAGGAAAGGGCTAATGGCAAGAGGATGAAGTGGACAAGGGAAGGGGTAGAGAGGAGAAGGTAGCTAAGGACAGAATGGAGAAACAGGCAGAGAGGCAGAGGAGGAAGGGAGGGGAAGCAAGAATAAGAGTAGAGAGGGATGAGGGAGTAACATCAGAGGAGAGGAGAGAGGGGGAAAGAACTTTTCTTTTTGTGCTATGAGAACTTCAAATAAAGATTAAGGTTTTGCATAATATTTGTAATGGATAATAAACATGGAAAATTACTTATTAAAAAAGAAAAAAACACAGATCTGAAAATTTAAGCAATCGTTTGGGGATGAGTAGGTGACAGGCTAGACATATAAAATATCTGTGTCAAAAACAGAATTACCTGGAAAAACTCAGCAGGTCTGGCAGCATTGGCGGAGAAGAAAAGAGTTGACGTTTCGAGTCCTCATGACCCTTCGACAGAACTTGAGTTCGAGTCCAGGAAAGAGCTGAAATATAAGCTGGTTTAAGGTGTGTGTGTGGGGGGCGGAGAGATAGAGAGACAGAGAGGTGGAGGGGGGGTGGTGTGATTGTAGGGACAAACAAGCAGTGAAAGAAGCAGATCATCAAAAGATGTCAACGACAATAGTACAATAGAACACATAGGTGTTAAAGTTAAAGTTGGTGATATTATCTAAACGAATGTGCTAATTAAGAATGGATGGTAGGGCACTCAAGGTATAGCTCTAGTGGGGTTTGAGAGACCAAACGTAAACTGGGCGACCGCTTTGCAGAACACCTGCGGTCTGTCCGCAAGAATGACCCAAACCTCCCTGTCGCTTGCCATTTTAACACTCCACCCTGCTCTCTTGCCCACATGTCTGTCCTTGGCTTGCTGCATTGTTCCAGTGAAGCCCAACACAAACTGGAGGAACAACACCTCATCTTCCGACTAGGGACTTTACAGCCTTCCGGACTGAATATTGAATTCAACAACTTTAGGTCGTGAGCTCCCTCCCCCATCCCCACCCCCTTTCTGTTTCCCCCTTCCTTTTTTTTCCCAATAAATTATAAAGATTTTCCTTTTCCCACCTATTTCCATTATATAAAAAAAACCACGAGAGCTATACCTTGAGTGCCCTACCATCCATTCTTAATTAGCACATTCGTTTAGATAATATCACCAACTTTAACTTTAACACCTATGTGTTCTATTGTACTATTGTCGTTGACATCTTTTGATGATCTGCTTCTATCACTGCTTGTTTGTCCCTACAACCACACCACCCCCCTCCACCTCTCTGTCTCTCTATCTCTCCGCCCCCCACACACACACCTTAAACCAGCTTATATTTCAGCTCTTTCCTGGACTCGAACTCAAGTTCTGTCGAAGGGTCATGAGGACTCGAAACGTCAACTCTTTTCTTCTCCGCCGATGCTGCCAGACCTGCTGAGTTTTTCCAGGTAATTCTGTTTTTGTTTTGGATTTCCAGCATCCGCAGTTTTTTTGTTTTTATAAAATATCTGTGTGTCTGTTGTGTAAGAACTAACTTGAAGTCAAAGCTCTATTATCTGCATTCAGAATTATCCAACTGACTTTTCAGAGCACAAAATCTCATCACACAACTTCTGATAATTGCATTTAATCTTTTCTTGGTGAATAAAACAAATGCTTTTCTTCTGTCATTTGTACTGCAGTTGTCTGCGTTTCTGTGCTTCAGGTATTTCTTGCCAATTTGTAGATGTTAAATATCTGCTCATTTTTATTGTTCACTGGAATTAAAGGAGCCTTTACTATAGCCCATAGAATAATTGGAGGTCAGAAGGTAAGGCCCTGAGAATCTGCATTGCTTTTGGGATTGTCTTAATGCGAGCTGGATAGGGCAGAATTATGGTCCTCAGTTGAAAGAACAGACATGCGTCAACTCCTTTAAATAATGGTCTGGTTTTTGTGGTCAGTGGTGAATGAATGGTGCTCACTGTTCCTTATGCTTACAGCTGGCGACAAACCTTTGTGGCTTTTTGTGAAGTACCTCTGGTCTGATATAACACAACACTATCTACAGGGGATCATGGACCTTTTTGATCAGGGAAGGCAACAGTCTGTCTCCTCAGCCACTCAACTGGAGAATCCTTCTCAAGAAATACAGAGTCTAAACCAGGAAGTGTAAGTTAAAATAATTAACTCAATATCAAGTTATGCACAGAAAATAAAATTAAAAGAGCTAAGAAAAATAGGAGTGAGAGACATAACATAGACAGAAAGGAAAAAAAAAGAAAATATTTTTTTTTAAATTTCCAACAAAAATTAGAATTTGAAGGAAGACACCTTGTAAAGTTACATCTTCAATTCCAGAGAGATTGTTTGGCAGTAGTTAAGACTGAACAGGCTCTTAATAATGGACCAGCCCTAGCTTTTTCTCTGGTGTGTTAGCAGGAATCCAGTTAACAAGTACCACAACTTCACATTCTTCATATGATTTAATGCCGAGTCTCTTTTGAGGTACCAGCATAGGGGTGGGCAAATCAGACAGCATTTTTCTGATTTGCATGTTTAACTACACATATACAGACACTGGGAGTTGCTCTTAACAATGGTGAGCACTGATCGTTTCATCATTATTCCTGCCACAAACTGCAGGCCATCTTGATGTTAGATGACAGGCATAAATCCTATTCACATAAGAGAAAATCTGCATCATAAAGATCAATGGATAGTCTGACAGCTTCGTACACTGTAATTGTCCAAACCCTCCCAACAGCAGCATCTCAAGCCAAGGAGGTGTCTCATTGGAAGGACATATTTACATAAAATACAAAATCTGTGTAAATGCTCTTCTCTGAATTACAGGATACTGCTTATTCTTTGAAAAATTAGAATATTTTTTTTTCTAGTACATTATATGGTGATCTGGTAGATGAAATTTGTGAGATCAACATTCTCACACACTCACATTATTCATTTGGGCTTAGTTGCTATTTATCTTTTCTGACACATCTAAGTTTCTTTGGGTCACCTTTTGCAGTATTGCTCATGGTATTTTTTATAACAGCTACAACTGATACTGTGTCTATCAACGTTGGTGTTTTTTGAACATTCATTAAGAAGTGAAGAGTTTAATTTGAATGCATAACCATACAATTTGTCTATAGTTTGCAGATTTGGAAAATAAAAACATAAAAACAAGTGAAATCCGATCTTGCTCTAACATTCTCCTTCCCCTATCTGCAATATAAAAGTTAAATTCATACAACACACCCAGTAAAATTTGTTCTGCCATACGGATTTGTATCTCACCTTTTGCTGTTCAATTATAGCAATCTGCTGAACATACAGTAATAAGAAAAAATCCATATGGGCTCAATTTTATTTGGTCATTATCATCTGACAACTAAATGAGTGTGAAAGTTGAAACAGTGTTACTGCAGATTGCAGCAATCTTGAAAACAGTCTCCTGAAAACAAACAAAGATCCTAACAGGGTCACTTCTAACTCTACAAAAAGACTGTTGTCTTTATTGCACTTCAAGGAGTAATAGCCTGCAAATTTCCAAAGAAAAAGCAAAATTAATAAGAGGATGAAGCTAGTCATTAGTTACGTGAGTGCACAAATATTCAAGGATAACACCTTCCTGTAAGCTAATATTATAGAAGATAGATATGTTCATGAAATCTGTTCCTTCATCAAAACTTACAGGAACTAATACTTACTAAAGACAAAATAGAACTGCTTGGTTGGCAAACTGTAACTCGTACAGTGCCACAGGGATCAGTGCTGGGGCCTCAACTATTTACAATCTGTATTAATGGCTTGGATGAAGGGACAATTATATTACAGCCACATTTGATGATAAAACATAGGTGGGAAAGCAAGTTGTGAGTTGGACACAAATAGACTGCAAAGGGATATAAATAGGTTAAATGAGATGAGTGGAAAAAATTGGCAAAGGATAATGTGGGAAAAGGTGAGGCTATCCACTTTGGTAAAATATTATTTAAATGGAGAGACCGCAGAATGCTGCAGTACAGAATGATCTGGGTGTCCTCATACATGAAACTCAAAAGGTTAGCATGCAAGTACAGCACAGAATTAGGAAGGTAAATGAATGTTGGCCTTTATTGCAAGGGAGATTGAATATAAAAGTAGGAAAGTTTTACCACAACTGTTGGTCAGACCTCACCTGGAACACTGCGTACAGTTGTGACATACTTGCATTAGAGCCAGTTCAGAGAAGGCTCACCATGTTGATTACTGAAATGTAGGTTTTTTTCAATAAGGAAATGTTGAACAGGTTGAAACTAGACTCATTAGAGTTCATAAGAATGAAAGCTAATCTTATCGAAACATATAGAATTCTGAGAGGGCTTGATAGTAGATGTTAAGAGGATGTTTTTCCACATGGAGGAATCTAGAACTAGGGTGCCTTCGCTTCATCATAAGGTCAGGAGTGGGGATGTTCACTGAGGAAAGCGCAATGTTCATCAAAATCCATGACTCCTCAGTTACTGAAGTTGTCTGTGTCCCTATACCACAAGACCTTGACAACATATTCAGGCTTGGAGTAATCAATGGAAAGTAACATTCGTGGCACACAAGTGCCAGGCAATGACTATGTCAACAAGAAAGAATCTAACCATCGCCACTTGACACTCAATGGCATTACCATCACTGAACCTCGCATTATCAACATCCTGGGGCTTACCATTGACCAGAAACTGAATTGGACCAGCCATATAAACACTGTGGCTACACAAGCAGGTCAGAGGCTGGGAATTCTGCAGAGAGCAACTCACCTCCTGACTCCCCAAAGCCTGTCCACCATCTACCAAGACTCAAGTCAGAAGTGTAATGCAATACTTTCCACTTCCTTGGATGACTGCAGCTTCAGGAAGGTTGCCATCATCCAGGACAAAGCAGCTTGCTTGATCAGCACCCCATCCAGCACCTTCAACAATGCACAGTGATAGCAGTGTGCACCATCTTCAAGATGTACTGCAGCAACTCACCAAGGCTCCTTCGGAATTCTTCCAAATGTGCCACTTCAAAGAACAAGGGCAGCAGATGCATGGGAACACCATCACTGCAAGTTACCCTCCAAGCCATACACCATCCTGACTTGGAACTATATTGCCTTTCCTTCAAAATCATGGAACTCACTTCCTAATAGCACTATGGGTGTGCCTACACCATATGGCCTGCAGCAGTTCAAAAAGATGGCTCACCATCACCTTCTTAATGGAAATTAGGGATGGGCAATAAATGCTAGCCTAGCCAGCCAACACCCACATCTTGTAAAACAATTGTGAGAAATTGAAAACAAAAACAGAATTACCTGGAAAAACTCAGCAGGTCTGACAGCATCGGCGGAGAAGAAAAGAGTCGACGTTTCGAGTCCTCATGACCCTTCGACAGAACTGATGTGTTTTAAAAAAATATTTTTGGGGAATATTGTGTTATTCTGCAAAAAGGCTGTGTGTGTGTGTATGTCTATAATTTAATTAAGCTAGGCAGTGATTAACAGGAGGCAGGTTGTCTGGGGGGTGGTGCAATATAAAACATGAAAAAAATAGAGGTGTTAGTTGGGAGTCTGGTTAATTAGGAATTTTGGGAATTGTTATAATATTAAGCAACTGTGTAACTGTAATCTTGTGCATGTGTTTATTCTTTTCTTTTGTTAATAACTGTTTTAGTTTAACTTTTAAAATCTCTACAGGTGTTAGTGGACCTAATAATTCTGAATTCAGTACACACACCATCTTGTAATAAATACAAGTTGAAAACCATTGTAATAGCATGGCCAAGTTTGCCTTGTTGAATTGGTCAGCCTGGCAAATACCACCTGCTGTATCATAACAGATGAAAGGGGAAAAAAAGGTACTTAAGAGTTACTGTGGAGATCTTAGGTTGGCAGCAGCTGTTTGAGCTGTTGAGCTGGATGTGTGAGATGTAGCAGCTGGAGCTATAGCTGGAGCTGAGGCTGAGAGAGGATGCAGATTGAATCAACTGTCCAGTCAAGCCAGTAAAGTCTTGGGCTGCAAAAAGCAGTTTTATTCTTAAGTTTGGATTTTCACTCTCGAGCGGATGAGAGTTAGAGGTCATGTGGTATCCCTATATTGAATCTACAGCAGTTTGCTTTGTGTAATATTACTGGATTTTTTTATGGTTAAACATCTATAAGGCAGTGTTGCCTGAATGTGTTTATTTGTGGGTCTGACCAAGTAGAGAGTCTTTTTGGGAGAATGTTTTGTAAGACTAAGTTTAACTGTGTATCGATAATCTTGTGTGCTTACGTTTTCTTTTATTCTTGTAATTAAAACTTTGACTTTTAATTTTTAAAATCTCAAAAGTGTTACTGGACTTCTTACTGCTGAGGTCAGTACATCCCCTTCCCGTCTCCAGGATACAAAAAAAGAGTATGGCCCATATGCCAAGTTTCCCTCTGGGATTTGTTTGCACTGCAATTAACATTGGGTGTGGTCACAACAGAATCTTTTTAAAAATGTTTCAGAATAAGGGGTCACTCATTTAAGATAGAGATGAGAAGGAATTTCTTCTCTCTGAAGGTTGTTAATCTTTGAAATCCTCTACCTCAGAGAGCTGTGGAGGCAGAGTCATTGCATATATACAAGGTTGAGATAGCGAGGTTCTTGAACTGTAGTGGAGTCAATGGTTATGGGGAATAGACAGGAAAGTGGAGATGAATGGTGGAGCCAGCACAAAGGACTGTATGATCTACTGCTTCTCCTATTTCTTATATTCTTATGTTTTTGTGGTCCACACATATAATTTGTTTTGGAATCACGAATGTTTTTATTATGCATTAGTATCCACATCGATAAAACACCACAGTCAGACACATACAATTTAATTCAAGATCTTCAATTGTCTGCTCTGAAAATTAAGCTCAAACCAGATGGATCACTGTTTTATATTTTTTTCTATTCATTGACGGGATTGGGCTTCGTTGGCTGGGAGAATATTTATTGCCCATCCATAGTTGCCCTTAAGAAGGTGGTGGTGAGCTACCATCTTGAACCGCTGCAGTCCATGTGGTGTAGGAAGGAAGTTCCAGGATTTTGACCTAGTGACAGGGAGGGAATAGCAATATGTTTCTGAGTCAGGATGGTGAGTGACCTGGAAGAGAACTTCCATGTGGTGGTGTTCCCCTCTATCTGCTGCCCTTGACCATCTAAAAGGTAGTGGTCATGGGGTTGGAAGATGCTGTCTAAGGAACCTTGGTGAATTCCTGCAGTACATCTTGTAGATGGTACACACTTTTGCTACTGTGTCGATGGTGGAGGGAGTGAATATTTGTGGATATGGTGCCAATCAAGCAGGCTGCTTTGTCCTGGGTGGTGTCAAGCTTCTTGAGTGTTGTGGGAGCTGCACTCATCCAGACAAGTGGGGAGTATTCCATCACACTCCTGACTTGTGCCTTATAGATGGTGGACAGGCTTTGAGGAGTCAGGAGGTGATTTACTTGTCACAGTATTCCTAGCCTCTGACATTCTCTTTTAGCCAGAGTATTTATATGGCTGGTCCAGTTCAGTTTCTGGTCAATGGTAACCCCCAGGATGTTGATAGTGAGGAATTCAGTGATGGTCTTCCATTGAACATCAAGGGGTGATGTAATGACTCTGCCTCCACAGCTCTCTGAGGTAGAGAATTTCAAAGATTAACCTCCTTCAGAGAGAAGAAATCCCTTCTCATCTCTATCTTAAATGAGCGACTCCTTATTCTGAAACATTTTTAAAAAGATTCTTGTTGGAGATGGTCATTGCCTGGCACTTGTGCGGTGAGAATGTTTCTTGCTATTTGTCAGCCCAAGCCTGGATATTGTCCAGATCTTGCTGCATTTGGACAGGGACTGCTTCAGTATCTGAGGAGCCGTGAATAGTGCCGAACATTGTGCAATCATCAGCAAACATCCCCACTTCTGACCTTATGATGGAAGGCCATTGATGAAGCAGCTGAAGATGGTTGGGCCAAGGACTCTACCCTGAGGAATTCATGCTGTGACATCCTGGAGCTGAGATGACAACCTCCAACAACCACAACCATTTTCCTTTGTGCTGGGTATGACTTTAACCAGTGGAGAGTTTTTCCCTGAATCCCAATGACTCCAGTTTTGCCAGGGCTCCTTAATGCCACACTTGGTCAAATGTGGCCTTGATGTCAAGGGCTGCCACTCTCACCTCACCTCAGGCATTCAGTTCTTTTGTCCATTATTTAACCAAGGTTATAATGAGGTCAGGAGCTGGATGGCCTTGGCGGTACCCAAACTGGGCATCAGTGAGCAGGTTAGTGCTAAGCAAGTGCCGCTTGAAAGCGCTGTTGATGGCTCGTTCCACTACTTTACTGTCGAACAAGAGTAGATTGATGGGGCAGTAATTGGCCGGGTTGGATCTGTCCTGCTTTTTGCGCACAGGACATATCTGGGAAATTTTCCACATAGCCAGGAAGATGCCAGTGTTGTAGCTGCACTGAAACAGCTTGGCTAGGGACACGGCAAGTTCTGGAGTTTAAGTCTTCAGTACTATTGCTGGCAGCACAGTGACATACAGTCGGAAGGGATTTCCTCTGGCCGAGTCCTAAAGGATAGAGCTGCTAGACTGGGTCTGTGGCAGGTGATGAGGGAACCAACAAGAGGAAAAAATATACTTGACTTAATCCTCACCAACCTGCCTGCTGCAGATGCATCCTTTAGGACTTGGCCAGCTCGGTCAGTAGTGGTGCTACTAAGCCACTCTTGGTGATGGATATTGAAGCCGCCCACCGAGAGTGCACTATACACCCTTGTCACCCTCAGTGCTTCCTCCAAGTGGTGTTCAACAAGGAGGAGCACTGATTCATCAGCTGAGAGAGGACAGTATGTGGTAATCAGCAGGAGGTTTCCTTGCCCATGTTTGACTTGCCCATGCTATGAGACTTCATGATGTCCAGACTTGATGTTGAGGACTCCAGGGGAAATCCCTTCCGACTGTATATCACTCTGCCGCCACAACTGCTGGGTCTGTCCTGCCAGCCCCAGCTATGCCTGTCTCTTTATGGGGTATGTGGAACATTCCTTGTTCTAGTCCTACTCCGGCCCCCTCCCACAACTCTTTCTCCGGTACATCGATGATTACTTCGGTGCTGCTTCATGCTCTCATCGGGACTTGGAAAAATTTATTAATTTTGCTTCCAATCTACACTCCTCCATCATTTTCACATGGTCCATCTCTGACACTTCCCTTCCCTTCCTTGACTTCTCTGTCTCAATTTCTGGTGATAGACTGTCCACCAATATCCATTACAAGTCTACCGACTCCCACAGCTACCTCGACTGCAGCTCCTCACACCCTGCTTCCTGTAAGGACTCCATCCCATTCTCTCAGTTCCTTCACCTCCGTCGCATCTGTTCTGATGATGCTACCTTCAAAAACAGTTCCTCTGACATGTCCTCCTTAACCGAGATTTTCCACCCACAGTCGTTGACAGGGCCCTCAACCGTGTCCGGCCCATCTCGCGCGCATCCGCCCTCACACCTTCTGCTCCCTCCCAGAAACATGATAGGGTCCCCCTTGTCCTCACTTAATCACCCCACCAGCCTCCGCATTCAAAGGATCATCCTCCGCCATTTCCGCCAACTCCAGCATGATGTCACCACCAAACACATCTTCCCTTCAGCCCCCCGGTGGCATTCCGTAGGGATCGTTCCCTCCATGACACTCTGGTCCACTCCTCCATCATCCCCTACTCCTCAACCCCTACCTATGGCATCTCTCTATGTCCACGCAAAAGATGCAACACCTACCCATTTACTTCCTCTCTCCTCACCGTCCAAGGGCCCAAACACTCCTTTCAAGTGAAGCAGCATTTCACTTGCATTTCCCCCAACTTAGTCTACTGCATTCGTTGCTCCCAATGCGGTCTCCTCTACATTGGAGAGACCAAACGTAAACTGGGCGACCGCTTTGCAGAACACCTGCGGTCTATCCACAAGAAAGACCCAAACTTCCCTGTCGTTTGACATTTTAACACTCCACCCTGCTCTCTTGCCCACATGTTTGTCCTTGGCTTGCTGCATTGTTCCAATGAAGCCCAATGCAAACTGGAGGGACAGCACCTTATCTTCCGACTCGGCACTTTACAGCCTTCTGGACTGAATACTGAATTCAACAACTTTAGATCTTGAACTCCCTCCGCCATCCCCACCCCCTTTCCATTTTTTCCCCCTTCCTTTTGTTTTTTTCCAATAATTTATATAGATTTTTCTTTTCCCACCTATTTCCATTATTTTAAATCTTGTATGCCCTGCTTGTCTTTCCACCCCACCCCCACTAGAGCTGTACCTTGAGTGCCCTGTCATCCATTCTTTATTAGCACATTCGTTTAGATAATATCACCAACTTCAACACTTCTTTGTTCCTTTGTCTGTGACATCTTTTGATTATCTGCTCCTATCACTGCTTGCTTGTCCCTACAACCACTCCACCCCCGCCCCCCACCATTCCCCCCCAACCTTAAACCAGCTTATATTTCACCCCTCTTCTATTATTCAATCAGTTCTGCTGAAGGGTCATGAGGACTCGAAAGGTCAACTCTTTTCTTCTCCGCCGATGCTGCCAGACCTACTGAATTTTTCCAGGTAATTCTGTTTTTGTTTTGGATTTCCAGCATCCGCGGTTTTTTGTTTTTTTCATGGTGATGGTGGTGTCTGGGATATTATCTGTAAGATATGATTCCGTGAGGATAATTGTGTCAGGCTGTTGCTGGACTACTCTGAGGGACTGCTCTCCCAATTTTGGGACTAGCCCCCAGAGATTAGTAAGGAGGACTTTGCAGGGTTGACAGGGCTGAGTTTGACTCCATTGTTCCCGGTGCCTCAATTGATGCCAGATGGTCCGTCTGGCTTCATTCCTTTTTTGGATATATAATCTAAGAAGGACTGTAAACAGAGCTTCACACTGATGTGCATTACAGGAATTATTTGGCTTCTTTGGAAGACCTGCTGAATGAGCAACTTTGTCGCTCATGCTATGTGGAGCTTTAAAACACATAATAATAGCCCTCTTTTAATACAAAATAGTGCAATCAGAAGCTTTAAAACACACTGTATGAGCAGATCTCCATTTATATGTATATTAAGACATTCACTGGCTTGTTAGTTCTTAATTGACAGATATATTATCGCAATATGAATATCATTCCAGGCCAGATATGTATAAATACCTTTATTCAACCTTATCTGTAGGTTATAACTAAAGAGGAAATCCATGCAGTTGCTTCACTTCAGATTTTTTATTTTTGTGAAATGTGTTAATTATCACAGTACATCACCTTGTAGTGCAGAAAGCTAATCAATAAACATGCAGGGTAGAAGGAAGCTACATTATAACACATCCTGAACAAACTTTCATTGACAAACAGTGCTAATGCATGAGAACATGAAAAGTCCATCTGTGAAGGTGAACATTTGCCTGTAAACATGCACGCCTTTTGTTTCAACCAGGAAAGAAAGCACTGATATGAATTGCCTCTAGATCTACTCTCCCACTGTAGTTAACAAATTTGCACCTGAAAATTCAAAAAAAAAATATTAAATTGATAACCTCATTGTCATCATTCACCAAGATAAGACAAAAATGTAACTAAGCCATTTGTTGCTGTCTAGTCAATGCAAAACCATAATCATCAAAACCAATGGAATGTTGAATGACATTGTCAAAAGAGGGGAAGTCAGAGAAAGCCATGCTGGGTCTCTGTCCTGATCTGGTCAATGAGAAACAAGGAAACATTCAAGCACTGGAGCCAGTGCAGAGAAGAGCCACAAGTTTGATACCAGGGCAGAGGTGGGATTTTAACTGCTAGTGGTTATTCGATAGAAGCCATTGGATTTAGTTAGACTTCTGCCAATGGCAGACCTGAGGCTATAAAAATTTTAATTGCCAGGCCTCACTAATATGCCATAGGCCAACTCCCGGCCCAGAAGAGGTTAGCCTTTTGGAAACATGGCCATGCACTGGCATTCAGTGTGAAAGGTGGATGACTGGGGTTCCACAGTTGGGAAGGCCAAACATTTACTTTTAATTTCACAAAAGGAAAGTAAGAAAAAGCTTGAATGGTCTTTTCTGCTTCTGATCCTCTTTTTGACTTAAGTTCCCTTGGCAGAAAGACCAGAGCAAGTTCCCAGCTCAGATTGTTGTTCAAATACCAGTCAGGGCCTGATGGGAGAACCTTGCCATAACCAGGTGGATCCTTTTATTGGATGGGGTCTGATGAAATGTTAACTCTGTTTCTCTCTCCACTGATGCTACCAGAACTGAATGTCCAGCATTTTCTGCTTTAATTTCAGGTTTCCAGCAGCTGCAGCGTTTTGCTGCTGCCCCTTGCTGCCTGTTCAGAAGAATACACTAAGATTGAAGATGGCAATAGCCTAGAGAGAGATTTGGGTAAGTCATCTGCTTGACTTTAACAACCTGGCGCCTTTCTCTACCCCACAACTCAGTTCAATTCAACTCAAATCTTGTTGTCAGGTGCTTGACCTACAAGGAGGGATTGGGGAAATTTGGGATTTCCAGCTTGGAAAGGAGGCATCTGAGAACGGATCATATACAGCAGTAGCATATTATTGGATTGTTATAGGAATGGAAAAGGTAATCTGGCACATTATATTATAGTAAACTGTGGGCATAGGATACAAAGGCACAGGTTCAAATTATTAAAAGGTATTTTTATAACTACTTTCAGGAAGTTGTCCTTCACACAGAGTGATTAACATTTGGAATAGACATCCCGATAGAGGTGTAGAGGCAGAAATCCTGGAATCATTTAAGAAACAATTAGAGGTAATGATGGGGTAGGGAATGTAGGAGATTTTTGGACAGATGAATTAAAATGAGCTAAATGGCATTCCTCATCCTTAAGTATTTTGTGATCAAGGGACCTTGGGCAGGTGATCAAAGGAGAACACCTGCGGTCTGTCTGCAAGCATCACCCAGACATCCCTGCTGCTTGCCATTTTAACACTCCACCCTGCTCTCTTGCTCACATGTCTGTCTTTGACTTGCTGCATTGTTCCAGTGAAGCTCAATGCAAACTGGAGGAACAGCACCTCATCTTCCGACCAGGCACTTTACAGCCTTCCGGACTGAATATTGAGTTCAACAACTTTAGATCATGAACTCCCTCCTCCTTTCCGTTTCTTTCCCCTCCTTTTTGTTTTTTCCAATAATTTATATAGATTTTTCTTTTCCCACCTATTTCCATTATTTTTAATGTATTCCACTGATCATTTATCGATACCTTTTATGCCCTTTTAGTCTTATTTCACCCCATCCCCACTAAAGCTATCTGTACCTTGCTTGCCCTGCTATCCTTTCTTAAGTAGCACATTCCTTTAGATAATATCACCACCTTCAACACCTCTTTGTTCTTTTGTCTGTGACATCTTTTGGTTATCTCCTCCTATCACTGCGTTCTTGTCCCAACAACCACCGCACCCCTTCTCTCTGCTACCCTCCCCCCCCCACTTAAACCAGCTTATATTTCACCCCTCTCCTATTTTTACTTAGTTCTGTTGAAGGGTCATGAGGACTCAAAACGTCGACTGTACTCTTCTCCGCCGATGCTGCCAGACCTGCTGAGTTTTTCCAGGTATTTATTATTTTTTGTTTTGGATTTCCAGCAACCGCAGTTTTTTGTTTTTATCTCTGCGTTTAATTGATTGCCACTTCTCTTCAAGAAATGCCTACCTTGAAATAGTTTTGGTCCACTCTCCATCAAGATTTTTGTATCTCTCTTCTGCCTTGTTCACCTTCATTGCTTTCTATTTCCCTCCTGGTGTTTGACAAGATGTTTACTAAAACCCGCTTTCACAACCATATTTCCGTTCTCAGTGACTGTCTCTGTCTCCGACTTACCCCATATGAATTTCAACTGAAATTCCATCCCTCATGTTTCGATCTCACCCAGGTTTACAGGTATCGCCGGGACAAACAACGTTCCTCGGACTGCTGTTCCCATCACATTCTGAGATCCACACTCAGGGCCATGTGTCACCATATGTACACACTCGACCTCTGCCTCCAGCAGCACCGTCGCACCCTTTTCCAAAGCTGCATGTGCACCAAGTTTCATTTTATTCTTTGTCTCATCCGACGACTCAACAAGAAATTTTTTCTCTTTCTCTCAAGTGCTAAGGAACGCAAGCTCCAATCACTCATCGACACCAACACCCATCCATGACCCTCCACCCCTGCCTGTCCTCTGTCCCCACCCCATCTTCCAATCCCAGCCCTAGCTGGGTATTCACTATACCCCCTGACCTTCCCCTCTCCGACGCTGAATGTGCAGTGCTCAGCAAAGGACTTAGTTTCATACCCTTATGCCCTCATCTCAATGAATTTCGGGCTCGGCACAATGCTGAACTCTTCTTCCACCGCCTTCGTCTCCGTGCTCACTTCTTTGGGCAAGAGTCGTCTCCCCGTTCAATGGATCCTTTTACCCACCTCCAATATTCTCCCTCCACCTGGACCCCTCCCTCTGGATTCTTACCTTCTCTTGATCTTTTCATTGAGAACTGTCAGCGTGACATTAGTCGTCTCAATTTCTCTACTCCTCTCACCCATTCTAACCTGTCTCTCTCTGAACTTACTGCACTCCGTTCTCTCAGGTCCAACCCTAACATTGTCATCAAACCTGCTGAAAAAGGGTGGTGCTGTTGTTGTCTGGCGCACTGATCTCTACCTCATGGAGACTGAGCGTCAACTCGCAGACACTTCCTCCTACCTCTCCCTGGACCATGACCCCACCAATGAACATCAAGCCATTGTTTCCAGAACTGTCACTGACCTCATCTCCTCTGGAGATCTTCCTCCCACAGCTTCCAACCTGATAGTCACCCAACCTCGGACGGCCTGCTTCTACCTCCTACCCAAAATCCACAAACAGAACTGTCCCGGCAGTCCGATCGTGTCAGCATGTCCCTGCCCCTTGGAACTCATTTCTCACTATCTTGACTCCCTTCTCTCTCCCCTTGTCCAGTCCCTTCCCACCTACATCCGTGATTCCTCTGACACCTTACGTCACGTCAACAATTTCCAGTTCCCTGGCCCCAGCCGCTTCCTCTTCACCATGGACGTCTAATCCCTCTACACCTCCATCCCCCACCGGGATGGTCTGAGGGCTCTCAGCTTCTTCCTCAAACAGAGGCCCGAACAATCTCCATCCACCACTACTCTCCTCCGTCTGGCTGAACTTGTTCTCACACTGAACAATTTCTCCTTCAACTCCTCTCACTTCCTCCAAATAAAAGGTGTGGCTATGGGTACCCGCATGGGCCCCAGCTATGCCTGTCTCTTTATGGGGTATGTGGAACATTCCTTGTTCCAGTCCTACTCCGGCCCCCTCCCATATCTCTTTCTCCGGTACATCGATGATTACTTCGGTGCTGCTTCATGCTCTTGTTGGGACCTGGAAAAATTTATTAATTTTGTTTCCAATCTCCACCCCTCCATCATTTTCACATGGTCCATCTCGGACACTTCCCTTCCCTTCCTTGACCTCTCTGTCTCAATTTCTGGTGATAGACTGTCCATCAATATCCATTACAAGTCTACCGACTCCCACAGCTACCTCGACTGCAGCTCCTCACACACCGCTTCCTGTAAGGACTCCATCCCATTCTCTCAGATCCTTCACCTCCGTCGCATCTGTTCTGATGATGCTACCTTCAAAAACAGTTCCTCTGACATGTCCTCCTTCTTCCTTAACCGAGATTTTCCACCAGCGGTCATTGACAGGGCCCCCAATCGTGTCCAGCCCATCTCGCGCGCATCCGCCCTCACGCCTTCTGCTCCCTCCCAGAAACATGATAGGGACCCCCTTGTCCTCACTTATCACCCCACCAGTCTCCGCATTCAAAGGATCATCCTCCGCCATTTCCGCCAACTCCAGCATGATGCCACCACCAAACATATCTTCCCTTCACCACCTGGAGGCATTCCATAGGGATCGTTCCCTCCGTGACACCCTGGTCCACCTCCATCACCCCATACTCCTCAACCCCCTCCTGCAGCACCTCCCCATGAGAACGCAAGAAATGCAACACCTGCCCCGTCACATCCTCACTCCTCACCGTCCAAGGGCCCAAACACTCCTTTCAAGTGAAGCAGCATTTCACTTGCATTTCTTTCAACTTAGTCTACTGCATTCGTTGCTCCCAATGCGGTTTCCTCTACATTGGAGAGATCAAACGCAGACTGGGTGACTGCATTGCAGAACACCTTCGGTCTGTCCGCAAGCATCACCCAGACCTCCCTGTCACTTGCCATTTTAACACTCCAGCCTGCTCTCTTGCCCACATGTCTGTCCTTGGCTTGCTGCAGTGTTCCAGTGAAGCTCAACGCAAACTGGAGGAACAGCACCTCATCTTCCGACTAGGCACTTTACAGCCTTCTGGACTGAATATTGAGTTCAACAACGTTAGATCTTAAACTCCCTCCTGAATCCCCACCCGCTTTCCGTTTCTTCCCCTCCTTTTTGTTTTTTCCAATAAGATTTTTCTTTTCCCACCTATTTCCATTATTTTTAATGTATTCCACCAATCATTTATCTATACCTTTTATGCCCTTTTAGTCTTATTTCACCCTACCTCTACTAGAGCTATCTGTACCTTGCTTGTCCTGCTATCCATTCTTAATTAGTACATTCTTTTAGATAATATCACCACCTTCAACACCTCTTTGTTCTTTTGTCTGTGACATCTTTTGGTTATCTCCTCCTATCACTGCTTGCTTGTCCCAACAACCACCACCCCCCCCCCCCACCACCAACCTTAAACCAGCTTATATTTCACCCCTCTCCTATTTTTACATAGTTCTGTTGAAGGGTCATGAGGACTCGAAACGTCAACTGTACTCTTCTCCGCCGATGCTGCCAGATCTGCTGAGTTTTTCCAGGTATTTTTTATTTTTTGATCAAAGGAGTTATTCTGCCCTTATGCCAATAATTTGTTCTCAGTTTCATCATGACATTCTAATAAGTAATGAAAGCTGCTCTTCAGGGAAACTGTTCATAATTTTATTTTTGCAGGGTGAGCAGGGTTGAAATATAGCACAACTGTTATACTTCCCTTGAAGTGGATATAGATTATCCTATTCAATTTGATGTTGATCAGTATTTAAGTATAAGACTATATTACTTTATTGAAACATATGAAAAGATTGATATTGATTTTTTTAAAACTTCCGAGAATATTTTCATGGTTAATTTTCTGGCTCTAGTCCACAAAGTACGAGACTTAATTAATTCAATTTCACAATTAGCCATTAGAATATTTGAACAGGAGTTCTGAACCTGAAGGTGGATCAGGTATAACACTTTTCTTTTGTTTCAAGAGAATTACTAAGAAAATGTGGAGGAGTGTTCAGCTTGTAGAGAAAAGATATCTAATATCAGCAACTCAGAGGTGATGTACAGCTTTTTCAGGAGGCATGGACAGCGGAGGTGAGGGTGAGGGCATGAGTGAGAGAATCACAATGGCGGCAGCAGTACATCTGCCTTGCAAGCCAAGTTCCATAAAAGGAGTAGATAACCTGGATCACATGAGCAAAAGTCAGAGTCACATAGAAGGGAAAAAACACTGTGCCTCCCCTTTAGCCCCTGGGTGACCACAAGTGTAATATCATCCCTGTATTGTTCAACTTCATATATTAATGGACTGGATCTTGTTGGAGTATGGCATCTCACGTTTATTTTCATCCTTCGCTTCAAACATTTTACAGCATACTAAAGGCAAAATACTGCAGATGCTGGAAATCTGAAATGAAAACAGAAAATGCTCGAAAATCTCAGCGGGTCTGGCAGCATCTATAGAGAGAAACAGAATTAGTGTTTCGAGTCCTATATGACTCTTCTTCAGCTGAGTTCCGAAGAAGTGTCATGTTGGACTTGAAATGTTAACTCTGTTTCTCTCTCCACAGATGCTGCCAGACCTGCTGGATTTTTACAGGTTCTCTGTTTTTATTGTACACTATAACATGTTTAAAATGCAAGCTGATAACTGTGAGGCAAGAGCATCTGGGACATTTGTTACTGGCAGTACAACAATATATCTCCTTAACTAATGAAATTTAAAGATTGAAAAGGAAACAGAAGACTGAAAAAGATGAAAGATTAGAAAGACAAAAGACTCAAGTCAGGTGTAGAAAGAGAAGAAAGAGTGGGAAAGATAGACTGGATTGAGAGAGAGAGAGATAGGAAAGAAAAATAACTTTTTTTTAAATAACATGTTTAAATCTGTAGCAATAATTTGCTACATGCAGGCATGAGATTTAATACATTACATTTTTCCTACTCTAAGCCAGAGAGGTTTATTGGCATTGCATTAACAACAATTACATCACTCAGTAAGGTACATATAATCATTATTACAAGACTTATCTTTTTATGGTGAGTTTCTGGACAATTAATATACAAAACTTGCAAGTTCTTAAAAATAGTGGATCGCTGGGGACAAATGCCATTTGTGTGACGCAAATGGTGGAGCAGTGCAAATTGGCCAGCAAGTTCGGAAGCTTCACAATTCACAGAGTTTATCTTGATACCCTGAACTTGCTGGCTGATTCAAACATACGGCATGCTTCATTAATTAGGATAGACATACGTGAATTAGAAAGCACATTTGATGTTCAATAGTTTATCAAAAATATAGTCATTGCCCTTAAATAGAACACAAGGGGTTTCATTTTCAAATGGGCTTTAATCAGGCTCCAGGGTTTCGGAATCTTTTGATGCGTGTGGTCTAGATAAGAATTAAACCATTGCATGACCCTGTCAGATTAAACAAACTGTTTCAGTCTATTAGCTAAAATGATATGACTTAGTGTATCAAAAGCCTTCTTAAACACTGAGGATATAGAGCTACTTACCTTTCCATTGTTAACATTAATGGAAATCTATCTGATTAATTCAGATAAAGCTGGGGGGAAAGGGCATTGAGGGCAAAAAGCTGACAACTGAGTGTCAAGTAATTCAGAGATCATTAGTGGTCAGAGCTGATGGTGCATTGCTATTGTATGAATTTGGAAACTTTTAATTATCTTCTTAGTTATTTTTAAATTTTCATCAACATTTCATTTAATGCATTAACTTGAGCTCCAACAATCAAAAACTGATTTAAGGTCCTAAATCAACTATATAAAAAATATATCACTGTTTATGAATTTTTTAAAAATAGCGGAATTGTCATGAAGTATATTCTAAAAGTTTAGTCAGTTCAATGCTTTATAAATGGAATATCAGTTGGTGCAGGAATAATGACAGCCACGTCAAAGAGTAGGACAGTTTGCTTCGAACCATTAGGCATCCTGCCAAACAGACATTACATCATCAACTTTTCACTCATTAACATACAATGCTGCATCATGTGCAGCAATATTTGAATTGCTTCTACTACTCGCATTAAGATGGAATTGTTTACAATAAAAGGTCAAATTAGTTTATTCCACAACATTGTTCCTTTGAGTAAAAATAACTGATTTGTTCCAATGTGAATATTTGTATATTCTATGCACTGTGAAAAGGGTTCATAATCTTCTGCATTAATAAAGTATTGATTTTGATAGAGGAGGATAAAATGCTGAGAAATGGAAGCAAAAAAACCCCACTAATTTAAAAGAAAAAAAGATGGCAGAATTTTCATCCCGATATGAGGGCAAGAATAGAGGTGGGTGGGCAGGTAATTTCATGCTGCCAACCAGCATGCCCTTCGGCTGGCATCACCCCACCCCCAAACAATTTTGCTGCCCACAATTTGATGGGTAGCTTGTTGAGATAATTTAAAGGCTGAATAAGCCCAACTTACCATACAATAACAAGCCACATCTTGCCTTTTCTCACCTGGGTCATTCTGCGGTGTTGGGAGGTGCGAGTACAGCAGGAGCCTACAGCAAGAACATTCTGCAGACCACCTTGAGGAGGAGTTTCCCGCTGTACAGTGGTGGGTTGACAGCTGTGGTCTTTTGTTTTCAGATTTTTTTTAAAGATGGAGGTACCCTTCCTCTCCCTTACCTGCAAGCTGCCACTTTCCATGCTGGACGGCCTCTGATTGGCCTCCAACATCAAAAGCCCATCTATCATCCTTAAGTCGATGGTGAGTGTACCCTCTGGCCAATAATTGGCCAATTCAGGCAAAATCACTGTTGCACAGCTGCTCCTGACACAATGAGGGTCAGGACCTGCATTTGACCCTAATGTTTGGAATCCAATCCAAATCGCAAAATCCAGCTCACTGATTAGAATCTGAGGTCCAGAAATACTGCACACTTGAGGAATAAACGTGAAAAGATTTGTGAAAAGATAAAAGTAATTAAATTTACCATACAGTAATTAGACATGTCTTGCGAGTTCTCTATCCACTGGAGTTTTCATGCATATTTTTTTCCTGTGTTCATAGGCAGTTTCGGGTATGTCCCTCAAATTTCCCTTCTGATTATGGATTGACTGGTAAACCTGTCTGGATCCAGTGGCAGGGGAGGTGGTAGACAGTCCACTTGCCCTTAGGCCAGTTAAGGCCCTTAAATGGCAAATTAATCTTTCTACTGATGGGCCGCTGCTGGTAGGAGGCATTTTGCCACCTGGGGAGGATGCACAGTGAAACCTATGAGATCCTCCTGATTCTGCACTCTGTTGCCTAAAGAGGGGCCCCCCTGCAGCAGGGGCTACACCATGTGAAGATCCCCACCTACCCTCACAAGCAACTGCAATCCCTCCAAAACTATGCCCCACCCCCACCCCCTGCAACCCCCAACATACCTACCCTGATTGGCCCCAATTATCCCTGACCCCACTTATCTGAACTTCTGATGTGTTCTGGGGTCACTGTTCCTGGCACTGCTGCAGGCCCAGCAGTGCCCAACACACCCTGTGATGCTGCTAAGACTGAAGATCTACCAGCCCTCTGATTGCCCAGCAGTTCTTAGAGGTGGAGCAATCTGCCTCAGAGGACCAGAAGCCATAACTCCCAGCAACAACTTGCCTGAACCACGAGAAACAGTCATAGCTTCCAGGGCAGGTGGAGGCGGGTTTACCCCTGACTTTTCAGCTGCTGGGAGGGGCCACAACCTCAATGTGAAATCCTGGCGGATGAATCATTTATGATCCAAAAGAGTTGTGGAACACAGCTTCACTGCCTGGTTCATTATCAAATTCCCCTTTGTCCCAGTGGCTGCAGCATAAGATTGTAAGGGGAATTTTTAACCTTTGCACATTTCCATTAATTTAAAGTGTATTGGTTGGAATTAAGTTAGATTTAAAAAATACGTCTTGGTGAATTCTTCCCATGAAATAAGAACTTTAAGTCCCGACTTTTAAATTCTTATCCACCTAGCTTTCATTCTCCATTCGCCAAAATATTTTTTCCAGCTTTCAAGTTGTCTAACCACTCCCTCACCTATTCTTTTGGTGGCCCATGCACAGAGAACTCTCACTCTCTAACATCCCAATCATTACCCTGATACGGCTCCCATCTTCACTCCCTCATTTTGTTTTGTATTTGGGGGACTCCAGAACAAGGAGGCATAAAGGATTAGAGCTAGGCCATTTAGGAATAAAATCAGAACATACGAACATACGAATTAGGAGCAGGAGCAGGAGCAGGCCATTTGGGCCCTCGAGCCTGCTCCGTCATTCAATAAGATTATGGCTGATTTGAATATAACCTCAACCCCCAATAACCTTTCATCCCCTTGTTAATAAAAAATCTATCTAGCTCTGCCTTAAAAATATTAAAGACTCTGCTTCCACCGCCCTTTGAGGGAGAGAGTTCCAAAGACTCACAACTCTCCGAGAGAAAAAAAATTCTCCTCATCTCTGTTTTAAATCCCTTATTTTAAACAGTGACCCCTAGTACTAGATTCTCCCACACGAGGAAACATTCTCTCCACATCCACCCTGTCAAGACCCCTGAGGATCTTAAAGGTTTCAATCAAGTCACCTCTTACTCTTCTAAACTCCAGTGGATACAAGCCTAACCTGTCCAACCTTTCCTCATAAGACAACCTATCCATTCCTGAACTGCTTCTTATGTTTCTTTCTTTAAATAAGGAGACCAGTACTGTACACAATACTCCCAATGTGGTCTCACCAATGCCCTGCACAACTGAAGCATAACCTCCATACATTTGTAATCAATTCCCCTCACAATAAATGATAACTTTATATTAGCTTTCCTAATTACCTGCTGTATCTGCATACTAATCTTTTGTGATTCATGCACTAGGGCACCCAAATCCCTCTGAATCTCAGAGTTCTGCAATCACTCACCATTTAGTTAATAAGCTTTTTTATTCTTCTAGCCAAAATGAACAATTTCATATTTGTCCGCATTATTCTCTATTTGCCAGATCTTCGTCCACTCATTTAACCTATCTATGCCCCTTTGTAGCCTCATTCCATCGTCTTCACAATTTACTTTCCTATTGATTTTTGTGTCATCAGCACGCCATTCATCACATCCTGCCAACCAAAAAAAGACCCGTTTATGCCAACTCTCTGCTTCTTGTAGCTAGCCAAACTATTCAACTCTTTCTTGGACTCGAACTCAAGTTCTGTCGAAGGGTCATGAGGACTCGAAACGTCAACTCTTTTCTTCTCCGCCGATGCTGCCAGACCTGCTGAGTTTTTCCAGGTAATTCTGTTTTTGTTTTGGATTTCCAGCATCCGCAGTTTTTTTGTTTTTATCCATCCATCCCCTACACTATTAGCTTTTATTTTCTGCAATAACCTTTGATGTGGCACTTTATCAAGTGCCTTCTGTACAGTGCATCCACCAGTTTCCCATTATCCACAGCACATGTCACTCCTTCAAAGAACTCCAATAAATTGGTTAAACATGATTTCCCTTTATGAAAACCATATTGACTCTGCCTGATTGCCTTGAATTTTTCTAGGTGCCTGCTATAACATCTTTAGTAATAACTTCTAACATTTTCCACATGACAGATGAACTGGCCTATAGTTTCCTGCTTTCTGTCTCCCTCCCTTTTTGAATAAAATAGTTACATTTGCTATTTTCCAATCTAATGGAGCCTTTTGTGAATTTAGGGAAATTTGGAAAATTAAAACCAGTGCATAAACTATTCATTAGCTACTTCTTTCAAGATCTTAGGGTGAAGATCATCTGGACCTGGGGATTTGTCAGACTGCAGCCCCAACAATTTGCTTAATACCATATCGCTGGTGATTGTAATTTTCGCGAGTTCCTCCCTCCCTTCCATTCCTTGATTTACAGCTATTTCCTGATATTACTTGTGTCCTCTATAGTGAAGACCAAAGCAAAACACTTGTTTAATTCATCCGCCATCTCCCTACTTTCCATTATCAATTCCACAGGTGCACTTTCTATAGGGCAAATGCTCACTTTGTTAACTCCTTTCTTATTTAAATATCTATAGAAACTCTTACTATCGGTCTTTATGTTACTAGCTAGCTTTCTCTCATACTTTAATCTTTCTTCCGTATTAATATTTTTGTCATTATTTACTGTTCTTTATATTATTTCCAATCTTTTGACCTGCCACCTGTATTTGCGTAATTATATGCACTTATTCACACAAAGGGTAATGGAAATCCAGAACTTTTCCCACCAAGAGGCTACAGCTGTTGGGCCATTTGAATTTTTCAAAACTGAGATGAAATTCTTTTTTGTGAGGGTATAAAGAAATATGGAACAAAGAGACCAATGGGTTTGAGGAGAGATCAGCCATGATCGAGCTGAATTGCAGGACAGACTGAAGGGGTTAATGGCCTGCTCCTCTTCCTATGTTCCTTTGAATTGATTTTTTGGGTAGAGCAGTTGAAATAAAATCCTGAGGGCAGAATTTTACGGCAGCGGGATTTTACATTCCCGATGAAGTCAATGGGATTTATAATGGTTCCCTGCATTTTACGGCCCTGTTCGTGCCAAAATGGGGCCATAAAATTCTGCCCTTAGAATTATTTAAGTAACAAATGGAACTGTAGGGTTTTCATGGAATGATAAACAAAGTTTTGGGAAATGATCTCTCATTCTGGCTTGTCTTGTAATATAGGACATTAATTTAAAGAGTTGGAGCTAAAGGGGTCAGCATGGAATTGAGTTCAAGCATAAGGCAAAGCAAAAATGTGATAACTGATTGATGTAAATAGAATGAGTAAACTGGAGTTCAGTCACTAAAGAGCTTATCATGGATGAGAAGAAAAAATGGATATACATATTGCTGACCACATAATTAAAAATAAGAGATTGTTCAATTATTTTTTGGAAATAAGTCACAATAAAGCAAAGGTGAGAAAATACCCAAGGCCTGAATTTTTCAGGCAGCAGGCAGGCTTGACGGGAGCGGACGTGGGTGGTCGCAGAGCTGATCGCCATCCGCGATTGGCTCCGTGCCGCCATTTTACGCAGGCGGGCTAATTAATGGCGAAAGAGCAATTCAATCTCCCTGAAGCACAGAGCTGCCTCAGGGAGACTGAATGAATATTGAAATAATTAAATAAATGGGTCAAAAATTTACTTAAACATGACTGTGTCACATGAGATGGGACAGGATTTTATTTTTAGGGAAAAGTTTTTATTTATGTAATAAAAGCTTTTGGAAACCTCATCCTGCTTGTGGATGAGGTTTCTTAAACAAATGCGAAGGCCGCATGGACTTTTTGCCTGCCCACCAACCTTAACGTTGGATGGGCAGTGTTTACAATGTCCTTCATGAGATCCTTAATGGCCTTAATAGGCTATTTATATATCGGTGGGTGCCTAGCCGACTCCGGCGTGCACCCACCAACCGATGACATTGGGATGCAAGCCTGACATCATTGCGCGTCATTTTATGCATCGGGGTGTTGTGCCCACCACCACGTGCACGCTGAAAAATTCTGCTCCAAGTCTTAATGTAGCCAAACTTAATGGGCATTCATGATAATGAACAACAAGCTTGATGCTGAAATAGGGCACATCCAAGCCAGCCTTCAAGATAATGGCTACCTTGATCGGATCATTGCTCATTGTATATTGAGCAAATTCATGAATGGGCCTAAGGCCTCTAATTTTGGTCCCAAAAAATGCCCTGCCCACCTCAGATTTTTGTTTTTCTTTCATTCGTGGTATGTAGACACCGCTGGCTAGGTCAGCATTTATTACCCATCTCTAACTGCCCTTCAGAAGGTGGAGGTGAGCTGCCTTCTTGAACCGCTGCAATCCATGTGGTGTAGGAAAACCCCACACTGCTGTTAGGAAGGGGGTTCCAGGATTCTGATCCAGCAACAGTGAAGGAACAGTGATATAGTTCCAATGCAAGATGGTGTGTGGCTTGGAGGGCAACTTCTCAGTAGTGGTGTTTTTATGTGTCTGCTGCCCTTGTCTTTCTAAATGGTAGCAGTTGTGGGTTTATTAGGTGTTGTCTAAGGAGGCTTGGTGAGTTCCTGAAGTGCATCTTGTAAGTGGTACATACTGCTGCTGCTGTGCGTTGGTGGTGAAGGGAAATGAACGTTTGTGGATGGGGTGCTAGTCAAGCAGGCTGCTTTTTCCTGGATCATGTCAAGCTTCTTGAGTTTTGTGGGAGCTGCACTTATCTAGGTAAGTCCATCACACTCCTGAATTGTGGCTTGTAGATGGTGGACAGGCTTTAGGGAATCAGTAGATGAGTTACTCATCGCAGGAATCCTAGCCTCTGATCTGCTCTTGTAGCCACAGCATTTATATGGCTAGTCCAGCTCAGTTTCTGGTCAATGGTAACCTCCAGGATATTGATTATGGGGGATTCAGTGATGGTAATGCCATTGAATGTCAAGGGGTGATGGTTAGATTCTCTCTTGTTGGAGATGGTTATTGCCTGGCACTTGTGTGGCATGAATGTTACTTGTCATTTGTCATCCAAAGACTGGACATTGTCCTGATCTTGCTGCACTTCACCATGGACTGCTTCAGTATTTGAGTAGTCGTGACTGGTGCTGAACATTGTGCAATCATCAGCAAACATATCCACTTCTGACCTTATGCTGAAAGGAAGGTCGGTCAATGATGAAGCAGCTGAAGATGGTGGGCCAAGGAAAATTTGAGCAACAAGTGAAGCACACTGTTTCATGCTGCTACTATGCAGTAGCAACACAAGTGGCGTTCGTCACTAACAGGATGCTGCCATCAAGGCAAAAAGACATTCTGCCTATCACACAAATGAGTCATGCGGTGTATGAATTTCAGTGCTGGTATAATGCTAGGTATGTACGCCATGCATCCCAAAGACAGGCAGATCATATCAAATAACACGTCCCTTTGTCTGTTCACAACAGGAAAGGTACTGACTGTACCCAATCAGCCCATGCTTGCAAAACTCAAAATGTAGTGTCCAATATTGGATGTGATTCCACAACTGGAAAACATTTATTAAACAATCTTGAATATGCTAAGAATTACACTGACAACAATTTAAGATTATCAGTCAAGCTCACATAGTATAGCTCACTTAGGCGTGCTAGAAGCTACATAACTTAATACACAGGGCCCTGTTCTTTGCAGATAAGAAGAACATATACATACATTACGTCTTTTTCAACTAAACAAAATAGGTGACAGCCATTCCCTAGTTCATTCCCCAGGGCAATGCCTCAGTCAGAGTCAGCCTGCCTGGTTGGAATTTAAATAAAGCTTGGCAGTTAATTGTCAGTCATCAGTTAACTGGTGCATTCACCATGACAATACCAGAGTCCACTTGCCAACCAATCAGCACTCTCTTCTTATGCAGTATAAACTGTTATTCTCTTTCCATTTGGTATTTTTGTGAACTGTCTTGAGTGATGGACAAAAAGCTTCGACAATGTGTCTTTTCTCAGCAGTACTTAACATTCTTTTTGCTATATTTCTCTCTGAAGAGTATAATAGTTTCAAGTTTTGTAATAAAGTGAAATGAGATTCCTCAATAAATGAGAATTTGGGGCCATTTTTCTGTCATTCCACTCTCTGGGAGCAATATTGTGCAGTGCACTTTGTTACGGTCAGCTGAGAAGGAATAGAATGGCTTCCCTTTTACCCTCCCCTCCTATGACCACAACATGTTTTTTTAAGAAAGGTATGCTTACCAATTCTGAGTGTTTAATCACTATTACCTTAAAAGACATAGGAAACAGGTTAAAAACAAAAAAACTGCGGATGCTGGAAATCCAAAACAAAAACAGAATTACCTGGAAAAACTCAGCAGGTCTGGCAGCATCGGCGGAGAAGAAAAGAGTTGACGTTTCGAGTCCTCATGACCCTTCGACAGAACTTGAGTTCGAGTCCAGGAAAGAGCTGAAATATAAGCTGGTTTAAGGTGTGTGTGTGGGGGGGCGGAGAGATAGAGAGACAGAGAGGTGGAGGGGGGGGTGTGGTTGTAGGGACAAACAAGCAGTGATAGAAGCAGATCATCAAAAGATGTCAACGACAATAGTACAAAAGAACACATAGGTGTTAAAGTTAAAGTTGGTGATATTATCTAAACGAATGTGCTAATTAAGAATGGATGGTAGGGCACTCAAGGTATAGCTCTAGTGGGTTTTTTTTTTTTATTTTTTTTTATATACTGGAAATAGGTGGGAAAAGGAAAATCTTTATAATTTATTGGGAAAAAAAAAGGAAGGGGGAAACAGAAAGGGGGTGGGGATGGGGGAGGGAGCTCACGACCTAAAGTTGTTGAGTTCAATATTCAGTCCGGAAGGCTGTAAAGTCCCTAGTTGGAAGATGAGGTGTTGTTCCTCCAGTTTGCGTTGGGCTTCACTGGAACAATGCAGCAAGCCAAGGACAGACATGTGGGCAAGAGAGCAGGGTGGAGTGTTAAAATGGCAAACGACAGGGAGGTTTGGGTCATTCTTGCGGACAGACCGCAGGTGTTCTGCAAAGTGGTCGCCCAGTTTACGTTTGGTCTCTCCAGTGTAGAGGAGACCACATTGGGAGCAACAAATGCAGTAGACTAAGTTGGGGGAAATGCAAGTGAAATGCTGCTTCACTTGAAAGGAGTGTTTGGATCCTTGGACGGTGAGGAGAGAGGAAGTGAAGGGGTAGGTGTTGCATCTTTTGCGTGGGCATGGGGTTGTGCCATAGGAGGGGGTTGAGGAGTAGGGGGTGATGGAGGAGTGGACCAGGGTGTCCCGGAGGGAGCGATCCCTACGGAATGCCGATAAGGGGGGTGAAGGGAAGATGTGTTTGGTGGTGGCATCATGCTGGAGTTGGCGGAAATGGCGGAGGATAATCCTTTGAATGCGGAGGCTGGTGGGGTGATAAGTGAGGACAAGGGGGACCCTATCATGTTTCTGGGAGGGAGGAGAAGGCGTGAGGGCGGATGCGCGGGAGATGGGCCGGACACGGTTGAGGGCCCTGTCAACGACCATGGGTGGAAAACCTCGGTTAAGGAAGAAGGAGGACATGTCAGAGGAACTGTTTTTGAATGTAGCATCATCGGAACAGATGCGACGGAGGCGAAGGAACTGAGAGAATGGGATGGAGTCCTTACAGAAAGCAGGGTGTGAGGAGCTGTAGTCGAGATAGCTGTGGGAGTCGGTGGGTTTGTAATGGATATTGGTGGACAGTCTATCACCAGAGTTTGAGACAGAGAGGTCAAGGAAGGGAAGGGAGGTGTCAGAGATGGACCACGTGAAAATGTTGGAGGGGTGGAGATTGGAAGCAAAATTAATAAATTTTTCCAAGTCCCGACGAGAGCATGAAGCGGCACCGAAGTAATCATCGATGTACCGGAGAAAGAGTTGTGGAAGGGGGCCAGAGTAGGACTGCAACAAGGAATGTTCCACATACCCCATAAAGAGACAGGCATAGCTGGGGCCCATGCGGGTACCCATAGCCACACCTTTTATTTGGAGGAAGTGAGAGGAGTTGAAGGAGAAATTGTTCAGCGTGAGAACAAGTTCAGCCAGACGGAGGAGAGTAGTGGTGGATGGGGATTGTTCAGGCCTCTGTTCGAGGAAGAAGCTAAGGGCCCTCAGACCATCCTGGTGGGGGATGGAGGTGTAGAGGGATTGGACGTCCATGGTGAAGAGGAAGCGGTAGGGGCCAGGGAACTGGAAATTGTTAATGTGACGTAAGGTGTCAGAGGAATCACGGATGTAGGTGGGAAGGGACTGGACAAGGGGAGAGAGAAGGGAGTCAAGATAACGAGAAATGAGTTCTGTGGGGCAGGAGCAAGCTGAGACGATCGGTCTACCGGGGCAGTTCTGTTTGTGGATTTTGAGTAGGAGATAGAAGCGGGCCGTCCGAGGTTGGGCGACTATCAGGTTGGAAGCTGTGGGAGGGAGATCCCCAGAGGAGATGAGGTCAGTGACAGTCCTGGAAACAGTGGCTTGATGTTCAGTGGTGGGGTCATGGTCCAGGGAGAGGTAGGAGGAAGTGTCTGCGAGTTGACGCTCAGCCTCCGCGAGGTAGAGGTCAGGTTTCCTTGTAAATTTTTGAAAGAAAAGTAAATAGTTTATTTTACTTAATACTGATCTAAATAAAAATAATAAAAACATGTCGACTCTCACACACACACATAGGTAAGTTACAAAGTGCAAGGATGTTTTGTGAATTGGCCATTCACATTCCTCGAAGCTGATTGTCTCTAATGAGTTTTTCTAGACAGGTTAGCTCCATTAAAAATTTGCAGGGTACAACAGCTTTATAATTTGCAGGGTACAGCAACATTAATGTTCAGCTATGTTAGAAGCTGCTGCCTTAATTCTCTGAAATATTGTTATTCAGTCTTTTAAAATCCAACCAGTGGTTTCAGCCCAATAAATACATAAAGTCAATTTCCGTAGAAGCATTGTTTTCTAATAATTTGAAGTGCTCTCTGCTATGCTATCCACTTCAGTGCACAATCTTTCTGATGGAGATCATTATACTAAATCTGGAAGCACATTTGAGCACAAGAAAACAATCCAGAAGTTGTCTGGATGCTGCCTAGGCCTCAAGTTAGTAGCAACATTAAAGCAGCACGAACAAAAGAGAAAAGTTTCAAAATGGCAGTTTATAGGAGCAGGATTTATTTCCATGAAAAGCTCTGAAAAACAATGATAAGTTTTAACAAGCACCCATACCTTCAAGAAGCTATAGTTTGCCTGCCAGAGGTCTGGTTCTTATGTAAAGATGCCAACTGTTGTGGATATGTTGTGCTGCGGTGTCACAGCTGGGTGGTCAGTATAGAAAAACTGCTGCTGATTCCCCATCTAGAATGAGCAGGAAGTGGCAGAAAATTGCACACTCATAGGCTGCCCACAAATATAAGGCAAATAATGGGATCCACTTTTGCAATGATCTTGGGTGTGGTATGAAGTGGGGGCCCAGGGTTTCACATTTGGACTGGGGTGACCACAGGAGTCGAAAGCTTGAGAAGCCTATGATTTACTTCTGGAGCTCAGAGGAGCACTTCATGAGGAAAGTAAAAATATTTACACCTGTTTGGGCGTCTTCTGGCCATGGTTTATTTGACCCACTGTCTTCATGTGGTAGGAAAGCCACAGTGGCTTTGCTCTTCAAATATTTTTTTGGAGTCCAACATGCATATGTTAAGAAGAATCTGTTGGTTTTGTATGGGTGACTTTGCTGCCTAATCAGTGGAGCAGGTTAACATTTGAAGTGAGGGGATCCCTCAGCTTTCCAGTAACATGGATGACTTTGACTGCCCACCAATCTGGTTGCACTGAGTAGGTAAATTTAAAAATATCCCTTAGTGTTCAATGCTAAGGTTCATCAAGTCATTCCATCTGCTGGAATACTTGAAGAATAATAGAACTATAGAATGGTTATGGCACAGGAGGAGGCTATTAGGCCCATCTTGTCCACCCCAGCTCTCTGAAAAAGCAACTCACCTCGTCCCACTCCCCCCTTTGCTTTTTCCCCACAGCCTTGCAAATTTTTTCTCTTCAGATAATTATTCATTCTCCATTGAAAGCCTTGATTAAACCTGTCTCTACCACACCCCCAGGTAGTGCATTCCAGATCCAATACACTAGCTGGGAAATAGTTTATTTATGTCACCATTGCTTCCTTTGCCACTGACCTAAATCAGTGTCTTCTTGTACTGGATCCTTCCACCAGTAGGAACAGTTTCCCCCCATCTACTCTGTTCATACTCCTCATGTTTTTGAACACCTCTATCAAATCTCCTCTTAATCTTCTTTTCTCTTAGGACAACAGCTCTACCTTTTCCAACTTATTCACGTAACTGAAATTTCTCTCCCTGGAACTATTCTCGTAAATCATTTCTGCACCCCATTCTCATACCTTCACATCCGTTCGAAAGTGTGGTGCCCAGAGCTGGACATAATACTCCATTTGAGTATTGAATGAATAACATTTGGAGAGGAAGTGAAAATACTCTGGCTGAAACCTTTCCTATCAATTTAAAGTGTGGGGTAATCTCAGAAAATCAGATAATAAATGTAAATTTTTAGTGAGTAATTTGTTATTACTCACAGTAGCTGAGAAAGAACTATTTTAACAGTCCCTGGAACATCATATGGAAAACTGCAACACTTGGATAACAAATGCCATGCAGTCTAGAAATTTTCAGGGTCATGCACCACCTGCAATCACTTGTCCTATTTAATATGAAAAGATCAAAATATCTACACAAAAATATTCAGTGCAGTCAGTTTGACATTGCTAGGGGTAAAACACTGGAAACCAGCACTAAGGGAATACTTCAGAATGAACTACAAGTGCTTGCATTTTTTCAGTGTCTTTAAAGTAGAAGAAAAATCCCAAGGAGCTTCTGAGAAAGATGGCAAAATAATAAAATTGAAAATAATAAACTTGAGCTAGGATTCTTTATAAAAGGTATACAGTGTCAAAGAAATCTCTTGGAGCTTTTTTATGGATGATTGAATTAGTGGCTGAAAGAATTGTCATTTCCATTTTTCTTGACATTCAATAGGTTTTCTTTACAAAGTCTGTCACCAGAGACACAGCATGCGAAGGTACATTGGAGCCAGGGTGAAGTTGCAAATTGGATGGAGAATTTATTTGGCAATGGAAAACAACAAGTTGTTATACCTGGTAATAGATTGATCTGGGCAGTGGTGAATTGTAGAGCCCCCGAGGGTCCAATACCGCGACCTCCGTAATTCATAATATGCATTAGGAACCTTGACAAGTGTATTGCAAGCAAAATGTCTAAATTTTTTTATGACATTAAATTGGGTGGGCTATCTGCCAAGAAAAAGTACATTATTCAAACAGATTTACAACACTTATTTCAAAAAAAGATGAGGGCTAAATTAAATAAATTATTGAACAGCTTGACATATTTCTCAGAAATGTTTCAAACACATGACATACATTCATTTTACACAGAATAGTGCCCATTTAATTATCTTTTTGTACGGTTTTAGTTGGGGGAGCAACATTGAGAAAATGAGGAGAACTCCATATTCTTCTTCAAATAGTATCTTGGAATCTTTAACATCCACCTGAATCACAACCAAGGACCTCAATTAAATTCTCAGCTGCTATATGGCATATCTGACAATACAGCATTCCTCCACTTCTTGCCAAACTGAAAATAACCCATTTATGCCTATTCTCTGTTTCCTGATAGTTAACCAATTCTCTATCCATACTAATATGTTACACCCTACTGTGAAGATGAATGATTTTTTAAAAATAAACTGGGGCAAGGTTAGTGAAGACAGCTTGTCTGTGGGAACTGAGAGATGAAAGGTAAAGGTGTTAAGTTCATGCATTTGTAAAGAGAGGTTGGATTTACAAGTAAAGAGGTTGGGTAAAATTTGCATTGAGAAGAGTAAGGACTTGACTTTTCAGCTATTGAATTTCAAAGGGGAGTTTAGAAGTGACAAGGGATGTTTACAACTTACAAAGGTTTCATAAGTAAACAAAGGAAGGTTATTAAATTTTATTTGATCCAAAAGAAAGTGGAAGCAATAGGAAAACATGAAAGATTTTTATGTTTGGAAAAATTGAGTTCAAGGAGGTGCTTAGGACAATGGAATCTAAAATGAAAGGGGAAAAGGATATTTAAGGAAAGATGTTGAGTTGAGCTGGGTGGCTGTGTGGGAGAAATGTCCTGAGACCAGATCTGTGCTGGGAGAAGGTGTGAAAGTTGTGAATTTGAAGCAACCATCAAATTTTTAAGCCAGAAGAGTCTTTGATTTTTAGAAAACAGTCTATTTCAGCACCTTTATTTTGTATTTCCACAGCAGAGTGGAAGAGAATGAGAAGTTGTGTGGTATATCTTTACTAAAGTAACAGTAGGCTGCCTTGCGGTAAAATTACTGAGTTATTATTATTAAAAATTTGTAAGGGAGCTATTGCCAAGTAGTTTACTTGTGTGTTCAGACGAAATGGTGGATGTTTTGTAAAACTGTTAACTGTGCTTAAGTTTTTTTCTTCTTGTTAAAAAATCCTTTAATTTTAACATCATAAAAGTGTTACTGGGATTCTATGCTTCTGGAATCAGTAGTTCTTCCTTTGTTTTCGAAACACAAAAAAAATGCTATGATCAGCAAGCCAAATTCCCTTCTGGAATTTGGCTTGCTCAGCGAATAACATCGACTGGTTGTAACACCTACACCATGAGCTCTTATCTTGTGTAATAACCTTTGATGTGGCAACTTGTTAAATACCTTTTTCTATATTTAAATATGCCACAGCCACAGGTTCCTCTTGTTCCACGTTGTATGTTACTTTCTCAAAGCACTCTAATGAATTAGTCAAAAATGCTTTACCTTTCACAAAACCATGCTGACTCTGCTTAATTTAATTGAGATTTCCTAAGTGCCATGCTATAATCTCCTTAATAATAGATTCTGTATGACAGATGTTAAGTTAACTGGCCTGTAGTTTTTTTTTTGTTTTCAGTCTCCTTCCTATCTTGAATAGCGGAGATACATTCATTATTTTCCAATCTGCTGGGACCTTTCCCGAATCTCGGGAATATTGGAAAATTACAACCAATGCATCTAATATCTCAGCAGTTATTTCTCTTAAGGCCCTACGATGAAGTCCATCAACACCTGGGGACTTGTCAGCTTTTAGTTCTAATAATCTTCTCAGTACTCATTCCTTGGTGATTGTAATTGTTTTAAGTTCCTCCCTCCCTTTCACCTATGGATGCACACTTATTTCTGGGATTTTATTTGTAATGTCTTCAGTGAAGACAAATGCAAAATATCTGTTCAATTCATCCACCTTTTCCATATTTTACATTATTAATTCCCATTCTCACTCTGTAGAGGACCAATGTTCAGTTTACTTACTCTTTTCCTTTTTAAATACCTGTAGATACTCTTAATATCTGTTCTTATATTTCCAGCTAGCTTTTTCTTGTACTCTAATTTCTGCCTCCTCATTATTTTTTTTCAATATTCTTTGTTGTTTTTTATATTCTGTCCAGCCTTCTAACCTGCCACTGATCTGTATAGAATTGTACATCTTTATTTTCAATTTGATACTATTGACTCTGTGCAATTTGATACTTCTGACTTTTTGACAGAGGGAAGGTCATTGATAAAGGAACTAAAGATGATTGGGCCTAGGACACTACCCTGAGGAGCACCTGCAGTGATGTCCTGGGACTGAGGTGATTCACCTCCAACAACCACAACCATCTTCCTTATGCTAGGTATGACTCCAATCAGTGGAAAGTTTTCTCCCAGATTCCCACTGACTCCAGTTTTGCTAGGGTTCCTTGATGCCACATTCAGTCAAATGCTGTTTTGATGTCAAAGGAAGTCAAACCCATCTCACCACTTGAGTTCAGTTCTTTTGTCCATATTTTAAGTGCTGGAGGGACTTGAACTTTCAACCGTCTGGATTAGAGGAAAGATTGCTACCAACTGAAGTAAGCTGGCAATTACATTCAATATTGATAAGTATTAAGGAATAGATATAACTGCTAATGATTATTTATCAAAGAGTGTTGTCTTCATGGAGATAGGCAATGAAGAAACATTGGAATTAGCTGATCTTTGAAACTGTCTCCATACCATGAAACAGTGACTTGTGAGTGTGGTGACAGTGTTAAGAAGCACAGCATCATGAATGTAGCTTTCCTTCAAGGAAGGGATGGATTTTCTGCACATGAATAAAATACAATCTCAACCAAAATCCAAACAAGAAGCAAATAAAAGACTTAAATATTAAATAAGCGATCACGTGTTCGAAAAGATACAGAACGTACAACTAACATAATTTATAATATCCAGAAGATCAGCCAATACGCAACACTAAGACATCTGCTATACTAAACAAATTAAATACTGTAAATGATTTGTGACTGCATAACTCAATATAGAAATATCCTTGGGAACTGCTTTAATATTATGTTTAACATTTAATTCGCTTCTAGAAATGGGCAGAAAAACACGCTTCCTTTCCTACCATCATTTTTCATGTAACACATTAACTTATAAAAATAAGCTAGCAGTTTTATATTGCCCAGCTGCACTTCGAAACAACTTATTTAGAGATCATTCATATACATTCCACTGGGCCATAGGACAATTCTGTATAATTCTGAACTTTCATTATCGTGACATTATGTGTCCAGATATATCAGGAGGAGGAGGATCTAAAAGATTGAGAGCGCATCCTGCAGATTTATTTTCCTACAAAATCCATCACGTTTCCTCAGAAATTCTTTTACTACCTTTATCTGAATCAAATCAGCATCATGTCTTTTCATTGGTTAAACAAGATGGGAGTGAAATATTTGAATGAATAACTTAGAGGAAGGACATGCAGACCAGATCTTGTAAGAGGGAGGATAAGGGTGATGGAAATTGAAAAGATATAATAGCCAAATGTTATTGTACAGAGCAGGAACTGGTGAATGATAGTTCAAGTGGAGATACTGATTCAGCTGTTAAATGTGCACACTATAAGGTTATGAGTACACAGGGAAAGGATGAAATAAATCAATAAATATTTTGCTCCAAGGAGTGGGGGAATTGATAATCAAAGCTCTACATATAAATGCTAAGACTTCAAGGAAAGAAAATATGGAAATTGTAGTTTTTTGCTGAAGGAGGGGCCTATGATTAAACCATTGCATCGTCCCCTTTAGCGATTACATAGGTTGGATGAATGTACATGAATACTGATTACTTTGTAGAGATAGAGAAGAAAAACTGGGAAAGTTCCTGACCTTTTTTGAGAAAGAAAACTTGATTATAAGTAATACAGTTAAATTTCTCTGGTCCAGGTGCAAGTAAGATGGAAATAAGGATAAGACACTTGATGGGAAGGAAATTATAATCATTTCTATGGATATAGTTTAAAAAATTGTAGTCAAATAAATTGTGTATGGGAATAGAAATATGAGGCAACTTCAATTTACAGCAGATAAGTTGAAAAACATTTAAAAATGCAATTGGAATAAAAACTTACCTCCGGACACAATATTGGTTTTGATAGTGAACAATGAGTTAAGGAACCCTTATCAGCAAAGATGCTATTAGATCTGATATTGAAAAGAATTTTATTCCTTCCTGTCCAACATAAACCATGCAGAATGGAAGTCAGAATCCAAGTGGGACACCCACTATTTTAATGTCAGTACTTTTTTCGGTGATGGAGACATCCAACTGATTCAGACAGAAACTTGGAACATAAGAACATAAGAACTAGGAGCAGGAGTAGGCAATTCAGCCCCTCGAGCCTGCCCTGCCATTCAATACAATCATGGCTGATCTCATTTCGGCCTCAATTCCAATTTCCCACCCTCTCAACATAACCTTTCAACCCATTACTAATTAAAAGTCTATCTCCTCCTTAAATTTATTCAGCGTCCCAGGATCCACTGCACTCCGAGGTAGTGAATTTTATAGGTTCATGACCCTTTGAGAAAAGTAATTCCTCCTCATCTCTGATTTAAATCTACCACCCCTTAGCCTAAAACTATGGCCTCTCATTCTAGAACGCCCCACAAAAGGAAACATCTGCTTCACGTCTACTTTGTCTATCCCCTTTAACATCTTATATACCTCAATTAGATCTCCTCTCATCCTTCTAAACTCCAGTGAGTATAGGCCTAAACTGTTCAATCTCTCCTCAGAAGACAAGCCCCACATTTCTGGAATCAATCTAGTGAGCCTCCTCTGAACCGCCTCCAATGCAACTACATCCTTTCTCAAGTAAGGGGACCAAAATTGTGCACAGTACTCCAGGTGCGGTCTCACCAATGCCTTGTACTGTTGCAACAACACTTCCCGATTTTTATACTCTATTCCTTTAGCAATAAATGCCAAAATTCGATTTGCCTTCCTTATTGCCTGCTTTTCCTGCATACTTGCTTTCAGCGATTCATGCACAAGGGCACCCAGATCCCTCTGCACTGAAGCATTCTGAAGTTTCTCCCATTTAAATAATAAGTTGCCTTTTTATTCTTTTGACCAAAATGGATAACTTCACACTTATCCACATTAAACTCCAACTGCCAAATTTTGGCCCATTCACCTAACCTGTCCATATCCATTTGTAAATTTCTTATTTCTTCATTGCAACTTACTTATAACTATATGAACAGAATGGTCCAATTGCTTAGATGAAATGCCAGTCCAATTTATGTGCCTAGTAAGTGGACCAATCATTGTGGCCGCTCTTCTCAGTGCTATCATGTGGACATTCAGCAGAGCACATGGAAGATGTTTAAAAATCACCTTCTTGGGATCTGGAACATCAGGACACTCAAGAAACTCAACACCATCCAGTTCAAAGCAGCCTGCTTGTTTGGCATCTCATCCACCAACTGAAAAATTAATTCCCTCCACTACCAGTGTACAGAATGCACCATCTACAAGATGTAATGCAGTAACCCATCAAGACTTCTTCAACAAAGCTTCCCATGCTCACAATATCTACCACCTAGAAGAACAAGGACCGCAGGGACATGGGCATACCACTGTTTCCAAGTTTCCCTCCAAATCACACACCACTTAATTTAGAATCACCTTCATCATCGCTGGGTCAAAATCCTGAACTCCTTATTTCATGGCACTGAGGGATACCTTCACCACATGGACTGCAACAGTTAAGAAGATGACTCACTACCACCTTCACAAGAGAGATGAATGCTGGCCTTGCCACTGATGACCACATCCCATGAATAAATTAAAAATTAATAACAAGAATGGAAGTTTTAGATTATGATGTCATTGATGGGCTGAAAAATCAAAGAAAGCACTGTAATGATAGACTCCATACAAGTAGAATCAGTGGCCATCAAAATTAGACACATTCTCTTCACCACGAGGAATGGTGCTCAAGAAGTAGAAAATAGCTAACATAAAACAAATAAATTAGAAGGAGCAAATGGATCACACAGAGAACTACTGAGAAGCAAGCCAAACTTCTGTTGTGGTCAATGTGTTAGAACAAGTCATGAAAGAAAGCACACAAATACCTGGATAGATTTGAAGTGGATGAGAAGGAATCTCTTCTGACAAATTTACTGGAATTCCAAAACAAAATTATAGAACTTGTTGACAATGGAATTTCTGCGATATGACGTATCATAAAAGTTAGCCATATGTTAATGAGTCACATAATTAATGATTCCACAAGGCTGGAGTCAAGTTTCTAAGTTGAACTAAAAATTGTTGAAACAAAAGAAAATAAGGGGGTTAATATTGCCGTCGGTGTGCGGGGGTGAGCCTGACACACCGATACGTAAAATGATGCGTAATGACGCGGGCGTGCGTCCCTACGTCATCGCGCATCATTTCGATATTTTGTTCGGTGGGCACACGCCAGAGGTGGCTGCGCACCCGCTGAACTGTCAACCTATTAAGGCCATTAAAAAAGCAATTAAAGTTGTTGACAATGCTGCTCGTTCAACTTAAAGGTTGATGGGCAGGCGAAGAACCCAAGCAGCCTTTACGTTTTTCAGGAAACCTCATCCATGGGTGGAATGAGGTTTCCTGAAGCTTGTATAAAATAAATAAATAATTTTTTGTGACTTCACAAACATGCCTCAGGGGACATGTTAAATTATTTTTTACTTTATAATTTAAAAACTTTTATGATCTACTTAATCTCCGAGGCACCTCTGAGCCTCAGGGGGATTGCTGCAGTCCTTTGCACGCATGCACGAAAGAGTGCAAGCTCCTCCTCTCCCTGCTCGCACAGGTAGCGCTAAACGCTATGGAATGCGTATTATGCTGGGCAGCCCTTAATTGGCCCACCCGCGTAAAATGGCAGTGTGCAGCCGATTGTGGGAAGCAATGGGCTCTGCGCCCGCCCACGCCCGCTCCCGTCCAGCCCGCCCAACATAGGTAAGGTTCAGCCCAAGGGATAGTTGTAAGGTGAGCTGTGGGTCATGGCAACAGATCACTAGTGAGATGCCACAAAATCGGTGCAAGGGGCATTGCTGTTTTCATGAATATAAATAATTTGAGGACAGAAACAACATGATTTAAGTTTGAAGAGAACATCAAATTGGAGGGCGGGATCAAATTATAATAACAAAAGAGCATTGAAAACAAATACAAAGAGGGTCCAGGGAAGGGCTGCTGAGTGGCAAATAGCTGTTAATTTGGAAACATTCAAAGTAATTGGGAAATAAAAAGAATATAAATTAATAGCTCTGGATGACAGAACACAATGCAACATGGGAGAGAGATATGGACATATTGAACAGTTGCTGAAACAAGCAGTTTAACATGTAACAGCAGGGCAGAATGCTAATCATGTTTTGGGTATTACACACAGCTACCTCAGACCAAAAGTACTGTTGAATGCTGTTTGCTATACTTAGGCAAAAATATCAACAACTTGCCTCTATATAGCACCTTTAATATAGTAATCAAACTGATAATTGCCTTAAGCTACGAAGAAAGTTGAAGAGCCTTGGATTATTTGCTCCAGAGAGGATATAGTTTAGAGCAAGATATATTCAATATCCTTAAGGGAAGAGTCAAATTGATAATTTGTTTCAAATTTCCATTTAGTCATATATTTAAGAACTTGCTGGGACCTGGGGTTGTTCTAAACCAGGAAACCTGGAATCATTCCTGTTAGTAGTTACTGCTCTCCAAGCAGAGCCAGAACCATTAATATTAACTCGTTGCCTATGAGAATGCAATAAATTCTTTATTCAATCCATGATCTCCCCTCCAATCTCACATGATGCTATTTTATAAAGTAGCCTATTGGTGTCCCACCTCTTTAAAAGCTTTCTAATATTCCAAGTGTACACTATTACTTTCATACACGAAACTAGTGAGCATCTCAAAAATATAAACTAGAATAAGAATGTTTGACTTTCTTTTCCAGAAACCATGTTGAGATCTCCAATAATCCTTTCTATGCTGAGGTGGTAATACAGAGCATTCTAATGATCCCTTCCAGGAACTTACTGAGAACCAAAATCAAATTAATGGACATATAATTTCCTTATTCTGACCTCTTGCCTTTTAAAATGGTTATACATTAGCCTCTCTCCAATACATGGGAACAATGCTTGACTCTACTGAGTTATCAATCCTAAAACGTTATTCTTTACTAAATTTACTAAAAGGGAACCTGTGACTCTGAGCTTAATTTAAAGTCTCACTCCAGATGAACCTATTCCAGACTATTATCTTATTTATTTTGGATAAGATCACACAAACAAGGAGCAGGAGTAGGCCATTCAGCCCCTTGAGCCTGCTCCGCCATTTAATAAGATCAGGGCTAATCTGACAGTAATCTGAAATCTGCATCCCAACTACTGCCGATAACTTATCAACCCCTTGCTTATAAAGAATCTATCCACCTCTGCCTTAAAAATATTCAAAAACACTGCTTCCACCACCTTTTCAGGAAGAGAGTTTCAAAGACTCACGACCCTCTGAGTGAAAAAAAATTCATGTCATCTCTGTTTTAAATGGGTGACTCCTTATTTTTAAACAGTGACCCCAAGTTCTGGACAGTGTTCTCTTAGATACGTCCTATCCAGGCTGAAAATATGAAGTATATCCAGCCTTTCCTCAGAATGTATACCACTTACAGTAAAGATCAGTTTTAAGGCTTTAATGTACTCCGCTTCCAGTGTTTGTTTCTCAGCAACCATAACTGGAGATAGTAGGCAAGGTGCATTATGACCACAGTGCTGTGCAATGTCCTCTGGCTTGTATTTGACTGTTCTGGTTATGTAGGTCAATGTTTACTGGCTTTGTAGATTGCTTTTCTGTATCCTTGGCTTTTCCAACATCATTCTAAACTTCAACATGTTGCACAATGTTTGTTCCTGCATGCAACACTCTAGATTTGTCTGTATTAAATTTCACCTGCCATTGTTTGGCCTACTCTTTTTTTCCAAACTCATTCTGCAATTCTGGGCTGCTGCTCCTACCTCAGCATAATATGCATATGTTGCCTATTTGCTTGGTTTCATAATCAAGTTATTGATACAAATGAGAAACAGTTGTCATCCCAACACTGAGCCCAGAGGCACCCTACTTAGTATTTTCTCCAATATTCCCCCCCCCCACCCCACACCCCTACACACACCACCTGCATCAACTGTAGCTTAGTTTATAGCAGATTCACCTTTGAGCCAGAAGTTTGTGGGTTAATCACCACTCAAGAGACCTGAACACATAATCCAGGTTGACCATTCAGTGCCGTACTGTGGGGATGTTGCACAGTTAGAGGAGCCATTTTTTACGTGAGATGTCAAACTAAGGCCCTACCTGCCCTCTTAGGTGGCTGCAGCACAATTTTGAAGGCGAAGAGGGGAATTCTTTTTGGTGTCCTGGCCAAAATTTATCTCTCACCTAACACCTAAAACAGATTATCTAATCATTTATTTGATTGTTTCCCTACATTATAACTGTGGCTACAGATCCAACATACTTCATTAACTCGAAAGCACTTAGGAAAATCCTGAGATTGTGAAAGGTGCTATATAAATACAAACACTTTCTTTTACTTTCACCCTACCATGACATTAACCCTTTAGCCAATACTATTTGTTTTATACCCTTCAGTCAGTATTTTTTTCCATACTCATATCCTTGACACTGCAGTTTTGTGCTGGATAGTTGAAAGCATTCAATTCTCACTCCATATTTGCTGGACAGGCATCAAATCATCACATTTTGCAATAGGGTTATGTGTGACATGAAAAGTATTTAATTCTGAGTTTCAGAAGTTACATTCTCCAAAACTTCTCTTTTTATCCCGAGATAAAAAACAGAAGGCAGAACATGTCCTCTGCCTACCATTTCTACCCAACTTTAAAGTCTGAAAAGAATTTAACCAAAATAAAAGAGATGTAGCTTGAAGGTGAAATAATATACACAGAGGCTTAGGAAATTCAAAGCGTCTTTCAAATCTATTCACCTGCCACCTTATTTTCACACTAGGGCAATTATCTTTCAAAAAACTGTTTTGGATTTCAATAAACAGAGCAAGTTCCAGAGAGAGCCTTAGAAACACTAACGCCATGAACTGCTTCCATTCTAATTAATTTGATTTTATCCAAGAGAGACAAGGGCAGACAACTAGATCTGAAAATCAACATCAAAAGCAATATATTTAATTTTATTTCAGCTAATTGGGTATGGCTGCTGAAGAATCCCAACACCTTAGCTAATACTTTGGCAAAAAAAATGGAGGAAAACAATATTGAGACAGGTAGCAGGCCAAAGATGCAGATAGATGTTGAGATTAATTTCATGTTCCAAGAGGTCAATAAGCTGATCAACCACCTTCAAAAAATGAATGAACTTATTGGAATTGATGAAAATATTAAAACATATGACCAGCATATGGAGAGAGTACATTAATGCCATAAGCATGGACATTTTTATATGCTGGAGTGAAGTAATTTGCTTCACCCACAAAACTCCAAATCAACAACAAAAAAATGTCAAGATATAGTTTTTGATTCAGTTCAGATAGAGCCAACATTGAATGCTTTGTTGCTGCAGCATTTTGACAAACAGCAAAGGATCTGCATGCACCAGCTAAACACATTCTCAAAACCAACATTCCGTAGGGTATGAAATAAATGGGGACATTTTATCTTGTCAAAAGCTTTCTCCGTATCAAACAAAGTCACTGTCATTGGCACTACATGTACCTACACTCAAAAGAAAAATAAAAGGTTCTTGATAATGGAAGGACAATATAATTGAAAGATTTTCAAAAGTGGAACTGAATTCTATCTAACCTGTCTGGAACTCAGGTTCAGAATTTACACGTTTAGTTAAAATGAGTCTGTTGTTTGAACTGTCTCAGCTCATTTCTTCTCTACTGAACATTGCATAGTTTTACTTACATACAGTTCCATGGCTGCTCCATATATTAAAATAGTGGGCAGAATTTTACATTCAGAATGTGGGCGCGGACCTGACACACTGGACAGTAAAATGATGCACGATGACATCAGACGTGCGTCCCCACGTCATCATGAACTTGCGTGATATTTCGTTCAGCAGGAACGTGCCGGAGTCCACTGCGCACCCGCTGATAATTGACAGGCCTATAAAGGCCATTAAGGACCGAATTAACATGAAGTTTTCGCTGCCTGTCCAACCTTACAGTTGGTGGGGAGGCGAAAAGGCCAAGTGGCCTTTACATTTTTTAGGAAGCTTCATCTAAAAGCGGGATGAGGTTTCCTGAAGCTATTACAAATTAAATAAAAACTTTGTTTTTAAATTAAAAATATGTCCCATCTCATGTGGCAGCTCCGTGCCTCAGGGAGATTGAAGAGCTCTTCCGCGTGCAAGCACGAATTGTGCGCCAGGCCTGCTCTCCCTCCTCCCACCCGTCCACACAGATAGCGCACAGCGCTACTGTTCACGGCCCATGCAGGGTGGGCCTTAATTGGCCTGCCCGTGTGAAATCGCGGTGTGGAGCCAATCGTGGTTGGCTCCCCGACCGCCCCAGCCCGCTCCCGCCGAGTCCACCCGACGACTGGAAAATCCTGGCCAGTGTTTTCTGGTCGGAGAAACCAAGCACTCAGATTGTCTTGGCTGCTATGACACTGGCTATTGCAATTTAAATTGTATTGTTTTGTAACTAAAGAATTATGTTAACCTCAGGATTATTAAAATAGTGCAGCTCCAACAACATTCAAGAAACTTGACATCATCCAGGACAAAGCAGCCCACTTGATTGGCATCTCCTTAACAAACATTCACTCCCTCCACCACTGAAGCAGTGGAAGCAAGATGCACTACAGGAACTCATCAAGGCTCCTTAGATAGCACCTTCCAAACCCATGACCACTACCATCTGGAAGAACAAGGGTAGCAGACACATGGGAAAACCACCATTTGGAAGTTCCCCTACAAGTCACGAACCATTGTGACTGGGAAATATATCGCCTTTCCATCACTGTCGCTGGGTCAAAATCCTGGGACTCCCTCCCTAACAGCACTGTGCATGTACTTACGCCACAAGAAACCAGCTCCTTTTCAAGGGCAATTAGGGATGGGTAATAAACTCTGGCTTAGCCAACGATGCCCACATGCTAGGAATGAATAAAACAAAACTATAGTGAAATTCACTGATACAAAATTTGTTATTCTGTTTTTTATGATAAGCCAACATTTTATAGAATGTATCCTCTAAATTAAGGTATTTCACCATCTTAGTGATGCACACGCAATGTATGGGATAGAAATCACTCAAAAATCAAGTCCCATTCAAACAAATCAGGTCCCATTCAATTCTTTAGCATAGGAATAATTGTTTTGGTTGAGTTTACTTCAGTTCAGGGAAGTTCAATCTGACAGATTTAAAATGAACACCTCGACGATGCCTAGTTTAATCATCATAATTTTTTCTTTATTGCTAAAAAGGGAGACATGTGGCTGAAGCTTTTCATCTTGCACTAATCAGGACAAATATAAGAATGACAAATTTCAAATGATTGCAACAATTAACAGGAGAAAAAGGGGCCTGATTGGTTGGTAAGTCGACTCTGATTCGTCGAGGCAGTACCATGGAGAAAGCGGCAGGGTACTATAAGCCTCCCAGGCCTCTCAGTAATTCAAATTAGGCATAAGATTTGAACAGGTACCTTTTGTTTGCAGACAACGAGTCCCTGCGTATGAATGTATGTCGCTTCTAGCAAGCGTTAATGATATGATGCTGCCATCAATCCAAAAAGACATTCTGCCTACCCCAAAATTGAACAAAGTTGTGTATGGGTTTCAGTGCTTTTCGATGTCTTGTACATAGGCCACACACCCCCAACAATTAGTTGATCGCATCAAACAACGTGTTCCTTGGGCTATACAAAATAGGCAGAATACAGACTGCACTCAGCCAGCCTGCACTTGCAAATCCAAAAACAAAAATTTTACTGTTAAATGTAATTTCACGATGTGATACCTGCTGAACAAGCCTGAGTGTGTTATTAGCTGCACTAACAACCAATTTTAGATAATCAATTGAGTTTCTCCACAAGGCTTATTTACTCTTGCTGGAAGCAATATTCATTCATATGCGGGGACTCGTTCTCTGCAAACTAAAGAAATATGTTTAAGCCTAGTGCCTTTTCTGAATTACCCAGAAGTTTTGGGAGCCTATGGGTGCTTTCTCCATGGCAATGCCTTGGCCAATTAGAATCAACTTGCCAACCTATCAGCACCCCTTTTCTCCTGTAATATAAATTGTAGCCTTTACAACTACTGGGAATGTACAGGGAATATGACAGGCATGCTGTAGGGTAGATTTAAATTTGTGGATTAGCTTAATCACTACAATAATGCTCCTCTGCCTATATATTCTAGTGTGGAGTGGTGACAGTTGGGTGCCATGCATGACAAGCACTGCCTGACCAGTCTGCCATTCCTCCAATGCTCCTCTCTTCTGTAAAGTCAAGATGCAGCTGAATTTCCAATAGGACACCCATTCTGGTCTATGGGAATTGATGGGGAAGAAATTTAGCAGTCTTTCATGAGATGGCACAAAATGCTTCGGTGCAACAAAAACTGTAAGTGTTTCACAGGACAGAAATGACCTCTAGACTGCCAGGAATATAAATGCTAAGTTCTTTATATGTTTTTCCAGAACATGTAGCAACCCTGGATGTATGCTTTATGAGTAAGAATGAGAAACAGTGAAAATGAGACAGTAATGATGGAAAATGAGATGCACAATGCCATTTTCATCTAATTGTCACAGAACCACTCAATAATGACATGTCACAACTTGTAGCCATAGTCTGGCAACAGAAAGCAGAGGTGGATGACATAATAGATTTTTACTACATTTCCCAATATAAGCAGTCATAAATTGAGTAATACCAAATAGACAATCTAGGCTACTAAATTTATCATGTACAAAAACGGAAGACTATGGTAGAACTAATATGTAACATATTTTCTTCCAGCTTGAAATACAAATTTTTGTGGCTGATATTTAAAATAAATTCAAAGCAAGTTTTAATTTAAAAGACCAATAATTATATTTGCATTTCTTTCTGAGGTTTAAAAAATTAAAAGGTGTGATAGCAAAGATGAACAAAAATTGCATCATGTAGAGTAACTTCAGAATTCTGGTAACAAGCTTTGGTTTGTAAATAAAAATATTAAGAAGTACATAAAAAGTTTTAATTAAACTTGGGTCATTGAACAGACAGAATTACATATCTGAGGTGATATGTAGAAGCTGCAATGGGTAGTCAATAGAGACTGGTATTCCAATTACCAGCTATGAAAATTGTACGTTGTCAGTTTTCAGGAAATGACTGACAAGAGTCCACCTTTGGGTGCTGAGTGTCATTAAAATGACTCCTGATCTAGTAACCACAGGTTACTAAAAGTGATTGTGAAACAAATAGCTCAGCAAATTTAACCAGTGAACACATAAGGAACATGTAAATCCCAGTTCTAATTTATAATCTGTGCTGAAATAACTGATTTTAGTCAGGATGGAAGTTGAAGCATACAATTAAGTTGCAGTACCCCCTGGGTTTTTGAGGGGGGAAACTGGCCAATTGCTAAGAAGATAACTCCCGGAAACCATTCCAACATAGACCCACTGGCCTATTTACATGATTACTATTAAATAGATTGGGTTTGGTTCTGATGACCATCCAGTACAATCACCTGTCAATGAGCTCCCAGAAACACAAGACTATATACCAACTGAGAAAAGTGTTAGAAGTACTTATAGGACCATCCCAACAAAGACTGTATGGCCCAAAATCAAGATATGCACTTTCAATTGGTCTGGGCTCTTGCTCTTTAGGTAAGCTGGATACAAATGGAGGCAGAGCAGTAATTCCCACCCACAGTGCATATTGGCTGTAATTATTCTAGGCAACCACAGGACATGGGGAGGAGTGACAGCTGGTGAAGGGTAAGGAAGGGGAACAGAGATGCTGTGCAAAGATTAATAAAATCTATTGTTTCTTCCTTAGCAAAGTTGGAATGGTTTCCAGGAGTTATCTTCTCAACAAGTGCGAAGAAAGCAGCTCATCACTGAGTGCAGCTAGTCACAGCGTGTGACCTTGCGAACTTGGTGAGTAGTGGAATTTTAAGGGTTTAATTTAAGGATTAATCTCTTTCTAAAATCTAGTCCAGTTTGTGTTTAACCTTAACAGTAAATTGTAGTTAAATTCTAACCTTTTTTCAGTCAGGCAGTGATAAACAAGCTCCCTACAGGAGGGGCAGCTGCAGTTAGTTAATTAGGTAGCCATTTTGAATTAGTTTCTCTAGCCAGGTAGTAAGTGTCAGTGACTTGGGGAGCTTCGACTGAGAGTCATCAAGATGGAAACTAAACTGCAGACACTGAGTTGGGAAAATCACCTGGACACTTTGTTCCAGGAGGCAGTCACACTGGTGGTAAGGTTCATAAAATATGCAAACAAGGCAAATAATTAATTGAACAAGATCATTCAATAGTTAATTAAAATACATTAAGGGTGGCAGGACAGGTGATGTGCCATGACTGCAGCATGTAGGAGCTCCTGGATGCCAATGCGATCCAGGGAAAAGAAGTCTGCAGTAAGTGTTTGCGGCTCAGAATCATTGAGCTAGAGGCTGAGCTCCAAACTCTGCAACACATCAGGGAGGGAGAAAGCCCAGCATTATCCACTATAATGGTAAGATTTGTAAAATTCTATGTAAGAAAGGGAAGAACATAAAGAGCAGATGTAAGATGTTTTGATGAAAGCCTGTGCAATTAAACAATGAATGCTGAGATGGCCACATTAGGAAAAATGTGGCACAGTGGAAAAGTCACATGTAATAATAAAGAGGAGAAGCCAAAAAGGTATTTTAAAGCTTAATCTATCTGAGGATCATATTCAGTTTCAATCAGAATGTCCTTAGCTGATTGATTGCAACCTCCCAAGAGTTTCCCACAGCTGCCCAGACCCAGTTCATATGCTGCACACAGTGTATTAAATTACCAGCTCGACACAAGCATTTGCTTTGGTTCTTTTCAGAACAAAGCAAGAGATTTGCATCAGCCATTTAAACAATCTTGATACAAATCTGCTGGCTCACAGCTGAGGTCAACTCTCATGTGAATAGTTGGGAATTTTGCATTAACCAATGGCTGAAGTAAATATATTGCTCCGCTGATGCTTAATCATTTACTTTGAATGAGGTATACTTTCAGTGAGTGCAGACTAGACAAAATAAGGCACTGTACAACAAATACAAAGTACAGCAGAAGAGGTGCCTTGCCCCCACCCACACCCCATCAAAGCAGGCAACAGTCACATAAATGTATGCAAATAAGGAACACATTGCATCAATTAGATCGTGACTGCATTTCAACTGGGGTCTGACTGGAGAAGTCAGCATGACATTCCCACAGCCATGCACTGAAATGGGCGTTCAGCTTGTCTTCAAGCTAAGAGTAAAACTTTGATTTGTGGGCCTGGGTATATCTGGATCCCAAAAGAAAAAAGCCTTGGCTCTCCCCTGCCTCAGGCAGATCCCCAGGTCCTCCTGCAGCTTCCTGCAAAACCCATTCTCAATGGTTACCTGCTTGCCAAAGGTGGCTGTTCCCCTTGCCTCTGCCTGTCTGAACTTCCTCTCTTGCCTGCTGCCTTCTGCTTGTTTCAGGCTGGCAGCATTTAATGAGACCCCCAGGAATTAAGTGCTCCAACTTTGGCCAGTGAGTGCATTTTGCTGCTGCCTCACCGTCACCTGTCTGAAAAATGTTCAGGGTTAAAATCAATGCCAGGGCAACAAAGAATCAGATTTTGATCTATCAAATGATAGCAATAACATTAATATGTTTGAAAATGTAACAGCATTAAGTATTTGCTGCTTTGGATTTAACTGTGTATAAGTGTTTGCCACAATAATATCAAGTACATTTTAATTGAGCACTGATCAAACCTGCAGAGATACAATTTTGAGAAGAACATTTCACAAGGAAATAATCTGTTGTATACATTAGTTTAGTCCTTCTGTCTGTTTATATTCTAAGGCTTTTATTTTGTAAATCAGTTCAGATTTCTAATTGGGCTCAGAGTTCATTTTATGGAATTAATTTACGAAAAATGAATGGGAGCAAATTCATTCTTCACACAAGAAAAATTAAAATGGTAAGGGTCGCATATTGCAACATACTCAGACAAAAAACTGGTCCTTGACAATCTTTCCAAACTATCATACAAATTTTGAATAATGACAAATGATTAAGATTCAAGAGACTTTCCTGAAGAATCCTGCAAACCTACCACAGTTTGATACTTCACCAAATCGAAAATTGTATGAGGCAACCAACAAACAACTAAAATCCTGAATGAATATGTATCAACATACCATCAAAGATAACGCCCTGTGCACACCAGTGGGACAGCATTTCTCCAGAAGTTATCAACCAATCTGTCTGAAAATTCAGTGATAGTATTGAAGTGTCTTCAGGGAGACCACAGGAACTCAAAACTATACAGCTGTTGAACTCCAGAGCTAATAGAGATATCAGCTCCTTCATGGATTACTAAGATTAATATTGCTTTACCTTTAATACAATGCATGTGATTATTCTGTCATTGTTCATTTGTTTTTACGGCAATTCTTGTATTGTTTTTATATATTTGTGATTTGTTTCCTGTGTTCAATAGAATATATCCTCCTGTGGCTGCTTATTGTCTGTGAAGTCAAAAGCTCATTGGACAAAAATGAATGCAAAGCCTAAGGAGATGATGTTCCAAGGGATGATCAAAAGCTTGTTTACAGAGCTAGGTTATAATGAGGGCCTTAAAGTAAGAGAGAAAAGAGGAGAGCGGATAGATTTCAGGAAATAATTCCAGAAGATAGTGCCTATATGGCTGTCAATGGTGGACAAACATTAGAGGGATGTACAGGAGGCCAAAATTAATGCAGATCTCTGAGGAGTTGTAAGAGAGTGGGCTGTGACCACTGGGGAAACACCTCCAAGGAACACAAAGCGGGAAAAACATGCAAAACAGCACAAAAATTATTTTTAATAATTTCTATTAACTATAAATTGAGCTGTAATTGAATTGATTGATGAATTTCATTTTTTTTGGATGTGGTATTGGTGTTCATCTGTGTAGTGAAGTGAGGGCAAGACCATTAAGTTTGGTCTGAAGGAAGCCAATCAGCTGATGATAGCAGGGACAATGGATAGAATTATGGTATTGCCTCAGCGTTAGTAACAAGCTAAGGACAAAAAATAAATTAAACATTCTGCTTATTGGACTTGTGCTCTTGCCAACAATGCATCCATCTTATCCAATATAATGAGTAGCATAATTTCAGATGGTAATATGTTTGCACTTCTTGCCTGCCAGATTGGGCCATTTGAAGTCTGATAAATGGGCACTACATGGCCAAATTTGAACACCCTTGATTCCAAATGTTCAACATCAAAGGCCAAGATCTTTACAATTGAATCATGAATGTAATGGCCGAAGAAAAATACCTCATTTTATAAGAATAGACAACTGCTAGCAATTAGTATTTTTAATTCAGTAAACATAGTCATTTGATAGTACAGAACTTGAGTATTGCTAAAAAAAGAAATGTTGAAGCTTTTCTCCTTGCACTCATCAGGACAATTTATTTTTTTATTCATTCACGCGATGTGGGCTTCATTGGCTGGGCCAGCATTTATTGCTCACCCCTAGTTGCCCTTGAGAAGGTGGTGGTGAGCTGCCTTCTTGAACCGCTGCAGTCCATGTGGCGTAGGTACACCCACAATGCTGTTAGGACGGGAGTGCCAGGATTTTGGCCCAGCGACATTGAAGGAACGGCGTTATATTTCCAAGTCAGGATGGTGAGTGACTTGGAGGGGACCTTCCAGGTGGTGGTGTTCCCATCTATCTGCTGCCCTTGTCCTTCTAGGTGGTAGTGATCGTGGCTTTGGAAGGTGCTGTCTAAGGTGCCTCGGTGAAATCCTGCTTCTTATAGATGGTACACACTGTTGCTACTGTGCGTCGGTGGTAGAGGGAATGGATGTTTGTGGATGTGGTGTCAATCAAGCTGGCTGCTTTGTCCTGGATTGTGTCAAGCTTCTTGGGTGTTGTGGGAACTGCACGCATGCAGGCAATTGGGGGATATATCATCACACTCCTGACTTGTGCCTTGTAGATGGTGGACAGGCTTTGGGGAGTCAAGAGGCGGGTTACTCATCACATGATTCCTAGCCTCTGACCTGCTCTTGCAGCCACAGTATTTATATGGCTAGTCCAGTTTAGTTTCTGACCAATGGTAACCCCCAGGATGTTGATAGTGGGGGATTCAGTGATGGTAATGCCATTGAACATCGAGGGGTGATGGCTGGATTCTCTCATGTTGGAGAAGGTCATTGCCTGACACTCATGTCGTGCGAATATTACTTGCCACTTTTCAGCCCAAGACTGGATATTGTCCAAGTCTTGCTGCATTTGGACGTGGACTGCTTCAGTATCTGAGGAGTCACGAATGGTGAGGAACTCCTGCAGTGATGTCCTGGAGCTGAGATGACTGACCTCCAACAACCACAACCATCTTCCTTTGTGCTAGGTATGATTCCAACCAGCAGAGAGTTTTCCCCCTGATTCCCATTGACTCCAGTTTTGCTAGGGCTCCTTGATGCCACACATGGTCAAATGCTGCCTTGATGTCAAGGGCAGTCACTCTCACCTCTCTTCGGAAGTTCAGCTGTTTTGTCCGTGTTTGAACCAAAGTTGTAATGAGGTCAGGAGCTGAGTCGCCCTGGTGGAACCCAAACTGGGCATCGGTGAGCAGGTTATTGCTAAACAAGTGCCGCTTGATAGCACTGTTGATGATCCCTTCCATTACTTTACTGATAAATAAGAATAGGCTGATGGGTGGTAATTGGCCATGTTGGATTTGTCCTGCTTTTTGTGTACAGGACATACCTGAGCAATTTTCCACATAGCCGGGTAGATGCCAGTGTTGTAGCTGTACTGGAATAGCTTGGCTAGGGGCGTAGCAAGTTCTGGAGTACTAATCTTCAGTAGTATCGCTGGAATGTTGTCAGGGTGCATAGCCTTTGCAGTATCAAGTGCCTTCAGCAGTTTCTTGATATCACGTGGTGTGAATCAAATTGGCTGAAGACTGGCATCTATTATGCTGCAGACCTCCGAAGGAGGCCGAGATGGATCATCCACTTGGCACTTCTGGCTGAAGATTGTTTGCAAGAATATCAATGTCAGGGGAAGCAAAAACTCTATACCATATGAGAAGAGCGTGTTGATTGGTTGGCAAGTAGACTCCGATTGATCTGATGCATTTCAAACAGCATGTCCCTCCCACTGTTTGCAACGGGCAAGGTACAGACCTTACCCAGTAGCCCATGCTTGTAAAACTCAAAATACAGTGTCGAACATTGGATGTGATTCTGTGATTGGACACTGGCTCGCAGTGTGGCACATTTGCAGGCACTAGAAGCTACATATATTAATACACAGGGCACTCTTCTTTGCAGGTAAAAATAACATACATTGCACCTGTTTCAGCTAAACAAAATATGTGACAGCCATGTGCTGACTCATTCCTCAGGGCAATGTCTTGACCAATCATGGCCTAGCTGCCAGGTTTAAATTTCAAACAATGTTTGGCAGTTAACTGTCAATCACCATTGGCTGGTGCATTGTCCATGGCAATGCCTCTACCAATCAGAGTCCACTTGCCAACCAATCAGCACCCTCTTCTCATACAGTATAAGTTGCTGCTTCCCCTGACATTGTGTCAAAAAAGCATAATAATTTTCATGATTTTTTTCTGGTTTATTGTAAAGTAGGTTTATGGGGGTAGTATAGTTGGGTCTGTCTGTGTGTGATTTAATTACATTTTGACTCAATGAGGCTGCAAGCTTTAACTCAGCAAAAGAAGCTCGGTGCTTGACGTGCTAATGAATAAACATGGATGCTGGCTTAGCATGTAAGGTGTGAAGGGGATTTGCATTTTTAGATAAATGAAGTGAGATTTGGATTTCAAAGAGATTTTAGTCTGTTTACAACTAGCCAGATAAGCAAGGCTAAGGAATGTGTTTACTTTTCCCAAATATTACTGACAATATGTAGTGACAACATGAAAGTTTTTATATTATGAGGGAGATACAGTTTCAAAGGTGCATGAAACAATAGAATTTACAAATTAGAAAAAAAACATATATAAATGAGAATGAAAGGCTACGTAGGAGGAGAAGGCCATATAAGATCTATCAGAAGAATGTGAAATAGCCTTAGTGAAGCCTCCAGTATTTGTGCATAAGTCTGTGCATAAAAAATTGAAGCTGGAGAAAAGCCATTGGAAATTCCACTGTCCAGGGTATTGTGTTAATTCGCTGGATTGGTTTAAAATCTAAAACCTATTTTTGGACTGTTGCCTTAAAGGGGATGTATCTGGGAGTCAGGTTAATTAGGAATTTTAGGAGTTATTATAATAGTCAGTCATTTGTAGTCTTATTTTGTGCTCAGAATCATTTATTTTGTTAAATATTCTACTTTTTAAAAAAATCTCTTGAAGTCTTGGTAGACTTATTACTTCTGAATTCAGTGCACGCATCTTGTAATGAATACAAATTGCAAAACTGTTGTGATCGCGCAATCAAGTTTCCCTCATGGATTTGGTCTGCCTAGCACACATCATCTACCATGTCATAATAAATTGGTATACTTGCAATTGTCCTGATAATTGCAAGATGGAAAGCTTTGACAAAATGACTTCTTTTCAGCAATACTCCGTAAAAGTCTTCCACAATGCTGTTTTCCTCATTTCCAAGTTTTCAGAATCCAAATATAGATTTGCACCTGAACTTCTGCACTTACAGTTTATTAGTTAACTGATAAATGCATAAATGCCAAGTGAAGCAATATTTGTGCAATTTTGCCAGCCTTAAACATCTCCTTTACCTACCATTCTTTAGTCTGGAAGGTGAAGTAGACAGTACAGAAATCTTTTCCACAGCAACTATTGACAATGAAGCTACAAGCTAAGGAAATGTCCTTACCAGGAGGCATAAGTGACAAAGACAATCTTTCAGTTCTATGAGCTGGGACATTAAACTCTTCCACTTGGGACAGAGATATAAAGGAAGTGTCTTAAATACTGTACAACGGGGATTCTTTTAAATTAGGTAGCAACCATATTTTTTCAAAGATGCATAATTACCACTGCAGGTTTCATAGAGCTTGCAGGCAAATAATTACTCAAATAAATCATACATTTTAATAGTGCATAAATTACAGATTGCTGTTTGCTGGAATTTTATATTTTTAAAGGAATAAACAAAAACATTAGGTTTGTCAAAAAAAACTCCTGCTCTAAGAATTAGAGGTGGAAATATAATGATTTAGTTCACATTACGAATGTATACAAGATTAAAAGTTCCAGCAATTGGTGAACCAACGGCATCAGACCTGATCTTGCCTGATTAACTTCCATGAACATTTTCATGGCAACTTCATGCAAGTTTGAATTTAAAAGAGGACAATACCCTCTACATGGCATCTGCTGCCTGTCTGAAGTTGGCAAGCAACTGTGTGTATCCTTAGCCAATCAGATTAAAGACTAGCGAATTCAATATCAAATCAGGTATCAAGAGCAGCATAGAGAGGGAAGAAATGTTGGAGTAAGAGATAAGAGGAAAAAAAAGAGACTTTTTTTTAATTTTAAAAAGTTATCTCAAACAATAATTAACAGCTGAAGGAATGAAACTCCACACTTATAAAAGTTAATTTTCAGTGCCAGACACATTGTTTAGTAACAATTAAGACATACCACACCAATAAAAGGATACTTAAAGGGAAATATCACAAGATCTAACTTTCTACAGTGAGTTTAATAAGTACAGGAATTTCATGTCATTCAATATATCTAAATAGTAAGCCAGACAGCAAGATGTAAGGGGGACTTTTATGTAGGCAATGGGAGACTGGGCCACTGATTGGAGAGCAGGTGAGAGGCCTTCGCAGCCTTCTCCAAGGAAAGCCCGCCATATTACGAGGCAATCAGGCAGTCAAGAGGTCACCAGCAAGCATTTCATGGGTTCAGGGCCCAGGGGCAGGAAAGGTGCCTCCAGCTGACAATTGCTGGCCAATCAGAGGCTGGCAGCTCTTTTGCTCTGCAGCATCACAGGAGAGGTGGTGGTTGCTGCAGAAATACACCCATCAGAGGCTGAGCATTGTGGAGTGACCCAGGCCAGAGGTAAGTGATAATGGGAGAGATTTTGAAAGGTGGGGTCAAGGGGGAGATGGGTGGGGTAAAGTCAACAGTAAGGGCAGGGGGTTAGCTTTCAGTGCGATGCCCTTCCCGATGCCAGGTCCTAGGTCAGGCACTAAATGCCTTTGAATGAGGGACCCTTACACGCTGCCTGGGAGACCACAAGCAATCTGTGCAGGTTTACATGCCATGCTCCTTTGTGTGATGCCAGGCCTGCCCACTGCTGCGATAATATCAGCGGTGATGGGAAGAAGTCCTTAATTGGGGCCAGGGCACAGACTTCATCGGGGTTGAGGCAGGAAGGTGACATTGTCCCCACCCGTCACCATCCCGCCTGATTAAATGCGCTCCCCACCTCCAAACCTGCCATGGAGGAGAGAATAAAATACCGCCCATCATTTATGTGTAGCTTGTGGCAGAGCAACACATCTCAAACAGCAGAGTCTGGATTTTCATGTCTAACTGTGCATTTGTGCTTGCCTGAAGTCAGTGCCCACTTTAGACATAAATAACAGCCTCACATCTATTTCTTAATGGTAAATTCTGACCAAAGATGATTCTTTGAGCATGTGGTCTGAAGGTAAACCATCTTTTGAGATGAGTTCCCTAATTTAAAAGAGAACATCATGATGAGACTGGTGCCAAAGCAGCCCCAGCCATCATATCTGCTACTAATCTACTTAATTAGCAACATTCAACTATTTTCACCAGAACTATAAGACTTTGTGATTACGTAGTGTCAACAATAATACAAACTACTGATGTGACTAAAATGTTGGCATGACAACAGTTTTCAGAGCAGATGACTACCTGGCTATTTCAGAAACTGACACTGTCCAAAATCTTCTTTACAAATTAACAATGACAATGCCTTCTTCAAATGTGCTAAGAAACAAGCAGAGCCTTGACAAATAACTCAATGTACAAACTTAGCTGATATTCAAAACCCAAGTCAGTACTTTGGAAGTGTAGTCACTGCTGTAATTTAGCACAGCAAATAATGTCATTCTTACATATGGAAAAAAAACTAATCAATTGTTTATTCATACATTCCCAAATTACAGACTGCTCTGATGCCAATTCCTAGGCACTTTGCCCAGCTGTCCATTCGCATCACTTTGAACACCCAAAGTTGAATTAATCTATACTAATCCTACCACTAAACTGTTTGAATAATTTTATTAACACTTAAGATTTTATAAGATTATTTATTTGTACATAAGCTGCAAATACATCATTAATGAAGAAATCAATTAATTACAAGATTTTTTTTGTTTTAAGAGAGAAGAATTCCTAACCTATACCTTTCACCAGTCTTTGCTTACATTACTCATCTCAGACACACATCACTATGGTGATTTTGAAAATTCTAAAATCAAATTGTTGTCACTACTTGTGAAATAAAGGTAGTTAAGTAGGTACTGTTGTGGTTTCTCATGTTCTGCTGCCACCATTTATTTTTAGGATCTCGATGTAGCCCTCAAGAGATCTGTCTCTGTGCTAAGCAAGGTATTGAGATTGACGGGGGTTCTGGTTGAACACAATTATATGAAGTTTATTACTAGCAACAACTATATACACCTCTGCACAGGCCCTTTTCTAGCCTGGGTCGTAACAGTTACATAAGTTGATTACTTGACCATATGCCTGACTCATAAGGTATACATAAAGTCTTACTGATACAGATTCACAGACAGTAGTGAGCATAACAGTAGAGATCACAGGCAATAGTGAACATCTTACATGGAGGCTGTACCTTTTATCCTCCAACCTTACACACAGTAATATCATAGTGATGTCACTATGCAGCTTCTTAAAGGTACATGTCATTGTCTACAATGGCATGCATACAATTTCCCAACAGTTATGTCAGCAAAATCACTTCTTTAGAAAATCAGTTATGGACAAATTTAACATTTGCTTGACAGTATTCCAACAATTCCTAAAACCACCTGAGACAATATCAGTTTGGAGTGTAATTGTACTGTACTTATGATAAGGAAAGGGTTAACAGACTAGCTACAAGTTCAAAGCAGTGTTATGTGGAAACCAGATGGGTGCGATACTTGCTAATTACATTAATACTTGTTAGTTGTAGTGATACTGCTGAATTGAACATAAACATTTGAATTTAATAGAACTGTTAATCACAGCAAACTGGTTGAAATCAGCAGAGGCTGATTAAAACCAGGCAGGTAACCATAGCAGGACAGGAAGACAACTTGGGAATATGTGACAAAAACAAAAAATGCTGGAAAAACTCAGCAGGTCTAACAGCATCTGTGGAGAGAATGACAGAGTCAAAGTTTTGAAGAGGTGTTTCAGATTTCCAGCATCCACAGTATTTTGCCTTTATCTTGGGAATACGTGAACCAACCAACAGCCGATCATGCATCAAACTAACTCATCTGCATCTAGAAGAGGATTGTGCATGAGCTCTTCCAAAAACTGTAGTGTATATAAATCTCTGAAAAGTTCCATACAGCAGCATTTAAGAAAGAAGGCAGAAGATACATATCGACGGGAAGAGTCCTGGTGAACCAAACAGGAAGATCTCAGTCAAAGTTCCCTCCAAAGTGACCTATAGATCTTGGATAGACCACCTGAGGGGTAACTGTTAATTGAAACTATTTTGCTCAAAATTCTCAATAAAGGTTTTTGATGTAGTGTGAAATTTTGTCAATCATACTTCCAAACTTAAGAAAGAGGTAAAATTGCCTACTATTTTGGCAAACCTGGTAGGAGGGCTGAGTAATTGACACAGTGATTAAATCCAATAAGAGCATGGAAGGGTTAGTGACGAGATAGATCACAAAATGTAAATAAGATGCTAGAAACTTTAGTTAAGTAGAAAACCAGAGGTATGAATCTGGTGGAAAAGGCTGGCGAATGGGTAGAAGGTTCTATCGCTAAGCCATGATTAATGAAAACTGTAGGGCTTCTGGTTTAAAAGGTGCAAGTCCAAAGAGAAGAGGAGAAAATAAGGCAGAATTAGAAAAAGTGGAATTACAGAAGAAAGCCAGTGATAGAGAGCCCATAGGGGATGGGGACGGAAATCCCAGAATTGGGTGCCGACTACCATTTTAAAATGTTTGTGGAGCCCTTATGACTCTGTGAAAATCCAGCCCTATGGATCCAGCAGCAGTAGATATGATCTTGGGGGGGATTTTCCGCACCCATCCACAGCCGGGATCTTCAGATCCTGCCACAAATCAATGGACTCCTGGCTGGGGCACCGCCTTGCCCGCGGTGGGTCCCACCTGTGACAGGGCCAGAAAATCCCGGCCCTTATCTGCAGGTATCCAAGGTCACAACACGGTGATGATTTGGAGCAACAGATTTTGTGTTTGAAATACTTGCCATTAAACTATTTATGGTGATTTGTTACTTAGGGTTTCGTGGTGCACTTCCCTGTGTTATCAGTGCAAGAAATTTAATCTCCAATATTCCAAGTAGAAAATATTAAGGACCGAATGCATGTGTAATCAGATTCCACCTTACATGGTGCCTATAGGAAGTTAATGGGGACGAAGCTAGAGGGATGTGCACCCATGAAAGCATGGCAGTGTGTTCTTACTGAGTGAATCTGATCCAATACTTACCTGTGGGTTTGACCCAAAGAATGATGAGGGCTGAGTGAAATGTACCATGGAGGGGTTGGGAGCCAAGCACAAAGCAGCTCAAAATGCCAACAAGATTAAAGAGGAGTATTGTGTCATCGTTTAAAGGAATTATAAGTAATCAAAAGTTGCCCTTTTGTAACTGGTACCTGATACTTTAGATAAAAACAAAAAACAGCAGATGCTGGAAATCCAAAACAAAAACAGAATTACCTGGAAAAAACTCAGCAGGTCAGGCAGCATCGGCGGAGAAGAAAAGAGATGACATTTTGAGTCCTCATGACCCTGCAACAGAACTGATTGAATATTAGAAGAGGGGTGAAATATAAGCTGGTTTAAGGTGGTGGGGGGAGAGAAGTGGGAGGGGGGGTGGTGGTGTGGTTATAGGAACAAGCAAGCAGTGATTGGAGCAGATAATCAAAAGATGTCACAGACAAAGGAACAAAGAAGTGTTGCAGGTGGTGATATTATCTAAACGAATGTTCTAATTAAGAATGGATGGCAGGGCATTCAAGGACAGCTCTAGTGGGTGTGGGATGGAAAGACTAGCAGGGCATACAAGATTTAAAAATAATGGAAATAGGTGGGAAAAGAAAAATCTCTATAAATTATTGGAAAAAACGAAAGGAAGGGGGAAGAAACAGAAAGGGGGTGGGGATGGAGGAGGGAGTTCAAGATCTAGAGTTGTTGAATTCAATATTCAGTCTGGAAGGCTGTAAAGTGCCTAGTCGGAAGATGAGGTGCTGTTCCTCCAGTTTGCGTTGGGCTTCACTGGAACAATGCAGCAAGCCAAGGACAAACGTGGGCAAGAGAGCATGGTGGAGTGTTAAAATGGCAAGCGACAGGGGGGTTTGGGTCTTTCTTGCAGACAGACCGCAGGTGTTCTGCAAAGCGGTCGCCCAGTTTATGTTTGGTCTCTCCAATGTGGAGGAGATCGCATTGGGAGCAATGAATGCAGTAGTCTAAGTTGGGGGAAATGCAAATGAAATGCTGCTTCACTTGAAAGGAGTGTTTGGGCCCTTAGACGGTGAGGAGAGAGGAAGTGAAAGGGCAGGTGTTGCATCTTTTGCGTGGGCATGGGGAAGTGCCATAGGTAGGGGTTGAGGAGTAAGGGGTGATGGAGGAGTGGACCAGGGTGTCCCGGAGGGAACGATCCCTACGGAATGCCGCCAGTGGGGGTGAAGGGAAGATGTGTTTGGTGGTGGCATCATGCTGGAGTTGGCAGAAATGGCGGAGGATGATCCTTTGAATGCGGAGGCTGGTGGGGTGATAAGTGAGGACAAGGGGGACCCTATCATGTTTCTGGGAGGGAGGAGAAGGCATGAGGGCAGATGCGCAGGAGATGGGCCGGACACGGTTGAGGGCCCTGTCAACGACCGTGGGTGGAAAACCTTGGTTAAGGAAGAAGGAGGACATGTCAGAGGAACTGTTTTTGAAGGTAGCATCATCAGAACAGATGCGATGGAGGCGAAGGAACTGAGAGAATGGGGCGGAGTCCTTACAGGAAGCGGTGTGTGAGAAGCTGTAGTCGAGGTTGCTGTGGGAGTTGGTAGGCTTGTAATGGATATTGGTGGACAGTCTATCACCAGAAATTGCGACAGAGAGGTCAAGGAAGGGAAGGGAAGTGTCAGAGATGGACCACGTGAAAATGATGGAGGGGTGGAGATAGGAAGCAAAATTAATAAATTTTTCCAAGTCCTGACGAGAGCATGAAGCAGCACCGAAGTAATAATTGATGTACCGGAGAAAGAGATGTGGGAGGGGGCCGGAGTAGGACTGGAACAAGGAATGTTCCACATACCCCATAAAGAGACAGGCATAGCTGGGGCCCATGCGGGTACCCATAGCCACACCTGTTATTTGGAGGAAGTAAGTGGAGTTAAAGAAGAAATTGTTCAGCGTGAGAACAAGTTCAGCCAGACGGAGGAGAGTAATGGTAGATGGGGATTGTTCGGGCCTCTGCTGGAGGAAGAAGCTAAGGGCCCTCAGACCATCCTGGTGGAGGATGGAGGTGTAGAGGGATTGGACGTCCATGGTGAAGAGGAAGCGGTTGGGGCCAGGGAACTGGAAATTGTTGATGTAAGGTGCCAGAGGAATCACAGATGTAGGTGGGAAGGGACTAGACAAGGGGAGAGAGAAGGGAGTCAAGATAACGAGAAATGAGTTCCGTGGGGCAGGAACAGGCTGGCACGATCGGTCTACCAGGACAGTTCTGTTTGTGGATTTTGGGTCCTGGAAACAATGGCTTGATGTTCAGTGATGGAGTCATGGTCCAAGTAGAGGTAGGAGGAAGTGTCTGCGAGTTGATGCTCAGCCTCCGCGAGGTAGAGGTCAGTGCGCCAGACAACAACAGAACCACCCTTGTCAGCGGGTTTGATGACAATGTTGGGGTTGGACCTGAGAGAACGAAGTGCAGTAAGTTCAGAGAGAGACAGATTAGAATGGGTAAGAGGAGCAGAGAAATTGAGATGACTAATGTCACGCCGACAGTTCTCAATGAAAAGATCAAGAGAAGGTGTTCAGGTGGAGGGAGAATATTGGAGGTGGGTAAAAGGATCTGTTGAACGGGGAGAGGACTCCTGCCGAGCCCGATATTCATTGAGATGAGGGCGTAAGGGTATGAAACTAAGTCCTTTGCTGAGCACTGAACGTTCAGCCTCAGAGAGGGGAAGGTCAGGTGTATGGTGAATGCACGGCCGGGGCTGGGATTGGAAGATGGGGTGGGGACGGAGGGACAGGCAGGGGTGGAGGGTCCTAGATGGGTGTTGTTGTCGATGAGTTGTTGGACTATTACTTTACTCTGGTTAGACCTATTACAGTCAGAATACAGGAAATTGTGACCATTTACAGCCATAATGTAATATATGTTTAAGTGAAGGATGACGTTGGTAAGAAGTTGAAAGATTATGTAACTAAATTTGGTTATGTTTTACAACCTCTGCCTGAGCATTTGACTGCGCTGTGGAAGGAGATTATTTTTTTATATCCATCCATGGGATGTGGGCTTCGCTGGCTGGGCCAGCATTTATTGCCCATCCCTAATTGCCCTTGAGAAGGTGGCAGTGAACTGCCTGCTTGAACCGCTGCAGCTCATGTGATGTAGGCATACCCACAGAGAGTTCCAGGATGTTAACCCAATGACAGTGACAGAAAGGCAATATGTTTCCAAGTCAGGATGGTGAGTGACTTGGAGGGGAACCTCCAGGTGTTGGTGTTCCCATCTAACTGCTGTCCTTGTCCTTCAATATGGTAGCGGTCGTGGGTTTGGAAGGTGTTGTCTAAGGTTGCTGCCACTGTGCATCAGTGGTGAAAGGAGTGAATGTTTGTGGATGTGGTGCCAATCAAAGTAGGCTGCTTTGTCCTGGACCATGTCAAGCTTCTTCAGTGTTGTGGGAGCTGCACTCATCCAGGCAAGTGGGGAGTGTTCCATCACACTCATGAATTGAGCCTTGTAGATGGTGGACAGCCTTTGGGGAGTCAGGAGGTGAGTTATTTGTTATAGGATTCCTAGCCTCTGACCTGTTCTTGTAGCCTTGGTATTTATATGGCTAGTCCAGTTCAGTTTCTGTTCAATGGTAACCACCACGATATTGATAGTGGGGGTTTCAGTGATGGTAATGCCATTGAATGTCAAGGGCCGATGGTTAGATTCTCTCTTGTTGGAGATGGTCATTGCCTGGCACTTGTGTGGCATGAATGTTACTTGCCACTTGTCAGCCCAAGACTGGATATTGTCCAGGTCTTTCTGCATTTGCACATAGGCTGCTTCAGTATCTGAGGATTCAGTTTCTCAAATGGTGCTGAACATTATGCAATCATCAGCAAACATCCCCACTTCTCACCTTCTGATGGAAGGAAGGTCACTGATGAAGCAGTTGAAGGTGGCTAGGCCTAGGACACTACTCTGAGGAACTCCTGCAGTGATGTCCGGGAGCTGAGATGACCTCCAACAGCCACAATCATCTTCCTTTGTGCTAGGTCTGACTTCAACCAGCGGAAAGTTTTCCCCCTGATTCCCACTGACTTCAGTTTTGTTTCATGGTGCCACACTCGGTCAAATGCGGCCTTCAGTTCAAATGCTCTTCAGTCCCAATGGTGCCACCTGGAGTGGTAGCCACTGCTGGGATTGCATCCAGTTCAGAGAAGTAGCATGGACGCCATTCTTGCAAAAACCTGAGATGGGTGTGTTTCGCTGGGACCAGTTAGGTAGGCCCATGCAAGGGGTGTGGTAGTTGGTGAGGGCAGGCAGAGTATTGCCTTGGGGTGGGACCCTCCATGGGTCACACAGTGTTTTGTTAGAAGGACTTTCCAGAAACATGCTTGCTGGCCATTGTTTAGCAGGCAGTCTTCAAACATGGAAGAGATCACAACAGTCACTGGTAAAATGCCAGCATCAGTGGGGAGAGACCTTTAATTGGCCATTTAAGTGTCATGATTGCCTCTGGTTAGGAGAGCAGTATGCCATCTTCCCTGCCGCTGGCAAAATGCCATGATGGCAGAAAGACAACAACGCTGCCCTCTTTCCTGATTTTTCAGCTCACCCACCTCCCAGCTTGCTCCTTAAGGCCCCATAAAATGGCGGCCCACATTTCTGAATACTACAATGAACAAAGTTAGAACATGTCATCTTCTCGTGAACTGAGCATTTCAAAAGAAATTGTCAACAGCTATTTGTTTTAAAACATCTCATTCAGTGCCTGGTTTAATTTGAATTGCATGATAAATTGTCTTCCAAATGTTTGCATTGTCTCATGTTTCAGTTTTGACTGGTTATCTTCCAGAGTCTACAATATGCAGGAACTGGTCTTGGAAAAATAAGATCTGATCATTTCATGTTATTTTGATCATCATAGCCTAGACATTGCTGTTTTCAATAATAATAGATGAACACTAAATACCTTCATAATATTCCCTTGTTTGAATAGAACCATAAAAACATTCACAATAAGTAATTTAAAAACATAGAGATATCATATGAATACATTAAATGTCATCTGTTTATGTTGCACTTATATCTTCATATGACTTACAAAATTGGTCTTCAAGAAATGCTGCCAAAAGGGTATTTTCCAGCATTTTACAAAATACTGGAACTCTTGGACACAGTGTCCAACATTCTCATTTCACTGCCAAAATATAAATGTTCATTAAGGCTCTGTTCAGACCTCTTCACCTCAAGATCAGAAGATTCTTGTTTTAGATTTTAGTTATTCCCAAGTGCTGTAGAGTATTTTAGATAACTGATCTCCAGAAAATGATTGAAACACAAATTAGGAAATGTAGATCAGTTACTGCAAAAAATGCTGTCAACGTTCATCTGAATTGCCTTGTTGCCAGAAGAGGAAGTCAAGCAGTTTCAGTTTCTACAAAAATCTATTGATTTATTTTAGCAGAAAAGTAAATCAGTGGATGAGTGTTACACAGTTAATGTACTGGGATTCTTTTCGAGAATAATATCAAGCGGAATCTTTGATAAAGTAGCCAGCTAGATTGAAAATGACCTTTCAACAGAATGCATAAAGAGGTGGCTCAAGGAAAAGGTTTTATCGCATAAGCAACTAATGGAGCTCTCCAGGGACTTATTTTTAGCCTTCTGATGTTCCAACTACTTAAAAAAAAAGATATAGATGAAGGTACATCCAGTATTAAAATGCTTGCTGATAAAAAAAAACTTGGTTAAATGACCAATGTAGGGGACTATTTGCAGCTTTCAAAAGGACTGGTTAAATGGGTTTCTAATGTCAAATAATATCAGTAAAAAGGGAGTGCACAATGGTACAGAAAACATATTTACATAATGAGTGAGTGCCACTTGGGAAAAACGGACATGGAAATGTCTTGATGGTGATTATTAATCATCCACAGAACTTATCCAGTTAATGTAAGATTGCTGTCATTAAGGCTAATTATATGATGAGATACGTGCCAAGAATAAGATAAAAGACATCATATTAATCTAGTGTAACTCATTGTTAAGACTAAATTTAGAGATGTCAATAGTGACTGGCAAGGACACAGTGACTGACAACTTATTTTAAAAGAACATTGATGCACTGAGTAATTTCCACAACAATAAGAATGCGGCCAAGATTCAAAACAGTAAGTTATTAAGATATGAGATATTTAAAAAAAAAAAATTGACTAGGCATGTCCCAGTCATTTTCCAGCTTGAAGGTAAATGAGAAAATGGTTATAATGAAATATTTATCTAAAATTATGATTACCAAACTACTTGGGCGAGCACAAAATTCGCATAGCTCAATATTATCGAGTTCTGGTTGGTCTTCTTTCCCGCAGCTTAGTGGATATGAGAAAGCAGTAAATAGTACACTGATTAACTCCTTCAAAAGCTATTCCAAAAGTAACAAAGGCGACAATAATATGTGCAAGCAGATACTATAAGTACTCTAATTAACACCAGGGTTGTTCTGCTGAGATTACACAAAAAGTCATCTGTGGGATAAAACTGGGTGGAGATATCGACATTCTGAAGTTTTATTTTGGCTGGCTGGAAAGTTTGTGGAAAAGTTTAATAGTCCTTCCTTGAAAATTTCATTTCTGGTGTTTTCATTACTCACATAACATGAAAATCACAGTATGATTAGGTAAAGTCAGCTAGGTTTTATGAAAGAAGAACTGTGTTTGATTAATCTATTAGAGCTTTTTTGACAATGTAACTAGCCTGATGAACAGGGTGCAACCAATAGATGTAGTATATTTGATTTTTCAAGGGCATACGCAAGAGTAGGGCTCATGGGGTAATATATTTGCATGGCTTAAGGTTTGGTTAATGGACAGAAAACTGAGAATAGGAATAAACAGATCATTTTCAGGTTGGCAGGGTGTAACAAATGGGATAACTCAATGATCAATGTTTGGTCCTCAGCTATTTACAATCTATATTAATATGTTAGCTGATTGTAACACATAATTGTTATTCAAAAATTATTTTATGAAATAAGACTGTTGCTGACAAAGACAGCATTTGTTGCACATGTGGCTGCTGCTGTTGTCCTTCTAGGTGGTAGTGGTTGTGACTTTGGAAGGTGCTGTCAAAGAAGCCTTGGCGAATTGCTGCAATGTGTCTTGTATATGGTACACATTGCTGCCACTGTGCATTGGTGGTGGAAAGAATGTTTAAATTGGTGGATGGGTTGTCGATCAAGCAGGTTGCTTTGTCATGGAAGATGTCAAGCACCTTGAGTGTCTTTGGAGCCACATTCATCCAGGCAAGTGATGGATATTCCAACACTCTCATGACTTGTGTCTTGTGTATAGTCAACAGCCTTTGAGGGTCAGGAGATGAGTTACTTGCCTCAGAATTCACAACCTCTGACTGCTTTTGGAACCACCGTATTTATATGACTGGTCCAGTCCAGTTAATGGTCAATCGTAACTCCCAGGACATTAAATAGTGGGAGATTCAGTAATAATAATGTGTTTGAATACCAAGAGAAGATTAGATTGCCTTTTGTTGAAGATAGTCAACGCTTGGCACTTGTGTGGCATGAATGTTACTTGCTACTTGCTCAAGCCTGAATGGTGTCCAGGTCTTGCTGTACATTGGAAGGACTGCTTCAGTACCTGAGGATTGAGAGTGGTACTGAATATTGTGCAATCATCAGTGAACATTCCTACTTCTGACCTTAGGATGGAAGGAAGGTAATTGACAAAGTAATTGAAGATGATTGACCCAGGACACTACACTGAGGAACAACTGCAGTAATGTCCTGAGAGTGATATGATTCTCCTCCAACAACCACAACCATCTTCCTTTGTGCTACATATGACTTCCCCAATTCCCTTGACATCAACTTTTTCAGGTATCCTTGAGGGCACACTCAGTCAAATGTTGCTTTGATATCAAGAGCAGTCATTCTTACCTTACCTCGTGAGTTCAACTTTTTTGTCCATGTTTGGACCAATACTGTAATGAGGTCAGGAAGGATCCTGGCAATACCCAATATTGAGACTTTCATATATTTCTCTCATGGCCAGGGATCTTTCTCTAGCAATCATATACTTTGCATTCCTTTTTGCACTATTTTTTATCTTGTTTAAACCCTGACTGTTTCCATTTCTTTAACAGTTCTTTCTTTCCTTTGACTGCATTTTTTCTGTTTTCATTCCACTGCCAAGTTTCTTTTCCAGCCCCTCATCCCAAATGACCTTTCACTCACTTTTTCACAAGTTTTCCTAATCAAGTCTGCCACCAGGTTCCACCAGTCTTCCAAGAATTCTGTTGTAACTTATTCTATGTCTCTTAGCTATCTCTCCATTTGCTCTAGTTTCAAATACCTGAGGTCAGTGGTGGCAGAAGCTGGAATGATGGAAATGGAAATTAAGCAACAGATTAACTCTGGCTGCAGTAATTGGAACAGGTGCAGTGAAGTGTTATGTGTTTGGAAAGTTTCACTGAAACTGAAAAGAAGAATCTATAAGACGGTTGTGCAGAAACCTGTGCAGCATCAAGAAAAGAGGAACAACGACTGGATAGTACTGAGAAGCGGATGCTGAGATTAAAGTGTGGACCAATGAGAAAGGACAATATCAGGAATCAGTACATCAGTGGATCAATGAAGGTTGTAAGAGCATCAAAAAAAGTAGCCAAGAAGAGGTTGAAATGGTTCATGGTTGCAGAGAGAGAGAGCATGGGAGGGCAGGGGGGAAATGTGGTGAGGTAAGTGATGGACATGGGACTGCCAGGAAGAAGGAGAGGAAGATCATAGACCAGATGAATTGATGCAGTGGGAAGAGACTTAAGCACAATGGGATCGGAAGAGGATTGGGTGACTAACAAGAGGAGATGCAGAAGGGTGACCAACCAAGTAAAATGGAAGAAGCTGAAAAAAAGATGACGACTTTGCATGCAAAACCTCTGACCAATGTAATGACATCAAGCTAATGAAAAAAATATTGCTCAATGTGTTGGAAATACATCACTCTTCTTTAAAAGTTTTAAAATAAAAGCACCATTAAAAAGATTGTTGAACTGAAATATTGGCCGCAATTCTATCGGGCTGATGGGGGTCTTGCCTACTGGTCGGACAGCCAGCAAGGAAACCCAGCGAGTTCCATGGTGGAGAGCTGACAGAAAGTGGTCACCATCAGGTCTTCCCTGCGATTGAGATTCCCGGTGGTTTAAGTCCTGCCTGCCGAGAGCTGTCAGCCAATCAGAGGCCGGCAGCTCTTCATTGCTACCAGTACTCGAATAAGCAGTGGCAGCTGGTGCAGTGCACCTACCAGAGGTCCAGGATTATCTTGGAATCCCAGAGCTAAGGTGAGTGAACCTTTGCAAAGCAACCTGTTGTCAGATCTGTAAATGGTCATCATCAACCCATGGAACACCACCACCTGGAAATTCCCCTCCAAGCCACCCACCATCCTGATTTGAAAATATATCACCGCTCCTTCACTGCTGCTGGGTCAAAATCCTGGAATTCCCTCCTTAAAAGCATTGTGGGTGTACCTACTCCACATGCACTGCAGCAGTTCAAGAAGGCAGCTTATCACCGCCTTCTCAAGGGCAATTAGAGATGGGCAATAAATGCTGGCCTAGCCAGTGACACCCACATCCCAGAAATGAATTTTTAAAAACACAAAAACTTAACACTATTTCTCTCCACAGATGCTGCTTGACCTGCTGAGTATTTCCAGTATTTTCTGTTTTTATTTTTGCATTCTTTTAACGTGGAGTTGGGAAGAGTATTCTTGCTTCTCCCGACTCCATATTCAGATAAGCATGGGGGCATTTGTGCTATTAGCGTTACAAATCACCCAGAGCCCTAATTTGAGTTAATAATTCTGGCCTTCAAAACATTCCCAACATGCAGCCTCTGCAATTACCTTATCCAATTTAGTAGGTAGCTTATTTCCAACTGAAAATGTGTGCATTCTGCCTGCCATATTGGGAGCAGAGTGGACTAGTTTGGGCATAAGAAATAATTGCAGTGTGGCATAATTTCCAAGCCAAAATTTGGTAAAGTTTTCCTTCGCAGAAACTGAGGTTCTAACTAAAACAGCTTCAAGTTAAAGGATGCAACATTCTGAAATCCATGGTATTGACTTTATTTCGATCTCGAAGGAAGATATTAAATTGACTCAGCAAAATTTGAATGAAAGAAATTCAAAGAGTGATTAACTTTGTATTAATTAAGACTTTTAGCTTCAATGAATGCTGGATTGAAATCAGATGCACACCTGAATTATTTATTGAATGGCAAATATATTCAGTGATTATTTTATTTCTTGTTGATTAAAAAGCTAGACAACTAACGTAAGCCAATCAAAAATTTATGTTTACCAGCAAGCTGAGATATCCATATTAAATCTGATTCTTAAATAATTGAACATTTATAATAAACGTTAGCTGCATAGTAAAGCAAGAAGACAAGGAGAACACAGTTACAATGAGAAAAATTGCTAGCCATCTTTAGTTTTTAAGAAATACATATTTCTATGTCATTGATTGCATATAACCTTTATAAGCTGTAATGCTGAATAGCTATGGCATCATTCCCTGTTAAGGACCTTTCCAATTTATACATTTTGGACTCGATCCCAACACCAGCCACATGCTGTGGAAATGTACTAAACAAGAGCCAACTACACCTCCTCCAAGACAGAAAGGGAAAAGTTAGAGTAAAATACAGACACGGCAGTTGAAAACTTTTAAATTAGAAAGTGAAGAAAAAGAGAGAAAGCATCAGGTGGAGAATAATAAATACAGATTGGAATGGTCTAAGTACTTATCATGAAAGTATCGCATATTATTTTCAGCAAGTGATGAAAAAATAAGCTTGATGGATTTCTCTTTGAAGCCCTTCAGGCACCCCCCTGTGGTGTGTAAAATGGAAAGTGGACATGCTTCAATGGCATCGGCCAACAGGTCTTATTGGAGACTACTTTTGAACATGCCTGTCAGTTTGCTCAGTTTTTTTTTGTTCATGTTGATTGCAAGCTGTCCTTTGTTTACATAGTCTTTTAAGAAAAACAGAATTAATAAAATCAGTAAATCAATTTCAGCACAGATAGTCCCAAAAACTGTCAACAATAGAAAGCAAGTATTATTTCAAAATTATGAAAATTCCCAATTTCAGAAAATGTCCACATTCAATTTGGGCTCTTAATATGCTCACTTGTCAGATTTCTAAGCATGATTGCCAATAAATTAAGGTTTGTCTTTGATCCAATGCATCCCTCCTTTAATTCCTTCTAACTGCCTCAGATCTTTCTAGTATTTCATGAAGGAAACAAGGCAATTAAGTGCTGATAATACATTCTAAACCAGAATCTATGAGCTGCTATTTGTTTATTTACATGAAATGTGTGCAGTTTGTGAAGATTTTCTAAATGTTCCTCCACACACCATACAAAATCATGAAGAATTTTAAACTCAAAGCTGGGCAACATCAAAAATAATCAGGACTTGACAAAAAAAATAAAAATTGAATTTTTGAAATATGAAATTTAAAGAGTGCACCATGCAGCACTGCACTCTTTCTAATTGATTTTGAATATTTAAAACAAATACCAAGAAGATTTGGGATGCCTCTGGCATATAGATGCTTCAAGGAGGGTAACATGCAAACAAGATAATGATACACAGTACAAGTAGCTCCAGCAGCCAATCAAATCAAATATTAACAGTAAATTAATGAAGTATCAAGGTGAACCAGTTAAACTAAAACTGCTATAAAATTCACTACTATAAAAAGTTAAATAAACTAACACCTCTGTAATTAGAGAAATTGAGCCAATTACTTATGACTGAATCACAGATTCATAGAATGGTTATAGCATTGAAGGTGGTTATTCAGTCCATTGTACTAGCTGTCAGTAAGAGCAACTCAGCTCGTCCCAGATCCCCAAGGCCTTGCAATTTTTTGCACTTTAGAGAAATATCCAATTTCCTTTTGAAGGCCACGACTGAATCTGCCTCCACCACAACTTCAGGCAGTGCATTGCAGATCCTAACCATTCTCTGCATAAAAATGTTTTTATCTCATGTTGCCTCTGATTCTTTTGCCATTCACTTTAAATTGGTATCCTCCCATTATTTACCCCTCCACCGATGAGAATAATTTCTCCCTATCCACTCTGCCCAGAACTCCTATGATTTTGAACATCTCCATCGATCTCCTCTCAACCTTTAAGGAGAACAGCCCCAGCTTTGCCAATTTATCCACGTAACTGAAGTCTCTCATGCCCAGATCCATTCTAGTAATTTTTTTCTGTGCTCTCTCTAAAGCCTTCACATCCTTTCCAAAATGTGTTGCCAAGAATTGTTCACAATACTCTAGCTGAAGCTGAATCAGTGCTTTATAAAGGTTCACCATAACTTCCTTGTTTTTGTACTCTATGCCTCTATTCATAAAGTCCAGGATCCCATACGCCTGATCAACTGCTTTCTTAACCTAGCCTACCACCTTTAACAATTTGTTCACATTTACCCCAAGGTCCCTCTATTCCTGCAGCTCCTTTATAATTGTACCCTTTATTTTATATTGCCTCTCTTCATTCTTCCTCCCAAAATGAATCATTTGACAGTTCTCTGCATTAAATTTCATCTGATGAATGTCTGCCTGTTCCACCAGTCTTGTTTGTGCTCTCTTGAAATCTATTACTATCCTCCTCACAGTTCACAATACTTCAAAGTTTTGTGTCATCTGCAAATTTTGCAATTGTGCTCTGCATACCCAAGTCTAGATCATTAATATAGATCAAGAAAAGCAATGGTCTTAATATTGACCCATGGAGAGCCCTAGTATATACCTTCTTTCAGTCTGAAAAGCAGTCACCATTGTCACTCAGCCAACTTCGTATCCATGTTTCTATTGTCTCTTCTATTTCATGGGTTTCAACATTGCTAACAAGCATATTTTATGGCACTTTATCAAACATCTTTTGGAACTCCAAGTACAACACATCAATTGCATTTACCATCATCAACCTGCTTTATTAAATCATCACAAAAAAATCAAACAAATTAGTTAATTGCCCTCAACACATGTGTGCTGGCTTTCCTTAATTAATTCATGCTTTTCTATGTGACTGTTAATTTTGACCCAGATTAGCTTTTACAAAAGCTTTCCCACCACTGAAGTTAAATTGGCTGGCCTATAGTTGCTGGATTTATCTTTACACTCTTTTTGCACAAATGTGTGTAATAATCCCCATAGAGACCCTCAACTTTTAAAAAGAAAGGAATCCTCATAATGCCAACGGAAATAACCAAAGGACAAAATTTCAATTTTGAAGTCTTTTACTGTAACAAACAAAGTCATCATTGATCAAACATTAATTAACAGGCAACTGATGCATCAAACTGAAGGAAAAAATAAGTTTTTAAATCAGAACATGCCTTTCAAAATTATTTTCCTCTAAGCTATGCTACTGACAGGTACATAAAGGGACAGTCTCAAAGTCACACCGAGCTCTACAGCAGAGGTTCACTATTCCCTGCCGTACTAGATCAAAGCTTTCAGTTTCTTTCAACAATCTCTGCATTCCACTTGAGTTTTCCAGATCCAATTATCACCAGCAAGTCACATCTTGACAAATCTCCCTCTTCCCTAGGTCATGACAGTCTTGACAATCCAGAGTTCCAGCAGGAGGAAAACCACTTGGCCCCTTCAGCCTGCTCCACCATTCAATAAGGTCAAGGCTGATCTGACTGTCACCTCAACTCCACATTCCTGCCTACCCTGATAGCCTTTCACCCCTTGTTAATTAAGAATCTATCTAGCTCTGCCTTAAAAATATTCAAAGACTCTGCTTCTACAGAGTAAGAGATTTCCAAAGACTCTCAAACCTCTGAGAGAAAAAAATATTCTCATCTCTGTCTTAAATGATCAACCCCTTATTTTTAAACAGTGACCCCTAGTTCTAGATTCTCCCACAAGTGGAAACATCTTCTCTACATCCATCCTGTCAAGACTCCTCAGGATCTTAAAGATTTCAATCAAGTCGCTTCTTAGTCTTCTAAATTCCAGTGGAAGCAAGCCAAACCTGTTCAGCCTTTCCTCATAAGACAACCTGCGCATTTCTGGTTTTAGTCTAGTTAACCTTCTCTGAACTGCTTCTAACGCATTTACATCCTTCATTAAATAAGGGGACCAGTACTGTACACAATACTCCAGATGTGGTCTCAACAGTGCCCTGTATAACTGAAGCATAACCTTTTGTAATTGATATAACTTTTGTAATCAATTCCCCTCACAATAAATGATAACATTCTATTAGCTTTCCTAATTACTTGCTGCACCTGCATACTAGCTATTTATGATGCATGCATTCGAACACCCAGACTCCTCTGAATCTAAGAGCTTTGCAATCCCTTATCATTTAGATGAAAAGCTTCTTTTTTATTCTTCCTGCCAAAATGAACAATTTCATATTTGCCTACATGATATTCCATTTGCCAGATCTTTGCCCACTCACTTAACCTATCTATATCCCTTTACAGCCTCCTTATGTCCTTCTCATAGTTTACTTTCCTCCTGATCTTTGTGTCATCAGCAAAGTTAGCAAACTTTCCTTCGGTCCCTTGTTCATTTATATAAATGGTAAAAATTTGAGGCCCCAGCACTGACCCTGTAGCACACTGCTCGTCACATCCTGCCAACCAGAAAAATATCCATTTATACCAATTCTCTGCTTCCTGTTAGCTAGCCAATCTTCTATCCATACCAGTATGCTACTCCCTAAACAATAACCTTTGACGTAGCACTTTATCAAATGCCTTCTGGAAACCTAGGTGCAGGACACTGGTTCCCCTTTATCCACAGCATGTGACTCCTTCAAAGAACTCCAGTAAATTGAGTAATCATGATTTCCCTTTCGCAAAACCATGCTGACTCTGCTGATTGCCTTGAGTTTTTCTAAGTGCCCTGCTATAACGTCTTTAATAATAGCTTCTAACATTTACCCTTGTTAGGTTAACTGGCCTGTAGTTTCCTGCTTTCTGACTCTCTCCCTATTTGAATAAAGGAGTTACTTTTGTTATTTTCCAGCCTAATGGAACCTTCCCCGAATCTTGGGAATTTTAGAAAATCCTCTATTCTGTACTAATGTGAGAGGTGAAGCTGCAACTCAACAGCTCAATGGGTTTCTTTTTGAGTTTCTCTCCTTTCTCAACTTCCATCCCCATGGCAACCTGAAGTGACATGGGCACTTCCCCAAACTGAGGTGTTTATTCATCATCTCTTTTTTCAGAACTGTTTCACTTCGAGTTAAAGGTACATTTTAAAACAATGTTGCAAAGCTGTCTTCAATGCAGGCTTGCAGTTCTCCAGCCCTCTGGAACCACACCTATATCTAAGAAGGATTGAAAGATTATGGCCAGTGCCTCCACAATTTCCACCATTACTTCCCTCAGAATCCTCAGATACTTTTGATCTGGTCCTGGTGACTTATCAATTTTAAGTACAGTTAGTTTTTCCAATGCATCCTCTTTATCAATTTTTAGCCAATCCAGTATCTCAGCTACCTGCTCCTTCACAATGGCTTTGGCAACATTTCCTTTCTTGGTAAAGACAGACTCAAAGCATTCATTTAGTACTTCGGCCTTCATGCATTAATCATATTTCAGGTTTCTAATTGGCCCTACCCTTTTACCACCCTTTGCTATTTATGTGCCAATGGAAGACTTTTGGATTTCCTTTTATGTTCGCTATCAGTCTCTTCTTATATGGCCTCTTTGCTGCTCTTAATTCTTTTTTTCATTTCTCTCCTGAACTTTCAATCTTCAACCTGGTTCTCACTTGTACTATCAACCTGACATCTATCATACACACCATTTTTCTGCTTCATCTTACTTATCTCTTTTGTCATCCAGGGAGCTTTGGTTTTGTTTTAGCTACATTTCCCTCTCATGGGAATGTTCTTTGAACCTACCATAATATCTCCTCCTTGAAGGTAACCCATTGCTCAAGTACAGTTTTGTCTACCAATCTTTGATTTCAATTTGCTGGGCCAGATTCATTCTCGTCCCATTAAAAGTAGTCCTCCATCAATTAATTATTTTTACTCTGGATTGCTCCTTGTCCTTTTCCATAGTTAATCTAGACATTAATCTAATATTAGGATCACTGTCCGCTAAATGTTCCCCCACTGACATGTGATCCACGTATTCCACCCCATTCCCCAGAGCCAGATCCAGCAATACCTCCTTCCTCATTGGGCAAGAAAAATAACCTTGCAGAAAATTCACCTGAACACACTTTCAGAACAGTTGCCCCTTTCTGCTGTTTCACCAATACTCCAAGCTACATTATGAGAATTCAAGTACCCCATTGTAAGTACTCTATAAGTTTTGTACCTCTCTGTAATTTCCTTGCAAAGTTCTTCCTCTATATCTTTGTCATTAGTTGGTGGCCTTTAGAATACACCCAGTGGCAGAATGGTACTTCTTTGGTTTCTCAGCTTTAGCCAAATAGATTCTGTCCTTGACCGATCTAGGACATCCTCTCTCCAGCACTGTAATATTATACTGCCACCGACCTTACCCCTGCCGCCACCCCTGAAGATTAAAAAGATATGCATTCCTACATGTATAATTCTTACTTAATTTCAGAGAGGGACTAAGGCAACATGAAAAAATATGCAGCTTGAAATACATAGCTAACAGTGGGAAATCCAATTACACTGTTGAAGAAATGCTGGTTAGAAAGTATACTATCATATTCACAGTGAGGTTAAGTTGCTATTGACTCAAAAGTAGCAGTAACTCAGGCCACAACCTTAAAAAGTGCGCCAAAATACTTTACAAAAAGCAAAAACCTTGTGAGTAGACTTAAACTATTCAACTGCCACACCTCTGGGAAACTTTTCATATTTAGCAGGGAATCTTTAAATGAGCCACTTAAAAAGCAAATGTATGTGTATACAAATATGCACATCTGCACAGAACTCTGCTGTCACAATGAACAGTTTAACTTGATTCTGCTAGCTATGCAGACAGTCGGTAGTCTGAAACTTGCATGTACAATATAGCTATATCCGTTGGTATTGTTTATTTATCAATATACAGCATATCATGAAATGATCACTCATTCAAGACTGATAAAATAAATATTCAATGTATATTCATCAATATAATCAATATAAAATATGATAGTTATGGCATGTAAAATTAATATAGTATCTTACTGGATAAATTCATGCAAACAGGCCATTTTGTCCATCACTGCTATGGAGTTTCTCTTCACATGAACCACCAATCTGTAGCTTTCTCTTCTCCTAACTCTCCATACACTTGAATATTTCTCTTTTGTAAGAAACTATCAGATTTATTGCTAACAATAATTTAAAGACATTGCTTCAACAACACTTTTGGCAGACCATTCCACATTCTAATCACACCCCTTGTAAAGAAGTTTGACCTAAACTGCCCTTTAATCCTTATAGTTATTTTCTTTAGTTATTTTAGTTCTTTAGTTATTTTCATGTGCTCTCTTGTTACCATCTCATCGTCATTGAAAACAATTTATCATTCCTTATCATTACTGACCTTTCAAAATATTGAAGACCTCTCTCAGCTCACCCTTTAACCTTTATAACTCTTGTTACAAAAAAGTTTAACTGCAAAAGTATTTCTTCATAACTGTAATCCCTGTTCCCAGCTAACACCCTTGTGTGTCTATATTGCAGCTCTTTGATTGTTGTATAGTGTGGTACACAAAATTCTGAACAATTTGTTTTGAGACACCAAAATGCTTATTAATATTAACACAGAGTTAAGAATCCCATGAATCTTTACAAATGCATGTAGTAAAATTGTAAATTAACTGAAGAGTTCTCTCTGTTGTCTGAAAGTGTGTTTAATATTTCACTAAAGCTAATAAAAAGGCAAAATCTTTTTTAAAAATGCATTTACAATCACAAAATGATGAGCAACTCTTATTACATAGCAAGTCAAAGAGGAACAATTTCTACCATCTTGTGCTCCCACTGAGGAAGCCAAGCAGAAAGGGAGTGTGGATCAAAGATAGAGCTTATACTCTCTACCTTGTGAATTTGGCCCCCTCCTGAGAATGCAGGTTTGCAAAGTTAGCTTGGATATGCAATATTCACTTTTTAAAAGGTATCCTATAAATAATCATCACTAGTAAAGACAAAGCATCACTAAGATAAAGTACAATAATTAGATACAGTAAAAAATCACTCAAATTTCCATAAATGCAATGACCTAATATCCACTGTATGTTCAACTCAGACCAAACTACAATGCCTTTAGCTATAAAGATGGCAACCTCAGATTGAGGGCAGGACCTAGATTTCCAGCCTGCTTTTGCTATATTTTGATCGTAGCAGATGACAGTTCTAATGGCAGGTATAGAAATTGCAACAGGAGTTGATTTGCTCACTCCTTAGAGTCTGCCAAAAAAATATTTCTCGAGTAAGGTTGAAGAGAGTCTGACCACAGAAGATCTAGCAGGATCAGTAGTCATGGCCCTAACCGGGTATCAAGGCTGACGCCACATCAATCCAGCAAGGCTCCATTTAGATTTTAAAATCTGGGCTAAAATGTTTCTGAAACTAAATAAATGATGCCTGATATCCAGTAGATGATGGAAAATCTCAAAAAAAAAAATGCAGGACAGCATTGACAGTGAGATGCAGGGAATAAGAGAGGGATAAAAGGTCAGTTCATGAGATCAACACTCAGTACAATTAAAATTGATCCCCTTCCTGAAATACCTCATTGAAGAGTTACCAAGGGAATGCCCAGATAAACTGCACACAAGGGCACCTTGGCGATCACCGCTCATTGTATTCCAGGAAATTGCATATTTTAAGAGGCTTGATCTGATTTAAACAGAGGGCACACATAATCCTTTCTGATCAGATTATTTTCCAGTACATTCAGATTGAGGCAAATTGGCAAAAGCGCTCAAAGCCACAATACTGGGATGGCTTACAATTTCACATAAAGAGGTTGTGATTTAATTAGCCCATGTAAAGATCAAATGGAGACCACAAAAGTCACCGATATAGATTATAATTGATATTTATTGCTATCATAGATGCAACCTCTGGCTCTCTAATGCAGATTGACTGACCGACATGTCAGATACACATAGATGAAACTGTATTGGTCTGTGATACAATTTCCTTTTAATTAGAGAACTGTTTGTCAGTGATGTTAAAACCAAACATCTGGTTTGAACTCTCAATTATAGATGAAAGATGTGCAAAGCCATAATACATCTTGTTCATGCCTAACCAAAGCAAAGGTCTAAACACATTTTCAGGTAAGAAGGAATTTCATTGGGTCATTTATAATGCCCTTCAGCTGACTGTCTTGAAAAATTAGTACATATCAAAAATACTGCACAATTAGCCGATTTTCACTGAGCACTGACAAAAACAATTACAATTTTCCATCTGTTACTGGGAAACATCTCCAACAAGTATTAAACAGAGACAGGAAATGAAATGAAACATAAACCCTGGGTCAGCAATCATGGAACACCTGCTCCCCTGTTCATTTAGTTGTTTCCAGAAATAATGTGTGCAGTTTGTTAAAAGGGAGAAAAGATCCAGGGAGAGTAGTTCTTGCTCCAAGTGCTTCCCTTTTGTTATAGAAGGTTCTTGACCACTGTGGTGACATTATTGATGAGGAACATCCTATAGAGGTTCCATAGGGTTTCAACCTGGCAATGAAACTGATGTCTTTGCTAAAACATCAACAAAATTGATGAGTCTACTGTTTTCATCCATAGAAGGGGGAGTAGTCAAAACAAAAAATGTTTTCCTCTGAACTTGCTTTCCCTTTAAGCCTAGCTAACCCCAAACACAATTATTTTATTGGGAATTGGTACATATCTGGATCCCTTAAAATTATGCACGACAGTGTGAATTTATTAATGTTGTTCCATATTTTTCATCACAATGTTGTCTAACAAAGTGCAAAGTGGAATACACTTAAAACCTGATGTTCTGATCATAATAACGCGATCTGTTAACTCACTGAAGTCCAACATGAGGGGCTCATGGACTTCTTTGCACTAAGATTGAGATAATCCAATCAGCTGTCTCTGTCATGTCCCTTGCTTCCATTAGCCCACCTGGCTAAACTTCCTTTAATGCTTCCTCCTGCCCTAGCCCTGCCGTAGCCCTGAACTTGCATCTTTTTTTAGTTTCTCTCCTCACTCCCCTCATGCCCTGTCTGAGTTCATCTTGTCCATGAGACCCACCTCTTGTTCTCTTGATCCTATTCCTACCAAACAGCTGATCACCTAACTTCCCTTCTTGGATCCAATGTAAGCTAGTATTGTAAACAATTCTCTTTTTTCAGGTGTTGCCCCTCTCTCCTTTAAAGCTGCTGTCATACCCCTCTCCTCACAAATAACATTATATGGGAGTATGACAAAAGTAAACATTTCCTCCTCATCCTGCTTACCCTGTTTCCAGGGTGTGTTATATCCACTGTGTGTTCAACTCAGACCAAACTACAATGCTTTTAGCAATAATGATGGTAGTATTTAACATGGTTGATCATACCATCCTCCTCAAACACCCCTGTACTCTCATCCAGCTGAGTGGAACTGCTCTCACCTGATTCCATTATTTTCTATCTTATCATAGTCAGAGAATACCTGGAATGCCTTCTCTTCCTGCTCCCACACTGTTACTCTGGTGTTCCTTCAAGGATCTATCCTTGGCCCCCTCCTATTTCTCATCAAAATGCTGCCCCTTGGGGACATTAGGGACGGCATTAGTTTCCACTGACCACATCCAGCTCTCCCCAGAGCCAAGGAGAGAAATCATGGGCCCCGGTGCTTCTCCTGTTTCCAGCTCCCATATTCCTGCTGTTCTGTTTCTCCCTGTGTCTGTAGGCATCCTGTTGCTAGGCAACAGCCCAGTTTTTCCACTTCAAGTGCCATAAAATCTCATTAGAATGCAGGTATGCAAACAAACCTGCAGACTAGCAGGCAACTTTTAAAATGAAATTAAAACTCAAGTTCCCCTCCTTCTTAACCCCAATACAGAAAAACAATGTAAACTTAAACTTATAGCTAAAACTCATTCCTAACACCCACAAATACAAAAATAACTTACTTAAACTATTTCTAGTTCCTAACAATTACCTTAAAGACTCTATATAAATAATAAGTTGTTGTTGTTGCAGCAGGCATTGCACCAAAAGAGAATTGTAAATAACATAATCACAGATACTTGCAAAAGGAAAGCTCCATGCATCCTAATAACCCTTCTCTGCACTTCTTCTACCAATCCTTTCAATCCAGTTTCTGCCCTGCACGAGTACGAACACTGGTTTAGGCAATAATATAATTGGTGACAGAAACCCCAGGACAACATTTCTCCAGAATGCGCTACAATGTTGGTTGTAGTCAAGCTTCCATCCTCCTCCAAGAACTCTCCGATGTGATTCACCTCCCTGACCTGTACAGTTTGGGGATTTTGAGATATAAAACCCTTTGAGTTAAAATAACTAAGCTCCAAATTCTTAATTTCTAACAATGTGATCCTCAATTGTGCCTGATCTAACAAGGTACAAATAATGAATATTTATTAATCAAGTAGAATATTAAGCAAGATTTTACATATACTTTACAAAAACAGTGAAGACTACATGGATGGTTCTTATCCTGCAAGGCCATAGGGTTCTTTGAGTGTTGCCAGCACAGGCAATGCCTTTCTTCTTCTGTCTCTGAAGTAATGGAACGTTGAACTGTGCCTCGGAGGAATTATACCACGGAAGCCGTGGTGAAACTGTGCAAACAAAGATTTTGATTTTCCAACTTCTGACTATTCCTAATCCTTTGTTTGGAAATAGTCCAAATTACCCTCTTTCATTGGCTTAGGGTGAGGGTCATCTGGTGTCACTGCACCTCCATAAATAGCCTCATGCACACTGAAGACAAATGTCCATTCCTTAATCCCTGGGCCCCAGGAGGCACATTCCATCTACACATTTTTACATAGAGACAGAACAGTTACAAAAAGATGTTTTCTCCTTATTGTGCAATGGGAAGGGGTTAATTAACAGTCTTGTTATGTGGGATCCTTTAGGGAACAGTGACCATAACATGTTGGATTTTTCATTAGGATGGAAAGTGAAGTCGTCCGATATGAAACTCGAGTCCTAAACGTAAACAAAGGAAATTATGAAGGTATGAGGCATGAGTTGGCTAAGATAGTTTGGGGAACTTCATTAAAAGCTATGATGGCAGACAGGCAATGGCTAATTTTTAAGGAATTAATGTATGCATTGCAACAGTTATACATTCCTTTCTGGTAGAAACACACAACAGGAAAAGTGACCAAACCATGGCTATCAAAGGAAATTAAGGATGATATTAGATCCAAAGAGGAGTCATATAAAGTTGCTAGAAAACGTAGCAAGCTTCAGGATCGGAAATAGTTTAGAATTCAGCAAAGGAGGGCCAAGAAAGAGATTGATTAAGAGGGAGAAAATAGAGTATGAGAGTAAACTAGCAAGGAACATAAAATCGAACTGTAAAAGCTATCAATATGTAAAAAGAAAAAAGATTAATGAAGACAAATTTAGGTCCCTTACAGTCCAAAAGAGGAGAATTTATCAGAGAGAACAAGGAAATGGCAGAGCAATTAAACAACTACTTTAGTTCTGTCTTCACTACCCTGAAATGCTTGGGATTCAAGGGTTGAGTAAGAAGGGGGAATTGAAGGAATTCATATTACTAAAACAATAGTGCTAGAGAAATTAATGGGGCTGAAAGCCGATAGATCCCCAGGGCCTGATAATCTACATACCAGGGTACTAAAGGGGGTGGCCATGGAAATAATGGATGCATTGGTTGTCATCTTCCAAAATCCTGTAGATTCTGGAACATTCCCAGCAGATTGGAGGGTGACAAATTTAATCCCACTATTTAAAAAAGGAGGGAGGGAGAAACCAGTAGATCACAGACCGGTTAACTTAACATCAGTAGCAGGGTAAACGCTAGTGTCTATTATAAAGAATGTGATAACAGGACACTTAGAAAATATCAACAGGATTAGACAAAGTCAACATGGATTTATGAAAGGGAAATCATGTTTGATAAACTGACTGGAGTATTTTGAGGATGTAACTAACAAAATAGATAAGGGAGAACTAGTGGATGTGGTATATTTGAATTTTCAAAAAGCTTTTGATAAAGAGCTCATAAGAGGTTAGTGTGTAAAACTAAAGCACATGGGATTGGGGGTTATATATTGGCATAGGTAGAGAACTGGTTAGCAGACAGGAAACAGAGAGTAGAAATAAACAGGTCTTTTTTGGAATGGCATGCGATGACTAGTGGGGTACCACTGGGATCAATGCACGGGCCCCAGCTATTGACAATGTATATCAATGATTTGGATGAGGGAACTAAATGTAATATTTCTAAGTGTGCTGACAACACGAAACTAGGTGGGAACGTGAGTGGTGAGAAGGTTAATAAAAGGCTTCAAGGCAATTTAAACAGGTTGATTGCGTGAACAAATAAATGACAGATGCAGTATAATGTGGATAAGTGTGAAGTTATCCACTTTGGTAGGAAAAACAGGATGGCAGAATATTATTTAAATGGTGATAGGTTATGAAATGTTGATTTACAAAGGGACCTGGGTGTCTTTGAACACCAATTGCTGGCCATTTAGGACTGAGAAGAGGAGAAACTTTGTCACTCAGAGGGTGTTGAGTCTGTGGAATTCCCTACCACGAAAGGCTGTGGAGGCCAAGTCACTGAATATATTTGAGAAAGGAATAGATTTCTGGACTCTAATGGCATCAAGGGGTATGAGGAGAAAGTGGGACCATGGTGTCGAGATAAAGGATCAGCCATGATCATATTGAATAGCGGAGTAGGCTCAAAGGGCCGAATTACCGACTCCTGCTCCTATGTTTCTATGTTTCTCCTCTTGTCAATAATACAACCTATCTTAAACAGCCACATCAACATATTTTAACCCAGTCCCACAAATACCAAGACAATTTAGAACAAATGTTAATAACACTTCCTACCAAAATGCCAGACAAAGAATGTTTCCTCTAATAAAGATGTTCTGCCCTACAGAAATGGTTAATCAATTAAACTAATAATCCATGGGACTTGTTTAAAGGTATGGTGTCATACCAAGTCCTAGCTGCTGGGTTCAAACCTTTTGGTTATTTCTTCAAAGCTGACAAAGAAGCCCTCAACTGCAAAATGTAATCAGTGAACCCTGATTTTTTTTGGTACCTTTAAAGTCATAAAATCTGTTAAAACCAGTTCCTCACATAACAACTGCCTTAGCTATAGGGCAGGATTTTCCCGTCGGTGAGCAGGCGGGATGAGGTTTCATGCAGGATTTTTAAAATTTAATTAAAGTTTTTTTTTAATTATAGACAGATCCCAACTCATGCAACAGTATCACATGAGGGAACATGTCAGGGATTTTTTTTTTCTATTTTTAAGACTGTTGACCGTAGAGCTGATCTCCCTGAGGCAGCACTTAGCAGGGAGATGAGTGTGCTCTTTCGTGCACACGTGTGAAAGAGCGCTCTCTCAGGCTTAGGGATATCCCCCCTGCCCGCACAGGGAGCGCACAGTGCTTCCATGCAGACGTCACGCTGGGCAGGCCTTAATTGGCCCGCCCATGTAAAATGGTGCCGCACTCCCAATTGGGAGCGCGATCAGAGGCGCGTGCCTGTGTGCGCCTGCACTTAAACTTCGCACCTGACGGGGGAAAATCCTGCCCATAAATTCTCTCACTAGCAGGAACTCAAATTGGACTGTTTAAAAAGTGGTCAAGATAAAATCCAGAAATGTTACTTCAGACCAACATAAAGCCCTAAAAATTTATAGTATTATCAAAATCTTACAGGCTCTAACCCAAACTCTAAACTGTGTCCAAACTTTCCTATTGCAAGCCAGCATGTTTGTGCACTAGCTTCTCCTCCTGCCTTACGTTAGTATTCTTGGCCCCCTTCTTTTGCTCACCCATTGGTTTTCCTTGGCGAGAATCGTTAGAGTAGTGGAATCAGCTTTCACGTAAAACTACCTCATCACCACCATAATTGACTCCGTTGCCCCGCTGCTTAACTGAATTTCTTTTAGTTGAATGTTGCAAAGGCCAAAACCAATCTGTTAACAAAAAATTCCACATCTTAGTCCCCGACTCCATCCCTTCATGGGTACCTGCTCAAGTTAAAGTTGGGAAGATGTTATGTCTTGTTTCACCCTCAGCTAAGCATCAAATCACAGATTTTAGCCACCATTAAGACCATCTATTTCCACCTCTGAAGCATGGCTTGCATACACCTTATATTGTGTTTGAAGATCAACATATTTTCACCTCTAGACTCAATTATTCTGACATTCTTGTTCCTGGCCTCCTGAGTTCCACGTTTGACAAACTGTCCACAACTCTGCTCGCTGCACGCAAAGTGTGGAAGAGGTAGAAAATGCAGCATTCGATGGCCTTTTAGGAATCCACTAATGGCATAGCCTCAATAAATTCATACTGTTCCTTGATTCAGTCTCGTTCTTGGACTTTCCAAAAGTGCAACACTCCCAGCATCCTATATTCCATGACCCAGCCAGGAGCCCATGCCAGCAGCAGTTTGAGTAGCCATTTTGCAAAGGGGACTTCAAACAGGCATTTGATCCCTAATTGAATGTGCAATGGGATTAACATTTGTTAAAAATGCAGTCCCTGGATGCCCCTTTTTCTGTCTTTATCAATAGGGCAGGCAGTACACCTCTGGCACAGAAAGCATGCACCCTCCCAGCCTGCCATATTTGATGCTTAACCATTTGTTATGCACCTGGAAAACAGGTATAGTGTCATCAAGTTTCTAAGTCATGGAATGTATCTGTACAGTATAGGAAAGCATTATAGTTGGGCTTATAATCAATTTCCGAGACAAGTATGAAGCTGGAATACCTTCAGGAGAAATTTAGTTGTCTCACAGCTGCTTCACACTGTAAAATTGGAGAGATAAACTAACTGCCAGCAGAGCTTTTAATTAACCAATAGCTTTCTTGCTAAGACTGAGACAATCATTTATGATTAAAATTCCTTGTCTCAGAGGGCCATTAAGCCAACCGGAAGATAAAGATTAAGATTTTTGCTGCCATATAGTTGTGGCACTGTTATTTCAAATTCGCAACTCCCTTCGTAAAAAAAATCCCTGAGATGAATGCACTGCAGGGATAATTAACATTATTTGCTAATGTTAATAAACACAGTTGTAACCATTGAGTGATTTTATTCCTGTGATTTTTTTTTTGTTAACATTATCTAATGCAAGAAAATATGATACAGTTGCCATCTCAAGTGCTTGTAACACCATCAATCACTATTAGGCTGAAAGACGGTGGCGAAATGTGTGATGATGAGAGTTGGATCTCTTTAGGAAAATTTGATCCTATTTTATTTGGACAAATTTATTATGGCTATTTTTGGTACATCATGCACTGCCAGCAATTTCTTTGTATTGTTGACACTCCAGAATGCTGAGGGGCGGTGATGTATAAAGAGTTGCTATGGTTACAGCTGCTGTTTACTAAAGGTGAGAGTGAATCCGCAGATCTTAGATTTATTTTTAAACTGCCAATGGCTCATGGAAAATTAGTGGTTTGAGTTATTATCTTGTGTGCAGAATAAACACTGTGGCAACATGTGATTAAAAGCTATCTTGAAACATTTATGTTGCACAAACTTAGTTCTTATTTTTGTAAAAAATATATATTTCTAGATAATCTTGCTTCACCAGGTTAAAAGTCTTGAGAGATAGCATCTTATAAGTTGCTCTTGTGATATGTTCATAGATATTAACGATTAGGCTATACAGAACTGCTATAAAATATTACTGGTTTCACCTGGCATGACTTGTCACTAGGTTCACACTGTCAAAGATCAGAAACATTGCCCTTGTCTTAGCTTGTAGCCCACTGTGCAGGGACATCAGGCTGCATAAGTTGTACTTATCCTTACAAATGTTTTCTCTTAATCAAAATGAATATGTGATTGCTTTTGAGTACGAGCTTTAGAAGTTTGGTTCAAACATCCTAGGATAATCAGGAAGCATCTGCAGTAAACATGTGATGGAATGTATAAACTAACAAACTGATAAACATTCTGTATCGACTTATTAACCAGTTACTAAAATAAATCAGAGAATCTTGGTAAACTACTGTGAAAACTGGTCAGGTGAGCAGATAATTATGACATTGCCAATAATAGGATAATATTACAAGTGTCTCAATAAATATGATCAAAAAAGGCCCAGAGCAGGTCTAACACTGGGTCTAGCACAGAGAACTGGTAGCGATGAAACTTGAAGGACACTTTCCACTAAAACTCATTTTGTTAAGAAACAGTGAGCAATTTCTGAGCTGGAACACTAGCCATATCTCTCCACACTCCTTTTTTCACTTCATGGCCAGGGAAGAGAACAATGTGATGAAGATCATTTCCTGCTCCCAGTATTGCTCTGCTTTTAGTGCTTCCAAAAGTATTGCGTCCCAGGCAAACAATATTATAGTATTAATTTATCTAGTTGCTATCTCCTGAAAACTGAAAACACATGGCCAACTCACATTTAGGAATCAACATTTTCTTGTTCAACTCCAGGAATGGCCTGCAGGGGAGCACAACAAAACATGTCCGACTACAATGGTAGGGAACAACAATACCATCTAGCTCATTCTTTTGAAGTTGCTAAATTGTAATTAGTAAATTATAACATTGATGCATGAGGAAGAAAATTTTCTTCTGGAACATTATATTTTGTAAGGAACATATCATTTAATTTCTGTTGGACTGTTGTAAAGAACATATCTTTTTATTTTCTGTTGGACTGTGGGTTAAAATTATAATGGCTGGAGGTTGAAAGACATGTCCACTGGAACAGGATGAGGGATATATACATGTTGCAGTCCTGAAACAGAGTGTGCTGTGAAAGACAGGATGGTGCTGGAAATGAGTCCTGGACCAAGCGAGCTGCCTGGCAACAATGTTTTAATTGGCTTCTGATCAGGTGACCAGATTATGTGTGAGAAGCAGTGCAGCAGAATAGCAGAAAGGAAAAAGACCTAAAACCTCTCTCTCCTGTGTGTGTAAGATTCCAGGAATTCCACAATAACAGCTTGCTGTATTTTCTCCACATATCTCTAAAACCTGCTCTCTCTCTGAAAACCCCTATCAAGGGGCAAAGGGGAAAATCATTGTCAGAAACATTGTAAGGTAAATGCTCAGCCAGTGAACTAAATACCGAAAGTGCTAGAAGACTACCATGAGTCATCAACAAGAACTGAAAGGAATTTGGAAGACATTCATCAAAATCAACCCATTAAATCCTGTACTCTGGAATTGGTGCTATTGAACAGTTTTATCCCACCCTTATAATCCATGTTTTTATGTGTCTTTTTTGTCTTGCATTTGTGTATATATAGGGATTTAAGAAGGGGTAGTGTTTAGGTCATAGAGTTAGAAGTTAGAAGTTCATATTTCCTTCTTTTACAAATGGTGAAAGGCAACTTGTTCAATAAACAGTTATTTACTTATTAAGTTTACAAGCCTGATTCTCATATTCTGTTAAGCTAAACTAAACAATTAGGTGGGTTGATCAAACGTTTTCATAATTGTCATGACTCAGGGAGCAATGGGGCTTGATATATTACAGCACACAATCCCCAGTGAGTCGTGAGAATTTAAGTGATAGTTCCTTCTTAGGTATATCTAACTGCTTCCTTGGAAAACTTCCCTTGATTTAAGTTGCAGCATTATCTTCAGTTGGATTTTTAATCCAGTCTGTAAATAATGCTGATTCAGTTAGATCTAATGCTTAATTTTTCTACTTTATGGTCTGAAGCACATGTTCACAGCTCCTTTAGTAAATACAGAACATTGCCAATGAAGAATGGCATTTGTGATTACATTGGTCATATCAAGTTGGAATATAAATCTATGTATCAAGGGTTCCATTTGTAGAGTAAAGGGTTAATATCAGAGGCGTACATGATGCTGATGCAATAGTGATGTCAGATTACATAACTGAGACATAAAAAAGATCTGGAAGGAGGGGAAGCTTCAACCTCATGTGCAAATTCGAATGTGTAAATACCTGCTATAAATAAAGAGTACTGGTTTTAAGAAACTACAGACTCGAGCAGCAAACTTTGGGAGAAGAGACAAGCCCAAAAACCCCTGACTAGATTCCACAAAACATGGTGGCAGCGAGTAAAGTACCCAGTAGACCTTAAAAAGAAGATAAAGGGTTGGTAAGAAAAGAAATCCTCAAAGGAAGGACCAAAGAAAAGAAAAACTAAGACTCACCAAAACATCGGTGGAGCAGCAAATACATACTGAGACACAGACCCAGAGACTGGACAGCAGTGAGCACAGGCCCGAAGCAGCAAACAACAGCACAAAAGCAGGAACAATTCCAGGGCTCAGCAGAAGCATGGAATCCACATCATCATTCCCAGAACCATTTCCGAGTGCAGAAGGCTCACAACAGGCCCAGAACTGAGACAACTGGAGAAAAGGGTTCATAAGGTGCAGAACTGCCTCCAGATAACAAAAAAAAATCAAAAAGACCAGATCAGTACAATACTTTATGCAGTAGGATCTATCACTGATGATGTGACAGCAAGGCAGTGGGTTGAGGACACTTCAACTTCTTATGAAGAAATCCTGCAAGCCCTCCACTCTTGTTTCAGCATCTGTGAGGGCTAAATTTATGGAGTTTTTTTTAATTTTAAGAAGAAAGCAAAGACCAAGTGAAAGCATGGATTAGTTCATCAATGACCTCTACAGACTAGCAGGGACTGCAATTATGGAATATTAAAGGATGAGCTGAATCATGACAGAATCGTAGTAGGGGTCCTAGACGAAGCATCACCAGATTGCTTACAGATAAGAGATAATTTAACACGAGTAAAAGCAACTCAGGAAACAGAATTGTGCATTTGGTCATGGGTAAGGAGGTCCCGTGGAAAAGGTTGAGTGAGACCATTCAGTTTGTAGGCCATAAGAGAGAAAGCACACCCAACCTAAGGCAACCAAAATGTGGAAAGTGTGCCAACTGCCATATTGAAATGTCTTCAAAATGTCGGGAGCAAACCGAACAAGCAAGAAGAATTTCCAGCGTTTGCGGGGGGGTTGGAGTGGTGGGGGCGGGGGGGGGGGGGGGGGGGGGGGTGGGGTGAAGCAGAGATCCACAACTGTGAAAAAATTGGCCACCTCAAAACTGTTGGTCACTTGAAAATGCTGACAACCTGTAAAAATAGGGAGAAAATGTTAAAACAGAACCACATAAAGGAGGTGGGAGAATCACAAGCAAAAGAACTAACCTTTTGGGGGAGGTAAATGATACTGAAAACAAGTATTGGTGTATTAAACACAAAGTGGATGGACACCCCAGACTTTAAATCTAGACACAGGAGCAGGGGTTTCTGTTTTATCAAATGAAGTCAAATGGATCGAACAGATCACAGTGCAACCCCCATCTATTAAATTGTAAGGGGAAGCTGAAATATAAAGATCGAGAAATCCTCAATCCTCCCTATGCCATTCAAATTGAACAGTGTTCTCTACTAAGCAGAAAGGCATGCCTAAAACTGAAATTAATCTATAAGGTGAGAATTACAGCAGTACATTTCAAATGAATTTTTAAAATCACTTATAGGCCTAGAATTTTTTTTTAAAAGTACTATATCACCCTACGAGCTAAACCAATTTGTCTCTTTACACTGAGCAAAGTCTTTCATCCACTCTTGCACAAAGTCAAGGGTGAAATTGAAAATTTGCAGCAGCAAGGGGTTATCTCACCGGTCATCATGCCAACGAAATGGTGTTCAGGAATGGTTAGGGTCCAAAGCCAAATGGCTCTATAAGAATCTGCATGGACTTAACTCAACTAAACAGATCAGTAGAATGGGAGGTCCATCCGATGGCCTCAGTGAATGAGAGCCTTGCCAAATGAGCCAAGAGTACTTTTCTTTTAACCAAATTTAATGTGAACAGTGGATTTTGGCTGTTGCCTCTGAACAAAGAATTCAGATTTCTGACCATATTTATAATGCCATTTGGTCATTATTGTTTCAATACATTGCCCTTTGAAATAGTGTACACCCCAGAAATTTCCCAAAGAACAATGTCTCACACTCTAGAAGGCATGAAAGGAGTAGTATGCCACATGGATGACATAGTTTTACATGGCTCCACAAGAAAAAAGCATGATTGCAGGGTCAGGGCAATCCTGAGAGTCTTACAGAATGCAGGTCTAATGAAAAATATGAGTTCACCAAACCCATGATCAAGTTTCTAGGTCACAAAGTACAAGCCACTGGAATCACAGTTGGTCCACAAAAAACAAAAGTGATTAGAGAATTTCCAGGAACATAACTGAGCTTCAAAGATTCCTTGGGATCATTAACCAAGTAGACAAGTTCCTACCAAATTTAGTTGAGGTCAACAAGCTCTTGAGACAGAGTCAACAGTAGTGCTGGAATGTGAACCAACAAAATGGTTTTGAATGGATTAAACAATATTAAATCTCTTCTGAAATCCTGCAAAATTAGAACCCAGAATAACCAACCACAGTACCAGCAGATGCATTGTTGACAGATCTGGCAGCTTCATTTCAAGTGCAGAGAGACTGAAAGCATAAGCCAGTCTACTATGTCTCTAGGTCACTAACAGGAAGAGAACAACAATACATCACAATAGAAAAAAAGAAGCATTGGCAGCAACATGGACATGCAAAATGTTTTCAGAGTATGTTATGGGATTGCATTACAAAATCAAAACAGACCATAAGCCCCTAGTCATCCTTTTGAACATGAAAGAAATTGTGAAGATGCTGCCCAGAATCCAATGCTTCAGATTAAATTGATGAGATATGATTCCATCACAGAGTATGTTCAAGGGAAGTATCAAAGAACAGCAGACACACTGTCATGAATACAATCAGAAAGAACTAAAGAAGAGGAGATTGAAGCATATATATATATTCTTAGTCACTTAGCACTTACCAGCTACAGCAAATAAGTTGGAGGAAGCAAAATAAGCCCAGCAACGAGATGAAGAATGTCTCCAAATCCAAGAATATTGCCTGGAAGGATGGCTAGACCTATTCCACACTAATCCAATACTACAGCAGTACTTTGAACAGTGCAAGCATCTCACTGTCATTGATGATTTACTAGTCTTCAATGAGAGAATAGTTATATTGCAAGCACTTTAGCTTGATATTCTTCAAAAACTTAACCAAGGTCGTCTAGGGATAGGAAAATGTCATGCAAGAGCATAGCAATCAGTCTTGTGGCCAGGAATTACATGCTCTATAGAAGAGATGATTATAACTGCCTTACTTGCCAAGCACAAAACGAACCACTATTATCTTCTTTTATTCTTTCAAGGCTGTGGGAGTGCCTGGGAATTGACTTCCTTGTTGTTATTGATTACTCATGACCCAAAACCATACAGGATTGATACAGACCAGGGTAACATAAGGAGAAATTGCAGCACCTTAACATCCTTGAAGAGAAAGCCAATGGAAATTTGGGCTTATCTCAGATCCTGATCATGAAAAAGAAGGACAAGCTTTACAACCCAGGAGAAAATCACCCGAACCGACACAAGGGAGTATGAAGTATCCTCGACCTCAAAAGGAGGTCAGAACGAGATCAGTGAGATTGGTCAAAGCATCTCAGAGAATAACCATGTAACGTTTGAGACTTTGTGGGGAGATGTAGGAGGATGTAAATATGATGGAGATAAAGACTAGGGGGAAATGTAAAGGAAAGGGTTAACATCAGAAGCATACATGATGCTGATATAATAATGATGTTGATGTAATAATGATGTCAGATCACATGACTGAGAAGTGAATGAGATCTAGAAGGAGAAGCTACAACCTTGTGTGGAGATCCAAATGTGTAAATACTTGCTGAAAACAGAGTAATGGTTTGAAGAGGCTACAGCATACTTTGGGAGAACAGACAACTTCCAAAACCCCTGTCTAGAGCTCACCCACACAAAACACCATTTCTTTCTCTCTGAAATTGCAGAGATACATTCAGACCCTAAATAGTCATCGCAGCCACCAATATACATCTAAATACAGACATCCTATTGTGATATTATACTCCACCAGATAACAGATACCAATATTCAAATTGGTCACTTGTGCAGTTTAGTTGTAACCTCGCATAGGACCAGCTCTGCGAAAAATGGGTATTGTCTCCAAGAGCAAGGGTTTCACTTTCTAATTGGTCACTGTGAATAAATGGAGGAACTCGTTGATAAGTTAGGTTCTGTGTTAATTTAGAAAAAATAGCAAACTAGTCATTGTTATGGGAAATCAGAAAATTCTGAAAATCTACTGCAGGATATGTGAGGAAAAGAGATAGGAATGTTTTGGACTTTTATGTGGTCTCAAAATTGTAAAGCAAACAATATGTTCTCCCTTTAAGAGAGCTACAAAAAAAAAGAGGGCTGAGAACAAAATGAGGAAAAACAAGACTCATAAATGCTGATTAGTATCATGAAGAAGTAGTTTCAGGTGCTCCTTTAAATCTACCTCTATGGCCAAGCTTTAGTGTCTGTTCATCAGGTTCAGTGTCAAATGTTATCTGATAATGCTCCTCTAAAGCAACTTGCTATATTTTATTACATTAAAGACGCAATATAAATACATAGAAGCACTAATTGTTACTGAGTTTGATGCTCTGAATAGGCTATTGAAAAGTGGAAAGATGTGAAGGTGTGAAAAACTATCAGATGATATATACACAAAGTCATCTTAGTCAGGCAACTATAGGACACTAGAGAGACAAGGGAATGACAGCAGTTCTATGTTTCTACAGCAGAGAAGTCAATAACCAGAGTGCATAAATTAAAATAATTGGCAGAAAGAATAGAGGAGGGTTGTGGAGAATACCTTTTCCACCCAGAGGGCTGTGGGTGTCAGTAACTCACAGGTTGCAAGGGTGGCAGAGGCAGAAACCCTCAATGCATTAAAACATTACTTAGATAGGTACTTTTAAGTGCTGTAACCTACAAGGCCTTGGATCAAGAGTTAGAAAGTGGAATTAGGCCGGATTTCTTTTTGTAGGTTAGAACAGTTACAATGAGCTGAATGGACACCTCCTGCCCCTTAAATTGTCTATGTTTCTGCAGCAGTTTCAAAATGGAAAGGACTTAAACAGAAAGTGAATGAGAGAAACTAGCAGTAATATAGGAGAACTGAATTTGTAGAAGTCAATCTAATGATGAAAAAACTGTAGACCTCTAAGAAGAAACTTTTACTATTTTTCACTTTTTGTTGCACTTGAGTGGAACAACATAAGAGGCCCGTGATGATGTAGGCTGATGTAGCAAAGGGAGGAGCAGCTGAAGTGGTCAGCTGGAGTCAGATCAGAATCACGCATGCTGACAAAACAGAGCTATGCAATGAAGGATATATAATTTGCAACAAAAACAGAAAGGGCATAATTTTCAGGTCATTGGCCGGGCATGGTGGACAGGCCCAGGAGTGGCCAGAAAACGGTCCACCGCCCGCCATCGGCCCCAATTGCGTTTTCACATTGGCTGGCCAATTAACGGCCAGCCAGCGTGAAAGGTGCTCTGAGAAGCTCAGTGTTGCTGAGTGGGGGTCAGGAGGAGTGCAAGCACAGAAGTCTGCGCATACGCAGGGGAGCACGCACTGAAAGCTCCCCGAAGGCAGGGAGCTGCCTCAGGGAACTGAGCAATTTTAAAATCAAAAATAAAGATTTTTAAAATCTGAGAAAAGTGTCCCGACACGGGACTTATTCAGAATAACATGAACAGAATAAAAATTCTGCCCAAAAATTTAGATTTATTTTTTATTTAATTATGGAATCCTCATCCCACCCATGGATGAGATTTGCTAAGAAATCAAAAGGCAGCCTGGCCAATTCACCCGCCCGCCAACTGTAAAGTTGGATGGGCAGTGAAAAATATGATTACATTAATTGATTAAGGGCCTTAATGGGCCTCTTAAATTTCGACGGGCGTGCTGCCAATTGTCAAGTGCACCTGCCAACCAAAATATTGTGCAAGTATGCGATGATGTTAGGACGCTCACCTGACGTCATCGTGCACTATTTTATGCCCAATCAGGTCGAGTGCACGACCGCTCACGGGACATAAAATCCTGCCCACAATGTTGGAAATATTCAGCCAATCTGGTAGCATCTGTGGAGACAGAAACAGAGTTACCATTACAAGTTGTGACTCTTCATCAATATTCAGACAAAAGATCACAACTTGAAATGTTAACTCTGGGTAGAATTTAATACCCTCACTAGTGGCAAGTTTGGTCATGGGGTCATTTAATTAGCATTGTTCAAAGGCACTTGGTACCTGATAGTAGGACCCAGCATTTAGAAGTTGGGGTGAGGGGGGTGGGAGGGTGCTGCTAAGAGTCATTACCCTCCTTGATGTCAACTCCCTTCCCGAAAACCCCACCTGCCTCACTCACCACTCACCTATGGCCTAGGATCCAGTGGCAATCCTGAGCCATGAGTGGGTGTTGTACTGGTAGCAGCCACTGCCTGCCCAGTGACGCTGTCATTCAAACAAACTGCCGGCCTCTGATTGGTCAGGAGCTCTCGGCCGGTGGGATTTATGCCCACAGGTCTTTGATCCTGTGGAAGGCCCACCACTATTCACTTAAGCACTGAGTAGCACTTAATTCAGTGGACATTCTCTAAAAGGCACAATGTGGGGCTCTTGCCAGCATTGTCCAACCATTGCTGCCTCCATTAAATACTGCCCTCTGTTTCTTTCTCTACAGCTGCCGCCAGACCTGCTGAGTATTTCCAGCATTCTCTTTTTTTTATTTCAGACTTCCGTAATCTGTAGTATTTTGTGTTTTGCATTTATAACTTGCATTGGTTTCCCCAGTGTACAGACCACAAAGCCACAAGCATAAACTACAGTTTTCTCGATTGGAGAAAGCACATAATAATCACAGTGCATCATGAAAGCGGTTTTTGGAGTCCTAGAGCATTGGTTTGGGAAGGAAATTAATGGCAGATGTTTCATTTGATTCTGTTGGATCAGAGCATGAAATTGGATGTTTACCAGAAGTGCAGCCAATTGAATAGATGAGCATAACGATGCGGTTGCATTACAGATGGAAGAAATGATAATGTATAACATGGCAGTTGCAGAGGCTAGTTGAATGAAAGGTAAGGAAATCATGAGCCATGCCTTTATTATATGAGGCAGAATAAGTGAGATAGGAAATTGAGCAAATGGAGTCAAGGGACCCACTAACCACATGGAAGAAGAGACTTGACTGACAATAATAGGATATTAGAAATTTATCCAATATTTTCCAAATATTGAAATCATCAGAGCAAATATGATGGTGGCAGAGAACATGAGAGAAAGGGGGGAGAGCAGAAAGAGGCATCATATAATTAGTAGTTCAGGAAGATGAGGGGTGAGAGAGAGAACAACATAAAGATGAGGAATGGGTGAAAGAGGAAGGTATAGGCAATGCAATTTTCCCATTTAGAGCAAGAGCAAGATTAAATACCAACCTAATCATTAATGTAACAGAGTAAGAGCCTGAGAAGGGACTGGAGTCAGCTTAGAAAAAGTGTTCAACAGATTTTGCAAAAAGCCAGACAGAATGAGGTTGTGCCTGTAGCATATTTTATCTGGAGAAAGTGAATAGAGTGAAAGAAATGCCGCTGAGGATAAGAAGAAATTCAACTAATCAGAGGCACTGCTCAAGAAAGAGTTATGAAAATACTTTCATAAGGACTAGAGTTGTAAAGGCACTGAGCATGCATGAAGACAAGATGATTGAGGGTGGTGGACTTGAAATCAAACTGTTAAGAGCATCAAAAGAGTCACTGATACTGGTAGGGAAGAGTTGGATAAAAACAAAGAGAATGACAACAGAAAAGGAGAAGTGTTTGTTGCGTTTACAGATGTAAGTGAATCTAAGGAAAGAGAAAATGGCAGTGCAAGGTTGAGAATGACAGAAATTGGAGGCATTGGTGTCCAGCTAAAAAAACTATCAGTTCTTTACAGACACCGATACACCTACTGTGCATTTTTCACATTGATTTTCAAATTTCCAGCATGCACATTTTCAAAAATCTGTTTAAGATTTGAATTTCCTCAGATATCAATGTTTCAGTCACTGTCAACATTCAGCAAAAGGAAAATGTGCATGTCAGATGAAATTCACGCAGTGAGTGGTTGGGATCTGGAACACACTGCCTGAGAGTGTTGTAGAAGCAAATTCAATCAAGGTTTTCAAGAGAGGATTGGATTATTATCTGAAAAGGAAGAATGGGCACGTCTATGGGGGGGAAAGTGGGGGAGTGGCACATAGTTGTTCCTATGGAAAGCGGGTGCAGATATGATAGGCCGAATGGCCTCCTTTTGTGTTGTAACAATTCTGAGATTCAGTACTGTCTGCTCCTTCCCAAACTGTATTTTTAAAATTACTATTGACTGTTCCTACAGCCACATCATGGTCCAAAAATTAAGCACTGCTAGCATCAATGTGTGGACAAAACATGTGACACAAAATCAAGTGGATATGATGCTTACAAGCTCTTTCATACATATATCTACACCAGCAGAAACAGTAGTCCTTAGCAGTTATAATCTGTCTTCAATGATAAGATCTTTCTTCAGATGAAGAAATGTATTTGGGAATGGATAAGTGAAACCTTGAACTAAATTGAAGATATAAATGATGACTTAATAACAAGGCACATGGGGATCAGCTGTGTCTATAAAATATAATAACAGGGTAAGACAGTTCAAAGTAGAGGATAGAGTAACAGAAAATGGGTAATGCCAAGGACTCGCATTTGAATCCAGTTGAATGAAAATATTGAATAAACTATTTCTTTAGTCAGTAAATATAATTTCTCTCAAAGATATCAAGGGATTATTTGTACCAGAACAAGTACCAGAAGCTGTGCTTTCAATTGATTATGTTACTTCCAAAAATTGTTTGACTCTCTTGGCAAACCTACTCTGTTGTTCACCTCACATCCGGAACATGTCATGAAGTTAATCCCCTGCATTTTAAACAGTTCTTACCTTCCATATTTTTCAAATACCTTTTAATTCAGACACTTCCATCATCAGCATTACGTTTCAAAAAATTACCATAACAAACCACAAAACATTTTACCTGGGTTACTCTTAAATTTGAAAATTATATACATTTGTGTTAAAATTTGTTCATTACCTCAACTTTGAAATTACTGAATTTATTACATTTCAACAGTGCATCTCATGAACTGAAAAAGGTCCTAAGCACTTTATGAGGTGGTAAAAAATGGCAGAGGTTCAATAGGTCTGGGAAAGGGAGAACAGAAACTAAAAGTAAAGGAGCAAGTGATCCCAAAAATCAAGATCAAGGAAAGGCTTTTTAGCAGGATTTTGAAAGCAGAGAAGATAAACTTATTTAATACGTAGTTCCAGAGTGCTGGAGCACACTAGAATAAAGAGCAGTCAACAAAAGTGGAGCGGATATGAGGAATAAGTCATAAACTAGCTTCAGATGAGTGGAATGTGTGTAGAGTTTGGAGGATGGGAGGCAGTGAGAGGATTTTGAGGGGTAGCAGTGGTATAGCTGTATTATCATTGAAAAGTATTTCAGAGACCCAGGTTCAAATCCCACCATGGCAGGTAGTGAAATTTGAATTCAATAAAAATCTGGAATTAAACCATTGCTGATTGTTGTAAAAACCCATCTGGTTCACTAATGCCCTCTGCTGGTCTAGCTCCAGACCCACAGCAGTAGATGACTCTTAAATGCCCTCTGAACAAGGGCAATTAGGTTGGGCAATAAATGTTGACCTAGCCAGCGATGCCCACATCCCATGAATAAAAAAAATAAAGAGATTTACAAATTATACATGTAAGGTACAGATGTCATCTTCTAATTTGGTGAAGACCTCATGCTTTTGTAAAACCATGGAATTTTTAGACTGAGTGCAGCAAATAAGAGCTAGATAAACAAAATTAGCTTCTTTAGTCAAAATAAAAATTTCAAATAAAAAATTGCAGAACAGCTGACATCTATTGCAGACACAGCTTGTGCAATATGGGAATACAGGATGCTTTGTCTTTTGGAAACATCATTTTTATAACATTGTTCTGGCTAAAGGGAAATTCAGGAGTTCAGGGACATAATATGAATGCTGCCCCATGTTTTAATTTTATTCATCCATGGAGTGTGGGTGCCACTGGCAAGGCAAACATTTATTGCCCATTCCTAATTGCCCATGAGAAGGTGGTGCTGCGTTGCCTTCCTGAGCACTGTAGTCATTTGGTGTAGCCACACCCACAGTGCTGTTAGGGAGGGGTTGCCAGGATTTTGATCCAGCAACAGTGAAGGAATGGCAATGTATTTCCAAGTCAGGATGGTGTGCGACTTGTATGGGAACTTGTCGGTAGTGGTGTTCTCATGCACCTGCTGCCCTTGTCCTTCTAGGTTGTAGCGGTCACAGTTTGAAAGACACTGTTGAAAGACCCTTGGTGAGTTGCTGCAGCGCATCTTGCAAATGATAAACACTGCAGCCATGGTGCACTTGTGGTAAAAGGAGTAAATGCGTGGTTGATGGGGCACCAATCACAGGCTGCTTGTCCTGTTGTTGAGCTTCTTGAATGTCTTTGAAGCTGCACTCATCCAGGCAAATGAGGAATATTCCCTCACACCCTTAATATGTGTATTGTAGACAGTGGAAAGTTTTTGGGAGTCAAGAGGTGAGTCACCAGCTGCAGAATACCTAGCCTCTACCTTGCTCTTGTAGCCACAGTATTCATGTAGCTTGTCCAGTTAAGTTTCTGGTCAATGGTGACCCCCAGGATGTGATTAGTGGGGGATTGAGTGATGGAAATGCCATTGAAAGTCAAGGGGAGGTGGTTAGACTCTCATTGGAGGTGGGCGTGCCTGGCACTTGTGTGGAATAAATATTACATGCCACTTATTAGTCCAAGCACAAACGTTGTCCAGGTCTTGCTACATATGCTTCATTATCTGCGGCGTAGCGAATGGAACTGAAATGAGTATTTGAAGCCTCCTCCCCAGTTAATTCAGTTAATTGTTTAATTGCCCACCACCATTCATGACTGCATATGGCAGGATTGCAGAGCTTTGATCTGATACATTGACTGTCAGATCACTTTGCTTTGCCTATAGCATGCTGCTTCTGCTGTTTGGCATGCATGTAGCTGCACCAGACTGGCATCTCATTTTTAGCTACGTCTCATGCTGCTCCTGGCATGCTCTTCTACACTGTACCATAAACCAAGATTGGTCCCCTAGCTTGATGGTAATGATAGAGTGAGGGATACGCCAGACCATAAGGTTACAGATTGTGCTCGAATATAATTCTACTGCTGCTAATGGCCTACAGTGCCTCAAGGATGGCCAGTTTTGTGCTGCTTCGTCTGTTCTGAATCCATTCATTTAGAAAAATGGGAGTGCCACTCAACAATAGATGGTGTCCGCAGCCTGAAGAGGGGACTTTGTCTCCGTGAGGAATATGCAGTAGTCACTCCTCCAATACTGTCATGGACAGACTAGGAAAAGTAAACCTCTGACAAAATCTTAAAGCTGAATTTTCAACCAGAAAAGGTTGATGGGGGAAAACTCATTTTCAACATTGAAACATGTTGGGCTGTTGCAAAACAGCAAAACCAGAGATTGCTATCAAGAAGCAATAAAAAAAGACATTGTGTAGTCAAAAGAAGATGTCTGTGTAAATGATGCCTTGATGTAGTTACACAGAACACAGTTGACCTCATCAATAAACAATCCTTATCAGGAAGTTTGCCAGTTAGACAGTTGTAATTTGATCGATCCTGCCAATCAGCCAATATTTTTGCATTGTATGTCTGATCTAATAAATTTTAATATTTAATTTAGATATTTGAGTGTGCTCTCATTATTTCTTATAGTTCTCATGTTGGAAATTCAGTCTGGCAGCTTTATCCTTCATGTCTTTTGGGGCATTCTTATTGTTTTCATAGTGATTTTCACAACCGTGTGGCTGCAGGCCATTTCAGAGGGCAATTAAAAGTCAATCTGAATACCAAAATTGATTAAATCTGCACCATGGCAGAGAAAATATCAAAATACACTCCAACGTAGATCTCAGCTTTCCATATAAAACAGAGAAAGAACAAAAGTCGTAGGAGCAGGAATAGACCATATGGCTTGTTGAACCTGCTCCACCATTCAGTATAATCAAGGCTGACCTTGAGCTTCAACTTCACTTTGCTACCCATTGCCCATATCCTTTGATTCCCTGAGAGACCAGAAATCTATCCCAGCACTAAATATAATCACCAAAGAAGGATCCACAACCCTCTGGGGCAGAAATTTCAAAGATTCACAACCCTATAAGTGAAGTAATTTCTTCTCATCTCAGGCCTAAATGATCAGCCCCATATCTTGAGACTGTGACCCCACATTTTAGATTCCCTGACCGGCGGAAACAATCTCTCAGTGTCTACCCTGTCAAACCCCTTCAGAATCCTGTACGTTTCGATGAAATTACTTCTCATTCTTCTAAACTCCAGAGAAAATAGATACAATTTGCTCAGCCTCTCATCATAGGACAACCCCCTCATCCCAAGGACCAATTTAGTGAACCTTCACTGTACCACCTCCACTGCAAATATATATTTTCTAAATATGGAGATCAAAATTGCACACATTATGCTAGATGTGGTCTCACCAAAACCCTTTTCAACTCTTGCAAGACTTCTTTATTCACACCAACATGCCATTTAACTTCCTAATTGCTTGCTGCACCTTTATGTTAACTTTTTACATTCATTGTACAAGTACACTCAAGTCTCTTTGAGCATCAAAACGGAATTTACCAATGAAAGTGTCTCAAATATGCTAGTGCTTCTGTCAAGAAACGTTCAAGGCGCAATTTTAAATCTCTATCAGGAATGTAAGTACTCTTACTGGTAAAATATGAATTAGAGTTTAATCATTGCTTTCCAGTGTATGTCTTTGGGTCATGGGTTATGCAGTTCTCAAGTAAAGAAGGTGATTGAAAGCAAAATTGAGGATGCAGATATTGGGGGATTTTTGAAGAACAAAAGAGAAGAAACAAGTTATATAATCTGAGATAGAATGTTCTAAAACGTCAGACCCAAAAAGCTGAAAGTCCTGTAGTGAAAGGGAGAGGGTTGGTTTAGTAAGGTTGCACAGGTATAGAGGAGTGAGATCACAAATGAACCTACAGATGGGATCATGGATTTTGTGAATTATTCACAGGCAATTAGGAAGTCAGCAAATGCTTTAATGGGGAACAAGACTTGACGTAAACAATTTGTAAAGATCTTGGGAGGCTGGCAAGGAGAGAACTGGAGTAATTGAGGCAGGTGATGACAAATGGGTTCAGGAATGTCTCAGAGACGGTGGTGGGATTTAATTCTCCCCTTTGGAGAGGGGTGGCAGCCTGGGGGGTTGTGGAACTGGCAGGGAAGGCAGGGGGCAGAATGCCAGTTGCCTTCTCAACTACCTCTGGTCATGCTAGGGGGTGGGGAAGATGAGTGGAGAGATGGTGGAAAAGGATGGAGTAGTTGATTACCAAAGAGTCATGTCAAGAATAATAGAAAACTGTGGTCATAATCACAAATAATAGCACTGGTAACTGATAATTTATCATGCTGAACAGTGTGCAAGCTGTATTAAAGGAATTCAAGGGAGGAATTATTATGGCATGTGGAGCTATGTAGGCGCATTCAGCAGGATCTCCCTTTTCTTTGAGACACAACATACAGCAATGGCACAGTTCATAGCTGAATTATTGAACTAGTTAAATGACAAGTTACTGACTTGAGAGGTGTTTGGTGGTCCTGTGTCATGGTTAACTGATTTCTTTTGGTCATTCCCACCAAAGAAATCCTATTTGACTAATTTCACCTCCAGGCACATCCATCCTTTTAAAAGCTATGAAAAAAAGATGTTTAACCCCTTATTTCAAAGTCAAGGAAATACAACCTGTAATGACACTTCAGTAAGTCTTTCTTTACTCTCTAGGAAAAATAGACTGGTAAAACTGCTTATTTGGATTACTACACTAAACCAAGAAATATCATACAACCAACACTAAATGAAGGAAGTATATTAGGAAACATATAAAAGGTGGAATAAGCAGTTACAAGAAAGAAGATGAGGCACTATGAAATCAAGTGATAACCGTGATACACAAAATGTTCTACAGCATATGGAGCAGCAGAACAGGGTACTGAAGCTTGAAGGTTGTGTATGTAATGAGAGGGTGGCTATAATTGGTTTAACGGAGAAGCCTCAGGACAGACAAGGGCTTCAATCAGCAAGGTATAAATTATTTAAAAATGACAGGGAAAATAAATAGATGGGAGTGTTAACACTATAAGCAAGGGAGAACTTGGTACTGATCAGACTTAATAACTTTAAGTGACACAAGGACTGAGTCAATTTGGGTGGAATCTGTAGCACCAAAGGTAGGCAGTTACTTATTCCAACAACCAACCAAGTAAACAGAAAACAATGCAAGCTAATTTAACAAGTAAAAAGCTCATCAGTGAATCACTCCTTGAACCACACGCAAATTGGTATAACGTCCACCAATTCAGAGACTTGAACATGTAGCTCAAGCAGTGGTGCGAGAGACTCATAAGGAATCGGGGAATGAGAGAGCTGTTCTTTTGAGACCGGGTCCAGCTAAACCAGTGTCCTAGCAAATCAAATAGCTAGGGCTGTAGACAGGGCTTTAAAATCAAAAAGGGGGAAGAAGGGTTCAAGTGAGGTGATTAATAAAGTTGGAATAAAAAAGTTCAAAACAGTAATGGTTACCACAAAACCACCACATTGTTGTACAAACCTATGTGATTCATTAATTTCCTTTAGGAAAGAAAATCTGCCATCCCTACCCAGTCTAGCCTTCGTGTGATTCCAGGCAATGTGGTTGAATCTTAAGTGCTCTCTGAAATGACCCAGCAAACCACTCAGTTGGATCAAAATTGCTACAGCAAAGTCGAGTAAGAATAAGACCAGACAGATCACCTGGAATCACCTAAGCACTAGATAGAACAAAAGCACTAATTGACCCTGAAACATCCTCTTCATCCCATCAGGGTCACTGGGACAAAAACATGGAACTCCCTTCCCAACAGCACTATGGATGTACCAACATCACATGGACTGCAGCAATTCAAGGAGGCAACTCACCATCACCCCCTCAAGGAAAATTAGGGATGGACAACAAATGCTGGCTTTGCCAACAATGTTCACATCACAGGGATGAATAACAAACAAAAATATTGACGAATTGAGTGAGTTAAGTTGGGAAATCAGATTTAAAGGCAGAAAAGCAATGGAAGATATGTAAAGAAATATTTCATAATTCCCAAATAAAATAAGATGTCTATGAGAAAAGAGATACATCTCTGATTAAGTGGTTAAGGGTAGTATTTGACATAAAAGAAGAGGCTTGTAATGTTGCCAAATAGAATAAGAAGTCTGAGAGTCAGGAGAGTTTTGAAAACCAACATAGGGTGAGCACAATATTTATAAGGACGGGGGGGAAATAGCTCACGAGAATAAACTATCAAGACACATTGCCCCCAAATCCATGAGCCATTACTTTGTGTAATAATCTTATGTGTGGCACCTTATCGAATACTTTTTGAAAATCTAAATATACTGGTTCTCCTGTTACTACTCAGTCAGTTACATCTTCAAAAAAACTATAATAGTTTTGTCAAACACAATTTTCGTTTCACTAACCGCCATTATGCAAGAATGGAGGGGGTGAGAAAACAGATAATTACAGGTCAGGTAGCCTTACATCAATCACTGGGAATATGTTTTCATCCATTATTAAGGAATTGGTACCAGGGCACTTAAAAAATTAGAGTCAACATTGTTTCAAGAAAGGGAAAATGTGCTTGACAAAACTATTGTAGCTTCTGGGAATGTATTGGCAAGGTAAAATAAAAGAGCTTCTGCAAATACTAAACAGTAAGAGAGCAGAAAAAGCAAACATGGGTCCATTAGAAGCTGAGACATGAGAAATTATAACGAAGAATAGAAAATGTCAGATAATCCAAACAAATATTTTGTGTGTGTCATCACAGTAGAAGGCTCAAAAAAATGATAACAGAAATAGTGAGGAAGCAAGTGTCGAATTCGAATGAGGAACTTAAAATAATTAATATTAGTTAAGAAAAAGTAGCAGAGAAATGAATAGGCCTAAAAAGCAACAAACCCCCTCAACCTGATGGTCTACATCCTTGAGTTTTAAAAGAGGCGGCTGCAGAGATAATGGGTGCATCGGTCACGATCTTCCAAAGTTCCCTCGATTCTGGGATAGGTTTGAAAAAGCTGTAAAACAAAAACAGAATTACCTGGAAAAACTCAGCAGGTCTGGCAGCATTGGCGGAGAAGAAAAGAGTTGACATTTCGAGTCCTCATGACCCTTCGACAGGCTGTTAAAGCTTTTTGAGGGTGTAATTGCTAAGGTAGAGAAAGGGGAACCATTGCATATATTATATTTGGATTTTCAAATGCATTCTATAAGGTGACATATGAAAGGTTAATGCACAAGATAATGGCTCCTGGGGTTGAGGATAATATATTAGCATGGTAGATGATTGGTTGAAGAACAGTGAGTAGGAATAAATAGGTCAATTTACAGGTTGGCAGGTTGTTACCCATTGGTGCCGCAAGGATCAGCATTGAGGCCAAAGTTAGTTACAATTTATGTTAATAACTTAGATGAACGGATCCTGTGATTTCAAGTTTGTTGATAATACAAAGCTAGGTGGGAAAGCAGTCTGTGAGGACACAAGGAGGCCATAAAGCGATATAGATAGGTTGAGTGGGCAAGCAAGTTGTAGTTGGGGTATAATGTGGGGAAATGTGAGGTTATTCACTTTGGTAGGAAGAATAGAAAATCAGAATATTATTTAGATGGTGAGATACTATTAAATGTTGGTGTTCCTAGGGATTTGGATGTCTTTGGACATAAACCACAGGAAGTTAACATGTGGTTAAGCAGTTAGCATGTGGTTAAGCAAGAAATTAAGAAATCAAATGGTACAATTCCCTTTATTGCAAGGGATTTGGAGTATAAGGGTAAGGATGTTTTTCTGCAATTTCCTACAGGTCTCGTGGGCCTATACTATATGTAGTTTTGGATCTCCTAACCAAAGGAAGTATATAATTGCCTTTTTGATTTTAATTGCCTTGAATCCAAGTGGACTAAATAGAGATATTTCAATGAGATTAATTATCAAGGTCACAGTTTGGAGCAAGCTAGTGTGTTAGTCAGAGGTCTTGTGGTGCAGTGGGGTGTGTCCCTGCTTCTGAGCCAGAAGCTCCAGGTTCAAGACCCACTCCAGAACTTGATGACCAAGAAAAGCACATTCATAATGCAGTTCAAGGGGTATCAATGTGTAAATCTTCCCAAGATACGTGAACAGCAGACAATAAGAGTGGAAGAGATTCCTGGTCTGCCATGTGATGGGAGAGAAATTCTACTCTCACTATCTATTGCTTCAGGTTACCACATGCATGTAAAAAGTGTCTGTTGCCACAGGCTCCTTGGGGAGGCGGGTTGTTTCAGTTGGCTGGATGGCTGGCATGGTTCAGATTGGTGCCAATAACATGGGGTTCTGGCTGGGGTGGAATCAGGGCCTGCTTCCTTGCCCTACCCGTGGTGGAGGTTGTGGCGCCATGGGTCAGATCTGCCTTCAGGCTGAGAACTCAAGAAGTAGTGTGTTAGTGATGAGAAATTATCCAACACAGGGTCTTCTCAATCACAGCATTTGAAAATATCAACTACATCATATCAATTTGAACAGCTGATTGTGGGGTAAGGCTCCATGAACTTTTAAATGATTAGTCATTGTGGTATGAACTAAAGCCTAGATTTTCCACAGGGACACAATCTGGACATTGCACCTAGAATTACAGCCATTCCACCTAGAATTACTGAACCCATTCCGCTATTGTCAAACTATTCTTAGCGCAGAATTTTGCCCTTGATGTGCGAGATGCACAGAGCTGCCTCAGGGAGATGAAGAAGATATTGAAAAAATTAATAAAGCACAGAAAAATATAATGAAACCTGTCCCCTCACGTGGCACTGTCACATGAGCAGGGACATGTTTTTAATTAAAAAACAAAGTTTTTATTTCACTTATATTTGCTTTTGGAAACCTCATCCCGCCCGTGGATGAGGTTCATAAAAAATGTAAAGGCCACTTGGCCTTTTCGCCTGCCCGCCAACCGTTAGGTTGAACAGGCAGTGAAAACTTAATGACCATCGATAACTTAAAGGCCTTTTGATTGTCGGTGGGCGCACTGCCGGCTCCAGCATGTACCCGTCGACTGAACTATCGCGCAACTGCGCATTGACGTCAGCACACTCGGCCAATGTCATCGCACGTAATTTCATGCTCGGTCAGGTCAGGCGCCTGTCCGCCAGGCTAAAAATTCTGGTCTTAATTTTTCTGCCAGTCTTAGTCCCATATCCTCAAATGGAAAGCCTGGGTCTAAATCTGCATAAACGATGTTGCCCAAGTAAAGCGCCAAACTCATAACATATTCCTTTTTTAAGAACGAAAATTGAAATTTCAACATATTTAACCATTGATGTGTGTACATTCAACAAATCATGATTAAGAACATGCAATCGGGGAAGCTTTTCAATTTTTACTTATATTAAAGAGACAGAAAAAAGGAGATTTTTGTGTTCAAAAATTGCAATAACACACCAGAAAAAAGGTCTTGCTTCCTGCTGTGCCTGAAAATCTGGCAGTAATTTAAAGAGAAGCTCTAAGCAAGTTCAAGTGCAGAAAATTTATGAGGCTCTGTAACTTGGCATGGATCCATTTTTATGGATGGAAATACATTCCAGAGGAGGGATTGATAGACAATCATTAAAAAGAGGAAATTTGGTATATTGCATATGAATTTTTTTTTTATTCTTTCATGGGATGAGAGTGTTGCTGTCTAGGCCAACATTGATTGACCATCCCTAATTGCCCTTGAGAAGGTGGTGATGAGCACCTTCTTGAACTGCTGCAATCCATGTGGTGTAGGTACACCTACAGTGCTGTTAGAAAGGGAGTTCCAGGATTTTGACCTGGTGACAATGAAGAAGCGGCGATATAGCTCCAAGTCAGGGTTGTGTGTGGCTTGGAGGGAAATTGGAGGTGGTGGTATTCCCAGACATCTACTGCCCTTCACACAATCTTTCAGGTTGAGCATTTGTTTTGTACTGTGAAATGTATTTATTTTGTGTGCAAATACACAGGAAATTCTACGTTATAGTCAATAAAGGTTTTGTAGTTTTAAATCAGAATATTACTGTCACTTCAACATGAATAACTTCTGGTATAATTAACGCTTAAATACAATTTAAATAATAAATAAAGAACAGGAAATCGAACTTTATGAATTTTGCTGTCAAGTGGCTTAACAGATTAAAACATTTTCAACTACTGTACTTCCCTTGCATGACTAACCACAATCTTTTAGAGTACATTACTTACATTCTGGCAGGCCAAAAACAAATATATTAGTTATGCATCATTTCAGAAATTCTTTAGTTATTATGTTCATTGCACCACTAGTTTATTCCCAGGGCTATAAAACCAATTAGTAAACACCTGATAAGACCTTCCATAATCTGCATAATATTCTTATCAGTACAATAATTTAGCAGCAAACAAGTTCTTTCCAAACAGGCTGAGGATAAATGAATTGCAGCTTTCAGCAGCAACATTATGTTAAAGAGATGGAAATAAGCGCGAACAAAGTAAATGCAAATTACTCTTAGGCAAAATCTTGATGAAATATTGGGCAGAAAATATAAGTGTAAGCTGTAAATAAATTCCATTGAAAGGAGCAGCTAGAAACATTTTTTACTTAACATTTACATATTTACTGCCTTTCATGAGACAGGTAGTAAAATAAAGTTGCTACATAACTTAATGTGCATTTGTGATATGAAGTGTGCAGGATGGAACACTAGAATTAATTTAATAGTGAGTTGTAATAAGAATATGAATTAAAAATAATAAATCTCTTTCTCCAAATCCACTGGCACTGTCTTTGCAAACTGAACCGGACTAGCCACATAAACACTGTCGCTACAACAGTAGGTCAGAGGTTCTGAATCCTGCGATGAGTATCTCACCTCCTGACTCCTGTCCACCATTTACAAGGCACAAGTCAGGACTATGATGGAATACTCCCCACTTGCCTGGATGAGCACAGCTCCCATAATACTCAAGAATCTTGACACTATCTAGGACAAAGCAGCCCACTTGATTGGCACCACATCCACAAACATTCACTCCCTCCACCACTCACACACAGTAGCAGCAGCGTGTACCATCTACAAGGTGCACTGCAGGAATTCACCGAGGCTCCTTAGACATCAGTATCCAAACCCACAAACACTACCATTTGGAAGGATAAGGGCAGCAGATGGATGGGAATACCACCACCTGGAAGTTCCCCTCCAAGTCACTCAGCATCCTGACTTGGTAATATATCACCGTTCCTTCACTGCTGCTGGGTCAAAATCCTGGAACTCCCTTCTTAACAGCACTGTGGGTGTACCTACACCACATGGACTGCAGTGGTTCAAGAAGGCAGCTCACAACCACCTTCTCAAGGGCAACTAGGGATGGGCAATAAATGCTGGTCCTGCCAGTGAAGCCCGCATCCCATGAATGCATAAAAAAGGATTTAAACCTGATGTGAGTTATTTACTGCATAGCTAGTTAACAAAGATATGCAGTTGATCTTTTCTCCAAACAGGAAGAGCACCTGTACATAACACAACTTCTGGCAGGTAATTTTCAGCATATAAATTCACTTCCAGCATGGATAAGTCACCATTGTCATGCAGCAGGAGCAGCAGATGTGATTTCAAATTGCTTTTACCAATAACCTCACTGCTTTCACAAGCTGTACATGTAATAATATTGAATTTAACAACTGGTGTTAATACTTAACTTGACTACAAGGTTTCTTAAAGCAGTTTGTTACACCTATTTTCAGTTCACTTCAAATGGCAGTGGTTCACCCAAACTTCATTAAAATAAATTTCAACATGCTGCGACATGTAGGCAGATAATCATAGCATATAATTTGATGCCTCTGGGCGAGCAGACTGGAAAAGTTCCAATCCTTCTAGGATGCCTGCGTACTGTGCATTATAATGTCATAATTTTTACATGAGATTACAACACTTTGGTATCTGTTAAAATATGTTTAATCAGATTGGTTTAAAATCTTTTTTATGCAACAGACCCTTGCAAAAAAATTTGCAGGCACATAAATGTTGAATATTATATTTGCCATTACACTGTTTATTTTGATTTACTGGGAATGCTGAATTTCAACAATTAGGTCTATGCATTTCAAAAGAGCCAAAAAACTTTGTAGGTAAGACAATTGAGTGCACTTCTGCTCCTATTTCCTATGCTCCTATGTTCCTATGAACTGCTTTGATGTGATCTCTTGGCTGATTTACCTCAAGCACTTCAGGATTCAAGAAAGTGTCCAGACAAATGTGGTAATTTGAAAAAAAAATAGCAGGATTGTTCTATGTATTCATAAATCTGGAATTATGATGCTAGTTTCAGTAATGGTGATCATGACAACTATCATTGACTGTAATAAAAACCTATCTGATTTAGAAATGTCCTTTAGGGAAAGAAATTCGCCATCCTTACCTGATCTGCCCTCCATGTGACTCTGGACCCACATCAAGATGGTTGACTCTTAACTGCCCTCAGCTCATGGGAAATTAGGGATGGGCAACAAATGACGGCCTGGCCCATGATGCTCACATTTTAATTGAACTGTATATATGGAATAATACCATCTAAATAGCAATATCAATTCTAATCTTTTAACATACACATTTAGTTGAATGCAAAACGATTCATGATTCCTCAATGACCAAATGAAGTGATTTTTAAAAATAAAACATATTAAAGTAGCTGAACATCTGAAATGTGCAACTTGACCGACATAAATTAGGCCTACCTATGTAATTTCACAGAAAATAGATTGAAAAATATCTAAAGAGAGAAGGAAGCCTACTTCACTGTGCCAGAAATGATGATGTTTTGAGGAGTTAAGCTACAATCACTTATATAGAATTTAACCATTCAGCAGAGTTGATAAATAGGAACCAGTAGATGTAGTATATTTGGATTTCCAGCAGACATTCAATAAGGTGCCACATAAAAGGTTATTGCACAAGATAGGAGCTCATGGTACTGGGAATAATTTATTAGAATGGATTGGGGATTGGTTAACACACAGAAGACAGAAAGTTGGGATTAGTGGGTCTTTTTCAGGATGGAAAGATGTAACTCGTGGAGTGCCACAAGGATCAGTCCCAGGACCTCAATTATTTACTATCTGTATTCATGACTTGGGAGGAGGGGGCAGAATATAATGTGGTAATTTGCTGATGATACAAAAATTGGTGGGAAGACATGTTGTGATGAGGACATAAGGAATCTGCAAGGGGATATAGATAGGTTGAGCAAGTGGGCTAAAACTTGGTAGATGGAGTTTAATGTAGCAAAGTGTGAGGTCATGCACTTTGATTGGAAGAATCAAAAGGCAGACTATTATCAGACTCCAAGAAAGTGCAGCACAGAGGGATCTGGGTGTTCTTGTGCATGAAACACAAAAGGTTGGCATGCAGGTGCAGCAAGTAATTAAGAGAGAGTGTTTCCACTAGTGAGGGAATCTTAAACAAGGAGACATAGTTGCAGAATAAGAGGACACTCATTTAAAACTGAGACGCAAAGGAATTTCTTCTCTCAGAGGGTTGTGAATGTCTGGAATTCTCTACCCCAGAGATTTGTGGAGGCTAGATTACTGAAAGTATTTGAAGAAGAGGTAGATAGATTTTTGAAATATCGGGGAGTTGAGGGCTATGAGGAGCTGGAACAAAAGAGGGGTTGAGGCCTGGGCAGATCAGCCATGATATTATTGAATGGCAGGGAAAGCTTGAGGGGCTGAATGGCCTACTCCTGCTCCTATTTCTTATGTTCTTACTCCACAGGTTGTACAGCATGTAATGAAGAAGCAGATTGTAAAACATAGCAAATAAATGAAGTAGATGAACCCCATGCAAAGTCACCAAAGATCTCAAACAAATGAGACCCTGTAATCTTGTAATAGGTAGCAGGGCCTTTTGAACTGCAACAGTGAGAATTGCTGATAAAACTAGCACGTTATGCTAAGTGTCACTGTGTACATTTGTTTCTAAATAAATTACTATGGTTGGTATTGCATAAAGTCAAGTTAATACCTTTGTGCTTCATTGGATCATTTCTTAATAGCAAATTATAACATTGAAGCATAGATTTTCTGATATGCGATGGTATATTCTCAAATTGCGAGAAACTAATGCAAACTTCAACAGAAGTGAAACCGTGTATGGACCAAAAAATGGTGTGTATTTGAGGGATGTAAACTCTGACAAAAAGAAATAGATGCAAAGTTGGCAGGACATCTCCAGTGTCTGCCCAAAGCAGGATTCATTTTAGGGCTCGGGCCTCATTTGAATTCAGCTGGCAAGTTGCAAGTGCCAAGTGAACACTCTGCTGCAGTTCACCGGTTTTAAAAGGTCGCAAATCAACTGACTTCGACAAGGAGCTAGCCGACCACGTCACATAGCACGTCGTGGGGTTCAAAGCTGGGTCCATTCACAAAAAATGGTCCAGTTTGTGCTGATGCACTGAAGACCTAAAATAAGCATGTTATTGCAGTGGAACAACCAAGTTTATAAAATCTCAGGGGCTTATTTGTATAATTATATGTTTGATCCATAGCTCCTATTGGCTTTATGGGAGGAATGCTTAAACATCCTGTCCCGTACAAATTTTGAAATAATTTTGCAGCTTATCTTGTTCCAATTGAGTAGTCTGTCTAAAGCTGCCAGAGATATGAGAGAGAGAGAGAGAGAGGGGAGAGGAGACAATTAAGATAGAGTGACCTCGTGGATGATCAGTAACAAGCTGCTACAAAAAATATTAATATTCAGAGACCCTGTATCCAATGTAGTTTATGTTGCAATTTAGCACAACTGGCATGATTGTTTGTTATTTTCTATCTTCAGAGGTGAGATAGTAATAGTTGTGGGTTTGTAGTGCACCATTGACTCTGTTCAATTATCCACTTACTGTTTAATAAATCATTTGGGTTTCTAACTTATGCCATGATCTAGTGAAGTCAACAAGATTACATAAGAGTGCCTTTTATAACCAGCAGCCAAAAATCTTTGTGTCTGAACTTTGGGCTCACTATATGACCTAACCATTGGCCAAGGTAAGGCACTCTCTTCCTTTCGGAGTGCTGTGGCACTAAGGAGATGATCTGAGTTGTTGATGAAACATGGACAATCAAAGATAAATGGCAGAAACAGCTTTAATAAAGGCTCAAAAGAAATTTCAACACATCCTTTGCAGAGTTTGAAGCAGGAGAGACATAAGTAGGAGCCAAAATTAAAGGTAATGCATCAGCATCAATTTGCAGGCAAGTGACAGAGAACATCCAACCCCTTTTTGATGGTTAATGAGGTGCCGGTACTCCTGTATGAGGTGTTCCATTATTCTCCTGGACCTCATTTTCTCCGTATATTGATGAGTCTATGCGGTAGCATAGTAGCATTGCCTCTGGACTCGTATTCCAGAGACCCAGGGTAATGTTCTGGGGACCTGGGTTCTGATGGCAGATGGTGAAATTCGAATTTAATATATTAAAAAAATCTAGAATTAAAAATCTGATGATGACCATGAAACTATTGTCAATTGCTGTTAAAAATCTATCTGGTTCACTAATGTCCTTTAGGGAAGGAAGTCTGCTGTTCTTACCTGGTCTGGCCTACATGTTAACTCTTAATTGCCTTCTGAACAAGGGCCTAGCTAGCGATACCCACATCTCAGGAATGAATTTTTTAAAAGTTGATAGTATGGTTTCAAATCCATAGTAACAGCAGCACTTATAAACAGAATACATGGTGAATCATGTGGAAGACTGAAGTGGTAGCAAAGGACGTAATTCAATTGACTGCTTCAATAAATGTGAAGCAGTTATCACTTTAGGTAATCAGATATCAGGATGCATCTCAGCACACTGGCTAAATGTTGAAATAAGTCATTCTAGTCTTACAGAGACCCATGGTGAGGCCAGATTTTAGATGGTGTTTGTAGTCTTTGAACGATATTGGAATGGTAAAGCAGGTTCAGAGAACAACCATAGGGTGATGTTTTGATTTGAGAACCTAAGGCCGGAATTTTCCGTGCCCACCGGCATCAGGTCTGTCCAGTGGCATGAGCGGACAATATGGCGTGATCAGTTTCACGCCAGCATGAGACCAGCTCACGATCGTCCGCTCAGCCCACCGATGGTGGGCTGTGTTCTGCACCATCGGATGTCGGAAACCTCATTATAATACATGGGCATGTCATTATTAGGACTGCCTGCCAGAATCGTTCCCACCCTCCAACCCTTCCCCCACTGGATTGTCCGCCCTCATTGTTGGGAAAACATGGTCGATGTGTTTCACAACAGCGCATAAGCGATGTGCACCTGGCGGGCTGAGGTTCGCTTATGTGCTTTTGTGAAAGACATCAGCATGTTCAAGGTTTGTTTGCCTACCTTGCTTTGGTCAGCACGTTTAGTCATCAGCCCCAGGCTTCATGGACAGCACCTCATAACTTTTAGGGGGCTCACGGCAGGTCTCTACCTACCAGATCAGCCATATATGGGTGGTAATGGCTGCAGGGCTAGGGCTTGCTTGGGGAAAGGGGAGAAGCGGCCTCAGGCAAGCGTAGAAGCTACAGGACAAGAGCTATACTTGGGAAGGAGGGTAACCCAGGGTGTGTGTGGGGCACATGTTGATCTGTGCAGTGGCCTTAAGATGGTGAGGGCTGAGGAGGCAATCTCCAGAGGAGATAAAACCAGATGGACATGTGAGGGTATGCGTGTGAAAATGGGTGGTGATGTCCCTTGAGCTGGCAGTGAGTGAGATACCAGTGAATATGTGATGGCTTGAGTGTGAGAGTTTAGAGTGATGAGGTGGGTGCCATACTGTGGCTGCACAAATGAGGTCATTCATCCTCTATCCGCATTCGATGGCCAACCTCTTCTGTTGAGCATTGGCACTGATCACCACTACCACTGCCTCCCAAGCCTGGTTGGTCATGCCACTGCCCATCTTGCAGCTAGAGCGGGGTTAGAGGACATCATGGCATGCCTCCACAGCAGCCAAAAGGTGTTCCAGTAATGTGTCACTAAACCTGGGGACTGCAGTCTTTTTGCCTTTCATGGACACCTTCCCTGCAGTAGTCGTGGGCTGGAAGCACTGAGATATGTATGTATGGCTGAACTTTAAATATGGCACCCAGCTTGATGACGTGGCAAGGTGATGGCATGGTAGGTGAATGAGAAGCCGCCCGCCATCAAAATGGCGTGTTTCCTGGGAATTCATAACTAATGCGATGGGTTTGGGACAATATGGCATGAAAACCTGCCGTTACGGCTGACAGGTAAAACGTTGTTTTACCCACCCACTACTGCACCTAGGGCGGAATTGTCCCAGATTTGCACTAAGATTCCAAGTAATGATAGGTAAGTCACAGAGCTCAATTTAATTGCATTGTAGTGAGGAAGGCTAATGAAAAAGCAAGAAGCAGACCTTTAAAAATGTTAAGAAAATTACAAGGAATGTAGATAAAAGCAGACTATTTTATCTTGGAATATGACCACTGAATTGGACATGAGTTTATGTTTGCACAAGATTGTTGTATATCTTGGAGGACTGAATTAACTCAAAACAATACGATGATTACTCCAGTTCAAAATCTTTATTTATAACACTTTAAAACATCTCAGAACTTACAGGATTTGTTGGGTTCCTACAACACGGAAAGAACCCACCAATATTTTTTAAAAAACCTTTATCCTTATTGCTATTTTTATTTTTAAACTAAAAATTAAGTAAAAATTAACTTTAAAAAAATTAAGACGGTTGAATGCTACAAGTCACCAATCACAGGGTTGGATCTTTGTCTGGCAGCTATCCCCAGGAGTTTTAAGGAAAAAAATTATTATTTTCTCAGTTTCTGGAATGCCACACCTCATAACACCTAGAGAGCTAACAACAGGCTCACATCACACCAGGGACTATTCAGACCAAGGACAAAGAAAACTACAGAGATATCACCTGCATTTGATAAGCCAACCTTGCATGCAGATTGGCCCATGATAGCGATTTCACATGGTCATTGGCTGGCCAATTTAGGCCTGCCCAGCATGAAACGCGTCTTCCCAATGGTCGGGAAGGGCTGGGCGGGAGCCTGTTGGGCGCAGGGTCCAATAGCGACCCGGTGGGCAGTTTAAAATCGATAGAGGTAACTTCCTGAAAGCTGCCAGGGGAGAATCTTTCTGCAGTCTGGAGACTGGAGCAATAGCCTCAATGGTGGCTGAAGACATCAGACAGGAGGGCGGGCCCCCTGTATCTCAATGAGTGCCTCATGCTCCTCATGGGTGAGACGGGTGTCATTCGGAACATCCTTGTTTCCAGGGATGGCAGGAGGAGGCCACCGCATCAGGCTGAAAAAGCTTGGGAGGTAGTGACAGCCGAGGTCAACAGCCATAATGTTATGAGGTGAACATAGGTGCAGTGCTGAAAAAGGTTCAAAGACCTGCCGTGCTCAACAAGGGTGAGTATCATGTTTGCATGGATCAGTGTGGGGAAGTGTAAAAGGCTGGCTGACTTCCTGTGGCACACAAGGGTATTCGAGTCTGAGTGTTAAATGTCAATGATGCCGGACCTGGCCAAGGGGGTGAACCCTGGCTGATTGGCTTGAGTGCCTTGCGGTTTGAGGACCATGACTCGGATGTGCCCTGCAAGGTGCCCCTCAGGTGGGGTTGGCCAGGCTGCAATGGTGCTGCAAGTAGAGAGTGGATTAATCAATGCTCCTCTGTCTGTTCAGAAGAGGAGCCATAACAACATAGGGAGGTCAAAGCCAGGTGGATGTCCCCCCAAACCTCCAAATCATGAGGTTTGTAGTGGATGTTGGAGCTGGAAAGCCACCTTGGTCAGCCGGCCATGGGGAGGCAGGGGTGTCAGCCGAATGTAAGAGTGCAGTGCACAGAGGTGAGAGTTTCAGATGGTGCAAACATTCTTGTGTAGTCTCATCATTAATGGGAGCTTCAAAATTGGAGTGCCCATTGATCACTGAAAGATGATGGCACCATGATGCAGATCTCCAATGTCTCACCAGGGCACCAGGCATGCATAGTGACAGTGTGATAACTTAAACTAGTGACATATCATTGTTCTCCCTAAGATTTGCCAGCAAACTCATTCTTAGGACCCTAAAGAACACTGACGCCAGAGAACTGCCAGACTTCACATGCACCTGTGTCACATCCAATTTCTGAACCAGGTAGCTGCTCAGATACCAGCACCTCAATTGGCATTGGGTCATCGGCTAGAATGTCAGTGCACAGTGGTGAGGGCACTTCACACTCACTTGAGGTGCAGGCGGAGGACACCAGCAGTTGGAGGTCTGCCGGAAACAAGGACGATGCTGAGTCCTAGGCAGATGATGAGTCTCTGGAGTCATCCATTAGGTGGCAGATGCTGGATATCCAGCAGGATGCGTGGGAGGATCTGATGGAGATCCATGAAGATAGAGGTGCCATGGTCTCTGTTGTGGAGGAGTCCATGCTGATCACGTGCACTGCATTGACCTTCATTGCCGAGCACACTGCCTCCTCCATTGAAAGAATGGTGACTCTCATGGAGAGACAGCTCCAAGGACAGAATCAGGGGTTCCTGGGGTTGTGCTCAGACCTGCAAGCCCTCAGGTGGTCCGTACCAGTGTGGGAGATGGATGAGGCACCTAGTATCCCAGTGTTAGGGGAAAATTAAAAATGCTAAAAGAGAACATTAAGAATTTACTGAAAAACCCTAAAATCTCCAGGGTAAGCAGGTGGACATTGCACACAAAGGAGCTTTGAGTTTTGTGTGATTTACAAAGTTTCAAGAGATGAACTAATATCTATGCACAGACAGAACCATTCATGTGATAAAATGGTGTGTTGAAGCCTTGAGAGCTTGACTGGAGATAAAACATAACATAAAGTTAGTTTAGGTATACTCCTCTCTCAGATAGGGAAGGGGCAGATGGTTTTAGCTTAGATATGGGAAAACATACAATGGACAGAGGGGTCTTTGATGAAACACCAGCAGTCTTGAGTTTTAAGAACCAAGGTCTTGCGTATGTGTTTTAATTTTGATTGGATAATATAATTATGTATACACCCTTTAGAATAATTGGTTAGCAGAATTGCATGTTTATGTATTCAATAGGATAGTTTTAACATGGGACCTGTGTGTCGGTTATCGAGTGGATAAATTCAAATGTACTCAAATGTATTGTGATAAGAAAAAGTATATAAATTACAAGACTTTGTAATTACGGCAGAGCACCCCTTGATGGACTAAGAGGCTGCTATCCCTGCATATGTTTGTACAAGCTTGAATAAACCGTCTTATTCAAGAATCCAAACAACGGACGTCCTGAGTTATTTGTACAGATCTGAGACCTGGTCTGAGCCGTAGTTAAGAAGGCAGCTGACCCATGCAAAAGCCAGATCAACCCGGGGTCTCAGGGAAGGAGGTTGAATCCAGCCTACACGCAGCTAGGTGCTTGTCCATCAATGACAAGCAGTGAGGTCCAGAGCAACCTCACATTAGCGCATGACATGCTTGTCATCTCTGCAGGCTCCTCTCAGGGCACTCTGAATGACAGCACAGCTCCTCCGCCCCTCTGCCAGTAACCAATGGCATCTGATGAGGCTGTGATGACTGGGGAAATACCAGCTGTGGCACTGGCCGCTCACTCACAGGTGAGGCCAGCACAGGCTCCACTGATAAGAGGATGAGCACAAAGGTCATTAAGGTCAACAAGACAGCAGAGTGAGCAGGCTGCCTCCAATGCCACTGCCTGCAATGGGGGTGGGGAGTGCTGCACCAAGATGCAGCACTTGTAAACATAAGTTTAAGGCACCATGAGCACAAGAGGGACTGTTGGTAGGTGATCTTCTGGTCTGCCATGTTTTGTTTATACATTTTCTGGTTTAGGTTTTAACACCAGGTATGGTACGTTTCATTTGTTTTGAGCATAAAATTACATAAATGTCCTTTTGTCTCAATGGCCTGAGTATGCTTCACCTTTTTATTTTGTGCAGGATATACCAGTATCTAATGCTGGACATGAGTGGCTCTAAACTTTATTGCACAGGTACTGAATGGACTTTGGGTTCAAATGAAAGTGTCATTTCAGACATCCTGGATGGAGGTGGAGGCATGAGGCGGAAGTAGATCTTTGGCAGCCTCAGCAGCTGAAGGAGCATTGGATCAATGTGTTTCTGGTGTCCCTGTCTCCCTGAAGGATACAGAAGTCTGCCTCCACATCCTCAGCATTCTCCTCACTGTGCTCCTCTCCTGACACTATTGGTTTCATCCTCTGTGGCCTGTGGAGCTGCCTCAAAATCCTCATCCTCTAGTGGGCCCCCCCTTGCCAGTGCCAGATTGTGGAGAGCACAACATGCAATCACTATCAGTGACATCCGCTGTGGGGGTATTGTAGTGCTCCCCCTGAATGGTCCAGGCATCAGAAGCACATCCTCAGAAAATCTATGGTCCTCTCTATTACTGCCCTTGTGAAGGCATGACTCCTATTATAAAGCTACTATGCCACTGTTCTTGGGTGGCAGAGAGATGTCAAAAGCCACCTTTTCTACAGATAACCCTTGTCACCAGCAGTCATCCATCCAGTCGGGCTGGAGCATTGAATAGCCTCAGCACCTGGGAGCGTCTGAGAATTTAAGCATCATGGGAGCTGCCAGGGTACCTTGCACAGCCTTGCAAAATCTGTGTCTTGTCATAACCTATCTAGACATTCATTGAGTGGAATCATTTCCTGTTGATGAAGGCACCCGGCTGGCCCGCTGGCACCTTGTTGGCCACATGTGTGCAGTCAATTGCAAACTGGATGCAGCATAACCCAGCTGAAAACCTTTTGGTTCGCTCAGCCTGGCTGGCCTCATCCGTACAGAAATGAATAAATGTCATTACCTGCCTGAACAAAGCTTCTGTCAAGAGCTTGATGCAATTGTGAACAACTGATTAGGACATTTCACAAAGATCCCCCACTGACCCCTGGAAAGAACTGGAGGCATAGAAGTTGAGAGCCACTGTGATCTTCAGAGCCACTGGTATGGGGTTTCCACCCACACAGCTGAAGGTGATCTCTGGCCAAATCATGTGACAAATGGAGGTCACTGTCTCCCTGGAGAGGTGGAGCCTCCTTCAGTATTACACCTTAGGCATATTGAGGCAGCTGCATCGTTGCCTGTAATCCCTGGCAGCAGGATAATGGCATCTTGTTATGACGTGCCATATGATGTGTGCCAGTCAGATTAAACCTATAAGGGAAACTTGATCATACAGTCACAACGGTTTTGTAATTTGTGTTTTATTTCAAGATGCACGTCCTGAATTCAGAAACAATAAGTCTACCAAAACTTCAGAGATTTTTGGAAAACTAATTAAACATTTCTTTAACAAAAGAAAAGATTTCAAGCACATAAATAGGTCTACAAATTATTGCTATAACAACGCCTGAAAGTCATAATTAATCTGGCTTCCAGTTACACCACCGTTAATGCAACAGTAAAAAAATATAGATTTTAAACAGATGCCAGCAAATTAAAATACCTTGGACAATAACATTGAAAATGGCTTTTCCTAGCTTCTGTTTCTGTAGGCAGCAGACTTAATGCACAAATACAGGAGGCTTCTCATACTTCTGGTAGATCTTACAATACCTTCCCTGACACATAGCCTCATCCTCCTTTATACATGTTTCTCCCTTTTAACTTAAATCCCATTGTTCCCATATGTCTTTGGAACTTTAACTTTCTCATAATATAAATCTATTTATGGTGCAAATATTGTCAGTAACCTTTGGGAAAAATAAACACACTGCTTGGCCTTGCTTCTCTGGCTAGGTGTAACATTCTACCATCTCTTTGAAATTCAAACTACCCTGACTTATCTAAAAATGCAAATTCTCCTCACCGCACATTCTAAGACTTCAGCCATGGTTACGTATTTAGCTTTTCAAACCAAGCTTCTTTTGATGAGTCAAAACCTCTAGACCAGCTATCTCTAATTCAATGAAATCCCCCACACACACACAAACTATCCAAACCCCACTGTTAAACCACTTTCACAATAAATCATAATAATATGCTGAGAATTATCATATTTTTATGAAAGTCTTCTGCGGCCCCTTATGCTTTGGACTACATGATGGCCCTGCACTCCTTGTGCCTATGTCTCTCCTCCCACAGGTCGCTCCCCTGGAAGCTGCATTGGGACACCTGGCCTCCTCTCCCTTCTGCCCCTCTCTTCTTCAGAGAAGGAGGTGCCACCTTCAGAGAGCACAGTCCCCATTACCATGGTTACAGAAGGCTGTATGATACCTGGAAAGGGTCTACACAGTCAAAATTCTCCAGGAGCCCAAGAGACACTGATGAGTCCTGAAATGAAGCCTGGAAATGTTAAGAATGAAACTCAGAACAGAGATGAAGATGTCAAGTTCAAATAAGCAACCAGCAGCAAACTATCTTCTAAACTCCTCACTACTCACAATGACAATGCTGCTGACCCTTTTAATCCCACCCTTGGATGAGGTTTTACAAAAAGTGGGCCTGCCCATTTTGCCCGTATGACGAGTGTGAAATCACACAGACAATGTAAAATCACTAACAATTGCCTTTTTAATGGCCTTAAGTGGCCTTTTAATTGATGGTGCATGCGTGAATGCGTGAATGCCCATTGACCTGAAGGTTGCATGTGTGCGAGATGACATCAAGACCCTCGCGTGATTTTACACCCAATTGGGTCGGGCGCGCGTCCACCTGTGAGCCATAAAATTCTGCCCCTTATTTTCAATTCAATCATTCTAAACAATAAATATATATGTGTCAAGTCATTTCTTAGAATTCAACTTGTCTGTTTTCTCCAAGCATAGAAACAGTCTTTGAGATACTAAGATCTCTTTGATCTGTGATTAGATCTATGAATCTGATCTTATGGTTTTGTATGAATAACTTGACGAGGTGGAAACGTATCATCGTAATCACTGTCCTGGAAATATCCTGGTCTGCTCACTATCAAGCATCTCGTGTTACACTTGGTGTTGTCATCCAACATATAAGCTTTGATTCCGAGCAAATACTTGATCTTCTTTGAACCCACTATGATGCTAGTTTGTGGTTGCAATTTGGCCATTTGATTTAAACCCAATCTCCAACCTCAAATCACGGTTCCCTTGCATTTTTTCGTTTGTCAAAGTATGCTGCAATTTCATCTGCTTTCACTCTAACATTCTCATTAACGGGTGTTGATAGAATCATAGAATGGTTACAGCACAGAAAGAGGCCATTCTGCCAATCGTGTCCATGCTGGCTCTCTGCAAGAGCAATTTACTAAGTCCCACTCCTCCATCTTTTCCCTGTAGTCCTGCAATTTTTTTTCTCATCAAATGATCCAATTTTCTTTTGAAAGCCACAACTGAATCCGCCTCCACCACACTCTCAGGCAGCACAACCCAGATCCTAACCACTCACTGCATTAAAAAAAGTTTTTCCTCATGTCACTGTTGTTTTTGTTGCCAATGACGTTAAATCTGTGTCCTCTGATTGTCAATCCTTCTACCAATGGGAACAATTTCTCTCTACCTACACTGTCCAGAGCCCTCATGATTTTGAATATCTCTGTTGAATCTCTTATCAATATTCCCTTCTCAGGGGACAACAGTCCTAACTACTCCAGTCTATCCATGTAACTGAAGTTTCTCATCCCTGGAACCATTCTCATCAATCCTTCTGCACCCTCTCACATTCTTCCTAAAGCATGGTGCCAGATGGTTTAAGAATGGTCAGTGGCATACAAAAGTTATAAATCTCTTTAGATGGAAACTTGTTTAATTCCGAGGTTCTAATATGCATCTTTAATCCATCATTCTTGCTGAAAACTTTGTCATAGTAAGGATACTGGTAGAGCGCTCACCTGTATGGCTTCAAAAAATGTGAACATGTAATGTTCCATTGTTGGCATATTTCTGCCACAAAATACACAAATCTTCTCCTTGCTCCAGTATGTGTCTTTTTATGACTCTTATGCATGGAGGGAGTCACAAACACATTATCTCGTAAGTTTACATATAAAAGTCTGTTCATTGTTGTGTATCAGCATATGTTTCTGCAAGAAAGGTGCCTGAAACAAAGCCTTACACTCCTTGCACTGGAATAATCTCTCTTCTAAGTGTGTCTTTTTGTGGTTCTTGTACACACTTCTGTAAGTAAATTCATTTCCACAAAGTATTCATTTGCAGTGTGTGCATTCCTTAAAGTGACCTGGTGCTTTGTGTGTTGTGATGGTCTATACATGCTGTACCCACTCTCACTATAGTGAGTGCCAAATAAACAAGCCTGATGGAAGGGATGAGAAGAAATGTGTTTCCTCATCATGTCATTGATACTTGGAACAATGCCAATAAAGTAATTAATACAGTGCAGGATAACTCCTTCAAGAAGATCCAGATAAATATCGGATTGAGGGATACAAGGATGAGTATGAACAGAGATAAATAAATCATTCATGAAGTTACCATACCAAGAAATTTAATCTGCAATAAAGAGTTAGCTAGAGTTGAATAATGGACAAGTGGGGATTAAAAGATATTCTGCAGTATGTTTGATTACCTTTTGAGGACAAAGAAAAAATTTTGAGCAAGTTTACCTGGAGATTAAATGGGAGAGAATTTATGATTGGACGGGTGTACATTGTCAGCAGAAGGAGCAGCCTCAACGTGCTAAAATACTTCCTCTAGTTCATTTATTTTCTATGTTTTCAATTGCCTCCCCAACTTCGGGGGAAGAATTTTCCCCCTGTCAGGGGGGAAGTTCAGGAGCGGACGTGCCTCTGGAGCATGCTGCCATTTTACGTGGGCGGGCCAATTAAGGCGATATGCACTCCTTGTGTGGGCGGAGGGGGTGGGGGGAATCCCTAAACCAAGAGTGCGCTCTTTTGCACCTGCACGCGAAAGAGCACACTGATCTCCCTGAGGTTAAGTGCTGCCCCAGGCGCCAAAATCAAAACATGGTCAATGCACAAAAATAAAATTTTCCCTGACATGTCCCCTCATGTGACACTGTCACATGAGTTGGGACATGTCCATCACTTTTATTCAAACTTTTATTAAATTTTTAAAAACCTACATGGAACCTCATCCCACCCATGGATGAGGTGTCATGCTTTTTCTGAAGCCCGCCAGGGTTCCCGGCCTGCCTATCAACCTTAAGGTTGGACAGGCAGGTCAATTAACTGAATTAGTTTTTAAATGACCTCAATTGGTCGTTGACAGGTCAGCGGGCGCACAGCTGATTCGGCTGTGCCCCAGCTGACCTGAAAATTGAAATGACGCGGGGTGATGTCGGGGCTTCCACCCAATGTCATTCTGCATCATTTTACACGTCGGGGTGTGTGCCCCGCACCGCCCCCGCCCGACTCACCGACCTCAATATCCTGGCCCAAGCCTACATTTCTAAGACCCAGTGTAGTACAGAATAGTTTTGAAGTGCAGTGCTAACTCAGTCAAGTGGCAGACAGTTGAGCTTGCAGAGTTATGTGATTAGCACAAATGGTGTTGTGCAAGGAAATCGAAGGTCGCAAGGTGTTATGACTGATGCTGTTGGTAAAGCAGAGTTATTTAAAAATCCCAGACGGAAACTTTAAACAACTGTCACAATCAATAACTTTAAGTGTTATGTTTGAGATGCGACTCTAAACTCAAGAATGAGACCACTAGTTCTCGAGGTTTTACATTAAACTAAATGAAACATTTTATTAATTTACACAGGTTAAAATATATACACATTGATACAAATTACTACTATCAAAACTTTTAACAAATTCCTAAAGTAATCTCTTTGCATCTGTCTTCACAAAAGGGGTGACGATGCAGGCATTTTGGTTGAGGAGGAGTGTGGAATATTGGATGGGACAATCTAGTGAGAGAGGAATTATTCGGGGGTTTAGGGTCTTTGAAAGTAGGTAAATATTTAGGCTCATGGGAAATGTATCCCAGCCTAAGAGAAGCAAGGGGGGAAATAGCAAAGACTCTGACTATCATTTTCCAATCTTCTCTGGCTACAGTCATGGTGCCGGAGAACTGAAGGGCTACTGACGTTATGCCATAGTTTTAAAAGGGAGAAAGGAATAGGAATAAGAATATTCCTATTAACCTGGACTAACAGTTCTCATATCCTATTTGAAGAAGAGGAGAATGTTCTCCCAGAGTCCTGGTCAACTTTTCTCCCTCAACCAACATCGCAAAAAACAAATTTTTTTACTTATTCATCAGTTTGCTTTGGCACCTTGTTGTGCACAAGTTGGCACAATTGTCAGAAAATAGAGATGCAAAGATTGATCCCTCATGGCATATGTTTGAGTTATAAGAAAAAAGACTGGAAAAGATGAGGCTTTATCTCTTGAAAGCAGATGTCTGGGTTGTGATCTTATAGAGATTTATGAGTTAGTTAATGTCATGGAATAGGCAGATCAGAACAGTTATTTTGAAATCAGAGGAAGAAACAAGGGCTCTGGTTCAAGTTAGTAAAATATAAACTTAAGACTGATGTCAGATAGTTATTCTTGACACATATAACTTGGAATAACCTCCCAGATAGAATTGTGGAGGCAAAAACCCTTGAATCATTTAAGAGCTGATTGGATATAGGAAAAACTTTATGATCATTCTGAATGAATGAAGTTAGATGGGCCATATGGTTTTCCTGATCCTTAATTATTAGGTGAATAATATCAGCACTTCAAAATTAATTCATTGGTTGAGAAGAACTTTGTGGTATCCCGAGGAGATGGAAAGAGCATAGAAATTCAAGTTTTTCCAAGTTCTTTCTTCAGCAAGTTGTAGGGAATTGCCGTGTTGACTTTGAAAAGTTTATACGTATCAGTGATTGTTGATTCACAATCAGTCATGGTTGGCTGACAAGGCATTGGGTATAAATCTCCCCCAGTCGGGGGGGGTGGGGGGGGGTGGTGGTTACGCAGGAGCGGGCACAAACCCGATCAGTGCCACTCCGTCGTTTTATGTGGGGGGGGAGCAATTAAGGCCTGCCCAGAGTGACGCACGCCTGGAAGCGCTGAGCGCTTCCTGTTCAGGCGGGGGGAGGGGGATCCCTGAGTCAGGCCTGCGCTCTTTTGTGCATGCTTGCGAAAGAATGCAGAAATCTTCCTGAGGCGCGGAGCTGCCTCAGGGAGATTAAGTTCGGAATGAAAGTTTTTATCAAATAAAGGAAAAAATTATTTAGACATGTCCCAGCTCATGGGGCAGCTTCACATGAGCTGGGACATGTTTATCAAATGTTTGAAATGTTAAAATTTAATTAATAAACCCTTCATGAAACCTCATCCCCCCCATGGATGAGGTGTTATGAAAAATGGGAAGGCCGCATGGGCTCTTCACCAGCCCGCCAACCTTAAGGTTGGATGGGCAGCATTCTTAACTACTTTAATTACTTTCTTAATGGCCTTAATATGCCTTTGACAGTTTGGCGGGCACGTAGCCAATTTAGCTGTGTGCCTGCTGAACTGAAAATCTAAATAACGCACGGTGATGTCAGGAGGCCTGCCCAACGTCACTGCACGTCATTTTACGCATTGGTGAGCGAGCCCCAACCCTGCTTGCTGACACAAAAATTCTTCCAAATGTGTAGTCATAACTTGGAGCCTGGAAGGTATGTGAAACTATCCAGCAAAGTGGAATTTCAGTGGCAAAACTGACGCTGGAACCTATTTTTACACAATGTAATTTGCATGTTGTTACAACCCAGTTGACGCTATACTAGACAAGTCAGATCCCAGAGTGACACCCAGCTTGATAGATCCCAACTTTTATTTTTTTTTAAACTGCGGAGGTAAGTCGCTGAACAAATTCACAGGAGTTTGCTGATGAATTTTTAACATTAAATTAAAACATTTATTAAACAAGAAAAATTAACTATATTACACCAGACAAAATGTTGGAAGGATCTCAGTACAAGCACAAGAAAATGACTCAAATATAGACACATAAAAACTCAGGAAGATAAAACAATTTACCATGTCTATCTTATACTCCTAATATTCAAGATAAGTATGTGGTACATGTGAATTAACAGGTGAACTATGCTTGGAAACCCAAAGCAACTGACAGATGCCACCAAAACAGATTCCATGGATTTCTCATCAACTCACTCAGACGCTTGTCACACCACAAGCAGTATCACTGAAACTCTTTTTCACGAGGGTTTCCAATTTCCCCGCTTGAAGAATTCATTCTCTCCAAAAGTCACTCCTGCTCAGAAGGCTTCAACCAAGATTCACCTCCAGGGTTTCAATCTTGCCTTCTGAGATTCCTTTCTTCTGGATCTCCGTGGACACTGAAGTTTCGCCTTCCAAGCACAATTTCTGATGTTTGGCCATGTCAAGCAGAATACCACTACTCCAGAGTGTGCCTGTCCCATACGGCTTGCAACATGGAGTCACCAACCTTTGGCTGCCATCTCAGATCTTCAGGACTTCTCTCAAGCCCAGATTGCTTCAAGCCTGTTCCCATAGCTGTCTCTCTTTAATTTGGAGCCTATGGCTCTGCTCCTTTCTCTCAACTTTATGTAATAGGGTCTGTTTCTGATCTCTGTCTATGTCCCTCTCGTGGGAGCTTCTTCTAGAACCTTTTTGCCTCCACAACCTGTCCCCCTCCCTGTGTCCTGCTGCCTCAGACATGTTCTCTACAATGTTGCGCCTCTTCAAGTCTCCTGACCTGCAATTTTGCGCTGTTTCACTTTTCTTTTTCTTCTGCGCATGTGTGTAGGGCCAGTTCCCGGCCTTAAGATGAGAAAAACCACTAATTGCGCATGTGCAGCCCCCTTCCCAGTTGGTGCAGGCGTAAAATCTATGAACTGCGCATGTGTGTCTACCTTCCAGCCGACGCATGCACAAGGTGCATAAAAATGGAAAAAGACTCAAACTGCACATTTACGGCCAGTTCCCAGCCAGTGCATGAGCAGAAGTCCCAAGGCCTGCTGGGAACTGGAGTTCCCAAACTTCGAAGTAAGTATTTAAGTTTCACAACAATATGGCATGGAGGGCCATAATGTCAGATAGTGTGTTTCATGTACGAGATTGTACATAAGGGCCAGAATTTTCCCGTCGGCGATTTGGGGGTGTGGCCCGCTTGCCGACAGGAAAATGACGCGGGATGACGTCAGGAGGAACCTCCGACGTTAAGGCCATTGACAGGCTAATTAAAGGCCCTGCCCGTCCAACCTTAAGGCTGGCGGGCAGGCCGGGAGCCCCAGCGGGCTTCTGATAATACATGAAACCTCAACCACTGGCGGGATGAGGTTTCCTGTTCCTTTTTAAAAACTTTAATAAATGTAATGTGACATTTATTAACATGTCCCATCTTTGGGAGATTGTCACATGATGGGACATGTTAATAATATTTTTATTTGTCTATTTTTCATGTTTATGACAGTGTCACTAATCTCCCTGAGACAGCACTTTGTCTCAGGGAGCAGTGTGCTCTTTCGCACGCATGCACGAAAGAGCGCACTTAGACAGCTGGGGTTTCCCCCCCACCCCCCGCACAGGAAGCACACAGCGCTTCCTTTTGGGAAAGCCACTGGGCCTTAATTGGCCTGCCCGCTCAAAATGGCGGCGGGCCCCGTTTCGGCAGCGGGGGTCAGCTGTCCACCCACCACCGAGCTGGTGGGGCCCTCACACCCACCAAGGGCAAAATTCTGCCCAAGGCAATTTGAGCTTAGGTTAAACTGGTGAAATGTTGGAGGAATATTATAAAAATTCCTTTTGATGAGAGGAGCTTTTTTTGAAACTTATTGGCTTAAAGCTCTGATAGCTGACACATTTGAAGGATTTAATGCTCCATAAATCCCAAAATAACAATAATATTCTTTGATATCAAGAATAACTTTCTATGACTAAAATAATATTTCTTTAAAAAATAAAATACCAACATTTTAAATATTGTGTTCCAAAAAGAAAGAAGGATCTTGACTGAACAAACCTATTCCACAGAAATATTAACATTTACTGAAGCAAGTTCAGGGGGTGGGAAATGCTTTAAAGGTATGAATCCTGACAATGTTGAAACTGAACCTGAGAAGGTAACATCTGCTATTCCTCTGAGTAGCCCCAACTCAAAGATTGTGTGTATCTTCGAGTAGGAACGACAAAGCTAAACAAAAAACTTCCAGATTGTTTATACTGAAAGATTGTTAGAAAGAAAGAGCTTCCATTTGTAGTGTGCCTTTCATAATTAGGGACTTCCCAAAGCACTTTACAGCCAATAAAGTACTTTTGAAAAGTAGTCAATTGTGAATATTGTAGCTCGCTTTATGATTCGAGTGTTCATAGACCCATATTGCCTGCCTACTATCAGAAGAATGCTATGTTTTTTTAAAAATTACAATACTGCGAGATGTAATTGCTGAATTTCTTTTTTTCAACCATTAATCGGGATAATTCTTGGAAATGATTATTTGTGCCTTCTGGGGGATTGTAATAGGCCAGAAATTACTAGAAGAATAATGGTGAGGAATTAATGTTACTTATGTGCAAATCAGGTAAAAAATTCAAGGAAATGCAGATACACAAATAAATGTGAAAATCTAGAAGTTCCTGTCTGAGATGCAATGCTCCTCTGTAAACCGTGAAAATAGCATCTCACCATGTGGCTCACCATTCAGATGTATTAACTGGAATAAAATTCCTGCATATACAATCTTGCCACAGTAAGTTATATATCACGTAGAATTTTCAGCACAGAAGCAAGTGATTTAACTCAATAGCCCCATGCCAATATTTATGCTCCACTTGAGCCTCCTCCAAACTTATGTCATCCTTCATGTGATCATCTAGCTTTCCCTTCAATGCATCTATATTTGCTGTCTCAATTATCCCTTGTGATAGAGAATTCCATGTTGTACCATTCTTTGGGTAAATAAGTTTCCCCTTAATTCCCAATTAGATTTACAAGTGATTATCTTACATTTATGGCCCCTCATTCTGTGCTCTCCTGACAGTAGAAAAAGTTAGGGCTTGTCTATTTCACGATAAGTGCTAATTACAGCCAAACAACATCACTGACACTAAAAATTACTTTTACAAGTACAAATTCATTCCTTCAGCTTATAACTGTTGGAGACTTATTTAAAAAATACATTCTTGTAACTTCTTCTTTGGCTTTCTCTCTCAATCCAGCCTTTCTTTCCTTCTCTTTATTTTGCTTTCTTTACCTGACTTGGCAATAAATTCAGTACTTTAACTTAGACTTCCTGGTTCAGACTCTGTGCTCTTCTTTGCAATTCTTTAATCTGACCAAGTAAGGAGACATACAGTTACTTGCTCTATTCACACAGGTCCCAGACGCTCAATTTTCCATGAACAGCAACTTACCATGCAAAGGCTCATGACTCAAACACTAAGGGAAAGTCTAACAAAAGACAGCCACCTGCAGTAAATTGTGGCTAACTCATATTTGCATCGGTACCCAACCCCGAGAGAGCCACAGACGGCAGTAAGCACATTGTAGGACTACGCTTCTTCTGCATTACTCTTGCTGTTGATGTGAATATTCTTCAGGATAAAGTAATGAAAGTAGTTAGTTATTACCACAACAATCAAGAGTATTTATTCAGACATAATACTAAATTCCTGATAACTGTAATCTTTTCTTTTGCTTTCCAATGTATCTTGTCAAGTGAAATTGAATCCTCCCCTGACTCAGTTATCAGCACTAAACATAATATTTATAGGTGTCTGACTAACATCTTATACAATACAAATGCACAATCTCTGTTGTTCCAAACAGAGAGAAAGACTTGCATGATATCACCAGCCTCAGTGCAGTTGCTAATACACTAGGATAACTGTTTTAGCGACTGTCACTTGCAGTTTGTTACTGGGTATGAAAAGACTTGCAAAACCACAATTCATTAATTATTCATAGATGAGGACTTGGGTAGTTAAAAGATTTTTTTTCCAAACAAAACAACAAATGAAATAAGTGCAAGGTCTTTCAGAGAGCTCGATGACTGTAGTCAATTTAATTTTGCAAAACCAAATTTTGTTTCTAATGGATCCAGAAGTATTTGACAATGGAACGTTCCAGGGGTCAGTTTCTTGGCTATTGATGTGTTTATATTTTAATAAACCATTAATTAGGTTGTTACCTAATCTTCAAGTATGTTCTTACACAAGGGTGATAAGGCTATTCACCTGAATCATCCTCACTTCCATATCTGACATTCCACTACTAGGGTTGCCAGTGACTTGTCAAAAACTCAATCATTAAAAGTTGTTAAAAACCACAACTTTTTTTTATTTGTTTCTCTGTCGAACACAGCGAACTGTTTTACCTGTTCAGAACATATCAATAACCAATGTAAATGTTTTACATTTTTGTGTGTTATTTGAAAGCTCAGCCTAAGGAAACCTGGGAAACTGAGAAAGGAACCAAACCGAGCTGCAAGAATTCCAGTGAATGCAGAGTTCCTCAATTACTAATTTATTTTATATTAAAAAATAGGAATGCTGCAGCTTGAGGATAGGAAGTATATCAATGTAGCTTCACAACTGTTTAAACTAGACTGCCTTGACATTGGAAGAAGTAGGCAAGTTCTCAACCAATACTTCAGAAAACCTGAACAGGGTGGGGCTCTTTTCTCTAGAAAAGAGAAGCCTGCATGACGGGTGACCCAATGGTGTTATTTAAAATTTTGAAGGGATTTGATTTCATGGATACAGAGAAAATATTATCACTTCTGGGGGAATCCAAAAACAGGGGTCATCTCCCGGCCCATCTCCCGCACATCCACCCTCATGCCTTCTCCTCCATCCCAGAAACATGATAGGGTCCCCCTTGTCCTCACTTATCACCCCACCAGCCTCCGCATTCAAAGGATCATCCTCCGCCATTTCCGCCAACTCCAGCATGATGCCACCAACAAACACATCTTCCCTTCACCCCCCCTGCGGCATTTCGTAGGGATCATTCCCTCCGGGACACCCTGGTCCACTCCTCCATCACCCCCTACTCCTCAACCCCCACCTACGGCATCTCCCCATGCATACGCAAAATATGCAACACCTGCCCCTTCACTTCCTCTCTCCTCACAGTCCAAGGGCCCAAACACTCCTTTCAAGTGAAGCAGCATTTCACTTGCATTTCCCCCAACTTAGTCTACTGCATGCGTTGCTCCCAGTGCGGTCTCCTCCACATTGGAGAGACCAAACGCAAACTGGGCGACCGCTTTGCAGAACACCTGTGGTCTGTCTGCAAGAATGACCCAAATCCCCCTGTCACTTGCCATTTTAACACTCCACCCTGCTCTCTTGCCCACATGTCTACCCTTGGCTTGCTGCATTGTTCCAGGGAAGCTCAACGCAAACTGGAGGAACAGCACCTTATCTTCCAACTTGGCATTTTACAGCCTTCTGGACTGAATATTGAATTCAACAACTTTAGATCTTGAGCTCCCTCCTCCATCCCCACCCACTTTCCATTTCTTCCCCCTCCCCTTTGTTTTTTCCAATAATTTATACAGATTTTTCTTTTCCCACCTATTTCCATTATTTTTAAATCTATACCTTTTATGCCCTGTTAGTCTTATTCCACCCCACCCCCACTAGAGCTGTACATTGTGTGTCCTGCCCTCCATTCTTAATTAGCACATTCTCTTAGATAATATCACCACCTTCAACACCTGTGTTGTTTTGTCTGTGACATCTTTTGATTATCTGCTCCTATCACTGCTTGCTTGTCCCTACAACCACACCGAACACCCCTCCCCCAACCCACCACTCCACCTTAAACCAGCTTATATTTCACCCCTCTCCTAATTATACTCAGTTCTGTTGAAGGGTCATAAGGAGTTGAAACGTTAACTTTTTTCTTCTTCGCCGATGCTGCCAGACCTGCTGAGTTTTTCCAGGTAATTCTGTTTTTGTTTTGGTCATAAATATAAGTTAGCCTTGCATAAATCCGATCAGGTAGTCACATGAACCATTTTTACTTATAGAGAGTGGTTAAAATGTGGAACTTGCTACCATATGAAGTAACTGATGCAAATAGCAAAGATTCATTAAAAGGCCAGCAAGGTAAACACATAAGGAAGAAAAAGAACTGAAGGATATGCAGATAGGGTGAGATGAATTAGAATAGGAGGATCAGTTATGTCAAATAGCTCAATTCTGTGCTGTAGCTTTATGCAATTCTATGGTTGTTAAAGCAGAATCTACAACAATGGCTTTCAAACTTTTCTCATTGGGGTAACAAATGTAATGAGACACACAGCCCTAGTTTCCAAAGCTACGGTGTCAGCTACACAAAGGAAAGCAATGTGAAATGTCTTAAAAACCCATCGGGTTCACAAATGTCCTTATTTGGTCTGGCTTATATGTGGCTCCAGACTCTCAGCTATGTGGTTGCCTCTTGTTGCCCTTTGAAATGACCTAGCAAGCCACACAGTTGTATCAAACTGTTATGAACAAGTCGAATAAAAATAAAACTGGATGGACCATCCAGCATTAAACTAGGCACATGCTGACAGTCAATGTTGCTAAATCCTCCACACTAATATCTGAGAAATTGTACCAAAAAAATAGAAGAATTCTCCTTAACGTGGACTTCAGCCTCCATGGGCAGAATTTTCTGTCTGTCGGGCAGCGGATCGGGAGCAGGCACAGGCGGGCCTGTTGTCGATCGCCGCCCGCGATCAGGTCCGTGCCACGTTTTATGCGGCTGAGCCAATTAAGGCCCGCCCAGCTTCAACTGTGGCTCCCGAGAACAGGAGGAGTGGGTGGATGGCGGCGGGACTGCAATGACCACCGGGTCCAATGGCGACCCTGTGGCCTGTTTTAAACAGTTGCTGCTGCCTTTCAAAGTCTACGAGTCATGGCCAATGGAAGAGCTCCCCAAAGCACTGCTGGTGAGCAGGCCAGGCAGGAGGATAGGGCAGGGGGGCACTGTGCCCCTCATTTTTTGGATGAGTGCCTTGCTGCCCCCTCGAGGAGGTGGCAGCAGGACAGGAGGTCCTCATACCCCAGGACTGGAGGAGGATGCCTCCCCCACATGACCAAACATTCCTGGGACGAGGTGGGGGAGGTGGGGGAGGTGGTGAGCTCCCGTGATGTGGTGCGGCGCACCTGGGTCCAGCGTCGCAAGCACTTCAATGACCTTTTTTGCACTCAGGAAGAGTGAGTACCTTGTTGGCATTGGTCACTTAACCAGCAGGTAGGCTTTCCCCCCAGTGCCCCCAGCCCCCACCCAGCAAGTCTGAGTATAGTGACTGCATTGAATCATTGACAGCACGTGTCCTTCATTGGGTAGGCCAGCAGATATTGCCCATGCCGAGGTCACCCCTGAGAGGGTGGTGGGGAGATGGGTTCTGCCCCCACAGCATGTGGTACACTGAGACCCACATTACAGTTCTGGGGGCAACCTGGAGGATCTGCACCTAGTCGCAATGCTGGAACTCCAGGACATGTCCAAGTCAGAGTGATGACATGCTGAGAGGGGAGCTTTAAGGTGGCATTTGCATTGATCGATCTGCTGTCCCCTGCACTCCACATGCTACTGCCTCCTTGCTATGGAAGGTTAGACTGCATGGTGCCTAATGTGATGGAGACAGCGTTTGGCCAAGGGGGTGGGGGGAGGAGGCAGGGAGGCGAGGGGGAACAGGCCTAGCATCTTTATGTGAATGTTCGGCAACAGCGGGGTGAAAAGACACTGGAGCCCTGCAATGTCCCACTCTGGTTTGGGTGGGCTGTCCACAAAGAGGGTCCGGGTACAAGCAGCACTAATCAATGCTCTTCTCTCCTTTTCAGGAGAAGAATGCACATAATGCCACCAAGCGGGTGAGAACTGGCGGCAGCCCAGCACAGTTGCCGATTCTCAGCCACTTTGAGCAGGAGGCCCTAGATTTGAAGAGGCGCCATGTGCCCAGGTCCACCATGTCGGTGAGGCTGGGCTGCAATGGGCAGTTATGTATGCCAAGCAGTGAAGTCACCATTGTTCTTCCAATAGCTATGTCAGTGCTGAATGTTCAGTGATTGAAGTTTGCGACATGGCTTGACCATTGCTTATGGAAGGATGAGCGCATAATGATCCGAGGGACAGAGATGCACATTGACATTGTCCCCACATTAACTGATCCAATGTCCTTGTTCTTCCTTTCAGCATCAGTGGAGCAGGGCTGGGAGGAGGAGCAGCAGAGGCCCCATCTCACACCTGAGGGCCCTGAAGCCTCACCAGCGTCACACCATCTCTGCCAGGCAGGCACAACACAGATACTAGCACCTCGGTGGGAATTAGAACATTGGCTAGTGTCCCGGGGTACAGCGGTGAGGGCACTTCACAGTCACTGGAGGAGCTGGCAGAGATAGAGAGTGCCCATGGTGCCAGCAGTCGGAGGGCTGCAGAGGACCAGACACATGCTCAGTCAATGCCTGATGATGTGCCTCTGGAGTCATCTGCAAAGCAGCAGGCTCAGGAAATGCAGCCGGGCATGTGGCAGCATCTGGTGGAGATACATGAGGCTATATTTGGCTTGGTGTCTGTGGTGGAGGAGTCTACGCGGACTATCGCTGAAGCAATGAGCCTCATGGCCGAGCACCATGCATCCTCCATGGAGAGGGTGGCAACTCTCGTGGAGAGGGTCCTCCAGGAGACCCATCAGGTCTTCCTGGGGATGCACTTGGACCAGCAAGCCTTCACATTAGCATTGGCCTCAGCTGGTCATTGCCAATGTGGGAGATGGTCTGGGTACCAAGTTACCCAGCTCGGTGCCCATCCATCCACAGTGAGCAGGGAGGTCTGAAGCGACCTCACGTTGGCGCAGCAGCTGCCTGTCATCTCTGCGGGCTCCTCTCAGGGCGCTCCGCATGAGGGCGGCAGCTCCTCCGCCAGCAACCATTGCATCCGTGAGGCTGTGACGACTGGGGAGATGCCTGCTATGGAACTGGCAGCTCCCTCCCAGGCAGGGCTAGCACAGACTCTACAGGCCAGAGGACAACCGCCAAGGTAATTGAGGCCAACAGGACAACAGAGTCAGCAGGCCGTCTCATATGCCACTCCCAGCGAGGGGTCAGCACGAAAACGTAACACCCGAAAACGTAAACATAAGGCACCTTAGGCACACTATGGGTTTATCACTGGTGCTTTTGTGTTGGCCCGAGATGAGGTCTTTATGAGTTCCTGTGATTTTTAACACATTTGTCATTAAGTTTCTTTGGTTGTAATATTAAATTCAGACATGTCACCATGTCTGAGGGTGCCTCTTTTCTTCTGTGGGTGGATGGTTTCCAATAATGTAATGAGTGTTTTGTGGCTCATTCAGCTTTATTAACAAGGGCCTTAGTTAATGTTGCTAACCAGGCAGGTTTTGCACTTTGGTATCAAGTATGGAGCATACAGCCCAGGCTCCTCCTGGAGGACCATATGTGGTGTGCTAGCTGAAGGTTCATTGGATTAAAGCCTCCCGGGTATCCCTGTCTCTCTGGTGTATGCCCAGGTCAACATCTACCCCCTCAGCATTTCCCTGTGCGTGCTCATCCTTGGACTCACTGCTGGACTCAGCGTATGCAGCTGCAGCCACTGCGCCGACGTCTTCATCATCCACTGCATCCCCCCTTTCCAGTGCAAGATTGTTGAGAGTGCAGCATGCAATCACTATCAGCAACACATGGTCTGGGAGGACTGTTGTGCACTCACTGGGCAGTCCAGGCATCGGAAGCGCATTGTGAGAAGACCAATGGCTCTCTCCACCACAGTCCTTGTGGAGGTGTGGCTCCTATTGTACTGCTACTCAGCTTCTGTTCTTGGATGGTGGAGAGGCGTCATGAGCCACCTTCTGAGGGGATAGCCCTTGTCACCCAGCAGCCATCCATCAAGCCGAACCAAAGCACTGAAGAGCCCTGTCACCTGGGAGTGTCTAAGGATGTAGGCATCATGGGAGCTGCCAGGGTACCTTGTACAGACTTGTAGAATCAGCATCCTGTGATCATACACTATCTGCACGTTCATGGAGTGGAAGCCCTTTCTGTTGTTGAAGGCATCGGGCTCACCTGCTGGCGCCTTGATGGCCACATGAGTGCATCCTATTGCACCCTGGACCTGGGGAAGCCAGAAATGGCACGAAGCCTCTGGCTCGCTGTGTTTGGCTTGCCTGGTCCCAACGGTAGTGGATGAAGGTCAATGCATGCCTGAACAGAGCATCTGTAACCTGCTTGACACAAATGATTGGGAGACACCGCAAAGATCACTCACCGATCCCTGGAAGGAGCCAGAGGCATAGGTGCTGAGAGCAGCTGTGACCTTCAGAGCCACTGGCATGGGGTGTCCACCCACACAGTTCATGGAGATCTCAGGCCCAATCATCTGACAGATATAGTTGACTGTCTCCCTTGAGAGGCGGAGCCTCTTTTGGCACTGCACCTCAGACATATTGAGGTAGCTGCTTCGCTGCCTGTATACCCTGGCAGCAGGATAGTGGTCTCTTCTGCGGCCCCTTCCACCTTGGGCTAACCCATGGCCTGCGCCCCTTGTACCTGCACCTGTGCTCCCAAAGGTGGCTCCCCTGGAGGTTGAATGTTCACTCCTGGCCTCCTTCCCCCTTCTAGCCCTCCCTTCCTCCTCATAGGAGGTGCCTCCAGAGGAGAGTTCAGCTCCCATTCCCAGGCTAAGGGAAGGCTTCCTGAAACATGCAGGCTTAAAAAAGATTCCTCACTGTAGAGTGCTGACCTGAAGGTTGTGAGTCCAGACCACATGTGTTTTGAAGTATTGTAGATCACACAGGCAAGCATCAGTAATTTTGAAAAATCAATATTTGACAAAGCACACTCGCGACCCCACTGAGCCTTCTTATCCCGCCCGTGGATGACCTTTATACAAATGTATCCTACCCGCCTGCCCGCTGTGCCCGTGCACCGACTGAAAGATTGCATGGACACCGAAAAACCACTGTTGATTGACACCTCAAGGGCCTTAAGTGGCCGATTAATTAATGGCGGGCGCGCATCGGAGATCAATGCGCACCCGCCCAACAAAGTGTCACGGTGACATCAGGAAGCTCGCCCGACATCACCATGCGTCATTTTACATGCGGTGTGCAGGGCCCACCCCAGCACACCAACGGGAAAATTCTGCCCCATGAGGTCTTGTGACATTAGATCAAACATGGGCAAAGAAACCTCCTGCTGATTATGACCTGCTGCTCTCCCTCAGCTGATGAATCAGTATTCCTCCATGTTGAGCACCATTTAGGAGAAGCACTGAGGGTAGCAAGGACACAGAATGTACTTGAGGTGGGAGTCATCCATGTCCATCACTTGATTGGTTCGGTAGCACCACTACTAATTGAGCTACCCAAGTTCTGAAGGACACTTGTGCAACACTGGGTCTGTGGCAGCTGGATAGAGAAGGAACATGAGGGAAAAACCTACTTGATCGGGTCCTTACCAATCTACCTGTTACAGACATGCTGGAAAGAACGGCCACACCACAGTTCTTGTGGAAATCACCCTATGTTCATATTGAGGACACCTTCCATCACGCTGAGTGGCACTACCATTGTTCTAAAGGAAATAGATTCAGAACAGATCAGCAGCTCAAAACTGAGCAGCAGAATGGAACCTCTGGAATCTGTAACCTCATGGCACAGCATATCCCTCACTTTACCATTACCCTCAAACCAATACATAAACTCTGGTTCGATGTGTAATATAGAAGAGCATGCCTGAAGTAGAACCAGGGGTACCTATGAATGAAGTGCTAATTGGTGAAGTTACAACACAAAACTACATGCATACTATACAGCAGAAGCAGCACTGCTATGGGCAGAGTTAAGCAATGTCACTGCCAACTGATCAGATGGAAGCTTTGCAGAACTGCACACTTAGTAGTTAATGGTGCTGGACAATTAAATAACTAATAGGAAAAAAAGCCTCTATGAAAATCCTTATCCTCTAAGATGGTGAAAAACACATAAGTGTAAAAAGCAAGGCTGAAACATTTGCAAACTATCTTCAGCCAGAAGTCAAAATGAATGATCTGTCAGGACATCCTCCTGAGTGCCTTACCATCACAGAAGCCAATTATCAGCCAATTTGATTTACTTCATTTGATAGAAACAGCTGAGCATAACTAGATAGAGTGAAGACTATGGGCCCAGACAAATCCTGAGTGTAGTGCCGAAGACTGGTGCTCCAGAACTAGCCAAGCACCTAGTCAAGTTGTTCCAGTGCAGCAGTGGCATCACCTGACAAAGTGTATCATTGTCCAGGAATGTCCTGTCCACAAAAAGCAGGACAAATTTAATCCAGCCAATTACTGCCCCATCTGTTTACTCTCAATCATCAGCAATATAATGGAAGGTATCATTAACAGTGCTATCAAGCTCCACTTAATAAGAAATAATCCACTCACTGATGCTCAGATAGAGTTCCATCAGGTCTGGCCCTTATTACAGCCTTAGTCCAAGCATGGGCAAAAGAACTGAATTCCAGAGGTGAGATGAAAATGACTGTCCAGGAAATCAAGGCAGCATTTGAACGAGCACTGGTGAATTGAAATCAATGGTAATCAGGAAGAAAGCTCTCCACTGGCTGTAGTCATACCCAACACAAAGGAAGATGGATGTTGTATTTGGTTGTTGGAGATCAATCATCTTAGCCTTAGAACATTGTTGCAGAAGTTCATCAGGGTAGTGTCCTAGGCCCAACCATTTTCAGCTGCTTCATCAATGACCTTCCCTCCAACATAAGGCCAAAAGTGGGTATGTTCACTGATGATTACACAGTATTCAGCTCCATTCATAACTGATCAGGTAATGAAGCAGCCCATGCCCCATATAGCTAGACCCGAACAACATTCAGGTGTGGGCTGAGAAGTGGCAAGTAACATTCATGTGTCACAAGTTCCAATCAATGGCCACATCCAACAAGAGAGAGTCTAACCTCTTTCCCTTGAGGTTCAATGGCATTGCCATCGCTGAATTCATCACCATCAACATCCTGGGCTTCATGATTGACAAGCAACTTAACTGGACTGACCACGTAAATACTGTAGTTATAAGAATAGGTCAGAGGATGGGAATTCTGTGGCAAGTGACTCACTGCCCCCAAGTCCCCAAAGCCCTTCCAGTATCTACAAGGTCAGGACTGTGATGGAATTCTCTCCACTTGCCTGGATGAGTGCAACTCCAACAATAATCAAGAAGCTTGACATGATCCAGCACATAGCAGCCTGCTTGACTGGCACCTCATCTATCACCTTATTCAGATTCTTCACCACTGGCAGGTCATGGCTGCAGTGTGTACCATATACAAGATGCACTGCAGAAACTTGGAAAGGTTTATTCAACAGCACCATTCAAATGCCTGACTTCTACAGCCTAGAGCATCAATGACGACAGGTGCACGGGAACACCATCACCTGCAAGTTCCCCTACAAGTCTCACACAGTCCTGATTTGGAATTATACTGCTATTTCTTCATTGTCACTGGGTCAAAAACACATAACTCCCTTACCCAACATCAATGTGGGTGTACCTATAGCACACAGACCATAACAGTTCAACAAGGCAATTCGCCATCATCTTCTTAAGGGCAATTAGGAATTGGCAATAAATGTAAATCTTGCCAGCGATGCCAACATCCAATAAATGAATAAAATAAGAAGCGCTATCGCTGCAGAAAATATTTTTATTATGGCAGAACAGCAGAAATAATGTGCTACTACCTCAACAGATACAGAATTTGAGACAATGGTCACAGCACACGATTTGCCTGGATCCAGACAGAAAGCTGTTAACCTCATGAATTTAATGGGGCTGCATCTTCCGGTTGGCGGGCAGGGGGGCGGGGCCCGCTCACTGATGTGTAAAATGATGCAGAACATCACCCCGCGTCATTTAGATTTTCAGTTTGGCAGGTGGGGCTGCGCGCCCGCTGACCTGTCAACGGCCTATTAAGACCATTAAAAAAGTAATTAAAATGAGTAATGGACCTGCCCGTCCAACCTTAAGGTTGGCAGGCAGGCAAAGAGCCAAGGCGACCTTCAGAAAAAACATGAAACCTCATCCACGGGCATGATGAGGTTTCATGAGGGTATTAAATTTTTTATAAACTGTTTTAATAAAATAAATTGACATGTCCCAGGGTGTCACATGACAGTGTCACATGAGGGACATGTCAGGAAATTTTTTTCTACCCTTCAAAAATTTTCATAACTTCCACCGATCTCCCTGAGGTGCACTTTGCATTGGAGATCTGTGGGCTCTTTTGCATGCATGCGCAAAAGACCGCACTCTCAGCTCAGGGAACACCCTGCACCCACACAGGGACTGCACAGCGTTTCCAAGCGGACATCATACTGGACGGGCCTTAATTGGCCCGCCCACATAAAATGGCAGCGTGCCCCCAACTGGGGGCACCGATTGGGAACCCACCTGCCTGTGCCCGCTTCCACACATCCCCCCAACACCGAGGAAAATGCCAGCCATGGGTCCTGAGATCCCAATTTGAATAGGGTTATAAATTAGCCTCAGGCCCACCTACCTGATTTTTTTTTGCTCATTCTGGGCTGCAATGAAATGGAATTCTGTTCCTTCTGAAATATATATTCTTCAATTTAGGCTTGTCTTTAGAAAGATCCTCATGACACACAATATTTAAATACATTCACACACCATATCGTTTTTGCCAGATTTTCTACATTTATTTTTGTCCAATAGTTTGCTGATCAGTCCGCTTTGTCAAATAAGCTCTACCTAATTTAAAGATAGAAGATACCACATCGATTAAGAGTCAATGTTCTTCCTGGGTTAATTTTGAATGTATCAAGGTGCATCCTGTGACCTCATCCCATTGCTGTCATGATACATTTTAAATGAAATAACAGGACAAACTAAAAATGATAGTAGAAGTCATCATTTAACATATTGTGAAAATATAAAGCAACCCTAGAAAAAATATGTGGCTTCCTGATCTGATTCCCATAATTCCCTTCACAAATCTGCATTAACTGCACAATGACAACAAACAACACTACAGTTCTGTTAATAATTCAATGACTGCAAGATACAGTGTGTTTCTTCATCAAGTAATTTTTTTAATGGTTTAATAAATAAAATTAAATAGTGTCGAAGCAAAATATTGCTTTTCTTTTGGTCTAATATATATATAAGAAGTTTATCAATTCATGTGAATAAAACACATCCATCATTTCATCAATTATCTGTTTTGCAGCTGGTTCTTATCATTTTCTATTCAATTTATTTTTGATAGTTTCAAGCATTTTCTCTCAAGCAATTTTTTATTGCTTCTTTAAGCTTCTGCCTTTTAATGAATAACCACATGTAAATCTGTTAATAGAGCTCTCCATAGATGCTGACCGACTTGCTCCAAAGCCATATAAAACTCTGTAGGTACTTAATCGCAAACACCCAGTAACCTGTAAGAGAACTTGTATTATATCGTTCAATGATACAGGAAGGTCCAAAACTTCTTTCAACTTTCAAACAAAATAGAAATGTTTCTGATTGATTCAACAGCTCACAGGGGAAGAAGCTCATATGTGTGGGGGAGGAATTGCAAAACAGCCAATGAAATGGAGACCAGTACTAAGTACAGATTGGAGGGAGCAACAAAGCAGAAAGTGAGGGGCACCAGTGGGAAAAAGATGACATTTAGCAACAGGCAACTGGGTAAACAAATTAGAAAGGGCAGGAAGTAATATGGAAACAGAATGGGGAAAGGATTAAAATTAAAGAAACAATGGAGAGGCAGCAGGGTAAATTAGTTGTTGAGTTCAGCAGTGGATCGAGCTCACTTGATACTGTTAGATACATTCTCTAAATGAAATACTTAAAGGTCATGGTTCTACTGTGCATTTTTTCCTAATTGTTTTTTTTGCTTTCTTGCTGTGAGCATACAGTTGAGAATGGGAAAGGTGTAAAATCACTAAATCTTAGAAACCCTTCCCTGGTATTATAGCCAATGAGGCTTGATTTTTGGGAGGGGAAGCTTGGGTTAAAAAATAACACTGACGACTAGTAAGCTGGTTCCTGGGGTCCAAACTGATCCTGGGCCATTTTTGCAGAGGCGGAATGAGGGTCCAGCAGAGCAACCTGTTCACACATGGTGGGCATCTGATCAGGCTTGTTAAGGGCCATATGCGGTCAATTAAAAGAGGCTGACTGTTATTTTACAGTCAGCCTCCAGGTTCCCAAAGATGTTGAGGGCTTGTTTAGCCGCTGGAGGCTGGAAGTCAGGGCTGCGGGCAAGTTTAGAGACCCACCCTACCTGCCTGGGTGCAACAGTAGCTGCAGGCTACAACAGTTCTAGCCCAGCTGCAAAGATTGTTTTTTTAAAAATGTTATATTTCAAAGAGTTGGAGAGAGGGAGCCTCCATTTTTGAAAAACCTTCTCCCTCACTTACCTTCCATTGAATCCTGCTGCCATTTTCAAGCTAGAAAGCCCCTGATTGGCCTTCCAGCTTTGAGAGTCCCCTCTGGCCATTTATAGGCCGCTCTTGGGTGAATTACATCGAGCGACTGATTCCCACATGGTGCGAGCTTCTGATCCCCATTTGAACCTGATGGCGGGGTTCAGAAGTCTGCAGAGAAAATCCTGCCTGTGGTTTATGACTTTCTTTCTGTTCTGCTCTTTCTTTCATGCCTATTTATTTTACTTGTCTTTGCTTCATAAAAATGTGGAGTAAAAAATTGACTTGATTCATCAGCCATTCTTGCCAGAGGTCTTGTACAATTTTCCATATATTGTACTCAAACTGAATCATTTAATCACCTGAGAGGAAAAAAAAACTTGCAAAATTTCTCCCTGATATTCAGAATATCTAACATTATATAACCCTACACACCAGTATTCTATGACTATAATTTTCCATTCCAAGTCTAAGTCCCGTGGCGGGGTTGGGAACCAGGAGTGTTCCCACTGGTGGGAACTTGCATTGAATTGAGTGATGCTGGGCTCATTAATTATGCAGTCGGGGATTTCCCAATGTATTACATGACAGGGCAGACTGGATGATGTGCACCCTGCTGTCATTTCCAGGTGCCATATTTGAAAGGTGCCAGGACATCAACTTCTTTGTGGCGAACCCATCATGGAAGGAGGAGCTGGCCCGGCGATCCCAGGGAGCTCTGGCCCCCAAATTCAGTGATGCTTCCCTCAAAGTGCTGCTCAGTGTAGTAGATCAATGCCAGGAGAGGTGCCCTGAACCCCGAGGATGGAAGGGGGAAGCCAAACTGTGTGACCAACCCTGTATGGGAGGAAGTCGCCAGGGTGGTCAGTGCCCAGGGCCTCCACCAAAAGGGCTGCCCTGCAAAGCTGGATGCAGATGACTGACCTCATCCAGAATAAGTGAACCCTCAAATGTTCACACTCACCTTACTGAATGGTAAAGGGTACATGGGCCTCAGTGGCAAGGGCACCATCTGTGCAGCCCAAGCATAAAAGAGCTACTCAACATGATTCCTCATAGCCATGCTGCAGTCCATATAGTCTTACGATGGAGAGGCCACTGCGAGTCCTTGACCTTTCCACACAGAGAGCTCAGATGCTGTCTGGGGGGGCAGGGTGGGAGGGGGTTAGGCATTGAGGGCACCACCAAGCACTGCTAATGACATGGCTCTGTGAGCCTTATCCTTCTACCTTCACAGGCTCACCGGTCTGGAGGGTGCTGCCCTATGATCCTTGTGGACTACCTGCAGTACATCAATCACATGACACACAATCCAGTGGCTTATTTGTGAGACTGCATGAGAAACATACCTGAAGCCCAATTGCTCTGAACCCATCTCTTTGTGTAGGAAAAGTTACGGCACAATAGGAGAGAGCGAGAGAGAGGGAGAGAGAGAGAAAGAGAGCAAGCGAGAGCGAGAGAACAAGTGAGAGCGAGACAGAGAGAGAGGACGAGAGGGGGCCCTCCTGAACTGAGGAACCTTACAGAGTTCGAGGGATGGGCCACCCAGCTAGCAGGGGAGGAACCAGACTGAGCCTCTGCAGATGGAGAGGTTGTGGGAGGCTTCCATCCCATAAGGACCCATGCATAATCTAATCACGTGGATATCTAAGGGTCAAGCATTCTTCTATGTTGCAGGCAGCTCATGCAGTCACTCACTCTCTATTCTATCACTTACAGGTACCAGCAGGAAGCTGGGAAGCCAGAAGAAGAAGCCCTGTTCAACAGAATCTCCAACTCACAGTGGACTGAGTATATTGGGGAGGAGGAAGAAATTGCACCTGTAGAGCCATCACACCAGTCACCTGCACCCTCCACCAGCCTAGAGACACACACTTCTGTGGGTATTAGATTTAGTTCAGACAAGGGCTCACATTCTGGTGGTCACTGCATGGACACATGTCCGCAGCAGGAGGAGACAGGTCAACCAAGCTCACTGGCACTCAGAGGACAGCTGTGGAAGAGGCATCTGCGATGTCCGAGTCAGATGATGAGCCTCTGGGATCGGCTCTGCATGAAATGCACTGACAGGCAGGGCAACATCGGGCAGAGGTGGCGAAGGCCCTCAACAGAGTGGCACATCAGCAGAGGAATCCATCCACCTGCTTTTAGATGAAGTGGTTCTGACCTGTGCGCACATGGAGGTCCCTATGGGGAAGATGGCAGACTCTATGGAGAACCTCGTCCGGCAGAATGCCCAGTTTCTGTCAGAAATGCTTGCAGTTATGAGGAAAGATTGGAGAAATTGGGACTGTTTTCCTGGGAGAGGAGAAGGCTAAGAGAAGACTTGATAGAAGTTTTTAAAATCATGAGGGGTCTGGACAGAGTAGATAGGGAGAAACTGTTCCCGCTCGTAAATGGATCGAGAACCAGAGGGCACAGTTTTGGAGTGCTTTGCAATAGAAGCAAATGCCTTTTCACACAGCGAGTAGTTTGGGTTTGGAAAGCACTGCCTGGAGGTGGTGGAGGCAGGTTCAAATGAGACATTCAAGAGGACATTGGATTATTATTTAAATAGAAATGATGTGCAGGGTTACAGGGAAAAATCAGGGGATTGGAACTAAGTTAAAATGCTAAGAGAGCCATGCAGACATGATGGCCGAATGGCCTCTTTCTACACCGCAACAATTCTGCAATTCTGTGAACTGCACTCCATTGCTTTAGCCATGTGGTTATGCAGGAGGGGATCGGAGCACCTCAACCTCATTCCAGGTGCCCCTTCTCCTCAAGGAGTCAGGCAGGGCCCTTAGGCACACAAAGAGAGGAAGAGCATCTATTGGACATCCCTGGGACCTCCATTCAAGATTCTGAAGGTGTCCGGCCATTCAAAATTCCCTTTGCCTGTGATCCCTTCTGCTTTATCCTCTGGCACCACAGAGGGAGCAGCTGCCCCACAGCAGGACAGCCAAAGGAAGCCAGGGCACTCAAGGCCTCAGGTCCCAAGACACGCCCACCAAGGTCATCCAAGACAACAGAGCAAGCTGGTCAGCAGGCTGCCTTCACCCTTGCTGCGGATGTCAGGGAAGCACCTAGAAGAAGTGGTAGGGAACTAAAGAAGTTACGATTTCACATGTGGTTGCACAGGTACTCTATAATTGTTAATGTTCTTACACTTTTGTAAAGACTTGCACTTTAATGAGATCTGATGTGGTTTAATTGTGAATCATCATTATTAAGCCTGTGCGCACTGCCGTGCCCCTCATAATCTTAAGGGGGACACCTCAGGTTGGGTCTATGTCCCCCAGAATCATGCATGTGCAGGAAGGCAAGGATCTTTGCCCTCAGAGCTCTTGTGAGCCAAGTGCAAAAAACCTCCCGCTCACACTGAGCCTTTGCCCTTCACACGTTCATCTGTTGAAATGCCTTAGCATTGTCAGTACTACATGCTGGAATTCTTCTTCAGTTGCCCTGTTGAGCTGACCTGTTGTTCCATCCACCCCCGATGACCCAACTCCCAAGCAGCATCTCACAGTACCCACCTTGAGGCTCTGGATAGTTGCAAGCAGCCAAGATACATGTGACTTTTCAGGTGGAGTCCAACACCTTCCAACCAACCATCAGAATCTGGTTTTACTTCTGTGTCGTCTCCAACAACCCTCAGTGTCCCTTTAACTGTCATCACAGGACCCTCACCCTCCCAGCCCCCACTGTCCTCTCCAACCCTCACCATCTCTTTGTAACACTAATTTCCTCACTTTGACCCCCAGAACTCATCAATTGATGCCACAGACCCCTCCCTCTGAACTCCTTTCCCCTCTTCCCCCCCCCATGCCCGTTCACACCTACACACACCCCCATGCCCATTCATGCCTGCAAACCCCCTCCCGCCCACATTCCACCACGGCACTTCCCACCCTCCTGCTTCATAAACCACTTCATCCATTCCAAGACCTGCAACATCTCCCCCACTACCACCCCACCTCTTTATTCCTCTCCTCCCTGTCTACTCCCATCCCAACACAGATCATTGGCACACTACTCCCCCAACTGTACCTCATTCAGCCGACCATCTGTAGTGTGATGATCCACATCCTGGAAGCTCCTGCAGAGTGAAGATCCACATGTTCGATGCTCCACCCACTGCTGCACATGGTTTTCCAGGGTCCATGGTCGCTGGGGGCCACTCTCTGCAAGCTGCCCCGGGCAAGTCCCAACATGCCCACACCACACTGTGTTCTGGACCAGCGTGCTATCCCACTGGTAATGCGGATAATTGGACAGGGTTGGGGGTGGAGACAATGGAACAATTCCAGTCAGGAACAGGATGAAAACGGCTTCACGCTGGCCTCTGGCGGGAATGGCAACCACTGCATTGTATCCCCCCACTCTGCCTGTCATTTTTTCTTTATTCTTTTGTTGGGATATGGGCATTTGCTACCCATCCCTAATTTCTAGGTCATTTCAGAGGGCAGTTAAGAGTCAACTACATTGCTGTGAGTCTGGAGTTACATGGAAAGGACAGCAGATTTCCTTCTGAAGGGGATGGGGTTGGGTTTTTATGACAATCGATGATAGGTTCATGGTCACCATAACTGAGACTAGCTTTATATTCCCGATTTATTAACTGAATTCAAATTCCACCAGCTGCCGTCATGGGATTTGAACCCATGTCTCCAGAGCATGAGCCTGGGTTTCTGGATTACTCGTCCAGTATTGCCACAACTCACCATCTCCCTCTAGGGGGAGATGCTGCTGTTGGAAATGGAAAATCCTAGCCTAAAAATAATTCTTCTACAACCAAAAAAACCCCCCAGAATTTATCACATTTCTTAAAATAATTGATCATCCCAGTCTTGATTTAGATAGCTTTTAACTCAAACTGCGGCCATAAGACATTCATCCAACTTTAATTGGCAAAGCAAAAACTATATTAGCTTAGTATTTGTTCCAAATGATTGATTCTTTGGTCGCAACTATCTCCATCCATTGAGTTTTAGCCTGTTTCCTATTGTATCCCAGCAGTTGTTGCTTTTCAAAACTTTTCATCTTGCTGCCCAAGATAATTATCTCAGCCTCGTATTACTGTGAGTGCAGTGTCCCACTACAAAAGAATTGCAGGATTGTGAAATCCACTTCTGGAAATGTTTGGTAATGATTTTTTCCCCTTATAAAAAAAATTAAGCTGGGATTTCAGACTTGAAAAAATAGCCTTTGTCACATACATTTTTAAGAGTGCCACATGTGCAGCTGAAATACACAAGATTGTGTTGTACATGCCTTGGAGGTGCAGAAATGGTGAGTCAACAGTAAAAAACAGCTTCAAAGACAAAGTGTAGATCAATAGGAATATTTGACAGCAATTCACCTGCTGTTAGTGCAATCAATTATTTCTTACATACAAATTTAAATATTCTGTATGCCTCTCAAACGAAGCCATGGTACATACCAAAAAAATTATTTTTCCCCAATTGATAACAATTTGAGTGCAAAGCCATCTAATTCCAGTCTTTCATTGAAACCCATGCATACCATGCCAATATGTGAATTACATATAATTTTATTATCCTAGAATTACTTCTATTGTTTACTTCTACTACGAAATAATATTTACACAAGTCTACATTCAGAATCTAGTTTTAGATACAGTACCTACACATAAATTTGCATGTATATACAGAATTACACGGTGAAAAGATATACATAAAAGTTATTTAAATCATGCCAGAAGTGTTATGGAACTGCGCAGTCAACGTCAAAAGACAGCTTAAAATGTCAGTACAATTTTTAAGTATATTACTATACAATCTATGTAAATAAAATCATAACCTATCAGTTCATTAGATGAATTTCCATTGATCCTCTGCCGGTTGCAATTCTCCTGTGATAGGCTGTTTGTAATGAATAGCTTGCTAGTCAGTCACTACAGTGTATAACCTTACCATTTCCTCTTAACAGTTCTAGATGAATATGGGATAATTTGATTTTGATCAGTAGATATTTACTGTTTTACTCCCTTTAAGTTACGTTGTTCTGATCACTGCTTTTCATTCTATTTTCACAAGTCTCAAGTGATTTTTGATGGCCATAGGAGTGCCAAATGCTGAAATATGTTATTTTTAAAATAATTAATACATTAGTAATACTTAAATACACTTATATAAATATGTATCCTTAGACTTATTCCAGCATTTTTGTTAGTCATTACTGCTCTACTTTTTAATTCCTATTCCCTGTATTTTCACCATATTCCTCAATAACCTCTTGTCACAGCTAAGTATCTATTTCCCTAATAAACACAGCTGTAGTGGTAACAAATGTTGACAATATAATCACAGCACAATAAAAAAAAATCCCCACTCCGTCACCCTGCAGTACACATGATAAACAGCACTCTATAGTTCCAATTGCATTACATCCTTTTTGATTATGCCTGGTAACATACCACACTTGATTCTAACTTTAACTGACTTGTGCACTTTTTTCAGATGAGGGGATTGGAGTAAATCAAATATTCCAGTTTCGTGAAGATAGCAAATCTCACTGAGCTCTTATTGCTCCAGTTGAAGGAGCTGAAGAGAGATCTAGAGAAGTTACTCGTTAAGGCACTACAGTTTGCCAGCTGCTTTTACAGAAGGTATTGTTTTGAATGTCACTCAGAGTAAGGTGACCACACGGGAGTGCTAAAGATAGTTCCAAATTACCTTTGATCTTGAGTGGCCATATTCACAGGTGGATAATCACAGTATAGGACAAGTTTTTCCTTTGAGTTGTTTTAGGTTTAGATATTTGCCTTATTGTGAAGGGTTTTCTGAGCACATCTTTAATTGTTGCAGGTCAACATAGTATGGTGTACAATTTGGAGATGTTTTGAGATTGAGGTTTGACAATGTGCACATGGACCCCTTCCAAAGAATATTGAAGCAATGCCCATGTTGAAAGTGAGTTCCTTTCAGTTTGCAGTGCACCGTAACTTCAGTTTCACAAACCAAATAAACAATATGGCATTACATCAGAAAGTCAGAACAATAGACATACTGAGTTTCAGAATTTTTTTCAGAAATAGTTCAGCATTCAACAGACGTAAATTGGGAGAATCAGAATGCTAAGTTCATAATGGTGCAAAGTTGTGAAAGATTGTTTTATAAACAAAATGGCCACAAAATAAAATAAATTCAACAAGCCATTGTTTTTTTCTGAAAAGTTATGTTGAAAGTTTGTTTATTCTTTTGTTTCGAAGGAATAAGAATGAGAACAGTATCGTTTTGAAAACAAAAACAGAATTACCTGGAAAAACTCAGCAGGTCTGGCAGCATCGGCGGAGAAGAAAAGAGTTGACGTTTCGAATCCTCATGACCCTTCGACAGAACTGTCAAAGGGTCATGAGGACTCGAAACGTCAACTCTTTTCTTCTCCGCCGATGCTGCCAGACCTGCTGAGTTTTTCCAGGTAATTCTGTTTTTGTTTTGGATTTCCAGCATCCGCAGTTTTTTGTTTTTATTTTTGTATCGTTTTGAACACAGACATAATAATTAAGTGATATATTTTGATGCAATTTTAAACTTTTGCATATACTTTCTTCAATAAGGGTGTTACATTTTTAAAGATAAATCAGTATAATTCTTCTTACTGAGATTTCTGCAGAATAAAATGTTTCCAACTAAATTACAGCAGCAATTAGTTAACACACAGTGACTATGAAAATTAACAACAATAATATCCCATTTGGATCCAGTGGCATTGATTTCAAACATGAGTATTTTACACATCTGCAGTTTGAGTCAGGTGGAGGTCAGACTTAATCTATATAGAAACAGTCCATGTCCATTATTCTACATGAAGCAGTCCATGTCCAAATGCAGCAAGACCTGGACAATATCCAGGCTTGGGCTGACAAGTGGCAAGTAACATTTGCGCCACACAAGTGCCAGGCAATGTCCATCTCCAACAAGAGAGAATCCAACCATCGCCTCTTATCATTCAATGGCATTATCATCACTAAATCCCCCACTATCAACATCCTGAGGGTTACAATTGACCAGAACTGGACTAGCCATATAAATACTGGGGCTACAAAACAAGGTCAGAGGCTAGGAATCCTGTGAACAGTAACTCATCTCCTGACTCCCCAAAGTCTGTCCGTCTACAAGGCACAAGTCAGGACTGTGATGGAATGCTCTCCACTTGTCTAGGTGAGTGCAGCTCCAACAACACTCAAGAAGCTTGACACTGTCCAGGTTAAAGCAGCTCACTTGATTGGCACCACATCCACAAACATTCATTCTCCACCACCGACGCACAGTAGCAGCAGTGTGTACCATCTGCAAGGTGCACAAGAGGAATTCACCAAGGTTCCTTCAACAGCACCTTCCAAACCCACGACCACTACAATCTAGAAGGACAAGGGCAGTAGATAGATGGGAACACCATCATCTGGAAGTTCCCTTTCAAGTCACCCACCATCCTGACTTGGAAATATATCGCCGTTCCTTCACAGTTGCTGGGTCAAAATCCTGGAACTCCCTTCCTAACAGCACTGTGGGTGTACCTACACCAAATAGACTGCAGTGGTTCAAGGCAGCAGCTCACCACCACTTTCTCAAGGGCAACTAGGGATGGGCAATAAATGCTGGTCCAGCCAGCAAAGCCCACATCTCATGAATGAATTTTAAAAAATGAAAACTTTCCACTTAAATCCTTGCTTGGCACTTTAAGCAATAAAGAGTACAATGGTATGTTATTCATAAAGGTTTTTATAAATTTCAATTCACTTCACTATCCTCAAAACACAGTTCTCCAAGCGTAAGTATTTGGCTATAATGAGACAGATATGATAGTGAATGTTCCATAACAAGGTGATAGTACAACCCAATGAAGATAGAAAGCAAGAAATAGCAGCTTAAATACATATAATGCGATTTTCCACAGATCCTTATAATGAGGTGAGGTCAAACTTTGTTTATGCATTATCTTAAATTATTCACAGCAGACAATAATCATGTATTTGACTAATCTAGACTATCATCTGCATCTATGAAAATTAATGTCTGAGTTTCACATTCAATTCATTGACCTATTTTTGCACTATGCATTTCCTTTTTATGGTAAACGAATTCTGATGGCAGCAATTTGATATGCCATGAAAGTAGAATATTAAAATAGGATAACTCAAATCATAATAATGTCAAGGGACCTGTTAATTAATGTAAGTCAATATTCTGCATGTTTGGGAATGGTGGATAATTTTTAACACTTATTTCACTGTTTTGTTCATTATTCTTTTCTTCCCTGAAGTTTCCCTATCTTGCTGCAGAAAAACAAAAATTCAATTCCTCTCACTCTGGGCCTCATGGCAGTTCAATATTCTGGATGGGAAGCTGACACTTAGTCACTTGATATTCATTATGGCCACATATCGCAGCAGCAAGTAATTCAGCCGAACCAACGTGCATCGGTATCCTTTTCATTCCTCAATGCAGAGCTGTCACTCATTCTGCAATTCACTTTCGGTGGAGTACTCAGCAGCACATGGAGCACATAATTTGCAGAACATAAAATGGCAAGCAGGATTACTGGTGGTACCTCATGGTTCTGGGTCCACATTCAAGAATGAACAATATACTGATTTAGTGGGGGAACTTGCAGATGGAGCCCATGACTGACAACAGTTAAGTTTTTGTCTGGCAGTGTTCCAGCGCCAAATACATTGCAAATCCATCACAGAGATGTTGTAATATTCAAGGCAAACATATTGGGTTTCATGCTCCATTCAACCTTTCTCCACCACCACATTCTTCAAATAAGTTTCTCACATAAGTTCCTACGTGTCACATTCTCATTAAGTTTTTGGGTGGGGACCCCTCACAGACTGTTAAATGATTCAGTAGAAGTTGAGAAATACTATCCTCAAGTGACTTTTTTCCAATTATCAAGTGAGGAAATTACAAAGGCTGACCAACAGTTCCAGAAATGTTGAAATAGCTCCAAAAAATGGAAACTTAAATAAAAATATCTGAATATTATAACCATAATGTGTAAAAACAAACAGATGCATTGAAATTGCAATTGTTCAGTAGCTTATTAAACTCAAGCAGCAAGCATATTGAAAATGTCAAAAGTGTGCATTGCAGGGAATGTGGCATTTTGAACTGTTGCCTTTTGGTGACCCAAGCTGTGTTTTTATATAAACTTAGAATATTTCTGCCATGCTAAGGACAGTCTGTAAGAGACTAAGCCTATGCACCTAGGTTTCTCAATTTGGAGATGACAGCAGCCCTCCCATTTATTTTTCAAATTACTTTAGTCATGGACATTGAAACACTGCAAGGATCAGTTTGATATGCGAGTTCACACACACACAAAAAAAATTCTGAAACTTATTTTGGTGCATTTTGAAAAACTCTATGTCGTAATACTGGGGCTGATTCTGTGATCAGACACCGCAAGGGGTACTAATTGCAAAAATATGGACCTGGAGACTTGGATTTAAGTTGAAGGATGGAAAATTAGGAGTTGTGAGCCTGCAGTTTTCCAACATCACTCTCTATGAGCAACTCTCCTGGGAGTGCCCAACCGGGGAATTAGCCCTAAAAGGATAGTATGAAATATGTGACATTTTAGGAAAACAGAAAATATTAAATATGAAATGCCAGAAGAAATGCAAACTTAATCAGAATGAGCAAGGTACATAGATGAGTGTTTTTTTCTCATATTTAATGTCAATGAAATGATAATTAAATGGAATGCTGCAGTCCCAATTGCTACCAGCCCACTGGAGTTGAACCATCACTTCTTCCAACCCTCAGGCACCACTGACAACTGCAAATCCATGAATCAAAACCAAATTGTTGGTGCAAAGTATATATTTCACAGAAGAATTGTTTTCGAGTTGTGTATCAGATAGATTAATTTGAAGATTAAAAATATTACTTTTAAGAAAAATCCCCATTGGAATTGCAGCTTTAAGAAAAGCTCACTGTGCAATTTCTGACTAGACTGTCAAACCCGACATGATGCAACCACTGGAAGTAATCAAAAGAGTTCCGAGGCAATGTTGCATATTATGTTCAACAAATAATTCAACAAAGCATGTAGTAAATGATAAAATATCAAACAACAAAATATTTGCACTATGTAATTGTACAATTCAGTTTTTCAACAGAGGATTAATAGGTCAGATTTTGCTGTGAAAATAGCAGTGAGGTGAACAACAAGTGCAAATTTAATGAATAGCCAACATTCTTTCATTGCCCACAGCAGAATCTGGCCCATTATTTACCTTGGATGCTAACTTTACTTAATTTATTAGTTTTAAATTGTAAGTCTTTTGATTTGCTCTCCCTCAAGTTTCTCCTCACCAGAATTCCTCCTGAAACATCAAGCATGGATCTGTATTAAAAACTATGTAATGCTGAGTGTTGAGACAGCTTTGTGAAATCCAGCCATTTGGATGGGGACCACTCACCGATGCGTAAAATTACACGGGATGAACTCCCAACGTCACCCCGCATCATTTCAATTTTCAGGTCAGCAGGGGCACAGCCAAATCAGCTGTGCAACTGCCGACCTGTCAACGGCCAATTGAGGCCATTTAAAAACTAACTGAAGTACTTAAAGGACCTGCCTGCCCAACCTTAAGGTTGGTGGGCAGACCGGGACCCCTGGCGGGCTTCAGCAACAGTATGAAACCTCATCCACGGACGGGATGAGGTTTCATGTAGATTTTTTTTAAAATTAATAAAAGTTTGATTAAAAGTGGTGGACATGTCCCAACTCATGTGACAGTGTCACATGAGGGGACATGTCAGGGAAATTTTATTTTTCTATATTTCACATTTTTGAATTTGGCGTCGATCTCCCTGAGGCAGCGCTTAGCCTCAGGGAGATGAGTGCGCTCTATCGCGTCTATGAGCGAAAGAGCACACTCTTGGCATTAAGAAACCGCACCGCCCCCCCGCCCGCCCGCACAGGGAGCGCATAGCGCTTCTTGGTGGACATCACAATGGGCGGGCCTTAATTGGTCAGCCCACATAAAATAGCGGCACATCCCCGAGGCGTGGCTGTTCCTGAAATTCCCCCCCAATGGGGGGAAGATTCTTCCCACTGTAACTAAATATAGTTGTTTACACACAAATCAGGAATTCAACTTGAAACCTTTTTTGTATAGTTAGTACTGCACAAAGCTGAGAGCTTTCAGTAAATAAGCTGTTAGGGACTTAATCATCCAATATATATAAAAAATTGTGTGGCAGATGTCAGGTTTCTCTGCCTACTTTGAATGCGGTAGTCATATTCTCAAAATGGCGTGGCATCACCTACCACAGCATTTATGCTGGCACTCTGACTGCTACCGTATTGGATAGGATCCTAAGAGAAACAGCTGGAATGTTTGCAGGCCAAAACCTGTGCCCTCCCTTGCGGCGAGTTTGATGGAGGGGAGGCATTTAACCAGGCGCCTCTGCCCTGTGGACAAGCCTTCCCACCCCGCTGCCACCAAATGCTCACAAAGGCCTCATCCAGCCGCTGGTTATGTCAACTCAGTTCTGTCAGTTTGCGGGCTCCAGGGGGCAGGGTCCCTCATTCAAAGCCATTCCCTCTTCTCTTGCTGCTGACCCACCATCCCAGACCTTCTCCGCGGCCCCCACCCCACAGCATCTTCGTGCCATCACTCATTTGTGCCTTGGTCCTTTCTCGATCCGAGGCCTTGGATGGGTGTAGTGCCACAGCAACCAATGCCTCCTCGGTGGCACAGCTGAGTACAGAAGAGTTTCAGCCTCTGATTGGCTGGAAGCCTTCAGTCGGTGCGACTTCCTCCCCTCCTGAGGTGCTTGATCCAGGGGAATGCACACTGTTGGCTTAAGTTCCTGCGTGGTACAAGATTAGGCCTTGCTGAAAAGAGGTGACACATGGATCTCACCAGACCCTCCAGCCTATTGTATTGTCCTGCACTGTGAGATCCATATAATTTACTTAGGGTTGATATCAAGCTATTTGCATGCATTTCCTATTAGGTTCTACTATAAAGAAACAATGATAACACTGTGGATGAAGTTGACCCACAATGCTTTTTGCTGCATCATGCACACTTCACTTCCTTCGAAAGATAATCTCCCTTTGATCAAAGGTACAGAGGCATCAAAATCTCATTGCCATCTTTGAACAACCTCCACTTGTGCCAGTTGTCACCACAAAATAAGCTCTCTATTTGTCTCATTTAAAAAATGGAAAAATTGCTATGTAGGTTTATCTGACTGATGGACATGGAATTCCATATTTCACGTAATACTTAATAATATGCACACCTTAATTTCTTATGTTTTCATACTCGCATCACAGGATAACATCTAATTTATCTAAATGTTCCTATTATGTCAAAATTCTCTATTAGCAAACATTTCATCCTCTATTTCTGTCAAAGTATACTTCCAACTATCCTTTTCACTGCCACGTTTTGTTAAGGAAGTCATATTTTCCACATGAACCTGTGCAAGTGCCTCTTCATTACTGTCAATGTGAAAATAAACTATTGTGTTTATGCTCAATATATGTTCCTTTACAATGTGCTGTTTACCTAATAATAATTTACATTAAATGCTCAAAAGTTTTTATCATTTCTAAACAAATTCATCATAACATAATGGTAAAATATTGTCTTTTATTACAGTTAAATAAATTAGCAGAAAATACTGTGGCTTCTTAGGAATCACAGCTCCCTGCGATAAACAGTATAATTATCCATTCAAGAATGATTCTTTAACTTTTATTTTAAATTGCAAAGTGCACTGACAGCATAATGATAGTTACCAACTGTACAAGTTTATTTTTAAATTACATTTGCAAGAATTTACATATAGGCACATATTTTGTGAAGTCATTGTACATTTTGATTCCAGGTTTCTTGTGGGAGAGTGCATCGGTACATTGGAATTGCTGGCATGCGTTAATGGCAATGCAAGTTTAAGCACTGAAATAATTTTGCCTTCATCCTTTTTTACAAAAATAAATAAAGAGATTAAGTAGCTCTCTGATGGAATTGATGAGAAAAGCGCTGCCTGAAACTCAATCATATTAGACAAAACATCTTATTTTCCATTCTTGATTTGTATTGATTTAAGCCATATGGGTGCTCCAGTTGGCCTCTGGGCCACGGAGGGGAAATTCAGCTGGCAGCTCCTCTCTTGTTTGCTAACCAGTGATCCTGCTAGAAATTGTGCACCTGGCTGACAGAAGACGAAAAGATTGAGCTTACCTGTAAAATCTCACAGGGTGAAAAAGACTGCCAACTATGTTTTTGGGGGAAAGGTTTGACTTACATTAAAATGGGCACAAAGTCAGCAGTGATCATTTTCTGTGACAGTCTGAGGCTATAGGCTTCATTAAATGCTCTGAGTACCAAATGCCAGCCTGCTGGTTGAGGAAATAGTCAGGTCTTGGGGAGTGGAACAGGTAATCCTGAAGAATACCTAAAATAACCTGGCAGGCGAGGATGGGCGTTCCTCCTGTTTTAAAAAAAATCCACCCAAAGAAAGTGAAGAGTCACACAAATACCAAGCAGCGCTCAAATCAAAATGGGCAGAGATCCATTTCTGAATTGTTACTGAGCAGGCAGTTAATCAAGATTTAACTCTCCAAGTACCTGACAAGAAATTGTTTCCAGTAAAGCCTGAAAGGAAGGATTTGATTTGCTCCCAGGTGCACGGACACACTAACCCACATTTAATAAAGCCTAAAAGAAGAACTGAAAGGCTGCAAGTATAAGATGATATTCAAGTTGCTAACAGGACAGTGATAGGAGGCTGAAATTTCTATCATTTGATGTTACATTTTGACCCTCTAAAAAGTCAATTTGAATTCAAATTACAAGCAAATACCAACTAATTTATACATTCATATTTCAGTTTCAATATTTAATATTGCTATTTAACAGATATCTATATTCCAGACACTTTGTTTGTGCCACCATTTGAATGATTAAAACTTGAATCCAGTAGAATCTCAAAAGCAGTACATCTGTTTTACAACACGACCATTGGGCAAATAGAAATGATCCAAAAAATGCAGATTTTATGAAGTTTGCAGGGTTTAAAAAAAAGCTCTTAGATCCAGAAAAGCCAACTAAATCAACCATAACATACTTGTGGTCATATTAACTTAGACTGAATAGGAGATGGTGTTTTACTGATGGAACCAACATAATTTTAGCAATCGTGTGGATAGAGCAATAAAAATATGAGCAAGGTGCCAATCTGGCTTTGCATCAATCAAAAGCCTGTACTCCATGAAAGATAGTAGATGTGAATTTAAACTGTAGTTGGCCACATTTCATAACAAAAAATATATCGCTAGTACAACCTTAATCTGCATACTAACTGTAAGAGCAAAAGTGTGGTCAAGTAAGACTATTTGTTCTTCAACATTTTCTGCTCCAGGTGCAAAGATTGCACATGTGAATGACTCTTAAGGACAGGGTGGCATGATTAGCTGTGCAGGTTTGCCTTTGCTTGACTGATTGGTTCACATGCACAAACGAAATCATTTCAAAAGGAATGCTGCTGGAACTTTGGTAAGTCTTCAAATTGACACTGATCATCCCTTTTATGCAGTCATGATGGCAAAATGAATGGCAAGCCTGTCAGAAGTTTGTGTGTATGTATTCATGTTACAAGAGCATATCGTGGTGCAGAACAGTGTGAAGCTTGTAGGCTGGTTCTGAACAATATTGGATTGAAAATGTGCATTCCTTATTATGACACATCACTCAGTCTTTCTTAATGACTTGGTAAGTATCTCATTCAGCTCATTTGGCTAGGATGGCGAGAGTGTGATGCAAAATGGTCCAATGACATAGGTTCAATCCCTGTACCAGCAGTGGTAGTTCATAGAGGCCTGCTTCCTTGTTTTGTCCCATGGTTGTGGAGTGGTGCCCCTCAGGCTATATATAACCACTGGCCCCTTTCTAATGGAGAGGGATGTCTTTGGTTCTTTGTGGACAATGGCTAATTACATACATTTATAGCACAGCAAGGACAGCCCCTAGTGTCCTGATCTATGCTATTCATTTTGCCAATGTCAAAAATTAAGCAGGAATTTATTTCTTTGTCTGTGGAATACTGCAGACTAAAAATGGAAGCCATATTTGCTGTCATAACAATTCACACCAACAAAATTGTAGGCACTGTATAAATGCAAGTGTTTTTTAAATAAATATTTTCAATACTCCATTATAAGAGGACAAATGTTTCTCAGGTTAGGAACAGGGTCAGGTGTCAGTCTAAAAGAAGGAATAAATACTAAATAGCTTCTTTTTTAGATGTATTTATGGGATTGTGGATTGTGTTCATGGGGGGAGTGGCTTTTAGTAAAATAAGGTAGGATCTGGCCAAGGTAGACTGGGAACAGTTAATTGTGGGGAAACTACAGAGGAGCAGTGGGGGGGCGTTCAAAAAGGAAATGGGGAGGGTACAGGCTCAACATGTTCCCTCTAGGGTGATAGGAAGGAGTGGGCCCATAAGGGTCCAAAGAGGGCAATCTATGGGTGGAGCCAGAGGACATTGCTAGAGTGTTGATTGAATACTTCACATCCGTCTTCATCCAAGAGAATGAGGATGAAGGTATAGAACTCCGGGAGAGAGACTGTGAGGTTCTTAAGCAAATTGATATAAGGAGTGACAAGGTATTGGAGGTGTTGGCAGGCTGAAAAGTGGACAAATCTCCAGGTCCAGATGATTTGTGTCCCAGGCTGCTGAGGGAGGCAAGGGAGGAGATCACAGGGGCTCTGACCCAAATTTTTAATTCCTCTCTGGCCACGGGGGAAGTGCCAGAGGACTGGAGAACAGCTAATGCGGTTCCTCTATTTAAGAAAGTTTGTAGAGATAAGCCAGGGAACTACAGGCCAGTGAGTCTCACATCAGTGGTAGGGAAACTATTGGAGAAAATTCTGAAGGAGAGAATCTATCTCCGCTTGGAGAGGCAAGGTTTGATCAGGGATAGTCAGCATGGCTTTGTCAGAGGGAGGTCATGCCTAACAAATTTGATTGAATTTTTTGAGGAGGTGACCAGGTGTGTAGATGAGGGTAGTGCAGATGATGTAGTTTATATGGATTTCAGCAAAGCCTTTGACAATGTCCCACATGGGAGGCTTATAAAGAAGGCAAATGCACATGGGGTACAGGGTAATTTGATAAGGTGGATTCAAAATTGGCTCAGTTGTAGGAGACAGAGGGTGATGGCAAAAGGATGCCTCAGTGACTGGAAGCCACTGTCCACTGGCGTACCACAGAGATCTGTGCTGAGTCCCCTATTATTTGTCAATTATATAAACAACATAGATGACTATTTGGGGGGTAGGATTAGTAAGTTTGCGGATGACACAAAGGTTGGCTGGGTGGTTAAGTGAGGTTGAATGTCTTGGGCTACAGGAAGATATAGACGGGATGGTCAAATGGGCAGACAGAATTTAACCCTGAAAAGTGTGAGGTGAAACATTTTGGAAGGAGTAATTTGACAAGGAAGTAGTCAATGAACGGCATGACACTAGGAAGTTCTGAGGAACAAAGGGACCTTGGTGTCTGTGTCCATAGATCTCTGAAGGCGGAGGGGCATGTTAGTGGGGTGGTGAGAAAGGCATATGGGATACTTGCTTTTATCAATCGAGGCATAGATTACGAAAGTAGGGAGATCATGTTGGAGTTGTATAGAACCTTGGTGAGGCCACAGCTGGAGTAGTGTGTGCAGTTCTGGTCACCACATTATTGGAAGTATGTGATTGCACTGGAGGGGGTGCAGAGGAGATTCACCAGGATGTTGCCTGGGATGAGACATTTAAGTTATGAAGAGAGGTTGGATAGACTTGGGTTGTTTTTGCTGGAGCAGAGAAGACTGAGGAGTGACCTGATCGAGATGTACAAGATTATGAGGGGCATGGACAGGGTGGATAGGAAGCAGCTGTTCCCCTTTTGAAAGGTCAGTCACAAGGGGACATAAGTTCAAGGTGAGGGGCAGGAGGTTTGGGCGGGGATGTGAGGAAAATCTTTTTTACCCAGAGGGTGTTGACAGTCTGGAATGCACTGCCTGGCAGGGTGGTGGAGGCGGGTTGCCTCACATCCTTTAAAAAGTACCTGGATGAGCACTTGGCACGTCATAACATTCAAGGCTATGGGCCAAGTACTGGTAAATGGGGTTAGGTAGGTAGTTCAGGTGTTTCCCACGTGTCGGTGCAGATTCGATGGGCCGTAGGGTCTCTTCTGCACTGTGTGATTCTGTGATTCTGTGATTTTGGCATCACTGGCAAGGCCAACATTTATTTCCCATCTCAAATTGTCTTTGAGGTGGTGGTGAGCAGAAGGGAGGTCTTGTGGCGCAGTGGTTGTGACCCTACTTCTGAGCCAGAATCTCCGGGTTCAAGTTCTACTCCAGAACTTGATTGGCATGGAAGATGCGTTCATAATGCGGCCAAACAGGTTGAATAACTTCCTGTAAATCTTTTCAATATGCCTGATAGCAGACAGCAAGGGTAGGGGAGGTTCCTGGTCAGCCATACTGCAGAAAGCAACGACAAACCACTGCAGTCCTTTGCCAAGCATAATGATGGACCAATTCAATGGAAGTCCACAGTCACCAATGCCCTCCTAGGGCATGGTATCTGGAGGAGGTAGTGGTAAGTAGCCTTCTTGTACCGCTGCAGTTCATGTGGTGACAGAACTCTCACAGTGCTACTAGGTAGGGAGTTCCAGGATTTTGGCCAACAATGAAGAAGAAACAGTGATATATTTCCAAGCTAGAATGGTGCATGAATTAGGAGGGAGCTTGCAGGTGTGGCCTTCTCTTGTGCTAGTGCCCTTGTTCTTAGTGAGGAAGGTCAACTGGGCTGGAATGTCTTTGTCATATCCAATGATCTGGTCAATGCAGAGTGATGTGTCTTATTTTATTCTTATTTGACTTTTTCATATTGGTTTAATACAATTGAGTGGCTTGCTAGGCCATTTCAGAGAGCAGTTAAGAGTCAGCCACATTGTGGGTCTAGAGCCAATGTGGGCTAGACTAAGTAAGGATGGCAGATTTCCTTCCCTAAAGGACATCAGTGAAGCAGACGGGTTTTTACAAGAATCCAGTAATTCCATGGTCACCATACTGAAATAGGCTTTTTAATCCAGATTAATTATTTGAATTTAAATTCCCCCAGCTGCCATGGTGGGATTTGAACTGATGGTCTGAATTATATGGGACAGGGAATACCAGCTGCCCCATAATCATTTCAAGGCTAATTTGGCATTAACAGACTAGGGGTACAATATCCGACCATCTGAGTCAAGAAATCCACCCCCTCCCGCAACCCACCCAACCCCACCCCCCCCCCCCCCCACCCCCCCCCCCCCACCCCCCGCCGACCCCGTCCCCCAAGAAAGCTGTCAGACAGTCAGGGGCCGACAACTGTCCAGCACCCAAGCTCCACCAGGAGCAGTAGCTACTGCCGGTACAGCACTCGGGGCATGAGGAGGCACGCGGCTCTGGGTCCAGCCCAGGTGGTGAGTTGGAGTACTCCAGATGTCAAGCTGGCAGAAATACAGAGTGTTGGAGATGAATTGGCAATGGGGACTTTTGATATTTGAATAGCAGTTCAAGTCTCAAACACTAGATACATATAATTGTTGTAACTCGTTCTGGAAAGTGTCAGAAGTAAAGAGAGATTAATGTTCTTAGCATACCTGGAAAATTGACTGGAGACATACACAATAAAGTTTAACATGCAGCTTCTTGGAGCTTAACTGCTTTCCAGGTTGGTACAGGGATAACACACCAGATGTTCACACTGAGATGAGTAATGGAGTAAGCTTTGAAGTAAACTGCCTTCTGCAAATCTCAAAGTTGCATACTATATGGCGATAAACAACTTTCACTGATAATTTTCTTTTAACATTTGTGTAAAGATATTTATGGTTGAGGTCAAGATAAAAGACCAACCTGAATGTACTTTAAGATGAAGGGCTTGTGTCAAACAAGGCTCTCAGTTATATTTTCCAAAATCTTAGAAGCGATTTAAAGAATATAAAATACATAACAAGTAAATGGAGTTGCAGTCCTTGGAGAGGGAAAGTTTAGCCATTAGAAATGAGGAAACTAAGATACCAAAAAAGCAATGAGAATCATTTGCACTTTAAATATGTTTGTGCTGCAAAATCTGTCTGCTGACCAGCCAGTGTATTTATTATTCTCAGGTTGAGAACAGAATCAAAGGTCCAAAAATATAGGTAATATTATTTGCTTTTGTTATTATTCAATTTCAGGTGTGAGCGATGGAGGCAAAACTGGTTTTCATTGGTCTTCCCTAGTTCCCCTGAAATGTGGTGATGGCCCGTCCTCTTAAACTTGCTGCATATAGAAATTTGATAAATCTATGTGATTTGCTAGGCCACTTCACCGAGACAGCCATGCTAGTGTTGGATTGGAATCACATGGAGATTAGACTTGACTAAGTATGGCAGGTTTCCTTTTTTTAAGACTATTAGAGAATCAGTTGGATTTTTATGACAATTCAACAGCTTCATGGGTGACTCTTATTGAAAATCAGCTTCTTCTTTTTCCAGATTTTTAAAAAAACTGAAGCTCGATTTTCAAACTTCAGTCATGGGATTTGATCTCCTCCTTCTGGATTATATGTCCAGATCACTAGATTGCTAATGAAGTAACATAACCACAACACCTCTGCACCCTATAGCTCAACTAATGCTTCATAATTCCCTTTCTTTAGCCCCTAAACAGAGGGACAGACACAAAATACTAACTAATATCATGCTGAACTAGCTTTCAGGCCTTTCCTTGTACACAACTGTTGTTCTAATCCATTGCTCATTCTTTTAAAAAATTATTTCATGGGGTGCCGATGTCGTTGACAAGGCCAGCATTTATTGCCCATCCCTCATTGCCTTTGAACTGAGAGGCCTGCTAGGCCATTTCGGAGGGCAGTTAAGAATCAAACATATTGCTGTGGGTCTGGTGTCACGTGTAGACCAGGCTGGGTAAGGATGACTGCATAATGGCCCTAAAGTACATTAATGAATCAGATGGATTTTATGACAACCAATGATAGTTTCATGGTCACCATTACTGAGACTAGTTTTATATCCCAAATTTATTCATTGAATTCAAATTCCACCAGTTGCTGTAGTAGAATTTGAAACTGTGTCCCCATTGCATTAGCCTGGGCCTCTGGTTTATAAGCCCAGTGACATTACCACGACCACACCATCTCCCCCATAAAACATTAGCACATCCTGGAGTTAATGGAATGTTTATTTTGTTTTCTTCATATTTATGGCAAGCCAACAGGTCTACTGACTGAACGTTTTATATTTAGTGCACACCCGTGGTGTTACACCTTTCCAAATGCAGCCTCAGCTGCTTTAGGCCTAAAGCCTTCATGCAATCAACTCAAATAACCACTTATATCTTCAGTTGGATATTTAATTGGTTAACTGAGGAAATGTAAATGAATCAAAATTGCACAATACCAGAATCAAGAACAATCAGCAGGCAGAAAATTATACAATTAAATTCGATGTGTTTTGAAAGCTACGAACAACAAATAGCAAGTGCCACAAAACAGACTATTACGGTGCACACACACGACTGACTCGTATTTTTTGCAGCCACCATTTTGCCTCATAATTCAACTCTATGTTAACATGGCATACAACAGTACAAAAATAATCACTAAGCAGTTACCTTGGTCCCTTTGATCGTATTCCCTTCTCTGTGAGGCACAAGGTTGTGAACTTAAGCCCCACTGCAGGCCATAAGCATTTAAAATGAAACTGGAATTTTAATAAGGGAGTGCTACATCTTTCAGAGTAATCTCTTAGGTGGGCCTTCAAAGCAAATAGTGTCTACCTGTTCAGGGTGTCATGAAGATGTGCTATATGGAATTAACTTGATATCTCATCAGCTGGTTTCACATATTAAACACTTTTTTAAGGAACATTTCACTGAAAAACAAAGAAATTGACTTAAAATGGCTGCCAATTTGCATCTGTCTAGCCACAGTCAATGTCATAGAGACGTGGGGCGGAATTTTCCATGCCCGCTGGTGTCAGATGTGTTCAGCAGCGTGAGTGGACAATATGGCGAGAAGGCCAAAAATAGATTTTGCCATGTTGTAAAAGCAACTTGCAATCATCTGCTCAGCTCGTCAATGGCGAGCCATGTTTCTCACCACCAGACATCGGGAACCTCATTGTAATACATCTGCATATCATTATAAGGCCTGCCCGCCAGAATCATACCCCCCAGCTGAATCGTGATTGCATGCCAACATGTTTCAGAACAGCATATATAAGGCGTGTACATAGCAGGCTGCACTTTGAGGGGAAATCGGAAGTGAGTGCACAGTAACATTGCGCAGCGCTCATCCAGGTTGCCTGTTGGACTTCAAGGTTGAAGTTGAGGTGCGTTGAGGGGGAGGGCTTCCTTGTGGTTGAGGCGACTTGGGGGTGGGGGCAAGGGCTGCCCTGCTGTTGAAGGTATTGCACAAGCATCTGCGGGTTCAGGGCTAAGTAAGTGGCCACGCATTAGGGAATCCTTGTATAAAGTGACCATTCCTCCGCAGCTGAGACAGTTCAGATGCAGCCACGTTGACATGCGTGGGGTCGGAACTCTAGATTATCCGCCCTCTCAAGCAATGCAGAGGCATCAAAGTGCCACCAAGTGCTCCAGAGCTTTTCACTCCTGAGGCACAGACTGTAAACCAATGAGCGTTTTAGTGGTTGTAGAACAGTCGAACAACTGAGCATGTTGTACGATCTCCTTGCTTAATCTGGCCATGGAACAGTCATTGGTGGAGGCACTCACAGCCCCTTGCAAAGTCATCATCCTGGCTTAGACCAGCCTCCCCCATGGTTCAAGCTAACAATGCAGCCTTGCAGTGCGGGTTAGGAGAATATTTGCACCCGAGATGAAAGCACAGCATGCAGTTCAATGGGTAAGGCTGCCGCCAATCGGTCAGGTGGAATGTGGTAGAGGTGGCTGTGGTTTCAGGCAGCCATGCAGCGCACTGACCTCTGGCAATCCAAGTGGAAGCCAGCACTCTCCGGGATGCATTAAGGGGCCTTCACACTTAACCAAGAGGGGTTCTTAGTACACCCAAACTAATCCACACATCTGTCTCTTTCATCCTGCAGGAATACAACACCAGGAGCATGGAGCCCAGCGAGCTAGTTGCATGCCTTGTAGCATACAGAGAGCAGAATCAACAGAGAAGAGAGCAACGGAGGCACCTGGCTGCGCAGAGGGAGGAGCAGCAACCTCAGGAAGAGGAGGCCACAGGGGCTCCTGCACAAGCTACTGAAGAGCAACCGCGAGCAGTTGTTGATTGGCAGCGAGCTAGACCTAGGGTCCATAGACACTGCTTTCATTCCTGCAGCTGACCAACAACAAGTGTCGCCAAAGACTGCACATATCTAGGGAATGGGTCGGTCACATCATCCAGCTACTGCAGGATTTGGCGCCATGGGGGCATGGAGACCATCCACTGCCAGTGGCCATGAAAGTGACCACAGTGCTCAATTTTTATGCCAGTGGCTCCTTTTAGGGCTCCACAGGTGTCCTCTGTGGGAAGTCACAAGCCTCCACCCACAAATGCATCCATGATGTCACGGATGCCATCTTCGCAAGGGCACACAACTTTGTGCATTTTGCCAAGGACCAAGAGAGCCAGGATACAAAAGCGATTGGATTTGCCCAGAGCTCGGCTTTCCCACAGGTGCAGGATAAGTTTGACTGTACTCACGTGGCGTTCAGATCTCCTTCGCCAACAAGCAGTTATCTACCTCAACCACAAGGGATTCCATTCGTTGAATGTGCACTGGTACGTGACCACCACAAACACGTCCTGCAGGTCTGCACACAGTTTCCAGGGAATGTCCATGACTCCTGCATTCTCAGTTGGTTTCAGATCCCTGACATCATCCAGGATCCACAGAGGCTACCAAGTTGGCTCCTAGGGGATAAGGGCTACTCTCAGAGGACGTGGCTGATGACATCCATGCAGCGGCCTCAGACTGCAGCAGAGTGAAAGTATAACAAGGCTCATGCTGCAAATTTCTTGAAGCAAATCAATGGGATGCTGAAAATTAGGTTCCAGTGCCTAATGGCTGGTCTGGTGGAGCCCTGCAATATAGTCTGCAGAGGGTGTCACACATCATTGTCGCCTGCTGCGCCCTTTACAGCCTGGCGCTGCAACAGGGAGAGGAGCTGGCTCAGGAGATGTTGCAGGAACTGGAGGTCTCCTCCGATGAGGAGGACGTCAACCGTGATGAGGGTGAGGAGGTCATCGAAGGTAATGATGACTGTGATGAGGCACTTTCAGTGGTCAGACGAGGCAGTCACGCTCGGGAATCCCTCATAACTGCTAGATGTGTGGAGGATGATGCCGACATGCAGTGAGGAGATGCCATAGATCCTCACATTGCATCTATGAACATTTCACTCCAGTCTGGTTAACAGTCCGGGCAGTGCGCACACCCTCTGTGACAAGGCTCATGTTATTGAGATGCATTGGAGGGCTAATAGTCACTCGATTGCAGGAGGATGACACTGACATACAGTGAGGACACCCAAGGATCTTCACACTGCCTCTGTGAAAGTCTGACTCCTATCTATCTGAGGGCAGCTCACTTGTGCTCTGTGATCAGGGTCATATCATGGAGATGTAGCCATGAAACTTTAAAAGAAGCTGATCCTTTGTCCGCCTTCAGCACCTGACCCCTTCAGGAGCACAACATCACTGGTCACAGATGCTGAAGGGATGGGGTCCAATGCCAACTTAAAGGTATTGAAAGCTCACAGAGAGAATAAAGGAACTCTGTGACGCCTGCCCACAACATTCTGGCTAATGACGAGCACCGTTGAGGTGCAGGCATCAATAATAGGTCCAGGGGAAATTATGAGGGGAATACATAGAGTGGACAGGATAAAATTGTTTCCCTTGGTGGAGAATTCTAGAACCAGGAGACATAGATTCAAGATAAGTGACAGAAGGTGTAGGGGGGACATGAAGGAGAACTTTTTTACACAGAGGGTAGTGGGTGTCTGGAATTCACTACCCAAGTTGGTGGTAGAGGCAGAAACTCTAAACTCTTTTAAAAAGTACCTGGGTCTGCACCTTAAGTGCTGTAAGCTGCAGGGCTATGGGCCGGGTGCAGGAAGATGGGATTAGAAATGGCATCTGGGTGTCCTCGGGCTGGCACGGACAAGATGGGCCAAATGGCCTCCTTCTGCGCTGTAATTTTTCTATGGCTCTATGGAACGTGAGTCCGGACCATCACTTTGGTCTGAAGACTGCACAAAGCACAGGAAAGAGGCCCTGGACTGAGACATCTGCCTTTATCTTGTGCAGAAAGTTTTTATATTTGAGTGACATGAACAGTGCTCATCAGAACAAGGAACTATGAGCAGGGAGACATTCTTGGGAGTTTATTTATGATAGTGAACATTATGTACAAGTGATTAACACCTGTGTCCAGGCTGTGCAACTACATCTTCTTAACTTTCCTAAGCCTGCCGCTACATCTTGGCGCTTCCCCGACATCCATAGTGGAGGTGGAAGCAGCCTGCTGACTGCTACGCCCTGCCTGTGATGACCTCGTCAGACATTCTCTGGAGGGCCACCCCAGCATGCTTTCAGGGTTCTGCTGTGTGGCAGTGGTACCCTGCTCAGCCTGTGGAGCTGGAGTTGCTGAGGGCAAAGGAAGAGGAGATTCGGATGGGCCAGACACACCCAGACTCATCCGGATGAATGGCCTAAAGGGTACACCTGCCGATCCTCCTCCCTATGGGTGCCCGCCAGACCCCTGCTGAATCCTTGAGAAGAAGGGGTAGCTGGAGTGAGATTGGGCTGCTCCGCACCCCTCTCGTGTACACACTGTTGAAGGTTAACTATGGCGTCGGCGATGGAGTTCAGGCCACGCAGTAGTACAGGAGCAATGTCCTGGACCAAGGTCTCCATGGCAGCCACCATCCTACCAGTGTTGACCTCGGTGTGGCAGTCGGACCCCTCCATCGTGCCTTGCAATCTGAGGAGTGCGGCAGACATCCCTTCCTGATGTTCCCAAACTTGCCTTTGCAGCTCCAGCAACCGTGACATGACCAAGTCCAGAGGCTCATCATCTGACTCAGGTTCAACAAATTTCTGGCCTCCAGCAGTCCTCCAAATTCCGGGGACCAGGGAAGTCCCTGCTGCAGACTGCTGTGATCAGAAAGTGCAATGTGCTCACCAGATTGTGATCCCGAGGCTACTGTAAAGCTAAGTCCCATCAAGCTGTGCTGGCGGAGGGTGTGGTTGAGCGCAGTGATGGAACTTCAAGAAGGGTGCTTTCAGATTTCTGTTCAGAGCTTTCTTCGGGGCTTGACTAGAGGCTCTGGGTTGTAGACTTCCTTGGCTGTTTCCCAGATGTGCCTGCGAAAGCAAGGAGAGATAATTAGTGCATGGCTTGTGAAACAGGATGCATGGTGGTCTGATGGATGTTGCACTGCTAGGTCCCCACTTGGTAGAGCACCACTGACCTCACTGTCAGCACAAGAACAGTCCAGATCCTCGCCGGTCAGCTGAATGGATTTGTTTTCAAAGTCTGTGAGGACCTTGATTTCAGGCATTCTTCCACTGGTCTGCAACCTCTCCCCATTGTTGTGTGTCAGCTTGTCCAGCACGAAGGAGGGGTACCTACCAGGCCAGATGATAAGTATGCCTGGCATGTGTAGGTGGTGAATGATCCCATGGACAGAATGGGGACAATTATGATGAGCATGAGAGTGAATTGTGTGTCCCTTGAACTGGCAGTGAATGAGGGCCCTGTGGGTGTATGGTGGGCTTGCAAGTGTCTGAGTTGAGAATGATGAGAAGAATGACTTACCCTGGCAGAATGAAGGAGACCATTCTTCCTGTTGCTGCAATGGGTGGTTGTCCTCTTTTGCAGGGTGTTGGCACTGATCACCGCTGCCACCATCTCCCAAGCTGATTGCTTATGTTGCTGCCCATCCTGCAGCCAGAGCAGGGGTAGAGGACATCACGGTGGGCCTCCATGGCGTCCAGAAGGAGTTCGAGGAATGCTTCATAGAATCTGGGGGCTGTAGTCTTTTTGCCTTTTGGGGCCATGTCTTCCATGCAGCAGTCATGGGCTGGGAGATGTGTGTGTGGCTGCACTTCAAATATGCTGCACGGCGTGATGAAGCAGCGAGGTGATGGTGTGGCAGGCGAATAGAGCCCACCCATCATGGAAACGGCGTGTTTACCAGCAATGCATAATTCATGTGTCAGGATTGGGACAATACAGCCTGAGAAGCCATCATTGCAGCCAACGGGTAAAATGGCATTTTTCCCACCCGCAACCACACTTAGTGCAAATCTGGGATGATACCACATGTGGGGTCTATGAAGACCACAAAAGACAATGACCTCAGAATGAAAAGCTTCCTTCCTATCCCATACAAATGGAAGAATAAACCGCTCAGGTGTTAACTGCTGGAACATTAAAAGTTAATCATCTCGGCTATCACAATGGTTAAGAGGAGCTGTGCCAGACATGAGCTGATCAACTTCCTTTTTGAATGTACAGCCTCATGGAGAGAGGTAATGTGACACAACCTTTTGTGTAGACGGTTGAATTTTGGGTTTGGGAGAGGATTTTAGCTGCTGGAGAGAGTGCCATCTCTCACTCCCACTCTCTCGCTTCAGTATTCCATCACAACTTTGAACCCTGTTTTGCAGAGTTAAAAGTGTGTCAACATTCCTACAACAGAGACTGTCTATTAAAAGCCATTGAATTTCCATAACAGTGTCTCCTGGACAGAAGATGGACACACCAACCATGATTTTCAACCAACTGGCTCAGCTGAAGAACCAATGCCTCTGGATGCAATCACGGAATCTGTATTGACTTTTGTTCTTTTTTAAATCTGCACTTTAACTGGGCCACATTTAACATCTCATAATCTGTAACATTGTATTTTTTTCTGCATGCTTTGGGTTTGAGCATGTGTTTGTGCATGAGTGGGAATCAGGATGTAATTCTGAATTTTTTAATATGTATAATATTTTTACCTGGGTGGGTTTTAGCACAACAAAACTAACCCCTTACATGTTTAACTCAAGAATAGCTGTCTCATTTAATTCCTACAAATTGTAATGAATTGGCAATTCAGCATTCTTTTTAAAATTCAAAACCTCTGCTGTAACCAAATGGGGAATGAGAAAAGAGAAAAACCAACCTATCCCTCCTCACGTGGTCATAACAAGAAGAATGTAAAATATGCCATTGCAATATGTGGAAAAGAGCAGGAAATTCACCTAGAGCGCTGTCCAACATTTCTCCATCACTCAAAAACTGATAACTGGGCAAAACTCTTGTTATCTAATTTGCCTACATAATAGGGATTGACTGAATTTCAAAATCGATTCATTGGCTGAGAGGCACTTTGCAATGTATTGTGTACATGAAAAGGTATTATATAAATGCAAGATTGTTCCTTTCTAAATTTACTCATATAAATTGGCAATTTAGTCTCAGAAATGTCTGTAAAAGATTTCCCTACTAACTGAAGACTGGGACTTAAATTGGAATCTTGGGGGCTGTAGTTTTCCTGCTGCTGTGGAAAATGCTGCGAGAGACATCATGGGCATTGTAATTGCCACCCTGATCTGGGAGCAACTAAATTATTCAAAATGTACCATGAGAACTGACATTTTATTGTCAATTGGTAGGGAAGGACAGTGATTTGTCATATCCTGGAAAAATTCCCTGTGAAAAATAGAGATGCCTTAATGGAATTGACATATTAATGTAGAACTAGAATATTCAAACTGTAGTGTGAGAACTTGAGAAAGTTTACAAACAAATGAAATGGGGGTAAAGTGATCTGAGTTTGTTTTTGCAAGCTGAGTCTCAAGGCATGGAACCTGCGTACAAAGATCAGGGTAGAGACGGGGCTATAACACAGTGTTATAACACATGAGTTAATTATGTACATTGAATGCATCACCTAACAAAATGAACTCTAATAATTTTTCCCAGTGTTTCAAAAGTCTGAACTGAATGCGGCTGCAGTGAGGATTTTCTTAAGTCAATGAAGTTTATGCTGGGGTGAAAGAAAAATGGTTGTGACGTGCTTTGATGCTGACATTGCAAGCTTTGATGTTTCTTGCCAAACCATTAAATGATGCAGGAATAAAAACAGAAAATGCTGCAAATACTCAGCAGGTCAGGCAGCATTTGTGTAGAGAGAAACAGAGTTATTTCAGATATGTGCTGATTATTGAGGACCCAGGCTGGAGAGTGATGCATTGATGACATATTCATCAAGAACTACAAATATATTGCAGAGAGCAAGGAGCAATCAAAATATCTTTTACCTAATGTGTAAAACACTGAGAGAAAAACAAAATATTTTGATGAGGGAGGAGGATACAATAAACATGTCAACTTGCATCTTATGCAAATACTGGCCAAGACAGAGGGGAAAAAAAACTACAGCTTAAACAATTGGTTAGAAGACTTTTCTACAAATAACAATCTAACTTCTATCATACCCAAGTTTTGTGAAGTAGGTCAATAATCTTACAAATAATATATCTGATGAAAGGTAACAGACCTGAAATAACAGTTTTTCTCTATGCACATGCTGTCTGACCTGCTGAGTATTTCCAGCATTTTCTGTTTTTATTCCTGCATCATGTAATGTTTTGGCAAGAAATATCAAAGCTTGCACAATAATGAGGAAGGAAATATGTCTCAGTTAAATCTGTGGTTTGAACTCCGATGTCCAGTTGCAATCTCTGACATTTCAGCACCAGGGCAACTGGAGAGCAACTTGTTTCTGGTTCAGCCACTCAATTCTACATGCAACTGAAAAGGCAACGGCCAGGATATTCCAGTCCTGCCAGGCAGAAATCAGTGTGGGCAGAAGCTGGAAAATTTGGAGAGCAGCCAAGAGTCTGTTGACTTTGGGCAGGAATTTCCGGTTCCTCCACTGGCAGGACCTCAAAATCCCACCCTATGGCTTCATTGCTACATCCAATAACAATGATTCATTTGCACAGTTTCGTCATGCTGTAAAATTAGCCAGCATTCAAAGCAATTGTCAAAAGCTGCTGTTAATATTGTTGTAGTCTGAACTATTCAGAATTACATTCTCAGGTTAACAGCTTTATCCAATGCAATTTTGATTTTAGTAGGAAATTCAGCAGAGTTGCTTCCATTACTTCACCAGAAGTACAATGAAAATCCTGTTTAGGCACATAAACAAGGACCCAAATCATCCTGTCTCCAGACAGTCGGAGACCAGACATACCCTCAAAGTTACATTTTGGGACTCCTTGGAAATCCCAATGCAGACAAGGTGGGAATTGACCAGGAAGTTTGAACTTCCAATGCACAATTCCCCCTAATTCCAGGGACCATCCAAAAAAAGTCTCCAACTCTCAGTTACAGTAGGAGACTTCAGACGGTTCCAACTGAGTTCCCTGGATCGTTACCCAGGAGATGTTGAACAGAAAAATCCTAGTTGAACTCTTGGGTTACTGTATAACTGACCACCAACCCCTCCACCATCACTTACACTGAACCCCCTCACTTCCACCCTCCACTCCCAGCTCCCCCCGATCCCCCATTTCCTCCCAACCCGACTTCACCACCAAACTCTGCCCCCCTCACCCCTGATCACACCAACCTCACCATCCTACCCCCTCACCCACTTGCCTTCTCTCTGTAGCTTTTCAAAGAAGCTTTGTGACATTTAAACTCTTTACTTACCAAAATACAGCAGATAATGCCATGAAAAGGGGGCATGGCTTCTGCACGGATTCTCTCCATTGTTCCCTCTGAGGTTCCCTTGTTGAGCCAATTTGGAAAGAGCCTCCATCAGAAGATTGCCCAGAAAAATCTGAGGAAGGTGAATGGGTATTTTTGTCTGATCAGGGTCAGCAATAAGGGTTCCGAGCATGATCAGAAGATTTAGGCCAAGGTTTCCACCACACTTCCCGTGAAGTAACATTAGCGGGGCTAAAGCAGTTGCGGAATTTTCTATCGTTAAGTGTTGTGTACCCATGATTTCATTCAGCCATTACCTTCTGTGACGGTGCTTTACTCTCAGAATCTTGTGCCTCAGCTGCTCTTCCACTTCCGTTATTGTGTAGACCAGATCCATCTGAATGCGTGGGGGTTTCGGGGTGCTGTGAGTCTGAAATGTTGGCTGACAGCACTTTGGCTGAGTATAGTATAGGTCTCAATACAAAGCATATATTTTTTTACAATAAAAAAGTTATCAAACTCCATAAATCACAATTGCACCAAAATCAGGTCATTTCAGGCACCTATTTTTTTGGTCATTGATTTGCACCAACACAACATTTACATACACACAGAAACTCGCAGGATTTTTGGTGGATGTGTCTTGGAATGATTGAGGAAATTGTCGGGTTTCAGTGCAAATTATAATTTACTTGGGCAAACTGCTCCTCTAATACCACTATCGCACCAGAAATTTTCAGTATGTTCCAGGCCATTATATTTTTGGCAGCAGTGAAGAGCACTGTAAATAAGATACTCCCTTTCCAGGCATATGAAGACTACTTAATTTACATTTGACAAGGTGAATGCTAATGACACCTTCCTATTTATTGCTATTAATGATACCAAAAAGAGGCTTTGGGTGGAATTTTCCAGTTCCTGCCCATGGCAGGTTTAATGGTGGGCTGGGGGGAACAATGCAGAGAGCTGAAAAATCAGTTTCCCGCTGGCATGAAATGATGGCAGGAATGTGCACTCCCACCTGTCATGGCTGGTCACCATTCCCACCAGAGGTCGGCGTGAAACTGTTTTGCAATCCTGTTAATGGACTGGAATCCCTCCACCCTGTTCAATTTTCTGTGCTGCCAACGGGGTGTCATGCTGGTCCGCAACACATCCAGACCAATGTGGCATGCACATGCTGAACTTACCTCGGGCAGCTTGCAGAGATTGGAAGGGAAGATGGAGGCCTCCTGGAACACCACGTGCAGCAATTGGTGAGTGGAGCATTTACCAGGTGGATCTTCAAGCTGCAGCAACTTCCAGGAGGTGGATCTTCTGCCTTTAGTATCTTCCAGAAGATCCATCTTCTATGTTCAGGATCTTCCAGGAGGTGCACCTTCTCTTTCAACAATGGGTAAGTTAATGACCAGGTGCCTTTTAGACGCAGCACCTAAATATGATGGCAGGGCACAAGCCATGCAATCCACCCTGCCTCGGAAATCATCGGGAAACACCAGACTGCATAATTAATTAGGCCAGCGTTGTGCAATAAGGTGCAAATTCCCACCAGCCTCCGCGGCGGGAAATTCTCCCCATTCCCACCCACCCCACAGAACTTAGTCCCAGAAGGGAAGATTCCGCCATTTGACTGTGTCTGCAAAATAGGATGCAGTAAGTTGCATTCACACATTGTATTTGCAAATTGAATTTTAGCAGATTAAAATTTTAGTTTAGAGATCAAAGAAGATAAACTGACTTATGCTGAAGAGGTTTAAAGACTTGGAAATGTTGCATTTTATGTGAAATGCAAGACAAAAGTGCTCAGCTTTCATCTGGCTGTAAAACAGAGTTATTTCAATAGACATGACATCAAAAAAAAATTAGCTTTCAAAAGCACGTTGTTAAATATCACACTTCACACATTATATAAGGATAACAAGGGCATTCCTTTGGGAATAAAAAGCATGGAAAAATAATATCAGAAGGCTTTGTTTGAAACTTGGAAAAGTTGTGGTAGCGAAAAGAATGGCAGAAAATGAATGAGAGAGTGTAGATGGCTGAAACAGAAGAGAGGCTGAGTGGCCCATTGAGGCAGTAACATAAGAGTCGAATGCCAAAAATGGGAAAAAAAGTTATGAATCATCCAAATAAAGAGAAGCTCCCCTGGAATATGCAGCTGCAATTTAAAGGTTATCTACATTCAACAGGGAGATTGTGGATTTACGTGTGAAATTGTACCGTGTAATACATGTAAAAATTATGGTAGCTAAATGAACAAAACAACTCTTGGGAAATTAAAATACTCCAGATGAAAGTTTTATATGGAAGAGAATTTATAATTATGAGGATCGGTTCTATGGGACTCAGGGAAACAGTGAATCTATGGAGGAATATAAATAAGAGTTCCTCAAGGGAAGAAATATGCTTTAAAAACAAATCTTCTGCATGAACATTTTACCCACTAAGGAATAAATGCTATCAGGAGGATCTTCTATCACCAGAGGTGCAGTTACCTTCAGTGTCATTGAAATTTCTAACAAGACTTGATCCTCTGTTTTCAATATTTACAATCATCTTGAAACGGCTTTGGCCCCTTAAGCTGTTCTTGGTTTCATGGAAAGCATAAAGGTCAAAGCTTTCTAACTTGAAAAATAGCAGCAATATATTTTGTAACAATGAACCTACCATTGTGAACAACACTTGTACAAAGATCCCCTGATCAAATTTTATTACTTCAAATGCAGACTAGGTTGCAGCACCTGACCTGCACCCTTGGTTTACAAAGGCTTAGCTTTGATTCCGATCCTGGGGGAAAAAAAATAAAGACCTGTTGCCACCAGCAAAAGTTGAGAATTTCAAATAAATTCAGTTTTCCTAATTTCTGCTTGGAATTGATGTGAATCATCCCTCAAATGTGACAGCACTACACAAATAATGAAAATGTCCTTACTGTGAATTTGAGACGAAATGTCTTTCTTTTGAGATTGAAAATGCTGTTGAAACAATTGAGGGATAACCTGCTATTGTAGCTGAATCATAGGCCAATATCTAACTAAGGATTACTGAGTACTGTCATTGGATGCATAGAAAAAAATGTCTTTCCAAGCACCACTTGTCACCATAATGAACACTGCAAATTAGCAATAATCTTTTCATTATACTACTAAATGTACTAAGTCATGGTCACATTGATTTAAGTGGTGACTAAGAAATAGACTATTGCTGTTCAATGGTCAGTTGCTTCATCACTCAAATACCATTCAATCACAATAATTGGTTACAGAGTGAATTCAGCTTGGGTAGTACACAGGTGATGTTCAACATAGATTTAAAGCAGGTATTTTGTGTTTAATATCCTTCTTTCAAGAACAGATTTTTTTTTTGTTCATGTGGTGTGGGTATCGCTGGCTAGGCCAACATCTATTGGCCATCCCTAACTGCGCTCGAGAAGATGGAGGTGTGCTGCCTCCTTGAACCGCTGCAGTCCATCTATTATCAAGTTTCACTGAGGATTCCTGTTTCCTTAATCTCCCAGACATACACCTACTGAGATGGTGGGCAGTTAACCTGCTCCTAAACCCTAAATGATGAGTTGCCTCCAGAAAAAGGATGGTACACCATCATTTCGTAAATGACAAGTGGTTCCTTGTTGAGTTATCCACATATCCTTTCCAATTAAGAGATACAGAATAGGACTCAATCAACCACAAAGTATATACCAGGTGTGTGAGCAGTATAAACTTGCACTATCCTCAATTACATAAGCTGAAAAATCTTAAAATTGTCTTTCAGATTTCTGTAAAATAAATTCTATGTTTACCATAAACATCTGTTTATAGGAAACAGATGTTGCACATTTTTTAAACCATCTGTTTCTGAACGTTGATAGTTGATCAAGTAGTTTAAAGAAAAGCATTCCTGTTAATTGGAATATTTTCACCAATATCAGGCAGCCATCTTACCGAATTCAGCCAAGTTGCATCCACTTTCAGTGGTAAATAGGTAAACAATTAAATAAAGAAGATACTTTTAAACTTATTATTTTCTGGGGAGGGTTAATAAATGTGTTTGTAATATTTGCTCTAGAACTGTTGTAGTTTTATGCTCGGCATTCAGTTTTTTTATTCTAGATGTAGAAGAAAGGTTCTTTAATCTGCTGCCGATCACGATTTCTTCCTCAATTTTTTTTAACTTTATTTTTGGATTATTTTAGGTCTTTCTTGCTAATATTTGTCTAGCTGAAATGTTTATCTGGTGAAGAACAGCTCTACATAAGGATATACAACGAATAGCTCTTCTTATTCAATTTGAATGCCCAGTGTGTGTATGTGTAAGTGTAAAAGGCAACAAAAAGAGATTAGCAGAAAACAGAGACCAAGGAGAAAAAGAATATAAAAGGAGGAATGAGGGAGATAGAGAGCTATAGAAAAATAAAGAGCAGGATGATAGGAACAAGGGAAAAAACAATACAAGATGGGTAATGAGAGGGACATGGGAAGACTGAGGGAATAGGAAAAGGGAGAGATGGAATCAGTGAGGGATAGGATAGTAAGAGCTAGTAGGAAATAAGGTGGTGCATAAGAAGATGAGAGAATATCAGATTTTAGCAAACTTATTGGGAACAAAACACATCAAAAGTCATTTTTCTGGGCTGTGTTTAAACATCTTAATCTATCATCTCTATGATATATCTCTATTACAGTGCTCATACCAATAAGCATGCTAGTATATTTAAACATGGCTCTTTGCAAGTACACAAATTGTTCTTCTGGATCTTGACCTTTGGCCATCCCGACTCTAAGAGATTCACAGGAGCTCTAATAATCATTCCACCTAAAATGTTGTGTCTCTACATGTTGGAAAATATGCAGTCATTGTCTCTATGCAGCACCATTATTAAAGTTAACTCAATAGTCAGGGAGGAATCATTTGGCACAAACCAACATAAAAATTATTCTCCCAAACATTTAACTATCACACTTTCACTAACATTTTTATTGTTCAATATTTAAATCAACACCCTTGTTCCTACTCATGGATGCCTGTCGGTGGTAAAGGCTGTGCCCTCATGATGGTGAGGTAGTTTAGAACACAGCAGACCAGCATGAATTTGGTGACACAGAACACTGGAGGGCTCCACCCAAGCAGTCCAGGCAGTAGAAGTGTTGTTTTATTATTTCGATGGTCTGCTCCATGATGTTGCTTCATGGCTTTCATTATATGCCTATGGTCATCCTGCAGTCAGGTGGTGGTTGAGGGGGAGAGGGCTGTCATCATCCAGGTGTAGAAAGGTATTCCTTTCTCTCTGATCAGCCACCCTCTTGGAGACACAAAGATAGTAAGGATGTCAGACTTCTTCAGAATGAAGGCATTGTGGTTGCTGCCATGATAACAGGCAATCACTGACAATATGGTCAGTACATGGTCGGATACCAACTACACATGGTGGAATGGTAACCCTTGTAATTCCAGTACCTCTCCCTGTTAGCATGGCGGGTTCCTGCAAAGCCACATGTATGTTGTCAGTGGCTCCATGTACCATCTGAAATCCCGCTTTCCTGTCAAGGTTCACTTCAAAAAGGAACTCTTGAAAGGAAGGCATTAAAAATGCAAAGTGCTGGACCTTAATCAACAGTAATTAAACCAAGGCAATAGGAACTGATAACAGCAAGATATCCAACAGACATTCAAAGCCCCCTGTAGAGGATAAAATAATATCCTGTTAGTTTCTACCAAATTAAAATATGTCAAAACTTTGAGATGTAAGATAAAAAATGTGATTACTTGTTCAACAACAATGACTGCAAAACATGTTAATCAAATTCCTTCATGGATATATAGACAGGAGGTTTAAGAATCGGTTTTGTCAAGCCAGAAACAGGGAGGTCATTGTCGAAAAACTGTTGAAGGGTGCATTAAGGCATCTCTCTCTCTCTTACGAAGCAAAACCCTATCTCTTAATAGTCTAACAATCATTGACAGAGATAGTGTATTTCCATCAGAAAGAACCTCAGGAGAAACCAATCAATTTCTGGGAGATGGGTTGCAGATTGAATAGGGAGCAGATTGTCTCCAGCAAAGGGCAGTTACCTGAACTTCAATTCAACTCCATGAGTTTAAAGGAAACCAGCTAACTTCAAACAGCTGAAATGTTCAACAACCTATGCGTCAAGGACAAGCAAGGACTTAAATGTATATTCTTTTTAATTTTTATTTTTGGACTCCAACTTTTCTTACTTCAGAGATCTGTGCATGTCATAATGTATTTTATTATTTTTCCTCTGCTTTAGTAGCTAATTAACTTACTCTTTCTTTGACTCAAGAAAACCTGGTTTGACTGGCTCCTTATTAAAAAGTAAATACATTTGGATTGGCAAAGGCATTAATGGGGAAAATAATTTTTAAAAAGCCTTTATTGCGATCAACTGACAGGGCTGAACAAAGGCGAGCCACTTTACTCCTCCTCAGCATAATATTCTACTTCTTGCTCGTGTTGTAGATCAATACCTCTTGCAGACTTGGGTGACCAAATCCACTTCCTTCCCTGAATGGATGCACCAACTCACCAACTGACGTCTAAAAACAAGTCACAGTATTTCCACAAACTTCTCCACAGCAGTATAAGTCAGAAGTACCTAATCTGCAAGATGGATGGCTCGCCCATAATAATACTAATGGGAGGTTTGTATGTTCATCTCTGAGTGATTAGCAAGAGTTCATTGGGTCCAAGCAGTCCCAAGTTTGAAAGGAATGAGTCAAATCGGCCATAATGATTGATTGACATCAGAATCTGACCTCTCCTGGTGCAACGAACACACACGCATGGCTCACCTGCACTAGTATCTTTCCCAGAAAGGTGTGCTACAGGCCACACCTGAAGAGGCTGACAGCCTGCACCATTTTATGTCTTCAGCACTGCCATAGCACCAGCAACAGCAGCTCTATGGAACCCAATTTTGCAGCCTTATGGTTTTAATTTGCTCTGAGAATTCTGGAGATAGCACTTGCATTAGTTGTGCATAAAGGTGGTGTAAATTTGTTAACATTAATAGAGTTTGTGCTAAATTTGCCCAAGTTCCTAAAAATACTACAGAATATTAACTGATGTAATGTACGCTATGGCACTGATGTTACATTTATTTTTGCTTTTAAACATCTTGTAAAGCTGCAATTAACAGGAAATGTGCAAATTTACTTAGAGTTGACTTGAGTCACATATTGCATTCATTTTCACAATTGGAGCTGATACAAAAACATTGAGTGGCAGGCAGAGCAAGAGACAACTTACTAAAGTTATCAGAGATAAGTTTTTTGTTGAACTCTGCATAAGCATCTTGGTGCTTAAAGATTAAAAGATGATCAGCAGAAGCTGCAAGAATGAAGCATAGTCACTGTCTGTAATGTAGGATTCATTGCAGTCAATCAGAAGGCTATGCAACTTGACAGGAGTGCAATCTCAGACCTGTTTCAGCTCTTACAGTCTGAAATGCAGACACAGCATCAAGACAATACTTCGGAAAGTGAACACTTTTTTTACATTGCTGGTGCTTCCATGCACCAATAAGAGATATGACTTGGATCAACCCACACCCAGCTCAGAACTGTATCACTCAAGTGACAGATGACTTTTTACACCATGCATCAGTATACATCAAATACAACAATGGCCTATACCATCAACTACCCAGCTGTGTGGCATTCTTCAAATAGGTTTCCAAATTGATTTCCCAATGCATTTATGCTGCCATTTGTACACCTGCAGTTCCATACTTTCTTATTTAATCAAAACATCTTGCTGTTATCTGAGTATTAATTTGGCAAATGACCCACCAAAAAAGCATTGGCCTGGATTTTTCCTATGGTGGTCGGGCTGGACGGGGGCGGGAGTGGGCACAGAGCCGATCACCGCCCGCGATTGGCTGCACACCACCATTTTGCGCTACCTCTGTGGGCAGGGGGAGGAGGGAGAGTCGGGTCCCGTGCTCTTTTGCATGCGTGCGAAAGAGCACAGCAACCTCCCTGAGGCATGGCGCTGCCTCAGAGGGATTGAATGGATGTGAAAAAAATTAAATAATTGATTTAAAAATTTATTCAGAAATGTCCCCTCATGAGTTGGGACATGTTTGTAAAGGTGGGAAAATGTATTTAATTGTTTTATAAAAGCTTCAGAGAACTCATCCTGCCCATGGATGAGGTTTCCTGAAAAACACAAAGGCTGCTTGGGCTTTTCATCTGCCTGCAAACTTTAAGGTTGGATGGGTAGCGTTCTTAAATACTTTAATTAATTTCTTAATGGCCTTAATAAGCCTTTAACATTTTGGCAGGCATGCAGCCGACTCTAGCACACGCCGGCCGAATGAAATATCGCGATGATGCACGATGACGTCGGGACGAATGCCTGATGTCATCGTGCCTCATTTTACTCATCAGCATGTCGAGCCCGCCCCGGGCCCCCACCCCACTGCCAATGCCGACTGGAAAATTCAGCCCATTAAGCTCAATGATAATTTCCCAGCAAATGATGCACATTTGTGAAGGAGAAATATTGCAGATCATTTGCCAAATAAAGCATTGCCAATGTCTGGATCACTCTGATAGTTTTTGGAGTATGAGCCAGAGAAACCTAGCAGAATTATAATAGTATGTTGCATTACACTGTTATAGAAAGAGGCATGGACATGCTTACAAAAGGGAAACTGCAGTAAAGCAGCCCTTGGAAGATGGTAAGGATGAACACAACTCCTGCAGCACATCAGTCAGTGACCGAAGCAACATACATACCAACGAATAGTAATTATTTATTTTGAGGACTGCACATGTCTCTTCCTGAAAATAAACCAGAACACACAACTTCTTCCATAAACTTTAACTTAATCTGTCTGGCCTTTTTCAGTCACAAGAAACAATGCTGTTTTCTCCATACTGTAATGTAAAATGTAAAATCTAAAGTTTAAAACTTTACATTTAAAAGTACTAGCTACAGTCATTATGGTATTTAACCATTTCTTTTATCAATATAAAAGTTCATGTATGCAATACATGATCGAGATACCTTTTATTTGCAGTGCCTGAGTGGCAATCTAACAAAGCAGGTTGTCTTCCCATGGTGGAGCCTGCATGATTTTCACCCACCTAGTGATAAAGGTGAAGACTAACCCTGAGGCCTCAGTGTGCCATCACTTTTTGCTTTCTGTTAGCACCCACGTCCTTTCTCATAGACAATTCCAAACTAATGCCTTATTGGAAGAAGACATGGAAGATTTCTGAGGGATATCTGGGAGAACGAACATGCCTACAATTCTGCTGACCATATTCCTTTACATATTACAAGCCCAAGAAATCTTGTCAGAGTTCTCAGAATAGTCTATCCTCTTCCATAAATAGGGCTTGAATGTTTTGGGGGCTTCTTTGGTAGCGTACCCAGAGGCAAGTGATCAGAAGAGCCTGTTGGAAACTTGAGGGCTAACCTCTTGAGACTGTGAGACTGCTGCAAGGTGTCTGAGTTTCTCCTAAATTGCTGTTTCTGCTGTGTGTGTAAACATCTAAGTTTTCATTGTATTCTGGATAATGGACAGTGATTATGCCAATCAGGGTTGAGATTTTGACACCTTGAAACTTTTTAAAAAACAACATTCGCATATGTGTAGTTAAACATGGAATGGGTTGGCCTTGCCAGTGATGCCAACATACCAAAAGCAAAAAAATAATCAAGTGGCTGCTGTCAGTGATACCCTGCACCACCACAGATGTACTGTTGCAGCCTTCAAAGATGTAAATAACAGAATTAGTGAACTGATCTGAGCTTCAAATTTTTCATACATTATTCTTGCTGTAAAAAAAATTCAGTGTTACGCTTTCTGAATGAGCTGTAACTGACTTGTTAACAGGGTGATGAGTCATGTTATTGCTGAATGACCATTGTGCCTCTGAAAATTTAATTTTACAAATGTGGATCTCATTTCCTCAGAACATTTAAAAATTTCACGATTTTATTTTTAAAAATTTTGTTTGATATCTCAACTTCAACTTTATTCCATATGTAAGTTCCAGAATGTATTCTGCTTTCAGTGAAATGATTAAAATATGAATTATAATTTATGCTTTTTATTTCCTGTTTTGTTAGTTCGGAATTTTTCGTTCTGATTAAAGAATCAGTCTGCCTGATGACTTCACTCCCTATTGATGGCGCCAGATTCACAGTCACATCAGTGTAGAGGGAATTGATTCTCTAGAGACCAGTAATTCTTTGTGGGCATCCTAATTTCCAACAGTAATGACACTTCAAAAGTAGTTAATTGACTATAAAACACTTCAGGAAGTCCTGCGGTCATCAAAGGCACAAGATAAATTCCAGCCTGTCTTATTTTTCAAGGTCAGCAATGAGAAATATAACTTTGTTGCTGACCTCAGAATCTGGGTTATTCTGCCAGTTGCCCTTCCATCCAGCATCTCTTGTTATTTGGTATTCTGATTTGCCCTGACTGTGAAGTCACAATTATGCAATTAACAGCTGATTTGGCATACAAAGCATTACTTGTCTGTTATAGAGTTAACAGTTGACATGGCCATCTTTTTTGACTACTTACTTGCGTGTTAATTGTAGTGCACCTCAACTTCTAGAACACACAATGAATATACCTATGTGTTTCATCAAGTGCAATTAAAAGAGGGAGGGCAACAAAATTTCACTCGATGCATAATGTTCTCAGAGCAAATTAAAACCCTTTGGAAGATAATTTATTCCATTTGTGAAAATATTAATGTGAGAATAAAGTACCTATTTTCTCACAATTAAGAATAGAGGAAAATATATACCATAGTGAATATATGCACTTGGGGCTAAAACATTGAATCTCTCTAGCTTTTAATAACTGAAAAATATTATTGCAAACAATTAAATTTAGGGTTGCCCAGGAGCCAAAATTTTATGTTTTTACAAATACATCAACCATACATAACAAAATATAAGCTGAAGTGTTTTTTTTCAATCAGATTCTTTATTAACTATGTTTATTTCAACATATAAGTAACAAACTTCAAGTTCGATTATTAAATTAGCTATGATTGAATTGTATCCAAGCAATTAAGTTGAAAGATAGTTTATGGAGAGAAACAGAAAACTATCAGCAGGGAGCAATATTTTAAAGCCAGCTCAATTAATTTCATCAGAAATTTTTGCAGATGGCTATGGAATGTTTAGCATATTAGCTAACATGCAAGATTTATCTATATTTCTTAGTTCTGATGAAGGGTCATACGGACTCGAAACGCCAGTTGTAAACCCTCTCCGCAGATGGTGTCAGACCTGCTGAGTTTTTCCAGTTATTTTTGTTTTTATGCAAGATTTACATCAGGGCTCAAATTGTTCTGACTTAGTAATTTTTCTCTTCTTCTCAGAGCATAACAATCTCACCAATGAAAATCTTGAAGAGAATAGCTAGTGGAAAAGAAAGTTACTTTGATACATGACTTTTTTTATCCACTATTAATGTTCATCCATGTGCAACAAAGTCAGAAGTGATGAGATTGGCATTCTTTGAAGTTTATTCAACTCAATACACTACAGAGGTTCATCTAACTACTTCAAAAAGATGCACTTTATTCCATCATACAGTGCCCCCACTGCCTTCCACCCATCCCCCTCAATGCTAGCAGTCAACACAAGAGCATTGGTATTACTCAGACAGCATTTTTATGTTCACTGTAACTCCCAGATAGAAACAACAAAGAATTATCTATGTTAAGGACAGAAGGAGGCCATTCAGCATTTGAACCCATGCCAGTGCTGACTCTTCAACTGGAGTGAGTAATTCCATTTCTCTGCACTTATCCATGACCACAACAAATCCTTGGCTACATGCTTTTATGCCATTTTGAATTCCAATAACCCTCTGTTTCAAAAATAACTTAATACTTCTATTGATCATTGTCAATCACTGAAAACAATTTCCATTATTAGCCCCCTCAAAAGCCTTCTAAATTTTCAAAGCCTCCATTAGATCTCTTCATGACCCTCTTTGTTCTAGGGAAAAAGCCTAATATTTCAAGCCTTATTTAAGAAGTACAACATCTCACCCTGTTTAATTTTAGCGAATCTTCACTGTAAGCTTTTCATGGCTCAATTATTATTGTATTGAGATCCCTAGAATTGCAATAATTAAAATGTGACTTCATCAATGTCCTGTGCAAATTGAACATCACAACATTTGTTTTATAATGTATGTAAATATATAATATATATTTCTATATATAATATAGAAATCAAGAAGTTTATTTGTTTTTTTAAGCTTTTTCTACCTGTACTCCTAGGGCAGAATTTTCCCCCCGTAAGGGGGTAAGTTCAGGAGCGGGCACACCTTCAATTGGCACCCCCAATCAGGGGCACACTGCCATTTTACATAGGCGGGCCAATTAAGGCCTGCCCAGCGTGACATCTGCCAGGAAGCGCAATGCACCCCCTGTATGGGTGGGGGGGGGGGGGGGGGGGGGGGGGGGGGGGGGGGGGGTGTGGTTCCCTAAGCTGAGAGTGCGCTCTTTTGTGCATGTGCATGAAAGAGTACACTCATCTCCCAAAGGCTAAGAGCTGCCTCAGGAAGATTGGCACCAAATTTAAAAATGTTAAAATGTAGAAAAGTAAAATTTCCCTGACATGTCCCCTCATATGACACTGTCACATGAGTTGGGACATGCCCATCACTTTTAATTAAACTTTAATTAAATTTTTAAAAAACCTACATGAAACCTCATCCCACCCAAGGATGAGGTTTCATGCTTTTTCTGAAGCCTGCCAGAGCTCCTGGCCTGCCCGCCAACCTTAAAGTTGGACGGGCATGTCCTTTAACTAGTTCAATTAGCTTTTAATTGACCTCAATAAGCTGTTGACAGGTCGGCAGGCGCACAGCTGATTCAGCTGTGCCCCCGCCAACCTGAAAATTGAAATGACGTGGGATGACGTCGGGAGTTCCGCCCGATGTCATCCCGCATCATTTTACACTTCGGTGAGCGGGCCCCGCCCCCTGCTCGCCGGCCTCAACATCCTGCTCCTAACTATGAAGATCTATGTATCGGCAGCCCCAAACCTCCCTGGTTCTCTACTCATGTCTTTTATTATGTATCAGTAATTGTTTCCCCAAATACAAAGTGTCATGTGTCATATTTATGCACATGTACATATAAATGAAAAACAAGAGGACCCAGGGACACCACTTTCAATTTTCCAATCCAAAAGACTAATAATGGAAATTTGTTTCCAGCGATTGACATTCACCTTATTCTGTGCTTTCCATCCCTTAGCCATTTCTTCATTGATGTAATCATTTGTGTTGCACCTAATCAAATGCTTCTGAAAGTGCATGTATATATTTACCACATTCTATGACTTCCATAAAAATTAAGTTATTAGTCAAGCACAAATTCACCTAGATAAGTCTACGCTGACTGCCCATAATTAGTCCAATCCATTACACATATTTACAAATGTCATCTCGCATTATGTACTCCAGAAGTTTATTCATAACGGAGATAAAACCACAATATGGGTGATGTACTCCATCTTCAAATGAATATGAGAAGCATTAATTTCATAATTACTGATTAAAACAGTTTCTCAAAGATCCCAATTCTGTAAACTTAGGCATTTGCAAATCTCCCTCTCTGCAAACTGGAGTCCTGTAAGTGGAGCTGGATTATACTTGAGGTTCTGGCAGGTAGTCAAATTGTTTGTGGAAAGTAATTGCAGTTAATGTTTAATTGTTTAATGAGCTATAAAAGGCCTGTCTAAATTTACCTGGGAATTGAATCCTCGCTCAAGTAGCAGTCTTTGTACGAAAATTTATGTACGCCAGCCACCCTATTCTGGTTGATGAATGACCAAGCTGGAGGCCACAGGATACATCCTGTGGTAAATGACAACCTCAGTATCTAATGAAGTGCTCAGCATATAAACAATACACAGTACATAGAGAAGCGTTGTTCTTGATCTGCACATTCTAAAGCAAGTCTGCTGCCCCAACATTGTTTGTGGGGTGCATTCAATCATTTTACCATGAAGCATGTAAGAATTGGTTTCTATAGGTCAGAATATTTCTTGAGCGAGTTGAGATATATGCAACAATAAACATCAATTGTATTTTTTAAAAAAGCAAGTTAAGGAAGTTAATTATTCTACTTCTAAAAATAATGGTGCCCCAGATCAATGCACAGGTGCAAGAAGCAGAGAACATGACAGTCAGTCAATTGGGAAAAATGAGCAAAGGGTTGGTAAGGAATGAGGTCCAGCAGAAAATGCTGCTGTTCAGCAGCCACCTTCAAAACCACTGGCTGGTGAGTGTAAAAACCAGCCCATGGAGTATAAAAGATAAATTAACTACTAAAACAAAGAGAAATGAATATTCAATAATAATAAGTAAAACTTCGTACAGAAATGTTTGCAACATTTAAACAAAAATTAATGAACTGGGGGCAATAACTTTTAGATATGATCTGAATGTCATCACAATGATTGAAATATGGCTACACAGAGAACAGGATTGGCAATTAGATATTGCAGAACATAACAGATTTCGGAAGGAGGGTGATGGAGTAGCTGTTCTAGTTAAAAATATCAGAATGGCAGTCAAACAAAAGGGATGTTATTAGCAGTAAAATAGATACTGAATACATACCAAGTGAGTTAAAAGATAAGGGATCTATCATCCTAATAGGGATACGCAATAGACCACCAAATAGTGGAAGGGAAATGGAGGAAGAAATGGGTAGACAGATCTATGAGATAAGTGGCAAGCAGAGAATGATGACCATGAGAGATTTCAACTATGCTAAAATAAATTGGCTGGGAGACGTAGTTAAATGAGAGACGGAAATTGAGTTTTTACAGCATATATAAGAGTCCCTTCTCATTCAGTATGTAAGATGTCCAATAAGGAAAAAGAGCGACTGCTGGATCATATGATGGGTAATGATAAGAGAAGCGAGTAGCAGCAGAGTATCTAAGCAGTGATGAACACAACATAGTAAGGTTCAAGATTAGGATTGAGAGGGACATAAGTAGAACAAAGGCTAAGGTAATAGTTGGTGAAAAAGAACAAATTATACAGAAATAAGGGTAGAACTAAATAAGGTAAATTGGAGAAAATCTTGAAAAACAATTTAATAAAAGCTGTGTGAAATCTTTAAAAGGGGAATCAAAAGAGTTCAAGAGAAACAAATTCAACTAAAAGCCAAAAAGAAGCAAGCTAATTTTTTGGTACTGTAGATGAGCAAACAAAAAACTGAAGAGGTAATTGAATCTAAAGAAAAAAATATTGGAGTGAGTATTTAGATCCTAAAGAGCAGGACAAACAGAAATCACAAAATCAAATTATTATGGAATATAAAAATAAGAAAAAGCTCTATAGTCCTAGGCCCAGCCATCTTCAACTGCTTCCTTCCATCATTAGGTCAGAAGTGGTATGTTTGCTGTTGATTGTACAGTGTTCAGCACCATTCGCAACTCCTCAGATACTGAAGCAGTCCATATCTAAATGCAGCAACACCTGGACAATATCCAGGCTTGGCCAGACTAGTGGCAAGTAACATTCATGTCACAAAAGTGCCCAATGACCATCTCCAACAAGAGAGAATCTAACCATCAGTTATTGGCATTCAATGGCATTACCATCGCTGAATCCCCCACTATCAACATCCTGAGGGTTACAATTGACCAAAAACTGAACTGGACTAGCCATATAAATACTATGGCTACAAGAGCAGGTCAGAGGCTAGGAATCCTGCGATGAGTAACTCACCTGCTGACTCCCTAAAGCCTGTCCACCATCTACAAGGCACAAATCAGGAGTGTGATGAAATACTCTCCACTTGCCTGGATGACTGCAGCTTCCACAACAGTCAAGAAGCTTGACACTGTCCAGGACAAAGCAGCTCACTTGATTGGCACACCATCCACAAATATTCACTTCCTCCACCACCGACGAACACTGACAGTAGTGTGCGGCACCTACATGATGCACTGTAGGAACTCATCAGCCTCCTTTGACAGTACCTTCCAAGCCCATGACTGCTACCATCTAGAAGGACAAGGGAAGCAGACACATGGGAATACCACCACCTGGAAATTCCCCTCCAAGCCACACGCCATTCTGACTTAAAAATATATCATCGTTCCTTCAGTGTTGTTTGGTCAAAACCCTGGAATTCCCTTCCTAACAGCACCAAGGTATACTTACACCAAAGGGACTGTAGCGGTTCGAGAAGCTCACCACCACCTTCTCAAGGACAATTAGGGATGGGCAATAAATGCTGGCCTCACCAGTGCCACCTACATCTCATGAATGAAATGAATAAAAAAAAATACATAGACAACAAAGGAAAACCAAAAAAAGGCATTAAACCATGATAACCTTTCAGGTAGTGACAGTGAAATAGTAATATATTGAATGACTACTTCACCTCAGTTTTTAATGGAGCAGCTGACCAAATAGATGCTTCACTAAAGGACAAGCTTGAAAGGGTTAATATCATTGGGAGAGAAAGGGAGAAAATAAATGACAAATTAGCAAGCTAAAAGGGGACACAACTAAAAGTCCAGATGTTAAGCACCCAGGAATGCTCAAAAAACTGAGCAGGAGATATTGGAGGCTAAAAAGTTTTCATGTAAATGGGGGATAACAGCAGGAGACTGTGGACAGTTAATGTTCTTCTTCTACCAAAAGGGTGGGAGGACAAAACCTGCTATAAACCAGTGGCAAGGAAGCCACTAAAATCTATACAAAAATATGCGATAGAAGAGCATTTAACGACAGAAAATAAAAGAAAAAATTGTGAGCACGGGTTCCAAAAAGTTACATCACGCTTAATTAATCTGATAAAATTCTTTGATAAGGCAATGGAAAGATAGACAAGGTAATGCAGTAGAGGTCAAATGTTTGAAATTTCTTGGATAAGTTACCACTCTGTAGGCTCATGACAAAGATTATGGCACGTGGAGTCAGGGGACAACAGCTGAATTGATAAAAACTTGGCTAAAAATACAGAAAGGAGAGAGAAAGAGTAAGGGTAGTTATTCAGTTTGAATTAAAGTAGAAAACTGTCCTGCAAGGAACATTGCTGAGACTACAAAACAAAAACAGAATTACCTGGAAAAACTCAGCAGGTCTGGCAGCATCGGCGGAGAAGAAAAGAGTTGACATTTCGAGTCCTCATGACCCTTCGACAGAACTTGAGTTTGAGTCCAAGAAAGAGTTGAAATATAAGCTGGTTTAAAGTGTGTGTGTGGGGTGGGGGTGGGGGGGGGGCGGGGGCGCGGGTGCGGAGAGAGAGAGAAAGAGAGAGAGAAGTGGAGGGGGGTGGGGGGTGTGGTTGTAGGGACAAACAAGCCGTGATAGAAGCAGATCATCAAAAGATGTCAACAACAATAGAACAAAAGAACACATAGGTGTTAAAGTTGGTGATATTATCTGAACGAATGTGCTAATTAAGAATGGATGGTAGGGCACTCAAGGTATAGCTCTAGTGGGGGTGGAGGGAGCATAAAAGATTTTAAAATATTTAAAAATAATGGAAATAGGTGGGAAAAGAAAAATCTATATAATTTATTGGAAAAAAACAAAACGAAGGGGGAAACAGAAAGGGGGTGGGGATGGAGGAGAGAGCTCAAGAACTAAAGTTGTTGAATTCAATATTCAGTCCAGAAGGTTGTAAAGTGCCTAGTCGGAAGATGAGGTGTTGTTCCTCCAGTTTGCATTGGGCTTCACTGGAACAATGCAGCAAGCCAAGGACAGACATGTGGGCAAGAGAGCAGGGTGGAGTGTTAAAATGGCAAGCGACAGGGAGATTTGGGTCATTCTTGCGGACAGACCGCAGGTGTTCTGCAAAGCGGTCGCCCAGTTTACGTTTGGTCTCTCCAATGTAGAGGAGACCACGTTGGGAGTAACGAATGCAGTAGACTAAGTTGGGGGAATGCAAGTGAAATGCTGCTTCACTTGAAAGGAGTGTTTGGGCCCTTGGACGGTGAGGAGAGAGGAAGTGAAGGGGTAGGTGTTGCATCTTTTGCGTGGGCATGGGGTGGTGCCACAGGAGGGGGTTGAGGAGGAGGGGGTGATGGAGGAGTGGACCAGGGTGTCCCGGAGGGAGCAATCCCTACGGAATGCCGATAGGGGGGGTGAAGGGAAGATGTGTTTGGTGGTGGCATCATGCTGGAGTTGGCGGAATTGGCGGAGGATGATCCTTTGAATGCGGAGGCTGGTGGGGCGATAAGTGAGGACAAGGGGGACCCTATCATGTTTCTGGGAGGGAGGAGAAGGCGTGAGGGCGGATGTGCGGGAGATGGGCCGGACACGGTTGAGGGCCCTGTCAACCACCGTGGGTGGAAAACCTCGCTTAAGGAAGAAGGAGGACATGTCAGAGGAACTGTTTTTGAAGGTAGCATCATAGGAACAGATGCGACGGAGGCGAAGGAACTGAGAGAATGGGATGGAGTCCTTACAGGAAGCGGGGTGTGAGGAGCTGTAGTCGAGGTAGCTGTGGGAGTTGGTGGGTTTGTAATGGATATTGGTGGACAGTCTATCACCAGAGATTGAGACAGAGAGGTCAAGGAAGGGAAGGGAAGTGTCAGAGATGGACCACGTGAAAATGATGGAGGGGTGGAGATTGGAAGCAAAATTAATAAATTTTCCTAAGTCCCGACGAGAGCATGAAGCAGCACCGAAGTAATCATCGATGTACTGGAGAAAGAGTTGTGGAAGGGGGCCGGAGTAGGACTGCAACAAGGAATGTTCCACATACCCCTTAAAGAGACAGGCATAGCTGGGGCCCATGCGGGTACCCATAGCCACACCTTTTATTTGGAGGAAGTGAGAGGAGTTGAAGGAGAAATTGTTCAGCGTGAGAACAAGTTCAGCCAGACGGAGGAGAGTAGTGGTGGATGGGGATTGTTCGGGCCTCTGTTAGAGGAAGAAGCTAAGGGCCCTCAGACCATCCTGGTGGGGGATGGAGGTGTAGAGGGATTGGACGTCCATGGTGAAGAGGAAGCGGTTGGGGCCAGGGTACTGGAAATTGTTGATGTGACGTAAGGTGTCAGAGGAATCACGGATGTAGGTGGGAAGGGACTGGACAAGGGGAGACCCGCGCAAAAGATGCAACACCTGCCCCTTCACTTCCTCTCTCCTCACCGTCCAAGGGCCCAAACACTCCTTTCAAGTGAAGCAGCATTTCACTTGCATTTCCCTCAACTTTTCCCACCCCCTTTCTGGTTCCCACTTCGTTTTGTTTTTTTCCAATAAATTATATAGATTTTTCTTTTCCCACCTATTTCCATTATTTTTAAATATTTTAAAATATTTTATGCTCCCTCCACCCCCACTAGAGCTATACCTTGAGTGCCCTACCATCCATTCTTAATTAGCACATTCGTTTAGATAATATCACCAACTTTAACACCTATGTGTTCTTTTGTTCTATTGTTGTTGACATCTTTTGACGATCTGCTTCTATCACGGCTTGTTTGTCCCTACAACCACACCCCCACCTCCACTTCTCTCTCTCTCTCCCTCTCTGCACCACCCCCCCCCACACACACACACACACACACACACACACACACACCTTAAACCAGCTTATATTTCAACTCTTTCTTGGACTCGAACTCAAGTTCTGTCAAAGGGTCATGAGGACTCGAAAAATCAATTCTTTTCTTCTCCGCCGATGCTGCCAGACCTGCTGAGTTTTTCCAGGTAATTCTGTTTTTGTTTTGGATTTCCAGCATCCGCAGTTTTTTTGTTTTTATTGCTGAGACTACTGTTATCATAATTTATATTAATGATTTGGATTTGGGAGCAAGTAATTCAATATCAAAATCAAAGGTCAGCAAAGCATTAAAAAAAATGTTCATCGGGCACTAGGATTTATTCCTAGGGGTAAAGAATTCAAAAGTAGTGAAGTTGTCTGGTCTATTTCACACAGGAGGACATAGAAGCACTGGAGAAAGTACAAAACTTAAGCACAAAATTCAAGCCTGCTACTCCAGTGCAGTACTGACGGATTGCATTGGAGGTGCCATCTTTTCGATGAGACAGTAAATCAAGAGTCTGCCCTCTCAGCTGGACATAAGGATCTGATGTTTCTCTGATTTATATTCTATGTAATTTTATGTAGTAATACAAATTAGCCCATAGTATATTACATCTGAGATTGTTGCTGACAGATTTATATTTGAGTTTAATGTTGGCATTTTTTAATCTACAAAAGTTCTCTTCAATTTACTTTTTCCTCCCTCTCCTGCAAGTGCTGCACCATGCTTGGCTTTGGCTGATTTCTCTCCAGTTGCCACCTTGCCTATGTTACATTACCACAGCACAGACCAGGGATTAAACCTGGGCCATGATTTTTTTTCCATGGCTCAGTTACATCAGACAATGCATTGCATGAACCGCAGTGGTTCAAGGCGGCAGCTCACCACCACCACCTGCTCAAGGGCAATTAAAGATGGGCCACAAATGCAGGCCTTGACAATGATGTTCACATCCCATAAAAAAAAAATTAAAAATACACAGTGGTGGTTTCATCCCAACTCTAAACATGTATGGAAAAAGCTAACTAATTTTTCTCCAGTACCCAAAGTAAAATGACTTAATGGCTGTACATTGCTAGCTGGCTAGAAAATAAATGTTCCCTCTCTGCTTTTGTGTGAGTCAGCTCTGCTAAAGAAAACGGAGCACAAGACACTGACTTCTAATTTGCATTTGTTATTTTTTTTTGGATGGGGAGGGAAAATAAACTAAATAATATTTGCATATCATTCTGGTTGGTTCCAATTTCTAAGATAATGTCAACTGGTGTAAGGGGGAGAGAGGAGGCTAAATGGACCTCAGGAACAAAGGGAACAAAAATACATTATGGTGACAGATGAGCTAGGAGAAACCAGTCAAAAGTGCGAAAAAAAAATGAGTGAGTCCATAAGGATATCATCAAAAGACAGAGAACTATCCATTTTCATTTAAAAGATTTCACAAAAATACCAAAAAAGGGGAGCTAAGAGGTCATACAAATACTGAGGAATTGAAGCAAAATATTTGATAAACTGGATTGCTGATTGAATCTAAACAGAATAAGCTGAAGGGTAAAAAATTTAAACAAACCATCCATAAAAGGAAAATAAAGTGATTGCAAGTTAAAAATTGATCTGACTTCCTCAAGCACAAGTACTTCCCAACCCTCTCCAAAACCAATGCAGAATACATAATTCTAAATTGTTTACCAATTTATAAGATTTATTAAGTAATTTATTATTAAAGTTTAATAAAAGGACCACGGTTTAAAATTAAATAGAAAATGCTATAAATGCACAGCATTTTGTCTGTATGATGTTAACGGACCTGCTCTGAATTCTCTCAATTACTGTCTGTACTTCAGATATCCTGCATTTGCAGTTTGTTTCTTTTATTGTGCTACAGAACAGAATTTTTGCTTTTCATTTAAAGTGATTGCGGGACAGATTTCTTCTCTGGCATGTACCACAGCGCACAGCTATGTATACTGGATGTATACTGGAACTGAGGTGAGCCAGGAAGTGCTTCATTATACCATTTTTTCTGCTGTATATGTTCTGTGGAGTGTGCATGTGCCAGTCGATTATATTCTGGAAATTTGCTTGGAGCTTTATCCACTCTGTCGCTGTAATTTTCACTTTTTAAACAGGATTTCTGTTGAACCTCTGCCAAAGGAAAAGCACTGAAGCAGGAACACCTCTGAGAAAATTCCTAGAGGCAGGGTCCTGTCACTGGATGCATGTACAATCACAAGTTAGAGGAGGTTCTTTTTTCCTGTAGGTCTCAAAGACCTATACTAATGTAAAAGAGTAGTTGATGTTTTCACCAGGCTGTATTTGCCCTGATGAAAAGTCACAAACCTGAAACACTAACTCTGTTTTTCTCCCTCCACAGACACACCTTTTGAGTGTTTCAAGCATTTTGTTTTTATTAGATTTCCAGCATTCTTAGCATTTTGCTTTTGCAGTTGCTCCTTAATTGGATTGTATTTCAGCACGTATAATTCCAGTATTTTATTTTTATTGCTATATCTGCAGTTTTATCTTCTGCTTCTTGCTGCATTAGTGGTCTTTTGTAATATGCCTGTAGTCTGTGCTGTGCTGTGAGAAGAAATCTAGTACATCTGGGAGCAAGATGAAGCAATGTGCTCAGCCTCAAGGAGCAAACCATTGAGCTTGTATGCGAAAGAGATTGTGGAAAGGTTTTATTTCCTGCTGGGAGCCCAAGGATCTAGATATCAATGGCTCGGCTTTTAACAGAAGGATGCCTTTCACTTATTACATTTTGTTGGAGTCTTTGAGTGATGTGAATAGCTAATTCCAACAGATAGTGCAAGTGTGGAGGTTTCCACAAATTGCCTGCGTGGGGTGCTGATGAACAGCATTGAAAATCTGCAGGAAGACTTGGAATGAGTAGCAGATCCATGGCAGTCTGCAGAACAATGCTTCGTGGCAGAGGTCCAAATGCCTGAGTCTGAGTATCTCATGCTGCCAAACAGGCCTTTGGCTGCAATCCTCTCATTCGATGGGTTGGCTGATAAGCTTCGCCAAAGAAGGGGAGTGATTGGTATAGTATTCTACCGTGTCATATTTGTAATGGGGTCTGCTTCAACACACATCAGTGGGCATGGTTACTGGAATCTATACAGTGCTTCCAATGAATAATGTTGGCGTCCATACTGGCAGAACATTTCCACAGTATTCTAAACCCCCTTACCAATGGCTTCCTAACAGCCAGGCCTGAGCTATGCTCACACTGAAAATGCTATATCCCGAAGCAGGTCTATGAGCAGTACATGCTGACGGAGATAGAAACCCAGGAGCCAAGAAGCCATTTCTGAATAAGCAGTTTCTAACTGCCTCAGAGGTTGCTGTCTCGGGGATTATGTTAAGGAGAAGCACAGAAATAGTTAGTCCAGCACAGCATACAACAGCTGTGAAGAAGGGGAATCACTGGTAGCAGGCACTTGGAATAGGTACATTTAAATGAGCTATATTTTTTAAGGCCAGGAATAAAATGTGAATTTTGACATTTTTGAGATAATACTGAAAAAGCTGCCAAGATGAAGAATAATCTTTTGAGGAAAGAAATGGAGAATGTGGCTTTTTTGTGTGTGGTGATCATCACCTATTGTAATGGAACGGAAAGGCATTGGTGTGGCGTGTGGAATGTGAATGGAACATTTGTTAGTTTGGACAAGCAAATGTTTTACTCATTAAGGCTTGTCAGAAAAATTGAAGTCCATGAAATTAAAGGGAAAGCGGCAGCATGGGTACAAAATTGGCTGAGTGACAGGAAACCAACGGTAGTCTGAGTGATTGTTTTTGGACTGCGAGAAAGTATATAGTGGAGTCCCTAGTGGTTGATATTGGGACCACTGCTATACTTAACCTATATTAATGACCTAGGGTGGAATCATCGCAGATTTGCACAAAGCTTGGTAACGGACAGAAAAAAGGACGTTTAACCCGCTTGCTGCAACAGTGGGTTTTCGTGCCATTTTGTTCCACTCCCAGCAGATACTGCCTCATTATTAGTGCATTCACAGGAAACATGCCGGATCGTTGGCGAGGGGGCTTGGATTTTCCCGCCCTGCGTGATCTCAGCACTTTCTCACTCCAGGCGTCATATTTAAAGCGCATGCCTACTTCACAACCATGGACCAGGACTGCTCCAGGTGACAGATGGCCCTGAAAGCAAAGACAGCAGCCCTCAAATTTAGTGACACCTCTGGGGGGGCGCCTGCTGGACGCAGTGGAAGGCTGCTGCAATGTCCTCTACACCTGCTCTGGCCGCAGGGGGCCCACAAGGGTCACCAGTCTGGCCTGGGTGGCGACGGCAACAGCAGTCAGTGCCACCGGAACACAGAGGAGGTCAGCCATCCAGTATAGGAAGAGGATGAATGCTCTCATCCGTTCCACCAGTGTAAGTCAACCATCTAATCACTCTCAACTCTCACACTCACAAATGCATAACACATCCACAGGGATCTCACACCTCAAGGGACAACACCACTAGCTCTCACACACACCCTCACATCTCCATCAGGCTCATATCCTCTGGAGCTCACATCCTTGTCCCGTTCATGGCTCTGGCCACCACACGAACATTCCATGTAATTCCCTGTGTCCTGCTCACACTCTTTCCATCTGTTTTCATGCAGGAGAAGCTGGCTCACAACAGCAGGGAGAGATCTCAGACCAGGGGTGGCGTGGTCCACATTAGGTCCCTCACTCACTTTGAGCAGAGTGCCACCACGCTGACTGGTATAGATGTGGACCATGCCTGCTGTGATGGTGAGGTTGGCGGCAAACACCCACATTAGGATCCTGCACCACATCATCCCTCTCTTAACGCAACTGTGAGTGTTCTGTCCCCTGCTTTTGACTCTGCTGCCATGCACTAATCATCTCCACTTTGGTTCACAGGGTGCTCTGCCAAGCGATCAACCCCACAGCCAGTCAGTCCCTCACCTCCATCCAAAAGGACACCTCTTCCATTGAAGAACTGGAAATAAGCTTCCTGGAAGACCCGTCACAGCATTTATCCACACCCTGCACCAGTACAGAGAGACACACCTCAGTGGGGCCGAGATCTAGAGCAGACTCAGGTTCACAACTTGGCAGTCACTGTAGGAGTATGCAGATGCAGCCAAGCTCCCCAGCATTCATAGGACTGCTAGGGAAAAGGCATCTGTGAGGTCCGATGCTAAGCCTCTGGATTTGGCCTTCCAACTCATCGTGGAGTGTCAGCAGTGGGGGAACATCACACAGAACTGTTGGAACAGAGTGGCACACAAGTTGGGAGACTGTGACCACCTGCTCTCTGATGAAGTGGTGTCCACATATGCGCACAGGGAGGTCTCCATGGGATGGATGGCAGATGCCATGGAGACCCTAGTCCAGCAGAACACAGAGATGCATCCAGACTGCACTCCATTGTGTTAGCCATGGGTGAGTTCCTGCAGTGGCAATGTGAGGGGGAAATGGTGCACCTCGACTTCCCCCCAGGTGCTCTCTCCCCTCAAGGAGTCAGGCTGGGACCATCAGGCACCAGAAGGGAGGAGGAGCGGCAGCTGGCCACCCCTGGGTCATCCACTCAAGAATCTCAGAGGTAGTCTGCTTCCTCTGAGTCCCCTTTGCCTGTGACACCTCAACCACATCCTCTATCACCCATGTCCTTTCTCCCATCACTGTTGATCGGCCTAGCATCACCTTCCACATCCCCCAGTCACCTACCAGCCCAAACCCTTATCTTTCCAGGATGTACAGGTAAATCTGCACGTTCCCTAACCTCCTGAGAACCCCACCCCAATCCACATTGACCTCCCCGACCTCCTCTTTCCCGCCCGCCACATTCTGTGTCTGCCTCCAAGTTCCCAACAACCTCCCTTGCCATTCCTTCCACTGCTACCATTGCACCCTCACCCTCCCACCCTTCTGGCTCCCTCTGCCCCCTCTCATACTCACCACTCCCTATTACCACGGCACTCTCAGTTCACTCCCCAGGAGGCAGCCACAGACCCTTCCCTTGCACATTCATCTGGACAACCTGCCCACTCTCCCTTATTCCCTCCTGCACCCTTACTCCTTCCTCCCCACGTGCACCTCCCCCCGCCCTCCCAATTCCTTCCCCACACCAGACCCCTTCCCTTATGCCTACCTCCCCACTTGCTGCATTCTTCCTCATTACTCCCTCCTCCCCCCTTCGAACTTCACCTCCCCCGGCACCTTTGTTCCCCCCGCGCCCTCTCAAACTCACTCCCCCCAACTGACATCTTTGTTTCCAACCCCTAACCTCATTCCCCGGTACACCTTTCTCTCCTACTCACAATTGGACCTTGCTCACCCCCACTCACTAATTATACGTAACAGCCCATGGCCAAGACCATGATGTTTTGAAGAAGACCTGAGACATCAATAGAGATCTCCCACCTTCTGTGAGTTTCTTTATGGCAGAGCCATGTCCATGGGAATCCACCCAGCAATGCACATGTTCCTCCAGGGTCCGATGGCTGGAGGGCTCCAGTATTTTCTGCTCCTTGGATGCCCGTGATCTGAGCGAGGGCCTAACGTTAAGCCCTGACCTCTGCACATCACACTTGTCCAGTGTTCTGGGCCGGTGTATTTTCTCACTGGGTTAACAGAAAATTTAGCATGAGAGGGGACGATTCCAGTCAGGCATTACTTTGCATCCCATTAGTGGGATGCAAAGCGAGTTTACGCCGGCCTGCAGTGGGACTGGCATTCTGCCATGGCAGAAACCATCGGATGATCCCCGCTGTGCTTTCACATGGGCATGAAAGTGATTTTTGACCTTCTCATCATGTTGTCCCATGCCCGCCATGAGTGTACATGGTGGAGGCAGATTCAGTCATGGCTTTCAAAGGGAATTTGATAATTATCTGAAGAGAAAAAAAAAAGATGGATATGGGGAAAGGGCAGAGGAACGGGAGTAGTTGAGTTGCTCTTAGCATGGATATGACAGGCCAAATGGCCTCCTTCTGTGGTGCAACCATTCTTTGATTCCATGAATTCTTCAGGTAGCCATTTTAAGATCTAGCAGGACAATATCCTCTGCTCATCTGGCTCAAGCATCTTATTTTCAGGCTCCTGCTGCATTTCCTTCATTAGGGTCAATCTTTACAGTACTGTTGACTGGAACACAAAACTTCTGACTCAGAGATGAGAGAGCCAACGTTGACACTTCTCTCAATTAAATATCTAGATATCTAATATTTAGGATCTTTATTTTTTTCAATATTTCAGTGGCTCTTATTGAACTTGAGTAAATAATTTAGTCTTTGGTTATAGTTCGCTTTGGGGAGTGAATAGAAAAACAGCAGTGTAGTTTAAACCCGATTAGCAACAATCATTTAAATCTTGTATCTAAGGTGACGGATAGCTGATTAAAAGAGAGCCAGCACTGGGTTGTTAAGAGCAAATATGTTTGAGTAAAGAGTTTTTTGATGAGGTAACAGAGTGTGCGGAAGAAGGCTGTGCAATTGACACTATATATGGACTTTCATAAGACATTTGATAAAGTACCACATATTTGCATTGTTAGCAAAATTGAAGCCCATGAGATAAAAAGGGAAGTTGCAACATGGATAAAAGAAATCGCTAAAGGATAGAAAACAGAGCTGTGTATGACTCGAAACATTAACTGTGTTCCTCTCTGCAGATGCTGTCAGATCTGCTGAGTTTTTCCAGGTATTTTTGGTTTTGCTGTGGATATTGGCTGTTTCTCGGACTGGAAAGCCTTACACAGTGGTGTTCCCACAGTTCAATAGCAGGAATGTTGCTGTTTTTGGTATACATTATGACTGGAGTTGGAAGGTACAGGATACATTTTCAAAATCAGGAGACAACACAAAACTTGGAAATGTAGTAAACAGTGAGGAAAAATAGTGATCGACTTCAAAAAGACATAGGCAGGCTGGTGCAATGAGTAGGCACATGGCAGATGAAACTCAATGCAGGCAGGGAAGTGATACATTTTGGTAGGAAGGACGAGGGCAGACAATACAAGCTGAATGCTACAACTTTAAAAGGGGAGCATGAAGAGTAGGACCTCTAGATGTTTATGCATATATCTTTGAATGTGGCAGGACATGTGGGCAAAGAAGTTAATGAAGCAAATGTGATCCTGGGCTTTATGGAGCCATGAAGTACAAAAGCCAGGAAGTTGTGCTAAACCTATAAAAGACACGAGTTGGACCCAAGCTGGAGCACTGCACCCAATTATGGGCACACACCTTAGGAAGGACGTTAAGGTTTTTGAAAGGGTACAGAAGAGATTTACCAGAAGGGTTCCAGGGATGAGAGATTACAGTTACGAAGAAAGACTGAAGAAGCTGAAGTTGTTCTCCTTAAAGCAGAAAAGAATGAGGAAACCTGGCAAAGGTGTTTAAAATCATGAAGGGCTTAGATAGAATTAATAAGGAGAAATGATTCCAATAGCTGAAGAGTTCTTAACAGAGGACTTAGGCATAAGGTAATTAGCAAAAATAAAAGACAACATGAGGAAATACTTTCTCATGCAATGAGTCATTCCGATTTGTAATAAACTTGGAGAAAAATACTCCAGGCATATATGGAAGAGCGGGACTAATGGAATGACTCTCTGAAAACTGGCACTGACTCGATGGGCCAAATGGCCTTCTTCTGTGCTGCCCTATATAATTCTATGATTCATAGACTGGTAGAAACAGAATAGCTCAAATAGTGAAGGAACACATTTTTAGAATTTATTGTGGACAGTTTTCCAGAGAGTTAATAGAGTTGTAAATCAAGTTTGCAGTTGACATTAAGTTAAGAGGCAGAATAAGCTGTTTTATGGCAGCAGGAATTTACTTAGTATGTCTAAGTCCCGTTGTAAGTTGGTTATTCTGTGGCAGATGGATTTCAATGTGTGGGACTGTGAGGTCATCCACTTTGGATTGGAGAAAGCCAATCTGAATATTTTCTTAATTAAAAAACCAGGAGCTGTGGAAAAACCAAGGAAGCAAAGGTGTTCAACTAGTGCACATGAAAATAAAAGGCTATGTTGAATGCTGGTCATTATGTCAAGGGGATTGGAAAACAAAATGGAGTAAGTGATACCAAGTTGTACAGAGCCTTGGTCAAAGCCCATTTTGAGTACTGAGCACTCCATGTTCCCTCATTTCACCCAAGCTCCCCATGCCTTCTCTGTGCCCATTTACCCAGCATGCACCAGGTGCACAATCAATAAGCCACATGATAACACTAGCAGGTCTTTATAACGCTCGTGAAAAATCAGCCATTCAAAAATGCCTTTGAAGAACATTGCCCCCTCTCATTCTTGCAAAGCTGTCAATCAAACACAGGCACTGATCCTTGAAGGCAAAAGTGGCAGGCTATACCTTTGAAAACTGGTTAAATATTGGATCTGTACCTCAATTCCTTTTTTACCTGCCTTAGCTTCATATCCAATTGATAGCCTTGCCCAGCAAGTAGTCTGACTTAAAAATTTCAAATGACATGGCATCCAAAGCCTTTTAGTGGAACTAATTCCAGAAATGAAAGATTTCCTCCTAATTAACTCCTCAATGGCCAATCTCTAATTTTAAGATTATGGCCCATTGTTCTGGATTACCAATCCAGGGGATAACGCTATATCACTCCTGCTGAATCTTTAATCTACTTCACACCTCTTAATCTTGTACAAATAAGCACATAGGCATTGCAAAGCCTCTTCATAGAAAAATTATGCTTTTCACAAGATAATAAAGCTGTCAATCAATCAAAGCTAGCACTGGCCTTTACAACAGGATAGATAGACCCCAGCTAGGCTGAATTAATTAGTCATTCACAAAGTTCATCCAAGCATTCATAATGAAGCCATCTGGCACAACAGGTATCTGGCCACCTGTTCAACTTATTTGTGTTGATACAGATGCCAGATGGCCTCATTATTAATGCTTGGCTGTGCTCAAAGATTGACCCATGGACTCAGCCCAGCAGAGATGGTAGCAAAGTGATAGCTTTGTTTGAATGACATCACTTTATATACAAACCTGGGCCTGAATCTTCGGCTCGGCGAGCGGGTGTGGAGCCTGTGCGCCAAGGCGTAAAATGACATGTGGTGATTTCAGTCGGACATCCCAATGTCACCACGCGTCATTTAGATTTTCAGTTCGGTGGGCACACAGCCGAGTTGGCTGCACGCCCGCTGAACAGTCAAAGGCCTATTAAGGCTATTTAAATATCAATTAAACTAACAAACTGAGCTGCCCATCCAACCTTAAGGTTGGCAGGCAGGCAAAGAGCCCAGGCGGCCTTTGCATTTTCATGGAACCTCATCCACGGGCGGGATGAGGTTTCATGGAGTGTTTATAAATTGAATAAAAATTTCTATAAAAATTCATTGACATGTCCCAGCTCATGTGACAGTGTCACATGAGGGAACATCTTAAAATGTTTTATTTTCTTTATTAAAATTTTGGGAATTTAAACTAATCTCCCTGAGGCAGCTCTGTGCCTCAGGGAGATCTCTGCGCTCTTTCACGCACATACATGAAGGAGCGCAGGCCCCGACTCAGGGAACCAACACCCCCTCCCCCGATTCGGTCCGCGCCTGCCACCCCACTCCCCCCCACCCCAACCCAGAACCCCAGGGGGGAAAATTCTCCCCCTGATTTTTCTTTGAAGTAGTTTTCCAATGCCTGGGTGTTTATTTAGACAAGATTAAGAGATGTGAAGTGGATTAATGGTTTCCTCAATGGTACTTTCAATCCCTGTATTTGATTGACAGCATTATGAGAAGGTAAGAGGGGAAATTTCCTTCAGAGGGTAACGTTGAAGGCCTACTTGTTTTGTTGGTTCCCAACTGCAGACTAGGGTTTCCCCAGGTTTGTGACCCTCTGGGTTGCCATGAACCAGGTCTCCTGTAAAAGCCAGCCTTAGGTCATGAAAGTTGCAGGGTGTCCAAAATGCCCACTTCCGCAATGGAGTCAGCAAGGCAGGAGTGCTGCATGCGGCCTCACTACCTGCACCCATGTCCCACACTGGCAAAAATTTTCAAAATGGGCATGAGGGTAAGAATCCTGATTTTAAAGCCATTTCACCTCTATTCCAACAAAGACAGAGTCAAGAAATCTCAGGCCCTGGTGTAATTGGCCTTCACATATTTTCTTTTCCGCAGCCCCAATGTAGGCACACATCAGGCAGAAGGCGACCAATAATTTACATTCCTTTACTGGTATTCATATTCAAATCTATTCAGTGACACAATTGTAGAAAAAGGATTGCTCCATTTTGTTCTAATGCTTTAATTTTTTTCAGAATTATAGGAGGTATAATGAGCTGAAAAAACTTAAAACCATAATAAAAATTATGAACTTAAAAATTGCTGAGGATTACATTGAAAAAAATGAGTATGGAATGTAATCAAATATTTTTCCATTCAACTAGTAAGAAGCTGTCATTAAGGCTCAGATTTTGGCCACTGCACATTTGTTACTGCACATGTCATTTCCATGTTTCTGTTTATTTCAAGGGAAGAAGATGCAGCTGGTTTTGCAAGGCTGACAGTAGGAATGCAACAGAAGGATTTATAGATGAAAATAATCAAGTACTTCAGCTCACATAATGCCAAAAGCATGGCATTTCTGAAGAAAATACACTTTAACCTTCAAAGTGCTATTTTTTCTACTGAAGCATTTTGTGAGGTTTGTATGTTGTGAATGTACACAACACAATTATGACCATTCACATGACATGACCAAAGGCAATCTTAAATGGAACTTCGAAAATAATGAACTTAGTCTCAAGAAAATGGCATCATAATTGTTCGCACAGCAGCAGATTCCACATCTGTTGTGGTGCAAACTTTGGCAACAAACAATACCATGCATCAAAAACAGTTTTCACAGCAAGCTGTTTCTTGCTATTCCATGAAATTTACCTACCTCTTAGACTCTCCAAAAGAGCAATGATGCTGCTCTGAAGGAATTTAAAGGGCTTTAAATGAACAAAGATTTAAGCAACAGTTTCCATTTTAAATTATGGAATGAAGTCATGACTCAATATATATTAACTAGATACTAGATCATGTATATAATCAATTATTTTCAAATAATTGTTTTCCTTGACAATTTGAGTCTGCTCTAATGATCTAAAGTGTAAGCATTACTTTGACATGACTACCATGGGAAGGTAAATTCCAAAATTATATAAAATATATACATTAATCGATGTATATCCTTGCAGTGTTAAAATATCACCATTATTCAATTCACCTCTGACTTTGTAAGCATTAGATATAATCATTAAGGCTCAAAGATACAGAACATTTGAATGGATAAGCATTTCTGTACAGTACTCTTAGAGATAGCATATTTTTGATATGCTTCATAATTGCCTATGTTTCAGTTCACATTAGCTAATGCAAATGATTACACAATATAGAATAGAAGTTAGCCAGAATAGGGTTCAAAAACAATTAAGCAACACCCCTGTTAGTGTGGGACAAAGCAGCTTTAAAGAAGCCTGTTTTGTTTTTTTAAAAAAACAGATCATTGCTGGATAAAATTAATCTGAATTTCTTAAACACGGCAGGTAATTCCAAATAAACCTGCTCAGGAGCAAATCAAACTCTAATGTAACTGCAAGTTTATTTTAACATTTTAGAAAGTGAAGGCAGGCAGCATTATTCAACAGAAAATATGATGGATATTTTGCCATGTATAGATCAAAAGTATTAATGAGATATTTTACCTGCAAGGCAGCCAATGAATGATTGTAGTAACAGTAGTTTCCATAGCAACATCATCTTCAGTTGCCAAGGGCAAACAAGCCTCTCATACAATCAGCAGTTAATAGAAGACTTCCTTTTCAAGGTACAATCTCTAATCTGTGGGAAAAGCCAATTTGAAAAAGAATTAAGGGCAAGCATCAAGTGTTCTGCTTACCATCAGAATGCACCAATGACATTGGCACTTTGGCTGATCCAGCTAAAAACAACTGATTTGGCGATTAATAAATCATGCAATTATCTAAACAGGTTGAATAATCAAAAGCACAGCATTCAAGCATGTTGCGAAAGAAATGGCAGACAGTTCTGCTTGTCTTGTAAACATGATCCTCTGTACAAGCATCGAGGGCAAAAGCTCGGCAATTGAGTAATGTACAGATGTTAACAATGAAGAAACTCCCTAGAGCAAAAAGGTGAAGATATAGTGTGCTGCACTGAGTCAGACAATTTACTTCATTTGTAAGTGTTACACCAGGTCATCACAATACGCAATGCTGACCACTCAAAAAAAATTATAAAGGTCTCAAGTGACCTGGGGCTATTAATAATTCATTTCAAAAAGAAAATGTCATTGTTTACACGTCAAATATATTTTTCTTTAGTTGCCACAGCTAAATAAACAAGGAAATGCTCTGACCGATTTTCTATCTAGTTCTATTAAGCTGTGAGGTGGTACAGTGTGTCAGTTCTCTTCAACTTTAAAACAAATCACTGTTAATGAAGCATGCTTCACATATGTACAGTGAGAGTCATGTCTTTCATCACCTAACATAAGCAGAATTGAAGCACCGTGGAAAGGTGCTACACTTCCCATCAGATTACAAAACATTTTCAATCTAATTTGAAGAGGGAGGACAATTTTTAAAAAGAAAAGGATTCACACTAACTTTAAAGTCTCTTTTTATTATTTTGCTGTACCACTACAGATTAGTATAGTTGCTTTTGATTAAAGGGTGAGTTTTGATTAGATCATTTGGGGGAGCACTAAAGAGTTATGAGCTCTGCTGTGCAAGGGAACATTGCAATTGAAACCAAAGCATCCCACGTTAATAACATGCAATTCCACAGGTGTGAATTCAGCTCCCTTCATTTCTGAAGCTAGGAAAAGTTGAACATCTAAGTGTTTCTATTTGTTTTATTGAATTAATATTAAAAATCTGGTCTATGTTTGGCTTCAGGCTTAATGAAGGGGCAGGAAGAGAAGAAATTAGAAAGGAAGTAAAAAGAAAGATTTAGACAAAACAGTAACTTTTGCTTTTTTATGGTTGATAATATTGTGCCTTTAAACTTAATAAGGGCAGGATTTTCTGGTCCCACCCACCACTATGGTCATACAGTCCCACCGAAAGTCAATGTACTTTTGGCTGGGCTGTTGATTCCCACAGTGGGTACTGCCACAATGGGGCCAAAGTGTGATTTTTCTTTTTGGTCCCTTTTCTTGACTTGAAATGAATGCAAGTACTTCCTGCTGACAATAACTCTCAGGAATTATTCAAGATGATCATTTATGGCTCTGAGTCACTTCTAATTATGCTATAGATAGGCAATGTTGCATAAATTTAATTTTAAAATATGTGACACTTTGTCCATTTTTTAAAAAAAAGTTGTATAATTCAACTAAGATGCATCAGATGAATCAGAAATAAGACTGTATTTTATACAAAACATAAATGTTTCATATTGAATTTAGAAGGAACATTTGAAATACAACATTTAGTCAGACAGAGAACTATGCAACAGTATTGTTACAGAGGTGTGTTGTCAAATATTAAATTTCAATTCCATCTACTGGACTCACATATGGAACAGTTTTTAAAAAACACAGTTTCAACTGTTAAAACAAAGGAACTGACTTATGATGGCTGCAACAGTCACCTGACATTTGGGACTGCGAGCTGGCCAAGTTTCTGGAAGCTTCTAAAAGTGGATTACAATGAACATTTGAGACCACATTCTTGTGGAATGTCGCACCTGCCCTTGTCAACACTGACCCCAAAACAGCAAATACGATAAGGCTTTGTCTCCAGAATTACCAGGTAACAAAGGAGAACTCACAAAGCTAATTATGCACTTAGAAAGTTCTAAGGACCGCTATTTGCTTCTATTGTATGTCAATAGTTTTGACCATGGAGGTGAACGCGCCTTCATTAACAGGAATAAACTTTCATTTGTTTTCCATCATGCATCAATGGCCAATCGCCACATGACCAAAACCCTTTGTTTTTTGAGTTTAGAGAAAGGACATCTGAAGCATCAAAAAGCTGTTTGCCCCTTTCTCTCTCTCTTTCAACTTAGCTCAACCCCACCTGCTTATATTAGCAAACAGAGAAGTTCTAAAGAAGACTTCAAATTCCAAAGCAGCATTTCCAGGGGTAAACAAACACAAGAACTACTGCTTTAACAAATGCTTCAGCCATGAACAACAGCGAAGGACTCAAAATTAGTTAACTCTTTATATCCTTGCCTCTTATAATTGAATCCTAATTTGGCCAAAAGTTAACATCCTCTCCTTTGTAACTTGTATTTTTGCATGTGAATATGCGTGTATGTGTGTGTTGAGAACAGTTGAGACATGTGTTTATCTTTTTGTATATTTTAACAGCTTTACCTGGGTGGGTTTTTAGCACAATAAACCCTAACATGTTTAAACTCAAGAAAGCCTGTATGACTGAATTCTCTGCAACTCGTACATAAACAGACATACGTGGAATTGGCACATTCATCCTTATAAATTTCAAAAAAAACAGTTAGGATCAACCGAGGAATGGGCAAAGGGAGAAGTTCTTACACCCTTCCTCACCTAGCCATTTACTCTTTTCTTTATACTTCAGCAGAAATATATAGGAACTGCTCTAGGTCTTCAGAATGTAATGATCAATTGTGAAGAATCCTATCTTATTACTCCAATGGTCATTTTAGTTATTGTTCCTTGTTCTTATGCTTATTATACAGTTTGAGTATCTCTGCCATTTGAAAGTCTGTATAAGTTGTGGCCCACAATGGGCAAGAAATATTAAGTGAGCAGATCTACATTACATCAGGCACATGGAATTTTGGCAGGTTAAATAACAAAAAAGACTTGTCTTAATCCTAAACATGTTATCAATCATTTTGAACAAACCAAAACAAATGGTCATATTATCAGCAGCATCAGTTCAGTTTTATTGTTCACACACCATGTGTACATGACAGTGGAGAAAAGGATCTTTAGTTAATTTTTCTTGTCAACATCGCTAAGATGCAGAAAGTTGCCTTAAGTGAAAACTTGTTTAAGTATGAATGTCAATCAAGATATTCAAACTCAAGTCTTAGTTAATCATTTGCTTCTGCAGTGCTGTGACACCAGTTGAACAACGTGATTTACGTTTATGAATGCACCTAATTAATGATTGATTAAAGAGCATGAAATATATATTTTCATTATGCAGTTGCCCATTTACATTTCTCTGACAGACTGGACTTTGTATTAGAATATCCTTGACATTCATCATTTATTAATGGTGCTAAATCCCCAACTATCAACATCCTGGGGGTCACCATTGACCAGCAACTGAACTGGACTAGCCATATAAATACTGTGGCTACAAAAGCAGGGCAGAGGCTAGGAATCCTGCGATGAGTAACTTACCTCCTGACTCCCCAAAGCCTGAACACCATCTACAAGGTACAAGTCAGGAGTGATGAAAAACTCTTCACTTGCCTGGACGAGTACAGCTCAATGAAGGGTTCTCAAAATTCCCACATTTTTCATATCATCAACAAGGATATGACTTTTGGACTTTTATGGCAGAGGACCCAACTGTTGAGTTAAGTGGAGAACCCTGCAGACAGGAGGCCAGGCCCATGAAGGCCTAGGACTGGACATGCCCAGGGGGCTTGTTGAGTGCAGTGTGGATTGTTGCCTAAAGCCAGACAACGAGAGGAGACAAAATATGCATTCTTCCCTTTAAAACAATCAACCCAGAGAAAGACTTCATCTTACACAAAACTAAAGCCCATCAAAATCTTGCATAAATAATCACTTCTAACTGTTAAGGCAGGGAGGCAGCAATCAATGCAATTATGCGAACCTATCAATACTCCACACATACAATGGCTTTCAGTTCAAAACTAGTTACGGGGACAGGAAGACAACGATAAACATCATGTGAGCCCATTAAAAGCAACAAGACAACAATCGCCTGAAGAAGCCCACCAAAATCAGACAAGGCATTAACCTTGATTTGGATTGAGATAAGAAATTCAAAAAACAGTATAACTGGGCCACCAGTTACAAAGGGGAGGAGGGTGAGCAGTTTTGGAGCGGTTAAAGCGGAGTTTAAGCAGGGAGAGGTAGCTGAGCCAAGGGGAGGGAGGAGATCTGGAGGTTTGCAGATCTGCAGGCAACATATCGGCGAGGGGCACAGGGTGGCAGGCTCAACCGAAGACAACAAGGCCGCAACCACAGCCCTCCACGAAGATCAACCACCCACAACCGCACCCTCCACCCAACTGAAGAACCTTCGCAGATTCCACAGACCAGGGCCACTTGGGGGTGGCAGGCCCCAGAGGACACAAAGAACGTACCCCAAAACTGCAACCGGCTTACCTGGCTAGATTTAGAACTGTCAAGGAACCCTGGTTAGTGAGCATGATCTCTGACCTCTCCGAGTTCAATTTGGTTAGGTTTTGGAGGTGGGACAAGGGTAAGGAGATTAGTATCGTGATTTTCCCTCGTTATGCCATGTGTTCCCCATTCTTAAGTAAGTGTACTTTGTAGGTCTGTATAATCTCAGTGTAATCCTAATGTTATAAGTTCATTTGTAACTTCAATAAACCCAGTTTTTTTTTCTTGCACCAAAACCAGTTGTCTGCTGCACTTTGTCACAAGCCCCCAAATAAGTCCAAGGTCTAGAACCCAGCGAGTGGGAGCAATTCGGACCACTCAGAAGTCAGAGGTGAAGCTGACACACTCCACCACCCCCTACATCAACAACACTCAAGAAGCTTGACACCATGCAGGACAAAGCAGCTGGCTTGGTTGGCAACCCTTCCACAAACATTCACTCCCTTCACTATTGAAAAACAGCGGCATCTACAAGAAGCACTGCAGAAACTCACCAAGGCTCCTTAGGCAGCATCTTCCAAACACACAACTGCTACCATCTTGAAGGACAAGGGCAACAGATACTTGGGAACACTGCCAACTGCAAGTTCCCTCCAAGCCACTCACCTGACTTGGAAATATATCACCGTTCCTTCACTATTGCTGAGTCAAAATCCTGGAAGCCCCTCCCTAACAGCACTGCAGGTGTACCTACACCACAGTGGTTCAAGAAAGCAGCTCACCGTCGCCTTCTCAAGGGCAATAAGGAATGGGCAATAAATGTTTGCCTAGCCAGCAAAGACCACATCCTGTAAATGAATTTTTCAAAAAATCAGCAAAAACTATTTTCTGTCCATTTCTAAGGATGAATGGTACAAAATCGAATTACTGGACCACGTGACATCACACGCTTCTTCATCTAATAGGCTCTCCAAGTTAAAACTTATCATTTACCGCATTGTTCACTTTGTGTAACAGCACCACAGTTGTCTCAAAATGAAGCCTATTAATATAATAATTACAAACTTTTACATCAAAAAATTCCACTGTGTCTCATTATTAGCTCCTCATAGTCACTGAATATAAACTGAATAGCCCAAACATGATAGATAAAGTGTGTCTGTGATTACTATCCTTTCTAATTGGTTCAGTAATGATGAATACCATCAGACTTTCTACTTATCATAAAACATACCAATCACCACAAACAAACTTTCCTTATTAAATCATTGCAATCAATTATAACCCATTGTAGAAGTGGGCTACAGTTACCATCACATCACATCATAAAGGTTAAGTTCCAATTACTACCAAAAAGTAAATTAAAATCATATCATCCCAAAACCATAGTAGCGCTACTTCATCCACATAGCTTGGCATTCACAACCATTAACTTAAGTAATGCTTTGATATTTTTAATATATACTGCAAACATTTAAATAAAGCTAGTCATGCTTATGCTTGTCATTGACTACTCACAACAGCAATATAATAGAGGCCAGAGTCCAAATGAAGGAAGCTTTGTGAATATGTTTACTGTCTGGTTGTAGTGAGTTTTTTTCTTCAGTCATTCCACAGAAAAATAATTCAGAATCTCTTCACAATCACCCTAGTAACACATTAGCATATCAACAGAAAGTGCATCAGTGCATTTCTGTACACAGTGAGCAATAAGCCCATGGGAACTAGCTTTTTGGTTTAAATATATATATATATATATATATATATATTTGCCAGCAGTTCTGCCATTGCCGCAGAATTCCTCACCTTTTAGATACACAGTCAGTGATGTTCAACACAGATGTTACCATAAATAAGTAAACATGATGGAAAGGCTACATTTCTTCTTTTTCTCAACAGACACTGTTAGACCCAAACCTATAATAATTTTATTTATAATGTATTCATAGTTGACTTTCGGCTTGTCTTGCATTTTGACGTGAAATTTTTCATCCAGTTTTTAACCATGCACTCTTCCCTCTTCCCAAGATGGTAATTTACAGTGCAACACAGTTCCAAAGACAAAGATCCAACATCATACTGGAATTCTTTGTGTTTGATTATGAACATCAGAAGGCTAGTTAACGATAGGAGCATCATACACTAACCTGACAATCAGGAAGCAGATTTCTACCAGAGAGCACAGGATAGCAATCAAAAGCAAGAGAAAACTGGCAAAAGGGGCATTACGCTCTGTTTCAAAGGTTGAGAATCACATCTTGGTGCATTTACCAGTTCAGCATTTGACAAATTAGGCACTGGGGAAATTACCCACTCAGTGTGCCCCCTTTCCCACACTTGAAATATTTTGGAACCTCCGATTTTCTTTTTATAGAATACATTTTTCACTGGCATGTATTAATTATACATATTACAGCCATCCTGCTTATAATGTCAGATTTCTCTTCTCCAGTTTACTTTCTCCCCTCCTCCTGATGTTTTCTTTTTTTCTTTGGGGCTCCCCCGTACTGTTGCCCAGCTGAGAAGCTTGACAAGGAACTGGATTTTAAGCATTTGACAATGCTGCTCCATGGGAATTATACAAGAATTTCATACGGAAGTTTACACTTAGTTATGCCGTTTTCCTTGTGGGTTCATGCTTCATATCCACTTTACACTACTCAAATTATTGAATTTGAGAAAAAGAATTTGACCATGTGGAAATCTTGAGTGCAAACTCTCATCCCAATTCTCAGTGGCAGTAGCACGGAACTTCAATGCATAAATGTGGGAAACCTTAAGTCTGGATCTATCCAATACTCTTTTATTAGGAATAAATTAAGCTGAAAATCACTTAATGAAACCATAGTCAGAATTTTACAATTGGTGTGTGGGCGCGTGCCCGACACGTAAAATGATGTGCAATATTTCTTTTGGTGGGTACGTGCCGGAGTTGGTTGTGCATCTGCCGATAATTGAAAGGCCTATTAAGGCCAATAACAAGGCAACGAAGTTGAATTTTACACTCCCCATCCAACGTTACGGTTGGCGGGCAGGCGAGAAGGCCAAGCAGCCTTTACGTTTTTTAGGAAATCTCATCCACAAGTGGGATGAGGTTTCCTAAAGCTAATGTTAATTAAATAAAACCTTTATTTTGAAAATAAAAACATGTCCCATCTCATATGGCACAGTCACATGAGGGGGCATGTTTCATTAAATTTTTAATGTTTTTATGTTTTTTTTTTAAAGTGCTTCAATCTCCCTGATGCAGCTCCGTGCCTCAGGGAGACTGAAGCGCTCTCTTGTGGCATGCGCGAATTGCACACTAAGCCCAACTCTCTCTCCTCCCCCCGCCCACATAGGTAGCATTCAGCGTTACCGCTCGTGATCCACACAGGCCGGGCCTTAATTGGCCCACTGACGTGAAATCGCGGTACGGAGCTGATCGCGGATCGCGATTGGCTCCCTGACCGCCCCCGGCCTGCTCCCGCAGAGCCAATCCGATGAATGTAAAATTCTGGCCCATGAGTCAAAGTGCTAATTAGAGCATCTGGAAGCTAACTTGTACAACTGATTTCTGCTAAATAACATGCGGTACAACTGGAACCATTAATAGAACCAGTAGAGGTTTTCTGTAAATAAAAGAGTCTACATTAATGATTTAAATGCACATACATTTCAAAAATAATGTTACTTTTTGTTAATCAGATAAACCAGCTGGTTTGGCATCCTGATAGGTTTGTACATTTGTCAAGACAATAGTGATTCTTCAGCTCAACTGTAAAGCAGAGTCAGTTTGCAGGTGGGCAGGAGAACAGCCTTCATAATCAGCAGTAGTCGGAACATAGGAACCGAAGTAGACCATTCAGCCCCTTGAGCCTGTTCTGCCATACAATGAGATCATGGCTGGTCATCAGAGTTGGGGATTATAGGCTGTTCCTTCTCTAATTAACTGTTTTTTTTTGTTAAATTGCCTGTCAAATTATACTTTTCAATGTGGCACAATGCTAGCGATAATTCTAACACTAAACATGATTCATTAATGAGCACCGTTCCCAAAAGTGTGAAAATTGTTTTAATGTTGCAACTCACCTATGACATTTCAAAGATTAATTGAGACAAAATTTTACATGAGACTACTTTTATATAATGTTCTGGAGTTCAGCTGTGCAACTGTATTAAAATAATGAATTTTACCATCACCTTCCTGCTCCAGTGAAAAAAAACTACATAGAAATTTAATTTGGTGATCACCATAGTTTTGGAGATCAATTCCTCATTGATTATTATTGCCTATTTAAACTTCCAAACTGGAATCTTTCAATCATTAAAGCTAGCTGCGATCTAAATTTTTATCTCAAAGCCATTAACTCGGTGTAGATAACAATGCTCCTTGTAAGGCCACTGACCATGCATTACTGACAGTCTCAGCTGATCATAATGAATTACTGATCTTTTTTTCTTCATCTGCTTGATTACCTTTTAAAAACAGCTTTATGTAACATTTGAAGGGGAATTAAAAAGAATTACCAACACTTCTCAACATTTACTGGCGACAATACTGGCACAAACTCAATAATATATTTGCACTCTGAAGATGTACTTTACACATACATGTGTTTATATGCGTATACACAGTATATTTGTAGGATTTCTCCTACAAATCACTATTGAACCTACTTACATATTTCACTCATAAATGTGACATAAATTGGATAAACATCTTCTTTATTAAATGAAGAAACAGTGTGAAACTGAGATAACCAGTTACACAATATTCCAGGCTCAATCCCCAGTCTGTGTTGAACTGCATAATCTAAGTCATGCAAGCAATAGAGGCACAATAATTGATCTTTGTTTCTGGACTAAGGAAATGAAAGATGGACAGGGCTTCCATTTCCAACTACTGTCCTGTGCCTGCTGCTAGAAAATGTAAACATCCTACATAGAGTAGCATAATTAGCATGTAAAGACTGGAGCACTGCATTATCAATTACTCAAACTGGCAAAAGTTTGCAAGTTATTCCACAAGGATCGGTGCTGGGACCACTTTTCACCATTTACATCAATGATTTAGACTCAGGAATTGGAAAGACAATTTCTAAATTTGCAGACAACACCAAATTGGGGGGTATAGTTAATACAGAGGAACACTGTCATAAAATTTGCAAACTTTCAGAATGGGTATGTAATTGACAAATGAATTTAAATAGAGAAAGATTAGGTGCTTCATTTTGGAAGAAAGAAGAGGTCACATACTCCTTGGAAAGTAAGTGTCAAAGTGGGGTAAAGGAGCAGAGGGATGTGGGGATACACAAATCACTAAGTAGCAACATAAGGTAATAGAGCAATTAAAAAAAACAGAGGTTAATTTCTAGAGCAATAGAATTGAAAACCAGAGAAGTTACATTAAACTTGTCTTGAACTTTGGTTAGACCACACTCAGCATTTGTGAACAGTTCTGGTTTCCAAATTGACAAAAGCATACAGAGACAATGAGGACAGTGCAAAATAAATTTACTGGAATGAAGGAGTGCATTGTAAACAGACTGCAATAGTTAGGGCTTCAGTAAAAGTGTGAATTTGGTGCAGAGGGGAAAGAACGTGCTGCCTTTTACTTCCAATACTGGTTCGTGTAAACTTGATGCAGTATTGAACATTTTTGTCCAGTGTTTGGGTGCTCCGTGCAAGTTAGTGCATAGAAAAATAAATTACTTACAGCAAACTAAGAAGGAGATATAAATAATCCATTCTAAGATATGACAGAACAGGGTGTGGAGTGCAGTATGTTGAAGCTTGTGGAGAGTGTGAGTGTCCCAAGCAAACATGAGTGCATCATGTCTCCATCTTAAATCTTTGACTCAGTGTCATTGAGCTGGAGTGCAAGTTGGAAACATTCTGACATGTAAGGGAGTGGGAGCCGTACCTTGACAATTGGTTCCAGGCCTTTGTCCACACTTCATAGAAGAGCACAGATTCAGAACAGGGTTGGTGCAACCAATAATGTACAGTTTAAGGGGAACTCAGACAAGATAGAGAACTAGGATCTGCAAAAACTGATCCTCTTCAACAGGTGCAATGTATTTGCTCTGTATAAACTCCTTTGCAACAGCTGTTAATGGCAGATTGCATAAATGCAGAGACTAGACAACCATGTACCAAAGGCAGAGTGGTTTTAATGGGAGATTTTAGCTTCCATGTAGGTTGCGACAAATAGACTAGCACGTGCGACAAAGGTAGCAATTTTTTTTCACTGTGCCTGGGACAGTTTTCTGTACAATATGCCCCAGTACCAACAAATGGCATGGAATATTTGATTTAGTAATGAATAATGTGCCAGATTTATCTAATAGCAATCAGAATATGATCTAATTCAATATAGCATTTGAAAAGGAGAAATGCAAAACAGCTACTCAGGTTTTAGATTTAGGGGCAGCTGACTTCAATGTGATGATGTGGTAAACTGGATAAGCCTGTTAGTGGGTAAAATTATAAAAGATGAGTAGATTGTGTTCAAAAAAGAAATAAGATATAGAACCAGTTTATACTCTTGAGGTGCAAGATCTCTACCTGCCAAAAAGAAACAGGGGCGACTGAAGGGGTCAGAGACAACAAAAGAAAAAAATATATACAAAAATGCAAAAAAATGGCACAAGTGCTGGCAAATGGGAAAGATACAAAGAACAACAAGTAAAAAAAAAGTTACAAGTTATATGAGGAAAAAAGAGGTGATCAAGAGAAACCAAGCCCCCTTGACAGCTAATAACATTGATACTGTCAATGGAAATAAAGAAATGGCAGATATGTTGAGTAACTATTTTGCATCTCGAGTTTTGTGGTAGGTAAAGAGATCAGCATGCTGCAATCCCAAGGAAATTAATATTGAATCAAGGACTCATCAAAATTAACATAATCAAAATAACAGTAATGAAGAAAATGGTGACATTGAAGACTGACAGCTCTCCAGGACCAGAAGGGCCCTTTTTTAGGGTTGACGGAATTAGGAAAGCATTGCATGTACCCTAACAATAATCTTTCAAAGTCTTCGAGTGGGGACCACACCTTTAGATTGGATAATTATGCATGCCACTCTGTCATTTAGGAAAGGTGAGAGAGGCACTATGTACATAGGATTACACAGGATATACTGCACGGAAACAGGCCATTTGACCCAACCAGTCAGTGCAGGTATTTATGCTCCACTTGAGCATCCTCTTGTCTTTTCTCATATAACTCTATCAGCATAACTCTTTACTTCTTTCTCCCTCATATGCGTGTTTCACCTCCCTTCATGCAGCTAATCTGTTTGCTTCAATCACTCCCTGTGGAAGCCATTTCCATATTCTCACTACTCTCTGGGTAAAGAAGTTGCTTCTGAATAGATTATTAGACCATCTTAGTTATGCTCTTTCCCATAAGTGAAAACATTTGCTCTGTGTTTACTCATCGAAAGCTTTCATAACTTTCAAGATCTTTATTCGGACACCCTCCATATATTTTTATAGTATGGCAACTAGAACAGAAATAAATCCTATGGCTTGGTTTGCTTTTTCTAATGTCCTTGTTAAACTGTGTCACTACTATTAGTGACTTATGTATTTGTATTTCCAGATCCCTTTGCTTTTCTATCCCATTTAGTTTCTTATTTTAGAAGAAATATGCAATCACCTTATTTGATTTGTTAAAATCTACTCTCTCACAATTATTTATGATAAAATTCCTTTACCAATTATATGTCTTATCTACAAATTTGTTAATATCTTCTAATTTGTTGCTGTTCTCTATAGTATTGACTATCCCACCCAATTTGATATCATCCACAAATTTAGAAATTGAAAATCTAAATTGCCATTTTTCTTTTATTTGTTCCTGGGATGGGAGTGTTGCTGGATAGGCCAACATTTATTGCCCATTCCTAATTGCCCTTGAGAACTGAGTGGCTTTCTAGGCCATTTCAGAGGGTCAACTACAAATAAATTTGTGAGTAACCGTGAGCACAGCAGTGATCCTTGTGGAACACGACTATCCACCTTCTTTGAATAACAACCCTTTCCTCCTACTCTCTGCTTTCTACTCAAAACCATCTATTCTGCTAATTGTCCCTGACGCCACATTCTCTGACTTTATTCATTAGTCTATTATATGGCAACATATTGAAGGCCTTTTGAAAATCCAGATAAATTACATCCACAGTATTACCTTTGTCTACTCTCTCTGTTACCTCTTCAAAAATTCACTAAGGTTTTCCCTTTCGAAATCCACGCTGACAATTCTTTATTATATTTTTGGTTCCTAGATGTTCTTCTATTCTCTCTTTTAGTAGGGATTTCATTTTTTTTTCCAACCACCAATGCTAAGCTGACTGGTCTATAGTTCCTTGGACATTCTATATCCATTTTAAGTACAGGTATAACATCAGCTATCTACTTGTCTTCTGGCTCAGCATCTTTCTCTAATGAATTGTTAAAATTCTGTGTGGTGACTCTGCTCTTTCTTCCTTAGATTCTTTTAAAATGTGTGAATATAGTCTGTCCGGACCAGGAGCTTTATTCTTTTTAAGTTTGATTAGTTTATTTAACATCCTGCCTCCTTATTTTAAATGCTGTCATTTCATTTCTAACCTCATCACCTGATGTCATGTTCACCAGTCCTGTTTGCCTGAAAAACAGTGAAACAAAGTATTTATTTATTATAAAATAAAACCAGAAAATGCTGGAAAAACTCAGCAGTTCTGGCAGCATCTGTGGAGTGAGAAACAGAATTAACGTTTCAAGTAAATATGACTCATCTTCAGAATTAAAGAGTAGAAGTATGATGGATTTTATACTGTTTAAGAGGGGATTGAGCTGGTGGGGCAAAATAGAAGGCCAGGGATAGGTGGGAGCTAAGGAGAAATTTGACAAAGATGTCATGAACACAGGACAAAGGGAGTGTTAACGGTAATATTGAAAGCTAATGATGGTGCTGATAGTGGCATAAAGGTATGATTGCAGAACATGTTACGAGCAGAACAAGGGTCAGCACAACATAGAAACAAGTGACAAATGGCCCTGTGGAGATCGGGGTGTGGTGGGCATTGGAGAAAAAGGATAATAAATAAATAAAACAAAGAAATGAATAAATAAATAAAATTAAAAATAAATAAACAAAAATAGAAGAAAATTGGATCAAAAAAAGGGGATGGAGAGAGAGTTCATGGTCTGAAGTTGTTGAATACAAAGTTAAGCCCAGCGGGCTGTAAGGTGCCTAATCAGAAGATGAGGTGTTGTGTTGGGCTTTACTGGAACATTGCAGCAGGGCAAGGACAGACATGTGGGCATAAGAGCCAGCTGATGTGTTGAAATAGCAAATGACAGGAAGGTCTGGGTCATCCTCGCGGACTAAGCGAATGTGTTCCGTAAAGCAACCACCCAGTCTGCGTTTAGTCTCCCCAATGTAGAGGAGACCGCATTGGAAGCAGTGAATACAGTAAACCAAATTGAAGGGCCATCTGTCACTTGTTTTTACATTGTGCTTTCACAGAGCACTGACCCTTGTTCTGCTATCTTACCTGTATGCCACTATCAGCACCTTCAATAGTCATTAACGCTAGCATTAACACTTCCTGTGTCCATGACATCTTTGTTGAATTTCTCCTTAGCTTCCACCTATCCGGAACCTATTTTGCTCCACCTGCTCAAGCCCCTCTTAAACAGTCAAAAATCCATAATATTTCTACTTCTCTTTAGCTCTGAAGAAGAGTCACATGAACTTGAAACGTTAACTCTGTTTCTCTCTCCACAGATGCTTACGGACCTGCTGAGCTTTTTCAGAATTTTGTTTTTATTTCAGATCTCCAGCATCCACAGTATTTTTCTTTTATCTTAATTATTTAATATTTCTACCATTTCCCAATTGCTGCCTGTGATACTATCCTGCCCATTATTAAGTGACCCCCCTTCTCATTGTGACCTTTGCTTCTTTTGTGACTGAACACCTTGAAAACTTTCAACGGATCAGAGAGATCCAGTATGGAACTGTAAAGGATATGTCATGCCTGACGAACCTATTTTTTGAAGAGGTGTCTAAAGTAGGGGATATTGATGTTATTTACATGAATTTCCTGAAGGTATTTAATAAAGAGACAATTAGCTGGAAGTTGAAGCCCAGGGAACTGAAGGGAAATTATTAACCTGATTAGGAAATTGGTTGAGCATCAGGAGCCAGGGGGTAGGGATAACAGGCAGGTACTCCAATTAGCAAGGTGTGATTTGTGATATCTGGCAAGGATAAGGCATTAAATGTTCAACATATTCATTATTGACTTAGATGATGGGATATAATCCTATTTAAATTTAGAATTTCTATCTAAAGCCACTATAAAATAGGCTGATGACAGAAAGATCAGAAGATACACTGTAAACCTTGTAGCTTTTGAATATGAAGAGAGATCAATTAAGTGAATTGGCAAAACAATGGCAAATGGATTTCAACGTAGGCAAATATGAGGTCATCCACATTGGAGCTAAAAAGGATAGACAAGGTATTTTCTAAATGGTGAAAAGCCAGAAATGTGAAAGTCCAAAGAGACTTAGGAATCCAGGTAAACAGGTCATTAAAACAAAATGCTTTTAATAATAATCAAAAAGGTTAATGGAATGCTGGCCTTTATATCTAGAGTTGTAGAATAGAGGAGGAGGAAGTCAGACTTCAGTTACACAAAGTCCTGATTAGACACACCTGGAGTACTTTGAGCAGTTTTGAACACTACATCTTAGGAAGGATACATTGCCCTTGAAGGCAGTGCAGAGTAGGTTTACTAAAACGATACCTGGAATCCAAAGGTTAAATTATGAGGTAAGATTACACAAGCTTGGGGATGTATTTTCTTGAATTTAGAATGTTAAAGTGGATGATTTGAACAAAGTTTTCAAGATATTAGGAGAACTGTTAGGTAGATGGAAACTACTTTCACTGGTTGGGGATTCTAACTCTAGCGGGTATAGTCTAAATATTAGAGCCAGGCCTTTTAGAAGGGAAATTAGGGAACACCTTTGCCTGCAAAGGTCTGTAGAAGTTTGGAACTCTCTTCTGTAAATAGCAATTGATGTTAGATCAATTGCAAATTTTAAAACCAATGTTGATAGAATTTTGTTATCCAAAGATATGAAGTGATATAGAGCAAAGGTGGGTACATGGAATTATATCACAGATCAGCCATGATCTCATTGAATGGTAGAACAGACTCGAAGGGCTAAATTGCCTACTCCTGTTCCTATGTTCCTCTAATGCTAGATCTGACAGGTTATACCAATCAAGAAATATTAGGCAGGCTGGGGCTCCTTTTCTCTAGATATATAAGAGTGAGGCATGACCGACTAAAGGCATTTAGAGTTATGAATGTGTTTGGAAGGGTAGGCAGAAAGAAGATCTGGGAAACCAGATTCAAGATTGTCACCTATAAATTCAATAGGGAATTCAGGAGAAAGTTCTTGATACAGAGAATGTTCAGAATGTGGACTTCACTACCACTGGTAGTTGAGGTAATTAGCATAGAATCTTATAAGAGGAAGCTAGATAAACATACAAGGGAGAAAGAAATAGATAGGTTAAATGAAAAAAAAGAGATGCCCATATTCCAGAACAGAAGACCTGGCTCAAAGAAGGGCAGGGCTGGGTGCTGAATATTTCTGGGTACAAGGTGTTTATGAGAGACAGGAAAGGAAGAAAGGTGAGTTGGGGGGGGGGATGCTGTTGTGGCAATATTGGTTAAAGATGGCATTACAGTACTGGAGAGAGAGGATCCAGAGGAGTCAAGGACAAAATCTCTCTGGCTGGAGGTAAGGAATGGGAAAGGTGCAATAACATTGATTGTTGTAGTATGTAGACCACCAACTAATGGAAGGGATGTGGAGAAACAAATTTTCAAATAAATTACAGAGAGGTGCAAGAGTTTTAGAGTAATCATAATGGGGGACTTCAAATATCCAAACATACTCTGGGACAGGAATAGTACAAAATGACAAGAGAGGTGAAAGTTCCTGGAATGTGTCCAAGATAACTTTGTACAGCAACATGTTTCCAGTTCAATGAGAGGACATGTACTTTTGCTCCTGGTTCTGGGAAATGAATTGGCCTAGGTGGATCAAATATCAGACCCTCTAGGGGACAGTGATCATTGTATCATAAGGTTTATGTTAATCATAGAAAAGACAGAGAACAATCCAGAGCAGGGAAAATTAATTGGGGGAAAGCCAACTTTGATGGGATGAGAATGCATCTGAGTTGAGTGAGTTGGAATCAAATGTTGGCAGAAAAGACAGTGTCTGAACAATGGGCCGCCTTTAAAGAAAAAGTATTGCAGGCAATGTCAATTCCCTTGAAGGGGAAAGGTAGGACAAATAAACCCAGAGCGCCCTTGACGGCAAGAGAGATAGAGGTAAAGATGAAAAGAAAGAAATGCACGTATGACAGATGTTGGGTAGAAAATACAATGGAGAATCAGGTTGAATATAGAAGGGCCAGAGGGGAAGTGAAGAAACTAATAAGATAGGCAAGGAGAGAGCATGAAAAGAGGCTGGCGGTGAATAAAAAAGGGAATCCCAAGGTCTTCTATAAGCATGTAAATAATATAAGGATGGTAAGGGTGGTAAAAGAAAGAGTAGGGCCGATTAGGGATAAAAAAAAGGGACTTGCATGTGGAGGTTGGAGAAATAGCGGAGATGTTGAATAAGTACTTTGCATCTGTCTTTACAAAGGAAGAACTTGCTACCCAGGTCAAGGTGAGAGAGGGGGTAATTTGTTCACCAGAAGAACTTTCAATTGAGAGGAAGGTGGTGTTGGAAACACTGTCTTTACTTAAAATAGATAAGGTACCAGAACCCGACGAGATGCATCCAAGGGTACTGAAGGAAGTGAGTGTGGAAATTGCAGAGGCACTAGTGATAATCTCCCAGTCTTCCTTAGACACAGGGAGGTGCCAGAGGACTGGAAAACTGTGAATGTTACACCCCTGTTCAAAAAGAGGTGCAAGGATAAAGCTGGCAACTACAAGCCAGTCAGTTTGACTTCAGTGCTAGGGAAACTTCTGGAAACCTTAGTACAGGATAAAATCAATTATCATTTAGACAAGTGCAGGATAATTAAGAAAAGTCAGCTTAGATTCATCAAGGGAAAATCATGTTTAACTTGGAGTTTTATGAAGAGGTAACAGAGAAGGTTGATAAAGGAAATGCTGTTGATGTGGTGTATATGGATTTTCAAAAGGCATTTGATACAGACTTGTGAGCAAAATTCGTCATCATGGAATAAAAGGGAAAGTAAGCACTTGGATAAGAAATTGGCTAAGTGACAAGAAGCAGAGAGTAGTGACAGATGGTTGTTTTCCAGATTGGAGGAAGGTTTGTAGTGGAGTTCCCCAGGGATCAATGTTGGGACCCTTGCTCTTCCTGATATATATTAATGACCTAGACTGCTGTGTGCAGGGCATAATTTCAAAATTTGCAGATGATACGAAGATTGGAAGTGTTGTTTAACTGTGATGCGGATAGTCTTGAACTTCAAAAGGACATAGACATGTTGGTGGATTGGGCAGACAAGTGGTAGATGGAGTTCAATGCAGAGAAGTGTGAGGTGATTTATTTTGACAGAAAATATATGGTTAGACAGTATATAAAAAAAGGGAGAGCCTCTAAAGGAAGTGCAAGGGACCTTGGTGTGTATGTACAGAGGTCATTGAAGATGGCAGGGCACGATGAGAGAGAAGTTAATAAAACATATAGTATCTTAGGCTTTATTAATAGGGGCATTGAGTACAAGAGTAAGGAGGTCATGTCGAACTTGCATAAGACACTAGTTAGACCTCATTTGGAGTACTGCACCCAGTTCTGGATGCCATACTTTAGGAAGAATGTGAAGGCATCGGAGGGAGTACAGTAGAGATTCATAAGAATGATTTCTGGGATGAAGAACTGTAGCTATGAGGATACATTGGAGAGGATGGGACTGTTTTCCTTGGAGAAAAGAAGGCTGAGAGGAGACTTGATAGAGGTATTCAAGATCCTGAAGAGAATAAATAGTGAGAAACTGTTCCCACTCAAGAGAGCATCAAGAACTAGAGGGCACAGATTCAAAATAATTGGCAAAATGAGTAAGTGTGATGTGAGGAAAAATGTTTTACCCAGAGGGTGGTTGGAGTCCAGAACAAACTTCCTGACAGGGTGATGGAGGCAGGTTCGATCTCTCCCACATTTCGCTGTTGAATGCAGCCATCTCATGGAGCCATAACCATCCTATCCATAGTTGTAAATCAAACCTTTGGTGGCTTTGTCAGTCCTTTTTTAATACAGTTGACCATTTTATCCTGTTCCTCTGACTTTCTTCCACTGCCCGCCTTCAGACAACTGCACTCGTTGAATTCTGTTCTGACCTGTCTGATTAAAAGCCAGTACAACTCCAAGAATGCTTTCTCCCACCATCATATTATTGCTTCTTAATTCACCCAAGGATCCATTCCACTTCCTGAATTTAATGCTCCCTGTTGATGACATCATTTGCAAGCATTAGATCAGCTTCCCTATGTGATGACACCTTTATCGCTTCTCTCAACTGAATGTCCATTTGTGCAGTCTGTCTGTTGAGATTCGGGTCTTAGTATTATTCAAAATTTCCTTCAGCTGAACCTTGGGACTTCTGAAGCTATTGTCACCACTGATTTAATTTCCCAATATAGACACTAGTTTAGCCTGAAGAAAACATGCTCAGCTCTGGCATCTTGTCCAATTCTTAATTGAGTTTCATACCTCAGTTTCTCCTCATCTTTTTCATTTCCAGATAGCTTACTTCATCTTCTGCAACATTGCCCTTCTCCACTCCAAGTCATCTCCCCAGTGCCAAAACCATTATTTCCACTCAATTACTTCAGTAATCTCAGTCATTGCTGGCCTTTTGGTTTGCCAAAAATACAGCACTCTCTCCATTCATTCTAGTGTTCACTGTGAAACTATCCTTCCATTGCAACTTTGTATTCACAGATCTCAATGCCTTGCACCTCCATAACTATTTAATCTCCTCTCAAATACCTTGCCCTCTACATGTGTCCTATGACTCTAACTGCCTATGGATATTCCCCTCACTCCCTTCACTCCAGTATTTGTAACAGAACTTGAGTTATCATAGTTTAATAATCTAGAACTCTTCCATAATCCCTGTGACTCTGTACTTTTTTTGTAAAACTAAACAACCTTAGACATGGCTCTCTGATTGAACTAAATCATCCCTCCTAACACCTTTCCCATGGCTTGGCATCCTCTTGATTATTCCTCTGTAAAGGACCTTAAGATGTTTTTTTTCACTTTGTAGAAGTTACAGAAATGCAATTTGTTTTTACTAGTTATATTATTGTGACACCGATTCATGGGTCAGAATCTTCCATTCGGCATGCAAGTGTGGGCCCTGCTCGCCGATTTGTAAAATGATGTGCGGTGATGTCGGGCGTGCGTCCTGAAGTCACCGTGCATCATTCCAATCTTCAGTTCAGCAGGTGCTCACCAGAGTCAGAGGACTGTTGAGCCTATTAATTATCTAATTGGGCTGATTGTCTGGGCTGCCCATCCAACCTTAAGGTTGGCGGGTAAACGAAAAGCCCAGATGGCCTTTGTATTTCTCATGAAGCCTCATCAATGGGCAGGATGGGGTTTCATGAAGGCTTTATAAATTAAATAACATTGTTTATTAAAATACATAAACATGTCCCAGCTCATGTGGCACTGTCACATGAAAGGACGTCTGAGTAATTTTTAAAAAATCTTTTGCAATGTTTTATTCTTAAATTAATCTCCCGGAGGCAGTTCCGTGCCTCAGGGACATTTTTGCGCTCTTTCGCGCGCATGCACAAAAAAGCGGAAGCCCCACCTCTCCCTCCTACCCCCGCCTGCACAGGTAGTGCTGAACGATTCCATGTGCGTGTCATGCTGGGTGGGCCACGCAAAATGGCGGCTCCGCGCCAACTCCCAAACCACCCGACCGATGGGGAGAAAACTCTCCCCATGGTTTATAAACTCAGCAAACCAATATTCCTCTTCAGTTATTCTTTTTCACATACAAATTACAACTGAGTTTGCGTTTCAGAACTGTGGTCAAAGAGCACAACCTTTCTCAATGTATTCACTTGTCCTTACTGCGCAGGTTTTGCTTGTTCGAGTGGCATGTTCAGGAGAGCACTTCCAGCAATAGCAATGCTCCAGGCAACATCACACTGAGAAACCATGGGCAGAATTTCGAGGTCGTCTGGTGGGTGGGCTCGGGAGAGGCTGGGAAATGGTGCACCAACCACAATCGACCCCCGACCAAAATTTCATGCTGGCGGGCCTATTAAGGCCCGCCCAGTGTGAAACGTGGCTCATCACTGGTTGGGAAGGGCCAAGCAGGGGCTGGTGCCTGTCGGCCGCCGGGTCCAATGACGACCCGGCAGCCAGTTTAAAAATGGCCTAAGCAGCCCCTGGAAGGCTGCCACAGAAGAATGTCTCCTCTGCGTTTTCAACATTCAAGTTATGGAGTCGAGTATGGCTGGAGACACCAGGTGGGAGGGCAGGTCGGATGGATACAGCCCCTTGCTTTTCAGATGAGTGCCTTGCCACCCTCCTGGAGGAGGTGGCTGTTTGCAGGGACACCACTGTTTCCCAGAGATGGGAGGAGGAGGCCACCTCACCTCACCAAGAGGGCATGGGAGGAGGTGGCAGCACTGTTGAACAGCCATGACATGGTGCGGCGCGCATGTGTGCAGTGCCAGAAGAGAGGTTCAATGACCTGCCATGCTCAGGAAGGGTGAGCACTGTGTTAGCGTGGGTCAGTGTGCAGAAGTGTTAAGGCTTGGCTGGCCCCCCCCACCATGGACCTCAGGGGTGCAAGAGTCTGAGTGCCAATTGTCCAGGATGCTGGAGCTGGCCAAGGGGGTGAGCCCTAGCTGCTTGGGTTGAGTGCCTTGCAGCTCAAGGGCCATGACTTGGTGTGCCCTGCGAGATGTTATTCAGCTGGGGTTGGCTAGGCTGCAATAGCACTGCAGGTAGGGAGTGGACAAATCAATGCTTCTTTGTTCTTACAGGAGAAGATGAGCCATAACCAAGCAGAAAGGGCATGTACAGGCGGAGGCCTGCCCAACCTCCTGCTGCTCAGCACGTTCAAGCAGGTCACCCTCGAGCTGACACACTTCCCGTGCAACCGGGCTTGGAGAGGCAGGGTGCCAGATAAAGGTAAGGGTGCAGTGCACAAAAGTGAGAGTTTTGGATTGTGAAACCTTTCTAGTGTCTTCCTTTAATTGATGGGAGCCTCAAACCTGGAAACCCCATTGATCATTGAAAGGCGATGGCACCAAGATGCAGTTCTCCATTTTCTAATCAGGGTGCCTGGCATGCAGAGTGACAGTGTGATGACTTAAACAAGTGACATGTCGTTGTTCTCCCTTTTTGGCTCGCCAGCACACACTTCATCTGTGGACTCCAAAGGGCCACCCCTGACACCAAACGACCATTAGGCTTCACTTGCATCTGCCTCACACCCGCTCTCTGAAGCAGGCACCAGCGCAGATACCAGCATCTCAGTGGTCATTAGGTCGGTGGCTGGAATGTCGGTGCATATTGGTAAGGGTACTTCACACTCGCTGGCATGCGGGTGAAGGCAGAGAGTGCCCGGATGATGCACCCAGTATCCCAGCTAGGTGCCCATCCATCAGTGGTGAGCAGGGAGGTGTCATGAAGCTACTAATGTATATGTTATTGGAAATTAATTTTTTAAAATAGAGATTTAGTCTGTGGATGTGTCTGTTTGTGTGCTAATTGGGTTAAAGACAGCCAGTCTGAGTGTTTTGATGTATAGTAGTTTTGAGATGTAAACAAACATAGAGCTACATTTGCATTTTGTTGAATAGAGGATTCAAGAGTGGGAGTGAAATCTTGCACCTAGCTAGGAGACGCCAAGCAATACGTTTATATTACTTATAAAATTGGCATTATGAAAGGGGTTTTATTTTTAAAAGAGGTGGAGTTCAAAGGTCCGGACGATACAATGAAAATTTACATTCCAAGAGAAGTGCTGGGTATAACATGAGGCGAGTTTGTGTGTGCAGGGCAGAGGCATGTAACATTGAAGCAGCTGTAAGCCTAAAAGTGTCTGCAAAGGAATCAAATTGAAAGGAACCTCATTTTGAATTTTTAAGGTGAAAAATGCTTTGCCTGGTGTCTCATTAAGTCTATTGGTTATTGTTACCTTAGTGGAGATTAATTTGGGAATTTGTTAAAAGTTATGATAGTAGTAATTTGTAGCCATGTGTATATGTTTAATTTCTTGTAACTTAATAAATGTTTCATTTAGTTTGATTTAAAAACCTCTCGAGAACTAGTGCTCTTATTCCTGAATTTAGAGCTGCAACTCAAAACATTCCAGTTGAAAATATAGGTTATGACAATTGTTTAAAGTTTCCCTCTGGGATTTTAAAAGACAGCCTTTACCAATAACAGTACCATAATAGGAGGTCCAGAGCGACCTCACCCTGGCGCACGAGCTGCTGGCCATCTCTGCGGTCTCCTCTCAGGATGCTCTGAGGTCGGGGGTTGGGGATGGGGGTCACCAAGACATAGCACTCAGAGACATAATTTTAAGGCACCATGAGCACAAGAGGGATAGTTCATGGGTGATTTTTTGCTCGCTTATGTTTGGTTTATTTTTATTGGTCAGGGAATGAAGACCAGAGAAGGTTATGTTAATTTGTTTGGATTGTCAAAATGAGATAAATTTTGTTTTTGCTTCATCTTTTTATTTATTTGGTGCAGGGTACGCCAGCATGTAATGCTAGATGTGAGTGGCTCTAAAGTTTATTGCACAGGCACTGAGTGGACTTTGGGCTCAAATGAAAAGGTCATTTCAGACATCCGGGATGGAAGCGGCAGCCCTGGCATGAGGTTGAAGCTGACCTTTGGTAGCCTGGCTGAAGGACAGTTGGACCTAGGCATCCCTGCTGTCCCTGCCTCCCTGGAGGTTACCAAGGTCTGCCTCCACACCCTCAGCATTCTACTCACCGTGCTCTTCTGACTCACTACTGAATTCATCATCTGTGGCCCCTGCAAATGCATCAAGATCCTCTTCCTCCACTGGGTCCTCTCTTGCCAATGCCAGATTGTGGAGAGCACAGCAGGCAACCAGTATCAGTGACACCTACTCCGAGGGGTATTGTAGTGCTCCTCCTGAACGGTCTAGGCATCAGAAGTGCATCTTGAGAAGACCTATGGTCTTCTCTGCCTCTGTTCTTGGGTGGCGGAGAGGTGTCATGATCCACCTCTTCAACCCATTATCACCCAGCAGCCATCCATCCAGTTGGGCTGGAGCACTGAAAAGCCTCAGCACCTGGGAATGTCTTGGGAAATAAGTGTCGACGGAGTTGCCAGGTTACCTTGCACAGACTTGCAGAATCTGCATGCTGTGGTCGCACACTATCTGCACATTCATGGTTTGGAATCCCTTCCTGTTGACCTGCTGGCACCTTGATGGCCACATGTGTGCATTCGATGGCACCCTGGATGCAGGGGAACCCAACAAGCGCTGCAAAGCCACTGGCTCACTCAACCTGACTGGCCTCGTCCATAAGGTAAAGAATGAAGGTCAGTACCCGGCTGAACAGAGTTTCTATCACCAGCTTGATGCAACTGTGGATAGTTGATAGGAGACTCCACACAGATCCCCCACTGACCCCTGGAAAGACCCAGAGGCATCGAAGTTGAGGGCCACTGTGACCTTCAGAGCCACTGGCATGGGGTGTCCATCCACACAGTCGGAGCTAATCTTGGGCCCAAGCATCTGACAAATGTAGATCACTGTCTCCCTTGAGAGGTGAAGCCTCCTTTGGCATTGCACCTTGGGCATATTGAGGTAGCTGCATCGCCACCTGTAAACTCTGGCAGCAGGATAGTGACATCTTCTGTGGACCCTTCTACCTTCAACTACCTGCGGGCCCTGTGCCCCTTGTGTCTGCACCTCTCCTCCCACAGGTGGCTCCCCTGGAAGCTGTGTTGGGACTCTTGGCCTCCTCTCCCTTCTGCCCCTCTCTTCCTCCTCAGAGGAGGTGCCACCAGTGGAGGCCACAGCCCCCATTACCAGAAAGGCTGACGGATACCTGCAAGGGAACACAGTCTGAGTCCTCCAGGTACCTTGGAGACAACAAGGTGTCCTGAAATGAATCCAGGAAATGCTAAGAATGAGGCCCTGAACAGAGATAAAGCTGCCAAGTACCAATAAGTCACCAGCAGCAAACTATGTACCAAACTCCCCACTACTGACACTGACAATGCTGCTCACCCCTTTTATCCTACCCATGGATGATGTTTTTGAAAATGTTGGCTGGCCGCCTGCCTGTTTTGCCTGTGCGACAAGCGCGAAATCACACGACCAATGAAAAATCAGCATCAATTGGCTTTTCAATGGCCTTAAGTGGCCTCTTAATTAATGGTCGGCGCAGCTCTGGCAACCACTCACACCCGCCAAGTGAAATGTCACCTGAGTGCACAATGACATTGGGACGTTCACCCGACGTTATCGCATGCTATTTTCACCTGATTGGGTCAGGTGCGCACCTGTGGGATGTAAAATTCTGCTCCATGCTTCCTGTTGGCAGGCATTGTGGGTAGACACACTGTCCCTCAGACTGTTCAAGCAATTGCTGCTGAAGGTGAAAGCATGGTAACATAACACAGTGATGCAGAATAAATATTCAAAGAAGAATACTTAAGTTGCTAGAACCTTAAGCAACTCCGGGCTTACTTTCCTTCCTTTTTTGGTGGAACAATAGAAATGCAACACAAGGGTTCAGAAAATGGAACAGAGACATGAATCATCTTTTTATCCAAATCATTATCCATTTAATTTAGGAATTATCAGAAACAACATCATTATTTTAACAAAATCCTATTTTACCTTTAATGTAACTATAGGGATCAGCTCTGCTTAACTCAAATGCTCTCTCCACGATGACTTTCTGAACATTTCCAACAATTTCTCTCTCCTAATGGAGGCCAGCTGTTTTTCTTTTCTCTAACCAATATATGCACAAAAGCTTTCCTCCCTGTACCAAATGAATAGCTATAAGGTTCCTTAATAAGTGTTTTTATGTTTACAAAAATAGCACATATAGAATATTTTTCCCTTACGACATTTAAATACTCCATTATTGCTTTCTGATGGAACATTTATTTTCTGCAGAATTAGTTGATGAGCTGATTGTAACCTCTCTTTTTATTTCATGCAGTATTTGATTCCACACTTTGAATGTGTTGAGAAACTTAAAAAAATTCCCTTGAAATTTTGATTCTCATTTAGACAATGTAAATGGCAGGGCACTTCTCACGCTATAAGGACCATTTCCTTTGGCATTCTGAAGCCCATGATTTCATTAATCCCAATTCATTTGTGAACTAATGTTTTAAAAATGCAGTTGGAGGAAAATGAGTTCCCTTAGGTGTCAACATTTTCTGGATAAAGAGATATTTTGTCAATTTTCAACCTCCAAGGATGAAATATGTTGGCAGTTAAAAACCATATGGTTTCTAAACCACAGCATGAAGTGTCACTGGAGACCAAAGGTAGGCCCTCCACACTCAGGACAGTGGGGTGGCTGGTCATGATGATGTTGCCTGCTCCTCCTGGATAAGGAATTAAGGTCATTACTTTAGATTATTTAATTTACTGTGCTTCATCTGATTTCTGGTTGCCAAGTTTTACTTGTGGGTTCAGTTCTGGTGCAATTAATATTGTGTCAAGGCAAGCATTGCTGATCATAAAACTAGGGTCATGATATTTTGCATTATTATGTATATCCTTTGCTTCTCTGGATCCTCAGGTTTGTTATTTTATGAAGGTTATTTGGAACTTTGCTGATGAGCAGAAACTGCAGGATTCTTCCCCCACACAAATTAAATCATTTCAGGATGCTGATATCTCCATGTATAGACAGCGGTGGTATTTGTATTTCCACTAATTAGAGACTAACTTAATGGATTATCAGTGGCCAACACGTTAACACCTCTGGGGCCGCACATGGTCCATAGATTGTCAATCGATGCTGAATCAATAAAATACCAACTGGATCAGAAAGTTATTTAAATTATGTAGATGGTGTCATAATAAAATACCATTTCTGAAATATTTGATCCAGATTGAAAAAAAATTACATTAAGTGTATACAGCAATAACAGCCCAGGCTTTATGGCAGTAATGTTGGCAAAACTGTCAGTGTTCACCATTATTAAGCCTCTGTACCTGATGTCAACTTCTAGAATCCACACATGCACAGTTTAAAAAGGTGGAAATTCACAAGTTGCTGTTAGCGATTCTATGCTTCTCCATAGGGTGCATTGTTGAAACTCACACAGACTGTAATCAATTAAAAATCACTGAACTGACAAGAACTTCCCATTTTACCGTGCAGTATTGCTATTAAAAATTATTGAAAAAATTATGCTCCAGGGTTTTTAATTGATGCACTAAGTCATAACAACTACTGAAGAACTTTGCTGGCCCTGAGAAACTAGTTATATATCTGTTTCATGTTTTTTTTTAATTCTGATAAAAAATTTCAAGATTTTTAATATAATATGTTTAAGTTAGTTTGATATTTCAGTTTCTAATTTGTATGCTCTAATCACTTATTTTGCGCTCGTAAGATTTATAAAAAATGAAGGGTAATCAATTCATTCTAATTCCTGCTGAGTTTTTCCAACATTTTTTGTTTTTATTTCATTCTAATTCCTTGTTTGCTATCTATGAGAATACTTCAGTCTGATGTGCTACTTAATGACATCATCATTACTGGACACCTGGAGATCCCCTAGACTTGTCAAATTCAAGCTAATGTCGGGAAAGGTCAAATCCATGCCACAGAAATCACGAAGTCTTTGTGGGCAGCCTTCTTTGAGTTCAGGAATGAATGCCCTTGTTTTATTGCTGATCGCAACATTTGGGCCAACATCAAGGTTATGAGAGCTCAAGTCATAATCTAACTAAACTAATTTTTACAGGCAAATGAGTTCCAATTATAACCTATTTAAATGTGCTCTTTAACATAATACATATGGATTCCCAAGGTTTGCACTTTTTTGATTATAAATGTGTAAAGAAAGATAGAACTAATGTGAGTACCTCTTTTGTCTATCTGCACAATTCAATTCTTCTGCAAGAGTTCATAAAAAGGATCAGCTCCACACTATGTGCTGCATCGTTTGCAAACAATGGCTTTAACACTGACATCTAAATATCCAAAGTACCAGCAATGCCTATTATAGCTATTCCCACCTTGGACTTAATCGAGGTGGAGGCGGGAAGGTGGCTGAGTTCCCACCTGTCAACATATAAATGCCATCTTCACCTCCAAACTCACCATGTGGGAGAGCATAAAATGCTGCCCTATGACAATATCCTGAATTTTGTGATCAGTGGCAATCATTACACTTAAACTTGCCCAGAAACCTTCGATGGGGGTTTGTATTAGAATCTTTGGCAATGAGAAATCTATTTAAGCATGGCTACCTCCAGAGGGATTTTGGAACCTGTGCGAACAGGGCAATGAATTACACATCTCCTTAACCAATCAGACTGAAGAAACCTCAATGAGCAGCACAGTGTCTAAACCAGGAAGTTAGAATAGTTAATCCAATACCAAAGCATGTGAAGAAAGCAAAATCATGAGAAGGAAAGAAAGATGAAAGAGGGAGTGATAAAACAGATATATGAGAGAGTGACATTTTTTAAAAAATCTCTAACAATAACTTAAATCTGAATTAATGAGTCTCCATACCTCTAAAAGTAAATTTTCAGTGCCAGGAGGTTATTCATCAAGAATTACAGTAATCACATCATTAAAAATCAACTTGGACTAGAATTAACAAGCCCCAGCTTTTCCTGGCAAGTTTTGTGGATACCTAGTGGTTACGTACCACAGTGTCACACATTCTATAGCCCAACATTTTTTGTTACCAGCTTCCACCCTTCATCTCGCATACAGTTGCCCAGACTTTAGTGAACTCATCACTAGGGCTTTCTACTCTTCCACCATCTGATTGAATTTTCCATCCTCTAAATGAGTTATATTGTGTCTGTGGTTAATGACAAACAGCAAAGAAACTCCTTGTCCTGTCAAATTGAAGAATTCTCAAACAGCAAAGCAGGAAGTAAAAAATAAATATAAGTTTCATTTAAATTATGTACAGAAAGCAAAATTTCTCATACAAATGGGATTAAGGGGAAAAAAACATAAAAGAAAAAACAGAAAAAATAGTTTAAAAATTTTAATTTTTGAAATCTGCAACATTACTTTTTTTTCTGAGGAAGAAGATTCCCACTTATAAAATCACTTTTTTGGATGCCAGAGAAGTAATTCAGCAATCATTATCACTTACCATGTATTAAAAATTCAAGTTACTCCTGAATGAACAATGCTTAAGCTTTTCATCCATTTTTGTGGTTATAATAGTGACTTATTAGCCTAAATTCACACCATAACTGTGATCGATGTGGAAAATTCAGCAGCAAAGATTGCAACAGTTCAGCCTATAAAGAAGCAGGGTATCAATAACAGCAGCTGACACAATTCTAAGTTGAGGGAAAATAGCCAATTGAAGAGTTGCTCAGAGACAGCCACAGCAAACGAGCATGTTGCCTGGATGTTTTCTGACTTGAAGCCCTTCCTTAGCAATGTTTCTGTATACATTATGATTGCTAGCCAGTATCGACAGTCATTAGGGGTGCTAATCACATTAAGGTCATTCCTGCTTAACCCATCTTAAAAGCATCATATTGAAGTGGCTGGTAAAATTCAACACAGTAACTGAAATCCAAACAAATATTTAAAATTGAATTAGTGTAATTTAATGAAGTGATCTGAGTGTTGCATATGAATTAAAATAGTTTGGATATTCTATCTGACAGAAGCTTCCTCCTACCTAAAACATCAGTGATTAACTGTTGGCAGGCATGAGTGTCATGTGAAGGAGACATCTATTTTTATTCTAATACTGTAACACATGAAGTATTCTCCATTGGAATGGCAATAATTTTGCTGAAATCCAAATCTATGTTCCAAGTACGTCCAGAATTGATTTCCAAATGCCCTAATCATCTTTTATTTTATCATTCATTCATAGAATGTGGACTTTGCTGGCTGGGCCATCATTTATTGCCATTCATAGTTGCCCTTGAGAACGTGGTGGTGATCTGCCTTCTTAACCGCTGCAATCCATGTGACAAAGCTACACCCACAATCCTGGCAGGAAGCGAGTTCCAGGATTTTGGTCCAGCAATAGTGAAGGGACGGTGATATATTTCCAAGTGAGTGACTTGGAGGGGAACTTGCAGGCGGTGGCATTCCCATCTATCGGCTGCCCTTGTCCTTCTAGATGGTAGTGGTTGTGGGATCGGAAGGTGTTGTCTAAGGAGCCTTGGTGAATTCCTGCAGTGCATCTTGTAGATGGTACACACTGCTGTTACTGTGTGTCGGTGGTGGAGGGGGTGAATGTTTGTGGATGTGGTACCAATCAAACGGGCTGTGGAAAGGGTGCTGATCAAGTAAACTGCTTTGTCTCAGATGGTGTTGAACTTCCTGAGGAGTGTTGGAACTGCAGTCGTCCAGGGAAGTGAAGTGTATTCCATTAAAACTACTGATTTGGGCCTTGTAGGTGGTGGAAGAGCCTGGGGAGTCAGGAGGTAAGTCACCCACCACAGCATTCCTAGCCTATGACCTGCTTTTGTAGCCACAATGCATATTTAGTTGGTCCAGTAAAGTTTCTGAACAACTGTAACTTCAGGATGCTGATAATGAGGAAATTCAATGAATGGAAAACTGTTCAATGGCAAAGGGAGATGCTTAGGGTTTCTGTTGTTGGGAATAGTCACTCTCTGGCATTGGTATGGTGCAAATGTTACTTGCACTTATCAGTTGAAGTCTGAATGTGCTCGTGGTGTTGCTCCAAGTGGCCACGGACTGCTTGATCATCTGAGGAGTTGTGAATGGAATTGAACATTGTGCAATCATCAACAAACATGCCGACTTCTGAACTTACGTTGGAAGAAGGTTATTAATGAAGCAGCTTTTTTTTTAACTCATTCATGGGATGTGGGCTTCTCTGGCTGGGCCAGCATTTATTGCCCATTCCTAGTTACCCTTGAGAAGGTGGTAGTGAGCTGCCTTCTTGAAACGCTGCAGTCCATGTAGGTACACTTACAGTGCTGTTAGGGAAGGAGTGCCAGGATTCTGACCCAGTAACAGTGAAGGAACAGCAATATATTTCCAAGTCAGGATGCTGAGTGACTTGGAGGGGAACTTCCAGGTGCTGGTATTCCTTTCTATCTGCTACCTTTGTCCTTCTAGATGGAAGTGGTCATGGGTTTGGAAGGTGCCGTCAAAGGAGCCTTGGTGAATTCCTGCAGTGCATCTTGTAGATGGTACACACTGCTGCCACTGTGTGCCGCTGGTGGAAAGAGTGAATGCCTGTGGATATGGGCTGCTCTGTCCTGGACGGTGTCAAGCTTCTCGAGTGTGGGAGATGCACTCATCCAGGCAAGTTGGGAGTATTCCATCACAGTCCTGACTTGTGCTTTGTAGATGGTGGACAGGCTTTGGGGAGTCAGGAGGTGGGCTACTCATCGCACGATTCCTAGCTTCTGACCTGCTGTTGCAGCCACAGTTTTTATATGTCTAGTCCAGTCCCATTTCTGGTCAATGGTAACCCCCAGGATGTCGATAATGGGGGATTCAGTGCTGGTAATGCCATTTAACATCAAGGGGCGATGGTTGAATTCTCTCTTGTTGGAGATGGTCATTGCCTGACGCTTATGTGGCATGAATGTTACTTGCCACTTGTCAGCCCAAACCTAGATATTGTCCAAGTCTTGCTGCATTTGGATATGAACTGCTTCAGTATCTAAGGAGTCGTGAAAGGTGAACATTGTGCAATCATCAGCAAACATCCCCATTTCTGACCTTATGATGGAAAGAAGGTCATTGATGAAGCAACTGAAGATAGTTGGGCCAAGGACATTACCCTGAGGAACTTAATGCAATGATGTCCTGGAGCTCAGATGACTGACCTTCAACAACCACAACCATCTTCCTTTGTGCTAGGTATGACTCCAACCAGCAGAGAGTTTTCCCTCTGACTCCCATTGACCCCAGTTTTGCTAGGGCTCCTTAATGCCATACTCGGTCAAATGCTGCCTTGGTGTTAAGGGCAGTTACTCTCACCTCACCTCAGGAGCTCAGCTTTTTTATCCATGCTTGAACCAAGGTTGTAGTGAGGTCAGGAGTTGAGTGGCCTTGGCCGAACCCAAATTGGGTATCAGTGAGCAAGTTATTGCTAAGCAAGTGCTGCTTGATAGCACTGTTGATGACCCCTTCCATTACTTTACTGATGAATAAGAATAGGCTGATGGGTGGTAATTGGCCAGGTTGAATTTGCCCTGCTTTTGTGTACAGGACATACCTAGGCAATGTTCCACATAGCTGGGTAGATGCCAGTATTGTAGCTGTACTAGAACAGCTTGGCTAGGGGTGCTGCAAGTTCTGGAGCACATGTCTTCAGTACTATTACTGAGAATATTGTCAGGGCCCATAGCCTTTGCAGTGTCCAGTGCCTTCAGCAATTTCTTGCTATCACATGGAGTGAATCGAATTGGCTGAAGACTGGCATCTGTGATGCTGTGGACCTCCGGAGGAGGCCGAGATGGATCATCCACTCGGCACATCTGGCTGAAGATTGTAGCAAATGCTTCGGCCTTATCTTTTGCACTGATGTGCTGGGCTCCTCCATCATTGAGGGTGGGGATATTTGTGGAGCCTCCTCCTCCAGTGAGTTGTTTAATTGTCCACCACCATTCATGACTGGATGTGGCAGGACTGCCGGGCTTAGACCCGATCCGTCAGCTGTGGAATTGCTTAGCCCTTTCTATCACTTGCTGCTTATGCAGTTTGCCATGCAAGTAGCCCTGTGTTATAGCTACACCAGGTTGACACCTCATTTTTAGGTATGCCTGGTGTTGCTCCTGACATGTCCTCCTGCACTCTTCATTGAACCAGAATTGATCACCTGGCTTGATGGTAATGGTAGAGTAGGGGATATGCTGGGCCATGAGGTTACAGGTTGTGTTCGAGTACAGTTCTGCTGCTGCTAATGACTTACATTGCCTCATGGATGCTCAGTGTTGAGTTGCTAGATCTGTTCAAAATCTATCCCATTTGGCATTGCCAATAATGCCACACGACACTATGGTTGGGCCGATGCCACTGGCCAGAGAAACTCATGCGGTGATTTTTTGTGTTTGAAATGATTGGCGTCCAATAACCACAATTATCTTCCTGTGTACTTTATGACTTTAAACAGTGGAGAGGTTTTTCCCGATGCTCATTTACTTCAATTTCACCAGGCTCCTTGATACCACATGCAGTCAAATGCTACCTTGATGTTAAGAACAATCACACAGTGATCCTGATGGAATCCAAACCGAGCAGCAGGCTATTCGTGACTAAGTGCTTGATTGCACTGTTGATGATACTTTCCATCACTTCGCTGATGATTGAGACTAGGTTCTAGGGATGACAATTGGCCAGATTGGAGTTGTCCTACTTTTTGAAGGCAAGACGTGCCCAGGCAATTTTTCACATTGCTGGGTAGGTGCCAGTATCATAGTTGTACTGGAACAGCTTGGCTAGAGACATGTGACTAGCTCTTGAGCACATGTCTTCAGCACAACAGCCAGGATTGTGTCAGGGCCCATAGTTTTGGGTCTATCCAGTGTGCTCAGCTATCTGATATCACATGCAGTGAATCCAGTTGGCTGAGTACTGGCTTCTGTGATGGTGAGGACCACAGGAGGAACAGGATTCTTACACCAAGTCCAAGAGTCCTATCAATCTGGTTCTCAACAATTCCACTGGCTGCCTCTCTCAGTGCATCAATTTCAAGACCTTTATCATGATTTTTAAATCTAACAACACAACAAATGACTTTAATTCATCGATATAATCACATTGTATCCCCCAGAATGGGATCCATGTTCTTTAAATGATTCCAGGGTTTTTGATCCCACTATTCTTGGTGGAAGTCCATTTCACATAGAATCATTCTAAGACAGCTCTTCCAAAGGGCAACCCAGTTCACCACAAATGCCCACTCCATCCACTATTCCCTGCAGTATTTGCTCCTTCAGATATTTATTCAATTCCCTTGAATGGCTACTACTGAATCTGTATCCATCATCCTATCAGGCAGTGCATTCCAAATCCTGACCACTTGTTATGTAAAAATGTTCTTTGTCACAATACCTGTTTCTTTTTGCCTTCAATTTCACCTTAAATCTGTGTCCTCTGGTTCTTGAACCTTCAGACATTGGATTTTTTTTTACTTGTTCCATCTAAACCCTTTATGATTTTAAACAACTCTATCAAATCTCCTCTTGGTCTTCTCTGCTCCAAGGAGAATAATCCCAGCTTTTCAAGTTTATCTATTTACCCGTAATCCCTTATCCTCTGAACCAATTCATAAATCTCAGGATCCCATTTGCTTTATTAATTGCATTGTTAACTTGTCCTGCCAAGCTCATTTTTTTTAACATAACCACAGGTTTCTCTGCTTGAACCCCCTTTAAAATGCACCATTTAGCATGTATTGTCTCTCTGCAATCTTTCTTCCAAGATGAATCACCTCACACCTTTCTGTGTTCATTTCATGTGCCACACATACACCCAATGTCTCCTCAAAGTCTATTACTATCTTCCTCACGGTTTAGTAAGCTTCCAAGTTTTTTGTCAAATGCAAATTTTGAAATTGTACCCTGTACTCTCAAGCCATTAATATATATCAAGAACAGCAATATTTCTAATATCAAACCTTGGGAAACTCCACAGTATACAGCTCCGAAGTTCGAGATGCAGGCAATTTCCACAACTCAATTCTCAATCCCTTTGCCAATATTTTTTATCATGCTGCTGCTGCCCTTTTCATTCCATGGGCTTGAATTTTGCTAACAAGACTAATGTATGATACATTATCAAATACTTTTTGAAAGTCTATGTGCATGACATGAACTGCACTGCCCTCATTCATCTTCACTGTTACCTCATCAAAAAACTCATTCAAACTGGTCAAGTACAATGTGTCCTTAACAAAAACATGTTGTCCAAGTGGTTGTTAATTTTCTCCCGGATTGTTGCTTCTAAAAAGTTTCCCAGCACTGACATTATACTGGCTGTAATTGCCAGGTTTATCCTTCCCCCATTCTTTGAATTTGCAACATTTGCAATCATCCAATCTTTTGTCACCATCCCTGTACCTGAGGAGGATTGGAAGGTCGTGACTAGTGCCCCAACAAATTCTACCCTTGCTTCCCTCAGCCATCCTAGATGCATCCCATTTGGACCAGGTGACTTAGCTTTGTTTCTGGTGACTCCTCCTTCACTATGTTTTTTATCTCATCCAGTATCCTGGCAATCTCATTTTCAATAGCTTTGACAAAATCCTCTTCCCTGATAAACACAATGTATTCATTTCATACCTCAGTAATGCCAACAGCTGGAAAAGATCACTCAGATAACGTGTCCTGTTCTGGTTGCCAGGATACAAAGGAGACTGGAGACTGCAGAGAAGAGCCCTAAGGATGACCCGTAGTGTCAGACATCTGAGTAATGAGGAATCTGTGTTAAGAATTTCCTGTTAGCAGTCCTATAATTCCCTCCTCCTTGTTTAAACCTATGTCGCCTTGTCCTACTCGCAACATATCATGAAGTAAATCTGTATTTGACTTTTCCATATGCATAACCATTTTTAATGCTTCAATAAACTGGCTCCCAAACACTCTTTTTTATGACCTCTAACACAATGGATCATCGTCGTGATTCTTTCTGGACTGACTCCCGCATTTAATTGTTTCCTTTTTGTCCTGGCAACCAGAACTGGATAAATTACCTGAATAATCTTCTCCAGCTATATAGCCCATTCTGTTCCCTATGACTCTGAACTATTTCTTATTTCCTAATTACCATTAGAGCTCATCTTTTAGCCATTATTCTTTGCTCTTTGGAACTACCTCCTTGAGCCATTGTGCCTTGCTGCCTCTTTTGCTTCCTTCAAAAGCCTTGCAATAACCTGCCCATGTGTGCACTTGGTTCCCCACGCTCCCAACCACACCACCATTTTGAAATGCTGAGAGACATTCACCTACCTACTTAAAGGATGATGCATGAACACACAAAGTTGGCACTGCCAACAGCAGGTTGCTTGGGATTTTGTAAGTATATCTCCGTGCAAAAAATAAAATCTGAAGCACTAGGGATATGCATGACACTCCAAATACAGAATCAAGGAAAGAGACAAGAGGGAGATAATCATTCTACCACACTTCAACCACATCCAAAACCATATCGCAATTCACAAAACCATAGCTTTTACTTATAACCTTTTAACTTTGTAATTCTTGAACTACATATCAACATAAAAAGTATGGATTGATTCAAGGTTCAATTGAGGTTTGAAGAACAAAAATAAAATAGAGGTGGATTTTCCATCCATCTGATTTGTAAATGAACAGTTTCTTTGGCTTTTCAGCTAATGGACAAACCGGCAATGATAAAATGTATAAGTGGGGAATGATTAATCCATATGGAGTTTATTTAGCATCTATGTTCTAAAGATGGTTTGGTAATAAACAATAATTAGTTGCAATAAAATTGGTCACTTGCCATTATTTACTTAAATAGCATTTTCTTTTGCCTGATTTATAGCAAGGCTACAATGTATTTTCTGAAAATCGAAGTCACGGAGGATTCAGGTGGTTCTAAACTTGGGGAAATCTAGTGCCACAACATGCAATCTTTCACTTACATGAATAAAATATCTTTATATACACAAGTGTATGGTAGTGTAGTGCTTAAGTTATTGTACTAGTAAGCTGGAAGTTTGAACTAATAACTCAAAGAAGATAAATTCAAATCCAACTATGGCAATTTGAGAATTTGAATTCAGATTTTTAAAAAATCGATGGACCCGGGGCCAATAAATTCCGGTTGCTTGGCTTGGCCTCTCCCACCACTAGTTAAATGCTAGTAGCAGTGGGATGAACATTGAGTGGGCATTAGTTGCCCACTTAAGGGCCTCAATTGGCCGACTGCACTGATACAATTACAGTGGCAGCATGGGCAGGTAGGTTGCCTGCTGGATTGAACATGCCCCCTACCTTCAAACTCGTCAGCGAGGGTGTGTTAAATCCAGTCCTTTGTTTCACTTTACATGATTACCAATTAAATCTCATTTCTAATTCCTAATTTACACTACATATCTCAGTGAGGATTCATCTATCTGACTGATTGAAGATGCACGCCCTGCTTGCCCTGCTCATAGGTGTCCACAGGTCCCTTGTATAGAGCATTGTATTAGAAATTATCTTTAAGTGCAACAAATTGCTGGTCAAAAGTAAAAAAAAATAATATCTGTGGTCAGCTGTCAGTGCGGTGAATGGGCAAGGCCAAAAGCCTTGCCAATATCAACCTTTAATCTCCATCACTGGTGCACCATAGCTGTATTATGCGTGATCTGCAGGATAATTCACATCAACTCAGTTCAGCTATTTGCACAGGAACAGTACCTCCAATGACTGTAACCAAAGGCTGTTAGGTTCCTCTCCAAGTCACACACCACAATGGCATGGATGTTAATCAGTATTTGTTCATCATTGTCAATAGCCTCAAATTCTCTGTAACACCAAGTCAGAGCACCATCACCCCATCAATTACTACCTTGAACAAGGAGATGGTCCACTATTATCTAATTAGGTCAATTGGATGGACAATAAATTCAGCCTTGCCAGGTACCAAAAACAAATGGGTAATAAAAAAAACCCTATTAAGAACAGCAACAAGAAAATTGTTTTAGCTCTGTGCTGAGTCTCAGATGAGAATGACACTGCCAGTTAAACCACCATGATTTCACTTGACCTCAAAAATTGGCAGCCTGAATGGTCTCTGAAGCAAAATTACATAGGTTATTTTCTCCCACTGGAGTAAAGTCATTGCATTGGGAACAAGTTATACTTAAGAGATCAATTAATTTCAGTCTGGAGAGAGCATTGCACGTAGAGCTCATCATTTCTGCAGGTTGGCTCACTAGGTACATTGAGAAATGATTACCAATATAAAGTATCAGCTGGATACCTCATTACTGTCGATCTGCTCTTTTCAATTGATCATGAAACTAAGTGCCAATATAAGGTTTTGGCTGGATAACATATTTGTTGCGTGGTTACTTGAGCAATAGAAGAGTTTCTCTATGCTGGACCTGACTGCAAGTTTTACTTTCTCAATGTAAAGCTTGATGAGAATTCAAACTGATTGATACAAAGTGAGGGGAAGAGCGCTGTCAAGAAACAGATGGAGTTTCCCTCTACCTGTGAGGTCTTTCATTATCCCCCGAAAAAGCAAGCTTTGTAACGCAAATCTGAACATTTCAATAAATTACATAGACTCGTGATGCTTTATTCTCCAGTGTTCATTGTTTGGTGGGAAAAACAAACACAATTATGTTTTTAATGGTTGGACAAAGAAATAAACCATTTTTGTTCAAATAAAATCATAGTATTAGTTAAGTGAGCATAATTCCCCTCTGAGAAAAAGGAATGTAAGCTGACTGAATAACACTGGGATGTTTGTAGATATATTGGAATTACCAGTTGAAGAAGATAACCTTCTTTGGTAGTGAGCACACAACAATCAGTGCAGCCAAACAGACCAGAATTCCTTGAGTTTGTCATATCGTTAAGTACAGTACTTTAAGTTCAAACGACTCAAAACCACTTTATATGCAGCTTTTTACATAATTCCACAATTCAAAAATGAATAAATAATGGGAATTTTAACACCAAATCACCATTTCTTTATCTAAAAACAAAAAATACTGGAAATGCTCAGCAGGTCGGGCAGCAACTGTAGAGACAGAGGGTGGAATTTTTCAGCTGCGTTGCAGCAGGGATGGGGCCAGAAAATGCTGCGGGACATTCAAAAGCCCGTTGCTTTTGGCAGGATGGGAAGATCTCATTGGCGGGAGGGGCCAGAAAATTCTGGCAATAAAAACGGAGTTAATATTTCAGGTTGATGAAATGCAATGTGGGAAATGCAATATTAGAAATGCAATAGGCTTTAAGCAAGTGAAAGGGAATGGAGGAGGCTGGAAAAAGAAACAAAAGGGGAAATCAGTGAAAGTGTACAAGACAGAAGAGGTTAAATGACAAAAGAGTTGGTGGTGTGGGGCCAAAGGAGTGGTAATGCAATAAGTAAAGAAACAAAAGATGCATCTAGAAGAGTGTGGATGTCAGAATGATGAACAGCTACCATCAGAAAGCAAAACGAAAATAAAACTGAAATCCACAAAAGAAAAGGAAATAAAATGAGATACAGAGATCAAGTTCTTAAATTGGTGAACTTAATGCTGAGTCTGGAAGTCTGTCAAGCACCTAACTAAAAATGAAGTGCTGTTCCCTGAACTTACGTTGAGTTACATTAGAACACTGCAGGAGGGCGAAGACAGAGAGGTCAGCCTAAGAGAAAGGTGGAGAATTAAAATGACAGGTGACTGAAAGCTTGGGGTCGGTCATGCTTGCAGACTGAATAGAGGTGTTCAGAGGCAGAGGCAAAATAATCAACTTGCCTGCATTTGGTCTCCCCAGTGCAGAGCAAGCCACGTTGTGATCAGAGAATACAATATCCTAAATTAAAAGAAGTACACAGAGGGCAGTATTTTACAGTCCTCCGCCAGTGGGTTTGTGGGTGGGGGGGAAGAAATTTCACTGGTTGGCTTTCTGCTGCTCTCCAGCCCGTCCCTGACCTATCCACAATTTAATATTGCCATGAGATTTCATGGGGTACCGACTCATGGCATCAGATCAAACATGGGCAAGGAAACCTCCTGCTGATTACCACGTACCGCCCTCCCTCAGCTGATGAATCAGTGCTCCTCCATGTTGAACATCACTTAGAGGAAGCACTGATGGTGGCAAGGGCGTAGAGTGTTCTCTGGGTGGAGGCCTTCAATGTCCATCACCAAGAGTGGCTCGGTAGCACCGCTACTGACCGAGCTGGCTGATGTCAGAAATTATTTAGCTGCTAGAATAAGTCTGCAGCAGGTGGTGATGGAGCCAACACAAGGGAAAAACATACTTAACCTCATCCTCACCAAACTGCTTGCTACAGATGCACCTGTCCATGCCAGAATCGGTAAGAGCAGCCAATGCACAGTCGTTGTGGAGATGAAGTCATGCCTTCACATTGAGGAAATCCTCCATCGTGCAGCATGGCACTACCACCATGCTAAATGGGATAGGTTTCGAACAGATCTAGCAACTCAACACTGGGCATCCATGACACGCTGTGGGCAGCAGCAGAATAGTACTCAAACACAATCTGTAACTTCATGGCCCAGCATATCCCCCACTCTACCATTACCATCAAGCCAGGGGATCAAACCTGGTTCAATGAAAAGTGCAAGAGGGCATGCCAGAAGCAGCACCAGGCATACCTAAAAATGAGGTGTCGAGCAGGTGAAGCTATAGCACAGGACTATTTGCGTGCCAAACAGCATAAGCAGCAAGTGATAGAAAGGGCTAAGCAACCCCACAACCAATGGATCAAATCTAAGCTCTGCAGTCCTGCCATATCCAGTTGTGAATGGTGGTGGACAATTAAACAATTCACTGGAGGAGGCGGCTCCACAAATATCCCCATTCTCAATGATGGAGAAGCCCAGCACATCAGTGCAAAAGATAAGGCTGATGCATTTGCTACAATCTTCAGCCAGAAGTGCCGAGTGGATGATCAATCTCGGCCTCCTCCTGAGGTCCCCAGCATCACAGATGCCAGCCATCAGCCAATTTGATTCATTCTGCGTGATGTCAAGAAACGGCAGAAGTCACTGGAGACTGCAAAGGCTATGGGCCCTGACAATATTCCGATAATAGTATTGAAGACTTGTGTTCCAGAACTTGCCATGCCCATAGCCAAGCTGTTCTAGTACAGCCACAATAGTGGCATCTACCCAGCTATGTGGAAAATTGCCCAGGTATGTCCTGTACACAAAAACTAGGACAAATCTAACCCAGTCAATTACTGCCCCATCAGCCTACTATACATCATCAGTAAAGTAATGGAAGGGGTCATCAACACTGCTATCAAGCGGCACTTGCTTAGCATTAACCTACTCACTGAAACCCACTTTGGGTTCCAACAGGGCCACTCAACTCCTGAACTCATTACAGCCTTGGTTTAAATATGGACAAAAGAGCTGAACTCCCAGGGTGAGATGAGAGTGACTGCCCTTGACATCAAGGCAGCATTTGACAGAGTGGTGCATCAAGAGCCCTAACAAAGCTGGAGTCAATGGGAATCAGGGGGAAAACTCTCTGCTGGTTGGAGTCATAACTGCACAAGGAATATGATTGTGGTTATTGGAAGTCAGTCATCAGGACATCACTGCAGGAGTTTCTCAGGGTAATATCTTTGGCCCAACCATCTTCAGCTGCTTCATCAATGAACTTTCTTCATCATAAGGTTAGGAGTGGGGATGTTTGCTGATGATTGCACGATGTTCAGCACCATTCGCAAGTCCTCAGATACTGAAGCAGTCCATGTCCAAACACAGAAAGTCTCGAACAATATCCAGGCTTGGGCAAGTAACATTCGTGCCACACAAATGTCAGGTAATGACCACCTCCAACAAAAGAGAATTCAACCATCGCCCCTTGAGGTTCAATGGCAACACCATCACTGAATCCCTCACTATCAATATCCTGGGGGTTACCATTGACCAGAAACTGAACTGGACTAGCCATATAAATACTGTGGCTACAAGACAAGGTCAGAGGCTAGAAATCGTGCGGTGAGTAACCTACCTCTTGACTCCCCAAAGCCCGTCCACCATCTACAAGGCACAAGTGAGGCGTGTGATGGAATACTCACTTCACCGACGCTTTTGTCACTTAACTTCTCCTGCCTTCCACCTTAACACAGATCTTCACTTTTGTTATTTTTCCACCCTCCCAACTTCACTTCCTTAAAACCTATTACATTTATAATTTTTCTCAGCTTTGATGAAAGGGTATCGACATGAAACGTTAACTCTGTTTCTCTCTCTACAGAAGCTCCCCACCTCCTGATTATTCTAGCATTTTTGCCTTTTTTTAAGTTCAGATTCCCAACATCTGCAGCATTTTGCTTCTGCATCACTGTTTCTTGCACCTACAACTGATTGATCAAGTCCAACATTTTTATGACCTTCTGTGACATAATCTTTACTTCATTCTTAGAAATTCACTGCAATAATTGTGATCCATTTTAGTCAGCTGAACATGAGGAATATCTTCCCCAAAAGTCATGAATTATAGATTTCATACTCTTCTGTTATTGACCTTAAACAACAAAGCTCTTGTGCTACAGAACAGACAAGAATGCATCTCCTAAAGGGCATGGCTTCTTTAATTGAACTTCTTACTTTGACATTCATGGAGGTTTTTTTTTGTTCCATGTTCACCATGTGCCATTTTAGTGCCATGAGCCAAGAATGTTTTAATGTAATTTTAATAGGTCAAGAACTACTAGGTTTCGGCACAACATTCCTTCCTTTCTCTAGTGCAAATGACATCTCATTATTAATATGCAAACAAAAAAAAAACAAAGATGAGAAAAATTAACTTAGCCCACCTCTTCATTTTCTACTGTACATTTTGCGGACCCCAAAATATATTGAATCTAAAAAGTATGGCCATGAAACTGTCCTTCCATTTTGTTAAGATAACCCAAGATGGATTATGCGTGTTGCAAACAAAATTCAAAGGTCAAGAATTAAGCAAATAGATATTTGTAAACTGGTTGGGCTTGACTAGCCAACCACAACTGTAAATGTAGCATTTTTGGAAGTTGTTGTGGTGTGTTTGTGAATAGCTCAGGACTATTTGCAGAGTGGAAAGGCAAAAGGTTCAAAAAGTAAATGGGAAGTTTCTAACCTTGTCATTTACCTGACATGGTCAAAAATGTTACTGCAGTGAGAGTGTAAGTGTAGGTTGTGATGGATAAGAGCAAGTAGTTCTATTTTATCAAAACTTTATATGTGCTAGCTAAACCCACACTGCATGACTTGGTGCTGCTTTATGGACAATAGTCATTGTTCATTGCAGGCCCTTCCTTGATGACTTCTTTCTATCAAGGATGAATTTTAGCCAGACAGAAACTAAAAGGAGATCTGTGCATCTGATAAAACTATGGAAGCTGTAAGCTGGGATGATCACGTTTTATTTGCATCTGGTTGCTTCTGGTCAGGGCTTGGGTTGGAATTAAAAAAAGAGGGCACAAAAAGAGTAGCAGCAAAAAGCAAGTCCAAAAAGTAGCTACTATGATAGAGATCACAGAGCAAGTGCAGGCTCTAGTCTGTGAATATTTAGATCAGGAGAGTTAACACCACACCAGGCATAGATCAAGCATTGCTCCAGGTAACAAAGCTATACATACTGCTCAGTTTGTCTACTCAAGATTGGGCCTCCACTAATTTAAAATGAGCTTAACAAAGGTTTAATATAAGATATGTGCCCTTCTGATATGAAGGCTATGCATTTGGAATTGTTTCAGTAAGTTAACAATCTCCCAACCACAAGAAGCTTGACAAATGCTCAACAACCAAAACAAGCTGACTGCAGTTTAGAGCACCAGCCACACCATTCACTGGTCATAAAAACAAATTAAGCATGTGTACTTCCAGTTTGTCAATGATTCTATTCTATTTTGTGTATTCCCATGTACGCCAATCAAATATAAATTACTAATTACATCCTGTTTAATAATTAAAAATACATATCCCGATGGCTGTAATGACTTTGTCTTAAAGGTCAGAGTGTTCCTTTAGCTGGGAACAACTCAACCTCATTACTTTTAAAGTTGCACGCATAATTAGTGAAGTTTGTAACTTAGTGAGCTGAATGTTTTTGGAAGCATTGTGGGAAGTTTAAAGAATGTGTTTCCTTTAAAAACTGAGGTTGGAAAAAAAGTGCAATTAGATGAATAATGACATGCAGCACAGAAATGTAGGTAGAGCTCAATATTAATGATTCAGGTTTCAACCAGCTTAAAATGCCATTAATCATTTTATAAGTCCCAAAGGTAGTCATAAGAACAAAGTATGGAATGAAAAAGGCTATTTGCTCCATAAAGCTTTTTTCTTCAATGGGCTATGCACATTCTATGCTCTACTCAACCTATTTAATCTCCTCAGGATTGTTCTACAAAATTACTTCTCTTTTTCCATGGGTGAAACAAACAATACACCAAAAGGTCTAACTCAACATCCTGGGTTATTTATTATCAACTAGTTTGGCTTCTTTGGTCATTTTATTTTCAAGATTCCAAGACTTCAGTCATCTCTCCGTGTACTTGTTCTTACAGCCCTCACTTCCATTTAAAACCAGTCATTCAGATTTCTCCCCGCCAGTTAACTGGTATACCATTAATTACTTTTAGCTGGGAGATTATTCAACATGGTTCAGCCCAAAACTGAGAGTGAATTCTAACACTGGGCTATAGAAAAACAGTAGACTTTCATATTCAAAATAATTTGGGAATAAAGATATCTCAAGAAAGACATAAAATGAAACAAATTTAACAAGAAAGCAGAGACCAAGGTCGAGAATAATATTCTGGTGCAGGCCTCCTGAAAAAGATAGGAATCATTGTAGGAACATAGGACTTAGGAGCAGGAGAAGGCCATTTGGCCCTTCAAACCCACTCCACCATTTAATAAGAGCATGTCTATCTGGTTGTGATCTCAACTCCACCTTCCTGTCTGGCCCCCATAACCCTTGACTCTCTTGTCGATCAAAAATCTAATTTAGTCCTGAATAAGTTCAATGAACCAGCCTCCATTGCTCTCTAGGGAAGAGAATCCAACTTAATAATGACCGTCTGAAAGAAAAAAAAAGTCTTCTCATCTTAGTCGTAAAAGGGAGATCTCTTATTCTTAGACTGTTTACCCTAGTTCTAGTCTTCCATACAAGTGGAAACATCCTCCCGGTAACTACTCTATCAAGTCCTCTCAGGATCTCATATGTTTCAACAGCACCTGATGATATAAAAGAAATGTATAGAGAAAGATGTTGCTATAATTAAACAATACGGACCAGGAATGCCTAAATGAAACTCAGGATTATGGTATAGGATTCTTTTGTCACCCAATGCATTAGGGACCTCAGAATGGGTAATCTGCATTCAGAACTAGTTTTTAGAAGACGGTCAAAATAATACCCATAATATTTAATCAGCAGAGTATTTCACAACCAGTGGCTATGAGGCAATTAAACTCAAAATTATCTAGCCATCATTTCCAGAAATGACCGAGAAAAATATGACTGCAAATAAATGAGGAATAGAAAAAAACAATAAGTATTTTTGAAAGGAGAAGCTAATCTCTTTTAAAATGATAATGTGGAATATGCAATAGCTAAATATTTACACAAAAATATTTTAAAATAGGCCAGTTAACACAGGAAAGAGAAAGAAAAACAAAATGCAGAACCTTAACTTAGAGTTTAGAAATCTAGGAAAACAAATTAAAAGAGATATTCTGAAAGAGTCCTTGGAAATGAATGTGGCATAAGCGGCTAATCACTATACTAAAATACTGTTCCACTATCATAACAGTATTGAGAAAGATAGTTGAATCCTAATTGACTCTTAAACTGAAGATGAAATATTTAAAATAGGAAGTGGCTTCCTAGTAAACTTTGGTACTGAACCTAGCATCAAATTGGATTTTGTCATCTATAAGGTGAGGCAACTGCAAAGTGTTGTCGGTACTGGAAATCAAATAAAAACAGGGAATGTTGGAAATCTTCAATAGGCCTGGGAGTATCTTTAGAGTAAAACACAGTTAACGTTTCAGTTCAATAACTTTTCATCAGAACTGCTGAGTATTTGCAGCATTTTCTGTTTTATTTGAGGCAAAGCTGTTGTTGAGAAGATTTAATGTAAAATAAAATGGCCTGATGCATATCCTAGGAAGTCTCAGGGAGAGAGCAGAGCAAACCCACAGGGCTCTAGGTAGCATCAAATACAAGTCAATGACCATTGGCAAAGATGTATAATTCCCATCATTGAAAAAATCAAAAATCTGAGCAAGGAACATACAGGTCCATTAATGAAAGATCAATGACACGTGAAATAATGGAAATCATTTGAAGAGACAGGCAGTCGCGAGTGACTCACCTTCTGACTCAGCAAAGCCTTCCACCATCCACACACAAAAGTTAGGAGAGTAATGGAATACTTTCCATTTGCCTTGAGAGTACAGCTCCAACAACACTCAAGAAGCTCAACACTATCCAGAACTAAGTAGCCCTTGATTGGCACCCATCCTTCTTTCAACATTCAATCCCTCCACCACTGATACACCATGATTGCAGTGTGTACCATCTACAAGATGTACTGCTGCAACTCCTTAAGGCTTCTTCTGCAGCACCTCTCAAATGCATGACCTCTACCACCTAGGAGTACAAGGGCAGTAAGCACATGGTAAATCCACCAACTGAAACTTCCTTTTAAAGTCACATACCATCCTGACTTGGAAATATATCGCCATTCTTTCATCACCATGGAGTTCAACCTTGGTCCTCCGTACCTAACAGCATTACACTCCACAAATGTCAGCAGTACAAGGCAGCTGCTCACCATCACCTTCTCAAGGATAATTAGGGATGTGTAATAAGTGCTGGTCTTGCCAATGATGCCCACATTCCATGCATGATTAAAAAAATGTAGAACCTATACAAATATAACTTGATAATTAATTATCAGCATTCATGAGAAGATGAACCTGCATGACAACTCTCCTCAATTTCTTTGAGCATGTTACAGATGAAGTACACAGGAAAATTCCCTGATATTGTTTATTTTGACTTGCTAATAGATTTTGGTAATAGTTCTAATCAAAGATTTCTAATTAAACTAAAAGCTACAGGAATTTGGGACAGTACTGGACTGGATAATGTTTAAACATTCAAAAGAGAGTATTCATGAAAAGTGTGTTCAGGTGAAACAGATATTGTACCAAAACCTTTGTGAAAGAATTTCAATAGGCTATACAACTGGGAAAACAAATGACAAATTTAACTTAACTATAAATATAAATTATTATATATTAGTTGAAAAGTATGTGCATCATAGGAATACAGTGAATTGCATGGAGATGGCAGAAGGAGACTATTCAAGGAACCTGAAATTGAGAGCAATCACTTTCAATGGCTAGGCAATGGGGTGAAGCAACTTAAAAAGGAAATAGAATGATGGGCATTTAAGTCACCAAAGGTTATGTTAAGGCTTTATAATGCACCAATCAAAGTGGACTTTGATGCACAATGTTCATTCAGGTCATCAACAACAAAAATGCACACAACCATTGAAGGGCGACAAAAAAGAGTAATATCATGGACTACAACAGTTAAGCTTTGAAGTAGAGATACTCACAACCCATTGGCTAGAAATACTGTAATTCATTAAGACATACAAACAAACCAAGATGATTATTTTAAGTGAACCTGGGGAAGTAAAACAGGAGGGAAAACCTGAATGTTAGTCTGAATGCACGCAGCATTCATAATAAGGTAGGCAAATTAACAGTGCAAATAGATGTAAATGGGTACAATATGATTGCAATTACAGAGACATGGCTGCAGGGTGACCAAGGCTGGGAACTGTATATCCAAGGGTACTTGATATTTAGGATGGATGGGCAAAAAGGAAAAGGAGTTGCCATGGCATTGTTAGTTAAGGATGAAATTAGTGCGATATTGAGAGAGGATATTGGCTCAGAAAAACTAGATGTAGAATCAGTCTGGGTGGAGCTAACAAGCAGCATTGGGTGGAAAACATTCATGAGAGTTGTCTATAGGCCTCCAAACAGTAGTGATAATGTAAGGGATGGCACTAAACAGGACATCAGAGATGCATGTAACAAGGGTGCTACAGTGATCATGGGTGACTTTAATCTACATATAGACTGGGCAAACCAAATTAGCAATCATACTGTGGCAGATGAATTCTTGGAGTGTGTACAAGATGGTTTTTTTAGATCAGTATGTCAAAGAACTGTCTTGGGAACAGGCTATTCTAGATTTGGGTATTGTGCAATGAGAAGGGTCTAATTAATAATCTTGTTGTGCGGGGCCCTTTAGGGAACAGTGAACATAACATGATAGAATTCTTCATTTGAATGGAAAGTGAAGTAATCCAATCTGAAACTAGGGTCTTAAACAATAACAAAGGAACTACGAAGGTATGAGACGTGGGTTGGCTAAGATAGATTGGGGGAACTTCATTAAAAGGCATAACGGTGGATAGGCAATGGCTAACATTTGAGCTATGAATGTATGCATTATAAGAGGTATACATTCCTTTCTGGCACAGAAACACATCAGGAAAAGTGGCCCAACCGTGGTGAATAAAATAAATTAAGGATAATATTAGATCCAAAAGTATTAGATCCAGTCATGTAAAGTTGCTAGAAAAAAGTAGGAAGTCTGAGGATTGGGAGGAGAGTATAATTCAGCAAAGGAGGACCAAGAGATTGCTTAAGAGGGGAAAAATAGAGTTTGAGAATAAACTTGCAAGGAACATACTGTAAAAGCTTCTATAGGTATGTAAAAAGAAAAAGATTAGTGAAGACAAATGTAGATCCCTTACAGTCTGAAACGGGAGAATTTATAATAGAGAACAAAGAAATGGCAGAGCAATTAAACAACTACTTTAGTTCTGTCTTCATGGAGGAAGGAACAAATAACTTCCCAGAAACACTAGGGGACCAAGGGTCTTGTGAGGAGGAAGAATTGAAGAAAAGGCTAATGCTAAAACAATAGGACTGGAGAAATTAATGGGACTGAAAGCCGATAAATCCTCTGAACCCAATAATCTACGTCCCAGGATACTAAAGGAAATGGCCATGGGAGTAGTGGATGCATTGGCTGTCATCTCCCAAAATTCTGCAGATTCTGGAACAGTCTCAGCAGATTGAAGGGTGGAAAATGTAATCCTACTATTTAAAAAAGGAGGGAGGGAGAAAACAGAAAATTACAGATTGGTTAGCATAACATCAGTAGTAGGGAAAATGCTAGAGTCTATTATAAAGGAAGTCATAACAGGACACTTAGAAAATATCAACGGGATTAGATTTATGAAAGGAAAATCATGTTTGACAAACCTACTGGAGTTTTTTGAGGATGTAACTAGCAGCATAAATAAGCGAGAACCAGTGGATGTGCTATATTTGGATTTTCAGAAAGCTTTTGATAAAGTCCTACGTTAGAGGTTAGTGTGTAAAATTAAAGCATTTGGGATTTGGGGTAATTGACATGGTTTGAGAACTGGTTAGCAGACAGGAAACAGAGAGTAGGAATAAATGTGTCTTTTCTGGAGTGGTAGGAAGTGACTATTGGGCTACCGCAGGAATCAGTGCTTGGGTCTCAGCTATTCACAATATATATCAATAATTTGGATGAGAACACCAAAAGTGATATTTCCACATTTGTTTATGACACAAAACTTGGTGGGAATGTGAGCAATGAGGAGGTGTTAAGAGGCTTCAAGGCGACTTAGACAGGTTGAGTGAGTGGGCAAATACATAACAGATGCAGTATAATGTGGATAAATGTGAAGTTATCCACTTCAGTAGGAAAAACAGAATGGCAGAATATTATTTAAATGATGATAAATTGGGAAATGTTGATGTACAGAGGGACCTGGGGGCCCTTGTACACCTATCACTGAAAGCAAGCATGCAGGTCCAGCAAGCAATTAAGAAGGCAAATGTTATGTTGGCCCTCATTGCAAGAGGACTTGAGTGCAGGAGCACAATGTCTTCCTGCAGCTGCACAAGGCCTTGGTGAGACTACACCTTAAGTACTGTGTGCAGATTTGGTCTCCTTACCTAGGAAAGAATATACTTGCCATAGAGGGAGTGCAGTGAAGGTTCACCAGACTGATTCCTGGGATGGCAGGATTGTTGTATGAGGAAAGATTGGGCTGACTAGGCCTGTATTGAGTGGAGTTTAGAGGAATAAGAGGAGATCTCATTGAAACATATAAAATTCTGACAGGGATGGACAGACTGGATGCAGGGATGATATTTCCTCTGGCTGGGATGTCGAAAACAAGGGGTTACAGTCTCAGGATACGGGGTGGACCATTTAGGATTGAGATAAGGAGAAACTTCTTCACTCAGAGGGTGGTGAACCTATGGAATTCTCTACCACAGAAGGCTGTGGAGGTCAAGTCACTGAATATATTTAAGAAGGGAATAGATAGACTTCTAGGCTCTAAAGGTGCCATGGGGAATTGGGAGAGCAAAAGATAGAGGATCAGCCATGATCATATTGAATGGCAGAGCAGGCTTGAAGGGCCGATTGAACTAATCCTGCTCCTATTTTCTATGTTTCTATGATCAAGACACCAGGACACCTTCCTTGTTCTTCTAGGATAGTTGGAAAGGATCTTCTACATCCACTTGAGTAGGCATTCAGAGGCTTGGCAGAACATCTCATCCAAAAGAGAGCCTCTCTGACAATGCAATGTTCATTCACTGTTGACATGTCATCATAAATTATGTGCTGGAATAAAGCTTAGATGCATAATCTTCGGATTCAGAGATGAAAGTGCGACCAAGAAGTCAACCAAATCATAACCCTAATTAATAAACAAATTTGAAAAAAGTACTTTCATTTAAGTATCTGTTTGGAATTATCAGGCATGTAAGTAGTAGAGATAAAAACAATAGGGACAATAAGGCGAGGCACAAACAGTGCAACAGCAGTTCCTCGCTTCAATGGCAAAGTAATTCAAGTTGAGATAAAACTGGAGTTCAATCTGCTGCCACCTATCTGCACTCCTGCAAAATTTTCAGACCCGCAAATTTTTCAGGTGGGAAACAATTTTTTTCAGCACGGCAATGCAGAAATGGATCACACCAATTAGAGTTCAATGCTTCCATGGTTTAGTCAGGGCTAAAATTAATAATTTGCATTACTAGGGGGAAAAATAACTAAACATGTAATGAGATAGTTCCAGTTTTAGGGAGGGGATTTCAATGAATGCTTTCTGGAGGAGCTGGGTATCATTTCATTATTTTGGTAACAAAGACAAGTGAGACAATTATGCTTGCCACAACTGAATCATTCTATGTTTTGTATTGTAAAAATAGCACAAAGTAGAGATGGTGAGGCTCATTTTTCTGTAGAAATCTACTGAGTAACCATTTAATTGCTTCTGAATAATTCCAGAATAAATCATTAGTGGAAGAGCAGAGGTTATCCAGAGAGGGAAGGGAGAAAATTAAAAGGTGGTAGAGGTGGCGGGAAATCATTTGGAGGAAAGAAAGTAAGCATAGAGGATTGAGCAGGAGCTGACAATGGTCTTTGAGACTGCAGCGGAGCCAGAGAAAGTTGTTATTTACAACTTCTCACTGGGAACCACAAGCACTGCTAATGACTCTTTAAAAGTGAAAGCATAACACCTTTCATGCTCATCATTGTTCAATTTTAAAAGAAGTCCTTTAACAGGCAACAGACCCTTAACCGATACATTCAAGGGACCACCCAGCTTGCCTAAAAGAAAATGGACCCTGCAAATTTCACTTAGGACAGATGACTGCACTTATTGGGTGCAGGCTGCAGGCTGCCCCACCACTCTATCCCTTTTGTTTTTATAAGACCATTCCTGCTCAACTTCCACTTCTTTTTCTCAGCATCGTTAGGACTCGCTGCATTACTTCCTCGGCAAGAAGGCAGATGGACAATAAACCCCCCAGTGTAATGGTTATGAGAACATGCAGAGGCACATGATTTTTTGAAGTCCATGGCACTTAAAATTGCTGAGTATTAACTATTCAGATTACTCTGCAGACCCTGCTAAAGATCATACTGTTGATGAAGACAACGCAGTTTCATTCCCTCTCTCATCAGTGAAGCAGTCCCAACTCATGCAACATTTAAAGCCAAGTTTGGTTTTTAAAAGCATCAAAGGAATTCCAGAAAACAGGACAAAACATAACATAGTTGGCCTATCTGACTGAGCAGCAATAAAATGGGTGCACCGCTGAGTGATGTATATACTTTCAACAAGTACTCAATCTATGATAAACAGATTGGTTTCTGCAGAGAAAGAATGCAGAGAGCAAGGCAGTAAAGGGTAGAAATAGAACCTGTTCTTTTTGTACCTACATGGCTGGATTTTCCAGCCCCCTGCGGATGTGTTTTCAGCGCGGGCATTTAAAATATGATGGGTGCAGCCCACCCTCAACTCATTCCCATAAAAAGCTAGGCGGGCAGGCGTCAAAATCGGCAGCCCACCTGACATTTTAAAATAAAGAATTAATGGGCAATTGAGCTTGTTAATAAGCCAATTGACCTGAATATTGTGCTGCCAACGTCATAATACTGTTGGCATGGTCAGGTGGGTTGGAGTGAGAAGGTGGTTTTTAAAACAGCTTTGTGGACAAGGCAGGAAGAAAGGGAGGGGCACATCATTCAGGGGATGCTCTGTGCACACGGGGACATCCCTCCCCCAGGATGTTAAACGCCCCCAGTTTTGTTCCCTCGCCTGGCCTCCAAAACCCGCTTCCCCACGCCCCCTCGTCTCCCCAACCTGGACTGGAGGAGAAGGCTTCACAAATATCCCCATTCTCAATGATGGGGAGCCCAGCACATCCATGCAAAAGACATGCCTGAAATATTTACCACTAGCATAAGCCAGAAGTGCTGAGTAGATGATCCATCTCAACCAACTCCTGAGATTCCCAGCATCACAGATGCCAGTCTTCAGCCAATTCAGTTCGCTCCATGCGATATCAAGAAATAGCTGAAGGCACTGAATACTGCAAAGGCTATGGGCCCTGACATCGTTCCCGCAAAAGTAGTGAAGACTTGTGCTCAAGAACTAGCCATGCTCCTCGCATAGCTGTTCCAGGACAGCTACAACAGTGGCATCTGGCCAACAATTTGGAAAATTGCCCTGGTATGTCCTGTCCACAAAGAGCAGAAGAAATCCAACCTGGCCAATTACCGTCCTATCAACCTACTCTTGATCCTCAGCAAAGTGATTGAAGATGTCATCAACAGTGCTATCTAGTGGCACTTACACAGCAACAACCTGCTCACCAAGGCTCAATTTGGGTTCTGCCAACACCATGCAGCTCCTGACCTCATTGCAGCCTTGGTCCAAATATGGACAAAAGAGCTGAACTCAAACCGGCAGGTGAGGGTTACTGCCCTTGATATTAGGCAGCATCTGACTGAGTGTGGCATCAAGGAGCCCTGGCAAAACTGAAGTTAATGGAAATAAGGGGGAAGCTCTCCACTGGTTGTAGTCATACCCAGCCCTCCTCAAGCACATGTACCTGAATTTAATTGTCTTTAAAGGCAGTCCATTGTTCTGTTCCAGTTTTGCCTTTCAATATTAGATTCCAGTTTACCTTGGCCAGATTCATTCTCTTCTCACTGAAATTGACATTCTCCAATTTAGTATTTTTACTTTCCTTGCTCACAATAATCTTAAACCTTAAGATGCCATGATCACTGTTCCCTAAATGTTCCCGTACTGACACACGATCCACTTGGCCTCACTCATTTCCTAGACTCATTGTACCGGATATTGACCAAGAAAATTCTCCTGAATACACTTCAAAATCAATTCTCCCACCCTGTCCTGTATGCTATTACTACTACTGACTACAGTAGGATAATTAAAGTTCCCCATTATCACTACTCTATAGTTTTGGCATGTCTCTGTCGTTTCATTGCAAATTTGCTCCTCTATATCTTTCCCATTCTTTGGGGGCCTACAGAATACATTCAGTAATGTAATGGTACCTCTTTGGTTTTCTAACTCCAATTAAATAGAGCATTGACCCCTCAAATGCATCCTCTCCCACTAGCACTGTAATATTCTCCTTAGCCAATACTGCCACCCATTCTCTTTTCTTTCCTTCCCTATCTTTCCTGAACAACTTGGGCTGGATCTTTGTTTTGGAAATCCCTTCACACTAGGATCATATTAAGGTCCCAATCGCGCACCGTGTTAGAAATAATCACCTGAAGTGATTTTAAAGGGATGACCAAATAGTGGGTAAAGGGTAGGCTTGATATCCAATTAAGGATGGTGGGCGGGCTTCAGAAGATGGAAGGTCAACAGGAGGTCCTCTAGCATTGGAGGAGTTGCCTGCTGATGCAGTTAAAGGAGAGGGTGCCTCAAGATGGAGGCACTCTCTCAGCAGTTTTTAACAACTTCTTTAAAAAAAATGAACACAGCTGCTAGATCATCATTGTAGAACAGGAACTTCTCTCCAGGGCATCCTATGGTCGCATTTGTAACCATGTAAGTATGGCAGCTGCAAGACATGGGGAGGGGGCCTGAAATTGATACTGGAAAATTTCACTTGCCCTCTGATCATTGGCCTTCATTGATATTTTACTTATGTTGACAAGCTATGTATCTCATTAAAACCAACCCAAAGGTGGGAAGATGCCAGCAAACTAGCATGCCAGCTGATGCCAGGAAATTCCAGCTGTCTGCCAAAATGCCATATTTCCACATGGCAATCAGGTGCCAATAACTCACCCATCTTACCACATTCCGCGCATTCATGTACATGCGCAGTAACCCTGATTTAGACTTTATTGCTTTCTCCCTTACTCTGCCCCCATCTCATAACTTACTTTTCCTATTCTAATGCTATCTATCTTATTGCAGTATTCTGTGCATCTTGGCATCCTTCTGTTATTAACTCCTGGTTCCCACATCACTGCCAAGTTAGCTTAAACCCTCCCACTGGCACTAGCAAATTGCTGCACAAAGAACTCAGTCCCAGCTCTATTTAGATACAATGTGTCTGACCTGTCTCGGTCCCATCTCCTCCAGAGCTGGACCCAATGTCTCAAGAATCTAAATCCCTCCCTTCCTGCACCATCTTTCCAGCCATGCATTCATCTGCTTTATCCTCCTATTTCTATACTCACTTGCATGTGGCACTGGAAGTCACAGAAATTAGTACTTTTGAGGACCTACTTGCTAATTTTCTACTAACTCCCTAAATTCTAACCACAGGACCACATCTCTCTTTCTGCCTAGGTTGTTGATAACGATATGGATTACAGCTGCTGGCTGTTCACCCTCCCCCCTCAGGGACTTCTGTAGGCCTTTCAGTGACAATTCAGCTGTCCCAATCTAAATTTTCTGAGATAGCTGCACTGCTCCAATGCTGGCCTCTTGAGCATCACCAGTCTTCTCAAAGTTATGGCCACATCTTCAGCTGCCAAGACCCTTACTCTGGACTTCCCTCATTAAATTTCTATTAAATTTAGTCCTGGGATGTGAACATTGCAGACAGGGCTAGAATTTGTTGCCCATCCTTAATTACATGTGAGAAGATGTGGGTAGGTGGTCCATGTAGCCACAGTACTGCTGGGAACGGCGTTCCAGCTTTTTGTTCCAACTACAGTGAAGGAAAGGTGATATAGTTCTAAGTCAGGTCAGTATGCGGCTTTGAGGGGAACTTGCAGCTTTCTGACTCAAGAGATGAGAGTGCTACACACTAAGCCATGACGAACATTGACATGAGTTAAAGTTTATTTTAATTAGTTAATATTTTTCTGTCAAGTCCAAACATAAAGATCAAGTGGTTCAAGGGAAAGCTTGGGACTGGCATGCTGCGCTCAGAGCTCACTTGTTTCTGTTACAGCTCCCCATGCAGGTCCTACATCAATGTTGTCTGATGCCAATACCTTTCTACAGATAGGTGGAAGACAGGCACACACTACTGAGTCATGAAGATGGGTGGCGGGAGGAGGCAATTAGCAATGGACCCTCGCATTGGACAGGACTTTTAACGGTCAATCAAAAACTCTCTGCCAGCTCCCAGTGTGAAGCTGACCTGCTTTAAACTCATTGAGGTTGTCCAGGTGACGTGTAGAGTACAAACACCAGCACAGGCCAGTTGGGGCCAAATGGCCTGTTTCTGTGCTGTAAAATCTATGTCTATGTCTAAGCAGTGGATCGGGTTTGGGGAGTCAGAAAATGAGTTATTACCTTAAAATTCTCAGCTTCTTAGTTGCTCTTGTAGCCACAGTATTTATATGGCAGGCCCACTTATGTTTCTGGTCAATAGTAACTCCCAAGATGTGGAGACTGGGGGATTCTAGCCCCTTTTCCTCTTTAATACATTCTTGACCAGGTTTTGGATCAGCTGCCCTAATATCTCCATTTGTGGCTCAACGTCAATATTTTTTTGATAGTGCTCCTGTGTAGCACTCAGGGATGTTTTATTACTTTAAAGGTGCCATATAAATCAACATCTCTATCAACAAGGGACATGTCACAAGTGTGATGGAATAATCTCCACTTGCCTGATGAGCGCAGCACCAACAACACTCGAGAAGCTCGACACCTTCTAGGGCAATGACCACTTGATCACCATCTTATTTCCCAACTTAAACATTCACTCCCTCCACCACCTTAGGGATAGCAGTGCGTACGAAATACAAGATGCACTTCAGCAACTCACCAAGGCTCCTTCAACCGCACCATCCAAACCTGCAGCCTCTACCACCTGGAAGGACAAGAGCAACAGATACAATGGAACACCACCTACAAGTTCCCCTCCAAACCACACACTATCCTGGCTTGGAACTGTATCACCGTTTCTTCGTTGCCGTAGGATCAAAATCTTGGAACTCACACTCCAGCACCACTGTGGGTGGACCTGCACCAGAAGGACAGCAGCGGTTCAAGAAGATGACTCACTATCACCATCTCAATGGCAATTAGGAATGGGCAATGAATGCCAGCCTTGCTCATGATACCCACATCCCATGAAAGGAAAAAGATACAAGCTGTTGTTGCTTTTAAATTATCTTTCTCGTTCTTTGAATTTAAAGTTTTACGTCCAGCTTGCTATCATAATGAAAGTTAACTGTGGGATGTTGGAAGTTTACACAAATTGACCAATGATTATCATTTCTATTAACTTTAAAATCTAAATGTAACTTAGCTTCAATTCATTATTTGAAGGATGCTAAAAGGTCATCATGATTACTACATCAGGGATGAGTATGGAATGTGCACATTTATGCTGATAGTTTGCAACTGTCATTACCAATTACCATTACCAATAGCAACAGTTGGTCCAACATGGTAGCTGTAGTTTAATGAAAATTGACTGTGCATTTTGTCCACTTAAGGCTACCATACACATATGCCAGCAGAGAGATAATAAAGGAATCCATGTTTTAACAGCATGCACAATTCTAATTCTGAATCTTACTGTTCTTCCCAAGAACTTCACACAGGCAGACTCAGAATTCCATTCATGATTTTCACTAGCAGTATTTGTTATTGAGCACTTGTCAATTTTTTTCCCATTGTGGTTGAAACCAGTTCTTTTATACAATATTGCATTGCATTCCCTCAAAATATTAACAATGATGCCAACTTACTAACAGTTAAGCTGCCTCCCTATTTACTAACACATTGTTGTTTTGATCCCATAAGTTGCACAAAATAAGTGTATTTATTTGACAGGCAAGCAGAGTAAAGAATCAATCGCTGAATGTCAGAATGACCTCAGGGTAGGCTTTAGACAGGCTGTCTGTTTAAGACCTCTGCAGCTTATAGTTAAATCACCTTCTCCTATGTCATCCTCTCAATTTGCAAAGTACTCCCACCACCTTTAAACCCGCACCAAATAAATGTAGTCATACAACTGTAACTTGTAAAATACTATTGTTATGACCAATCCCTGCGCAAGGTCCCCAAATTTGTTATTATCCTGGTTGAGGAAGGATGAACTGGCTCCCTTCTTCAAACCCCTTGGTTGGTCGCAGCAAAGGTTAATTTAAAAAGGATCCCTTCCCTTGTGGATACCTTTTCCCAGTCCAAATGTATTTATGTTTCAAAAGGAGCCAATTTAACCAGGCTGCCTTGATTCAAAGAAAGAATGAGTTTATTAGTTACTAAACACGAGGAAAAATAATAAAAACTCAACACACATACTCACAGGTCAGAAATGAGAAATTGAGCCTAAAAATAAAAGTTTAAGAACGATATATGAATCAGTCCTTTGGCTTGTTTGTGAGGAGTTAATGGTGAAGCGTTGCGGCCATTCAGGTGGGGTGATTCCAGCAGCACTGACTTTGGCATTTAAGCAGTTGATTTGGAGATTCTTGGTTCTGCAGGTTAGCTGAAAGGAGTTGCCCTGTTTCCTTTTTAGCTGTGGCTTTGCTGACTTGTGACTTGCTTCCAGCAATCAGAGAGAAAAGGCTGTTTTTACCTGCAAGCTGCAGGGATGCCCGGTTGGTGTTCCTCAACTGTCACCTTCACAGCACACGCACACACGCACACACACCAGAACAGAACACCAGACTAGCACACAGAACTAGGGTTGCAGTTGGCTTTTTTAAACCCCTTTCCTTGTGCATTCCTGGGAGGGAGAAAGAAACATGCATTTTGCCCATATTTGTTTTCGTTTCAACTCAGTTCATGTTCACAGTCTGGGATATAACTCAACAAGTGGTGGTTTCAGCTGAGGTGGTAATCATTTTCCATTATCTCCACAACCACAGGCGATTACAGTTCAGTTTGCAATGTATGGTTCCTTTGAAGTGCCTCTATCTTAAGTAGACCATGTCACACCTTTTAGGTGCGACATTCTGTTATCTCTGAACCAGTTGGTCAAGTAATCCACACAGGAATTTCCAGCAAGCGGTTGGTTACCTTACAGTCTCAGCCAGTGTTTGTTTGTATGTCCTTTTTTTTAAAAAAAAAAGCACGTCTTGCTTAAAAGTTCAATATGTCCATTAGTAATTTGGAATAGGATCCATGGCCATGACACTATGGGTAGAGTCAGAAGAAACAGAGGTCAGAACAATATTGTTTTGTGTGGTCAAGTCCCACTAAGCAGCAGCAACATTAAAACTATAGTTGTAACTGCTGTTTCCAGAGAATTGAGCTTGTCATCCTCTTAACACCAAGCTTTTTTCTGCATGATTACTGGATTTTGTACTGTGCAACTAAATGTCACTTGTAATTTTTCTACCAGAGAATATGACAAAAAATTGAATGAAGTGACCAGCAATTTCTATCAAATTTTGATATTGCTTCTGCTGGAGACTAAATGCTGATACTATAAACAGATATTCAATAGCAGATGGAAGTCATTGGGGAATAACTTCTTTTATGATAGAATTTATTTTTCTGATGTGCGGATTCAGTTTTCAAATACATGGAGCAAACTATGGTTACAGTGCGCAGTTATGATATTACAATTTTTTAGAAAAACCATCTTGAAGGTCACATTTTGTAAACGTTGGACCGAGTTCAAAGACTGTTTCCAAAATGAAGTCCAAGTATCACCTGACTTTCAGCTTGTGGATTTGGGCTGGACCCTCTTCAATCAGACAAAGAGGAAACAAACTTAGACACATACTTTAAAATTCAATGAATGTTCCAAAAAGAGTTTAAAAAAAACTCATTGACGGGTGGCTTTTCCTCCAAACACAAAGACATTAACTGATAACCATTGTGAAATGTAAACACCCTTGACATTTTTGATCAGTACACGGGGTAAGGAGACTTTGATTAACGATAATGGAATTATCACTTGCCTTATATGGAAAAATGAATTAGCATGATGCAGCCATCTTTGCTTCATGCGTATACAAAAATAAGCAGCAAGCTGCCTTGGGGCAGATCCAGAGCACCATCTTGAAGAAGCTTCAACTCAGGGAGAGATAGAGAAAGGCATCTAAAAGCAGCTAGTGGTCTGCTGTAAAGTGTCATGCCTACCAAATAGAAATAAGAAACTTTCTCTCCTCCCCATAAACCTGATTCCACCGACTAAGCTCACCTGTTAATCCAACAACGGAAGCCATCACAGCTGCAGAGACAATCCTACAACTTCAGAACCTTCACTTCAGAAAACACGACATCTTGACTTCAAAAATACCAGGCCTTCACTTGAATATGGGCTAAACTGACTCAATTTTTATGTATTTTATCTTCATTTGTAACTAAACTGTGTATGCGCGTTGATAACTTTGGCAGAATCATCCCAGATTTGCACTGTGAGGTAGTGGGTGGGTTTAAAAAATATTTTACCCGCTGGGTGCAATGGTAGCTTTTCATGCCGTATCATCCCAAAGCTACTGCATTAATTATGTATTTCTGGGAAACATGCTGCTCCCATGGTGGGTGAGCTCTCATTCGCCTGCCACACCATTACCTCGCCTCTTCATCACACCAGGCACCACAAGTGCAGCCACATGCTCACTTCTCAGTGCTTCCATCCAAGGACTGCTGCATGGAAGGCAGGATGGCCCCGAAAGGCAAAAAGACTGCAGGCCCCAACTTCAGTGCTGCATCCCTCTAGTGCCTTTTGAATGCCATGGAGACCTGCCATGATGTCCTCTAACCCCCTTCTAGCCACAGGATGGGCAGCTGAATCACAAATCCAGCATGGGAGGCAATGGCAGTGATGGTCAGTGCTAATGCCCTGCAAAAGATCACAGCCACCCAGTAACACTACAGATAAATTCGTTCAGCCAAGGTAACTCACTCTTCTCATCGTTCTCAACTCACACACTCTCAAATCCATCACACATCCATAGGGTTCTCATGCTTTAAAGGACAACACCACTAACTCTTACAAACACCCTCACATCTCCATCAGGCTCATATCCTCTGGAACTCGCATCCTTATCCCGTCCCTGGCTCCAATTACCACTCAAACATTCCACACGGTGCCATGTGTCCTGCTCATGCGCTCTCCATCTGTTTTCATGCTGGAGAAGCTGGGATACATCAGCAGGGAGAGGTCCCAGACTTGGGTTGGAGTGACCCACATTAAGCCCCTCACTCACTTTGAGGAGTGTGCCATTGCACTGACTGTTGAGGGTATGGACCATGCCTGTGGTGGCAGTGAGGTCGATGGTAAACACCCTCATGAGGATCCTGCACCACATCATCCCTCTCAAAGTTCTCTCTTCTGCTTTTGACTGGGCTGCCATGCTTATCGCTACTTTGGTTCACAGGAAGGTCTGTCAAATGATGGACACCCTCAGCCAGTCAATCCCTCAGCTCCATCCAGGTCCTCAAGTCCAGACAAGAGGATACTCTTCTTCCACTGAAGAGCTGGAAATAAACAGCCTGGAAGACCTGTCACAGAGCTTACCCTCACCCTGCACCAGTGCAGAGACACACACCTCAGCGGGGCCTAGATCTAGAGCAGGCTCAGGTTCACAATCTTGTGGCCACCACACAGACACATGTCCAAAACAGGAGGAGGCAGGTTTGGCCAAGCTCCCGGACACTCAGAGGACTGCTGGGAAACAGGCACCTGTGAGATCCGACTCAGATGACCTGCCTCTGGATTTGGCCGCCTAACTCATCCTGGAGAGTCAGCAGAAGGTGTGGGAGCATCATGCAGAGCTGTTTGAAGCCCTCAACATGGTGGTACATGAGTTGGAGGACTACATACACCTGCTCTCTGATAAAGTGGTGCCCACATGTGCATGTATGGAGGTCTCCATGGGGAGATGTGCCTTGGAGACCCAGGTCCAGCAGAATGCAGAGGTGTGTGCAGATCTGCATTCCATCGTGGGAGCTACGGGTGAGTTCCTGCAATGGCAACATGAGGGGGAAACAGGGCACCTCGGCGTCCCTTCAGGTGCTCCTTGCTTCAAAGAGTTAGGCCGGGGCCCCCAGGCACCCGAAGGGAGGAGGAGCAACAGCTGGACACCCCTGGGTCATCCACTCAGGAATCTCAGAGGCTGTCCTCTCCCTTTGAGTCCCCTTTGCCTGTAAGCTCCTCAACTCGTCCTCTGTCACCGCAGAGGGAGCAGCTGGCCAACGAATGATTCTGGAGGGAGAAGTGTGCATGTGGCAGGGCCTATCGAAGCTCTGTGCAAGCACTCACCCACACACACAGGTCCTTCATGTATCATACTCACCTCAATGTCCTGAGCATTTTCAATGCTGCTTGGTGGATTTCACTTTCAATTGTCTATCTGAGCTGTCCCACATCTCCACCCACCCAATGATCACACTCCCATGCAGCACCTGATCTTGCCCACCACAACTGTCGTTTCACTTTCAATTTCGATAGCATGGTCTTGATTCACTTTTTCATAAGTTCTCTTATCTATTCCCCTCCACTCGTCACCCATTTCCAGTCATCTTCCACCTCCCCTCCATGACCTGCCAGCTACAACGGGGATGTCCAGGTGAACATGCACGTTCCCTTCCTTCGCAAAAATTCCACCCCAACCACTTTCACCTCCCCGACCTCCTCTTTCCCACCCCGAGGGTCAGTGTCTGCCTCAGAGACCCCACCAACCACCTTCGCCATCCCCTCTACCGCTACAGTTGAACCCACACCCTCCCCACCCAACTACCTCACTCTGCTCTCAGTCATTCTCACCATTCATTCATTCCATGCCCACCCTCAGATTGCTCCCCTAGAAACAGTCATGAACTCATTAGAGCCCTCCTTTGCACATTCACCTGGGTATTCTCTGCTCTGGACCCCTTCTCCCTTTCTCCCCAACAATGGACTCCACTCCCCCCCTTAGTCCTTCCCCGTTCTTGACTGCTTCAGATACCCTTACATCTTCATCCAGCCTTACTTCCTCTTCCACCCTTGGTCCTTACCCCTCTCTGCACTCCTTCCTCCACCCTTACATCTTCCTCCAGCCTTACTCCTTCTCCTCCCTGCACTCCTTCCTCCCCCTGGACTCCCTCCCCTCTCTGCATTCCTTCTCCCCTCCAAATTCATTCCCTTATACTTTCCACCCTCCTTACACCTACCTCTCCAGTTACTGTCTTCTCCCCTGTTACCCCCCTCAGCCCCCTGTACACTCTCCCCCTGCCCAACCTCATCCCATCCTGACACCTCATTCTCCGCCCCCCCCCCAACTCTCAACCTCACCCTATCCTAACACCTCTTCCTCACTCAGTCGATCCTAGACCTACCTGTCCCACCCCCGGGTACACCTTCCTCTCCCAAATACAGCTGGACCTTCCTCTCCACCACCTCGACCATCATCCTTTGTGAGCAGACCTTCAACGGTGATTTTCCAACTTCTGTGGACTGCTTTGCAGCAGAGCCACATCCATAAGAATCCATCCAGCACACCATGGACATTCCTCCAGTGTGCCACTGGTGTTGGGCTCCAGCATCTTCTTCTCCTCAAATGTCCGCAATGTGAGCAAGGCCCTGGCGGTAAGTCCCAACTTCTGCACGTCACACTTGTCAAGATTGTTCTGCATCAGCGTGCAATCATACCAATGTGGACGGATGATCCAGCGGGGTGGGGGAGTGGATTGTTTCCAGCAGGATGGCCTTAGAATGATATGCAGATGTATTACAATGAGTTTCCCAACATTCAATGGCAGAGAATATGGCCTGCCATCGATGGGCTTAGTAGATGATCGCGATCTGGTTTCATGTCATGCAACCGCTTTTTGGCCTTTTCACCGTATTGTCCGCTCATGCCTTTGAACAAGCTTGACATCAGCGGACATGGATGATTCCACCCTTTATCTTTTCTTAAGTAATTTCCAAAGCAGTCAAGTGAAATAAACTAACCTTTTCTTTTTTAAAGTAAAAGGCTTGTTGCAGAGTCTCATTTCACACATAAGAAAATACACACACAAATACATTGTTCATGAGCGACTTTGGTGGGTGAAACACCTTTTAACCATCTGAGACACTATATTTAACAAGATGTTAACAAGGCATGAAGACATTGTCTGTGCAGACCATATGATTCTGTAAATAACTACCCGAGTCGTTATCTATTGTTACAAGAAGGAGACTCATCAATAGCTTTGTCATGTTTAACTAAACCATAAAGCCAACATAGCATCTTACACTTTTGATCTTCATGACTTCTGTTGCTTTTTGATTTTGCAGATTGGTACACATCAAGCTGACTGGTTTACCATGTACTGTGAATGGTTAGGTATGCAATGATTGCAATTAACTTCACATGTGCCTTGCTCAAAGATTTAAGCATGAAGTGTAAATAGTTCACTAGTTTAAACAAAAACTTTCAAATTAATACTGTCAAAATAAAAACTTCGACACAAATATTGTTTTTTTTTTAAATGTTCAGTTTTCATCTGATTCTTTTGCATGTTGCAGAGAAAATGTGTTCAATCTGCTTTCTGATGAGCTAATAGTGATTTGATGACACAAGCTGAAGCAATGACAGTGTTTTAAAAATGGGCTACTTTTATGTGCAATGATCACAGTTCCAAAACCACAATGAAAGACAATATGTATTATTACCTTTATAAGGTTACACAAAAGTATAAATTATTTTTCATACCTATTAATAATACTCTTAAAAATGTACAGATCAACTGTAGAGTGCATGAGGAGAAACATGAAGCACGTTACTTGCAAATAAGATGGAGATGAAAATTTACTCAATTCTATTGTAGAGATAGGTATATTTGTCCCATTTTGGACTGATGTGCAGAGAGGACATGATCAAGTATTACTTGAATTCTCATAGGCATGCTTCTTTAAGGGGAATCACACCAACTATGCTTGATTGAAGATAATTCTAATCGAGGACATGTAGAAGTATTTTATCTCATAGCTGAATTTATCATATCCACCTTACTTGCTATCAGTAAAAACATAATAATTTATATGACTATAGATTTTTAGTTTTCTAAATATAAATGTCAACATTTTTCTTCCTAAATAACCCAACACTTGAAAAAGACTACTTTGTACATAGTTTGTACTATTACACACCCTTACTAAACAGCAATCACTTCTTATCCTTGCCCCTATTACCTTTTGATGACAGGGACTGACAGCAGACAGTACACGTGAACAGAAGTGAGGTTGGGTGTTATATCACTTAAATTGTTTTCACTGTGGCCTAAATGATGTTATCATTATATGCGGTTCATTCCTGGCAAGGCAACAGAAAGTCCTGAAAAGTTGCTGAAGACATTTCATTGTTAGATTTCTTCCACTTCATGGAACAATTTCATCCAACAAAAGCAACTGCCCATGATTAATTTGCATTTATTTGAAAGCCAGTAACTAATGTAGGTATTTTGGCTGGGTGCAATCAAATATATTGTAAATTCTAAAGTGATGTTATGTGATGATAAATAGAAAATATTATTTTCCAATTATCCACTTTAATTCTTTCACTGTTGAAAAAAAGGAAACTGTGCACTCAAAGATTAAGCTATTTTTATGTGTTCACAGCAAGGTGCACCATCCTCCTTAACTATATCCTCCAAGCCATATTCTTCTTAATATTCCTGATTTTCAGTTACCTGACTGACTGTACCTGTTCTAAAATCAGAAATGGAGTACATCAATCTCTAAGTACCATGAAAAGTGCTTAACCCCTAGGTGCATCCTAAGTACTCGCTATGTTTTCTAAACAAATAAACTTACAAATAATTCAATTTTCTGAGCTCCCCTGTGTAGCACAGTACATCTTCTATTTCAGCTGGCAGCCAATGGAACACATGCTCATTGACATAATCCAAAACCAGTACATTTGGAATGCATCTGCTCCTTATCATTTATTTGTGCATTCAGAATGGTTCTGGTTGACTAATCATGAGCTATCTTCATCATCCATTCCATACAAAGCAATTGCCAAACCATAAGAGAATTCTGTTTGAATTCTGGACAGAAAGTTTGCAACTCCTGTTGTGATCAGTCTGAAACTGAACTATCTCTCTGCCAATAGTAAGGATTGGACAATTCCTGGTAATGAGGCAAAGGATAATTCTAATTGCTACCCAAGTGCTTCTACAGAGGTCAAATTACTCAAAGAATGACTGAATCTCACATCCTTAGGGCCTCACTGAATTCTCCAAATCTCCCTTCATATTCCATGTATTTTCAAATATCCACACAAACCACTCATGTATTTCTACTTTTAACTTCTATGTTAAACAGCACTGTTAACTCATGCTTTCACTCTTACAGTGTAAAGCAATTCTCGGGATTCAGAGGCATTGATACGGGAATAGCTATTTAGCCCATCAAGCCCAAAGCCCCAAATTAATCATCCCTGTAAGTTCATGTTTTTATTCCAAAATCACATGCCCTTTGTCTATATTCCTTAACGCTGTTACTTCTCATTGATATATTAATCTCCATTTTAAAATAGTTAAATTAATTCTGCATTTATGCCTCCTAAATTAGTGCATTCCAAATCCTTATAACATCTTGTAAGAAGGTACATTTTTTTAGAATACTCCTTTAACAGGCTTAGTTCTATAGGTTTGGATATGATAAATTCAGCTATGAGATGAAATACTTCTCCATGTCCTTGATTAGAATTATCTTCAAACAAGCTTAGTTAGTGTGATTCCCCTTATGGAAGCGTGCCTTGGGAAATTCAAGCAATACTAGATCCTGTCCTCTCTTCAAATCAGTCCCCAAATGGCACAAATATATTCATCTCTGCAACTGAATGGAGTAAATTTTCATAACCATCTTATCTTTCCATATCTCACCACTCAGCTCCCTTAAAATCTCATACCCTTAACTTCCCCTTATCCAGTTATTTGTACCTTCATGTGCTTTCTTTTGATGAACAGTGTGGAGCATTGGAAGAATTTGTAGGTTGATTAACAACCTTAAGTGCCACATCTTGAACAGTCCTTCCTTGACCATCAAATTCTGCAGTGGGAGTTGAACCCAGAGCCTTCTGGCTCAGAGGCAAGAGTGCTACTGACTGAGCCACAACTTCCTCCCCTTCTCCAGTGAATGTAACTAAGTTTACTCAGCTTATCATGGCTAAATGCCTTCCATCCCGATTGATGAACCTTTCCCAAAGCCATTATCTCCATTCTAGAGTGCAATGCCCAAAGTTCGTGTTGCATTCACTGGAGAAAGGGTAGAAGCCTTGTGGCTCATTTGGTAGCATTCCTGCCTCTGAGCCAGAAAGCTCTTGTGTTCAAATATCCACTCCAGGACTAGATGGCCAAGGATATTGTTCAAGACGCAGCCTATCAGTATGATAGATGAAGTCTCACTAGCATTGCAGACAATTCCTTGCTTTATTATCTGCACCTCTCGTAAAGAAGCTCAGCATCCCATCAAATTTCTTTGCTTTTATGTTCTGTACCTCTGATGCTCAATATCCAATTAGTCTTCTTAATTGTTTTTTGCATCTGTGAACTAGTTTTTAATAACTCATGTACCTGAGTCCCTTTGTTCATCTACCCCCTAGTGCTTCATTATTCAGACCGTATTCCCATTTACAAAGTGTGCTACCTCATACTTGGCCGCATTTGATATTGTTCCATCCATTTACTTTACTTTCATTCTTCTGTCATTTCTTGCTCTCACTTTCATAATGTTACACATTTGGATATATTCCCCTGCATTCCCGAATCCATGTACTTTATTAATTGGATGAAAAGCCAGAATCCCAACAGTCATCTCTAGAGAAAACTACTTGTCACAGCCTGCCAATTGAAGAATGTCACTGTTATCCCACCTAAATTTCATATCTTAAGGTTCTCCCTTATTCCATGCACCTCTATTCACCTAATAAATTCTTGCACAGAATCTTATCAACAGCTTTCTAAAATCCAATTCTATGACATTTATTGATTCTCTTCTATGCATTAACTCAGTGGCTCTGTCAAAGAACCCTAGGAACATAGGGGCAAGAAAACAATTAGTTGGAAACAATTTACAGCCACTTCCATGATTGAATTCCCACAGTTCAAATACCGGGTTCATGCTGCTCAATCAGGATTATAGCCAACAATAATCAGGATCATCAGTTTTGGCTTGCACCACTTGTCAGAATTTTTGAGACCAATTTCTATACACCTATGTAGCAGTTCAATCAGCATCTTAAATCAACAGCTAGAAAATTGGTATGAGGAATTCCTCTCTCTGCCATTTTAATTGTTATTTTAGATAGATTAATGTTGCTATTAAATGCAGTGTGTAATTTGATACCCATATATTAAGCATTCATAAAACAAGATTTCAATCCATGTCTAAGTTCATATCCCCTTCAAGGCATCTCATTATTTGCTTTGCACTATTTAAGTTGCTTTTATACACCGCTTGCTATATTGATTTGACACTTCCTTGAGCAAAGACCATGAAAAATAAGTTAGAATAAAGCCTGTACTGCTTGGAAAGCCACTTGGATAAATTGGTCTTCTAGCTGAAAGGATAGACATCAAAAGCAGCCAGAACCCTAGAATTCTGCAGTTGCCTATAGCCAACTTTCCCAAGTGATTTCTGCAACAAATCATTGGCAGGAGGAGGATTTCAGTGAATGGAAGTGCATTAAATAAACATTATAATTTAAAATAATTGAGGATCAATGTTCCTTTAAGTTTTGAGATTTTTTCAATTGCACTGCTGTGTGCAATCTGCGAATGCAGGTCACTTCAAGCTGCTACTTTATAAATTAATAACTTTAGAATGAAAGAATTCTTGTATTTTATTTTGCAGATTATGAAGGCACAAAAAGCAAGCTAACCTTCAAATATTGTCTTGAAAAGTTCTGGGTTTGATAAGTCCAAAGATCGCAAATCTTTAATGACAGCAAAAACTTCCAGAATGTCATGTGACTTATCCTCAGTAGATGGGCTTGAAATGCTTTTGAGGTACATCAATTTATTCGTATCTGATTGAAACTATAAGGATTAGTAAGCAAATTAGAATGAGCAGAAATGCATGTTGTGTCAGTGGCTTTAGTGAGGCTGAGCACTGTGGGAAAAGATAAGTTGTTGTTTAAATTCTGAAATCCAATCCACAAATTCAGTGGACTCTGGATCCATAGGGCAGAATCTGTGCATGCAATGGGAGGCAGGTTTGGATGTGCGCGGAGACTTATACCTCATAAAAGTGACACGGGGTCAGGATCCCATCATCATCCCAAACTTCTTCCCAGGGAGGGCTGAAAGCAAGTGTGGAACCTTATGCAGCTGTTGTAAAAGGCATTTAAATATCCTAAAGCAATTAATATTCTAGTAAGCAATTAAGTTCCATTTTGACCAAGAATTGTGCATTTAACATACAGAAGACCTGTGTAACCGAGCTGTGGGGAATTCAGCAGGGTCACCAAGACAAATGCACAGTGGGGAGTACATCGCCAGTAAAACTGACATACTGGGAAGCCTTTGATCAGTGAATTTGAAGAGCAGCAGTCATGGTTAGGTGAGAGGCTTCTGCTTAGAGCACTCCTTCTCAGAGAGTGCTTTCACTGCTTGACAGGTGATTGCCAACTTCTTGGAAGTTACTTCACCTGTCTTGCACTTCAGTCACCTTCAGCTGTACTTCCCTGCTGCCAGCCTTCACCACAGCATGAGAGCATCTTATGCAGCGATATACCTTGCACTTCAGATGAAGAACAAGGGGAGCAGTAAAACCAACACCAACAGCAGCATCACCAGCTGCCTTCTCTTCAGCCATATTTTATTCCACAAAGGGGATATACACAGAGATCCAGATCCTAGAAGGCGAGACCTAGAGGTAACAGGATCAACTCTCTTGACATGCAGGACATGTCATTGCTGACATCTGCAGCCTCTTGGAACAATATCTCTTTCTCAGGAAATCAGATATGAACCCATTGCCAGTGGTTATTGAGGTGCCTGTCAATGAAGGCCCACCCCCTGCTGCCTCCCACCCCAAATTTCTGCCTCTTGCCAAGTCATGTGCTCTTTTCCCCTGCAAGGAGAAAATGCAGGGAGCTGAGAGTGTTAGTCGTAGCTTGTGTAGATGGCAGTGAAAGACATCGTTTATGGAGGGTGATTGTGCGGCATGGATTCAAGAGGGCAACAGGATGATGGTGAGTATTGGCTCTTTAGCTGGGGATGTGAGATGCATGCAGTGAGAGGAATGAGTGGAGCTACAAGATGTGGTGTTCTAAAGAGCGCTGTGCTGGTGAATGCTGGAAAGGTCAGAATCTGGAGATGAGCACCTGCAAGTGTTATGTCACTCACCTTTCCTGGCCTCCCAAGGTCCTGGATTCTCTTGGCTCACTGTCTTCAGGTTGGTTCTGCTTCTGACTTTCTGGACCACTTCCATCCATGGCTGTTTGGCGGAAGTGGTTAATCACTTCCTCCCATCCTTGGGAAAGATCATCTCCCTTCAGGCCCTCAGATCTGCAACAGGACCTTCAGGTAAGAGTGAGATCCCCAAGGAACACCTTCCCAGTTTTCCTTTCCATTCCTGTAGTTGCTGCAACCTCATAAATTAATGTCCCACCAAGCCAATGTAACCCATGTCATAGGGAAATAGGAAGAGGAATAAGCCATTCAGCCCATCAAGCCTGCTCTGCCATTCAAATAGATCATAGTTGATCATCTATCTCAATGTCACTTTCCCACACTATCTTCATATCTCTTGATGTCATTAGCCTCCAGAAATCTAACAATTTCTGTCTTGAACTTGTGAAATGATTGACATTCTACAGCCCTCTAAGATAGAGAATTCCAAAGGCTTACCACCCTCTGAGTGAAGAAATTCCTCCTCATCTCAGCCTTAAATGGCCTACCCCTTATCCTGAGATTATGTCCCCTGGTTTTAGACTCACCAGCCAGAAGAAATATCTTATCTACATTCAGCCAGTTATGCACTATAAGAACTATGTTAAGTCATGGTCTCTCTAATTACAAACTATTATTGAACAGATTTAATATGTGAAACCGCCTATCCATCCCGATTGGCAGGGAACCAGGAAATGGGATACTCATATCATGGGTCAGCTAAAGTCCACTGTGGAGTTCAATGAGTTCCTGACCCACTAACGGTCCTATCATTTCAGCAGTGGCTAAGGGTGGAATTCTCTTCTGGGTGTGGCGGCATATTTCGATGTGCAATTGGCTCCACAGTTTTTTTTGGATGAAATAGAATTTTTCCACATGTTTCTAACCCCATGCTAGTTTTGTCTTGTGCTTTTGTGGGTCAGGAATGTCTACTGTGCAAAACACACACCTGCCCCTGCTGATGTCAGGTTTCCTATTTTAAATGGAGAATGAAAATTGGTTTTCCACATGCACACCATTTTCATCTGGTAGTCCGGGGTTTTGGAAGCCCATTAAAAGTATGCCAGATTTGAGAATTTGTGTTGAAAATGGAAAGCCTTCTGAGCAGTCTGAAATATTCCACAATTGTAATGTGTTTTAACCTTCCAATGTCACTATGAGGTACTGTATTGTAACAGAGATGTAATTTTCCAAAATTTATTCTTTCATGGATTGTGGGCGTTGCTGGCTAGGCCAACATTTATTGCCCATCCTTAATTGATCTTGAGAAGGTGGTGGTGAGCCCCCTTCTTGAATCTCTGCAGTCCATGTGGTAGGTACACCCACAGTGCTGTTAGGAAGTTCCAGAACAGCGACAGTGAAGGAACAACAATATAGTTCCAAGTCAAAATGGTGTGTGGCTTAGAGGAGAACTTGAAGAAGGTGGAATTCCCATGCATCTGCAGCCCTCATCTTTCTAGGTTGTTGAGGTTGCGGGTTTGGAAGGTGCTGTCGAAGGAACCTCAGTGATTTGCTGCAGTGTATCTTGTAGATGACACACACTGCTGCTACTGTGCATGGGGGAGCAAATGTTGAAGGTGGTGGATGTTGTGCCAATCAAGCAGGCGGCTTTGTCCTGGATGGTGTTGAGCTTCTTGAGTGCTGTTGGAGCTGCTTTCATCCAGGCAAGTGGAAAGTATTCCATCATACTCCTGACTTGAGCCTTGTAGATGGTGGACAGGCTTTGGGAAGTCAGGAGGTAACTTACTCACCACAGAATTTCCAGCCTCTGACCTGCTCTTGTAGCCACCATATTTATATGGCTGGTCCAGTTCAGTTTCTAGTCAATGGTAACTCACAGGTTGCGGAGAGTGGGGGATTCAGCAGTGATAATGCTATTGAATGTCATTCAATATGATGGTTAGATTCTTTCTTGTTGGAGATGGTCATTGCCTGACAATGTGTGGTGCAAGCGTTGCTTGTCACTTATCAGTCCAAGCCAGAATGTTGTCCAAAACTTGCTGCATATGGATACGGGCTGCTTCAATATCTGTGGAGTCATGAATGATGCTGAATATTGTGCAATCATCAGCAAATATACTCACTTTTGACCTTATGATGGAGGCAAGGTCATTGATGAAACAGATGAAGATAGCTGTATCTAGAAAATGACCTTGAGGAACTCCTGCGATGATATCCTGTGACTGAAGTGATTGACCTCCAACAACAACAACTATCTTCCTTTGTGCCAGGTATGACTCCAACCAGCGGAAAGTTTTCCCCTTGATTCCCATTGACTTCAGTTTCGCTAGGGCTTCTTGTTGCCACACTTGGTTAAATGCTGCCTTGATGTCAAGAGCAGTCATTTTCACCTCACCTGAGTTCAGCTCCTTTGTCCACGTTTGGACCAAGGCTGTAATGAGGTCAGGAACAGAGCTGCCCTGGCAGAACCCAAACTGAGCATCAGTGAAGTGAGCAAGTTATTGCTGAGTAAAGTGCTGCTTGGTAGCACTGTTAATGATCCCTTCCATCACTTTGCTGATGATTGAGAGTAGACTGATTGGGCAGTAATAGGCCTTGTTGGATTTGTCCTGCCTTTTCTGGACAGGACAAACCTGAGCAACTTTCCACATTGTCCGGTAATATTGGAACTATTGGCTAGGGCTGCAGGTACTTCTAGAACATAAGTCTTCAGTATTATTGTGTGAATGTTGTCAGGGCCCATAACCTTTGCAGTATCCAGTGCCTTCAGCTGTTTCTTGATATCACATGGAATGAATTCAATTGGTTGATCACTGGTATCTTTGATACTGAGGACCACAGGAGGAGGGCAAGATAGATCATCCACTCAGCACTTCTGGCTGAAGGTGTTGCAAATGCTTCAGGCTTGACTTTTGCAAGGGTATGCTGGCTCCCTCATCAATGAGAATGGGGATATTTGTGTAGCCTCTGCCTCCAGTTAGTTGTTCAATTGTCCACCACCATTTATGACTGGATGTAGCAGGACTGCAGAGCTTAGATCTGATCCATTGGTCATGGCTCTCTTAGCTCTGCTTATTGCATGATGCTACTGCTGTTTGGCATGCAAGTAGTTCTGTGTTGTAGCTTCACCAGGTTGACACCCCATATTTAGGTATGCTGCCCCTGACATGCCCCCCCTTGCACTTTGTGTTGAACTAGGGTTGATAACCCGATCTGATGGTAATGGTAGACTGGAGGTTATGCCGAACCATGAGGTTACAGATTATGGTTCAATACAATTCTGCTGCTGCTGATGGTCCACAGCACCTCATTGATGCCCAGATTTGAGTTGCTAGATCTGTTCAAAATCTATCCCATTTAGCCCAGTGTTAATGCCACACAACATTATGGAGTGTGTCCTCAATGTGAAGATGGGACTTCATCTCTGCAAGGAAACACTGATATGATACAGCAGGTGATATTTGCCAGGCTGCCAATTCCCAAAGGGAAACTTGGTCAGGCTACCAGAAACAGTTTTGCAATTTGCGTTTGTTGCAAGAAGTGTACAGAAGTCAGAAGTAATGATGCCACTACCACTTTTGAAGATTTTACATATTAAACTAAAACATTTATTAACAAATGAAAGGAAATGTTAAATACACAGGATTACATTTACACAGTTAAATTTAGTCTTATAACATTTCCCAAAAGATTTCTACTTAACTAGACTCACAAATAAACACCCCCTTTCAGGCAATAGTCCCTATAGATTCTTAATCTATAAAACACACAGTAATATTACTGTAAGGCACCCACTGTTGCTTTCAGGAAGGTATTTCACAAGCTTCTCTCTTTTCTCACTCAACAATGGAAATCCAAGGCTTGTAACAAAACCTTGCTTTCTGGAACAACCAGGTACTTCTCTGGAGTGGCTAGAAGCTACATCCTTCACAGGACTGTGCTCACACAGCACACTCTTCAAGATCACATGGCCAGACACCTCATACAGCCTTCAATCTTTCCTTAAATATATATCTTCCCTTTGATCTTTACCCACTGTTCTTACTGTTCTTTTGAAAGTTACCTTTCCGAGAATCTAAATATCTTTCATGTTGTCTATTTGGCCACCACTTTCGGGAAAAATAAATTTAATAATGTTGCTTTATTTATGATCTTTGCCAGTTGTAAAATTTCCTTTTTTCTCTCTTCGAAATTCAATAGCTAAAAGCTCACTCCTCATTTATCTCCTAATGCAAATTCTTATTCATGCTGTATCTACTGGCATCCCATTTTAGCTCATTCATCTCCATTTCAAAAACACCTGCTTTACACCTAACCTTTTCATAATTTAAACCTTGCAGTCTGACTGTCTTCAGTCTAAATAAGTCAGTCACACACAACATTTGCACAGCCTCCACAAGCCTGCTTCACAATATCCCACAGTAATACTGGAAAAATTGATATTCTCTTTACAGTGGTCACTCCTACCAATACTGTCATGGATAGATGGTGCTGTGACAGGTCAATTGATGAGCACAAGGTCAAGTAGGTTTTTCCCTCTTTTTATTTCCCTCACAACCTGTTGCAGACCCAGTCTTGCAGCTATGGCCTTTAGAACTCAGCCAGCTTTGCCAAGTAGGGCTTCCTACCGAGCCGCTGTTGGTGACGGACATTGAATTTCCCCACCCAGAATGCACTCCAGATGTTAAGTAAGGAGGACTTTGCAGGGTTAGTGCCAGATCGTCCAGGTTTCATTCCTTTTTGACTTGGTTGTGGTTTGATATAACTGAATGCTCTGCTGGCTATTGCAGAAGATACTTAGGACTCAACCACATTGCTATTGGTCTGGATCCACATGGAGCCCCCATTTATCATAGGGATCTGTCCTTTAAAGTAAGTTGACCCTTTTGTTGACCAGTCTTGTGTATTCGTTGACTTGCATTACACTGCTTTTCCAAAGGAGAAAACATCATAATACAGTGAAAAACATTACAAGATGTCTAATGTGGCTCTCAAACTGCACTGTGAACTCGATTCTGGTGTGAAAAGTCAAAAAAAGGTGTGTAAGGTCGCACGTGGGTCAGATGTGCAGTTTGTGAGCGTGCAAATGCACAGGTTTTCCCGAGCCCAGAGGAAGATTCAACCCTCAGTTTTTAAAATTTCGTCCATGTTGTGGCAATATTAAAACTGAACATTCTAAGTGCAAGAAATTTGAAACAATAATAGATTTTTAATAACTGGGATTTAAATTTGGTCTTGAAACAACAAATCATGTCACTGGCAGGTCGTTTCAACCATCATTTTTAAAGTCTAAATGGCAGCAACATGACACTGGCTCAAATACTAGAAAAAACATAAATGCTATTGATGACAATGGGGGGAATCAACGTTAGCGGAGGCAATGGCAGACCTATGCCATGCCTGTGTCGGCCCTCTCAAGAGCAACTCCGCTAGTCCCACTCCCCCACATTTTCCCCATAGCCCTGATTTTTTGTTCTCCTCAGGTAATCACCCAATTCGCTTTTGAAAGCCACAATTGAATCTGCCTCCACCATAATCTTAGACTGTGCATTCCAGATCCTAACCACTCTCTGCAGAAAAAGATTTTTCCTTGTGTCACCTTTGGTTCATTTGCCATTCACCTGAAATCGGTGTCAGCTGGCTCTCAGCCTCTCTGCCAATAGGAACAATTTCTCCCCATTTATTCTATTCAGAGCCTTTGTGATTTTGAATCATTATATGACTTTATTTAAGGAGGCTGCCATTGAAAAGAAAGAAATACTTCCATTTGTATAGCATATTTCATGACCCCAGGACACCCCAAAGCACTCTACAACCCATCAAGTATTTTGAATTGTCATCACTGTTGTAATGTAGGAACCACAGCAATCAAACTGTGCACAGCAGGTTCCCACAAACTGCACTGGGATGTTAATTGAGGAATAAATATTAGTCAGGACACGAGGAATAATTCTCCTGCTTTTCTTCATAACGGTGCCATGCGGTCTTTTACATTCGTTTCCAATAGAAGATGGGGCCTGCACAGTGTAGCATTCCCTCAGTCCTGCATTGAAGCCTAAACTTCTGTGCTCAAGCCTCTGGAGTGTGATTTGAACTCATAACCTTTTAGCTCAGAGACAAGAATGCTACCAACGGAGCCACAGCGAACACAGATTCACTGCCATTCAAATAACATGCTTTGCTCATCCAGCCTGTTCCCTTACTTAGAACCTAATGCTACAAAAAAGTGATTCAATTTTATTGTTGTAACAAATCAACAATGCAATAATATTTAGCACTGAGACAACGTTTCTTAATTCTGAATAAAATTTCTCTGAATCAGCTTCTCCAGTTAGTTAGCTGAACTGCTCACTCTTCAGCACCATAATCCATGTTCCGTTCTTCAATTAATTGGGGTTAATCAATTAGGATGCAAATGTTAGAATGTCACTAACTACTGATACTAAGGAAATACACAAGTTTGGTACAATTATTTTAATGCACTTTGATCAATACACAAATACCAAATACAAATACGAATACAAGTAGTGTTGGTTTAAATACACCTTAAAGATTTCTTTAAATTTCTCATTCGAACAGACAGCAGATTTATTTATAAACTCCTGCATTATCTGTCTCAGGATTGGATGAATCAAATGGTTGCTTCTATGACTGTAGAACCAGCTGTAGCTGGTCCTTAATGGCTTCACTGTTTTTGTCGACATGAACAGTACCTTCCCCAAGGAGTTTCAGTTAATTTGTTGTGCTCTATTATCCTGACAGTAGACAACATTATACGGTTTAGTTAGTCATACCTTGTTAACAACTGGACCTGGAAGCAAATGTGTAAGATTTTGGTAATTTAATCAGATAGACTAAATTTGGATTCAACATCATAACAATCACAACCACAAAAATTAAAACTGAGAATATTTTAAAATTGACAGATTAAGCTGTACGAGGATATAGTAAACACAATTCCAAAAATTTAATTCTCCTGGGATATGGCTGGATTCTTAAGGAATCAGCTTCAAGCGTCCAACCGACAATTAATTTGGAATTCTAACTGAAGGAATAAATCCTATTCAAGGTCTATGCGGCAGCTGCAAGATACTATTTTTTGGCCTGGGATTCCAGACCCAAACACGGCAAAGTGTGACCAATCATGAACAAACCAAGAGGCCTGAGGATCGAGGGAAATCAGTCCTCAGGCCTCATCTGAATACTCGGCATAAGCTAAATGAGAGTTGTACCTCCGCAAATAGATGGATTGAACAAAAGCATCAATACCATATAAGTTTTGGGGTGGGGGACGGGGGGGATTCAAGCATGCTTGAAGGGATTAGGGGAGGCTTGGTTGGGAGGGATGAGGGGCAGGGGGTATGTGGGATTAAGGTAAATGCAATTCTTGTGGAGTCGGAGGAATGCACCAGCTCTTGCCGACTCCACAGGATGAGTTTTTGTTATCTTTATTTTATTACGTTATATTTATCTTACATTGAGGCTGCCAAAGACAGCCCAAAATCTTACCCACAATGAACTTTGAATCTGCATCCTTTCATAAACGCCAGTTCCCTAAGTTGTATGTTTACAGAGACTTTACAGCACAGGAGGAAGACATGCGGTCCATCATGTCTAAGCTGGCCAAATAAGACCCTGCCTAATCCCATTTTCCAACTCTTGGCTCAAAGCCTTGTCGATTACAGCACTTCAAGTGCATAGCCAAGTACCTTTTAAAACAGTTGAGTGTATCTAACTTTACCAACCTTCCGGACAGTGAGTTCCAGACTCCCACCACTCTGTGAATGAAAGAAATGTCTTGACAATTTCTCTCTAATTCCTCTGCCAATTAGTGGATGTCAGGTAAGCAGTCTGATAATTTAGGTCAATAGAGTTGTCAAGAAAGTGGTGAGGTAGAGCTAGGTATTGTCAGTATCTGAGGGGCAGCATATTGGTGAAAAATAGGAGAGGTCAAAGATAGATATTTAGGGGACTATTAGGGTAATGATACAGGAGCAGGAAGAGAAGCCATTCCATGTGATTCGTTGGCTACGATTAGGTAGATTAGAATAAAATTACTTGGAAGCAGTCCCACCCAGTTGCAATTAGAGTGGGAAAAAGTTGGAGGAGAAGGGTGTGATCAACCATGTCAAAGGCTGCAGACAGTTTGAGAGAGGCAAGGAGAGAAAGTTTACCTTTGAAACAGTCATATAGGGTGTGATTTGTGACTTTGCTGAGAGTTGCTTCAGTAGAGAACAAACCTGGGACAGGGACAAAACCTGATTGGAGAAATTCAAACATGGTGTTTTGGGAAAGGTGGGAACTTAATGGGAGGCCACAAGAGAGTTGAAGGAACAGGAGGTGGGTCTATAGACAAGATAAGCTAAGAAAGACATGGCATGAGAGAAGATAGAAGAGAAATTAGAAAAAGATGCAAGTTTTCAGGGCTAGGGTGGGGGGTGCAGTAAAGGAAGTTTGGCAGATGGGCTAGTGGAAGGGTTGGATATGGCAGAGGCAACTGATCGGATGGTCTTGCTCTTAGTGGCAAAGTCCATGAGCTCCTCGCATTTGTTGTTAGAGGTAAAGGTGGAGGGGACAGGGGAGAGGGTTTAAGAGGATGATATTCAGTAGAGAAAATAAGGCAGAGATTTTCTTTGCATTTCAGAATTATATCAGAATAATGAGCAGTTTTAGCTGATGGGAACAGGATCCAATAGCGTTTCAAGTAGTGCAGTCAGACCTGGGCTTTGGATGGCTAAACCAGTTGTCTGCCATATTCTTTCAAGTCTGTGTTCCGTGGACTTAAGGGAGCACAGGTGAGGGCTGCGGCAGGGGAACCTGCCAGAGTGAGAGATTAATTGGATGGATTGAGGATTCGGGCATCAAAGGAGGTGAAGTCATCATTTTTATAAGCTGCCATTAAAACTCCCCTCAGGCTCTTCTGTTTGAAAGAAAACAATCCCAGCCTACCCAATTCTACCTCTTTGCTCAAATCTCTATCCCTGGCAACATCCCTGTTAACCACATTGCTTAACAAACTGTGGACATATGCTTCAAGGTTCCACTGTTCCTCTATACTTCTCAGCATTCTACCATTTATTGTTTATTCCCTTGCCCTGTTTCCCCACCCCAATACATTACCTCACACTTCTCCAGACTGAATTACATTTGCCATTTTTCTACCTGCTTGACCAGTTCACTAACATCTTTCTGCAGTTTATAGCTTTCTTTTCTTCATTATCAGTCGCAAGGTTGATTTTTGTATCATTTGAAAACTTCTTAATAATGCCCTTACATCTAAGCCCATGAAAAGCAAGGGACTTAAGTACTGAGCCTGGCGGAATCCCACTAGAAACAGCCTTCTAGTCAAAAAACACCAGTCAACTATTATCTTTTGCTTTCTGTCTTTGAGCCAATTTTGGATTCAACTTGCCCCTTTCACTTGGATCTCATCGGCTTTTACTTTCATAACCAGCCTGCCATGTGGGACCTTATCAAAAAACTTGCTAAAATCCATATAGAGTACATTAAATGTGCTGACCACAGCGATCCTTCTTGTTACGTCTTCAAAAAATTCAGTCAGGTTAGTCAGACACGATCTTCCATTAGCAAATCCATGCTGACCGCCCTTGATTAATTTATGCCTAAATGTCAACATATACCGTCCCTCAGAGTTTTTTTGCAATAATTTACCCATCACTGAGTTTAGGCTGACTGTTCTGCAATTACTCAGTCCAGGCCTTTCTCCCTTTTTAAACAAGGGTATAATTTTAGCTGTCCTAAAGCACCACACTTGTAGCCAAAGTGGATTGGAAAATGATAGAGTCTCCATTATGTCCTCCCTTGCTTCTCTTAGCAACCTGGGATACATTTCATCCAGATCTAGAAATGTAACTACTTCCAAAGATGTGAAGCCCCTTAATATTTTCTCTGTCATTATGTTTAACCCATTCAATATTTCATACTCCTCCGTAATTGCAATGTCTGCATCATCCCCCAATCTTGTGAAGATAAACCCAAAGTATTCATTAAGAACCGTCTCCGCTTCACACACAAGTTCCTTTTCTTGTCACTAATAGGTGCTATTTTTTCCTTCGTTATCATCTTGTTCTCATTTTTAGTTACATAAACCTTTGGGTTTTCTTTGACTTCACACATGTTTAAAAGGGCCTAATGACAGTTTTAGGCATCCACCTGGAATGTATAAACAAAAGGTCCTGCAAATTTAGCAGTGGGACCAACACTTGCCTAAACTTATCACAAACCTGTACACTACTAAATTGCTACGCCTTGAGCCTATCTTACATCCAAAAAATGGAGACATGGATACCTGTTTAAATCCACCATGTTCGCAAAATTTTGGGGAATTTCAGTTTAATCATGGATCCCGGGACAACCTGGAAAAACACAGTTCAAGTGTTTCTCTGTTGATCACGGAAGGAAATTTACAATGCAGAAAACAGCAAAACTTAGAAATTACTTGTTGCAATATTCGCAAATATATTAACAGAGGTGCTATTTTGCTATTCATTGCTATTTTAACAGAGATGCTAGCTTGTTTAAAGTGAAACTACAAACAGTAATTTATATCTGTTGCATAACATTTCCTGAATAGGTGTCAATCTGTATTATCTAGGCTTGTATTGAAGCTATAACAACATCTATACATTTTTATTAAAGTATATTGACAAAATGATGTCAATATCCACATAAGGGTAATCTCACCAATACGTAAAACAATCCACCCTAAGGACGGTAGCAGGCAGGAAAAAGCACATTTTTCCCATCAGCTGCGATGGTAGCTCCTCACACCGTATCTTCCCAATCCTGTCTCATTAATCACGCATTCCCGAGAAACATGCTGTTTCAATGGCAGGCAGTCTCTCATTCGTCCGCCACACCATCACCTCGCTGCTTCCTCACACTGAGCACCGTATTTTAAGTGCAGTTGCGTGCACACCTCTCAATGCTTCCAGCCAGGACTGCTGCAAAGAAGATATGGCCCTAAAGGCAAGTAAACTGCAGCACCCTGTTTAGTTGCACATCTCTCGAGCATCATTTGGATGCTGTGGGGGCACATTGTGATGTTCTCTTACCCCGTTCTAGCCACAGGAGGGGCAGCAACATCATCAATCTGGCTTGGGAGGCAGTGGCAGCGGTGGTCAGTGCCAACGTCTTGCAAAGGAGGACAGCCAACTAGTGCCGAAAGAGGATGAATGATACCCTCTACTCCAGTAGAGTAAGCCCTGCCTCTCATTACTCTCAACTCACACACTCACAAACTCATCACATATTAACAAGGATCTCATTCACTGCCAGTTCAAGGGACATCACCATTCACCCTCCCACACACACCTTCATTGTCCTCGTCCCATCTGTGGGACCACTCAGCACCCACATCTGGCCTGGCAGGCGTCCTGCTTACACTCTCCCCATCAGTAACCATGCAGAACAAGCTGGCACACAAGAGGGTGAGGTCACAGACTGGTGGAGGAATGCCTGAAATCAAGGTCCTTGAAAATAGAGCCATCCAGGTGGCCAGCGAAGATCAGGACTGTTCCTGTGCTGACAGCGAGGCTGGCGGTATTCTACCAAGTGAGAATCCAGCAGTGCAACATCCATCAGACAACCATATTGCAAGTGATGTGTCCTGTTTCACAGGCCACTGACATGTACTCATTATCTCCGCTTGCTTCTGGAGGTGCATCTGGGAAACAGCCAACTAAGTCCACAACCCAGGGCCTCCAAGCAAGCCCCGAAGACAGATTGGAAGAAGCTGAAGGCACCCTCACTGAAGACACATCACGGCGCTCACCCACACCCTCCACAGCGCAGAGGCGTACACTTCGATGGGACCTAGCTTTAGAGTAGCCCCAGGGTCTAATGAGTACATCGCACTGTTTAATCCACAGCTGGTGGTGGCAGGAACCACTCTGAAGTAGAGTGATACGGACTCAAAATTCTGCTTCTCTCTCCACAGATGCTGTTGGACTTGCTGAGATTTTCCAGCATTTTCTGTTTTTGTTGTGGCAGCAGGAGCTTCCCAGATCTCTGGCACTCGGGAGGAGGACTGCTGGAAGCCAGAAATCCACTGAGTCCAAATCAGATGATGAGCCTCTGGACTCGGTCATACCTCAGTTGCTGGAGCTGCAAAGGGAAGCTCGGGAACATTAGGAAGGGATGTACGTGGCACTCCTCAGATTGCAAGGCAGAATGGAGGAGTCCGTCCACCTTCAGGCTGAGTTGATAGCGCCGTCATGGCAACGCACTGAGGTAAATACTGTTTGGATGACGGCCGACATGGAGGCATTGATCTAGGGCATCGGCTCTGCACTGATGCGCAAGCTAAACTCCATCGTTGATGTTGGCCTCCAATAGTGTCACCGAGGAGGGTCCCGCTGCCACGCAGCAGGACCCCAAACACAGCATGGGGCCCTTCAGGCCCGCCAAGGTCATCACAAACAGGGAGTAGCAGTTGGAAGGCTGCCTCCACCTCCGCTATGGATGTTGGCAGAGCACCAAGATGTTAAGATGATGTAGTTGCACAGCCTGGGCAAGGGTGTTAATCACTTGCACATAATGTTCACTGTTGTAAATAAATTCCCAAGTATGTTTCCTGTCTATGACTCCTAGTTCAGATGAGCAGTGTTCATGTCACTCAGATGTGAAAATTTGGATCCTGCACAAGATAATGGCAGGATTCTCATCCAGGGCCTCTTCTCTGTGCTTTGTGCAACCTTTAGGCCAAACTGATGGTCTGGCCTCAAACACACTGGGCACATTACTGAAGACCTGCACCTCAACGGTGCTTGTCATTGCTGCCAGAATGTCATGGGCAGGCATCAGAGAGTTCCATAATTCTCTCTGTGTGCTCTCAGTACCTTTAAGATGGGGTTGGCCCCCATCTCTTCAGAGTCTGGGATCAGTGACGCTCTGCTGCAGTCTGAGGCCGCCGCACGGGTGTCAGCCATGTCCTCTGCGGGTCGCTCTTGTCCGCAAGGAGCCATCCCTGCAGCCTCTGTAGACCCTGGAGGACTTCAGGGGTCTGAGACCGACTGAGAATGTAGGGGTCGTGGAACCGTGCAGAGACCTGCAGGATGCATTTGTGGTGGTGGCACACCAGTTGCACATTCAGCAAATGGAAGCCCTTGAGGTTGACACAGTTGACGAAGGTGATCTGAGTGCCATATGGGTGCAATCACTGGTACCTGCACCTGTGGGAAACCCGAGATCTGGGCTCTTCCATCCTGGCTTTTTGGTCCCAGCCAAAATGCACAAAGTTGTGTGCCTTCACAAAGATAGCATCCATGATCTCATGGATGCATTTTTTTGGGTTCAGGCTTGCGATATCCCACAGAGGTCACCTGTGCAGCCCTGAAAGTAGCCACTTGTGTAAAAATTGAGTGCCAATCACTTTCACGACCACAGGCAGTGGATACCCTCCATGTCCTCTTGATGCCAAATTCTGCAGCAGCTGGCAGATGTGACCAACCGGTTTTCTAGACATGTGTAGTCTTCCACGCTACTGGTTCTCAGTCATCTTCAGGAATGAAAGTCGGCATCTATAGACCCTGGTTGTGGCTCTTCAGTGCTGTGTGAGGAAGCCCCAGGCACCCTTTCATCCTGAGGGTGCTGCTCCTCCCTCTGCCCAGCTAGGTGCCTCCGTCACTCTTCTCCTTCGCTCTCTGTATGCCATGAGGCATACAGCTAGGTTACCAGGCTCCACGCCCCTAATGTACTTCTCCTGCAGAAAGAAAGAGAGCGAGAGACGCATGGGTAAGCTTGTGTAGTTCGAAGAACCTCTCTTGTTCAAGTCTGAAGGCCCCTTATTGCATCTCAGATTGTGCTGTTCACCACTTGGATGGCCAAAGTTTAATGTGCGCTGCATGGCTGCCCGAGAGCACACCCACCTCCAACCCATTCCACCTGACCGATTGGCAGCACCTTCACCCATTGGACTGCATGCTGTGCTCTCACCTCAGATGCAGGCATTCTCCTAACCCACACTGCATGGCTGCATTGTTAGCTTGAACCATGGGGGAGACTGGTCCAAACCTGAATGATGACATTGCAAGAGGCTGAGTGCCTCCACCAGTAACTGCTCCATGGCCAGCTTTAGCAAGGAGATTGTACAACGTGCCCAGTAGTCCAACTGTTCTGCAGTCCACTAAAATGCTCATTAGTTTGCAGTCTGTGCCCGAGGGGTGACAAGTCCAGGAGTATTTGGTGGCACTTTCATGCTTCTGCTTTGCAAACGGGCAGATAAGCTCGAGGCTCGACTCCAAGCATATCAATATGGCTGAGTCTGAACTGTCTCAGCTGCCGAGAAATGGTCACTTTATACAAGGTTTCCTTATTGTGTGGCCACTTCCCTCCCCCTACTCCACGTGTGCTTGTGCACTACCATTAACCGCAGTGCAGCCCCTGAAGTCATCTCAAGCAGAGTGCCCCGCCAAGTCGCCTCAGCTGCAGGGCAGCCTGTGTGCCAGCATCACACTGTCAGCCATCCGGGTCAGCAATTTGCCTGTGCCCTCACCTGAATGCATGGTGCCTCAACTTTGAAATCCAACAGGCGACCCTGGCGAGCGCTGCATAATGTGACTGCGCACTCACCTCCAAGTTCCCCTCAAAATGCAGCCCGCCAAGTGCACATCTTATATATGCTGTTGTGAAACATTGCAACCTGACATGCTCAGGTGATCCAGTGTGCGGGGATGATTCCGGTGAGCTGGGCTTACAATTATATGCAGCTTTATTACAATGAGGTTCTCAACATCCAACAGCAAGAAACGCAGCCTGCCATTCATGGCAGAGCAGACAATTTGCAAATCAATTTCACAACATCGTGAAATCTATTTTTGGCCTTCTCACCATATTGTCCGCTTACGCAGCCAAACATGCCCGACACCGGTAGGCACCGAACATTCCACCCGTAGTGTATCGTGCAATACCCCTTTAAATACAAGAGGTATAATAATTTATATTTTCACTATAATGCTTCATATGTAATTTAATTATTTGTTCATAACTGGGAATATAGATTAAATTATTCAGATAGTTATATACTGCATTTTTCAATGGGGGGAAGCGATGCGTAGTGGCATTGTTGCTGGACTAGTAATCCAGAGACCCAAACTAATGCTCTGGGGACCTGGGTTCGAATCCCACCAAAGCAGATTTGATCCCACAACCAATTGATCAGATTCAAGCTCTGGAGTCATACCACATCCAGTGAATTCACTAAAAATCTAGAATTAAACAATGAAACCATTGTCAATTGTTGTAAACATGCACCTGGTTCACTAATGTCCTTTAGGGAAGGAAATCTGCCCTTCTTACCTGGCTCCAGACCCACAGCAATGTGGTTGACTCTTAACTGCCATGTGAAATGGCCTAGCAAGCCACTCAGTCCCAAAAAAGGAAGGAAACCGGACATACCACCCAACACCGACCTCGGCAAAGACAATGGCAAACTCAGCCCTGTTGACCTGCAAAGTCATCCTACAAACACCTGGGGGTGAATGCCAAAATTGGGATAGCTGTCTCACAGACTAGTCAAGCAACAGCCTGATGTCATCCTCATGGAATCATACCTTATGGATAATGTCCCAGATGCCACCATCACCATCCCTGGGTATGTCCTGTCCCACAGGCAGGACAGACCCAGCAAAGGTATACATTCGACACAGTTGCATATGAGATCCTGGAAGTCCTCAACATTGACTCCGGACCCCATGAAGTCTCATCGCATCAGGACAAACATGGGCAAGGAAACCTCCTGTTGATTACCATATACCGCCCTCCCTCAGCCGATAAATCAGTGCTCTTCCATGTTGAACACCACTTGGAGGAAGTGCTGAAGGTGGCATGGATGCAGAATGTACTCTGAGTGGGGCTTTTCAATGTCATCACCAAGGGTGGCTCGGTAGCACCACTAATGACCGAGCAGGTGGAGTCCTAAATGATGTAGCTGGGTCTGTGACAGGTGGTGAGGGAACCAACAAGAGGGAAAAGCATACTTGACCTCATCCTCACCAACCTGCCTGCAAATGCATCTGTCCACGACAGTAGGAGTGGCCACAGCACAGTCCTTGTAGAGAATAAAGTTCCACTTTCACATTGAGGATACCCTCCATTTGCTGTGTGGGGCTACCACCGTGCTAAATGGGATAGATTTTGAACAGATCTAGCAACCAAGACTGGGCATTCATGAGGCGCTGTGGTCCATCAGCAACAGCAGAATTGTACTCAGACACAATCTGTAACCTCATGGCCCAGCATATCCCCCACTCTACCATTACTATCAAGCCAGGGGATCAGCCCTGGTTCAATCATGAGTGCAGGCAGGCATGCCAGGAGCAGCACTGGGTATACCTAAAAATCAGGTTTCAACCTGGTGAAGCTATAACACAGGACGACTTAAGTGCCAAACAACATAAGCTGCAAGTGATAGAGTTAAGTGATCCCACAACCAATGGATCAGATCTAAGCTCTGCAGTCTTGCCACATACAGTCAAGAATGGTGGTGGATGATGAAACAACTCACTGGAGGAGAAGGCTCCACAAATATCCCCATCCTCAATGGTGGGGGAGCCCAGCACATCAGCGCAAAAGGTGGGGCCATTGCTACATTTGCAACAATCTTCAGTCAGAAGTGCTGAGTGGATGATCCATTTCAGCCTCCTCTGAAGGTCCCCAGCATCAGAGGTGCCAGTTCTCAGGCAATTCGATTCATTCCATTGATATCAAGCAATGGCTGAAGGCACTGGATACCACAAAGGCTGTGGGCCCTGACAATATTCCAGCAATAGTATTGAAGACTTGAGCTCCAGAACTTGCATGCCCCTAGCCAAGCTGTTTCAGTACAGCTACAATACTGGCATCTACCTAGTTATGTTGAAAATTACCCAGCTATGTCTTGTACACAGAATGCTGAACAAATCCAACCCAACCAATTACTGCCGCATCAATCTACTCTTCATCATCAGTAAAGTAATGGAAGGGGTCATCAACAGTGCTATCGTGTGGCACTTGCTTAGCAACAACCTGCGCACTGATTCCTATTTTGGGTTCCACCAGGGCCAGTCAGCTCCTAACCTCATTACAGTCTTGGTTCAAACATGGACAAAAGAGCTGAACTGCCAAGGAGAGGTGAGAGTGACTGCCCTTGACATCAAGGCTGCATTTGACCAAATGTGGCATCAAGGAGCCCTAGCAAAATTGGCGTCAATGGGAATCAGGGGAAAACTCTCCGCTGGTTGGATTCATACTTAGCACAAAGGAAGGTGGTTGTGGTTGTTGGAGGTCAGTTATCTCAGTTCCAGGACATCACTGTAGAAGTTCTTCAGGGTAGTGTTCTCAGCCTAACCATCTTCAGCTGCTTCATCAACAACCTTCCTTCCATCATAAGGTCAGAAGTAGGGATGCTCGCTGATGATTGCACAATGTTCACTGATCATTGCACAATGTTCAGCTCCATTCGCGATTCCTCAGATACTGAAGCAGTCCATGTCCAAATACAGCTAGACCTGGACAACATCCAGGCTTGGGCTGACAAGTGGAGGGTCACATTCGCACCACACAAGTGCTAGGCAATGATTATCTCCAACAAGAGAGAATCTAACCATCGCCCCTTGACCTTCAATGGCATTACAATCACTGAAACCCCCACTATCAACATCCTGGAGGTTACCATTGACCAGAAGCTAAACTCGATTAGCCATATAAATACTGTGGCTTCAAGAGCAGATCAGAGGCTAGGAAACCTGTGATGAGTAACTCACCTCCTAGCTCCCCAAAGCCTGTCCAGCATCTACAAGTCAGGAGTGTGATGGAATATTGTCCACTTGCCTGGATGAATGCAGCTCCTACAACACTCAAGAAGCTTGATACTGTCCAGGACAAAGCAGCTCGCTTGATTGGCACCACATCCAAACATTCACTCCCTCCACCACCAATGCACAGTAGCAGCAGTGTGTACCATCTACAAGATGCCGTGCAGGAATTCACCAAGACTCCTTGGACAGCACCTTCCAAACTTATGACCACCACCATCTGGAAGGACAAGGGCAGCAGATAGATTGGAACACCACCACCTGGAAATTCCCCTCCAAGTTACTCACCATCATGACATGGAACTATATTGCCATTCTTTCACTGTTGCTGGTCAAAATCCTGGAACTCCCTCCCTAACAGCACACATGGGCTGAGGCGGTACAAAAGGCAGCTCACCACCAACTTCTCAAGGACAGCAAGGGATGGGCAATAAATGCTGGCCCAACCAGCGAAGTCCACATCCTGTGATTGAATATATCTTAAAAAAATATTGTAGTTTCTAATTAAATTTTTAAAATCTAACTTCTATTTATTTATTGATTTTTAAATTCAAAATTACAGTTTTGTCACCAATTCCTTCCATACACATCCTTTTTGATTAAGGGATCAGTATATCATAAATTCCAAAGATATAATATTAGCAAGCAGAATGACAGGCATTGTGTATTTCATAACATATGGTTGCTGTGACAGATTCAGATAATAATTTATTCTGTAACAAGATTTTTTTTCAACCAGTCCTGTTATTTCCTGATCAGTGTTACTAAAACTGCAGCTTAATTTAAAACAGGATTCACAGTAACTTATTGTACAACTTTTTTTTGTTTTTTGTACTGTGATCTGTCACATTGTATTTTGTGTTTCTCTTAGTGAAGAGGAAAACCAGTACATTATATAGTATTAGACTAAAAAGCTTCCAAATCATTTCTCACACCCAAGCCTGATCTTACATCCCCTGTCACTGCAGTAACTTGAACATGTATCCTTCATTCTCACTGTTGTTCCCCTCCATCTTCTGTCACTTCTCCTGTAAATCATACCAGCTACTTTCCCTCTGATGTTTTAATCCTCAACAGGAGAGCCACTGACGTTTCACATGAATCCAACCAAAGTTAAATATCTGATACTAATGCAATGGGGTTGAAAACTCTATTGGACACACTCCTGAATATGGCCATTAACCATAATTTCTTAAATGGAAGGAAAACTCTGGATAATACATCAGCATTGTTCTGCTTCCACCCAGACATTTAATTTGCTGGAAGATTGTTACAAAGAAATCAGTCTTTTGTCTGAACAGTAATGCTGGAAATGCACCAGACTGTGCTGCAGCATTGTGCTCTCAAAGGTAACCAAAGGATTCTGAATTTACAGATTACAAGTCATTTTCCTCATGCTGGAGTCAAAAAGACCACTTTTCCAATTAACGTGCCTAATACAAGGAAAGCAACATTTCAGTTTGTTCAAACTGCAAAGGTAGTCTAAAAGTGGTCTTCGTGTAGCTTTCAATGACCTAAAAGTCTGCACAGCTAGGAATTGTCATTTTTTCTGCCCAACTGACCATTATAAATGTGACAGATTGGGAGAGATGATGTTGTAATGGTAATGGCGCTGACTAGTAATCCCGAGGTTCAAATTCCACCATGGCTTGTAGAATTTAAATTCAATTAATAAATCTGGACCTGAAAACTAGTCTCAATAATGATGACCATGAAACTATTGTCAATTGTGTCACAAAGCTTACCATGCTTTTTATGTTATTATTGTGGGGTATTGTATTGTAGTGTCTGTGTGTGTGTGTATGTGTGGATGGTTCTGTGTAGCTGATTTAATTGAATTAGATTCGGATAGACTGCATGGCTGCAATTAACAAAAGAGTTACAAGTAAAAAGGGTATTTAAAATCCTAATGAATGAGCTAGGGTAAAGTCAGTAGGTAGGATGTGAATGAAATGTGCATTTTAGGATAAGTGGAGAGGTATCTGGTTTTCAAAGACACATTATAAAGTTTTACAACTGACAGGATAAATAGGGCAAGGTGATTACATTTATTTTCTCCGAAAAGAAAAGGCCTTATTGACAACTTGAAATTTTTTTATCGTATGAACAAAATAAATTCCAAAGACATATGAAAACAATGGGATTTACAGATTAAAGAGGAAAGAATATATTTAAAGAAAGATGGAAGGCTGTATTGGGGTGGCTGTGTAAGGTCTAAAAGATAGATCGGGAACCAGACTTGGGGATACAGCCTCTAGCCACTTTGCAGGAGTCTGTTGCTCTAGTAGCCAAAGTTGTGTTAAAATTGGCACTCCACTGTCAAGCAGGTGCTGTGGTAACCTTGCTGGATTGCCTCTCTACATTTAAAATCTATTTGGGGTTTTTACCTTAAAGAGGGTATATAGTTGGGTGCCAAGTTAATTAGGAATTTTGGGATTTGTTATAACATTGTAAGGTTAACTGTAGTCTTGTGTATGTGTTTTAATTCTTTTCTTTTGCGAATAATTTTTAAAATCTCCAAAGGTGTTAGTGGACTCATTACTTCTAAATTCAATGCACAAACCTTCTCATAATAAATACAAATTGCAAAACCATTGTGATAGTGTGGCCAAGTTTTCCGTGTGGATTTGGTCAGCCTGGCAAATACTACCTGCCATATCATAACAATTGTCATAAAATCTCATCTGGTTCACTGATGGAAGATAATCTGCCATCCTTACCAGGTCTGGCCTACATGTGACTCCAGACCCACAGCAATGTGGTTGACTCTAAACTGCTCTCTCGCATGGCCTAGGAAGCCACTCAATTCAAGGGAAATTCTGGATCGGCAACAAATGCTGGCCTCATCAGTGATGGCCACATCCCATGAAAGAATTTTTTAAAATGACTACATTGCATAGAATTAACAGCACAGGAAGAGGCTATTCACCCAGCAGTTCTATTCTGGTGTTTATGAGCCACATGAGCAAAGTGGTGAGGTATAAACATCATTATTCCAGTAGATAAAATACACCTTAGGTCAGCACCCTGACATCAGCTCCATTTCCTGGTCCTGACCCTGGTCAAAGGAGGAAGTGGTCATGCGATGCGATTTTCTGAGAGGTTAGCCCTAATTGGCTGGAGGGTGGGCTTGACAGTCAATCAGGGGTACTGTGTGTAAAAGGCTGGAAGTGCAGGCTCAATTTAAAGGAATGATGGCAGCCACTATTGTGGGTGCTGTATTGAAATCCTATGGCAGGGAGAAGTAAGGAGCAGGAAATACTGAGGCCAGAAACCTGTGGTAGGGCAGTCCCAAGTTTCAGTGTTACTGCTGGAGGTAGTTTGAGATAATTGAGGTAAATTGTTCCCAGAGAGTGGCAGTTTGGCCACCCCATAAGAATAAACAGGTCTGGCTGATGGAGGGAGAGCAAGTGAGCCGCTGCAGCTTTGGGAGGACCATCTAGGTGAAATGACATAAGAGGTTCAATGGCTTTCTAAGATCCAACAAGTGTGTGGAGCGCTACAACCAGATGACAGCATCTAGGTCTACAGCCAATAGCAGATGCACCAGCTGAGCAGCTTGAGGGTGCACGGTGCTCCCAAACAGGGGAGAGTTGTGTACCCAGGATAATTGCTGACCCATCAGCAAGGCTCAAATCCCTTGTGCTACTGAGCAGCTGGCAGCACTAACAAATGCACCATCTAATTTAAATGAGCCTCTGAAATTCATGAGAGAGGCAAGCATTGCTTTATCATTTTCTTTTGTCCTGGCAGGAGGTGCACAGTGCCAGGGAGAGGGCTTGCACCATTGCAGGAATGCCCCAATGTAATAATCATAGTTCTGATAAATGTAGGACTGTAGCTTTAAGAATAGTCCTGTGTTTTAAGGTCACATGATTTGTGTAACCCAATGAGTTAGCAATGTGGGGAATCTCTAGGAGGGAGTTCTTCATTAGATATAGAGTTAGGTGCTGCTGTTGTCTTGTAAATAAAGTTTTATGTTTCCACCAAGAAAAGTTACCTGGAAAATCAACTCTATAACAAACTGGTAATGACAATAAATCACATCTGGTGCTGTCCCTCACCTAGCGATTGTGAGTATCTAAGAAAGGAAGCTATACTCATCTGAGATGCCACAGTTTTGCAGAATCGATCCCTTTGAGCCGGCCACAGAACATCTTGCACTCTACTTTCAAGCCAACAAAATCAAGGGGGAGGAAAAGAGGAAAGTGATTCTCCTGAGTATTTGTGGGAGAAAAACCTACAGTTTAATTTGAAGTTTGATGGTCCCCAGTGCCCCTGAATTGAAGACATTCAGTGAATTAGTAGACCTCGTTAAGGGATATTTCCAACCCAAGCCCTCAGTCACAATGCAGAGGTTCAGGTTCAATTCACAGAATAGAGCCCCAGGGGCGACCATTGCTATCTGCGTGGAAAAATTTAAAAAACTGATGGAATTTTGTGACTTTGGTGAAACCCTGAATGACTGCTCAGGGATCGTTTGGTCTGTGGCGTGCAAGAGGATGCTATTCAGTGAAGATTGCTGGCTGAAGTGGATCTTGATTTTAAGAAAGCATTAGAAATAGTGCTTGCAATGGAAAGCGCCATAAGGGAATCAAAAGTGAATCTAGCGGTCAACAAAGGTGCGCAAAATGGCACCATTTTCCTAGTTGGGTGGGAATGGTCAGTCGAAAGCCACGTAAAATGCCAGACTCTGCCACTAAGTGTGAAACAGCACCCCCCATATGAAAATTTAGAGGAAACAGCTCAGCAACAAAGTCGAAAGCTAATTTTTATTGACATGGAAACAATCATACTCCTAATGATTGGCAATGTTAAAAGGTGAAGTGTTCTTTTTGGCACAAAAGTGCACACACAATGAAACAGTGCAAAACAAGATTTAAACAGGCTTCCAGGCAACAAATGAAGTCCAATGAAGTATAGAGCATGGAAGAGCCAGAAACAACCAATTCTGGCATTTATTGCTTATTCAACATGAAAGTAGGGAAGACAGAACCAATTACTGTCACACTGCAAGTGAATAGTAAACCCTTAAAAATGGAAGTATGGGCTTGTGCTTCTACCACTGTAGTAGGAGAACACACTTTCATATATTTAAATAAAAATGATCAACAATTAAATTTGGAACAAACTTCTACCAAGTTGAAAACATACACAGGTGAAGAAATTCACGTAAAAGGTATCACTAAAATAACTGTTCATTATAGACACCAAAGAGCACAACTGCCAATGATGGTGGTAGAAGGTAATGGATCAAGCCTTCTAGGTCATGACTGGTTGAAAGAGGTTACATTAAAATGGTCTGAAATCTTCCAGTTGCAAGCAGGGGGACTGCCAGAGCTACAAAAAAAAAATGACGCCATCTTCAAGGGTGAACTGGGAAAAATCCAAGGCCTACAGGCCAAGATTTACGTGGACCTAGGAGCAACCCCTCACTTCTTGAAAGCGAGACTGGTGCCATACACCCTGAGAGAGAAGGTTGATGCTGAGTTGAACCAGCTATAGAGGCTGGGTGTCATAAAAACGGTTCAGTTCTCAGAATGGGCAGCACCCATAGTCCCTGTCCTTAAACCAGATCAGACCGCCTGGATCTGTGGGGATTACAAACTAACAGTCAACAAGGCAGCCAAACTGGACAGGTACCCTATTCCCAGGAGGGACAACATATACAAAGCTTGACATGAATCATGCATATCAGCAATTGAAACTGGATGATGCCTCCCATGAATTTGTGACCATAAAGACCCACAAAGGGTTATATCAATACACACGCCTACCCATTGGTGTTTCTTCGGCCTGTGCCATTTTTCTGTGGACGATAGAGAGCTTACTACAAGGACTACCTCAAGTTATGGTCTGCCTGGACGATGTACTGATAACTGGATTCACAGAAAAGGAACAATTGGATAAGCTAGATGAAGTCCTGAAATGATTTTTAGATGTTGGAGTGCGCCTAATAAAGCAAAAATGCACTTTTCAGGCAAATTAAGTCATTTATTTGAGCCACCAGGCAGATGCCCAAAGGTTACACCCTGTTGAAGAAAAGGTTAAAGCAATCAGAGAGGCACCTGCACCTAAGAACGTCTCTGAACTTAGATCATTTTTAGGGGTGGTAAATTATTATGGCCGATTTCTACCAAATTTATCAACGGTTCTAGCCCTTCTACATTCACTGCTAAAGAAAAAACAATGTTGGGTTTGGAAGTCACTCCAAGAAGAGCCTTGGTAAAACAGCTCTTGCGCTCTTCAAATTTGTTAGTGCGCTATGACCCTACAAAGGAATTGGTGCTAACCTGCGATGCGTTCCCCCTATCTAATGGGAGCAGTACTATCTCACCAGATGGACAATGGTATACAGAGGCCAACAGCTGAAAAAGGATATTCTCAAATCAAAAAGGAAGGTCTGTCAATTATGTTTAGTGTAAAATATTCCACCACTACATGCATGGGTGACATTTCACAATAGTAGCAGACTACAAACCGCTTTTGAGCTTGTTTAGCGGGTAAAGGCTATCTCTCCCATAGCTTCTGCATGAATTCAAAGATGGCTCAAAGCATATAAATACACCTTTACGCGTATGCCAGGGATTCATATAGCCAATGCCGATGCCTTCTTTTGCAAGAGAACAATGACCATGTCTCAATTCCCCAAGACCTTGTATTAGTGATGAATTTCCTGGATTCCTCACCAGTCTGTGCCAGGCAGATAAGAAACTGGGTGAATTGTGATCCAGTCCTGTCTCGAATGTGAGACCAAGTGTTACATGATTGGTCCCAAGAACCAGCCTCTGATGAATTAAAGCCATTTTTCAACCAAAGGCACAAGATAAGCAGTCAAGATGGTATTCTATTATGGACGCATGAGCAATAGTTCCTTCACAATGAAGGGAGCCACTCTTAGTAGAGCTACACAGTGCACATTAGGAATCTCACAAATGAAGGCAATAGCGAAAAGTTATCTTTGGTGGCCCGGGATGGATGGCGATATTGAGGAAGTGGTAAAACACAGGGCAGAATTTTGCCCTTGGTGGGCGTGCGGGCCCCACTGGCTCGGCGGTGGACGCACAGCCAAACCCCACTGCCGAAACAGGGCCGGCCGCCATTTTGAGTGGGTGGGCCAAATAAGGCCCGCCCAGCAGCCTACCTGACAGGAAGCGCTATGCTCCCTGAGATTAAATGCTGACTCAGGGAGATTAGTGACAGTGTACAAAACTTAAAAAATAAAAAAATAAAAATATTATTAACATGTTCCCCTCACGTGACAGTGTTACACGAGATGGGACATGTTAATAAATATCAAATTACATTTATTAAAGTTTTTAAAAAGGAACATGAAATCTCATCCCACCAGTGGATGAAGTTTCATGTATTATCAGAAGCCCACTGGGGCTCCTGGCTTGCCCGCCAGCCTTAAGGTTGGACGGGTAGGCCTTTAATTACTTGAATTAGCCTGTCAATGACCTCTATTGGCCATTGACAGGTCGGCGGGCGGACAGCTGATTTCACTGTCCGCCCGCCTTCCTGAAAATTTAAAGGGACCAGGATGACGTCGGGGGTTTCTCCCGACGTCATCCCGTGTCATTTTCCCAATGGCGAGTGTGCCCCACCCCCAAATCATCGACAGGAAAATTCTGGCCACTATGTGCAATGCCAACAGCTACAAAATTTGCCAGTGGCAGCCCCATTACACCATGGGAGTGGCCTGATATACCGAGTAAGATTGCACATAGATTACGTTGGTCCTTTTCTTGAAACCATATTTCTACTGATTATGGAGGCTCATTCCAAGTGGTTAGACATTAATGAGGTCAAGTCACCAACATCAGGCACCACTATAGAAAGACTACACCAAAGCTTTGCTATTCGTGGATTGCCAGGAGTAATCATCTCAGATAATGATACTGCGTTTATGAGCGGCATTTCAAAGATTTGTCAGCCTAAATGATATCAACCACATGAAGACTGGCAGAAAGAGCAGTATAAACTTTTAAGGCGGGAATGAAAAAGTTAACAGGTGAATCGTTAGAAATTAAACTTGCTTGTTTCCTATTGCACTATGGAACAGCCCCCCACAGTACGATAGGTGCAACACCCACAGAATTACCAATGAGGCACCGTCTTTGAACAAGACTAAGCCTGATACTTCCCAATTTGTGGGTGGTGGTGGTGGTGGTGGTGGTGGGGGTGGTGGTGGGGGGGGGGGGGGCGCGCGCGCGCGCGCATGCGTGCGGGGAGAAAGGTGGAATGGTGAAGGAAAGTCAAGGGAACCAAAAAGAGACTCGTGATTTGCATAGTCGTGAGCAACGATTTACTGTTGCAGAAGCAGTATACATAAGGAATTTCGGTGGAGGATCTAAGTGGTTACCTGGTAAAGTAAGCCCTGTGACCGGGTCATTGTCGTACCACATGGAAGTTGAGGGCTGGATCACCCATAAGCATGGGGATCATTTAAGAATGGAAATGCCCCAACAAAATGATGTTCCACATGTAATTATTGCTGAACCTACGTTTCCTGTTGAAGTTGCTTAAGCAAGGATAGACATGTCCAATGTCTCTGTCAGAGTAGAAGACACTGAACTGCCTGTGCCTAACGAGGTACCTCATGTTAATGCGATTCCAGAGAATGTGGATCCTGCAAAAGAATCTGAAGTCGTGGAGCTACGATGTTCCACATGGATCAGGAAACCACCTGAAAGACTGAACTTGTAATTTCATGACCTGTGTAAATATGGTAAAGTCATGCGATAAATATTCTTCTAAATACAAAAAGTACAGAAAAGTTAAAAGAGGAGGAATATAGTAATTATAATTCTAATAAACATAGGAACTGTAACTTTAAGAATAATCCTGTTGTAAGATCTCATGATCTGTGTAAACCAAAGAGCGAGCAGCTTGGGGAACCTCTAGGAGGGAGTTTTTCTTTAGTTATAGGGTTAGATGCATTCATGTAGTTGCTGCTGCTGTCTTGTAAATAAAGTTCTATGTTTCCACCAAGAAAAGTTGCCTGGAAAATCAACTCCATAACACTCAATTTGCCATCATAACTGTAATGGAGGAGGCAGCAATGAACATTGTGAGGGTGGTGTCGTATGAGAGAAAGGGCAATGGAGAGATGGCGGTTCCTGTCGGAAAAGGTGAAAAGATTTTGAAATCTGTCGATGAAGGGGATGGAGTACACTCCTCCCCTACTGACAACATGACAAAACTTCAGTTTCATTAGGAAACCTCAGCTCTGTAGAGGCAAATGCTGCCACAGGCGAGTTCTCATGATCTCCTTCTTATGTCTGCTACAGGCTCACAGTGCCACAGTGAAATCACCAGGGTCCACGGAAAAGATGGAAACCACAGACCCAGCACCATCACTTCATTCAAGCACACACTCCACCAGCGCAGATACATTCACATAAATGGGTTCCCCACTGATGGCACAATAATGCATGAACTGGACGCCATTAATGTCCCAGCTAATGGTCCCCTCTCGCAATCCAGAGTTCCACCCATGGGCTGAGGGTGCCATCACTCACAGAGCACCATTACCATCATTGGCCTCCTTGGGCCCTGACTGAGCAACCATCTATGCAGCAGGTCCCTGTTATGGACCCTGCCCCTGCACTGCCACAGCCTGTGGAGGTATGCAAACTGGCACCTCCATGATGAGGACGAATGCCATGGGCATCACAGCCATAATAAAACACGTGAGCAGGCTGCATCCACCTTATCCAAGGCCACAAGGGGAGAACCACATAGAAGCCGCCCCATCGCCTTATCTGAAACTTGCAGCCACCAGCACAGGCACGGAACTTCACTGACCTTGGAGGTTAGCAGAATTGGTACCATAAACTTTACTGAGTTGCCATCAGAGTGCCTGTCCCTTAAAACAACCATATGGGTCATATTTTGCTATTTCATGCTTCTTTATGAAGAGTGGATAACACACGTATTGTCGGGGCCTGTGTTTTCCAAATTTGGAATCCTGGGGCAAGATTTCCCATTTTGCATCAGAACCCCACCATCAGGACTCCAATATCAGGGTTAAATGCAAATCCCAACTCTGCATCATGTCAGGAGCAGTCACCCTACATCGATTTTGCCTGGACTGGTCAGTTGGTGACCAAAGAGTGCACATGCTGATCAATCAAGGCCTTTGGGCAGGCTCTCGAAGCTGGAGGGCCATTGGGAGACTCTCCAGCACTGAACAAGCTGCACCCTGCAATTGCAGGTAGAAGAGGGAGAGGGCACCTCCAGTTGTTGCGCTCTCTCAGCACTTTTAAAACATTTAAGTTAAAAAATGGCCACAGCTACTAGACCACCATTTTGGAGAAGAATCGCCCAGCAAGCAGACATTGGGGCCTCAAAGTGATCCTGAAGCACTTCCCCTCACCCCCCATCGACTCCTGCACCTCAACCTGCACTGCCTGCCTTGAGGGAGCAAGATAGTCAAATACCCATTCATCAGAAGTTCTAGTTTAAAACAACAGTTTACAATTTATATGGCATTAATGATATATATGTTGAATGAATATCGAGAACATGTTTAAACATGTAACATATTTAAAATAATAATAATGAATTAGATGTTTCACCTGGTAAAAGCCAAACTGATTTACTTGAAACTGTGGATAATATTGAACAAGACTCAGATTTTATATTATTAAAGTATTTTCTTCACTCTCTTCATAAAAACACTGGTGACTTTTTTAAAAGCACGATTATATTATATAAATCTTTGAAATGGCTTCTTTTGCTACCTAAAATTAGCCTTTCATTCTGAGATTTATGCTTTCCTTCAGAATTTTGTTTTAGTTGTCAACTTCAACAATTTGCTGGCAGACCCTCGCAGACTGCTCATTTTCATTGGTCAGCATGCTTCTTGCTGCTGAATAAGTTAATAAATCTGAATAATTTCAATCAATATTTGATTGCGAGTTTAATTTATTGCTGATGAGATCAGACTTCATGACCAAATGTTGGTGCACCAAACACATAAAGTAACATTCTTTCAGTATTTCAATTGCTTTCAGTCCAATAGTCCAAGACCACCAGCTTTCAGCATCTTTCACTATGAGGATATGTGATAATCCACAGCACAATCTTTGATGAAGATATCTATTTTCCGATATAGGATAAGTTGCGAACAGTATTTTTCACTGAATTTGCAACTTGATCTTGCATGGAAGTGTTTCTACAGTGTTTGTCTGAAATTAATTGGCTGAAGGTTGTGTGGCTTACGGCAACTTGAATCCCTATTTACAAATAAAACTAAAATCTTCAAATTGGATTGGAAATATACTGTTGGGAGGTAAATACATGAGGCCAATTTTTCAGGCCTCAGTAAGTTTTCCATCTGTTTTCACACGGACAGAAAACTCCATTCTGAATGAAGGTCTTGGGCTTCGGCTTAAAGTTCACTAACATTTCTGTTGATCTAAATCACCCATCCTATGTGAAGCTGATCAGAAATAGCCTTACAGGGTTCCAACATTAGCAATTTAACAGATTTTAAGAATCACGTCTCATTTACCTTTAACTCAACAGTATCACACATTATGATACACAGTATCTACATATATGAGAGAGAGAGAGCGGGAGAGAGAGAGAGATTTCCAATCATTTTAAACAAGATCGAAAAACTACATGTTTGTAACACAATTTTACATGAATGTATGCAATTTTCACACCTTCCTCCACCTGCATAATACTTAAGGGATAAACCAATAAACCAATGTCAGGAGCATAGTTTGCTGTGTTTTGGATTTTATGGTCCAAACCATCACAGTACTATAGTGCCAATACATTTACAGGAATAACAACATATTTTAAAGTGACTATAAAATGCTGTTTAAGAAAGTCTTAAAAGTGTGCACATCAAATTTTGTTTTTTCGCATAAAACTGGTAAGAGGTATGTCAGGCGAGAGTAATGATCATCTAGAGGAATCAATGGGCAATCTAACCCATTTTCTAAGTTATCTCTCACTTGCAAATGGTGAGTGAGTTGCCAACACCAAACCTGCTTTCCATAGGCAGCTTGCTGATTTTAGAGATTGCAAATCAAGTATGACTGCATGTTCTTAAGGGCCTACAGCAAATAAAAGGGTTCTGAGGGGAAAAAGACAGTAAAGCAACACTGTTTAGCTGTCTGACAGGAAGAAGTGTTCCACTAGGGCCTCAACATTTTTAGTTACTGTCATGGAGATGCATGCGGAGCAAGCTCACAGGGGGAAGAAGTTATTTTTAATTTTGATGGCAGAAAGCAAGACAAGTTGGTGAACAAGCAGGCCAAGGGTGGAATCGTCCGTACCCACTGGCGTCAGGTGTGTTCACTGGCCTCAGCAGACAATATGGCGAGAAGGCCAAAAATCAGTTTCACAACATTGTCGGGAACCTTGCTGTAATATATTGATATAGGCCAGTCCACCAGAATCATATCACCCCACCCCGGCTGGATCGTCCACCTAAGTTGGCATGATTGCATGCCGATATATTTTACAACATCATAAAAGAGGCATGCACTTGGCGGGCTGCACTTTGAGGGGAACTGGGAGATGAGTACACAACATTGTGGAACACACAGCCTCTTGAGCTTCAAGGTTAAGATGCGTTGTGGGGCGAGGGGGTGGGGGAGGCAAGGGCTGCCCTGTGGCTGAGGTTCATTGGGGAGGGGGGGCGGTGCGGTGCAAGGGCTGCCAGGTGCTTGAGACAAGTTGGTGGGGGGGTGGGCAAAGGCTGCCCTGTAGTCGAAGTGCATTGGAGGAGGGGAGGGGGGGAGGGGGACCAAGGGCAGCCCTGCAGTTGAGGGTGTTGGAGATGGGGGGGATCAAGAGCTGCCCTGAGGCAAGTGGAGGTGGGGGGCAAATGGTGCCCTGTGGCTGAGGGCATGGGGGGGTTGAGGGGGCAAGGACTGCCCTGTGGTTGAGGCACGTTGGTAGGGGTGGCCAAGGGAAGTGGCCACGCATTAAGGAAACCTTGCATAAAATTATCGTTCCTCTGCAGCTGAGAGAGTTCAGGCACAGCCACACTGATATGATTGGAGTCGGGCCTCTAGCTTGCCTGTCCACACAAGCAACGCAGAGGCAAAGTGCCACCAAGTGCTCCAAAGCTTTTCACCCCTTGGGCACAGACTGCAAAGTAATGAGCATTTTAGAACAGCTGGACAACTGGACACATTGTGCAATCTCCTTGCTGAAGCTGGGCCATGGAGGATGGTGGAGGTGCTCACAGTCCCTTGCAATGTCATCATCCCGGTTTGGACCAGTCTTCACTATGGTTCAAGCTAACATGGCAGCCTTGCAGTGCAGGTTAGGAGAATACCTGCACTTGAGCTGAGAGCACAGCATGCAGTCCAACGGGCAAAGCTGCCACCAATTGGTCAGGTGGAGGTGGGTGGGGTTTTGGGCAATCATCCAACACACTAATCTCTGGCCATCCAAGTCGTGGCCAGCACTGTCCGGGATGTGATAAGGGGCCTTCAGTCTTAACCAACACAGGTTCTTAGTGCACCCAAGCTAACCCATGCATCTCCCTCTTTCATCCTTTAGGAGGAATACATCAGGGTCCTGGAGGCTGGTGAACTAGCTGTATGCCTTGTGGGGTAAGAGAGTGAAGATGACTGAGAAGAGAGTGACTGAGACGCTCGGCTATGCAGAGGGAGAAGCAGCATCCTCAGGTAGAAGGGTGGTTGGGGCTCCCGGACACACCACTGAAGAGCCACAGCAAGCCCTCTCTGGTTGGCACCTAGCTAGACCCAGGGTCTATAGACGCCACCTTTAATTCGTTCAGTCGAGAATCAGTGTTACTGAAGACCGCACTTGTCTAGGGAACTGGTCGGTCTCATCTGCTAGCTACTGCAGGATTTAGCACCATGGGGACATGGAGGGCATCAGTGGCCATGAAAGTAATCGCAGCACCCAATTTCTACACCAGTGGCTCCTTTCAGGGCTCCACAAGTGACCTCTGTGGGATATCGCAAGCCTCCACCCACAAATGCATCCATGAGGTCACGGATGCCATCTTCGCAAGGGAACACATCTTTGTGCATTTCGCCCAGGAACAAGACAGCCAGCATGCCAGAGTGATTGGATTTGCCCAGATCTCAGATTTCCCACAGGTGCAGGGTGAGATCGACTGCACTCATGTGGCGCTTAGATCTCCATTGTAACACATGGTCAACTATGTCAACTGCAAGGGATTTCATTCGCTGAATGTGCAGCTGGCATGTGACCACCAGAAATGCAACCTGCAGGTCTGCGCACAGTTTCAAGAGCGTGTCCATGACTCTACATTTTCAGTCGGTCACAGGTCCCTGAAGTCTTCCATGGTCCACAGAAGCTGCACGGATGGTTCCTTCGGGACAGGGGCCACCCGCAGAGGTGCATGGCAGTGGCCTGTGAAACAGGACACATGGTTGTCTGATGGATTTTGCACTGCTGGATCCACACCTGGTAAAGCACCGCTGACCTCTCAGTCAGCACAGGAACAGTCCAGATTATCACCGGCCAGCTGGATGGCTCCGTTTTCAAAGTCTGTGAGGACCTTGATTTCAGGCATTCCTCCGCCGGTCTGTGACCTCTCCCTCTTGTTGTGTGCCAGCTTGTCCTGCATGAATAGAGATGGAGAGAGTCTAAGCAGGACACCTGCCAGACCAGATGATAAGTATGCCTGGCTTGCGTGGGTGGTAAGTGATCCCATGGACAGGATGAGGACAATGAAGTTGTGTGTGAGAGAGTGAATGGTGATGTCCCTTGAACCAGTGAGTGACTGAAGGCCCTGTGAATATGTGATGGGTTTGAGAGTGTGTGAGTCGAGAGTAATGAGAAGAGTGACTTACCCTGGCTGAATAGAGGAGATCATTCACCCTCTTGCAGCACTTGGTGGCTGTCCTCTTTCGAAGGGAGTTGGCGCTGACCACTTGTCTCCCAAGTCAGATTAGAGAGGTTGCTGCCTGTCCTGCAGCCAAAACAGAGGTAGAGGGCATTGCAGCAAGCCTCTGCTGTGTGCAAGAGGCATTTGAGGGATGAGTCATTGAATCTGGGGGCTGCAGTCTTTTTGCCTTTCAGGGCCATGTCTTCTTTGCAGTGTCGTGGGCTGGAAGCACTGAGATGTGTGCGCATGGCTGGACTTTAAATATGGCGTCTAACGTGAAATGATGAGGTAATGGCGTGGGGGTTGGGGGGGGAGAATGAGACCTCGTCGCTATTGAAACAATGTGTTTTGCGGGAACGCATAACTAATGTGGCGGGTTTGGGGTGTGAAAAGCCACCATTGCGACCGGCGGGTAAAATATCGTTTCACCTTCCCACTACTGCACTTAGTGCAAACCTGGGATGATTCCACCCCAAGAGTTGAATACAAGATGCGATTATGAACAGAGTTTTCTCCAAGACTGGACTTAGTGTAGAAAGAAATTAAAAATTTCAAGTGTGCCAGTGTGCCAAGGTAAGACTCACCTTCATAACTCTCATTCTTGTTGCACAGTCCTTCAAGATTCCACCATGACCTCGCCTAATCAATCATTTTTTTCTCTGCTTCTCACGGTTCTGTAGGTCAACAGGGACTTAACTGCATCTATTTTCTTCTTTCTCTCAAAAGTTGCTACTTTTCTCACAACAGCTAGTCCCTCTTGAACACACTAACCACCGTTTTCTGTCAGCAAGCACAGAAAGGTTAGCCTGATCATACATAACAAAGGTTGGAAGGCCTTGCCAAGGACACATATTTACCTGTTTATAAATAGACATGAATGAATGTAGTTTTCACAAAATTCCACCCCATATAATACTTAGAGATAGTCCAATGTCAGGAACATGGTTTGTTGTGTTTTTCAATTTTATAATATATCATCATAATCCCATGTTGTCAATACACTTAGAAATAATTACATTTTTTAAGATGACTATAAAATGTTATTCTTATGAAATATATTTTACACAGAACTGAAAGTGTGCATGTCAGACCTTTCCAGACTGGCACCACCTCATGCCCGGTCATCTTGAGCTCATTCAAAACTCCACTGTCCATATCCAAACCCACACCTAGTCCCATTCACCCATCACAGCTATGCCTTCTGACCTATATTGGCTCCCAGTCCAAGAATGCCTCTCACTATCTAACCTTCTCCAGTCATGGACTGCCCTCCAAGATTACTGCATTCCTCAAATTCTGGTTCATAATCGCATTCCTGATATTCTTCACCATTGGCAGCCATGTCTTTACTACCTAGGCCAAGCTCTGGAATTTCCTCCCTAAACCTCTTGCTCCTCCTTCAAGACTCACCTTAAAATCTAGCTCTTTGATCAAGCTTTTGACCATTTGTCCTAAGATCTCCTCACATGGCTCTGTGTTAAAGTTTGTTAATTGCTTATATGAAGCACCTTGGCACGTTTTAATGTGTTAATGGCGCTATATATGTGCATGCTGTTTTGTTGTTGCTTCCACTATTCTTGCAGCAGAAGCTTACATTCAACAAGACAGAGGCAACCCGCATAGGAAGAGGCCCTGTCAAAAAGCCAAGCATTTTATTGCCCATTCCTAATTGCTGAACAGGTAGTAGACATTCTTACTGATAATGGTTTGATAGAACTTAGTTGCAAGTGTGTTAGACACAACGGTGTTACTGTGGGATTGGAGTCACATATGGCCCAGGTTTCCTTCCCAAAAAGACATTCGCGAATTAGTTGGGTTTTTAAATAGTAATCTGGCAGTTTCACAGTCACTTTTTTGACACAATTTGCATCTATATAGTGTATTTAATGTAGCAAAACATCCCAAGTGCTTCACAGGAGCATTACAAGCAAAATTTGACACCGAACCATATTAGGAGATATAAGGATAGACGATAAGAGGTAGGATTTAAGAAACATCTTAAAGGAAAGAGAGGTGGAGAGGCTTAACAGGGTAAAACAAGATTGTTATTCCTCGATTTCTTTAAAATAGATTTAAATCCTTAAACTCTGGGCAAGCAGCTTGTAGAAACATTAGAGCAATTAAAAGGTAGCATACGGAGGTCACAGTGCAGTGGCAAACTGTGTGAAAGCCTTTCTATAAGCCATGAAAATTCCATTTGAAAATGGAGTATTCCTCTAAAATCTGATTATCTTGCAATATAAGGAGTCATTCACAGTATTAACAGTACAATTTTGGTCCTCTTCCTAATCATGCTCAAGGCCCTACTCCTAAGCTGGCTCCACATTTTGCCTGCAAAGTAAAGATATCCAAAATGCAGTACACCATGATCATCGTAATAATGTCATACAGTCCCAATTTGCATACATTCATGACGCTCCTCCCTAATTCAGTTGGGAACAATCCTAACTTTTGTTTACATTCCTGCAGTGCACAAACTTCCCAATTATCGTTCTCTCCTTTGTCAGTCCGCTAATCAAATTTCTGCCTATACTGCAATATTCTTCATTTTAATACCATTTTCCTTTTTGTATCAAGGCTCCAATTAAATTTTATTAAACACCTTTCGAAAAACTATATACACATTTACTGTTTCCTTTTGTCATACACTTTCTATACATAAAACCCTATTAAATTCATCAGCCATGAACTGCCTTTTCAAAATCCCATGCTGGCTGTTCCAAATTAACCCATCATATTCTCAGTCTGTGTTAACCTCATTCCACATTATGGCCTGTAGAAGTTGATCCAGTATCAATGCCAGGCTGACAGGTTTATAGCTTCCTGGTTTATCCCCTTTTCTAGTTTTGAACAGAGACATTACATTGGCAACTCTGCAGTCCTCTGGCACAATTACCGTATCAAAAAATATTTAAAGGGTTATAGCCCAAGCCTCTTCTATTTATTCTTTGACTTCATTCACCATCCTAAGATCTAAGCCACAACAGCCTGGTACCTTTCACACTTTGAGTTCCAACAATCCTTTCCATACTACTTCCTTAGTTCCCTAATGAATTTCTCTACCACCCATTCCTCATGTACATACTCATTTCCACTATCACATACCCTCTGTGAAAGCTCAAAAATAATATTCATTTAGTATCTGTCCTTCCTTAATCTGCTGCAAAATCTGATTTTTCATCTATAATTCATCCTATACATTTTTGAACTATTATTTTGCATTATGGTGTTCATAAAAATAATTTAGTATTTCTCTTGACTTTACTTCCCAGTCTTTCGGTTAAACTTCATCATTATCTTTTTGCTTCCTCCTGTATTTTCTCTGCTCGATTTAATTTGTTTTGCATTAGGTGGAGTGAGAGTTCTTACAGGAGAATTCCAAATCAACACCACAGTCTCCAGCTGTAAACAAGCCTCTGGACAATCTCTGAATTTGTTTTTCTGACTTCACTTGTTACTTGGCCAAGTTTTTGTGCATGCCTGAAGGGATTGTGTGAATTGTCTTTTACATTTCTGGGTAGTTGGGCATATTCGTTCTGCTGAGCTCTGCAGTTAGCTTTGCAAAAACGATATCTCGCTGTCTGCCTCACCATTGAAGTATATTCAGTGACATGAAGTTGCTGTATTTGTATGATAGATATGAGCTAAACTCACAACAGAGCTAAAACTTGTCCATTTGCCAAACTGCATTTGGCACTGAAAATTAACTGTACAAATGTGCAATTTCATTCTGTCAGATCTTAATTGTTGAAGAATTTTAAAATATATGATTTAAAATATAAATTTTCTTTATTTTTTTGGTGGAAGCAGAGATGATAAATAATTTCAAAGGGAAATTTTATGAGTACTTGAGGGAAATAAACTTTCAAAGCTACAGGGATAGAGCAGGGAATGGGACTGATTGAAAGTCATCATTGGAATTGATGGATGGAATGGCCTCCTTCTGTGCTGTAATGACTCATGATGCTCAAAATTCAATCTTTCTGTCCTTTGTTTATTTCTCTTGCTGTACCTGATTTGGCATTGAATTAATCAACACTAATTTACACTTCCTTCTCCATCTTTATGCCGCTAATTTCATTTTCCTTTAACTTGATTGGTTAAGAAAACGTGCAGTTGCTTACCCTGTTCACTCAGGTTGCAGATGCCCGATTTTCTCATTGCATGGTATTCAGTTCGTTATCAGCTCATGGAATAAAATATCATAACTATTAAAGGGACAAGGGCAAGTCCAACCAACAGTGGACATGAGTCATTGCCCCGGTACTGCAAACTTTGGCCAGGTATTAAACTCCAAATATTCTGCCTCTTCAGTCTACTAGAAAGACAACTCCATCAGCTAAAAGGATTGATAAGGTAGTAAAATGATATACATACATAATGGATGAATTTTTGGCCATTCCTTTTCCTACTATTTCACATCTAATTGCTCCAAGTTCTTCTCTAGCACCCTCTTATCCTATCAACCACATTATTTTTCTTGATTTACTAATTTTTTTCCTGAACCACTAAAAATGCTTACACAACTTTTTTAAAAACCACAAACTCAAGTAGGAAAAGATACTGCACGTTGATTGAGTACCAAATAATCTTATTATGTTGAATTATTTCAGAATATTACACCTCATTAAGAATTGAAAATACTTCTACACAAACACAAAATGCATATTGACCAAGTTTAAAGATCTGAAAGCACTTACTGGGTCCAATAAGCACAATCCATTTTTTTTACTCCCGGAGGAAGAGAGTTGGTTAAATTAGGTACTTCTGTGTAAGCAGGGTTGTTAATTTATGAATATTATGCTGATATTCTAATCCCACATTTAAGATTACTTAAAATGTAATGTCAGTTTAAGTTGGACAATGTTTAAAATCAATTACGACTTGAAAGTGAATTTTTGGTCTCCACCTATCATTTAATGATCTTTGTTGAAATCTTTACCAAAATAAAAACCTATGAGGAAATTGCAGAAGCATTAACAATAATGAAGTGTGAAACAATGGACTGGCAATTGAGTCAGGTTTCCATTCTGCTTGAAAGTTCTTACTTTAAAATCCAGGTGATCCTATCCCACCCGACCTTCCAACTCATGCCAGGCGAGACAAGGGCAGTGCAGTGCATCCTCTGGGCCTAACATCAAAGAGCTGTGGAGCCAAAAGTAAAAAAGCTATGCCCCATTGTTTATGGAAACTAGGTACGTTTAAAGGCCTTTGACAAGGTAAGTGTATAAGTTAAATGGGTAGGATTGGGGGGATGGTTTGGGTCGAGTGGGGCTGGGCCTTGGGAGGGGAGTCAGATTGGGTCAGGCCTCAGGGGTGTGGGATTGGTCAGGCCTTGGGGGAGGGGTATGCTCAGGTCGAGTCACGCCTCAAAGGATGGGGGCCAGGCCTCGGTGGTGGTGGTGGTGGTGGTGGTGGTGGTGGTTGGGGGGGGGGGGGGTTGCGGGGGGGATCGGGCCAGGTCAGGTGTAGTCCCTTGGGTGTGGGTGGAGTTGGGGATGTTGTGGGAGGTCCCTGGGGGTTCAGCATTGTGGGCCTATGCAATTGTTACCCAGAAATTAGAAGAGATTTTAATCCTTCTAACTTTTCCTGGGTAACTATTAATATAACAGTCACAACCATCTGAAGTTTCCGACTTAAATTGCATTTTCAATTGCAGGGCAATTGCCCAGGGGAAGTTTGCACTTCTAGGCAATTGCCATGCAAACCTTACCTGTGAACTTCTGCTGTTGTGGGTTGGTTCCCCAGTGCATCTTTGAAGTGCCCCCCGACATCCCCAATACAGCACCCCAGAGCTCAGAAGTCATGACCCATTGGGAAAATTTCTTCTGTTGAAAATCTTTGGAATCCTCTACCCGAGAAAATACTGGAGGCTGGATCATTGAATATATTCAAGGCTGAGTTAGTCAGATTTCTGACTTACATGGGAGTCAAAGGCGGGTAGGCAGGAATGTGGAGCTGAGGCCCTGCTCAGATCAGCCACGATCTCATTGAATGGTGGAGCAGGTTCAAAAGGTCGAATGGCCCCCTCCTGCACCTATTTCATATGTTGTTATGTTTCTGTGATATTGAAACATCAACCATCCACTGGATACTTGGCTGTATGAATATACTGAATATTCTCTATCTTAAATGGGAGACAAATTATTTGGAAACTGTGTCCATTAGTTTTAAATTCCTTCACATTGGGAAACATACTCTCAGCATCCACCCTGTCAAGCCCCTCCGGACTCATGTATGTTTCAATAAGACACCTCTCATTCTTCTAAACCCTAATGAGCGTATGTCTAACTTGCTCAAACTTTCCTCATAAGACAACCCCTTCATACAGGAATCAACCCGTGAATCTACTCTGAATTGCTTCCAATGCAGGTAAATCTCTCCTGCACCAGTGGTCTCACTAGCACCCTGTACAGCTGTAACAGGATTTCCTTACTCTTATACTCCATCCCCTTTACAAGAAAAGTCAACATTCCATTTGTCTTCCTACTTTGCTGCTACAGGGGAGATAGTGACATGGTGGTAATCTCACTGGACTAGTAATCCAGAAACCAAGGGTAAAGATCTGGGCACATGTTTTCCACTCCCACTATGGCAGCTGGTGAAACCTAAATTCATTTAATAAATCTAGAATTGAAAGCAAATCTCAGCACTGGTGATCATGGAACTATCACTGATTGTTGTAAAAAACCCATCTGATTCATTAATGTCCTCTACGGAAGGAAATCTGCCATCCTTACTCTGTCTGATACATGTGACTCTAGACCCACAGCAATGTGGTTGACTCTTAACTGCCCTCTAAAATGACCTCACAAGCCACACAGTTCATGAGCAATTAGGGATGGGCAACAAATGCTGGCCTTGCCAGCAACATCCACATCCCATGGAAGAATAAATTAAAAACAAGAACTAGCATGTAAACCTTTTGTGAATAATGTACAACAACACACAGATCCCTGTGTACCACAGCATTCTCTCTCCATTTAAATACTAGTTTGTTTTTCTATTCTTCCTACCAAAGTGGATACCCTCACATTTTCCCACATTTTAATCAATCTGCAAAATTTTGCCCACTTGCTTAACCTATCTACATCCTTTTGCAGACTCTATGTCCTCTTACAATTTGCTTTCCTATCTATTTTTGTATTGCCAGCAAATTTGGCTACAGTACATTCTGTCCCCTCATCCAAATCATTAATATAGGTGGTATGGGCTCCAACACTGATACTTTCAAAACAAAAACAGAATTACCTGGAAAAACTCAGCAGGTCTGGCAGCATCGGCGGAGAAGAAAAGAGTTGACGTTTCGAGTCCTCATGACCCTTCGACAGAACTTGCGTTCGAGTCCAAGAAAGAGTTGAAATATAAGCTGGTTTAAGGTGTGTGTGTGGGGGGCGGAGAGATAGAGAGACAAAGAGGTGGAGCGGGGGGGCGGGGGTGTGGTTGTAGGGACAAACAAGCAGTGATAGAAGCAGCTCATCAAAAGATGTCAACGACAATAGTACAATAGAACACATAGGTGTTAAAATTAAAGTTGGTGATATTATCTAAACGAATGTGCTAATTAAGAATGGATGGTAGGGCACTCAAGGTATAGCTCTAGTGGGTTTTTTTTTTATTTATATAATGGAAATAGGTGGGAAAAGGAAAATCTTTATAATTTATTGGGGAAAAAAAAGGGAAGGGGGAAACAGAAAGGGGGTGGGGATGGGGGAGGGAGCTTACGACCTAAAGTTGTTGAATTCAATATTCAGTCCAGAAGGCTGTAAAGTCCCTAGTCGGAAGATGAGGTGTTGTTCCTCCAGTTTGCGTTGGGCTTCACTGGAACAATGCAGCAAGCCAAGGACAGACATGTGGGCAAGAGAGCAGGGTGGAGTGTTGAAATGGCAAGCGACAGGGAGGTTTGGGTCATTCTTGCGGACAGACCGCAGGTGTTCTGCAAAGCGGTCACCCAGTTTACGTTTGGTCTCTCCAATGTAGAGGAGGCCACATTGGGAGCAACGAATGCAGTAGACTAAGTTGGGGGAAATGCAAGTGAAATGCTGCTTCACTTGAAAGGAGTGTTTGGGTCCTTGGACGGTGAGGAGAGAGGAAGTGAAGGGGCAGGTGTTGCATCTTTTGCGTGGGCATGGGGTGGTGCCATAGGAGGGGGTTGAGGAGTAGGGGGTGATGGAGGAGTGGACCAGGGTGTCCCGGAGGGAGCGATCCCTACGGAATGCCGATAAGGGGGGTGAAGGGAAGATGTGTTTGGTGGTGGCATCATGCTGGAGTTGGCGGAAATGGCGGAGGATGATCCTTTGAATGCGGAGGCTGGTGGGGTGATAAGTGAGGACAAGGGGGACCCTATCATGTTTCTGGGAGGGAGGAGAAGGCGTGAGGGCGGATGCGCGGGAGATGGGCCGGACACGGTTGAGGGCCCTGTCAACGACCGTGGGTGGAAAACCTCGGTTAAGGAAGAAGGAGGACATGTCAGAGGAACTGTTTTTGAATGTAGCATCATCGGAACAGATGCGACGGAGGCGAAGGAACTGAGAGAATGGGATGGAGTCCTTACAGGAAGCGGGGTGTGAGGAGCTGTAGTCGAGATAGCTGTGGGAGTAGGTGGGTTTGTAATGGATATTGGTGGACAGTCTATCACCAGAGATTGAGACAGAGAGGTCAAGGAAGGGAAGGGAAGTGTCAGAGATGGACCACGTGAAAATGATGGAGGGGTGGAGATTGGAAGCAAAATTAATAAATTTTTCCAAGCCCTGACGAGAGCATGAAGCGGCACCGAAGTAATCATCGATGTACCGGAGAAAGAGTTGTGGAAGGGGGCCGGAGTAGGACTGCAACAAGGAATGTTCCACATACCCCATAAAGAGACAGGCATAGCTGGGGCCCATGCAGGTACCCATAGCCACACCTTTTATTTGGAGGAAGTGAGAGGAGTTGAAGGAGAAGTTGTTCAGTGTGAGAACAAGTTCAGCCAGACGGAGGAGAGTAGTGGTGGATGGGGATTGTTCGGGCCTCTGTTCGAGGAAGAAGCTAAAGGCCCTCAGACCATCCTGGTGGGGGATGGAGGTGTAGAGGGATTGGACGTCCATGGTGAAGAGGAAGCGGTTGGGGCCAGGGAACTGGAAATCGTTGATGTGACGTAAGGTGTCAGAGGAATCACGGATGTAGGTGGGAAGGGACTGGACAAGGGGAGAGAGAAGGGAGTCAAGATAACGAGAAATGAGTTCTGTGGGGCAGGAACAAGCTGAGACGATCGGTCTACCGGGGATGGTCTGAGGGCCCTTAGCTTCTTCCTCGAACAGAGGCCCGAACAATCCCCATCCACCACTACTCTCCAAAATTGTAGTTTTTCAATCCGCTGGGGCCTTTGAAGAATTCATGGAATTTTGGAAGAGTGCATCCAATGCATCCAACATATCTGCAGCCACTTCTTTTAAAACCATAGAATGCAGGCCATCCGGAAAGTGGACCTGTCATCCTTTAGACCCTTTAGGTTTCCTAGTCCTTTTTCTCCAGTGATAATGATGGTTTTAAGTTCCTCCCACCCTTTTGCAACTTAATTTTCTACTATTTTTGGAACACTTTTCGTGCTTTCCATCATGAATGAAACATCAAGACCTAGAATTTGCAGCCTGGAGGAACACACTTGTACCTACTGGCTCCACATTCAGGTAAGTATTTCTTTTAAAAACGGACTGTTTTTGAAGGCATCCTACAGAAATTCCTTTAAGGGCTGGTGCTAAGGTTGTAGGTAGACTTGGCTTTCCTGAACACAGATAGTCCAGGGCTGACTGCGTTCTGGGAAATCCAATTTGGCAGATGAGGTATCAAGCAAACATTAAGCCTATTATCTGAAAATCCAAAGGGCCTAATCTGTGTCGGGCATGAGTCCTAAACATCTCTTTTGATGCCTATATTAATATTGTGAGCAACAAATCCAGCATAATTAAATGCTCTAGCACCTTTTTATGTCAATAAAACAGGCATGGTATCATCAATCTTCGAGGCCCAGAGGTTTCCAATATTGTAAGTGAAACTGAAGACACAGTACTAATGCTGGGCTGCTGGATGACACTAATATACTGTACGCAAGCAGTATTCAAGGGAAGACACATTCTAACCTCTTCAATCAATATTAAATTCCAAAAACTTGGACAATAGAATTTAATTGAAATCGTAATTACAAAATCATATGCTGTCTCTGCACCTTGAATATCAGTAGTTAACCAACATTCTTGCCTGACAGTTAAAACACAACAAAACTGTAAGCGTGGGTCTGTGTCAGAAAAAAGTGAAAGTTCTTGAAAAATTTTGGCTTTGTTTCAACTCTGTATCAAATCTTGCTGACAGAAAGTTAATTTAACTTATTTTTAGGATTTGTATTTTAAACCTCTGGCAGTATTGACATCATTACTCAATCAGAAGATACTGACATGTTCTAAGTTGGTAAGCAGTGTGTACAGAGGGAGCATAGTGCTGTAAGCAGACAATGTAATTCCCACTTACATGCTGCCAATACTTCATGAGTGGTTGCAGCACAAAGATCCAGGAGTGATGTGAGGTGAGTAATACTTTCACTGTTTTAGAAATTCTGTCATCTGCAATTATATTGTTGGTGAATTGTGCTTATTTCAGTGCATATTTACGGATTTGACACTCAGCATCAACATCAAACTCTTCCAGGTCAAGATTAGCATAATCAGATATGCTTTCACCATTTCTTCAAAAACATGCTCAGTACAAAGTTCCAAAGACCATTCCTCACAAACATATAATTGAGGAATTAAATGGCATTTTGGTTCAGTTGCTCCACCTTCACCAAATGTTCGGTCGATCACCACATTAGAATACTATTGGCTTCAGAGACAATTGGATCTCATATAATGCCCTCTGGGTTCAAATAAGTCACTGAAACTGTCCAATACCTAATTACAGGCACAAATCTAGCTCACAGTTGTTAAATGTGCATGTTGCCCCACACAAACTGACACTTGAAGGTTTGTGTCTAGCATGTACTTACAGTGTGCATCCCAAGTTTCATAAGAAAGCATGATCTAACTGATGGTGTTGATTTTGTACCTTCCTCACGCTTATCCAGTTGGTATAATATGGGCAAAGACAATACCGTGAGAGCAGTTTTATACTGTATTCCTGCCCCCACTAATTGTTGGATTCAGACTCCACAAATTCATTATTTTTAATAAATTTGCCAGACAGAAGAAAATTTCAACTCTTCAGTTTGGAAGTGATTCAAACAAGCAATTTCCAAGAGCTAAAGGTTAGTATGCTAAAAAAAATCTTTTTTCCATTCTGTCTGTGTTTAAAATATCAACATTAGAAAAGAAACACAAGTGAATTTTATCCAATACAATATCCTACAATAAACCCAAGGAATGAGCTATTGTAAATGTGTATCTCTGTTGTCGAAGCTGTTGAATAGTGCAAAGGGAATAGGAAATTAAGGCCCGAACTGTCACAACGATAGAGGGGGGCCTCCAGCTTAGCCAAAATAGCATCTGAGCCCTGATTCCAAAAGTTTAGCTCCTGAACTCAGCACCCGTCAATTTTCACCGGGGGGATGCCGGGGTTGGGGATGGGAACCGGGGCAGATGCTGCTTGCACATTTGTGGTTCATGGAGGCAGTTGTACATTTACAAGTGTAGCTACCTTTAAACAGATCCAATTTTTGTCAGTGGGATATCCAAAACATGAATTGTGGGCTTTATGCTTTTCAAGAGGTCTAAACTTCCAAGAGTTCTTTGAAGAAGTAGGGTACCCTTTTGGATAGTTCCAGGGACACTTTTGGAGAGATCAAAAGCCCTTTGGGATTGTTAAAATTAAACATGAATGTGCGCAAAATGGGCATAAACTCATTAGAACTGTCAAGGCATTTAAATCTGGCCTTTAAATTAATGAAATGTCTGTTTTTTTAATAAAAATCAGTGCTTGCTGGTTCACTGTCTGCTGGGATAATTCTGTAGCCCATCATTTTAGGATTTGTGCTACGTCATTGATTTCACAACTATAATTATCTTGGCGGGGTGTCCGTCAGTTCACAGTTTGATTGACAGTTCTAAGTGGTTATAAAGTCTTTGATGTGGGACTACCAGTACATATGCTTGCCTTAATAAGAGATTAAGTCATTGAAGGAATTTAAACGTAGTGATTTTTTGTTAATCAATGAGAATGTTTTTCTTTAAATAGTGAAGTTATTAATAAACACTTAGGGCAGAATTCACCCAGATTTTCACAAAGTACCATACCCGGCCGGTAAAATGATGTTTTACCAGTCAGCCACAATGGTGGCTTCTCACATCGTATCATGCCAAACTCACTGTGTTAATTATGCATTCCCAAGAAACATGACATTTTGATGGCAGGCAGGCTCCGATTCACCCGTCATACAGTCACCTCACCGCTTCATCAAGCTGGGCACCATATTTAAAGTGTAGCCACACACACATCTCTCAGTGCTTCCAACCCAAGACAGCTGCAAATAAGACATGGACCCGAAAGGCAAGAAGACTGCCGTCCCCAGGTTTATGATGCATCCCATGAGTGCCCTTTGGACACTGTGGAGGCCTACCGTGATGTCCTCTACCCCCACTCTGGCCGCAGGAAGGGCAGCAACATTACCACTCTGACTTGGTAGGCGATGGCAGTGGTGATCAGTGCCAATGCTGCACAGAACAGGTTGGGCATCCAACGTAGATAGAGGATGGATGATTTCATCTGTGCTGCCAGGGTAAGGCACTCTAAACACTCACACTCAAGCCCATCACACATTCATTGGCATCTCACTCACTGTCAGCTCAAGGGACATCACCGCTTGCTTTTTCACATGCACCCTCACATCTCCATCTGGCCTCACCTGCTCTGGACACTGCCTCCTCAGCCCTAAGCATCCTGAGGCTACTTTCACAGATCAACTTGTGCCCCCACACAAACCCTGGGATACCCCCCCTTCCCCAGTACAGCCCTTGCCCTAATCCTCTGCCCTTTCCTGAGGCCATTTCTCCAGCTTTCCCAAGCAAGCCCTAGTCCTTTAGCCACACAAAGCCACCCCCTGCCTTATGGCTAGTCTGGTAGGTAGAGACTTGCACGTGAGCCCCACTAAAAGTGCTATTGGTGCTGTCTGCGAAGCCTGGCACAGATGACTGTGAGTGCTGCCAAAGCAAGGTAGGCAAATAAACCTCGAAGTCCCAAGCAAAGTGCAGCTCGCTAGATGCATGTCACTTATGTGCAGTTGTGAAACATGGCAGCGTGATGCGGACGAAGCAGCATGAAGGGATGAGTCTCGTGGGCTGGCCTTATAATGTTATGCAAATGTATTTCAATGAGGTTCCCAATGTCCGATGGCAGGAAACAAGGCCCACCATCACTGGGCTGAGCGGACAAATGCTAATTGGTTTCACAACCTTGTGAAACTGATTTTTAGCCTTCTCGTCATATTGTCCACTCACACCACTGAGCAGACCCGACGTCAGCAGGCATGGAAAATTCCGCCCTTAGAACTTTATTTTGTTTCATCTCAATATGGTACCCGAGGTCTGCCCATGGAGAATACTAGGTGAATTGGCATGGAGGCTGTTAGGACAAATCATGGTGGTTGGGGGGCATGGGTTGGCATGGGGCTATAAAGGGCCATGGGCATACAAACATAGGTATGAGGAGCAGGAGTAGGCCATTCAGCCCCTCGAGTCTGCTCTGTCATTCAATAAGATCATGACTGATCTGATTGTGGCCTCAATTCCACTTTATGCCTACCCCTGATAACCTTGGCTCCCTTGTCAGTCAAGTATCTATCTACCTCTGCCTTAAAAATATTCAATGGCTCTGCCTCCACAACTGAGTTCCAAAGGGTCGCGACCCTCAGAGAAAAGAAAATCTTCTCATCTTTGTCTTAACTGAGGGACCCATTATTTTTAAACTGTGCTCCCTCATTCTAGGCTCTCCCATAAGGGGAAACATCCTTTAAGCACCTACCTTGTCAAGTCTCCTCAGGATCTTTTATGTTTCAATAAGATCAACTCTCATTCTTCAAAATGGCAATGGATACAGGCTCATATGATAACCCTTCCCATCCTAGGGATCAGTCGAGTGACCCTTCTCTGAATTGTTTAGAACACATATATATCCTTGCTTAAATAAGACCAAAGCTGTAAGCAGTACTCCAGATGTGGTCTCACCAATGCCTTGTATAACTGTAGCAAAACATCCCTACTTTTATATTCCATTTCCCTTGCAATAAACATCAACATTCAATTTGCCTTTCCATTAACTTGCTGTATTTGCATATTAACTTTTTGTGATTCAGGACACAAACATCCCTCTATAACTTAGAGCTCTGCAATCTCTCTCAATGTATAATATGCTCCTTCTCTATTCTTCCTGCCAAAATCAACAAGTTCACATTTTCCCACATTAAACTTCATAGAACCATAGAAAAGTTACAGCACAGAAGGAGGCCATTTGGCCCATCTTGTCCATGCCAGACCGAGGACACCCAGGTGCCTTTTCTAATCCCACCTTCCTGCACCCGGCCCATAGTCCTGCAGCTTACAGTACTTAAGGTGCAGATCCAGGTACTTTTTAAAAGAGTTTAAAGTTTCTACCTCTACCACCAGCTTGGGCAGCGAATTCCAGACACCCATTACCCTCTGCGTAAAAAGGTTTTTCCTCATGTCCCCCCTACACCTTCTGCCACTTATCTCAAATCTATGTCCCCTGGTTCTAGAATTCTCCATCAAGGGAAACAATTTTATCCTGTCCACTCTATCTAGTCCCCTCATAATTTTGTACGCCTCAATCAAGTACCTCTCAGCCTTCTTTGTTCTAAAGAAAATAACCCCAACCTATCCAATCTCTGCCAAATTTTTGCCCACTCGCTTAACCTTTCTAGTCCTTTGCAGACTCCTTATATCCTCTTCACAACTTACTTTGCTATCTATACATACACCATACCATGGCCTTCTTCTAAGTCACTGATATAAATTGTAAATAGTTGAGGCCCCTGATCCCTGTGATACTCCACTTGTCACATCTTGCCAATCTGAAAATTACCCATTTCTTGTTAGCTAACCAATCCTCTATCCATGCTAATAGGTTATCCCTGACACCATGAACTCTTATTTTGCATAGTAAACTTTGATGTATTTAAAACCGAGATAGATAGGTTCTTGATTGGTAAGGGGATCAAAGGTTATGGAGAGAAGGCGGGAGAATGGGGTTGAGAAACTTATCAGCCATGATTGAATAGCGGAGCAGACTCGATGGGCCGAATGGCCTAATTTCCGCTCCTATTTCTTATGGTCTTATGTGGCATCTTGTCAAATACCTTCCGGAAAACTAAGTACAGCATAATCACTGGTTCCCCTTTATCCAAGTTGCTCGTTACTTCCTCAAAGAACTCCAATAAATTAGTCAAACATGTTTTTCCCTCTCGTGAAACTATGTTGACTCTGGCTGATTGCATTGAGATTTTCTAAGTGGTCCGCTATAACCTCCTTAATAATAGATTCCAGTAATATCCCTATGATGAACGATAAGCTAACTGGCCTGTCATTTCCTGCTTCCTGTCTCCCTCCCTCCATGAATGGAGGAATCACATTCACTGTTTCACATCAGCTTGGACCTTTCCAAAATCTAGGGAATGTTGGAAAATTAAAACCAATGCATCAACTAGCCACTTATATTAGGACTCTAGGATGAAATCCATCAGGACCTGGGGACTTGCCAGCTTTCAGTTCTAATAATTTTCTTGGTATCCTTTCTCTGGTGATTGTAATTGTTTTAAGTTCCTCCCTCCCTTTCACTGCTGATTCACAATAATTTCTGGGATGTTATTTATATCCTCTTCAGTGAAGGCCAGATGCAAAATATCTGTCAATTCATCAGCCATTTCTTTATTTTCCATTATTAATTCTGCAGAATCACACTCTGAGAGAGGTCGGTAGTGGGGCATAGGTTAGCATAGGGGCTATGAAGGGTTGGTGGAGAATATAGGTTGGCATGGAGGATATGAGAAACCATGAGGGTGGGTAAAGGTGCATGAAGTGGCACAGGTTGACATGGATGGAGCATGGGGAGTGTGTGTGGGTGAAGAGGTGTGAGAGGTAAGGGCTAGAGGGTTTTTTTTTTGTTTTTTTTTTAAAAACAGGTGGGACAAAATGTCAGAGCACCAAAGCCAGCCTATCAGACAACCTCACCCGACAACCCGTGGCGGCCTCCGCACTGTTTCCGGGGTCGGCAGGCCTACCTCCTGATAACACCCTCAGAAGCACCACCCATCTCCCCCAACGTCCCCACCCCTCCCTCAATCCCCTACAGGCCCAGAATGAAAATCAGACCACCAAGGGCACTTTCTCAGGAGCGAAAATTCAGTCCTAAGACATCGTATTCTTCTCGGTCTTTTGCACTACTTCATAATTACCGTCACTGAAATTAATATTTATCATAGATCCAGCCCCACTGAATCAGTGGTGATCACCATTTTCACAGTACAATTTTGACTTTAAGGCCAGAATTTTTCCGTTGGCCCCACATGCCCACGGGTAAAATGACGCACGGTGACGTCAGGCGAGCGTCCTGATGTCACCGCACGCCATTGCAATATTTGGGATATTTGCATGCCCGCCATCAATTAACGGGCTAGTTAAGGCCTTTGAGGCAGCAATTGATCTCAATTTTTCACAGCTCGACCGATCTTCAGGACTTGATTGAGCGCAGTGGGCAGGCGGGTAGGAGACATTTGTATAAACCTCATCCACGGGCAGGATAACAGGGGTGAGTGGAGTCATGAATGTGATGTTTGAGGAGTTTAAATGTGAATGTAACTTTTACTTGCCTTAGTGAGCAGGAAGACTTCAAAACTCATACCAGCTGCTAGGACAGAAGTAAAAGCTTTGGTCAGGACTCTACAGTAGAAATCATATCTGGGGCCTGCAGCTTTCAGGAAGCCATCCCTTACCCTGGGAATGGGAGTTGTGCTCTCCACTGGAGGCACCTCCTCTGAGGAGGAAGGAAGGGCCAGAAGGGGGAGGAGGCCAGGAGTCTACATTCAGACTCCAGGGGAGTCACCTTTGGAAGGAGAGGTGCAGGCACAAGGGGCACAGGGCCAAAGGAAGCCCAAGTTGGAAGGGACCGCAGAAGACGCCAATACCTTGCTGCAGGGTTTACAGGCAGCGAAGCAGCAACCTCAATATGTCAAAGGTACAGTGCTGCAGAAGGCTCCATCTTTCAAGGGAGACAGTCACCTCCATCTGTCAGATGATAGGCCCTGAGATCATCGCAAACTGTGTGGGTGGGCATCCCATGCCAGTGGCTCTAAGGGTTACAGCTGCCTTCAACTTCTATGCCTCCGGCTCTTTCCAGGGGTTGGTGCGAGACCTCTGCGGAGTCTCCCAGTCAGCTGTGTCCACTCTTGGGCCAAGCAGGTGACAGATGCTCTATTCAGGTGTGCATTGACTTTCACTCAATACTGCTGGGGCAATGCCAGTCAGACAAAGTGAGCCAGAGGCTTCGCAGAGATTGCTGGCTTCCCCCACATCCAGGGTGCAATCAACTGTACACACGTGGCCATCATGGCGCCAGTAGGTGAGCCCGGTACCTTTGTCAACAGGGAGGGATTCCACTCCTTGAACTTGCAGATAGTGTGTGATCACAAGCTGGAGATTCTGCAAGTCTGTGCTAGGTACCCGGGCAGCTCCCATGATGCTGACATACTCAGACATTCACAGGTGCCGAGGCTCTGCAGTGTCCAGCCCGGTTTGAAAGATAGCTGCTGGGTGACAAGAGCTCTCCCCTCAGAAGGTGGCTCATGACGCCCCCCCGCCATCCAAGAACAGAGGCTGAGCAGTGGTACAACAGGAGCCACGGCTCCACAAGGGCTGTGGTGGAGAGAACCATCGGTCTTTGCAAGATGCGCTTCCAATGCCTGGACCATTCAGGGGGTGCACTACAATATCCCCAAGATTGTGTGTCGCTGATAGTGGTTGCATGCTGCATTCTCCACAATCTGGCACTGGAAAGGGACGATGGAGTGGATGAGGAAGACATGGACGCAGTTGTTCTAGATACACATGATGAGTCCAGCAGTGAGTCCGAGGATGAGCACACACAGGAGAATGCTGAAAGGGTAGACACTGACCCAGACAGCAGGGGCACCTGGGAGGCTTTAATCCAACGAATCTTCAGCTAGCCCACCACAGATGGACCTTCAACACACACCAGGGCTGCAGGCTCCATACTCGATACCTGAGTGCTAAATCAACCTGGATAATAACATTAACTAAAGCCCTTGTCAATAAAGCTCAATGTCAAACAACTCACTCATAACATCATGGCTTCCCGTACACATGCAGAAGTAAGGAATCACCCTGAGGCATAGCAAGATCAAAATTTATTGAGTAAATAGAAGTAAATTCATAAAGCAAAACAAAAATGGTGTTGGACATTGCACCAAGTCTTTGACTAAGTACTATGGGCCAACATAAAAGCACCAGTGAGAAACTCGTGGTGTGCCTAAGGTGCCATAAATTTACGTTTACGGGTGCTACATCTAGGTGCTGTCCCCTTGCTGGCACTGGCATCTGAGACAGCCTGATCACTGTGCTGTCATGTTGGCCTTGAGGACCTTGGTGGATGTCCTCTAGCCCGCAGAGCATTTGATGGCCCTGCCTGGGAGGGAGCGGCCAGATCCACAGCTGGCTTCTCCTCAGTTGCCACAGCCTCATCAGATGCCACAGTCACTGGCAGAGGGGCGGAGGAGCTGCTGCCCTCATCCAGAATGCCTAAGAGGGGCCCGCAGAGACGACAGGCAGCTGCTACACAAATGGGAGGTCGCTTCGGACCTCCCTGCTCACTGTAGATGGATGGGCACCGAGCTGGGAGACTTGGTGCCCAGACCATCTCCCACACTGACAGTGACCAGCTGTGGCCAATGCCGCTGTGAGGACTTGCAGGTCCAAACGCAAACCCAGGAGACCCTAATTGTTCTCCTGGAGGAGCCTCTCCACGAGTGTCGCCACTCTTTCCATGGAGGAAGCATGGTGCTCAGCCTTGAGGCTCATTGCATCAGTGATGTTCCTTAAGCACAGGCACCATGCCATGCATAGCCTCATGTATCTCTAGCAGATTGTCCCGCCTATCCTGCTGCACTTCCAACGTTCGCCGCCTCACGGACGGTTCCAGAGGCACATCATCAGCAAGTACCTGGTCCCCAGCGGTTTTCCCACTGCCAGTGCCCTGGGCACTCTCTGTCTCTGCCCGCACCTCAAGTGAGTATGAAGTGCCCTCACCGTTTTGCCCTGGAACACTAGCTGAAGATCTAATTCCCACCGAAGTGCTAGTATCTGCGTTGGTGCCTGCCTTGCTGAGATGGTGTGACGCTGGAGAGTGCATTTGCTCGGGGGCTTCAGGGGCGACAGGTGGACCCTCTGTCTCCTCCTCCCAGCCTTACTCCAGTAATGCTGAAAGGAAGAAAAAGGGCATTTGATTAGTTACAGTGCAGACAATGTCAACTTGCAGCCACTCCCCCAGATCATTATGCGCTCATCCTTCCATAATTAAGGGTAAACCCATGTTGCTAACTTCAATCATGGAGCATTCAGCAGTGCAATGGCTTCTGTGACACACGTGGTGACCTGAATGTTGGCCAAACGTACCTCCATGTGGCACCTCAGCCTCACCGCCACCGGTGGACCCTGGGGGTGCATGGCGCCTCTCAAGGCCCATGGGCCTGCGGCTCGAAAGCCATAAGAATGGCCAACTGGGCCTGCCCTCTGCAAGTCTTCATTCGTTCCGACACATTGTGCGCAGTCTTTTCCTTAAAAGGAGAGAGGAGCATTAATTAGTCCAGCCTGCACGTGAATTCCCATCGCATCTTTGCCAACCCAACCAGAGTGGGACATTGCAGGACTCCAGTTCTTCGTCACCCCGATGCTGCCGCACACTCACCCAAACAAACCAGGGCTGACCACCTCCAATCCCCCCACTCCAATCCCATGTTGCCTTCTTCACGTGTGGCACCATAAGGTGCTACTTGGTAAGCAAGTAGGCACAAGCAGGTGGAGCGCAAACACCAGAAGGTGGATTGGTGCCCTCCAACTGGTAGCTCCCCTCCCAGCATATTAGCACCCTGACTTTGACCTGCTTCGCAGTTCCAGCACTCTGCCTAGGTGCAGACCTTTGACTTTCAACCCCATTCTATACTCTGGGTGTCAGTGTCACACATGCTGCAGATACAAAACACATCCTAGCTCAACCCTCTCAGGGTGAACTGGGCATGGGCAATCTCTGCTGTCACACCCAGTGAGGGATACATGCCAGGAGGGATTCAATGACGTTACTGTACCTAGAGTTGGCGGGGGTGTGATTTTGGGGAGAGGGTGACGGCTACATTAAGTGACTTGAGGCAACATGGTACTCACCCTTCCCGAGCACAGGAGATCATTGAACCTTTTGCAGCACTGAAGCCATGTGCACTACACTACATCATTTGAGCTCACCCTCTCCGCCATCTCCTCCCACACACGTATGGTCAGGTGGGGGGGCCTCTGCCTCCAATTACCTCGGAAGAAGGACCTCCCATCATGCTGCCACCTCCTCCAGGAGGGCAGCTAGGCACTTATCTGAAAAACGAGGGGCACACTGCCCCGCTAACCTACCCTCAGGCCTGGCCTGCCCTGATGGCCTACCCTCTGGACTCACGCCACCAACATTGCCCCTCTGCAGAGCCCTTCGCCGAGCCATTGCGAGTAGGGCCTTTCCAAGGCTGCCAGGCCTTCCTTTATACAGGCCGTCGGATCGCCATTGGACCCAGCAGGCTGTGCACGCCCGCCGCCGTCTACACACTTCCACCATCTATGGGTGTCGTGAACTATGCTGGACAGGCCTTAATTACCTGCCCACATAAAATGGCAGCATGGACCCAATCATGGGCAGCGATCGGGTTCATGCCCACCCGCGCCTGCTCCCAACCGGCCCGCCCAACATGGAGAAAATTCTCCCCTAAGTTTAAGAAATCAGGCTTTCATTTTTAAATGCTGCCCATAATAATCAAGAGTGCAAATAAAAACATTGATCCAAAGAGCAAACAAAAGGTGTTTTAACAAAATGCCTGAAACTCAAGCAATAAGATAGCTGTTCTGAGTGAAAATTAACCTGTGAAATACCATTCAATTTCTTAACCCTTTTAGAGCTCAAATTGAAACTAGAGCTTCAGAGAACCTCATTTACTGGCAAAGTTGCTAACTCTGATTGGATGCATTGCATGGAGATTTCACCTGAAGGATTTCCCACCCTTAACTCCCCCACTCTCACACTCCAGTATTTGGTCACTTGATGTATCCATCTTCATACTGCACCCCCTGTCCATTCCCATTTGAAAACAAACTTGAGCACCTCACTGAATGGTAGTTGATTATAAGTCAAACAGTTTTCCCCCCGTTCACCCCATTTTCAATATTATCCAAAATAATTAAAGAGATGAAAAAAATTGAAAATTAACATAATATCCTTATGGTTTTTCTTGACTTGCTCATAGCAGGATCCAAGAGGTTGATTTTTAACAGGCTAGTTAATGGCTCTTCTCGATCATTTTGCTATTTTTTAAACTGAAATTTCAATAGAATAATGTTCAATTAGTCAATGAAAACAGAACCAAATAGATGAAAAGCAAACTAGTAAGCCTGACATCCTGACTTTCAAATATTTTTTCTCTATACTTATAAGAAGTATAACAACATAATGAAAATGATCATCCAAAGCAACTCTTTTTGAAACAAATAACCCTGACTATCAATTTGCTCAACTTCTAATGAAAACTTGTAGATTCGGATTCTGCTTCAGTATGATTCCCCAGACCTGATTTTTAAAAAAAATCAAATCCTTATGAAGAGAAATGGAGGCAAGCATTACTGCTTATCTTCCGTAAAACAAAATCCATTTTATTGGGCATTAGCAGCATCATTTCTGATTGGCTATTATCCTTGCTGTGGCATATTCAAATTAGTTGTTCAGTAAAATTTGGGTCAATCCTCTACAGGAGAATCAAAGTGCACAACAATTTAACTCAGGCCATTCATCACTGAACTCACCATTGAAGGCCAATAAACAAAAATCTGTATCAATTGTTGGGCAGAGGAGGATAATTACAGGATGGAGGACTCAGAGGATAAGTTCTTCCAGGATTTAATGGACTTTTGCATTTTAGATGCATAAACACAAGAACACAAGAAATAGGAGCAGGAGTGGATCACACGGCTTAACAAGCCTGCTTTGCCATTCAACATCATCATGGCTGATCTTAGGCTTCAGCTCCAATTTCCCACCTGTTCCCCTTATCCCTGAATTCCCTGACAGACCATCCATCTATCCCAGCTTTAAATGCATTGAACAATGGAGCATCCACAACCATAGTCCCATCAGTAATTTAATAATGGGACAGCATGCTTTCTAGGCTCTTTCTTCCATAACATTTGTTTTAAACATTTTCACAAAACAACCATAAACCCAGGCAAAAAGCTTTAAATCCTTAGTTAAGATTAAATCTGAATGATGGGCAAGTACGTGTCAGCTCAAATGAACACAGAACCACATTAATCTGAGTTAGCACAGTAATGTGCCCATCACTCCCTCTGCTCTCCCTCGTATCTCTCTTTCAGAGAAACTAATTTGATTGCTTTATACTAAACAGCTTTTTGGATCATTTATTTTAATTGCAACAATTGTTTTAAATGACATGTGGATATGAACAGAAAGGAAGCAAGATATCTATTCAGTTATCTAGTGCATTATTCAGGTCACAGACAAATGGATCCGTGAAAGTAAGAAAACTGAAAGCAGAAAATGCTGTAAGTATGCATGAGGTCAGACATCATCTACAGAAAAATAAATGTTTTGGTGTTTTTGGTTTACAAACCTGACCTTGAGAGCCCAGTGTATTACAGAGGAACATGCAAGTGAAGCTAGAAGTGAAATGAACATGCTTGTTTTCATCTAACACATTTAATGTAGAAGAACATTGAAGCTGTTTCAGATTTAAGGGGGAAAAAAACTGCATGCCAATCGAAATATGGAGCTACCAGGAAGCATGATTGAAAACTTTGGGAAAACATGGATTTGAAGAGAGATTCTTAAAAGGGGAGTCAGAGGTGGAGCTAAAGATGGGTTTATGGACTAAATTCTAGAGCATGATGCTGAGGTGGCTGAGGACATGGCTACAAACAGTAGGTGGAGGGATACACAGAGGCCTGAATAAGAAAGCAGATACTTCAGGAGTGGAGGGGGGGAATTGTAGGACTAAATAAGATTACAGAGATAAGAGAAAGGAGGACATGGCGCGATTGAAAAACAGAATTAAAATTCTTATCTTTGAGGTGTTTATGAAACCAGGACTCAGTGAGGACAGAGGTCTTCAGAAGAGTTTTGATACAGGTTAGCGACAGGCAGCAGTTTTTCATCAGCTGAACATTCAGAAGGGTGGAAGGTCACCCATGGGTCATTGAAGTAGTTGAGTCTAGAGGTAACAGACTTGATGAGAGCTTCAATGGCAGATGGGCTGGGCTAGAGACAGAGGTAGGCGATACTGGAGATACACACAGTGGCAGCAGTAGGTACCATCTACAAATGCACTGCAGCAACTTGCTAAGGTTCCTTCGACAGCACCTTCCAAACCTGTGACCTTTACCACCCTATTAGAACAAGAGCAGCAGATGCATGGGAACACCACCACCTGCTAGTTCCCCTTGAAGACACACACCATCCTGAACCAGATATATATCATCTTAACTTCACCGCTGAGTCAAAACCCTGGAACTCTCTTCTCCACAGCAATGTAGGCGTATCTACATCAGACTCCAGCAGTTCAAGAAAATGGCTAGACACCACGTTCTCAAGGACAATTAGGCTTGGACAATAAATGATGGCCTTGCCAGTAATGCCCACATCCCATGAATGAATGCATACATAAAAAGAGTGACCAGTCAGTGGCAAGAATGCAAAGATTGTAGTAGGAACCAATGATAATGGCTTTGCTCTTTCCAATGTTTAGCTGAATTGCAGTGTTATCATTCTCAACAAAAATACTCATAATACTCAGTTTCCTTATTAAATCATCATAGCACAGTATAACTATAACAATCTATTGCACATTACATGATACAAACAATGTATCCTCTGTATTGTTGTAAGCAACACCATGGGACAGTTGTTAGATATATATTAAAAACATAATATCAGCATTCTACACCCCACCCCACAGATGTCACATTTTGTTACAATCTTAAGATACTGTGCAATTCTCATTTGGAAACTGAAACTGACAAACACATTCTAGGCACTACAGGTCCCTGACTAAACAACAATTAGATGTGAGCGACCTTTGACACCTTCAATTTTTTAAATTGGACTTTTAAAGAGAACGAATCTCATTCAGACCAACCAAACCACTTATTTTTTAAGAGCACAGAATAATGGTAGCTTGCAATCTTAAAAAGAGACCTCCACAATAACAGCAAAATAAGACTCATGTGTCATAATGCTTTCATTATAGTGTAGTGCTACCTTTGACTTTGAGTCAGCACTGCATCTAATACATAGACACAACACATTCTACAAATGCCTCCCTTGGGGAATGAGAGAGAGAAGATAGAGAAAAGAGGGATAGAGGAAGAAATAGAGATAGAGAGGTAGAGGGATAGATAAAGCTTCTATAATGTTGCCCATGTCATTGTTTTCTGTGGAACTGTAACTCTCTCCTAGTCTGTTCAAATCTTGCAGCCTATAAGTTTGCAAAACAGCAATTTATTCCGACAAGCTCATCCAAATAATCTTGAGAGAAGAATAAGCTCCTGTCCACAAAGGGCATTGAGTTGCAACTATTACAGCTACAAATGACGCTCAGTTAAATGATTTATGATCCCCTTATTTCATGCTGTAATTGCAACTTGTGATCAGAATTTCAAGAGAAAAATGAGCCATATTCAAAACCAAATATCAGGAGCTCACAGAGTGAGGAAAACTCTGACCAGAATGGTCTGGTCTGAATGTGACCTCAACGCCACTTTCCTGCCTGCCTCCTGTAACCTTTGACTCTCGTTAGTTAAGAAGCTATCTACGTCAAAAATATTCAATGCCCCTGCCTCACAGCTCTCTGGGGAAGAATTCCACAGACTCACAACCCTCAGAGAAACCTGCATTTATCTAGTACTTTTCATGACCCAAGATATCTCAAAGCATTTCACAGCCAATTAATTACTTTTGCTGTCACTGTTATAATGTAGACAAATGCAGCAGTCAATTTGCCTAGAGTAAGGTTGCACAAACACCAGTGTGATAAATCCGTTAAATCTGCTTTGTTGGTGTAGATTGAGGGATGATTGTAGACCAAGGCATCAGAAGAACTCCCATTCTTCAAATGGGGCAATGGAATCTTTTACATCCCACCTTGAACTTGGTCTAATATCTCATATAAAAGAAGCATCTCTGATAATGCAGAAATAGATTTAGAGTAAACAGTCTCATACCTAAAAAGAGGCCTATCAACTGATACAATTCAAATCTATGTGTAACCTTACAGTATTTGAAGGAATAGCAAGTGCAATTCCATATCTTCAGCTTTTAAATTTGAATCTTTAGGATAATATTTTTAAATATCTAGCTAGCCAATATGATTTTCAGAGTGTGACAGTAACTTCTTTTTTTTAATAGGGCAAGAGGCTCCTGTCACACACCTTCACCCGTACACTTTTGGCTCTTCCACTGTGTGACTGTCAGTGTGAAATGTGGCCTATCAAAGGCCAGCAATCTATTGTTCTGTGCCATCATTCACTGAAATATCAAATGATGGAAAGTAGCTAAAAGCAGCAGCCCAAATGATTTTGGCGATGTCATTTATCTCCTGGAGGCCAATTGTTCAAAATTTTAGTCTGTGTGTGACACAAAGAAGATTATTGTTTAAACCAGAGCCAGTTTTGCTGATTGTTGACTATTTTAATTAACAATTTGCCAATAAAATATACTTTACACAGAACTTGCTTGATGACAGAAGTTACATCTTTAATTTTACACATTATGTGGCAATGTTACTAGTTTCCCAACAAAATGCATTAGTTAATCCTTAATCCTATTCTTTTCCCAGAGTCAAAAAGGTAAATCATGAGTGTGTAGTTGGTTCCATTGAAGTTGATATTTGCAGCTCAACAGTGTGCCAGCTTAAAAAGTGAACATAATACAACCCTAGTTTCTTCGCCACAACATTATGAATGTTGCAACAGTGCACTGCTGTTTAGAGTATGTAACATCAATAGTACCAGGTATCTCAAAAATGTTCAAATCTTCTTTGTGAACTTTTAATTATTGTATTCTAAACAGCTTGTGTTCTCCTTGAGTAGTGTCAACTCATTATATTTGCAACTAAGTAGATCAATACAGGATGTGAGATTTAGTTTAAAAGTCCTGGGAGATCAAGGAGCGTTGTAATGGCTTTTAACATGTCAAGACGCAGTTTGACTGAATTTTAATGCATTTTGAAACTGAAGGACTATGAATGAGCAATAAAAATCAATATGGCATTTGTACTGTACTTAACTAACACATGATTTCCGTGATCTCTCAATGGAAAATGGCTGTCATAAAGCAACTGTCAAGAAATCACATTTAACTCTGCAAGGTATATGTGAAACAGCACTGCTAAATAAAACAAGGTAAATTATAGCAGCTGCACATTGCTGGTTGATTTTATCTACATGCTTGTCTCAGCTTCCCTTTTCAGTCAAAGCCTATCCTGTCTACACATAATCTAACAGGTGGAATGGGGTGGACAGAGGGCAAAAGAGTTGAACATTTTTTGGGAGCATTATTGCTTGCATCAGAAACGTTTTAGGCACATAATTTTGAAAATCAAAAATAGATTGAACCAAGATCTACTTTATTGGTGATAACCTTCAGTTGCCATAAACAATATACTGCACTCATATCCCTTGTCCTTAATTTGAATCCTTCAGTTTGCTCACATTTTTCATCTTTGGCTTAAGGGGGCAATACATGAGAGGCAGATAAAATGACTGAGTCTGCAAGCCCCAACTGGCAACAGATATTTTATTACATATTTATCTTAAATTATTTTCTCCTGCACTATTGGAATACGCCAGTTAAATGGACTTCTTTGAAAACTGGAACCATTTACTCTGAATCCATTTCTATCCAGGGAAGAACTTTTAGTCAGACGTTTTAGTGCTCTCTAAGCTCCATCACTTCTGTCACTTGGCTTTGTGGCAGATTGTGAATTTTTTCACCTTAAGCAGATGACCACATGCTTCAATTGAGTACAAATAAATAATTTAACTCAATGACCTTTCTCGCTAATTCAGTTGCAACTTGGTGTCCTGAATTGGTATGAGCTTCTGTTGATCATGATTCAAGCACCAACTAAAAGGGGTGAAAGGAAAGACTGAAGGGCCATCCCGAACACTTCTCTAACACTTTACAGAATCCTATTTCAAAGCAATAATGGTGCATGACATCTTTTGGGAATGGATTGTGCATTAAGATGAGATAGAGGGGGTGAAAAAAACATATTTTGAAATGATACCAAGTGCCCACAATTAAATAATTCATTAAAAAGTTGACAGCTTGACTTATGAAAATCACTGCATGTCACAAGGTTTGGGGGGGAGGGGGGGGGAGAATTATAATGGAATGTAGAAATAGCATAGCTGAGAACAGGAGGCCAGAAGCCAGCAAGATGATTGCTAGGTGTAAAGTGGTGCTGTGAAGATGTGTTATATAGAATATTAACTTATAATGTCATCAGATGAACATATATTACTTTATAATGCCATTGTTGGACATATGTATGCAGAACTAATTGAAAAGAATGCTTTTGCTAATTAAAGGACACTGGCCTACAGGAGCTACGATGTTGCATTTGTGAAAGGCACAAGCTGCTTTATAGAGAGGCAGCCTGCAGAGCTCTCGGAAAGTGGCTAAGATAAGCCTGATTGAAATCTGAGTGTAGTAATTATGGTTTTGTTAAATGTTGGACTGTACCTTTAAGAATAGTCCGGTGATATAAGATCACATGATCTATATGAACCAATGTATTAACAGCACGGGCTACGTCCAGTCAGTGTAGAGATAGAGATGGAGTTGAAAGCACAAGTGTAGTTGCTGTTGGCTGTATTTAAATAAACCTAATGTTTCTACTTAGAGTTGATATGCAGACAACTTTCTATCACAAATAGGCAACTGGGCCATACAAATAGGTGATGAGGATGGGATCAGGATAAATCAAGATGAATCAGTACTGTATCTTGCCCAGCGATTGTGAGTATCAACATCCGTTTAAAATAACAGAAGATATACTCACCCAAAATGCCACAATTTGGTCGAATCAATCCCTTTGAGCCAGACACAGATGATTGGTTTCAGTATATAGAACGCCTCATGTTCTTCTTTCAAGCAAACATAATCACAGTGGAAAAGACTCGAGTGATCCTCTCGAGTAGCTGTAGGAGCAAAACCTACAGTTTGATTTGAAACTTCATGGCACCCAGTGCCCCAAATTCAAAGAATTTTGGAGAACTGGTGGACCTCATGAAGGGACATTTTCAGCCCAAGTCCTCAGTCACGCTGTAGAGATTCTGGTTCAATTAGCGAAATAAAGCCCCCAGTGAGACAATTGCTAGCAAATTTGAAGCAACTAATGGAACATTGCGAGTTCAGTGAGACTCTGAACGACATGCTCAGAGATCATTTAGTGTGTGGTGTGAAAGAAGACACTATTCAGAGAAGATTGCTGGCTGAAATGAATCTGCATTTTAAGAAAGTGTTAGAAATAGCACTGGCCATGGAAATCACTGTAAGAGATTCACAAGCAATACAAGGGGCGCAAAATGGTGCTGTACACCAGATCGGGTGGGAACAGTCAGCCGAAAGTTGCGCAAAAAAGCGAGACTCCCACCACAAAGCGGGAAACAGCCCCCCCAACTGAAAAATAAGAACTAATTTAGCAGCTAAATCGAAGAACAACTTTAATCAATGTGGAAACAATCAGACTTTTAGTGATTGGCAGTTTGAAAAACTAGAATGTTACTTTTGTCACAGAAGTGGACGTATAATGAGACAGTGCAAAGAGAGATCTAAGCAGGCTTGCAAACAACAGAAGCAGCCCAATGAAATCCACAGTGCAGAAGAGCCTGAAACAACAAATTCTGACATCTTTTCATTGTTTAATATGAAAGTTGGGAAGACAGAGCCAATATTTGTTACAAGACAAGTGAATGGTAAACTAATAAAAATGGAAGTAGACACGGGAACTTCTACTGCTGTAATTGGAGAACACACTTTCAGATATTTAAATAATGGTGAACATCAATTAAATTTGGAATGAGCATCTGCCAAGCTGAAAATGTACAGGTGAAGAAATCCAAGTGAAAGGTATCAGCAGAGTAACTGTCCATTATAGAAACCAACCGGCATAGCTACCCGTGATGGTGGTAGTAGGTAAAGGGCCAAGCCTTCTTAGGCGTGATTAATTAAAGGAGATTAAATTAAACGGGTCTGAAATCTTCCAGTTGAGATCAAGCGTGCTATCAGAGCTGCTTAAAAAGTATGCTATCGTCTTAGGACAAACTGAGAAAAATCCAAGGTCTGCAGGTCAAGATTTATGTGGATCCAGGAGCAACTCCTTGCTTCATGCAAGCAAGACTGGTGCCATACACCCTGAGAGAGAAGGTTGACGCTGAGCTGAACCAGCTAGAGAGTTTGGGTGTCATAAAAGCGGTTCAGTTCTCAGAATGGGCAGCACGCATTGTCGCTGCCCTTAAACCAGACCAAAGCTTCCGGATTTGTGGGGACTATAAAACAACAGTCAACAAAGCAGCCAAACTCGACAGATACCCCATTCCAAAAATCGAAGACCATATGCCAAGCTAACAGGAGGGAGAACATATACAAAGCTTGACATGAGTCAGGCATGTCAACAATTAGATTTGGATGATGCCTCCCGGGAATTCGTCACAATTAATAACCACCAAGGGTTGTACCCAATTTATATGCTTGCCTTTCAGTGTTTCCTCAGCCTGTGCCATATTCCAGACAACAATGGAATGCTTACTGCAGGGACTACCCCAGGTTTTAGTCTACTTTGACAATGTGCTGATAACCGGATTCACTGAAAAGGAACATTTGGCTAACCTAGACGAAGTCCTTAAATGCTTTTTTACAAGCCACCAGGTAGATTCTCAGGGGTTACACCCAGTTGAAGAGAAGGTTAAAGCAATAAGAGAGGCACCTGCACCCAAAAATGCTTCTGAACTGAAACCATTTTTAGGAATGATAAATTATTCTGGGTGATTTTTACTTTATTGATCTTTAGTTCTGGCCCCTCTGCATTCACTGCTAAGAAAGAATCAACTTTGGTCTTGTGAGACACCCCAAAAAGAAGCTTTCATTAAAGTGAAACAGCTGTTACACTCATCCAATCTGTTAGTGCATTATGACCAGATGAAAAATTTGATGCTAACGTGTGATGTGTCCCCCTATGGAGTGCGAGCGGTACTATCTTATAGAATGGACGACAGCACAGAGAGGCCAATCGGCTATGTATCCAGGATGCTTACAGCAGCTGATAAAGGATATTCTCAGACTGAAAAGGAAGGTCTGTCGATCATTCTTGGTGTATAAAAAATTCACCAATATGTGTACGGCCAGCATTCCACAATTGTATCAGACCACAAATTACTATGGGGTTTGTTTAGCGAGGAAAAGGCTATACCACCCATAGTCTCAGCAACAGTACAATGACGGGCCCTGCTTTTGGTGGCTTATGAATACACCTTTTGTGCAGAGGCCTGGCGTTCACATCGCAAATGCCGATGTCCTGAGCCTCCTGCACTTACAAGAGAATGACGAACGGGTCCCAGTTCCACAGGATCTCATTTTACTGTTAAATTTTCTAGATTCCTCGCCAGTATTTGTCAGACGGATCCGAGACTGGGTGAGTCGGGATCCAGTCCTATCTCAAGTGCAAGACCAAGCGTTACATGGTTGGTCCCAGGAGCCAGTCTCCGATGAAATGAAACCGTTCTTCAGCCAAAGACACAAGATGAGCTTTCAGGATAGCATTCTTTTGTGGGGTGCATGGATAATAGTTCCTTCAAAGGGAAGGGAGCCACTTTTAGCAGAACTACACAATACCCATCCAGGGATCTCCCAAATGAAGACCATAGTGCGCAGCTATCTATGGTGGCCAGGGATGGATGGCGATATTGAAAATGTGGTAAAGCACTGCATGCAGTGTGAAACAGCTGCAAAAGTTGCCAGTGGCAGCTCCATTGCACCCATGGGAGTGGCCTGGCAGACTACATTGGAACTTTCCTTGGAACCATGTTTCTACTGATTATAGATGCCCATTCTAAGTGGTTAGATGTTTATGAAGTGAAGTCACCAATGTTGGGCGCTACAATAAAGAAACTACGCTGGAGCTTCGCCATCCATGGACTACCAGAAGTAGTCATATCCGATAATGGCACTGCATTCACGAGTGCTGAGATCCAATGATTTATCAGCCTCAATGGTATCACCAATGTGAATACTGCACCGTACCACCCATTATCAAATAGACTGGTGGAAAGGGCAATTCAAACTTTTAAGGCAGACAGGTGATTCGTTGGAGTCCAAGCTTGCACGCTTTCTTTTTCACTACAGAATGACACCCCACACGACGACAGGAGCAACACCTACAGAATTGTTGATGAGACGCCATCTTAAGTCATGACTGAGCCTAATATTTCCAAATTTGGAAGGTGGAGAAGAGTCAAGGAAACCAAAAAGCTATGCACAACTTGCATAGCCATGAGAGACAGTTTACTATTGGAGAAGCAGTATTTGTGAAGAATTTCGGTGCAGGGCTGAAGTGGTTACCAGGTAAAGTAAGTTCAGTGTCTGGACCATCATAGCACGTGGAAGTGGAAGGCCGGATCACTTGTAAGCATGTGGACTATTTAAGAAAAAGAGATAGCATGATAAGATATGGTTCCACCTATAATCATTACTTAACCAGTGGTTCCTGTTGAAGATGCTCAACCAAGGACTGACATGTCTGGTGTCTCTATCAAAGTGGAAGACACTGAACTGCAAGTGTGTACTGAGGTAACTGATGTTATGCAGTTCCAGAGAATGTGGTTCCTAAAAAAGAATCAAGTCATGGAGCTGCAACATTGCACACAAATCAGGAAACCGTCTGAAATACTGAACTTGTAAATCTCAAGACCTATCTCATAACACAGAGAGTCACGTGACTCAGCTCTTGGGTGTAAAAAGATACTGGATTTGAACTAATAGTCAGAGATGGACTGCCACAGAGAGAAAAGAGGCAAGAGTCTTACCCCCTTTCTCTTTTACTGAAACCTCTCTCATCAAATTTGAGCTGTTTGAGATTTGAAAACCCATCAGAAGACCTAATTTCTGCAAACTGAGAGTTCTCCATTGTCTCCCAGAGACAACTGCAGACTGACTGCTTCAGTGAGAAACCCATGTGCCAGCAGCTACTGTGGAAAGTGACCCTTAAGCTGTAACCAAGCATCTAGACAATCCATGAATATTTCTTTTCCTGACTTCACATTTTGCTTGGCCAAATTTTAATACCTGATACTCTGCAGAATTTTATTTCACTTTTACCTGCTTGGGGAGGTTGTGTGTGTGTTGATTTTGCATTAGTGGATAGTTGGACATAGTTGTATATTTTAAACTTTCTCTTAATAACTCCTGTATCTTTGCCTGAGTAAGTTTTAACAATAAAACTAACTCCTTACTTGTTAACTTAAGGAACCTGGCTCATTTATTTCTTACACTGAGCTACATACTTAAATATATTTATTGAATTGGCAATATCACCTTTTTAAATTCAAACTCTTTTATAACCAACCCAAGAGTGAGACAAAGAGAGGAGTCAGTTCGACCCTCCTAACCTGGTCATGATGGAGGGTACAGTTTATTAAAGGTCATCATTAAGACGATTCTTCCAGCAACTTTTGAAAAAAATCTTAAGAATTAAAAAAAACTTGACGCGAGTTCCACCCATCTGTTGCCGGTGGTAGTTATCATGGGCTCACTCACTATTCACGGGCCTGCAAAGGATTTGGTGATGTATAACTACATAATAAGCTCAATAAAAATGTTACCACCAAACTTTGAAGAATTAAACAAAAAAGAAAGCTTGTAAATGAACTAGGAGCTGTAATTTCTTCTACTTAAAAATAAGCAATACTGAAGGCAGCGCCTTTGCCCTTACTGTAAACACTAGAATCATAGAATTGATATAGCATAGAAGGTGGCCATGTGGTTTGTCATGTCCTCTCTGCAAGGGCAACTCAGCAAGCCCCACACTCCAGCTTTTGCCCAGTAGTCCAAAAAAACTGTTCCCTTTTGAAAGCCACAATTGAACCTGCCTCTACCACACTCTCAAGCAGTGCATTTCAAATCCTAACCACTCACTGTGTAAAAGCATTTTTCCTCACAGTTCTTCCATTCATTTTAAATCAGTTATCCTCTGGTTTCGACCCTTCCACCAACGAGAAGTTTCTCCCTATGTTCTCTGTCCAGACCCCTCATAACTTGAATACCTTGATCAAATCTCTTCATAACCTTCCCTTCTTGAAGGAAAACAGGCTCAGCATCTTCAATATATCCACGTAACTAGAGTCCCTCGTAGCTGGAACCATCCTTGTAATTTTTTTCTGCAAAATCACATCCTTCTTAAAGCATGGTGCCCAGAGCTGGACACAATACTGCAGATGAGGCCAAAATAGTGTTTTATAAAACTTCATCATAATTTCCCTGATTTTGTTTCCAAGCCTCTGTTTACAAAGCTAGGATCATGTTTTTCCTATTAACCAATTTCTCACCTGGCCATGTTGCCTTCAATAATTTGTGCACATATACCCCAAGGTCCCTTGGCTTCTGCATCTCCTTTAGAATTGCACCCTTTATTTTATATTGCACCCCCACCCTCAGTCTTCTTGCCAAATTGTATCATTTCACACTTCTCTGCATTAAATTTTGGCTGCCATGTGTCTGCCCATATCACAAGTCTATCACTAGCCTCTTCAAAATTCATTATATTTCCAAGTTTTGTGTTAACTTCAAATTTTGAAATTGTTCCTGCAAACCCAAGTCTAGGTCATCAGTATAGATCTTGAATCATTCTTGGTCTAATACCAATTCCTGGGGAATCCCATTATATGCCTTCCTCCAGTAAGAAAAACAACCGTTCACCACTCTCAGTTTCGTGTGACTCAACCAACTTCATATCCATGCTGCCAATTTCCCTTTTATTCCAAGTGCTTTAACTTTGCTGACAAGCTTGTTTCATGACATTTTATCCAATGCCTTTTGGAAGTCCACGGCCTGAATTTTACCCTCCCCACCCGCACCCCAGCTTCTCCTGCCCACCCCGGCCAGGTGAGTGCCGAGGCAGCGGGCAGCGTGAAATTACATAGATGGATTTCAACCGGGTTTCCGCCCTCCCCAACCTGGTAGTGATTTTACACTGGGGCAAGCTGGGCCTCAGACTGGAAGCCTGCCCTTGCCCCAATTAAAGCCCTTAAATGGCCACTTACGGGCCTTTTCCTGCCCAGCTTCAATTTTTAGGCTGGTGGGCAGATGACTGCTCAAGAGAGGGTAAAACACAAAAGTGAAGTTTGGTCTTGGACGGGAAGAGCAGTGGGCGGGTGGGGGCTGGGGCACCTCCATCAGAAGCCACCTTCTGACTGGGGACACCTTCCCCTTAAGGCCTGGTGACCTCCTGACCTCCTTCCTCCTACTGGCCTATCCCCCAAGATCCTGATCGCCCTTCTCGCACCACCGCCCCGGGGCCTTCCATGCCCTGGGACCCCTGCCACTTACGTGTCCACCAGTTCCTGGGACTTTGTGTCAGGCAGGTCCATGCAGTGCCTCTTCTGACCCCCTCAGCGCTGTGCCTGGAGGGACTGGAGAGCTGCCAGGCTATCTGATTTGCAAGCAGCTCTCAAAGGTGGGACTTCCACATTATGCCAATCAATGCTCATTAGAGCGTAATATGGCATCGGGGCTGCTGAAGTCAACAGGGGTTACTCACTGCAGAATTCCCAGTCTTTGACCTGCTCTTGCAGTCATAGTATATATATAGCTGCTTCAGTTCAGTTTCTGGTCAATGGTAATCTCCTAGGATATTGATAGTGGGGGATTCAGTGATGGTGATGGCATTGAATGTCAAGGGGAAACAGATTCCCCTCTTGTTGGAGATGGTCATTGCCTGACACTTGTGTGGCCCGAATGTTACTTGCCACTTATCAGCCCAAGCCCGAATGTTGTCCTGGTCTTGCTGCAAACATCCCCACTTCTGACCTTAGGATGTAGGAAAGGCCATTGATGAAGCAGCTGAAGATGGTTGCACCTCAGACACTACCCTGAGGAACCACCTTCCTTTGTGCTAGATATTATTCCAACCAGTAGAGTTTCCACCTAAAGTTGTAACTTTGCAATTACCCTCTAGCATCACCCCTCTATTTCAGAAGGATTGGAAGATTATGGCCCGTGCCTACATAATTTCCACCCTTACTTCCCTCAGTATCCTCAGAGATATCTGATCCAGTCCTGGTGACTTGTCAACTTTAAGTATCGTCAGCCTTTCTAATTCTCCTCATCAATTTTTAACCCATCCAGTGTATCATCTATCTCCAGTTTTCATATAACTTTGGCAGCATCTTCTTCCTTGGTAAAGACAGCTGAAGAGTACTCATTTAGTACCTCAGCCATGCTCTTTGCCTCCATGAATAAATCCCCTCTTGGCCCGAATCAGCCCCACTGCCCCTTTTACCATTTATATGCCTGTAGAAAGACTTTTGGATTTCCTTTAATGTTAGGCAATTGATAATAAATAAGCTTCTTTATTTTAAAACTCAAAAGTTTGCTGCTGGAACAGTGAATTGAGGGACACACACTGAGGATAAGAAAACAAACACCACTTTCATACAAAACATATGGATCATGGAAGTGAAGAGAAACATTAATTCTGTCTGTGACAGAACCGGGGGCTCCAATCCAAAATAAAATCCATTGCAAATGAGCCAAATCTGAGTTTAAAAGGAAAATTAGAAGTAGAAGGAAAATTGACATGGCCAAAATCATGAAACAAAAAGCAAAGGAATTTCAGAAGTAGACTGCAATCTAACAATGGAAAGTAAAATGGTGACTTTCGACGTGAAAGCATTTATGCCAAAGGATAATTTGGCAAAAATTTGTGTCCTTAAAAATAGCACAGTTAAAAGCCAAAGCTCAGCAGGTAGAACTAAATATACACAATAAAGCACAGAAGCCCAAGTAATAGATATGCTTTTTTCCAGTCTTTCACAGGATGCGGGTGTCACTGGCTAGGCCAGCATTTTTTTTTATTGCCCATTCCTAATTGCCCTCGAGAAAGTGGAGGTGAGCCACCTTATTGAACCGCTGCAATCCATGTGGTATAGGTACGCCCACAGTGCTGTTAGGGAGGAAGTTCCGGATTTTGACCCAGCGACAGTGAAGGAACGACGATATATTTCCAAGTCAGGATGTTATGTTGCTTGGAGGGGAACTTGCAGGTGGTGGTGTTCCCAAGCATCTGCTGCTCCTGTCCTTCTTGGTGGTAGAGGTCATGGGAAGGTCATTCTTCAGAAGACGAGTCATATGGACTCAAAAGGTTAACTCTGTTTCTCTCCCCATAGATGCTGTTGGACCTGCTGAGTTTTTCCAGCATTTTCTGTTTTTATTTCAGATTTCCAGCATCCGCAATATCTTGCTTGTTCTAAGGGAGAACTCAGCTTTACTTATTGGTAATTTAAATACCCTTAGCCCAGAGATAAGCTTTTATTTCCTAAAATATTCCCAATACGTCCCCGAGATTGCAGGCGAGAATGTAGGAACTTTCTTCAGTCTTTGAGAAGCTAGTAACTCAGTTAAAATGGACAGCAGAGCCTTGAACACTCGAGATACAAGGTCAGCTGGTAGGAAATGCCCATGAGGCTTATTCCTTCATGCCTGCTGAGATTTCTTCCGGTTATGAAGAGACATAGGTTACTATTCTAAGAGACTATGAACACGTGCTGGAGACGTATCATCAACAGTTCCGGAACTCCCATAAAAATCCCTCACAGACTTTCCTGGAATTCAAAAGAACTAAACAGATAGCATTTAACTAATGGGTCTGAACCCTAAAAATGACTGCACCTATGAAGGGTTAAGAGAAATAGCACTGCTAACAGAGTTTAAAAACTGCCCTTCATAGAGCCTTAAAACTCACATAGAGGAACAAAGCACTTCACAAGTCAGAAATGCAACCATCATGGATAATGACTATGACCCTGGGCCAGACCCCCAGGATCTAGTTAGGGACCAATAACTTTTTGTGTGAATTAGACAAAATTTGAGATCCAAGACATTTGCCAAGAGAGTATAGCCACAAGATTCCACGGCTTTTGAACAAGCAAAGTAAACTTTACTATACTAGGTCAGAAAGATAAAAGAGTTTATATTATCTATCTTATACTCTAACATTCAGGGTTAATAGCAGGTAAATATGAATTAACATTCAAACTGTGGTTGAACATCCTACACTGCACTCTAAATGGCAGAAGCAACCAAGACAGATCCCCGTATTTCCCAGCAACCCACCCAGATGTCAGTGTTCACTGAGTTACACAATCTCAATAAAGCTCTTTCTCCCTTCGGCGGAATTGCCAGTCTTCACTCTTCCCTTTCAAGGTTCTAGCCTTGGAGTTCTCTCCAAAAATCGCTCAGACTCAAACTACCTCAACAACGGCTCACTTCACAAGGTTTCAATCTTGTCTCCCGAGACACTGTTCCCCTGGATTCCCAAGTCTGCACTCCAGCACCAACTCACAAGCAGAACTTCAGCCACGTGGAGTAGAACACTACTGCTCCAAAGAATTACCTTTTTCCCAACGGCCCGCAGCACAGAATCACCAGCCTTCCACTGCCTTCACAGGTCTCCAGGGCTTCTCCCAATCCCTCATTACTTGAGGCCTGACAAGCACAGCACTTTTACTACTTGGTGCCCCTTTCTTTCTTCATCTTCCTAATGATTCCTACTGGTGGTCTCCTCCTCCCCCCTCCCTAGTGTTCTCTCTGTCTTGGACCTCTCCTTGTCTCATCTCCCTGGGCTCTCTCTTTGAGACCTCTCCTTGTCCCTGTCTTGGGACTCTTCTCCTGGGTCCCAAGATCAGGTTTTTGCGCAGTCTCTTTTTCACACAGGTGCATCGGGCACTTGTCCTCAGCCCGAAGAACACTAAAACATTGGACTGCACATGCACCACCTTCTCCTGCCCCTGCGCAAGTGTGGAAACCCATTGGTTCTGTCGGGACTTATAGTTCCCAACCTCTACCTGATGACTAGGTAAGTTTGGATCTCTTAACAAATAACCCATAAACCTCTACAGCAAAACAAATTTGCATCTAGTAATTCTTATCAGCAAGTGGGGGAGAAAGTAGATGAAACAGAAATAGATTCCAAAGGAAAAGATAGTAGTGAAGAGAGGACATATCAATCTCCAACTTTAAAAATAAAGATCCTGGAAAGTAAACCAACCAGGACACATTCTGCTTGCTTCCGGTCCAGAAAGCCTGGGCACATTGAAGTAAACTGTTGGTTCACCAAAAGGCCAATGAGGTAGCTTCAGTGTATAGGCTGGAAAATATTGAGCCCGGACTCAAAGGGGACAGAGGTACCAGGCACTTGAATGTAGAACAAACAGCATGATGCTAGTAAAAAGGGCATACTGGCACATGTTTAAATCTTTCCCCAGCAAAAATCTGTCTGCAGAGTAAGTGGGTCTGTTATGATCCAGCTGGTGTTACTACTGGACAAGTCAGATTCCTGGGTGGAACCTGGCTTGATAGATCCTAACATTTATTATTTGTTTAGAAATGTGGAAGGTGGCTCCTGAACAGAGTCACAGAGCCTGCTGGTGTACTTTAAACAGTAGAACAAACATTTATTAAACAAGCAAAATAATTATCCTACACTACTCCTTCACCCACAACTATACCTTTACAGATATATACAGATTCGCAAGGATAACACAAGTTAAATAATCTATCATATACTCTAATATTCACAGTAAGTATACAATCAATGTACTAATCTACAAACTGTGGTCGGGCATACCGCAATCCAAGATCAAGTGACAGATGCCACCCAGAGCAGCTGCTACGGATCTCTCAACAACTCCCCAGATGCTCGTCATCCCGTCCACTACGCAATGGAACCCTGTCTTTCTCCCAAGGGTTTCCAATCTCAACACTCGAACAGCTTGCTTTGGAATCTTCTCCCAAACAACTCTCACTTGGTCATCCTCCATAAGGATCCAACTGCAGGGTTTCAACCTGTCCTTCTAATGGTCCTTTCCCCTGGATTGCCAGGTGCATTCAAGCTTCACCTTCCACACACTCTCTCTGATACTTAACCGAACCAACAAAATACCACTGCTTCACAGGCCTGTAGTAAGGAGTCACCCACCTTTGGCTGTCTCCTTGGATCTTCTGGCTTCTCACAAGCCCACTTTGCCTTGACTCTGCTCCCCGTAGCTTTCTCTGTTTAATTCGGAGCCTTTTCCTCTGCTCCTTACTTTAACTCCACTGAACAGGATCCTCTTCCAAATTCAAGTTCTTGTCCTTTGACTTAACTTGGAGGTCTTCTTGGAACCCTTCTCCTTTTCCTTTAGGACCTGTCCCCTTCAGTTCCCTCTCCCAGTAGACCGCTGACAACTTGGTATCTCGGTTGAGAACTCACTCACCATTCACTGTTACTTAAAATTTAGAACAATTTGTCTAAGATTCTTAGACTTATTTTCCTTAGCAATCTGCTGTTATGTCCAGCTAGAGAGAGAGACGTAAGTTGCTCCCTTCACCTTAGAGCATAATCACCAAATGAACTCAAACTGTGTTTCTGTTTCTCTCTGTCGGTCTCCTGTTGCTTGGCAAAAGCACAGCTTTTCCTACTTTGTTTTAACTGCCCTAAACTACTAATCCCCCCACCCCCCACCGACACTTGAAACACAGCTCTCCGCTTCAAGGGTCGTAAAACCTCATTAAATGCAGGTGTACAAACAATACTTCAGACTTGCTGACTCCATCTCATAGAGAAAAACTCTAAATAAAACCAGACCCAGGTTTTACCCTTTTAACACACATATAAACTTAAAGCTATAGTGTTATTCCTAACACCCACAAATACAAATATAACTTACTTAAAACTAACTCTAGTTCCTAACAGACCACTGATATAGTGATGGTCAGGGTTGTTCCAAGCTTGCCCATACAGGGAGTGGACCTATTGCTGGGGTACCAAGTACTATACCCAGAGAGTCAAAAGCAGTCCATGGAAATGAGGGAAACAGAAGGGAACCAGCAAAATTCTGCTCAGCTGCAGAAGCTGAGGAAGCCTGTAACATCGTACAGGAGGCGATAGAGCCAATATGGATAAGGGAAATAAAAGGAAAGTTAGAGGACATTCCAGAGGTGAGGAGAGAGCCTACTGAGGTAAAAAGGGTCAAGATGGAACAAATAGAAGTTAAAGAGGCCAAATCCAGTTCAACAGAGGTTATAGAGGCAGGACAATGCTCACAAAATTTGAAAGAAATGAAGAGGCTGAACCAGAGGTCTTGTTAGCAGACAATTTCTTCCCAGGTTTAAATAGATACAAAGAAAGTTCCGAAACCGGCAGACTGAAGGAAATGCCTCACCCAATCGAAGTGCCATAGGGCAAGGCAGCAAGAGCTGGACAGCTACCTATGGGCAGTATCACCCCTAATGACATGAGGAACACTGGGGGAAAAAAAAACTATCCCCAAAGTAATAGAAAAAGGTAAGCCAATACACCGTAAGATGCACCACGCTTGTGAAAGCCACAAGGGAAGCACAAGTGCAGCTACCGTAAAGTTATCCACTAAACATCAGAGGTTCAAACCTTAAATCCAGCTAAACCCAATCCACTCCCAAGCCCATTGAGGATAAGCTGCTGGGGAAGAACCCAGATGCCTCACAGTGGTTTGATAACAATACACACCACACCATCGCCCTAGAAATATGAATCATCCATGAAATAGAACCTAAATTATCCAACTCCTGGGTTGTGAAAGGAGCCATGAAAGGGTTAAGAGCCTCACAGGCAACACAATAAAGCTATTAGAGTAATTTATATACCACAAGCTTAGAAACAGAGTCCAGGCCTGCAAAACGTGACTCCTCCCCAGAAATCAGCATGGAGTTTGAACTTCCGTCAACTGCTAAACACATTGAGAATCATATGTCTGTTACAATTACAGTTCCTGAATTTTGTACAACAATATTTATGAACATTCACCAGATAAGATGTGACTGGGGATTTTAAGAAAAAGGATATGTGACAGAGAAAATTGTAGCAGTACCAGATTAGTGTGTGTGAATGTCCGAATGTGTGTGAAAATTGAATGTGTACACTTTCTCTGGCTCCACAAGAGAGCCTTGTAAAAATAAATGTCACCAATTGTATCTTGTTTTCTGTGCAGGGGAAGCATTTCATGCCCCTGTATATTCTGGATTTCAGCATTTTTTTCATTTTCACAACTGACCACAAAAGGCTGCAAAAGATGGCCACCTGAAGGCCACCTAACTTATTTTGTGGATTGAAACCACTCCTCTGTGTCAAGAGGGAACAAATAGGGCATTCTAGACTGATGCCAAATTAATGTCTTTTCCTGAAACTAATCCAAAAAGGTATTATCAAAGGTATTATCAAATTGATTGGGTCTTTCGAACAGACGGTCTCAAATTCTCAAGGTGTTAAACAACAACACAGAATCACACCACACTTTTTTGTGGATAAAAGCCTTTGAAGTCACATGAGGAGGGAACCATCTTATTGTCTGCTTTTATAATCAGCTAGAAGCTGCTGACTGGCAGACAATTCCATCAAAGATCATCAAATTAGCTGCAAACCATCAAGCAGCCAAGGTAATCAACAGCAATGCATTGTAAGTGTGGAATCCCAACAGAAGGACTCTCCCAACCTGTTCCAACTTTGAGTTCACCTGAGAAACAACCTCCTTGTAATTCATAGCCTGCTTTTCAGGGTAAGCAATTGAGAATAAATAACCTTCTTAATTTTAAACTCACAAAAGCGTGTTGCTGGAATAATTTCATTGGGACACACACTGAAGGTAAGAAAATGCACACCACTTTCACATAAAATATACTGATCATGGCAGTAAAGGAAAAACATTCATTCTGTCCATGAGAACTAATTTCCAAGAAATTCAACCACAAGAAATCTCTGCTGAGAATCCTTCACGTTACAAGGTCTGCACTTCAATTTAAGCATCAACTTCATCTAAGAAACTGCAGGCCCACCACGAAAGAGACTCAGATAATTCTAAGGTGTAACAGCTATATTACCCTCATCTGTATCTAATCTTTGTATGTAAAAGAGTGTGTGAGAGATTTGTGAGTGAAACGTGATGTTTTGGAGTAAGAAACTGAGAATAAATAACCTTCTTTACTTTTAAATTCAGGAAAACTTTCTGCTGGAATCATTTAATTGGGATACGCACACCAAGGGTAAGAAAACACACACCACTTTCATATAAAACATATCACAGGCAGTAAAAGAAAAATATTAATTCTGTCTGTGACATTGCAGTGAACAAAAGCTCAGTTCACCAGCCTGATAAAGGGCAAGAGCAGCTGCACTGACTGGCCAATGAGCAGGCCTTGGCACAAATGAGTGATTTTGGAATGAATGGAAGCATGGAACTAGCCCGGTAAACACAGCTGGAGAGGTGATAGGGAAGAAATTGGTTAAAATGAAAGAATATGGCCATATTATGTGTGCCAAGGTCCAAAATGACATAAAATGGCAAGACATTTTACCCCAAATTTTGAGAAAGAACCCAATGCTCCATAGAGTATTTTGAAATAAAGCAAATCCTTAGAGGACCAGGAGGCCTTGTCAATAATCAATCTAGACATCCACCCCTGAAAAGGGATATTGAGTAAGAGACCGTGGGAAGGTTGATTGCAGTAGGTGGTGGAAAAGGACTCTGAAGGAAGATTCCAAACAAACATTTCTGAGGTGTTCCTGAAGTCGAGAAAACGAGAAGAAGAAAGATACGAGGAGCAGTTCGTACATGTCAGCCATTCTGCCTGATTTGGACTAGTACTCACGACATCTCATGGTCGAACATTTTTGCTGTATAGCTTGTAATGTTACATCTCATCTTAAACTCTTATCAAAACTCAATATCCCAACATATTGGTTGCACTTGAATCCTGATTGATTGGATAGTGATAACTCTCAAGTAATTTTCTAAGCTTATCTCAGAGTACCTTTCAAATTGTAAAAGTTCTAAGAAAGAGCAATTAGAATATGAGAGTAAACTATCAAGAAATATAAAAAGAAACAGTAGGAACTTCTGCAAGCATATAAAAAAGAAGCAAGTAGCTAAAGTAAGTACTGGTCCCTTTGAGAATGAGAAACACAGGAATGGAAGAAAATTTGAACAAGCATTTTTCATCCGTCTTCATTACAGAAAACACTCAAAACATCCCAATTATGGTAGAAAACCAAGAGACCAAAGGGAGGATAAAACCTAAAACAATCATTATTAACCAGAGAAAATACTAGGATAACTAATGAGACTAAAGGCTGACAAGTCCACTGGATCTCTTGGCTTGTATCCTCAGGTTTTAAAACAAGTGACTGCTGTGATAGTGCATGAATTGGCTGTAATCTTCCAAAATTCCCTAAATACTGGAAAGGTCCCAGCCGCCTGGAAAACTGCAAATGAAATGCCCCTAGTGAAGGAAGAAGGGAGATAGAAAGCAGGAAACTACAGGCCAGATAGCCTGATCTTTGTTTTTGGGTAAATGTTGGAATCCATTATTAAGGAATTAGTAGCAACACATTTATAAAATCAAAATATAATCAAGCAGAATCAACATAGTTTTATGAAAAGAAAATAAAGTTTGACAAATTTATTAGAGTCCTTCAAGGATATGACAAGCAGGCTAGGTAAAGGAGAAACAGTAGATTTATCCCATCTGGATTTTCAAAAGACATTGATAAGTACCACATAAAAAAGCTACTACATAAAATAAAAGTTCAGGGTGTTGGATGTAATATATTAACATGGACAGAGGATTAGCTAACTAACAGGAACCAATATAATTGGGTCATTTTCAGATTGGCTAAATAGCCTGTGGGGTGTCACAGGGAACAATGCTAGGGCCTCAACTATTTGCAATTTTTATCACTGATTTGAGTGAAAGGGCAAAGTGCATTGTAACCAAATTTATTGATGATACATAGATGGGAAAACAAGCTAGGAGGAGGGCATAAACAGCCTGCAACGGGTTACAGATAAGTTAAGTTAGTAGGTAAAAAATTGGCAGATGGGGTAAAATGTGGGAAAAGTTGGTAAGAAGAATACAAAAGCATAATGTTATTTAAATGGAGAGAGACTACAGAATTTTTAAAATATCTTTTATTAGTAAGTACAATTTATTAATATTAGTAAGGTTCATTAGTATTAGTAAGGTTTATTAATAGTAGTAAGGTTTATTAGTATTGTAAGCTTTCGTCTCATTAAAGTTTATTCGTATCAGTAAGGTTTATTAGAAGTAGCAAAGTTTATTATCTAGTAGAGTAATGGCAGGGCTGCTCTGACTGCTAGAGTGCACTTCCTGTGCTATGTGGGAATTCCAGGATGCTTCCCTTGTCCTGGATAATCATTTGTGCAGGTTGAGCTCTGGGTTTCTGAGCTTAAGCAGCAGCTGGCATCACTCTGGTGCATCTGTTAGTTTGACAGACTAATAGATGTCACCCTGCAGCTTATGAATATGTGTGGAGAGAGAAATTGGATAACCAGGCAGTCAAGAAAAATCGGTCAGGTAGTGCAGGAGTCCTGAGTATCCCAATCTCCAACCAGCAGTCAGGTCTGAATACTGATGAAAGTGATGGTTCATCGGGGAATACAGCTGAAGCCAAGTCCATGTCACCATGGGTGGCTCAGCTGTACAGGAGGCACAAAGAAGACTGGAAGAACAATAGCAATAGGAGATTCAATAGTGAGGAAAATAGACATGTGTTTCTGTGGCTGAATCCAGGATGGTGTGTTGTCTCCATGGTGCCAGCGTCAAGGATGTGACAGAACACTGCACAGCAAACTGAGGGGGAAGGGTGATCAGCCAGCACTCATGGTCCACAATGGTACCAACAAAGTAGACAGAAAGAGGGATATGGTCCGGGATATGGTCCTGCAGTCAGAATTTTGGGAATTAGGTAAAATATTAGCAAGCAGGACCTCAAAAGTAGTAATTTCCAGATGACTCTTTGTAGCACGTGCGAGTATAGAAATAGAAGGATAAATCAGATGAATTCATGGCTGGAAAGATGGTGCAAGAGGAGGGCTTTAGATGACTGAGACATTGGGACCTGCTCTGGAGGAGATGGGACCTAGACAGGCTGCAGAGGTTGCATCTAAATAGAGCTGTGACTGAGTTCCTTGTGGGGTGATTTGCTAGTGCTATTGGAGAGGTTAAACTAAGTTGGCAGGGGTGTGGAAACCAGAAGTAATATCAGAGAGGAATACCAAGATGCACAGAATGCTGGGAGAGATAGATAGCACTAGAGTAGAAAATAGTAGGCTATTCGGTCGTTTCAGAGTCAGGGAGAAAGCAATAAAGTCTAAATCAGAGCTACTGTGCATGTATGTGAATGCACTAAGTGTGGTAAATAAGAGTGGTGATTTACAGGTGCAGATTGCCATGAAATACAATATTGTGCTATATCAGAGACCAGGCTCAAAGAGGGCTAGAACTGGATATTAAATGTTCCTGGATTCAATGTGTCCAGGAAAGAAAGGAAAAGAAGAAAAGGAGGAGGGGTGGCAGGGTTGATCAATGAGAACACTGCAGTGCTGGAGAGTGTTTGTCCCAGAGGGGTCAAAAACAGAATTTATTTGGCAAGACCTAAGGAGCACAAAAGGTGCAATTACATTGCTCAGTGTGGTCTCTCACCTGCCAATTAGTGGGAAAAATTTAGACAAACAACTTTGCAAGGAAATTGCAGAGAGGTGCAAGAATTATAGTTATAATGGGAGACTTTAATTATCTGATTATTGACTGGGTAGTAATAGTGTAAATGACAAGAATTCCGAGAACGTGTTCAGAAAAATTTTCGACAGGAGTATGTTTCCAGTCCAATGAGAAATGAGACATGGCTAGAATTGGTTCTTGGGAAGGAGATAAGTGAAATGGATCAAATGTCAGAAGAAGAACATTTAGAGGATAGTGATCTTTGTAAAAAAAAAGCTCCAGGTTGGCTATGAAAAAGGACAAAGAACAACCCAGACTATAGTAATTAACTGGAGGAAGGTCAACTTCAATGGGGTAAGAATGGATCTGGACCTGGTAAATTGAAATCAAAGGTTGGCAGGAAAAATGATAATTGAACAATGGGCTATCTTTAAACGAGAGACAGTTGGGCAGGGTCAATGTATATTCCCACAAAGGGGAAAGGTAGGGCAAAAAAATGTGAGCTCCCTGGGAGACAAAAGAGATTGAGATTAGATGAAGAAGAAAAGTTATGCTTCTGACGGATGTCAAGTGAAAAGTATAATCCTGAACTATTTTGTGCGCAGATGCCCAGGAAGAACTCTGAGAAGCAACTTCAGGGAAGGTTCTTGGCCAAGGTAGGACAAAGAGGAAGGTATTAAGAAATCAACTGCTGTTCTGCCAAAAGAGATCAGGTAATCTGCAAATGCCATAACTGCAGAATTACTGAGTGACAGGAAACCACTCTCTCGCCCAAAAAAAACTGCTGACCTGCTAAGTCCACCTAAAAAAACAAACCTCTGAATAATCAACTACAGGAGCCATTGCAGTTACTAAACAGAACCTCAAGATTTAACCCTTCACTTTGGAAAGAAGGAATTCAAGTAACAAGCCCAGAATGTGATCTCAAAGAGACAGATTTAAAATCTCATCTTTAAGTATCTTTTTCCTTTATCAGTGTTTTAATTATTTTATCTGCATTTTAGTTAACTTTATCACTTATATGTAAGCAAATTTCAGTAGTATTTTTGTAATTAATTAACCTTTGTCTTGTTTAAGACTAAAGCTTGTCTGCTGGATTACTTTTTAAATTGAATTACTCAAAAGCTAAAAGGGGGCTACATATACACACACAAATTCTTAGCTCACAGACCACTTTAAGGAAACACCTTTTACATGATTATGACATCAGGATTGCTCCTTGTCCTCTTCCATAGTTAATCTAAATCTTATGGTTTTATGGTCATCGTCTCCTAAATGTTCCACTACTGACACTAAGGGGGAGGCAATAGCGTAGTGGTATTATCGCTGGACCAGTAATCCAGAGACCCAGGGTAATGCTCTGGGGATCTGGGTTTGAATCCCACCATGGCAGATGGTGGAATTTGAGTTCAATAAAAATATGGAATTAAAAATCAGGGAAGGAAATCTGCTGTCCTTACCTGGTCTGGCCTAAATGTAACTCCAGACCCACATGCTGTGATTCACTCTTAAATGCCCTCTGAACAAGGGCAATTTGGGATGGAAAGGGCAATAAATGTGACACCCACATCCCATGAACTAATTCCCCAAAACTAGACCTAATAATGTCTCCTTCCTCATTGGACCAGGAACATACTGATCGAGAAAACTCTTCCAATTCATTTCCCTTTACACTTTTACTAGTCAAATCCATATTAGGACTTGAAGTTCACTATTAGAGCTATTCTTTACTATTTGCACTTCGCTGTAATTTCCTTGTAAATTTATTACTCCATATCTTTCCCACTAGCTGGTGGCTGAGACAATATAGTGCAATGTTATCTCTGCTGGTTCTTCGCCCTCAGCAAAGGATTCTGTCCTTGGTTCATCTAGGCCATTCTCACTCTTGATCACTTTAACAATACCCTTAAGCCATTCTGTTACGCTTCTTCCTTTCTTTCCTTTCCTATTTTTCCTGAACACCTTGTATAAGGGATATTCAGTGCCTAGTCCTTTCACTTTTTGAACCAGGTCTCCATTATTGCCACAACATCACATTTCCACGTAGCTTTCTGTATTGGCAGCTTGCCAAACTTATTCACCATATTCCATGTGTTCACATACATGTGCCCAGTAAATCTACTTCAGATCTATTACATCTACTCTTACATTCTCTCTTACTCTGGCAGCACCTAATACCTTACTTTTTCTCAATCTAGTGCTATCTGTCACTCCCAATTCTTTGCATGCTTTGTTTTTTTTTCACTCTACTGTTACTCCCAGTTCCCAACCCCTTAGCTTAAGTTAGCTTAAAGCCTCCCCAAAAATTACCAAACCACCCTGCAAGGACATTGGTCACAGCTCTGTTCAGGTGCAATGGCTCTGTACAGGCCCCATCTCTACAAGAACAGGTCTCAATGTCCCAGGAATCTAAAAGTCTCCGTCCTGCACCATTTCTCTAGCCGCTCATTCATCTACTCTATCCTCCTATTTACAGTCATCTAAGCATGGCATCAGGGGCAATCTAGAGAATACTATCATTGAGGTCCTGCTTGCTAGTTTCCTTCCTAGCTCCTTAAAATCTACCTGCAGGCCTTATCTCTCTTTCTATTGTCATGTCCAATAAAGGTATGCCATATTCATTATTGTTAAAAAATAACTGTGGAACCTTCTAGAACTGACTTTTCTTTTAAAAATGGACATTAAAATGCTGCAAAATATGGCTGCCGAGAGTCACCTGATCTGTAGATTCAAACCACCACACTGTCTGAAAAGGACACATTCCGAGCTAAGGCGGTGTCATTATCCATCTCCTGGGGCCATCAAAGAGACTTCTAGACCTGAATGGGTCTTTTCAGAAACAAAGACGATGATTGTTTCAAGCCTCCAGGATGAATATCTGCAAACAACAACCCTGGTTGTGACTAATCAACTGTGCCCAGCACCATAGTTTGAAAGGGGAACTGAGAAAGCACATGGTAAGACAGCCATGTTGGTCTTCCTTTTCAATATTCAAGTGCTGTCTGCAAGACACAACAGCAACAGCAGCAGAAAGGGCAGCACCATCTACTCTTTAAGACCTAGAGACTGCAATACTGTAAGATGTCCACCAATAAAAGAAAATACAGAAAACCAACCTCCTGGTAACAAGACATTCAAGTAACTAACTTTGTAACCAGTGGAAAATCCACCTCATCAAGAGAATCCTTCAAGGACTCTGGTATACAACTTCAGCTATTGAATTCACTAACTACACTTCAGGAGTTAAAAATACCTCATCTTCACCAGGCCAGCACCATGTGTTTTCCAAAATGAGCCAATCACATCAATTACAAACTATCCTTTTGTTTATAACCTGTAAAAGTGCATGATTCTCTTTAGCTGTACTTTTCTCGCGAAAGAGACACAGAGAAAGGAAGTGGCGGAGGGGGGGAGAGAGGGGGAGGGTGAAAGAGAGGGGGGAGAGAGAAGGAGGGAGGGGAGAGAGAGAAAGAGTGTGTGTGCACGTGCGTATGTGTGAGAGAGAGAGACTGGTTGAGTGAGTGATTTAGCGTTAGATTTTCAGGTGAACGTGTGAATAAATAATCCTCTTTATTTAAACCAATGAAAGCTTGCTGCTGGTTATTCAAATTGTCCACACACTCAGGAGTTAAGAACCACAAAAACACACTTATGGACATTAAAGGAAAGGAACAGGGGTTTCTGTTCTCTCTCATCCCTGTCCATAGCACTATCTATGTTGTTGGTACCAATAAGGATTTCAACCACATTTGCCACTATTTCTGTCCCACCCCCAACCCGTCAATCTCTCAGATTCAACTGACTACTCACAATCTTGACGTCCTATTTTACCCTGAACTCTGATCATATATACTCCCATTACTGTTTACTGTCCAACTTGACTGTTGCTCACATCAGCGACATCCGATGCTGAAATTCTCATATATGCCTTTGTCACCTCCAGTTTTTACTGTTCCAATGTTCTCCTAGCTAATCTCCCATTCTGCATGCTCCACAATAATAATGGTGGAACATTCTCAAAGGACTGAATGTCCTACCCCTATTCTGATGTTGTTAAGATGAGAAAGAGAATGGAGGAGGAACAGGAAGACAATTGTCTATCTTCTTGGATTGTTGTCAACATTGAAGGCTCTTCACATTATTTGCTCTAGTATGTGAACAAGTGTGGTGAAATACTGGTTAAGTACATATGGTTGTGTGTGAATAATATGTTCTTAACCAGAACATAAGTAATGATGCCAAGGATCTAATTTTAGTTCATTAAATGAATTTAAATGTGGTAACAATATTTGATTGATTTCAAAGCACATAATTAAGCATGATTTGGCATAAACTTGGCCATAGGACAAAAAAACCCACAAGGGTTTCTGGTGTCAGAAATGGAAATTTTGCAGTCGTGCAACTGGAGGAACTATTATTGTTCACATGCTGTGAAGGAAGCCATATCTTGTAGTTACTGTTTGCTGCATCTGATGTGAGAATATTTTCTCAAATCATCTGTGCCAAAAGTGGAATGCATTCTGTTCCCTTTATTTGATGATGATAGAAGTCCTCCAAATGATAAATCTTATCCTGTGAGCTTGTATTATCAACTGAAAGACACTAAAATCAGCAAGTATGACAAAACAAACCCTAATCATTGCAAAGTTATCCAATTCAACGACAGTAGAGAAATGAAAGTGGTACAGAGTAGTGCTGCTATCTAAATCATTGGCCATTTTCAGAGTGGTTGATTTCCATGTCATGAGTCTGACATCCTCCGGAGAAATGTTTGGCTTTCCTGATGTTGGACAATTGAGCAAACAAAGAAAAGCTTTTTAACCGCAGAACTCAATCACAAGTTACAAGAATGTTTTCTTGGAAAAAATATAATCTTCAACTTTAACTATTGTTTCAAGATCAAGAGCAATTTTTGACAGCTGTTTCTGAACAACCGACAATCACTGTTTATCACATTCTAACTGCTTCCAGTAATGCCAATATAACAAAATTGATTTGGCATGTTTTGAATCCTTGGGTTTGAGTGGTATGTGTTAAAAGCAGTTAATTTTGCAAATCAAGGTTGCAGGAGCCTTCTCTCCAAAGACAGAGATTCTGTTTTACATGTGCTGGCTATGCTCCAGTGTCATTACCAGACACTATTGGTTATAGGTGAGTCTAGATGGTTGTTATGACCCAGCAGTTGGTAAAGGCTGAGTTATTTGAAATCCCAGAGGGAAACTTTAAACAACTGTCATAGCCTATATTTTCAATTGGTTTTTGAGATGCAACTCTGAATTCAGAAATGAAAACACCAAGCCTCCAGAAGCTATTAATATAAATTAAATTAAACATTTATTAATTTTAATAAGAAATTAAACACATACACGTCTACAAATTACTACCATAATAACTATTAAACAAATCCCCAAATTAATCACTCCCAAAATTTTCACCAAGGCAACAATAACCCATAGGGCAGGATTTTTCAGTCATCGTGTAGGGGTGGGCTCAACACACCAACAAGTAAAATGATGAGTGACAATATCGGGCAAGTGTTCTGACGTCATCGCGCTGTCTCGTGATGCTTCATTCGGCGGGCGTGAAACAGGTTGGCTCCATACCTGCTGATATTTAAATGGCATATTAAGGCCATCAAAAGTGATTAATTTAATTGTTAACGCTGAAGGTGAAAAGGCCAATTTGCTTTCACATTTTTTAGGAAGCCTCATCCATGACAGAGATGAGGTTTCCTAAAGCTTTAATTAATAAAATGAAAATTTTTCCTAACTATAAAAACATGTTCCATCTCATGTGACACAGTCATATGAGGAGACATGTTTAAATAAATTTTAAATCCATGAATTTAATAATTTAAATAGTGATTCAATCTCCCTGAGGCAGCTCCATGTCCGTTGAAGCGCTCCTTTGCATGCATGCGCAAAAGAGCGCTGGCCCCTACTCTTCTGTCCGCACAGGTAACACTGAGTTCTACAGCTCGTGTCTTACACTAGGAGGGCCTTAATTGGCCCACTTTTGTAAAATGGTGGTGCAGAGCCGATCGCAGCCAGCGGTCGGCTCCGCGACCGCCCCTGCCCACTCCTGCTGAGCCCGCCCGCCGCCTGAAAAATTCAGGCCATAGACTTTAAACAGACACCAGGCAAAGCACATTTTAGCTTACAAATTCAAAATGAGGTTCCTTTCAATTTGTTTCCTTCATAGACAGTTATAGGTTTACAGGCACTTAGATATCACATGCCTCTGACTTCCACACACAAGACTCTTCTGTATATAACTAGCCTTCCCTTTGAATGCAAATTCTCATTGTATCACCAGGCCCTATGAGCTCCACCTCTTCTAACAATAAAACCCCTTTTATAGTACCAATTTTATTAGTAATGTAATCATATTGTTTGGTGTCTCTTAGCTAGGCGCAATTATTCATCCCCAGTCTTTGAATGGTTTATTCATCAAAATGCAAATGTTACTGTTTAACATCTCAAAACTATTATACATCAAAGCACTCAGACTAGCTGGCTTTAATTCAATTAAGACACACACAGACACACCCATGGACACAAACCCTACTACAAGTCCAATTTAAAATAATTTCCATTTACATTATATACATTAACATCGCTTCATGACAATGGTCAACAAGCTGTTAGATGGAGAAGACATTGTAGCAGAGTTCACCTTCTCCTCATACATTCTCACAATAAATGCATATTGTGAGCAGTGGTCAGGAGGAGGAACTGAAGCAAATTATTTCTCTTCCTAATGGGAGTCACTGAGGCCAGTTATAGAGCCTCCGTCAATGCTTTTGCAGCTATCGTCCCACTTGGCACAAGTTGACAGTTTTATTTTTTTCAGTGATGCAGGTCCACAGTCCTAACATTTGTGACAAGCACACTTCAATCAGCTTGCCACTCCTGTCACAGTACCTATTACTTTTTATCAAAGTCCTAAATGACATCCTTTGTGACTGTGACAAAGGCAAACTATTCCTTCTTGCCCCTCTCAACCTGTCTGCAGCCTTTGGTACTGTTGAGCACACCATCCCTCTCCAACACCTCTCCAGTGTGAGAGACTGCTCTCACCTAGTTCCAATCATAGGCAGAAAATCACTTACCATGGCTTCTCTTCCTCCTCCTGCACCATTACCTCGGGGTTTTCCCAAAGTTCTATTTTTGGATCCCTCCTATTTCTCACCTACAAGCTGCCTCTTGGTGACTTCAACTGAAAACAGTGTTAGATTCATATGTGCACTGACAACGCCCAACTTTACCTTATCACCACCTCTGCTGACTGCTTTACTGTTGCTAAATTATCAGATAGCTTATCTGACATCAAGTACCGGATAAGCAGAAATTTCCTCCAATTAAATATCAAGAAGAATGATGGCATTATCTTCAGTCCCCACTCCAAACTCCATTCCTTAACCACCGATTCCGCCCATCTCACTGGCAACTGTCTGAGGTTAAACCAGTCTGTTCACAACCTTGGTGTCGTATTTGGCCCCAAGATGAGCTGTCAACCACACATCCGTACCATTATTAAGACTGCCTATTCCTTTATACTGCATGACTTGCCCTGCTGAAAATATCTACTGAAATTCTTATTTATGCCTTCGTTACCTCTGGACTCGACTTTTCCAATGCACTCCTGACAGCCTGCCACATTCTACCCTACATAAATTTGACATCCAAACATCCAAAATCTTAAAGCCCATGTCCTATCTTGCAACAAGTCCCATTCACCTATCACTTCTTTGCTTGTTGACCTAAATTGGATTCCAGTCAAGCAACACATCAATTTTAAAATTCTCATACTTGCTTTTGAATTCCTCATGACCTTGCCCCTCGCCATCTCTACAATCAATTCCAGCCCATCACTCCTCCAAAATATGTGCATTCATTCAAGCTGCCCTCTTGAGCATCACTAATTTTATTCGCTCCACAATTGGTGGCGATGCCTTCAGCTGCATAGGCCCTAAGCTCTGGAATCCCCTCTCTAAACCTCTTTGATTTACTATCTCTCTTGTTTCCTTAAAGATTCTCTTTAAAACTTATCTCCTTGACAAAGCTTGTTGTCTAATTTTGGTTTATAATGCTTTTGTAAAGCATCCTGGGATGCTTTATTACATTAAAGCTGCGGTATAAATATAATTTGTTGTTGCTTTTCCTCTTTGTTATGCTGAGTCATTTCAATTCCTTAGCTTAACTTAAAAAAATAGAATTTCATAAATACAACATTGTGATCATTCCATCTGGTGTTAGGAGGTAGGCTTTTCAGTTATGATAAAGAATAGCTGGTTTGAGGAATTCTGTAAACTGTTAATCAGTTCTCAGTTTTCTCGGCCATCATGCCTTGATGCTCAGGTACAGAGATGGTGATAACAATAGAAGAGAAGGAAAAGTTCTAAAAATGCAGGGCTGGAAGAAAAGACAAAGAAAACTGGGAAACTGCTTAATCAACAGTTACAATCTCTGAATCTGGATGCAGAAATCTTTGAAACCAAAAAAAGAAATTATTTAACCAGATCAAAGACTTATGATACAGTATATCCACCCAGTCCTACAGATTATGAAACAAAGCTTGAAAGAAAAAAGTCCACATTCAATCCTTCAAAGACTAATGCAACCTACCACAAGCTCTTTATGCATGTAGAAAAGGATCAATTATTAAAACAAAGTTTTACATGTGCGTTACAAACCACACACAGCATGGTTTAAAATGGGCAGCTGTTATATTTTTCATAACATTCAATATCATGTAACCGAATAATGTTTTATTTTTTAAGAAGAAAAATTGACAAATTTCAATTCCAGTCAAGTGCAGTATTTGTTTAAATTGGGGCAGACATTGGTCTCATGATATGAGCCCCAATAAACTGGTTTGGTAGAGCATATTCACATATTCTTTGAGAGATGCCAACTGAAGAGGAGTTCAAGGTCAAAAATTTTTTTCAAACATTCTTCTTTAATCAGTGTGTACCCTAGGCCCAGTAGTTTGTATTAATCAGTAAAATCAACAGACCGGAATTGACTCCATACTGACAACACTCTGCAATACTGGCATTGCAAAAGTCCAACACTTGGTTTACTAGCATTTCCATTGATTGAGAAGTAGCATTTGATATCATGGTGGGGTTTTGGCATGTTTCACTATAATTATGGATGATGCAAAGAATACTATGATCACGGGCGAATTTTCTGCTCATCGGGCGGGTGCACACCCGACTTGAACAAGTGTAAAATGATGCACGATGACATCAGGCGAGTGCCCTGATGTCATTGCGCACTCGCACAATGTTGCAGTTGGCGGGCACAGGTGGGAGTTGGCAGCGTGCCCGCCAACAACTAAGGCTATTGACAATCTAATTTAATTAAATTTTTCACTGGCCATCTAACCTTACAGTTGGTGGGCAGGCAAAAAGGCCAAGCAGCCTTTGCATTTTTTGCAAAACCTTATCCACAGACAAGATGAGATTTCAATCTGTCATTAAAAAACTAAAAAATTTTCATAATAATACCTAACATTTCCCTGCTCATGTCTCTGACAGAGTCACTTGAGGGGACATGTTTTTTAACATCTCAGAATGCTTTATTTTCATTTTTTATCTCTTCATCTCCCTGAGGCATCTCTGTGCCTCAGGGAACTTTTCCTGCGTGCACTTGTGTGCTCGTCCTCCTCTTCCCTCCCCCTCCTCAAACTACACTGCAGCATGTTTCACACCGGGCAGGCCTTAATTGGCCCGCCGGCATGAACTCATAGTTCGGCCCCGATCGCTTCCTGACCGCCCCCACTCACCCCGCTGAGCCCCCCTGATGAAGGTAAAATCCTGGCCCATGTTTCTTTTTCAATAGCCTCGCCAGCTCTCTTTATCCCCTCAATTAAACGTGGGAATCAGTTGAGTATGGTTAAACACAACAATTTTTATTTGCTACTAAAACTATTTCACCAAGTTGGCCCACTACAATGTCGAATAATTAGACTTTAGAAAGTGGGAATTTCTCAGCAGACCAAAAGTAACAGCTCATACCATAAAGTTATTATGGCACAGAAGGAGGCCATATGGCCTATCAGGTCCATGCCATTTCTCTACAGGGCAATCCAAATCATTCCCATTTTCCCACTATGTCCCTGTATCCATGCAAATTTATCTCCCTCAGTTCCCACCCAATTTCCTTTTGAAATCATTCATTGTCTTTCCTCCCACCAACCTCATACACAGTGAGTTCCAAGTCATTAACATTCGCTACGTAAAAAAGTTCATTCCCCTGTATCCCATGCCCAAAACCTTAAATCTTTGTATCAACAGCTAATGGGAACAAGATTTATTTGTCTACCTTATCTAAACCTGTCATATTCGTATACACAAGAACACAAGAAATAGGAGTAAGAGTACACCATATAGCCCGTCAAACCTGCTCCACCATTCCTTACGATCAGAGATGATCTTGGGCTTTAACCCACTTTCCTGCCCACTCCCCGTATCCCTTGATTCCCTGAGACAGCAAAAGTTTTAATGTCTTGGCGTTAAATGTATTCATTAACGAAGCATCCTCAACAATCAAAGAGTTGTGAATCTTTGTAATTCTCTACCCCAAAAAGGAAGTAATTTCTCCTCATCTCAGCCCTAAGTGGTATGTCCCTTATTCTGAGATAGTGTTTTAGGTTTCCTGACCAGCAGAAACAATCTCTCTGTGTCAATTCTATCATGGCTCTTCAGAATCTTGTATACTTCACTGAGATCACCACTTTTTTTTCTAAGCTCAAGAGAATATAGGTCTAATTTACTCAGCCTCTCATCCTAGAACAACCTCCTCATCTCAGGGAACAATTTAGTCAAACTTCAGTATACCGCCTCTAATGCATGCATGTCCTGCGTTAGTTATGGAGACAAAAACTGCACGGTATTCCAGATGTAGACTCATCAAAGCCCTGCATAATTGTACAAGATTTCATTAATCCTGTACTCCAATCTCCTTGCAGTACAGGTCAACATGCCATTTACCTTCCTAATTGTTTTCTGTGCCTGCATGCTAACTTTCTGCGTTCCTTGTACAAGCACACCCAAGTCTTTGTCCATCAACATTTACAGTTACACACGTTTAAAAATATTCTGCTTTTCTATTCATTCAACCAAAGTGAACAACTTCACATTTACACACATTATACTCCATCAGCCATCTTGCTGACCACTAACTTATCCTGTCTATGTCTCTTTGCAGCCTTTGTGACCTCCCCAGAACTGATCTTTCTACCTAGCTTTGTATGAACAAAAAACTTAGATACATTACTGTCTGTCCTTTCATCTAAGTCATTAATTTGGATTGTAAATAGCTAAGCCCCACCACTGATCTTTGTGGCATTCCACAAGTCACAGCCTGTCAACTTGAAAACGCCCCATTTATGTCCACCTCTTTGTCTCCTATCTGCTATCCATGCTAATGCATTGTCCCCAACTCCATGGCCTCTTATCTTGCCTATTAACCATTTACGTGGCACCTTAACTAATGCCTTTTGGAAATACAGATAAACTACATCCATTGGCTCCTCTTTATCACCAAACTATCAGACCAATTGAGCACAAGGGTGGGTTTTTATATTATGGATCAAACACTCTTACTTAAGAAAGTACTAAACAAACTTGCAATATTTTCTCAACAAACATGTCTGAAATAGGGCATCTTGTGGCCTGAATAACCACCATGTTCAAATTTGATAGCATGTTTTACATACAGCTACAATCTTTATTCAGATGACTGCCTACCTCCTTGAATTGAACTCAATCTCTACTGTTCTTGCTTTGAGTACTCCCAGAGCTGTTTATTTTGCATCATCACACACTTTTTTCCCTTTAGGGAATAGTGGGAAAGATTTGGATGGATTAGCAGACTGCTTATCAATTTGTTGAACCACTTCATGAATGCTATATTCCATGGCCTGGAGTGAGACATAATCCTGGAGCTTCTGGGTCAGAGGCAGAGGCACTACCTACACTACCACAAGACCCCCTACACTCCCAGTCACACACAAATAAGATGCCATTCAGTCATATTGCACAATTAATAGGTAATACAAAATTTCAAGTACAAAGTTTCCTTTTTCACATTAATGTCAATTCAATAAAATCAGGTTGAAGGTCTTCAGCCATATTTCAACTTTTAGTTTCCTTGATAGCTATAGGTCTGCATCTTCTGGTCGGCGAGCCGTGGCAGGGCCCGCTCGCCGATGCAAAAAATGACACGGGGTGACGTTGGGCTTGCGTCTTGACATCGCCTCGTGTCATTTGGATTATCAGTTTGGTGGGCCAAATCAGCTCCGCGATTAAAAAAGTAATTAACATGATTAATGGACCTCCCCATCCAACCTAAAGCTTGACAGGCAGGTCGGGAGCCCTGGCGGGCTTCTGAAAAAACATGAAACCTCATCCACAGGCAGGATAAGGTTTCATGAAGGTATTAAAATTCTTATAAAATGTTTAAATAAAAGAAATTGACATGTCCCAGCTCATGTGACAATGACACACAAGTGGACATGTCAGTATTTTTTTCCCCTTCTTTATTGAAACTTTCAAACCTGAGCCGACCTCCCTGAGGCAGCACTTTGCCTTTGTGCTCTTTCATGCGAGCCCACACTCCCTGTTCAGGGAATCCCCCCCAACACATACAGGGAGCACATAGCACTTCCTGGTGGATGTCACACTGGGCAGGCATTAATTGGCCCGCTGATGTAAAATAGAGGCATGCCCCCAATTGGGGGCACCGATTGGGAACCCACCCACTTGCGCTGCTCCTGCACAACCCTCCCCCCCTCTCCCTGGACAGGAGCAAGATCTGCCCATAGTGTACTTTAGGTCTGAGTGAAACCTGCAGCCAAAGTGAGAGGAAAGACAGTGAAATCCAGCTCTGTGCAAATTAGCTGCTATTTTTTCCTATATTACAACAGTGGCTGCAATTCAAAACACTTCATTGGTTGCAACTTGCATTTATGCAGTTTGGGAAATCCTCTGAACATTAAAGACACTATATAAATGCATGTTGTTTTTCTTCTGCAAATTGGAGTCAATATAGGTTGCTAACCATGGCTGAGCAAGTAAGTAAACTGTATTTTGGAATCTAATATTAAGGAGGTATTATCAAAACACTTAGAAAATCATAGTATGACCAGGCAGAAAGTCAACAAGGGAAATTGTGTTTGACACATTTATGAGAAAATTTTGAGGAAGTCATTGGTAGGGTAGATAAAGGGAAACCAGTAGATGTAGTATACTTGGATTTCCGAAAGGCATTTGATAAGGTGCCACATAATGGTTCACATACAAGATAAGGGTTCATGGAATTGGGGGCAATATATCAGCATGAATAGAGGATTGGTAAATGGGCAGGAAGCAGAGAGTTGTGATAAACCGGGCATTTTCAAGTTGGTGGGCTATGACTAGTGGAGTGCTGCAAGGAGCGATTCTAGGACTTCAGTTATTTACAATCTATACCAATGACTTAGGCAAAGAGACAGAGAGCAATGAAAGGTCACAGACCTGAAACATTAACACATTTTCTGTTTTCATTTATTAGTATTTATATCAGAGAAGTGCTAAGTTTGGTTCCTTACTGAAGTTTGCATGTCTGGTGAGTTCTTTTCCTCCGGATATTGAGACAAAAACTGTGACCAGTATGGAACTGAGACATGTGTAGCAGCAGTAAAGTCTGCTACTAAAATTATAGTACTCAGTTTTAATAGAAAGTTGTTATCACTACAGGTATGGGGATGATCAGTGGCAAGGGAGTATACTTTGTGACAAAGCCAAATCTAGTCCTCAGTTTATATTATTTAAAAAATTAATACAATACAAAAATAGGGTCTTACAAGTAGTATCTGCTGTTGTTACCTTATAGTTAAAGCATTAAGGGAAAGCCAATAACATTACCTTCTCACATGGCACAATAGTCATAGATTATTTATTTCCAGAAAATATCTGTGCATTCAGATAGAGTCAAGCCATTGATGTTTCTTAAATAAAATAGATTCTATTTGGCTTCTCTTATTGTAATTTTATAGTCATTGTTCAATATGAAGTTCATTTTTGACCACACACATGTCTCAGATTGGTTAATTTCATCCCATTCTCTAGTAATATACACACACACTCACTTTCATACACAAATAAGAGGAGCAGATTTTTATGTGCTGAAAATGCAAAGTCTGTTTTTCATAGAGATCGAGGCACTTAACATTTGTCTAGTGCAAGAAGTATCTGATTCAATTTAATGGTCTTTAGGTCCATTAGCCACCCTGAATAATTAACCAGTTGGAAGGGACATCCATAATTAGCATATCTTTCATAGAAGTACTCTGTTCAGCATTCTTTCCCAAAAATGTACTGTTAAAAAATCATGAAAATTGCAGATATATTCATAACAAAGTACATTTGAGTAATAAATCTCACTCCTCAAAACTAACTGACTGCCACCAATGGTGCTGGCTATACATACCCTGAGTTTTTATTTTGATTGCAAGCAAGACAGAGATGCTGCTTCATATTGCTAATCTATGTGAAAGTTCCTCAGCATGAATATTAAAGTTGCAATCATAGCTTTTTAGCAACTGTGTATGCAATCTAACCAGAACAGAGATTTCAGAGTAGCAGATGTAGCAGAACGGTTCTGCAATATAAACAAGGCACTAAAAAAAAACAAAGATTCTTGGTTTGATGCAGGCTCAATGGTCTACACACTGTATTATACTGTACTATAGATACTGGGAGTAGACAAATGTTCAACCACAAATCTTGCACCATGTTAAATGATCTACTGTAACATACTTTGTGGGATGTCTCAGATTGGTCAATTTCATCCCATTCCCCAATTTACATTTTGCTGCTAACGAACTATAACAGATCATCTATACCACAGGCCGTCAAATGGTGAATGCTAATTCACATATCCCTGATAGCTTACCATTTGTGAACACACGAACAAGGAGCAGGAGTAGGCCATTCAGCCCCTTGAGCTTGCTCTGCCATTTAATAAGATCATGGCTGATCTGACAATAACCTGAAATCTGCATTCCACCTAGCACCCCCTTGCTTACCAAGAACCTATCCACCTCTGCCTTAAAAACATTCAAAGATTCTGCTTCCACCACCTTTTTGGAGAGAGAGTTCCAAAGACTCACAACTCAGTGAAAAAAATTCACCTCATCTCTGTTTTAAATGGGTGACCCCTTATTTTTAAACAGTGGCCCCTAGTTCTAGACCCTCCCAACAGGGGAAGCTTCCTCTCCACATCCATCCAGTCAGTACCCTTCAGGATCTTATATGTTTCAATCAAGTCTTCTCTTACTCTTCTAAATTCCAACGGATACAAGCCTAGGCTGCCCAACCTTTCCTCATAAGATAACCCACCCATTCCGGGTATTAGTCTGATAAATCCTCTCAGATCTGCTTCAAACTCATTTACATCCTTCCTTAAATAAGATGACCAATACTGTACACAGTACTCCAAATATGGTCTCACCAGTGCCCTATAGAACTGAAGCATAACCTCTTTGCTTTTGTATTCAATTTCCCTCACAATAAATGATAACGTTCTATTAGCTTTCCTAATTACTTGCTGTACATGTGTACTAGCCTTTTGTGATTCATTTATTCTTTAAGTCAAGTAACAATAAAAATGCTGCATATATTGAAACAATAAATTAACATTTTTAAAATACTCTCAATGGGACAGCTTATGAATACCAACTTTACTCCAAACGAATGGCATACTGATTTTTTCTTGCACAATGAGGTTGTAAACAGATGGTTTACAGTTTAAATCACTTAAAGTAATACCACTTGATTTATTCATTTTCTTCTCGGGCAAAATTTTCTGCCTACCGGGTGGGCGGGCCCGACCCAATCTCCGGTGGGCGGGGAGCCGATCCCCACCGGAGAATCGGGCCCCACCGCCATTTTAAGCGAGCAGGTCAATTAAGGCCTGCCCAGCCTGATGCCCGACGGGAAGCGCTATGGGCTCCCTGTGCGTTGTCGGTGGGGGGGGGGGGGGGGGGGGGGGTGGGTGGTGGATTCCCTAAATGCGAGAGTGCGCTCTTTCATGCATGAGACTAAGTGCTGCCTCAGGGAGATTGCTGAAAGTTGTTCAAACATTAAAAATAGGAAATTTTAAAAATCCACAACATGTCCCCCTCATGTGACAATGTCACATAAGAAGGGACATGTTAATAAATTTCACCAACACTTTATTAAAGTTTTTTAAACCCTACATGAAAACTCATCCCGCCAATGGATGAGGTTTCATGTTTTTTCAGAAGCCCGCTGGGGCTCCTGGCCTGCCCGCCAACCTTAAGGTTGGATGGGCAGGTCCTTTAATTGTTTTAATTATCCTGTCAATGGCTTTAATTGGCCATTGACAGGTCGGTGGGCCCGCAGCTGATTTCGCTGTGCCCCCACCTTCCTGAAAATTTACATGGTTCCCCCTGATGTCATCTCGCGTCATTTTGAGCGTTGGCGAGCGGGCACCGCCCCCTGCTCGCCGATGGCAAAATTCAGCCCCTTGCTTCCCTGCTTTACTACTTCCCCTTTCTAGATGCCTTCACTTATTTGAGAGAGAACACACATAGTACAAGCTACCAATCTCTGTGAGTTTTCATGGCATCTTCAATCTGTCCATCAACTAAGAAAGACAGTTTTCCAGAGACTGAAATGTACAGTGTTGGTCTTTCCCATAGTGGATGCCCTACCAAATGATCTGATTGAGGGCTGATGAAACTCATCACCCAGTTTGGGTGAAAATTTAGAATGTCATCATCACTGGGACGTGAACATTGACAGGTCGGTGGGCCCGCAGCTGATTTCGCTGTGCCCCCACCTTCCTGAAAATGCAAATTTAGACATTTGTAGGCTACATGACTCAGCTACTCATTCTGCTTTAACAAAAGTTTGCAATATCAACGATTAGATTCTGCAATCATTATTGCTCAACTAAACAAATTGCTAAAATGTAAAACATGCCTCTATTTACTAAACTCTTATCTCATGCAACTCCCCCATACATTCGGGTATATTGGCATCAAAATAATAGGCCTAAGCAATTTAAAAGGGTAAAATTGTTCAACATGAAAGATTGCGCATCTGACAATGCAGCACTCCCTCAGTACTGTACAGGTAACATCAGCCTAGATTTTGTGTTTAAGTCTCAGGAGTGGATCTTAATCAGCAACTTTTTGGACTCGGTGCAAAAAGTGAACCATGGCTGACATCATGTATGTTGCAGTGAGGCCTTATATAATTTGGATGAAAATCTTATATAGGGGTTCATTGATGAGCAGCTGGACTAGAGGTCTTAGGTTCAATTTAGAAACTGTGCTGCTGAATCAATCACTTCAGGCAAGCATTAGTAGCAGAAGTACTGGCCACAGGGTCCTCAAGGAAATAGAATACAGGGTTTGCACTCCCATTTACGATCCAATGACTTCTACTAAAATTCATGTGTGGACAAGTGATGAGGATAGAATAAGGTGCTGACATTCCCCTCCCTCCAAATCCCACTGTGAATATCCCATTCACAATTTCTCTCAGTGTTCCCTGATAAATATGATCCAAGGTAATTGAGGGAAATAAAGGGCAAGGGGGGGGGAAAGGGCAAGGGGGGGAAAAGGGCTCAGGGGGAAAAGGGTGTGGGGGAAATGGAGCACAGGGAAAGGGATGCGGGGGGGGAAAGGGGTGTGGGGGATAAGGGGGCGCAGGAGATAAGGGGGTGCAGGGGATAAGGGAGCATGGGGAAAGGGGGCACAGGGAAAGGGGACGTGGGGAAAGGGGGTGCGGGGAAAGGGGGTGCGGGGAAAAGGGCACAGGGAAAAAGGGCGTGGGGATAAAGGGGCACAGGGGAAATTGGGCCCAGGGCAAATTGGGCCCGGGGGAAAGGGCATGGGGGGAAGGGGCACGGAGGGGAAAGGGGTGTGGGAGAAAGGGGGTACAGGGGAAGGGGGCATGGGGGAAGGGGACACAGGGGGAAGGGGAAACGGGGGGAAGGGGACACGGGGGGAAAGGTGTGTGGGTGAAAGGGGAGGGGATAGAGGGTCTCAGCGGGAAAGGGGTGGGATGGGGAAAGGGGCGCAGGTGGGGAAAGAGGAGTGTGGGGGGGCAAAGGGTAGCGTGGGGAGGGGGGAAAGGGTAGCATTGGAGGAAAGTGGAGCTTGGGGGGGGAGAAAGGGGAGCTTGGGGGGGAAAGGGGAGCTTGGGGGGGGGAAGGGAAAGGGGAGCAGGGGGTAAGGGGAGCAGGGGGAAAGGGGCACAGGTGGAAAGGGGCCCTGGGGGAACGAGGCATGGGTGGAGAAAGAGGGTCCAGGGGAATGGGATGCGGGGGGGAAAGGGATGCTAGGGTGCCAAAGGGATATGGGGAGGGGGGCAATGTAGTGTGGGGGTTGCCAAAGTAGGGGGGCAGGTAATGGGTCTGGGGGGAGGGGGGCAAAGGGCTCAGGGAAAATGGGGCATGCAGGGGAAAGGGCCGGGGGAGAAAAAGGGGCCAGAAGGGGCAAGGCGGCATGAAAATGGGCCTTGGGAAATGAGGTGCGGGGGGGAAAGGTCAAGGGGTGAAAATTGGAGCCCAGTGCGGAGAAAAAGGCATCTGGTGGATAAAAGGGGCCCAGGGTATGAAAGGTGCCTGGGGGTGGGGGGGTTCAAGGTGGGAGATTTGGGCGGGAAAGGAGAAAAGGGTGCGATAGGGAAAAAAGGGTAGGGGAAGAAGAGTGCAGGGAGAAAAAGGTAGAGGGCGACAAAGGGTGTTGGGGAGAAAGGAGCTGGGGTGAAGGGAATGTGGAAGGTGGAGCTGGGGGAAAGTGCTTAGGGGAAAAGGATTTGAGGGAAAGGGATTTGGGGAAGATATGTTGGGAAATGGAGAGGTGAGGAGATGAGGAAGAAACAGAGGTGGAACGGAAAGAGCGGGGAGAAAGAAGAGAAGAAAGAGAGAGAGGAGAAGAGAGAGAAGGGGAGAGAGAAAGGGAGAGAGAAAGTGGGAGAGAGAGGGGGAGAGAGAGGGGGAGAGAGAGGGGGAGAGAGAGGGGGAGAGAGAAAGAGAGAGAGAAGTGAAGGGAAAAGAGCAGAGGTAAAAGAGCAGAGGGAAATATATCAGATGGAAAGAGATCAGAAGGAAAGAGATGAGTGGATGTGGGAAGAGATGGGGAAGAGATAAGTGGGAGCAAAGGTGGGATGGAGTAGACATAGGATGAGATAGAGATACAAGTGAGCAGAGATCGGAGGGGACAGGTTTTGGAGGGGGACAGAGACTGGAGGGGCGCAAGGACTGGAGGGGATTTGGAGAAAGAGATTGGAGTCAGGGGAAAGAGATTGAAGTGGGAGGAAAGTGGAGGGAATGTGATTGGAATGGGTGGAGGGGGGGAAAGATTTCAGTGGGGAAGAAAATTCGGAGCGGCAGGGGGGAAAGATATACGAGACTGAAGGGGCAGGAGGCATTGGCTCCCACTGTGATTGTAGATACACAGCCTGATTAAGATATTTATTTAACCAATCTGCTTCCTGGGAGAGGATGTGTTGCCTACCCTTCCCCTACCGTCACACTCTATATAAGCACAGAAGTTTGAAGATGGGAATTGAGTTTGAGATTTTTTAACATACCGCCCGATTCAAATACACCTGTTTTTGGTGGTTAGAATTCCCTCCTCAGAACCTAAATCAAGAAGCTATAATTAGAATGCATACCAAAATGTAAAATCTTGCACAGAATGTGAAATTAACAAAGGGAAAGGAAGATGGATGATGAAGAAAGAAAGAGATACATGAGGCAAAGAAAGAGTAAAGACAATTATTTTTCATCCTTAACAATGATTAACATCTGAAGTAATGCAACTGCACTTGTAAAAATAAATTTTCAGTGCCAGGGAGGTTGCCTGGCAGTAAATAAAGCATCTCAATGCATTAAAAGTTTACCTACACTTGAATGCATCAGCCTTAACATTTTCTGGAGCGTTTAGTGGACAACTTGTGGATAAGTAATGCAACTTTATGTTTGTGTTTGACAGAATCACAGAGTTTTTAGAACACAGAAGGAGGCTATTTGGCCTGCAGTATCTGTGCCAGCTCTTTAAAGGAGTAATTTACTAATCCCCCATCTTCTCCCCGTAGCCCTACACATTCTTCTTTTTCAGATAATAATTCAATTCCTTCTTGAATGTCTCAATTGAACCTGCCTCCACTACACTCTTCAGTAGTGCATTCCAGATCCTAACCACTTTCTGCCTGAACTTCTTTTCTTCATGTTGCTATTGCTTCTTTTACCTGTACCTATATCTGTGCCCTCTGGATGTTAATCTTTACACCAATGGGAACAGTTTTTCCCTGTCTACTCTGTTTTAATGCAAAGTCTCTTAACAAAACACCAGTGCAGCCAGGTTTATAGAGCAGCAGAGTATCTCTGGCAGCAGCTTCCTGAGTTCCATATTTTATAGGCGGAATCTTCCAGTCTGGAGTATAAATTGGTAGGCAGGAGTAAAATTGAGATTGATTTGCAATTGGTGCAGGATGCTAATCTCTGCCTCCCTCCCTCCCTTCTTCCGTCTACCCCACCCCCCCAACGCACACCTAGGTCAACTTGAGTTGCTCTTCAGTGCAGACTTTACTGCATCTCCCGACCTTGCTGGGATCTCAGTATGTTATAAGAATCATGAGTCAGGGAGCAAACCTGTTGTCATGTGTGCTTCACCATAGACAGCAGAACACATCTGAACCTGGTTCTCATGAAGTTGATGTACAATGATAAGGGTGTCCCTTCAGTCAGCCAGTTGTGGCCACTTTTAATTCTATTTGCCCAAAAAGATCCTCCTCCCACTTTGAGGATTCACACATACAGGGCAATTGTGTTATGGAGAAAAGCCTTGAAAAAATGTTGTGTAACTTTCCAGACATGATCCAAGATCTTCTACCCACCCCGTCACCTACCAACTTTCCCCCCATCACCCTTTACCCACCCAAAATACCCACCCTTTTCCTCTTTGTTGCCCTTGAACCTCCCCTCATTACCCTTGAGTCAAAAGCCATGACTCTCCTTGTGCTTTCTCTCCCCTCTGAACCTAAATCCGTTGTCATCCCCATGCACACACTGGCCCCTCCAATTATCCAAGCCACCTGTTTTATACGTTTCTGTGATCCCCACCCATGAGGCCATCAACTACATGACCATGACCCTGGACCTGCCATCCTACCACACCCCACTACCCCTTCTCACTGTGACTATTCCCTCTGCTGCCAAGTGTCCTCAATTCAAGACCCCACCAAAGACAGCACCAACCCCGTCCTTTAGAACCATTTCTCTCTCATCATCCCTGCCTGGTAACTGCCCCCCCAGCCCCACCCCCCACTGATCCATTTACAGGATCCCCATTCCCAACATGCAAGGCCCTTCCCTCCCTCTCACATCCCTGAATCCTTGCCTCCGCTCCCTAACTTAGTCCCTGCCCCAGACTCCCTCCATCAGCCAGCCCCCCTGCCCCATGCCCCTTAGCCTGCCACCTCCCAATAGTTGCCTAGTTGAACGATGTTCCTCAGAGAGGAAAATCAGTGGCTACTGACTTCAAATCCAGAAAGTTGAATACCTTGCCTGCTCCAAGCCACTTACATACAGTCGTAAACCTGAAGGCATGTATTACTCACTCGACAATAACTTAATTGGGAAGGGGAACTTAATTCTGGCCTTTTAATAAGCATGTATACAGGCCTTGAAATGTCTCTCAGCTTAATTGCAAAAGGTCATCCCACTGTTGGGAAGCTGATTTTTGGCCTCATGCTCAATTAGTTGGCCAACCCATCTTGCTTTTCTATATGTGCAGACAACAGAAGTTGCTCTCCAATTTACACCATAATAATGGTGAGTGTCATTAGTCTCACTATTATTCTTACCATAAAATCCAAGCTGATGTTATCACATCACTGAATTCATCAGCATGTTCACCATAAAAGCTTGTTACAATGTCTTATCAGTCATTACTATGTCGACACCATGCCTTTATGATTTCCAGTTGTTCGTCCTATTTTGTTTTTGACTACCAATAAAACAATGCTGTCAATTTTAATAAACGAAACTTGAACACCATCTACAAGTTTCCCATGAACAAATTGTAAATAAACATTCTAAAGTTACACCTCAATAGATAAATAACTGCAGACCCTAAATAGATTAATATATTTATTTATATATCTCCATTATATATATATATAAAATTATACAAACACACATATATGATATACTCACACATTATACTTTGACAGAAAGCAAGAGAAACAGACCATCAGAAACACACACATATATCCATCCATGCATTAAATTGAGCAATCACAGATTTATGATGCCAGGGTTAAAGAACGGTAACATACTACTAGTGTAGTAAATTGTTGGGCAATTAGATGGGTCCAAAACAATAACTGACCAACGCCACAAGGTCAGAAATGAGCAGTAAATTACTTCACTAAGCATTTGTATTAAAAACTGGATTTCTAATCTATACTGATTTGGCACACTGTCAAACAAATATAATAATTTCTCTAAGCTTGAAAAAATGATCTACTATGAACTTAAAATCAGATACCCATATCTCATTTGGAGTTTTGGGGGTTTTTTGAAAGAGATTTCTATCTTTCTTGCAGTTAGTAAAAGTCCACGAGTCTCCTCATTTTAAGTATTTGGATTTACACAAGAAAATTCAATGCCTATCATCAGAGTTTAAAAATATATATATTTTTCAGAGCAGTTAAATGATGCTTCTGCTCCTGAGTGAATTTAACATCTTAAGAGGAAGGTAACCAGATTGCTTTAAATTTGCACTCTCAGATTAACAACAAAGCTTTCACTGAGATTGCAAATGAAAGAAAACTTCCTATCTGTAATTATATACTGAAATACTTCATTTTAACACAAGTAATCTGTGCAATTCCTGATACAATGAGATCTCATAATATAGCTATGTGTAATAGATAAATACATACCTTTTGTTAATATACATAGCTTCTTTCAGCTTTCACGCTGCATGAATGTTTCCTTTCTTAGATCAATTACCGACCAGTTTAATTACAACATCCTAAGAAGTAAAGGCTTTGAATATTCATTTACAATTTGAGGAGATCCATGTCCTTTAAAGACTATCCTACTGGAGATGTCTTGATTTTAGGATGTTGCAAGATGCTTAGCAGCACCACACAGACAACTCCTGAAATAAAGAGCAGTTCTAAATACCTTTACCCACTTGCCTGGATCTGTTCCTGCCTGTAAGAACTATGAATGCTAAAAAGAATACTTTCTCTCCATTCCTTTGTCTTCAAATCTACATAATTTGCCAACAAAATAATCTGTCACTAAAGATTTAGGAAATAGAAATCCTAAACAAATCAACTGCCATTTAGAAAGCAATAATACATTGAGCATTACTTAATGATTGCAGCAAATAGAGAGCATTTACAGTAACTGAGGCTTGTATTTGCAGCTACTGTGGAGTTAACGTAAACACAATAATCCTTTCTTAAACACAGGCACGAGGCACTTAACTGATTTCCTTCACAATCGCTAGCTGCACCTTGAACTAACTAAGCAGAACAGCACATCCAGTTTATACAATACTACAAAGCTAAACCCTTAAAATATTTCTATGTACTTACCGAACTAAATGGGAAAGAAAATCAGTTTCCTTTCCACTTTCCTGTTACAGCAAAGAGGTTCAGTCTCACAGCAAGTCACTGCCTCAACTACAATGATCAACCAGGCATAACAGGCCCTTATGGGTTGTCTATGCAGCTGGGATATAATGGAACCATTTTCTCAGCTGGGACCAGACACTTAAATGCTATACACTGTGCGCTGTGTGTCTGTTCACTGGCACTAATCAGGAAGTACAGTGCTTCTCAACCGCATTTCCCGAAGCACCTACACAATTAGCACATGAATCACATGGACACGCAGTAAGGTCTTCAGCTGTTCTTAACTGGATTCCCTAACAGAGATTAGGATTAGAAAATCCTAATAGTTGCTTGTAGTTTCTCATTGCCATTGTTAAAGCACAAGCCTGCTTTATTTTGACATGAACATCAATCTCACTACCAGTACATGTTATCCACATGTTCATGTATAAATGTTTCAACAGTTTTTCCATTAGTTTAACTATTTAATATCCACTTTAATAAATGACACCAACATTATCAGAAAACAGACAATTTGATGCAAAAGCATTTAAATCTGACATAAAATTTTACTTAAAAATAAAATTTCTAGGTACCAGTTTTGTCCAACATACTTAATGTAGGCAGTGGTGTTTGAACACAATTTAAAAGGTAAAAATAAAAAAAAGCTGTTTTACATCTGTGGGATTTTAAATGTTTATTCTGGAATAAGAACACACAACAGATTCTTTGACCCATGTAACGGTGACATTTAGCCAACTCGCCACACTTATGCTGCAGAAAGCATTATTCATGTGAATATGCACTTAATTAAATGTCACTAAACTTTCAAAAGGTTGAAAATGTTATTTGCCACAGTGCATTAAATAGGTTTGCACTGTAGTCCTGTTTCAAACCAGCATGGTTATTGGCACACGCGACAGTGTAATTTATTTTACTATACTGGCAGTTTGATTACTCTGGCTTTTCCTGCAATAAAACAATTTCCTGCTAGGGCAAAGATGATGTTGACAAAGTGCACTCATCTCATTTTGAGATAACTAATGTACCAGCACATCGGAGGAAGAGGATTTTGAAAGCAAACACTGACAGTGCCTTTACCAACAGGTTATGTGTCAATATTAATAAAAGCAGTTCCCTCTGCCAAATCTCTAAGCAGTTGCAGCTATTCTGTGCATAGTAATTTTTCTCTTCTTAAAAAAGAAAACATAGCTTGTAACTACGTTTCTGCAATTGTCAATGGCCCACAACATTATTCGCTGTATGTTTTACAATTGCTGATGAGGTTCATCAATCTAAATACTAAGCAATGATCTCCCCCTGGTGCGTGAATTGCTTAGGCTGCTGCACTACTTTAAACCTTCTTAAGGATTGTCAGATCAAGGCAATTATTGTATTTCAACAGGGACGATGCAGTTTTATTCTACTTCAAACAATACACAAATTATTGTGTATAACCATTGCTGGCAATGGTTAGCATACACCACAGGCCACGACTGGAACAACAAGCAGCAACAAAGCCATCACCCACAAACCTTGCAACAACAAAGGCCTACAATCAGTGGTTCTGACTGTAATAGGTTGCCAACACCTTGTTTAGTTTAAGAATCTTTCCTATTCTGAGACAGAAAAAAATGTATTTTTATAAGTTACATGTTGTTCCAATGCTGTTCCTCTTAGTGCTTCAGCTTATTCAGGGGAAATTCAACATGCAACACTGCCTTTGCGCTTTTTAAAAGCACAGCTGAGGCAATAATTCTGATTCATGCAGATTATATAGGTAACGGTTGAAAATGTTGCAGGGGATATTATTCAGAGAGTTTGCTTGGGAAATATTTCCCAATGAGATTTAGCAAACTGACACTTTGACGGGTGTGTTCTAATTAGGAATGCTCTCAGCTGGATGCTATGGAGTTGTAAAGATTGAAGGAACAAGAAATATTTATCCCATTATGGTTAATATAAAAAAAAACCTTAGTTGCTATAAACACACATATGCACACACACACACACACACACACACACACACACACACACACACTTAAATATTATATGAACAATAAATCACACTGGATGACATAACTGGTGTGATCTTTCATTCTGCCCCCTAGTGAGTCTTGTTCTGGAAAAATATGTAACTATTTTTTACCTACATTGAAGCTAAAGTTTTTTCTACCACCACAGGATAAAATATTTCTTGTTCCTTCCATCTCTACGTGGCTTTATTTTTCATGACTACAAACTCCCCTGTGTATCCTCTACAGACTGTAAAAATCTTTCAAAACTTCAAAACAGGGAACAACTGAAGGATTAAAGGGATGGTGTGCTGCAGCATCTCACACAACAATCCATCACGTTGATATGCCGGGAATGGCCAGATTAGAGCAATTGCATCATGGCGCACATGATCTTATTCAAAACTACAAACTGTTCTTTGTCATAACTAAAAGCAGGGAAAAAAAGTTCATGCTGAATCGTGACAAGGAGTCTTCTGCTGTGCAAGCAACAGAGAAGCTCCTCAATAAGACAGCAACTTCCCTTCATACACAAATCAATTACTGGTAAGTCTATCCTGTAATTTATCATGGGACACTCAAAAACGTTTTTCTCAATCATTAACTTATTTGCTTTGTGATTTTCTAGAGTGAGTTACAGCAAAAATTGTTAACGGAAGCTGTCTTTTCCTAACTGACCTTTTCAAATCAGCTCATACAAATCTATCTCACAGACCTCTCTTTTTAAAACCTGGGCCCTCTACTGGCTAAATCAGATTTTTTTTTTATATATGCGCACATTGACCTCATTTTTAATTGAAGTACAAGATGCAGTCAGAATCGACAAAGAACTTATAACATTTTGGATTTCAGAATGAAAATTACAATTTTTTGTGCTCATTTTTAGTCTTAATTTCTAAGTGTATTGGTGGAAATGATTGGAATTCTGAATAGCTAGAACCAAGAAGGATGTGTAAACTCAGTTGAGCAAACTGAATAAAATCAATTCACTCTGCATTTCTCCAAAAGAAGAGGTTAAAAATGATGAAAATTTCAGTGCTTTAAAGCAAAGTGTGCAGTGTATGCTTAAGCAGCCTCAATGCTGTATGCCAATTCTGGTCAGAGCCTGGGATCAAATATATACCCTCTTAACCAATGGTTGAAATTTTATAAAATAACAAGCAATAGATTGAGAAAAAGGAGTAGGCACATCCTTTAAGTTGTACACTATTAACCTGTACTGATTTGGTTAGAGTTCTGTTTTGGGTGAAATCAACTATTCAGGCACACATTGCACTAAAAATAGTGCTACATTTGAGCACTTCTGGTCAAAATCATTTACATATTGATGAACATAACATCTGTTATGGATCAAGACAATCCGTCATTTTAGAAAGTCAGCTTTAAAACAAAAAAAAAATCCTGGATATGTTTTAGAGTATAGTTTGGTGCAGTTTGATTAAAACAACTGAATATGGATTTACTACAAAAAAAATAAACATATTACTTAGCGTCTAGTCCACAAGGTGTGAATAACATGGTTTTAAATAACTGAAAATGACTAAAACAATTATAGAGAACCATTTACTAGGTACATTGGTTATAGTAGACAGTTTCTTAAGAAAGTAGGAAATTGACATTCAAAAAATGTTATAATTTCACAGAATAACAGAACTTTAACAGCACAGGAGGCGGCTATTTGACCCATTGTGTCTGCAACGGCTCTCCAAATGAGCATTATGACCAAGTGCCATTGTCCTGCCTTTTCCCCGTACCCTTGCACATTGTTTCTATTCAAGCAATCATCTAACGCTCTCTTGAATGCCTCAAGTGAATCCACCTCTACCACACTTCCAGGCAGTGCACTCCAGACCCAAACCACCAGTTTTTTTCTCACGTCACATTTTCTTCTTTTGCAAATCGCTTTAAATCTGTGCCCTCTCGTTCTTGATCCTTTTACAAGCGGGAAGAGCTTCTCCCTCTCTACTCTGTTCAGCCCCCTCATGATTTTGAACATCTCTATCAAATCTCCCCCTTAGCTGCTTTCTTCTCTCGAAGGAGAACAGTCTCAATCTCTCCAATCTATCTTCATACCTGAAGTTTCTCATCCCTGGAACGATTCTTGTAAACCTCTTCTGCACTCTCTCCAATGTGTTCCCATCATTCCTATAATGTGGCACCCAGAACTGAACATGATACTCCAGTTGAGGCCTGACTAGTGTCTTATATAAATTCAGCATAACCTCCTTGCTCTTCTACTCTACGCCCCTATTAATAAAGCCCAGGATACTATAGGCTTTATTAACTGCTCTCTCCAGATGTCCTGTCAAGTTCAATGATCTATGCACATATACACCCAGGTCCTTCCGCTCCTGCACCCCCTTCAAAATTTCATTCCTTATTGTTTATTGTCAGTCCATGTTCTTGCTATTGCTACCAAAATGCATCTAAAATGCAAATAATGTGCCTATTAATGTCCTTGCACTTTAAGTAAGCAACTTGATTTTAGAGTCACTTAGAAGGGCAGCAAACAGGCACAATTAGCAGAAACTCACAATGGTGATAAATTTAATCAGGGGTCTGGCCAGTTTCCAATGCAATGTTTTTAAATTTGTACAAAAGGTTGTGGAGACTACTTATGCCGAAAGTTAGCTACACTTAAAATTCTGATATATTTTGCACTGGTTTGGCCACATAAGACCATAGGACATAGGAGCAAATTTGGCCATTTGGCTCATCAAGTCTGCTCCGCCATTCAATCATGGCTGATAAGTTTCTTAACCCCATTCTCCCGCCATCTCTCATAACCTTTGATCCCCTTACCAATCAAGAACCTATCTACCTCGGTCTTAAATACACTCAATGACCTAGCCTCCACAGCCTTCTGTGGCAATGAATTCCATTGATTCACCACTCTATGACTAAAGAAGTTTCTCCTCATCTCTGTTCTAAAAGGTCTTCTCGTTACTCGGAGGCTGTGACCTCAGGTCCTAGTCTCTCCTACTAATGGAAACATCTTCCCCACGTCCACTCTATCCAGGCCTTTCAGTATTCTGTAAGTTTCAATCAGATCCCCCCTCATCCTTCTAAACTCCATCAAGTATAGACCCACAGTCCTCAAACATTCCTCATATGATAAGACTTTCATTCCTGGGATCGTTCTCGTGAACCTCCTCTGGATCTTCTCCAAGGCCAGCACATACTTCCTGAGATACGGGGCCCAAAATTGCTCACAATATTCTAAATGTGGTCTGACCAGAGCCTTATAAAGCCTCAGCAGCACATCCCTGCTTTTATATTCTAGTCCTCTCAAAATAAATGACAACATTGCATTTGCCTTCCTAGCTACCGACTCAACCAGCAAGTTAACCTTAAGAGAATCCTGGACTAGGACTCCCAAGTCCCTTTGCACTCCAGATTTCTGAATTCTCTCCCCATTTAGAAAATAGTCCATGCCTCTATTCTTCCTACCAAAGTGCATGACCTCATACTTCCCCACGTTGTATTCCATCTGCCACTTCTTTGCCCATTCTCCTAACCTGTCCAAATCCTTCTGCAGCCTCCCCGCCTCCTCAACACTACCTGTCCCTCCACCTATCTTTGTATCATCTGCAAACTTAGCCAGATGCCCTCAGTTCCTTCATCTAGATCATTAATGTATAAAGTGAAAAGTTGTGGTCCCAACTGACCCCTGCAGAACTCCACTAGTCATCGGCCGCCATCCTGAGAAGGAGCCCCTTATCTCCACTCTCTGCCTCCTGCCAGACAACCAATCTTCTATCCATGCTATTACCTTGCCTCTAACACCATGGACTCTTATCTTACTGAGCAGCCTCCTGTGTGGCACCTTGTCAAAAGCCTTCTGGAAGTCCAAGTGGATAACATCCATTGGCTCTCCTATGTCTAACCTACTCGTTACCTCCTCAAAGAATTCTAACAGATTTGTCAAGCATGACTTCCCCTTGATGAAACCATGCTGACTTTGCCCAATTTTACCATGCACTTCCAAGTATTCTGAAATCTCATCCTTAATAATAGACTCTAAAATCTTACCAACGACCGAGGTCAGGCTAATCAGCCTGTAATTTCCCGTCTTTTGTCTCACTCCCTTCTTGAACAGGGGAGTTACATTAGCGATTTTCCAGTCCTCTGGGACCCTCCCTGACTCCAAACCAACACAGCCTTGCAAAAACACCAGGTACTGTCTTTGAATATTTGCAATCACTTTAACTTTAAAGCAGATCCCAAGAGACATTGTTCACCAAGAGCCAGATGTTACACTGTTGAAAAGGAAGGAGGAGAATCCTGGTATGCAGAAGTTTAAGAGGAATGCACATTCTCAGTCAAATAAACTGGAAGAAATATTAAGGCATTTCACAGTAATAGAACAAGTGTTCTTTTAAGATTGGTTTTCGATACTGGCTGAGTAGATAAATAATTAAACCTCTACTAATAATGGAGGGGTTGGGGGAAGGGGACTCTTTGTTGTCACCATCCATCTGTTTAAGGGGTGTATTTTTGTGTATGTGGATTTGAATATAAGAATGTCTGTTTTCTTCTTTATTAAATACCTTTGCAGCACTACAAAATGTAATCAAATAGTTTTATCTAAAATATATTGTTGACACCGGGGCCGAATCTTCCTCTGGGCTCAGGGAACCTTGACCTGTGCACTTTCATGGCTCACAAACAGCACACCCATCCCACATGTGACTTCACACACCACTTTTGTCTGTACACACAGGGGTCCAGTTTGAAGTGCCGTCTGTGAGCCATGAGCCAGTGCGGGAGAAGCGTGGGTGCGGAGATGTATTAGAAGAAGGCCCACCTCAGTTCTCTAACACAGTATTCCAGCTCCCAGTGTTTAAAATCCCCCTGAGCCTCACCTCCCACCTCCCCCAACTCCTCCACTCATCTCTCACATGAGTTCATACCACTTCAGATCATCCATGCCACCCCTATCCCCCATGTATCCATGTATCCTGCATGCACTCTCAGGTCACCCATGCCACCTCTGTGCCCCCCAGCCCCATATATCTTCCATAGCCTCTCACACAGTTTGCACTATGTACAAACCTCAGATTTCATGCAATATCAATGAAAAATGTTTACATTCCTCAGAAAAAGATGCACCTCTCACTATCGAATAAAAGCCCCCATATCATTGATACTGAGAGAAAAAATGTATTAGCTATGTGCCAAAAATTTGTCACATTTTTAATCCTATTAGCTTGTGTCAATAAACCAGAAGCTACATTGAAGGCACAATCTGTTATTACAACTTCTTGAAACTGTCTTTCATTCTCAAGATGAATGGAACACCTACTATACTGAAACCGATTAGCACTTGAAACTCAGTGAAGCATTGATGATGGCCACAGCTGTCCAAACAACAGACTACTCTGTGAGCAGGAAAGAACAGGTGTTCATTTCAATTTCAAAGCAGAGTACCTGGCAATCAATGTAAGGAAGCAGGTGGTTAGATTTTTTCAAGTGTTAAAACCGGTTTTTTATTTAAATCAGTCAGCCAGAGCTATTTAAAACACAGTAGGAAAGATGACAGCACAGGCTGACAAGACAACTTGTAACATTCGTCACTACATTATGCTATTTTCTCCATTGCAGAAGCACAGTAATGCATGTGACCAAAAACACAATGCTGGTCAATATGAGGGTCAACTAAATTCAAATCACAGGTCCCTAGGATGCATCATTGCCATCAAAAACACATCTACATTACAATGCAACACCAAATAGTGACAGTTAAAGAAGCAAACATGTTTAAACTTAGCTTTCATGATGTTCCAGACTCCCCAGCAGACTGCCCATTTTCTTCACGAACACTCAAAACTGGCATGCTTCCAAAACACTGCACTACCAGATGAAAATGGCGTGCGGGAGGAAATCCAATTGTTGCCCCTGATTTAAAATGGGGAACCCAGGCTCAGCAGGGATGGGTGAGCGTTTTGCACCCAGGCATTCCCGACCCACAAACAGGCTAGAGCAAAATGCCACGGGGGGTTGAGAATGCGGAAGAAAATCGGATTTCCTCCAAAAAAACTAAATGTGGCTAGCCACACATCCAAACCATTGTATGAGCCTGAACAAAAATTTGGCCCCAGGACTTTTATTCAGGGACTACCCTTCAAACGTATTTGCTACGTGTTTTTATGAATAGTGGCTGCTTTGGAATGCAGAGATTAAACAATAAAATAAAAGCAGTAACTATGAGAATATTTGACAAAGTATAGGAACAATAATTTGCATTTATATAGTGCCTTTAACATAGTAAAATGTCCCAAGGTGTTTCACAGGAGCATTGTTTAAAAAAAAGTGACACCAAAACACATAAGGAAATGTTAGGGCAGAAACCAAAAGCTTAGTCAAAGAAATAGGTTTTAAGGAGCATCTTAAAGGAAGAGGAAGAGGTGGAGCAGCTGAGAAGTTTAGGGAAGGGTTTCCAGAACTTGGAGCAATTAAAGTTGTGGATATTCAAGAGATCAGAATTACAGGATCACAGATATCTTGGAGGGTTGTGGGGCTGGAGGAGAATACAGAGCAAGGCAGGCATTTGAAAACCAGGGGTGGAATCATCCCAGATTTGCACCAAATGCCGTAACGGGTGGGTAAAATGGTATTTTACCTGCCAGCAGCAATGGTGGGTTTTCACGTCGTATCATCCCAAGCCCGCCGCGTTACTTATGCATTCCCAGGAAACACACCATTTCCATGACAGGTGGACTCTTATTTGCCCTCCACGCCAACACCTTGCTGCTTCATCATGCCAGGCACCAAATTTAAAATGCAGCTGCGCTCTGTGCTTCCAGGCCAGAACTGCAGCAAAGAAGACATGGCCCCAAAAGGCAAGAAGACTGCAGCCCTCAAGCACCTTTTGGATGCCGTGGAGGCCCGCTGAGATATCCTCTACCCTTGCTCTGGCTGCAGGAGGGGCAGCTACATTACCATTCAGGCTTGGTAGGCGATGGCAGTGGTCATCAGTGCCAATGTTGCACAGAAGAGGTTGGCCATCCAATGCAGATAGAGGATGAGTGATCTCATCCGTGCAGCCAGGGAATGGCAACCATCTCATCACTCTAAACTCACACACTCAAGTCCATCAAACATTCACTGGCATCTCACTCACTCCCAGCTCAAGGGGCATCACCACACATTATCACATAATACCCTCTGGGCTCATCTCCTCTGGAGACTGCCTCCTCAGCCCTGACCATCTTGAGTCCATGTACACAGATCAACATGTGTCCCCACACACGCCTTGGGATGTCCCACCTTCCTCAGTACAGCTCTCATCCTGCAGCCTTTGAAAAGACACTCACATATGGCTGGTCTGGTAGGTAGAGACCTACCCGTGAGCCCCCTTAAAAATTATGTGGTACCGTCCGTGAAGCCTGGTGAGTGCTGACTGAAGCAAGTAGACAAACAAACCTCGAAGTCCCGAGCGAAGTGCAGCCTGTCAAGTGCACACTTTATATATGCTGTTGTGAAACACTGGCATGTGTTCCCGCTGACGTGGGCGGATGATCCAGTGGATGGATGAGTCCAGCGTGCTGACCTTATAATGATATGCTAATATATTACAAAGGGGTTCCTGATGGCAGGGGATCGCAGCCCACCATCAGCAGGCGGAGAGGACAATTGCAAACTGGTCCATGATGCCTATTTTTGGCCTTCTCGTCATATTGCCCACTCATGCCACCGAACAAGTCCGATGCCGGCAGGGCACAGAAAATCCAGGCCAAGGATGGAAATAATAAAAATGAGGCTTTGCTTAACTGGTTGCTAATGTAGGTCAGCAAGCACAGAAGTGATGGATGAATGGACCTGGGAGAGTTAGGACACAGCTGTCTAGGCTAGACAAGGTTTTGGACAACCTCAAACTTACAGAGAATAGAACATGTGAGGCATATGTGTTTGAATAGCCAAATCTGGAGGTAACAAAAGCATGGAAGTGATTTTCTGCAGACGATGAGCTGAGGCAGGGCAGAGTTGGGCAATGTGGAAATATTTATTCGCAGTGATGGGAATATGCACTCAGAAACTCATCTGAAATACATGAAATATGACGCCAAGATTGCAAACAATCTGATTCAGCCTCCTCCAGCTTGAGAGTGAAACCTGTTCTGTTACTTCTGCACCATAACATAGATTTTCTTCAGCTATCACAGTTGGCTATCAAAGGTGAATGCTCACTGGTTGGAGCCAAAAATTTATAAGCTACTTACTGGGTTCCAATTGATCTAAGCAATGTATTGACGGCTATAACAGTATCAAAGATAAAAGGCAGATCCACAGTACTAACAAATGTCACTATTCCTCCTCAAAATACAGAAAGTAACAGTTAGATCTCTTGCACTAAAACTCAGTGCACAAATGGACCTGAGGTAAGCTCCCTGACTACAACCTTATGAGGCAGTTTGTTGTCAGTATAGTCTGTGAAGGCTTCAGAAAGACTGAATTGGAACAAGTCATCCTAAGTATTACTTTCAAAATCCTTTGAAGATTTATGGGAATAATGAAGATTAAAAAATCTCTTGAAGCTAAAGAGAGCTGCCAATCAAACATATTCTTAAAAAAAGATGCCCAGGAATGGAAGGGACTTGCCTCCTTGCAGATGAAAATCTGTTCCAAGCACATTGGATGAACTGTGTGATATTTTCCTGTCAAAGAACAATGGTGCCAGTAAACATCCACATATCAATGCCTTTGAAACAACCTTCCTCACAATCAACCATAATGAGTATTCTCTGCAGCTCGAGGAAGCAGCTTGCAGTAATTAACATTTCAAGTGACTGCCAGACTCCCATACAAAGATATTGAAATCCAAGGACTTTCTTATTGCCTTAGAAATATGATTGGAACTCATTATTCCTTTCCTCCACTCTTGCTTTGATAAACCCTGGGATTCTCCCTGGTTCCCTACAAAATAGCTATGTCAGTATACTCTTCAAGTGTAATGACTTGATTTTAAGTTACCTTGGACATTTTGAGGACATGAAAGGCATTATGCAAGTTCTATTTTGTTTGCTAAAAAGTGCTGCATACTGTTCTGCCAAATTCAATAATCCCGACTCAAACCCAAAGACCATCACCTCTATTAGCAAATAGCCAGTGCTTCTTAGGCAACAGACACCTACCTTCCACCCTGCCTATACTGCTCACCAACTTCCTGTAATTCCTGGGTTTGACAGACAGCTGGTGATGAAAACCAAGCATACAGGCAAAGGAACACATGATAATCAAAGCCACAGAGTTAAGATTTTTGTGAAAAAAGAACAGAATTGTAAAATTCAATTCCCAAAACAAATGTAAAAATCACAGAATTTCATGCAATAAAGTACAATTTCCCTCATTCAGTCAATGCACATCATTGGTTCTGACAACACTACTGCTTTACCGCCAAGGCATTTGGTCTCTTCTCTGCACTAGATATTTGTCCCATCCATAGCACTCAATTCTTAATAAAGCTGGTGGATGTAACGGTCAGCAGCATTGTGTAACAATGAGAAACTTATAAAACTTTTTCTGCACTTCAAGAAAGAATAAAACAACAATCTTATTTCAGGTATAAAAAAAAAACTGCGGATGCTGGAAATCCAAAATAAAAACAGAATTCCCTGGAAAAACTCAGCAGGTCTGGCAGCATCGGCGGAGAAGAAAAGAGTTGACGTTTCAAGTCCTCATGACCCTTCAACAGAACTGGCGCACTGACCTCTACCGCGTGGAGGCTGAGCATCAACTCGCAGATACTTCCTACTACCTCTCCCTGGACCATGACCCCACCACTGAACATCAAGCCATTGTTTCCAGGACTATCACTGACCTCATCTCCTCCGGAGATCTTCCTCCCACCGCTTCCAACCTGATAGTCACCCAATCTCAGACGGCCTGCTTCTACCTCCTACCCAAAATCCACAAACAGAACTGTCCCGGTAGACCAATAATGTCAGCTTGCTCCTGCCCCACGGAACTCATTTCTCGTTATCTTGACTCCCTTCTCTCTCCCCTTGTCCAATCCCTTCCCACCTATATCTGTGATTCCTCTGACACCTTACGTCACGTCAACAATTTCCAGTTCCCTGGCCCCAACCGCTTCCTCTTCACCATGGAAGTCCAAATCCCTCTACACCTCCATCCCCCACCAGGATGGTCCGAGGGCCCTTAGCTTCTTCCTCGAACAGAGGCTCGAACAATCCCCATCCACCACTACTCTCCTCCGTCTGGCTGAACTTGTTCTCACACTGAACAATTTTTCCTTCAACTCCTCCTCACTTCCTCCAAATAAAAGGTGTGGCTATGGGTACCCGCATGGGCCCCAGCTATGCCTGTCTCTTTATGGTTGTATGTGGAACATTCCTTCTTCCAGTCCTACTCCAGCCCCCTTCCACAACTCTTTCTCCGGTACATCGATGATTACTTCGGTGCTGCTTCATGCTCTCGGCAGGACTTGGAAAAATTTATTAATTTTGCTTCCAATCTTCACCCCTCCATCATTTTCACATGGTCCATCTCTGACACTTCCCTTCCCTTCCTTGACCTCTCTGTCTCAATCTCTGGTGATAGACTGTCCACCAATATCCATTACAAGCCTACCGACTCCCACAACTACCTCGACTACAGCTCCTCACACCCCGCTTCCTGTAAGGACTCCATTCAATTCTCTCAGTTCCTTCGCCTCCGTCGCATCTGTTCTGATGATGCTACCTTCAAAAACAGTTCCTCTGACATGTCCTCCTTCTTCCATAACCGAGGTTTTCCACCCACGGTCGTTGACAGGGCCCTCAACCGTGTCTGGCTCATCTCCCACGCATCCGCCTTCACGCCTTCTCCTCCCTCCCAGAAACATGATAGGGTCCCCCTTGTCCTCATTTATCACCCCACCAGCCTCTGCATTCAAAGGATCATCCTCCGCCATTTCCGCCAACTCCAGCATGATGGCACCACTAAACACATCTTCCCTTCATCCCCCCTGTCGGCATTCCATAGGGATCGTTCCCTCCGGGACACCCTGGTCCACTCCTCCATCACCCCCTACTCCTCAGCCCCCACCTATGGCACCACCCCATGCCCACGCAAAAGATGTAACACCTGCCCCTTCACTTCCTCTCTCCTCACCGTCCAAGGGCCCAAACACTCCTTTCAAGTGAAGCAGCATTTCACTTGCATTTCCCCCAACCTAGTCTACTGCATTTGTTGCTCCTAATGTGGTCTCCTCTACATTGGAGAGACCAAACATAAACTGGGCGACCGCTTTGCAGAACACCTGCGGTCTGTCTACAAGAATGATCCAAACCTCCCTTTCACTTGCCATTTTAACACTCCACCCTGCTCTCTTGCCCACGTCTGTCCTTGGCTTGCTGCATTGTTCCAGTGAAGCCCAACGTAAACTGGAGGAACAACACCTCATCTTCCAACTAGGCACTTTATAGCCTTCCGAACTGAATATTGAATTCAACAACTTTAGGTCTTGAGCTCCCTCCTCCATCCCCACCCCCTTTCTATTTCTTCCCCCTTCCTTTTGTTTTTTCCAATAAATTATATTGATTTTTCTTTTCCCACCTATTTCCATTATTTTTAAATATTTTTAAATCTTTTATGCTCCCCCCACCCCCATTAGAGCTATACCTTGAGTGCCCTACCATCCATTCTTAATTAGCACATTCGTTTAGATAATATCACCAACTTCAACACCTATGTGTTCTTTTGTCTTTTGTCTGTGACATCTTTTGATGATCTGCTTCTATCACTGCTTGCTTGTCCCTACAACCACACCAACCCCCTCCACTTCTTTCCCCCGCAACCCCCCCCCACCCCAGACACACACACCTTAAACCAGCTTATATTTCACCCCTTCCGTGGATTCACCTAGTTCTGTTGAAGGGTCATGAGGACTCGAAACGTCAACTCTTTTCTTCTCCACCGATGCTGCCAGACCTGCTGAGTTTTTCCAGGTAATTCTGTTTTTGTTTAGGAAGAGAGAGAGCAGTTCTTAAAGTGAGAATTTGACAGAAAATAGCCTCACTGAAGAGAGATAGGATAGGATTAGGCAGAGGAGAAAGAAAAATGGTACCCAAGTAACAGGATAGAAAGGTTTAAGTACAAGTTTTTGGAAAATCTTACACAAGCAAACTTAAAGCTCCATATGAGGTGAGGCCATCAAATATCAATGGTCCTAACAAAAGATGACTTGAGGAGGAATGGAGTTAGGAACCAGTTAAAAATGTAGTTGTATAGGTGATTCAATGATTCTAGTGGGTTCCATAATTTTTTCAGTTGAGGCCGACAGTCCCAGATACTTCTGTTGCCTCTGAACTGCTGGATTAAGGGGCAGATCGTGTAGTCTGGCAAAGAGTTTGCAGGGAAGGGTGAACAACCAATTAACATACTTCAAAAGTGAGCCAATGACTTGGTCTGAAGCTCTGCAGTTTGAATTTAGGGCATTAGAAGTTGGTGGGTTACAAATCATTACCTCATTGTGTATCAACCACCCTGGCTCTAGCCCATAATATGGACAGTGGAAGGCACTGAAATTTACCATTGTGTGACTGAAACTAGCTTCTAAAATCAAGTCCTTTGTTATTCCAAGAACCAGAGAGAAACTAATCAGACTACAGCAACAACCAGCTGCAGAACATCAGCAGTAGAAAAGAAAATAGGACCCATTCCTTTTGGAACCTGGAGACTGTTACATCTCAAAGGTCTTCCAGCCTGATTCCTGTTCCAAGTACATCTGTAAAGAAACTTCATCCCCTGGTAAGAAGAAACTGCAAGCGGCTAACTTTGAGACCTGCTGAACATCCATATCTTTGAGGGAATCCTGCAATAATACCTGATATACAACTACAGTTATTGAAACTATTTAAACTACCCTTTCAGAGTGAAAACACCATCTTCACTGGGCCCACAACAATTGTTTTACATATGACAAGCCAAACATGTGAACTATGAACTATTCCTTTGTTTACAACTTGTGAAATGCACTATACTCTTGAACTATCTTTTTCATGTATGTGTGTGGATGATGTAGCATTGGAATTTGAGGGTGAATGCAGGAATAAATAGTTCTCTATTTAAACCTACAAAAGCTTGCTGCTGTCACTTAAATTAACTGCAATTCTGGGGCTAAAACCACACTGATAACAGGTAGGAAGGGAAGGGTACAGGGGCTTCAGTTCTCTCCTGACCCTGTCCATAACAATAAAAAAAATTAGGATGCAATGTATTTAGATGGTATAGAAAGCTGAGAAATGAGTGAACATTTGCTAATACAGGGAAGACATGCTGTAGAGAGGGCCAATGCAGACAAGGAAGGTGTACAGAGTCAATATGCTTAGAGCTCAAAGATAAACTAAATGGGTTTATTAGATTGGTTGGAGTATATTAAAGATCTTGAATTTGTGGAAGAAAATGGAAAAGGAAATGTGCAGTCAGCTTGGAAAGATGTGCAGTACTGAATTAACAAAATTGTTGCTCTGAGATTAAGACAGGAAATAAATTGAGAAAAGAAAATGCAATTCCTAAAATGTGTATAGGATTCCTTCTTCAAGCAGTATATTCAGTCAGCCTACAATGATGTAGACATTGCTAGATCTGGTTATGATTAATGAAATGGATCATATGGCTAAGCATATTGAGAGTAATGATTATGATAAGATTTGATATTCAACCAGAAAGAGAAAATGTCACTAGAATCCAGATTAGAGTGAATTCACACAGATTTTAGAAAGAGAAGGAGCAGGCCAGCTGAAGTGAGACGTAAGGAGAAATTAGCATTCAAGCCTTTAGAGCAAGGGTTGGATTATATTTTGTTTTAAAATAAATATCGCAAAAGATGTGGAATTAGTATATTCTAATAAAATATAGAAGTTACCAATAATTTTAGGATGCCATGAATATTTAAAGATGATAGAAACAATTTAAAATTGAAGAAGATAACCATAATGAAAAATACCGAAGACGAATGAGAAAATAATAGGAAAGAGATAAACAAAAAGCTATAAGTGTGAGGAAATATTGACTGAAAATATCAGAAGGGAATTGTTAAAAGCAAGGCAAAAATCCAGAAATGGGAAGATTGTCAATTTGCAGATGAAGATCAAAATATGACATAGGCATGTTTATGGCATTTAGTAGGCAGCATGAACTTTGAACAATCATGTTTAACAAATAGAAATCTATCAAGAGGTAAAAGACATAGTAGATGAGAGAAATTCAGCGTTGCGACAGAGAGAATTAAGGGATATGAAATTAAGGAAGAATAACCAACTGAACTAAGACTGGTTAGATGCAAGAAAACAAAGAATAGGATTTAATGGCCAATTTTCAGGTCAACGAGAGCTGGATAGAAGTGTCTTACCGTGTTCTGTTATGGGACCATTTCTCTTTACCATGTTAGAAAGTGATTTTGATATAAGCCTGGAGAAATTTAAAATTTGCATATTATTCCAAAATAAGGCATATTGTTAATTATTTTGAAATAGCAAGGCAAGCTGAAAAGGGAGATTAATATCATGGGGCAACGTCTAAAAAGTGTTGGATGGAATTCAGTGTCAGTAATGGCATGATGATACATTTTGTTAAAAACATGCAACTACAGTAATTACACTCTGAATAGGCTCAACGCTCTGCAAGATATTGGTTTGCAAGGCATTGAATGAAGCATCTCTTGACGATAAAAAAGAGAGGCTAATGGAATTCTAAACTTTATCATGTGGTATAGGATATAAAAGCAAGTGGTAATGATAATACAAAACCTTAGTAAGATTCAACATTGTGTACAGTATTGATCTCCACATTATGGGATGGATATTCAGATTCTGGAGGGGCAACCATATGCTAGGATGCTGACTGAAATGAGGAAATATAAATGCAAAAAATGACTTGAAAAACTGCTGCATTTTAGTTGTAACAATACAAATTACTGACTGATTTGATAGATGTATTATTTGAAAAGGAGGGATGTGCAGCATTCAAAGGTGGGAGAATGACACTAGGTGCATCGCTTATTCAAAAAACCAGCACAGGTAATGCAAGCCAAATAACCTCCTTCTGTGCTGTAACAATTTTGTGATCCTGCGTTGTACTTAAAATGATGCATTTAAAATTATGAAAGAATGAGATAGGATAGATGGAAGCAGATGGCTTCCAATAGTTGAAGGGTCGCAGTTGAGGAGTCATAGATACAAGATTAAATCTGAGAGATTTAAAACAGAGAGCAAGCGGCAGAATTCATTTGTGTGTTTAATGGTTTAGGCAGGTACAATGTACGCTGTCACAACCCACAGGGGATGATGCGGTGTAATATGAAGCCTCACTGTTTCCCGAGCTGCAGCAAATGTGAAAGGTTTGATCAAACGACCAGATTTCCCCAATCCTACCTAACTGTTTAATTCAGGTTAACAGAATACAAGCACCAGGTTTGTAAACTTGATAAGTACCGGACTGTTTATTGAACAACTTGTCTTTAACTAGTGGCAAAGGAAAGAAACATGAACTGCTAACTTCTAACACTATAACTTAAACTCTGCCCCCTTTATAAATACACACACACACACATGATTTTAAGGGTGGGATAAAACAGTTCAATAGCACCAATCTGATCGATATCTTCCAAATTCCTTTCAGTTCGCATTGATGACACAAGGTGGTCTTCCAGCACTTTCAGTATTTAGTTCACTGGTTGAGAACTTGCTTTTCAAAGTCTCTAACAGTGGTTTTTTCTTTTTCCTTTTTTCAGGGGTTTCCTCAGAGAGAGGGAGAGTAGGTTACAGAGATATGAGGAAAAGAGATTTTAGATGTTTTCTCTTTGCAGGCCAGGAGCTCTCTGCTGCATTGCTACCACACAAAACCCTGGTCACCTGGTCAGGAGCTAACTAAAATGCTATTGTCAGGCAGCTCCCTTGGTCCAAGACTCCTTTCTGGCACCATCCTGTCTTTCATGGCACATTCTGTTCCAGGACTGCAACATTGTCCATATTTCTCATTCTGTTCCAGTGGACATGTCCATTGAACTGCAGCCATTGTAATTCTAATCCATAGTCCAACAGAAAATATAAAGATATGTTCCTTACATGCCTCCACCATTAAAGAGATGAAACGCTATTTCAAAAACGTATTTTATCAAAAGATATGTGACACATGGACAACAAAACACAAGATTTACTTTCATTCATTCATCCTTCCTCCCCCTTATACAATCTTATATAATCTTCAGCGTTTCGCACCCCTTTAACTTATTTTAGTATTCTACACGCGGGACAATGCCTCCGTGATCACATTATCTTTACAGGCAATGTGAACAGTCTTTACATTGCATGGTTAAAATAATAAATCCATCTAAACAGTCTCGCATTTTGAGTTTTAAAGCTTTCAATGAACGCCAGCAGATTATGGTCAGTGTAAATTAGTGTTTCTTTGTTACCGTGTCAGGCATAAACTTCAAAGCATTGAAGAGACAACAATGCTAGAATTTCTTTTTCCACTGTAGAGTACTTCCTCTGATATTGATTTAGTTTCTTGGAAAAGTACCCCACTGGCTTCTCTATCCCTAATTTATCATCTTGTAATAGGACTGCACCTACCCCCAAGTCGCTGGCATCAATTGCCATTAAAGGTTTGGTAAAGTCAGGGACGGCCAAACACTGGTTCATTTATTAAGATTGCCTTCAGCTTTTCAAAGGCTGGTTGGCATTCTGCTGACCATGCTACTTTTTGACTGCTTTCTTAATAAACTGGTGAGAAATACAGCTATTGTGCTGAAGTTAAGCACAAATTTCCAATAAAACACACACATTCCCAAAAATCTCAGGATTTCTCTTATAGTTTTAGGAATGGGAAATTCTATTAGAGCGTTCACTTTTGCTGTTCTTGGCAACCCTTGTCCTTGTCTGACGATGTGACCTAGGTAAGTTACCCTTTTGCAAATTTGCTTTTGGCCAGATTTATGACTAAGCCAGCCAATTGCAATTCCTCAAAACAGTTCCGCTAATTGCTTTACATGTTCTTCCCAAATGTTACTATATATTACGACATCGTCTAAATAAACCACAGAGTTATGTACTTCAGTTACAACTGGATTTATAAGTCTCTGAAACGTAGCTGGGGCGTTTTTAAACCCAAACGGCTTGACTAGACTTTAATACAACCCACTTGGGGTAACAAAGATGGATATTTCTTTAGCCCTTGATGTTAATGGCACTTGCCAGTACCCCTTCAATAGATAAATTTTATAAAGAATTGAGGCACTGCCAACCCTATCAATGCATCCATCTAACTGAGGAATTGGGTACAAATCTGTCCTCGTTGCTATATTCACTTTCTGGTAGTCCATACAAAATCTACTGGGTCCATCCAGCTTGGGAACGAACACTACCCATGAACTCCAGCCACTTTGGCTAGGCTCAATTAATTGATTGTCCAGCATATATTGGATCTCTGTTTCTAACTGAACTTGTTTCTCTGCGCTCAATTTATAATGATATTCTTTTATCAGCACATCATGTTTAGCTAATGTAATATATCCAGGTGTATCCCTAAAATTCCCTTATACTTCCTAAGTAACCTTATTAGATCTTCCCTTGGTCCTTTCTCTAAATCTGAGAACACAGTGTCTAACTGCCCCAGTATTGTCAAATTGGTTAGTCAAATTGTAGGAGATTGTAGTTTTGGGCACTGTCGACTTCTCCTTCTATCTTGCCCTTACTGTCTCTGACATCCTCCACTACACTACTGGCACATTTGCTCTGTCTTATCATCTTCTCTGTGATGATGTTGCTTTAACATATTTCTGTGACATAACCGTGTCTTCTTCCTACGCTCAGGAGTATCTATAAGCAAGTCACTTGATAGTTCTCCTAACTATCTTTTAGGGGCCACTGAGTTTTTCTTTCAGGGGTTCACCCTGTAAAGGCAATAATACCAGTACTTCATTTCCTGCTTGAAATGTTCTAGTTGTAGTTGGTCTGCCCATTTTTCATTTTGGCTTGGGAAATTTTGAAGTGCCCTTGTGCTACTTTACATGCTCCTGTGAGTCTTTCTAGAAATATGCCACCTAAACCATTTCATAGTTCTCAATATGAAAAAATACATGCTTATATTCTCTAAAGCAACGGCTCCACATATAGATTACTATTAAGATTTAATAAAATGTACAGTTTGGAGGACAGGAAGCCTAACTGCAAGAACATTTTTTCTGCAAACATCATACATCCACTAATATATTATAACCTTCCCATGTTTTTTTTTCCAGAAAATATGATATACATACTTTATTCTGAGATCCATACTTTATTCTGAGATCCCCGTCAATTATAAAACCAAGTCTCAAGGACTAAGAGCAGATCCAAAAACTATGCTTTCCCAAGCTATTTCTCTGAATATCTTTACACTGAATGGTTGCAAGGTTACACTTAGTTTATAACTGCCAGTTTAATCACTTTCTATCCACCAACCTGAAAAACTGATTTTGCAATAACTGTGGATGCAGCAGCATCAAAGTAGAGGAAGGACAAGTAACACTGTGGTCAAGAGAGACATCAAAATGAGTCGCAGGTTGGAATTATTGGCCTGGAATTTTCTGTATTAAATAAAGCTGAGAACATTATTATAGCAGGGTAAAACTCACAGCAACTATCCTGCTCCTTCACGGGGTGTGCTGATGTAGCCTTCACTGATGGACTGCAGAAAAATCATCGTTATGGTGTGAATTTAGGGTAATTGCCCACTCATGTCACACAAAAACAGACAAAAAAGTTAGTGTTTGTTCAACCAGGCTTAACTGAATTCTTAATGGTGTCATAGCTGATAATTCCAGCAGAAAAACCCCTCGGATCCTGAAAAAATTAATTTTAGAAATGAGGAGTTTAATTCCTGAAGAAAATTGATGTTCCAGATTTCAATAAAATAATTTGAAGTTTTTCCCTGCCATGTTTCCCTCTTAATTGCCTGCGTACATTTCAATTTTCAACTTGCTTCCTATAAATTATGTAAATTCAAATTGTGTTTCCTTTTATGCCCTACTTTTCAGTTTTCACGTCTCAATGAGAATTCATCAATATTATTGGTTGAAGAATTTCCTTTCTGCTTAACCTGCTCACAGATGCCACAAGTACCCTGTAGAGGTGTTATACCATACACCCCAAAACTAGAAATCTCTACTGATGATCCTGCAAGATGTCTCTTGGCAACTGTTCATTGGGGCGGCACCAATGCTCCTTAGGCAGCACCTTCCAAACCCATGACCGCTACCATCTAGATGGACAAGGGCAGCAGACACATGGGAATGCCACCACCTGGAAATTCCCCTCCAAGCCACAAACCACCCTGGCTTTGAAATATATTGTTGTTCCTTCACTGTAGCTGGGTCAAAATCCTGGAACTTCCTCCTTAACAGTACTGTGGATGTATCTACAACACATGAACTGCAGCAGTTCAAGAAGACAGCTCACCACCATTCTCTCAAGGGCAATTAGGGATGGGCAATAAATGCTGGCCTAGCCAGCAGTGCCCACAGCCCACAAATGGATTTTAAAAATGACAAAATTGGTACTCATAGCAAATTCCAGGCCTTAAAAGTAGTTACATAAAAACAGCATAGCAGCTAATCCAAAGATTAGGACAAAAAAGTATTCTTTCAGGCAGCATTGCCAACTATTTGCTTATTTGCTTTTAATTATTTTATAACTGGTAGTGTGAAACTAGCTCAATCTCATTTGAACAACAGCAACCACTGCAAAGTGAACTAACTTTGTAGCTTTAAGAAAACAATGTGCAGTGGTGTCCAAATCAAAGTTTGAAACTCAAGTGATCTGACTAGGCTAATTTGAATGAAAAGAGCACTTTAGTGTAAAGGTAAGCACCATGAATAATGTGCAGTTATTAATCAGCTCTATACTTCTGTGTCAAGTAAAATGAAAGATGAGCACTTATCTTTTAATCAGCCTTTATCATCAAGTAACTACATTTATGCGTGTCATTTGATTCCATTTGTGTCCTCTATTACTTCATAACTACTTATTTATATGGCTCCATTATTAAACTCTGTAGTGTGTATCCTCTTAAATGGTTCAAACATATTGGGATAATAATGGACTAGTGGATTCCTTAGCAATGCATTCATTCAATGTTACGAGGATCAATGCAATATTTAATATTTACAGACGAAGCGTCAGCAGCTCACATCCTCCATTGTCAAAGTCCCTAGTTACTATTTATTGAATGCTTGCATTCTAATTAATAAGAGCCTGATGAGCACCTGTCAAAGCCTGTGTGCTGAATGTTTAAAAATTGGTTGGGGGCGGGTGGCGGTGCAGTGGTGAGCAGAGGGGATTTTTTTTTTAGCTGTGCTGTAAAGTTTATTTTCCAAGGAAAGATTCGATATTTGATCACAAATGAGTAGAATTTTCAAGTGCTTGCATTCCCAGGTTGATCAAAGGACATGTCTGAATTTTGCATGCTGTAAATGAAAAGCTAGGCAATATAATTTTATCACACAACTCATTGACAAGCGTGTGGAACATTGTACTGAGAACAGATTTTCCAAGTAATTCACCTGATAGTGATATCATGGTACCACACTGTCCCGAGCGGTGATGACACAGTATCACACTGACCTTAGTGATAGTAACACAATATCTCATTGCTTCAAGCAGTGGTAATACAGTACCACACTGTCCTTCCGGCTGAGAACATGGTACCACACTGTCCGTGGTGGTAACATGGTATCACCCTATCCCTAGTGGTGGTAACATGGTACCACACTACCCCAAGTGATGGGAACATAGTTTCACACTGTCCCAAATGATTATAACACAGGACACATTGATTCCAGATCCCATGAAATCTCCCGGCATCAGGTCAAACATGGGCAAGCAAACCTCTTGTTGATTATCACCTACCGCTCTCCCTCAGCTAACAAATCAATTCTCCTCCACATTGAACAGCACTTGGAAGAAGCACTGAGGGTGGCAAGGGCACAAAATATACTCAGGGTGTGGGACATCAAGTGTGGATCAGTGGTACCACTACTGACAGAGCTGGTGGAGACCTGATGGACATATTTGCCAGAATAGGCGTGAGGCAGTGGTGAAGGAACTAAGGGGGATAAAACAACTTGATCTCTCTTTCACCAATCTATCCATGACAGTAATGGTAGGAGTGACTACCACACAGTCCTTGTGGAAACAAAGTCTATTCTCACACCGAGGGTACCACTGTGTTGGATGGCACTAGCACTGGGCTAAATTGGATAGATTCAGAACGGATCTAGCAGCTCAAAACTGGGCATCCATGAGGCACTGTGGGCCATCAGCAAAACTATATTCAACCACAATCTGTGCCTCACGGCCTGGCATATCTATCACTCTAACTCCTGCCACATCAGTTGTGAACGGCAGTGGACAATTAAACAGCTAAGCAGAGGGGTGGCTCCACAAATATCCTGGTCTTCAATGATGGGGTGCATCAGGGCAAAAGACAAGGCTTAAGCATTTGCAATCATCATCAGCCAGAAGTATCCAGGAGATGTTCCAGCTGGGCCTTGTCCTGAGGTCCCCAGTATCACAGCTGCCAGCCTTCAGCCAATGCAATTCACTCCATGTGATATCAAGAAATGGCAAAAGGCACTGAATACAAAAACGGCTGTAAACCCTGAAAAACATCCCAATGGTAGTACTGAGGACTTACAGCCGCTCCCCAAGCCAAGTTGTTCCAGTGCAACTTCAACATTGGCAATGTAAAAAATTGCCCACAGATGTCCCATCCACAAAGAGCAGGACAAGTCCAATCCAGGCATCAGTCTACTTTTGATCATCAGCAAAATGACGGAAGGTGTCATTGACATTGCAATCATTTGGCACTCACACAATAATAGCCTGCTTACCGATGCTCAATTTAGGATCCACCATGGCCACTTGGTTCCTGACCTCATTACAGCCTTTGTCCAAATGTGGTCAAAACATCTGAGCTCCAGCGAAGAGGTGAATGTGACTGTCCTTGACATCAATGCAGCGTTGACTGAGTGTGGCATCAAGCATCCTAGAAAAATTGAAATCAATGGGAATCAAGGGAAAACTCTCTATTGTTTGGAGTCATACCTAGCACAAAGGAAGATAGTTGTGGTTGTTGGAGGCCATCATCTCAGCCTCAGGACATCTCTGCAGGAGTTCCTCAGGATAGTGTCCTAGGCGTACCCATCTTCAGCTGCTTTCCTCCTGCAGTAATTGATGGTATAGCCTCTCTTACTGCCTATCAGGGGTCATGTGATTGTTCTTGGAGGTTCTGACCAATGAGCCCTAAGAGCGAATAATCCAGGGGGCAGGGATTCTTGTCAAGGGCCTGGTTCAAGCATGTAGCAACTGAAAGGTTCTTTGCAATAAAGTTATCTGTTTCTGGTTGAAATCCAGTATGTCAAGTCATTACACCTCTATCATAATGCCAGACGGAGGAATGCTCACTGATTATTGCATAATATTCAGTACCATTTATATCTCCTCAGATATCCGTTTGCATCAAGACCTGGACAACATTCAGGCTTGGGCTGATAAGTGACAAGTAACATCTGCATCACATAAGTGCCAGGCAATGACCATTACCACCAGCAAGAATCCAACCATCACCCTTTGATGATTATCATCACTGAATACCCACCATTTGCATTCTGGGGTTACAATTGACCAGGAACTTAACCGGAGTAGCTATATAAAGTGCTGTAACGACAAGAGCAGGTCAGAGGCTAGGACTTTTGTGGTGTTTAACATTTTTTTCATATCCTTTCATGTGATGTGGGTGTTGCTGGCATTTATTACTTATCCTTAATTGCCTTGAGAAGGTGGTGGTGAGCTGCATTCTCAAACTGCTCAGTCAATGTGGTGCAGGTACACACACTGGTGTTATGAAGGGATTTCCAGGACTTTGACCCAGTGAGAGTGAAGGAATAGTGATACAGGGTGGAATTTTCCATTCTGGAGACTCGATGTGTTGGCAGGTGTAAAAGTCCACTTGGTTCCCGCTGGGCAGCAGTGCGGGTGAACATGATCGATCTTCCAATTTTCAGCTAATCAATTATGCATCAGCAAGGAGCTCAGCAAACTTTGTGGCAAGGCAGGTAGGAAGTCGCCCTCCCCTCTGTTACCTCATGGGGTCGAAGGTCCTGGTGGCTTATTTAAATGACACCCAGACAAACATTCACTCTCTGCAGGCCAGGAGCTCCACATTACTCCTCCCAGAGACCTTGCAGCTGCAGCTCATGCTGAAGAAGCTCATAGATAGGAGCAACCACATCCTGGGACATACGAGGGCACCGCCAGCATGATTTTTGCTCATCTCTAAATAAAAGCACCGCAGCAATAAACCCTTTCAAAGCCAGCAAGCGAGCTGAAGTCCTTCAACTGGCCTCCATCTAGACGTGGCATCCGTACACCACCCTTTCCAGGTAAAGGGCAGCCTGGAGGACCAGAGGTGTGTGTTCCTCCTGTTCATAAATGAATATGTATGGAGAAATTGCTCTTTGACCAGTGTGATGAGAGCCATGAGCAAGAAGTCTCACATGGACTCTTTTCCACTTGTCTCCACTACCCTTGAAATTCTATAGAGACCATTGCCTTGGCAGCATGAAAGACTAACCACATGATCCTGTATCAACGATGACCATTCACCAAGGGAGGATGGGGGTTTTGGAGTTGTGAGTTGGCTGCCCTCTATCAGCTATACTCCTTGGAGGCATCCACTTCTCTCCCTCCTTTCATCCCAACTTCTGACTTCAGCCAATGGCAAATAACACAGAATAAACAGCAGCACCACACCTGACTGGGATCTTGATGTTACGAGACCCATGAGATAGGAACAAACCTGCTGCAATGTGGCCTTCACCATAGAGCAGAGAACACAATTGAACAACTTTGACATCCAGTTACCTCAATTATTAGGATGTCCCTATAGCCGACCACTTGAGCTGACCTTGAACTCCATTCATCTGAAAAGGCCCTCCTCCCACTTCAAGGATTCACAAATACAGAACAATTGTGTTGTCAAGAACAGCCTTCAGTAAATGGTGCATGTAACTTTTCAGACATGTTCCTCCACCTTTGACCCCTCCCTGTCACCCACTAACTTCCATCCATCACCATAGACCCACCGAATGTCACTATTCTTCTCATTCCCGTCATCCTTGAACCTGCCCCCGCTTACCGTGGACCTTATCACGATCCACCTCCACATGCCTTTCCTCCCCTCAGAGCTGACACCCATTACTGTCCCAATGTCCATCCTGACTCTGCCACCTCCCTGTCTCTGAGCCATCTGTCTTGCCCCCACTCCGTGACCCACCCAATGAGACCTTCACCTACAAGACTCTCACCCTGAAACTGCCTCATGTGGTACCAGACCACATCCCACTTGCCCTCTGCCTGTGACTGTTCCCTCCTACCAACAGTGCCCTGGGTTCTCCCCCCAGGACCATTAATACCACTGATCCCACCAACTGAGACACTCTCCCCCTTCCCCGGGCACAGTTGTCCCCACCTTCCCCGGACAACACATCCACTTTCCCTGGACAACACCCCCACCTTCCCCGGACAACACCCCCCGCCTTCCCCGCACATCAGCCCCCGCCTTCCCAGGACAACACCCCCGCCGTCCCCGGACAACACATCCACCTTCCCCGGACAAACCCAACCCCCACCTTCCCCGGACAAACCCACCCCCCCACCTTCCCCAGACAAACCCAACCCCCAACTTCCCCGGACTAACCCACCCCTCACCTTCCCTGGGCAACCCCTGCCCCACTGTGCCCCCCACCAACCCTTACCCCATAAGCCTGCCTTCCCCGTCCAGCCTGAAGCAACTTGTGATACACGCACCTGAAGTTTTGCAGCGACGTTAGGGAGTGCTGCTAGGGAGGGGGTTCCAGGATTTTGACCTAGCGACAGTAAAGGAACAGTAATATACTTCCAAGTCAGGAGGTGATTGGCTTGGAGGAGAACTTCCAGGTGATGGGGTTTCTATCTATCTGCTGCCCTTGTCCTTCTAGATGGTAGCGGTTGTAGGTTTGGAAGACTCTCCCTAAGGAACCTTGGTGAGTTCCTAAAGTCCATCTTGTAGATGGTATACGCTGCTGCCGTTGTGTGTCGGTGGTGGAGGGAGTGAATGTTTGTGGATGGGGTGCCAATCAAGTGGGCTGCTTTATCTTGGATGGCGTCAAGCTTCTCGAGTGTTGTGGGAGTTGCACTCACCCAGGCAAGTGGGGGGTATTCCATCACACTCCTGATTTGTGCCTTGCAGGTGGTGGACAGGCTTTGGGGATTCAGGGGGTGAATTACTTACCATAGGATTCCTAGCCTCTGACCTGCTCTGTAGCCACAGTATTTATATGGCTAGCCCAGTTCAGTTTCTGGTCAATGGTAACTCCTAAGATGTAGATCGTGGGGGATTCAGTGATGGTAATGCCATTGAATTTCATGGGGCGATGGTTAGATTCTCTCTTGTTGGAGATGGTCATTGCCTGACACTTGTGTGGTTCAAATGTTACTTGCCACTTGTCAGCTCAAGCCTGGATATTGTCTAGGTCTTGCTGCATTTGGTCATGGATTGCTTCAGTTTCTGAGGAGTTGCCAATGGTGCTGAACATTGTGCAATCATCAGTGAGCATCCCCACTTCTGACCTTAAGATGGAAGGAAGGTCATTGGTGAAACAGCTGAAGATGGTTGGGCATAGGACAGTACCCTGAGGAACTCCTACAGCGATGTCCTGGAACTGAGATGACTGACATCCAACAACCACAACCATCTTCCTTTGTGCTAGGTATGACTCCAAGCAGCAGAGAGCTTTCCCCCTGATTCCCATTGACTCCAGTTTTGCTCAGGGCTCCTTAAGCCACACTCAGTCAAATGCTGCTTTGAAGTCAAGGGCGGTCGCTCTCACCTCATCTCAGGAGTTCAGCTCCTTGGCCCATGTTTGAACTAAGGCCGTAATTAGGTCAGAAGCTGTGACCCTGGCAGAACCCAAACTGAGCACCAGTGAGCAGGTTATTGCTAAGCAAGTGCCACTTGATAGCACTGTTGATGACCACTTCCATCACTTTACTGATGATCAAGAATAGACTGATGGGACAGTAATTGGCTGGGTTGGATTTGCCCTGTTTTTTGTCTAGAGGACAAACCTGGGCAATTTTCCACATTGGTGGGTAGATGCCAGCGTTGTAACTGTCCTGGAAGAGCTTGGCTAGGGGCACAGTAAGTTCTGGAGCACAAGTCTTCAGTACTATTGCCGGAGACTGTCAGGGTCCATAGACTTTGCAGTATCCAGTGCCTTCAGCTGTTTCTTGATATCACGTTGAGTGAATTGAATTGGCTGAAGACTGGCATCTGTTATGCTGAGGGCCTCCAGAGAAGGCCAAGATGGATCATCCAACTTCGCACTTCTGGCTGAAGATTGTTGCAAATGCTTCAGCCTTAAATTTTGCACTGATGTGCTGGGCTTCCCCACCATTCAGGATGGAGATATTTGTGGAACCTCCGCCTCTAGAGTATTGTTTAATTGTCCACCACCATTCATGACTGGATATGGCAGGACTAGAGAGCTTAGATCTGATCTGTTGCTTGTGGAATCGCTTAGCTTGGTCTATCACTTGCTGCTTATGCTGTTTGGCATGCAAGTTGTCCTGTATTGTAACTTCCCTGGGTTGACACCTCATTTTTAGGTATGCCTGGTGCTGCTCCTGGCACAATCCAAGCTGAGCATCAGTCAGCAGGTTATTGCTAAGCTAGTGCCGCTTGATAGTACTGTTGATTGTAGCTCAATACCCAGCTGTGTGGGGGATTTTCCTTCTCTGTCAACAAGTTAGGGCCTGCACCGCTATTGCACTCATTCTTAACATGCTAATGATACTAATCACTATCATTGGAGAAAAAGTGCGAGGAAAGCGAATGAGATGAAAGGCTGACAAGCCCCCAGGACCTGATGGCCTGCATCCTTGGGTCTTAATGGAAATGGCTGTAGAGATAGTAAATGCATTGGTTGTAATCTTCTATTATTCCTCAGATTCTGGAAAGGTGCAAACTGATTGGATAGCAGCAAATGTAACACCATTTTTCAGGAAAGGAGGGGGACAGAAAGCAGGAAGCTATAGGGCAGTTAGTCTAATATCTGTTATTGGGAAAATACTTGGAACCATTATGTAGGAGGTGGTACTGAAATAGAACATTGAGAAAATCATGGCCAGGATTTTATGGCCCTGCTGTGGCACATCCCACCTTGACAGATGTGGTGAGCCATTAAATCTCCATTCAGTTTGGCAGGACTATAATATCCTACCGGGCAGGAGGGGTTGTAAAATCCTGGCCTATAATACAATCAGGCAGAATCACTATAGTTTTATAAAAGAGAAATTGTGTTTGACAAATTTATGTGAGAGAATTCTTTGAGGATGTCACAAGCAGGGCAGATAAAGGAGAACCAGTAAATTAGCGTACTTGGATTTCCAAAAGGAATTTGATAAGGCACCACATAAAAGGTTACTGCACAATATAAGAGTTCATGGTGTTGGGGTTATTTATTAGTATGGATAGCTGATTTGCTAACTAAACAGCAACAGACTGTCGGGATAAGTGGGTAATTTTCAGGTTGGCAAACTGTAACCTGTGGACTCCCCTAGGGCCTCAACTATTTGCAATCTATATTAATGACTTGGATGAAGGAACCAATGGTAGTGTAGCCAATTTTGCTTATGATGCAAAGATAGGTAGGAAAGCAAGTTGTAAGAAGGACACAGAGAATCTGAAAAGGGATATAGATAGACAAGTAGACAAGGAAAATGGCAGATGGAGTATAACGTGGGGAAATGAGGTAGGAAGATTAGAAAAGCAAAAATATGTATTCAAGTAGAGACAGACTGCAGAATGCTGCAGTTCAGATCTTGGAACATAGGAACAGGAGTAGGTCATCAGCCCATTGAACCTGCTCTAACATTCAGTTAGATTATGGTTGATCATCTACCACAACACCACTTTCAATGACCATTTCCACATCCCCCAATGGCATTAGTCTCCAGAAATCTATAGATTTCTGTTTTGAACATGCTCAATTTTTGAGCTTCCACAGCCCTCTGGGTTAGAGAGTTCTAAAGATTCACCATCCTCTGACTGAAGAAATTCCTTCTCATCTCAGTTTTAATTGGTCCATCCCTTATACTGATGTCATGTTCCTGATTTTGGATTCACCAGCCAGGGGAAACATTTTATCTCCATCCACACAGTCATGCCCTCTAAGAGGTTTGTAAGTTTCAATGAGGTCACCCCTCATTCTTTGAAATTCTAGGGAACACAGATCCAGTCTATCCAATCGCTCCTCAAAAGACAATCCTGCCATCCTAGGGATTAATCAGGTGAACCTCTTTTGCACTTCCTCAATGGCAAGTATATCCCTTCTTAGATAAGGGGACCAAAACTGTACACAGTGCTCCAAGTGATGTCTCACCAAGACTCTATACAACTGCAGCAAGACATCTTACCTTCTGTACTCAACTCCCCTTGCGATGAAGGCCAACATATTATTTGCCTTCCTAATTACTTGCTGCACCTGCATGCTAACTTTTAGTGAATCATGAACAAGGACATCCCTTTCAGACATCTGCACTTCCTAACCTCTCACCATTTAAGAAATATTCTGTCTTTCTGCTTTTTCTACCAAAGTGAATAACTTCACACTTATTTACATTGTATTCTATCTGTCATGTTCTAGCCCATTCACTGAGCCTGCTCAAGTCCTCTTGAAGCCTCCTTGCAACCTCCTCACAATTTATGCTTCCACCCAGTTTGGGGTCATCAGCAAATTTGGAAATATTACAATTGGTCCCCACATCCAAATCATTTGTATAGATTTTGAACAACTGTGGACCTTGCACTATGAACAGCTGTGGACCTAGCACTGATCCTTGTGGTACCACAACAGTAACAGCCTGCCATCCTGAGAATGATCCGAATCCGTTTATTCCTTCTCTCTGCTTTCTGTCTTTTAACCAATTGTCAATCCATGCCAATATATTTCCCCCAATCTCATGCACTCTAATTTTATTTACTAACCTTTTGTGTGGGACCTTATCAAAAGCCTTCTGAAAATCCAAATACATTACATCCACTGGTTCTCCTTTATCAATACTACAAGTAATATCCTCAAAAAACTCCAACAAGTTTGTCAAACATGTTTTCCCTTTCATAAATCCATGTCAACTCTCCCCAATGTTATAATTCTTCTCTAAATATCCAGTTATTACATCCTTTTGTAATAGATTCTAACATTTTCCCTACTATTGACATCAAACTAACAGGTCTGTATTTCTCCATTCTCCCTCTTGCCCCCTTCATTGATAGTGGGGTTACATTTGCTACTTTTCAGTCCACAGGAACCTTTTCAATATCTATAGAATTTTGAAAAATAAGCACCAATGCATCCACCTTGTCTCTAGCCACCTCCTTCAACACTCTGGGATGAAGCTCATCTGATCCAGAGGGTCTATTAGCCTTCAATCCGGTGAACTTTTCAAGTATTACCTCTTTACTAATACTAATTTCTTTTAGTTCCTCAGTCTCACAATCCCTTGGTCACCTAGTATTTCTGGGAGATTTTCTGTATCTTCTTCAGTGAAGACATTGAAAGTAACTGTTTAGTTTTTCCACCATTTCCCTGTTCTCCACTATAAATTCTCCTGTTCCCACCTGTAATGGGTGTCCATTTGTCCTAGTTAATCCTTCCCTTTTCACATATAAACAAAGCTTTTACAGTTTGCCTTTATGTTCCTCACTAATTTGCATTCATATTCTATTGTCACTTTCTTAATCGGTGTCTCAGTTCTCCTTTGTTGGATCCGAAATTGCTCCCAACCCTCAAGTTTACCACTTTTACTGGCATCCTTATAAGCCACTTCTTTTGATCTAATGCAATCTTTAACTTCTTTTGTTAACCACGGTTGATTTATCTTTCCCTTTCAGTGTTTCTGTCTTAGAGGAATATATATCTGTTGTAAACTGCATAGTATTTCTTTTAATACAAGCCAATGCCTGTCTACAGTCAAGTTTTTTAGCATATTTTCCCAATCTACCATCGCCAACTTGCCCCTCATACCTTCATAATTTCCTTTTTTTAAGATTTAAGGCACTAGTTTCAGAATGAACTATATCGCATTCATACTTCATGCAAGATGCCATCATATTACGGTCACTATTTCCCAAAGGCTCCTTTACAGCAAGGTTATTAATTAGCCCTTTCTCATTACAGAACACTATTTCCAAAATAGCCCAATCCCTAGTTGGCTGTTAAACATACTGCTCCAGAAACTCATCACATACTCCACTCCAGGAATTCCTCCTCCACAATATTAGTGCTAATCTGGCTAACCCAGTCTGTGTGTAAATTGAAGTTGCCTATTATTACTGTATTACCCACATTACATGCATGCATCTCTAATTTCCTGATTTATACCATGTCTAACATTAGCACTGTGGTTTGGTGCCCAATAAACAACTCCCACCAATGTTTGTTGCCCTTTGTTGTTTCTTAGATTCACCCAAATAGACTACATTTTGAACCTTCAATCTAAGATCCTCTCTTAATAAGGGCCAAGATCAGTACATTAGCCAGAGTGCTATCCCACCTCCTTTTCCTTTTTGCCTATCCCTCATAAATGCCGAATATCCTTGGATATTCAGTTCCCAATCTTGGGCACCCTGTAGTCACGTCTCTGTTATGGCAATTAAATCATATCCATTTACCTCAACTTGTGCAATCAAATCATCAACCCTTTTGCGAATGCTGCATACATTCAGAGAGAGTGCCTTTAATTCTGCTTTTTTAACATTATTCCCTAATCTGATCCTATTTGGTGCTTGCCTATGCTTCACCTGTCTTCTATTTTTGCTTTCTACTTTTCTATTTCCTTTTATCAATGTTGCTCACCTTGAATCTCATCTCTCTCTCAGGTTTCCATCCCCCTGCCAATCTATTTTAAATCCTCCCCAACAGCACTAGCGAATCTCCCTGCAAGGTTGTTAGTCCCCGTCCAGCTGAGATGTAGCTCATCCATCTTGTGCAGGTCCCATCTGCCCCAGAACAGGTCCTAATGCCTCTCTCCCTCATACACCAGTTCTCCAGTCATGTGTTAAACTGCTCAATCCTCCTCTTTCTATGTTCACCAACGCCTGGGACTGGAAGTAATCCTGAGATTTAGAGGTCCTGCTTTTCAATCTCCTTCCTAGTTCCCTGAAATCTGCTTTCAGGACCTCAGCCCCCTTCCTACATAAGTCATTGGTACTGATATGGGTCATGGCCTCTGCCCATTCACCCTCCCCCAGAAGAACGTCCCCCAGCCACTCCGTAACATCCTTGACCCTGGCAGCAGGGAAGCAACATACCATCCTGAAGTCACAAGTCTAGATGTCTTTGTACATGAATCACAAAAATTAATATGCAGGTATAGCAAGTAATCAAAAAGGCAAATGGAATGATGGCCTTTATTGCAAGAGGGCTGGAGTATAACTGTAGGGAAGTTTTGCTAAAACTGTACAGGGCATTGGAGAGACCGCACCACAAGTACTGTGTGCAGTTTTGGTCTCCTTACTTTAGGAAGGATTATAGTTGCATTGGAAGGAGTCCAGAGAAGGTTCCTGGGATGAAAGGGTTGGTTTATGAGGAGAGGTTGAGCAGGCTGGGCCTATGCTCATTGAACTTTTTAAGGAGAAGGTGCTCTTATTCAAACTGTTGCAACTAGGTGAGGAGAAGTAGGATGACACCCCTCTTTTCCCACTCCTCATTTGACTGAACAGGTTGTTTTAAAAGGACATGTTTGCCAATTCAGTGAGTGTTTATCTGTTTATGTGTTGTGATTATAGTAGACACATACACAGATTCTTTTGAGCTTTTTGAAAAGAAAAGAAGATAGTTTTTGTTGGACTTGATCCCGTCTAAAAGAAAATTTAAAAAACGCCTTGACTTTCATAAGAAGTTCACTCAAAGTTCACACTCATGCAATTAGATTACAGAGTGATTACACATAGATTATGCAATTTAAAGTCCTGTAAAGTTAAAGGGATGTACAATTCTTGAAAGCTGGTGACATGGCTGGCTTCAGGCCAATCTTGGTAGTTCTTCTGGGTTGGTGCTGAGGTGGTTTAAAGATGTAGACAAACAATTTATCTGTTATTCTGAAGATAGAAGCTGTGGGGTTGAGTTCTTTTAAACATATCTGTCTGTGGCACCTGGAAAGTCAAAAAACAGCAGACACAGTTCAAAACTTGCAAGTTGTATGAAGATGGGGAGAAAGAGAGAAAAAGAGAATAGGAAACCACTCAGGAACTTGCTCCTTCAAGATATCGATTGCCTTTTCTGTTCCACAGAAAAAACAGGTGCTTAAACACACAAAGAGTTGACCTGTCACATAAACCTCTCTCTCCCATTGCCCAGTGATCTAACTGTGGTCAGGGTTATTTATATTCCAGTTGTAACTTGAATATATAATGGCTGGGAATTGCTCTCTCAGCCAGGGTCCCCATCCAAATGATTATGTTTAATGGCTTGTCTCCATCCACTTGAGTACCCACATAATTGTCTGGATGCTTTCCGAATGGGAAGGAAAATTGCCCCCATTCATACCCCTTCCAGGTAAGTGTTCCTGGTGAGGCTTTGCAGACAGGTAGGCTTGACTTAATGGCCTTGAAATGTAGATGGTACAGCGATGCAAATATGAAGCCACCATTGACTGTGTTCTCAAGTTTCTGGAATGTGGCTTGCGTCTTTCAAAAAATTAAATTAGTAGTTTCCAGTCAAGAAATTCATGAAGTATTTTTTTTTCATAAAACATGGTTTCACGACAAAACATGTAGGATTCTGAGGGTACTTGACAGAGTAGTTGTTGAGAGGGTGTTTCCTCTTGTGGGATAACCTACTAGGAGGCACAGTATAAAAATAAGGGGAATTACATTTAAAATGGAGATGAGGAGGAATTTCTTCTCTCAGAGCTTTGTTTTGAATTATTTTCCACAGAGAGCAGTGAAGGCTAGGTCATTGAATATATCCAAGGCTGAGTTAGACAGATTTTTAATTGACAAGGAAGTCAAGGGTTATGGGTTACAGGCAGGAAAGTGTTTTGATACAATCAGATTAGCTATGATTTTATTGAATGACCGAGCAGACTCAATGGGTTGAATAACCTACTCCTGCTTCTAGTTCTTATTACCTTATGAGGCATGTCCATAATTTGGCATGGCATCAAGGTCTGTGAACGCAAGAAACTGGGAGTCCCATTTGGCTGCTTATCAAATGATGGAATTACAACCATGGACTTCTGCACCTTTTATGTTTCCAGTATAACCTATTTCTGAATCACAGAGGCAAACAGTGAATGCAGTCTCTAAGCGCAAGACAGAGCTACACATGATTGAATGATGTTAGCCAAATTGTAAGACTGGCCTCACCTTTTCTGTAAAAAGCTTCAAAATATTACTAAGTATTTTAGCCATAAACAATAAACGAATGAATGATCGAGAAGCCAGCATAACAAATAACAAGTTGCTGCTAACCTCAAGATTAGTGAAATCAAAGGATAATATCTGAAACAACTTGCAAACATGTTAACAAATATATTCAATATGCAAATGGGAGATATGAAAGGAATAGAGTTCTTGGTCAGACATACAGGTTTAATCAACATTTGTCCTTAGCCCCATAATGGGGAGCAAAAACTTTAATATAAAGAAGACTGTCCCTGAAATTATCTAAATTGAAGTTTGGGACACCTCTTAATAGGAGCATTATGATCACTTTAGTTTATTTTTGTTGTCCTTTTTGAGCTGGGAACACTGATCTATAATTATTAATAATGATTCAGGAAGTTGGGTGATCTTGCTAACGGAAATCATTATGCCCAAATGATGTAGTTCATACTTTTAAAGCAGCAACAAGTGAATCAAATGTTTAGCTTATTTGAGAGGCATACAAGTAATTCCAAAGTTCTCACACAATAATTGTGTGCTGGCACAACATGAGCGATTGGGTGCATTGCTTAATTTCAGGTCTAAGCAGGTTTCCTGTTGTACTCATCATCAGTATAAAGGTGAGACACACTTACAGAGTACTTATAGCACAAAAAATTCTGCCCAACAGATCCATGCCACTAATTATGTTCTGTATGAGACTCCTCCCATCATCAACGTTTGACCTCATCAATATAACCTTTTATTCCTTTCTTCCTTATGTGCTTAACTAGATTTGCTTATATGTATCCATACTATTTGCCTCAACTACTCTTTGTGGTAGTGAGATCCACATTCTCACCACTCTCTGGACAGAAACATTTCTCCTGAAATCCCTTTTGGATTTATTAATGACTACCTTATATTTATGGCCCCTAGTTCTGCTCTCACTCATAAGTGGAAACATCTGATGAGATGTTTATATTTTGTACCGAACAATCCTAGGTCAATTACAGTAAAGGTGAATTGTTGGGTCTAACAGTAAAAATTCATTCAAATTTATGATTTCCTTGGAATGTCAGACTAGACCTGATTAACTGAGCTGCCTTTAAAAGTATGAAAATTACTGTTCATTTGTCATCAGTCAATAATGCTAACAGAATGGATCCCACAAATTGACATGACAGAACATGGGGTATGGACTATAAAGCAATGTGCAAACAAATCAAGCTTTATGACATATATTGACAAGCTACAGTGGTCATCATGTGAGAGGAATTACCTTGAGTCTGAATTCATGCCCTCAGCCTGCAACCTGGGTATGATAACGTACTCAATGTCATACATTCTCACATCAGTGGTTTACAACTTTTAATACATCAGGGGCAGTATTTTTACTCTGTCAGGAAGGCACGGTGGGTGGGCCCAGGAGCGGCCACGAAACTGTGATTTTACTCTGGCTGGCCAATTAACGGTCAACCAGCGTGAAAGGCACACTCAGAGCTTCAGTGTTCCTGGGGTGGTGGCAGGAGGAGCACGAGCGCTCAAGTGTGCACATGCATGGGGGTGTGCTCAGTGAAAGCTCCCTGAAGGCACAGAGCGGCCTCAGGGAGCTGAAGAATTTTACAATCAAAAATAAAGAATGAAAAAACAAGGAAAACATGTCCCCTCATGTGTCACATGAGCAGGGACATGTTAAAAATGGGTTTTAAAAGGTTTTATTTTTTGTTTTAAATCAATGGTTGAAATCTCATCCCAACCGTGGATGAAGTTTCGCAAAAAATGCAAAGGCCGTTTGGCCTAGTTGCCCGCCCGCCAACCGAATGATTGGACAGGCAGTGAAAAATCCAATTTAATTAATTGGATTAGGGGCCTTAATAGGCCTCTTAATTGTATGCAGGCGTGCTGTCGCCTCTCTCGCGTGCCCACCGAGCAAAATAACACGAGAGTGCGCAATGATGTTGGGATGCTTGCCTGACGGCATCGCGCACTATCTTACTCTCGATTGGTTCAGGCATTCACTTGGCCGAGGGAAAAATTCTGCTCCAGTTGTGCCAAAATTGTAACATGCAACAATTCTACCTATGGCTCTGCATTAAATAATTATCTTGAAAAACAGCCTGTCTGTTACCACATACAATTGTATAACTATTAGATTATTATTCAATACAAGTTTGTTAATGCCATTGACTTTTATCTGCAAGAAACTGGATTAAGGTAGCTGATATTTTGTAATCCTTAAGAGGTCAAAGGAAAGAAAAAATACATTCTCTCCTTTTGAACTTAAAGATGCACTGATTTAAATCAATGAGACTTCATTTGCTCTATGTTGTTTTAAACTGGCATCACTTATCAAATGTTGATACAGTTTTGATCATATTGTGCATATTATTTTACTTGAACAGACTATAAAACTTAACAGGACACAAACAATTTAGACATTTCTGGCTCATTCTGTAACATTTCATCTGACCAGTTACATTACTAAGACCAAATATGATAGGAAACAAACATCCTTCACCTGAATTATCTGCAAGAGATACATGATGTATTTAAACAGCAAAATGGGTTTAGTAGAGAATACGGTTGAGGAGTAGATGGGTGACTCTGCAAATGACAGGGTCTTTGATGCACATGTAAATTTTCAACTCAAATTCCTCTGAATTGCACCAGATCTTAATAATCCTAAACAATTCAGATCAGCAAGTTGGATAGTTGCTCAGTGTCAGCATTCATTCATTAAATATTGTTTTTGAGTATACCCACAAATTCATTCTGTGATACTGATTAGGATTCTGGACTATCACATTTAGTTTCAATGTAATAGTTAAAAAAAAGGCTGCTACTTTTGTCACAGCCCTATCATAATACAGAAAAATTCCAAAGATTACTTTAAAAAGACTTAGTTGCAATGTCATTAATAATACTATGACAGTACAGCTTGTTAACATTTAATGATGTGATTTATGAAATGCTTAATTCTCAGGCTTGTTTAAGTCTGGAAAAGCATGGTCCGACAGGAAACCAAACACTTCCTTGAAGAGCAGGAAAGTGGGGAAAAGAAACAAAGGCTGATTCACTCCAGGTCACTTCTCTAGCAATGTAGCAGCACTGACAGAAACGTGGTACCAGGTCACTAGCTTGCCCTTGCAAGGAACAATGGAGACTTCAACTGGGCGGAAAATATAAAATTCGTTCCACAAAGGAATTTAATGAACTACATATACCAACTTCCATTTAAACTTGTAATGATTAGGTGACCACCTTGGTTCAGTGGTAGTATCATTGCCACTGAATCAATAGGCAAGCCCCACTCTAGACACTTGGGCTAGGCTCACATCACAATGCACTACCAAAGGGGTCTGCATTGTCAGAGATATTGTGCTTTAAGTGAGATGTTGAACTGAGCCCTCGCTGCACTTTCCTAAAGGATGCATTCAAAGGTGAGCAGGGGAGTTCCCCATGTCCTGGACAACATTACAAAGTATGTCTGGTCATTACTTTTGTGCAATCTTACTGTGCACATATTGGGTTAGAGTTTTAGCCCATTAATGCTAGGTTTGGAGGCACACAAGAGCTAAAAACAGTCCTTCGGGCCGGCATGGTTTCCCCGGTGTCATCCTGCTTCCAGGCAATTTCACAGAAGTGGGATTGGGGGTGCCAGAGCTACCCACTTGCATGTGGCAGATAGCCAATCTGGCTTGTTAAGGGCAACTTAAAGCCAATTAAAGACTGACTGAGATTTTCCAGTAAACCTCCAGGTTCTCAGAGTTGGAGGGGGCCAATTTAGGAGCCTGAAGGCACCCTCTTAATGGCAGTCTGGAGTTCCAGCAGTCAAGACAGCCCTATCTACCTGCCTGTCAAAGTGCTGCAGCAGCCACAGGCTGCCCTCTAGAGGGGCTCCACTCCCACATTTGTGGCCTGGCTGCAAGGCTCATTTTTTAAAATTTAAACTTTGAAAAAGTTGGAGACAGGTCTCCTCCATTTTGAGACACCTTCTCCTTTGCATACTGCCATCACAGCCTGCTGCTTCTTTCAAGTTGGAAGTCCTCTGATTGGCTCTCCAGCTTTGGGAGCTTGCTTGAAGTCCTTAAATTAGATGGCCTGTCCTCTGGTATTAATTAGTCTCCCCCGTAAAATCACAATGAATGATAGTTTCCCACATAGTGTGGCTTCTGACCCACATTTCAGCCTGATGGCAATGTTCAGATGCCCACATAGACAATTCTGTTCTTTGGCTGTCTTATTTCCCTACATCAGAATGGTAATTACTCCAAAAGGACTTCACTGGCTGTGCCAAATTGCACTGATATAATCTGAGGTTATGAAAGGTGCGATATAAATGTTTTCTTCTATTCTTTGTATTTCGACCAACTTAATGCGATACATGCCACAATGACCTAGTTTCAATCAATACAGAACTTGAAAATGGACATGCTGCAGAGTTTGTGGGAAAATACAAGAAAATGACTTTAATGTTATATTCTTCAACAATGTGTTATATGTATTATGATAAAAGAGATACTCCCACCCTGAACTCTTTCTGTCAGAGCACATTATTGTGATCTATCTAAAAGCAGCACTAAAACTGAATCATAATGCTGGTGAATTTTATCACTATTTGCCTCAAAGTTACTCAACTGATATAAATTGAGATGGAATGTGGCTTTTAGATAAGAAAATAAATAAAAAAGAAAGGAGGTCCACAAAGCCTGAATAAACAATTGAAGCAGGAAAAAAAATATGCATTTACATAATGATGTGCACTTCTCAGGATGCCCCAAAGCACTTTACAGCTAAGTAAAATCATTATTGTTCGAATAGAAAATACAGGATTCTCTTTTCACATAGCAATGTTCCACACACAAATAGATAGCCAGTTAATCTCCTGCTTGTTGAGGGGTAAATGTTGACCATAACATTGGGAAACCCCCCTGCTCCTTTAAATGCACCATGAAATTTTTACATTCACTAAGCATTTGTTTAACATCCCAACCAATAACTTTATCAACAGTGCAGCACCACCTCAATAAGCTGACAGTTCAGTGCAATAAATTGTATGCTTAAGTCCTGGAGTGAGGCTTTAACCCATTGTCCTCCGACTCTGAGGTATCAGTGCTACCAAGTTAAACTGGCACTTAAATGCAGAACTTAATTGTGTAACTTTGTTGTAAAGTTTAAGTCACTTGGAATATTAAATTGTTTCTCGTATGCCATAAACTGGAGCAACATGAAGCAAATGGATTTCAGGGAATGGAGGGCATTTCCTCAATTTGACACCAAATAACATTGTAACTTCATCTCTGTCTGGTTTTCAGCAGTTACAGAATATGGGAACACTTGCTTTCTTTTCATTAGAGGGTCAATTGTATAATTTAAAAGTCTAATGAAAAGAGCCATAATAACATATGGTTTAAAAGTGCACGCGGATTATTATTCAATGCCTTACTGTTGCACAAGAACACATGATGTGTTGCCAATGCAGAAATGGAAGCATTCCAAATAACGCTGCTAAAAGTAATTAATGGTTGAGAGAAAATTAAATATTCACATTGCATGGGTTTGTTCAGCATCTCACTAAGATGTTCAGGGGCTTGTAAGGTTGAATATTAAGTGCTTATTGGTAAAACATAACCATATATATCTACAAGGGATAGCCATTGACTAGGTACTATCCCCATGCTGGCTTCTGCTAGACTACTGTTCAATTCATTATCATGTGACTCTTTATATTCTAATTTGGACAGTATTGTTTTCCCCAGTCCTTCATTAATCCTTGCAATGCAAAGACCCTTATACTGCACCTCTCCCGAGTCTTTACCCAAACATATTTACATCACAAGCTTTTCATGCTATGCCCACCGTCCCCAAGACTCTAATTTTACAAATTCAGATGGTCTGGAGGCTTGGCTACTTTTCCAGATCTCGTTCTTGTCACATTTAGAAGAGTGATAGTTCTGTTTGCTCTCAACAGACTTTCCTCATTTGGAGTTGATAGAGTAGAATCCTATGCTTCCGGCACTTGGTTGTCTCTACCTAATTTATTTCTTGTGCTCCTTGCCGTTGAATTTTTCCTTATTGACAACCCATCTGCTTTGTTTGGACTCCATGGGATAGTTCCATTTCTCTTGGAGAAGGTGTTAACTCTGTTGATTCATAGAGTGGACTTGGGTTTTCTTTTTCCACGTGGTCTGCCATGATCTTGCGGGAAATTGATGTTACAAAAATGGATCATTCATTTCCACTTTTTTCTCAATTTCACCCAAAATTTGTTTACTCTCTTATTTTCCAATTATTTTTCAAGTCTACAAATCTTTTCATTCAGCTCAGCAACTACACTGGTGAGTTCAGTTGTCTTTGCTTCAGAAGTTCTCTACCAAATCCTTACATAAGCTCAAAAACCTCATCTGGGCATTCTGTTCCTTTCAGAAACTTTTTTTCCATGGTCACTGACTGCTCCTTAGAATTGTTCAATTCACTCATTAGATCCTCAATCTGTTTCTTACAATTTTGTTTTTCTGCTTTTAAAGTCAGGATTTGCTCTTCCTTACTGTGCATCTCATCTTTCATGTTCTTCAGATTGGATCGAAGTTCAAGAATTTCACTGCTCTTTTCATGATGAAGATCCAACATGTCCTCAGCTTGTTAATTCTTCACTCCACTAACTGTTCTGACTCATCAGCAATTCCTTCTAATGTTCCAAGTATTTTTCGCAAGTAATAGAGACTTATGATACTTGAGGTTTATCAAGTTCCAATTGAAGATCTATCTTCATTGAATTTGCTTCTACAGGCTTATCATTTAGGCATTTCAAGCCCTCTTTGAAGTGTTCTGCTTCCAGTGAGCAACACTCCAGCCCAGTGTTCCCATCATTTCTAATTTTTCATTGGCAAACTCATCTCTCAGATGTGAAATTTGGCTCTCTACACTGATCACTTTTTTCCTTAACAGAACCGGATTCCTCTATGCTATCCCCCAAGCTCACATTCTGTAATTTTACTTCTGCTAATCGATTTTGAGACTCTTCATGCTACTTTGTGAGAACTTCAGCTTTCAAATGATATGCTCCAGGTGTCGAATTAGAATTGCAAGTTTCCTACTTTTTGTTGCTCCTGTGCACAAGAATTCTCCGTCTTCTTTATTTTCTCCTTTTCTCCTGCAGTTCCAAAACTCTTTGTGCCATGATGTTTTCATTGTCTCAAACTCTTCAAAAGGAATGCACTGCAGCTTTATCCCCCCTTTCAATGCCTGGATGTCAGATTGCAGCATAGCTTTATCCTCCTTTGATTTTTTACTTTGCAGTTCAACCTTTGCATACTTCCTCATCATTATTTCCATGTGCTCATCATTCTCACCCATAGCATTAACAAACCTGCTTTCCATTTCTCATATATGGAAATATATATGGAATATATGGAAATATATATATTTGGAAATATAGAGCAGAATTGTCCCAGGTTTGCACTAAGTGCGGTAGCGGGCAGGAAAAATGACGTGCCTTATTGAGCGCAAGAAGTGAATCAGATGGAGACAACCAAGTGCCAGAAGCATAGAATACTACACTATCAACTCCAAATCAAAGGAAAAAGGAATCGGCTGCAATGGCAGCTTTTCACACCGTATTGTCCCAATCCCGCCTTATCAATAGTACATTCCCAGGAAACACGCCATTTTGATGGCAGGCTGGCTCTCATTCGCCTGCCATGCCATCACCTCACCACTTCATCGTGCTGGGCACCACATTAAAATTGCAGTCACACAAACACCTCCCCATGTTTCCAACCCAGGACTGCTGCAAAGACGACATGGCCCCGAAAGGCAAGAAGACTGTAGTCCCCCAGATTAATGACGTGTCCCTCGAGCGCCTTTTGGACTCAGTGGAGGCCCATGATGTCCTCTACCCCAGCTCTAGCCACAGGATTATCAACAACATTACTAATACAGCATGGGAGGTGATGGCAGTGGTGGTCAGCACCAATGCCCTGCAAAGGGGACAGCCATCCAGTGCCTCAACAGGATGAATGGACTCATCCATTCTGCCAGGGTAAGTCACTCTGCTCTTTACCTTCAACTCACACACTCACTCACATCACGCATCCACAGGGATCTCACACCTCAAGGGACAACGCCACTAGCTCTCTCACACATCCTCACATCTCCATCAGGCTCACATCCTCTGGAGCTCATGTCTTCATCCCATCAATGTTTCTGCTCACCACAAAAAGATTCCATGCAATTCCCTGTGTCCTGCTCACATTCTCTCCATCTGTTTTCATGCAGGAGAAGCTGGCTCACAACAGCAGAGGGAGGACCCAGGCTTGGGGTGGAATGGCCCACATTAGGCCCCTCACTTTGAGGAGCGTGCCATCATGCTGACTGGTGAGGATGTAGACCGTGCCTGCGGCAATAGTGCAGCAAACACCCTCGTGAGGATCCTGCACCAGATCATCCCTCCCTCAACACAACTGAGTGCTCTCTCTCCTGCTTTTGGCTGTGCTGCCATGCATGAATTATTACTACTTTGGTTCACAGGGAACTCTGCCAAGTGACCAACACCCTCAGCCAGCTAGTCCCTCAGCTCCATCCAATTCCTCCCCTCCAGCCAAGAGGACTCCTACTCCATTGAAGAGCTGGAAATAAGCAGCTTGGAAGACCCAACACAATGCTTACCCACACCCTGCACTAGTGCAGAGACACACACCTCGGTGGGATCTAGGTCAAGAACAGGCTCAGGTTCACAATCTGGTGGCCATCGCACAGACACCTGCAGAAGGCGGCAGGTTCAGCTGAGCTCCCTGGCACTCGGAGAACTGCTGAAGAAGAGGCATCTGTGAGGTCCAAGTCAGTTGATGAGTCTCTGGATTTAGCCTCCCAACTCACCTTGGAGAGTCATCAGAAGATGGGGGAACATTACACAGAGCTTTTGGAAGCACTCAACAGAGTATACGCAAGTCGGAGGAGTGTCTGCCTGCTCTCCAATGAAGCGGTGCCCACTTGTGCACACATGGAGGTCTCCATGGGAAGGATGAGAGTGCCATGGAGACCCTAATCCAGCAGAACATAGAAATGCGTGCAAACCTGCACTCCATTGTGGTAGCCATGGGTGAGTTCCTGCAGTGGCAACACGAGGGGGGAACGGGACACCTTGACATCTCCCCAGGTACTCCTTCCCCTCAAGGAGTCAGACCGGGGCCCTCAGGCACCTGAAGGGAGGATGAGTGGCAGGTAGACACCCCTGGGCATCCAATCTGAAATCTCAGAGGCTGTCCTCTCCATCCAATTCCACTTTGTCTGTTACCCCCTCAACCTCGTCCTCTGTCACTTCAAAGGTAGTAGCTGGCCCATAGGAAGACAGCCAAAGCAAGCCGGGGCCCTCAAAGCCTCAGCTCTCTAGGGGAGGCATGCCAAAGTCATCAGAGGCAATAGGGCCAACCATTGCACAGGCTGTCTGCACCCCTGCTGCGGTGTGAGGGCAGCACCTAGAAGTCTAAGGCATTCAAAAGTTAAGAAATTCTGATCACAGTTGGTTGCATGGGTGAACACATTTTGTCACTTTACATCTGGAAATATATTCACTTTCACTGAATGATGACTAATGGTGTCTTTCAACTTCATTGACAGGCTTTGTGAGCCCTCCCACTGCATTCCCCACGACTAGCAGTTTAGCTGCATGCAGCTGGCCCTTGTGTGATTCTGGAGAGAGGGAGGTGTGTGTGTGTGGCCAGCCCTTTTGGAGCCTCATGCAAGCACTCTCCCAAGCAAGCGGTTCCCTCCCACAGCACATTCATCTCAGTGTCCTGCACATTTTCAATGCTGCCTGCTGGGGTTCGCTTTCAGCTGACCATCTGAGCTGACCTGCATCTCTACCCACCTATTGATCACACTCTGAGGCACACTCTCACCCACCACGACTCTCATTTCACTTCCGATTTAGCAAACCTGATAGTGCTACAGTTTTTCTTGCACTCCCCTCTCATTACCCCTTCCCCAGTCACCTATTTCCTTTCCCCCATCATTATCAACCACCCGGGCATCACCTTTCACCTCCCCACCGTGAATTACCAGCCACAATCCTTTTCTTTCGGGGTTGTCCAGGTAAACGTGCACGCTCCCTTTCTTCCCAGGAATCACAACTCTATCCACATTACGCTCCCCAACCTCTTCCTTCCCACCCCAGGGTCTGTGTCTGCCTCAGAGTCATCAATAACCACCCTCATTGTCCCTTCTACAGATACCGATGCACGCTCACCCTCCCAACCTACCGCCTCACTCTGCCCACGGTGATTCTCACCATTCCCTACTACCACACCCCGATGCTCCCCAGGAGGCAGTCATGGCTTGCACGTTCACCTGGACATCTCCCCCTCCGGACTCCTTCCCTTCTTAGAACTCCTTCCCCAATTGGAACTCATTCCCCCATTCCTTGGATTTCCTTTTCCCCCTCCCAGATTCCACCCCCCCCACCCCCCCCCCCTTACCACTTTGTCCTTTCCCCTTCCTGACTCCTTCCTCCACCCTTCCTTCTTCCGCCGCCCTTACTCCTTCCGCTCTCCGGACTCCTTCCTCCATCCTTCCTTCTTCCCCCATTCAGCCTTGGTCATTGCCCCTTCCCGACTCCTTCCTCCACCCTTATTTCTTCCTCCACTCTTACTCCTTCCCCCCCCAGGACCACTTCCACTGTACCTTCCTCCCCCTTTACACCTCTCCAGTTGCCATCTTCTCCCCCATTACTCCTTCCTCCCCTCCTAACACCTTTGTTCCCCCCTCCCAAACATGCCCCTCCACTGACACCTTTGTTTCCCCCTCCAAACCTCACCCCCTCCAACACACCTTTCTCTCCCAGTAGATCCTAAATCTTCCTCTTCCACCCCCGGTACACCTTCTTCTCATGAACACAGCTGGACCTTCTTCTCCATGTCCTCAACGATCATTCATTGTGAGCAGATCCTCACTGGTGACTTTCCACCTTCTGTGAGCAGCTTCATGGTGGATCCATGACCATGACAATCCACCCAGATGGGGGGTCCTCCAAGGTTGGGCTCCAGCAGCTTCTGCTCCTCAGATATCTGCGATATGAGCAAAGTCCTGGTGGTAAGTCCTGACTTCTGTACATCACACTTGTCAACACATGTTCTGCAACAGCATGTTTTCCTGCTGACCTGAGCGGATGATCCAGCTTGGGGGGGCATGGGGGGATGATTCCAGCAGGCTGGGCTTATAATGATATGCAGATGTATTACAAAGAGGTTCCCGACGTCCAAGGGCAGGAAGGGCGCCACATCATTGAAGAGCAGAGTGGACAATTGAAAACTGGTTTTATGGCATCATGAAACTGATTTTTGGCCTTTGCGCCATACTGTCCGCTCTCATCACTGAACACTGAAAAATCCACCCACAATGTGTTGCAATTTTTCTTCCAAATGTCCAACTGTTTTCTTCAGCTCTGCTACCTCTTTCTTGTACCTCTTGGCTTCTTTTTGGATACAGAACATTGCTGATTCTTTGCCAACTGGTTCCTCAGTTCTTTCACAGTGACATTAAATTAATTTTGCTTCTATTTGTAATTTTTCAGGGGACCAAACTTTGATCTGAGGGATCCTTAGAGCATGTGGAGCTCGTTCAACGGTTTTCCTTTTCTTTACAAAGCTGAATTGTCTTGAATTTCCTTGTAATTTAACTGATCCTCCTCAACTTTGTTCTGTTGTTCTTCCATTCTACTGTTCAAGGCAGTCTTCATTTCTTCATACTGCTGAAAGGTTATGTACTCTTTTTGCATTTGATTTTGAAAGACAATCAACTGTTCTTTCAACTTTCTATTCTCTTGTTCAGCTCTTCTCATTCTGTGGTCCAGTGCACTGATTTGTCGATACTGATAGTTCCAACGTAGCTTTATTTTGAAGTAGTATTTAATTTTTTTTTAATTCCATCTTTTTCCAGAGATGCGTGCAATTCTTCAAAGAGTTTTCAAGGCAGCAATTTCCTTGAGTAGCTTTTCTGCCTGCTGTTGTGTTTGGTTGTATTTCTGGGTGAGGTCTTACAGCATCCTCTTCAACCTGCCAACAATGGAATTCAGAGTTGTTATTTCCTCCTTGTATTCATCTGGTGATATGTTCAGGGTCTACCCCTGATTCATATTTTTGCTTATTGCATTCCTCTCAACATTCAACCTTTTTGTTTCTGCAGAAGCCTCCTTGTGCCATTGTGATGTCACAGAAATTTGTTTGTTCAAGTCTTGTACAGTTTGGTTCATTGAGGACTTTATTTTATCAGGCATATTCAAAGGTACATACTCTGCTTGAATCGTGTTTCAATTCAGCTTTGATACAACATTTTCTGATTGTATCTCTGTCTTTCCTTTTTCCGCCCGAAGCTTGGAATGCTCTACGACTTTGCCTTCAATCAGAGCTAGCTTGCTTAGCACTGCCACCTGCTGTTGCAGTTTGAGTAATATATTGGCTTTTTAAAAAAATCTATCAGCCTTCTGGCTAGTTCTCTGTCTCCTCTTTCCGCTACACTAAACTCTTCAGGTCATGCACTCCATTGCACTGACCTCGGTCTGCCACCATCATGTGGTTTACTTAGGGATTGTCTTTCTCCCTTCTGTTGCCTGGTTGGGCGTGTTCTAACCCTCTTTTTAAGCTCTGCAGGCTCCATAACTTGAAGATTAAAAGACTTGTCAAAGGCTTTTAATAGCTCATCGAAGCTGACTGAGCATTCATCAATGCCTTGCATTTGGATTACTTCATCAGCAAGTTTGTTGAATGAGTATAAAAGTGTACCAACTTGTACTTCCTCTCATTTCTGCCTTAATCCTGATGTTCTGTGGTGATTAAAAAAATTTCTTCTCCAAGACACCCAACTTTGTGTCTGATTTGGCGCAATTTTATCTGATTCATTATCCTTGGATGTTTTTCAGCAAGGGATGTACAGCTTTAAATGCTGTTGTGCTTTTAAAGATGGCACTGCAGTAAACTGTTATCACCACTTCTTCCCACATTTGTTGGGTTTTGGCAGGCTTCCACGGCAATCACAACCCGGCCTCAAAGGGATTAGTTTCTTGCAGTGAATTTTTACTCAAAGATTTATCCTTTAGGACATTTTTGGTGATTAAAAGGCAATCCCCTGGCTTTGGCTGAGTTTTTGAAACTTGTTTTTTTTCAGTGGAGCTCAGCTGTCGCATGGTATGGTGCCGACCGTGAACCCAGGCTGGACCGATTAACAAAACGGACTACTCTGACGTATTAATGCTCTGTAGACTTTTAAAGGTTAGTTCAGCCTCTTTCACCAATGTTTTGCTCACCCTTGCAATCTGGCTAAATCCTTTGGCTCTGCATTCAATGGGGATTTACAATGGACCTCCACACACTCTGCTGGAGACCTTTAGCTGCACAGTGGATTTTTCTTCTGCCCTTCAGCCTCCATGTCTGCAATGGAGCTTCTCTTTAGGCGATCTCCAGCTGTGCCTTCAGTTCAAGTACATTTCAATCTGGTCAGGATGCTGTTCATTTAGTTTTTCAGGTCCTGCTCCTACTTCTCTGGGGTTCTGGGTTCTTTCATTAGCTGCCACCATGTTGTAAAGGTTTGTTCGGAGTTTCACTAGGAGGTTCAGCGGCTTGTATGGTTGAACATTATTGGTAATACAAAACTATATACATCTCCAAGGATAGCCCTGACTAGGTACCATCTCCCTGCTGATTTCTGCTAGACTACTACTGTACTCCGTACACTATCATGTGACTCTCTACATCATAATGTGGGTGGTACTGTTTCTCCAGATCCACATTAACCCTTGCTATGCTGAATGCCTTTATGGTACAGTCCATCATTTAGTTTCTCACAAGGGGAAATTGTTTTCTTCAAATAGTGCAGTTTTCTACCGGCATATTTTTTTCCAGTCACTAATGTAAATCTAGTCATGATTTGTTTGAGTACTGTATTGTTCAAATGAAGAACTTCAAATTCTTAAATCAGAGGACTATTTCTTCCACCATTTATACAACAAATTCCATAAATGCAAAGAGTGCTGATTTGCCTTTCTCCCGCTTTAGTAACTGTTTTTGTCTAGCTATACTTAACCAGGGTGAAGTGCTGTTGGCAAGATTTTGTCTTCAAACAAAGCCAAAGTTATATGTTGCATTTTTCTCATTCATCATTTGAATGTCATGTTTAAACTAAAGGGCACCTCTAGGATTGGGCACAGTGGGTTTTGAAATTTGACATGCACTACAACGAGCAGTTTAAAAAATGCCACTGCATCACAACTGCTCCTTAAAGCACAGTTAATAATCACAGAAGTTTGCAACATAAGCCCCTAACAATTATTTCAATGATATATACATGAGGTTCATGAGGTGACAGGGCATTAAATGGCTCCCTTGCACTGAATTGGTGCAGAGGTTGCAGACTGAATTGTTTATTACTGCAAAACCTGCTTCATGCTCAGTGACCTTCTGAACTTAAAAGCATGCCATTATTACATTGCAGCATTTATTCAAAATTGTACCTGACACTGTTAAAAGATTTATACTTCAGGTTTCTTACTTAGGTTATCACAGTTTTGTTTTTATGGATTAACTTGTTCTTAGAAGCATTTATTGGTGAGTAATATAAACTCAGAATAATAAGCTCAAATTTTTAATGCTGCCAACATGATGGGAATGGTGTGTGCAGAATTTAAAACGTTGTCTTAACATTATCACAACATTCATACTTCTATTTCAATGCCTGGGTTTTTGGAAAATCAAGACCACATACTATAGGTAGGCAAGAGCCTCAAATATTTGAATTTTGGGATCCCATTATACCACTTGGATCTAAATATAAATTCCAATGAAATCAGAATGGTCAAATAATATTTACTTGCCAGTACAAAAAAATCAAAAAAAAGTGTTAGCCTTTGTTGTATGATGCTGTATGTGCCTGCATGCCATTGTAATGTAAAGGTGCTCAGCAGAAAAATGGTTAAGGTGGGACTGGAGAATAGCAACCTCCCCCCCCCCCATGGTATGATGCATAATCACATGGTTCCATACTGAGATAACAGTCTAGAGAGAACAGTCTAGAAGCCTACCTGCATGGAGGTAGTAGCACCATGTATGACATTAACTGGGGTCTGTATATAGTTAAAGGCTAACAATAAATGGCTCATCATTGAGAGACCACAGCTGGAATGAACGCAAAACACAACATGGCAATCAGCGGTGATATTATGACATGGTGGCAGTAGTAGGATATGAAAAGAGGCATTTTAAACAATGAATCTAGAACAGGGTCCCAAGGTATGAGAAACTAAAAGCAGCTGAAGCCTGATCAGAGAAACATGTACCTAAGAAGAAAACTTGAAGAAATGATTGAAGAAGCTTTACTGCAGATTTAGAAGTTGAGGAATTTACCAGAGTGAACAGAAGTCCGCTGCAAGAGTCCCGAGTGACGCAGAGTAAAAAGGAAAAAAAGTCAGATCACAAAGGCAGGTGAGCACAACAACAAAAATTGCAAGGCCGCTGAGTGACACAGAGCAAGAAATTGCTCAGATCACAAGTAGGGTGAGCAACACTACAGAAAATTTCAAGACCCTGAGAGATGCAGAGTCAAAGGACCTGGATTTTGGGTGTGCCAAAATACAAAAAAACTGTACTTACGTTATAGAATAGGTGGACATCCCACAGCTCAGCTTAACCATATGGCATCTGAAAGAAAGCTGCAATACCAGCCAATAACATATAAACGAGGTGGCCGAGCTGAGGTAAAAAAAGAGAATTGCTGCTGTTCGAAAGATTTTTTTAAAAAGCACAGAGTAAAAGAAAAGAAAAAAGCCTGCAGAGCACAGAATAACAAAAAAAAAAGTGCTGCAGAGTAAAGCAGAATCTAGAGTTTAAAAGAGGCAAAAATTGTTGCATTGTGTTAAAAAAAATCTCAAATTTAAAAGCTTTAAAAAATACAGGCCAAAAAAGTGCAGGGGCAATATATATTAAAAAACCAGCAGTTGCAGAGACAGCCTGAGTAAACAAAAAAAAAATGGTTACTGCACAGACTGCCTTAAGGGGGCAATGACATTTAAAGTAATAACAAGAAGGGTAAAAAAAGGGAAATTAGAAGAGCCAGATGCATTTTTGCAATGGAAAGGGCTAAACCAGACACAAGAGTGAGAGTCTTGGAAAAGACAATTTTTAGCATACAGGAGAAGTGAAGACTAAATTAGGAATCAGAGAAGTACAAGCTGATACATTTTTATTCCTTTTTGGTTCAGTTGCTGGTGAAGAACTCCACAACCAATGTTTGGTCAATACTCAACAACATTTGATAAGTTATAAAGTCTTTGACAGATATTTTAAGCCCCAAGTTGTGGCAAGACCCTAGAAGAAAGTCTAGCATACCCCAATAAAGCATTGAGGGCAACAAGAGACCCCAGAGACGATAACTCCCAATAAAGCACAGGGGGCAACAAAAGACTCCTGCAAGAGGGCAACAAAAGACTCTGGAGTGATGGAGACAGATAGCAGTGCGAAGTGAACAGGTGACTATGAATCAAGGAATGCTATCTGAGGTAACTCAAAAGCAGCAAAATGTGCAAACCGTAAATGAAGCTGTTCTACAGGAAAATGCTTGCATCAGAGCAACTGGAAGATCTGAAGCGCAAGATTCAAGATGAGTATATACCTTTAAAATACATAATAAACTGAAGTCTTCAATGAACCAAGCTGTTCGAGATCTGAACAAACAAATTTCAGAGATGGCACAAAAGTACCAGGAAAAAATAATGACCCTCAATTCCACAGTTGGAAAATCAAAGCAGTGATTTGGAAAACTCAACCAAGCGTACAGCCAGGCACAACAGCAAGCAGCACGCAAAAAAGTTGCAACCTTGAAAGACTCCTTGAAGAATTAATATGTAGCCATGGAAAAACATGAAGAGCTATAGAGAATGTTGCATATTTCTTCAGAAAAAGCTGCATTGGAATTATCAGTAGCAATGAAGCAATGCATTGAAGTCCAGAATGAGTTGGCAAGAGGTCAACAAGAAAATGAACAGCTGAAAGAGCAACTGATTGTCCTTCAAAATCAAATGCAAAAGGAACGTGTAACCATTCTGCAATATGAAGAAAATAAGATTGTCTTAAACAGCAGAATGGAGGAACAACAGAAGAAACTCAAGGAAGCTTTGTTGAATTATAGGAAAACTCAAAGTGAGACAAGCGAGCTTCACAAAGAAAAAGAAAACCTGTGAGCATGAGATTTGAGAGTCATGAGAAGAGTGACTTAACCTGGCAGAGTGGAAATCAATCATCCTCTTCCTGCATTGGATGGCTGTCCTCTTTTGCAGGGTTTGGCGCTGACCACCGCTGCCACCACCTCTCATGCTGGATTGGTGACCTTGCTTGTTGGCCTTTGCCCAGAGCAGGGGAACAGGGCATTGCAGTGGGCCTCCACTGCATCCTGTAGGTGCTTCAGGGAGGCAGCGCTAAATCTGGGCACAGCATGTTTCCTCCCTTTGCAACCATAATTTCTCAGCAGCTTCCTATCCCTTGAAGAGTGATCGCTCTTTGCAGCAGTGGCTTTTACATATAGCTTCCAGTTTACTGAAGGCCTAAGCTGATGGCAGGGTGGGCAAATCAGAGGACGCCTCACCAATGGCCCAGTGTGGTTCCTGGGAAGCATAATTAATGAGGCCCCGATGGGATGATACAGCGTGAAAACCTGCAATCGTGGCCAGTGTATAAAACGTCCTTTTTCCTGCCCTGTGGGTTTGTCCCACTCTTTCCGAAGGGAGTGTAAACTCCATTCATTCCAAGAGCGGACTCGAATTTTCTTTTTCCAAAGTGCCTGCCATGGTCTTGCTGGACATAAACGTTTCACAAATGGAACCTGCATATCCATTTGTTTCACTAACTCAGCCAAACATTTGTTTGCTGTTTTACTTTCCCACCCCAGGATCCATGTCATCTTCGAGTCCCCAACAACCACCCTCGCTGTCCCATCTACCGCTACCATCTCACCCTCAACTACCCACCCAACTGGTTCCCTCTGCCCTCTCTCATTCTCGCCATTCTCTCCAACCATGCCCACCCTCATTTCACTCCTCAGGAGGCAATCATTGGCTCACAGACCCTCCCTTGCACATTCACTTGGACATCCCCCCCTTCCCCCCCAAACCCCTCCTTCCCCTCCATAGGACTCCTCCTTCCCCCCTCCAAACTCCTCCTCCTCCTCATCCACCTCCAAACTCCTCCTCCTCCAAACTCCTCCTTTCCCTCCTCCGATATGCTCCTTCCCCCCTCCGATATGCTCCTTGCCCCCGAACTCCTTCTCCCCTCTGAACTCCTTCCCCACTCCGAACTCATTCCCTTACACTTTCCTCCTCTCCTTAGGCCTTCCTCCCCTCTTACCCCTACCTCCTCAGTTTCCGCATTCATCCCCATCACATCCTCCTCCACCTGTACGCTGCTCCTCGGATTTCCGTGATGTGAGCAAGGTCCTCATAGTAAGTCCCGACTTCTGACACTTGTCAAGACGTTTTTTCCCGCCGATGTGGACGGTAAATTTGACATGAGAGGATGACTCCAGAATGCAGGGCTGATGATGATATGCAGATGTATTAAAATGATGTTCCCGATGTCTGGTGGCAGGAAATGCAGCCCGCCATTGATGGGTGGGGTGGACGATCACAAATTGGTTTCATGACAGTGTGAAACCGATTTTTGGCATTCCCACCATATTGTCTGCTCACACTCACCATGATGCCAGACACCAATGGGGACAGAAAATTCTAGCGACGGTGTCCAAAAAAGCAGACAAGTTGTTAATAAAGAGAAATGCAACTCGAAGGAGCACAAAAAGTGAATCAAATGGAGATAACCAAGTATTGGATACACAGAGTACTACTACCATTCCTCCAAACGTGGCAGACCAAGATGTGGAAGAACTGTCAAGCACAAGACCATCTGAATTTATAAAGTCAGAGACTTGGCATGGGTGAAAGGATAGCAAGTAAAGATTGTATTGTTATACTCCTTTGGAAGAGAAGAAAGAGGGATGTTGTATGATGCTGTGAACACCTGCATGCCTTTGTAATGTAAAGGTGCTTGGCAGAGCAAGGGTTAGTGTGGGAGAATAGCACCACCCGCAGTATGATGCATCGAGTCACATGGTGATAGACTGAGAGAATAGTACAGAGAGAACACTCTAGAAGCCTACCTGTAGAGAGGTAGCAGCACCATGCAGGACATTAACTGGGACTTGTACATAGTTAAAGATTAACAATAAATGGTTCATATTTAAAGATACAGGTCTCAAGATCTCATCATTGAGACATCACAACTGGATAAAACCCCTAATACAACATGGTGATCAGTGATAATACAACAGCCTTGACTCAGTAATGGCATTCTCATAGAAGATTAGATTCAAGATCTGCCTGAAATTTCAGCGCAAAAAGAGGCTGATGCCTCATGGACTGCAGCGGTTTAAGAAGGCGATTCGCCACCGCCTTCTCAAGGACAGTTAGGAATGGACAATCAATGCTGGCCTTGCCAGGAACAAGAAAAAAGAAACATACATGGAAATCAACTAACAGTCTTCATAAGGGATCCATGCAATTGAATCATTGCTCTTTTGAAGGCTGGGCCTCTAAGAGCTGGGTTTCTGGACTCCTTATCTAAGAGCAGTTGTTGCTCTGTAGGAACGAATGGCAATCTTCCCTTCTGCCACTCCCAAGTTTCATTCTCACTGCTGCTCAGTGCTTCAGTGTTTTACCCAGTGAAAAACCTTCTTGTTTACTAACTCTGTCCTCCTAAATGGATGTATCTGGGCTGGTATTGGGACAAGCAAGATGCCGTGACAACGCTGATGAAGATGGAGCAAGATGTTGATGAGGCCAGCTGCTCATCTGACCAGCTGGCTTCTTCTTTCATATCATTCTCCAGAATTTCTAAGACAACAAAATGTTTGCTTAGCTGTAAAATTAGAGGATTCCTTGAAGGAACAGCAGCCACATGTTTTATTATTGCAACACTTTATGATTCATATGAAGCCGAGCAACCTGTGTGTCTCCTATAGCCTTCTATTTATTCTCTTATGAACTACAAGGCTTCTTTCTCTTGTAGGCTTTTTCAAGACCACTGTTTCTCTTCAATTTGCAATGCTTTTCTACCAGTTATTTGCGATCTTTGCAATGAGAGAACTGTGTTGGACGTTAGTGACTGGCAAAGACAATTACAAATGACCTATTTATCTGAATGCATGCCAATCTTAGTAGACTTGCAAGTGCAAACTCCCTTTAAATACTTCTCCTGAAGGTTAACTCATCCCATTGTGGTGGACAACAAGCGCTCTACCAGCAATTCTGAATTAATATGATGCATTCATGTTTCCATAGTTAACCTAAAAATAGGTTAATTTTCCTGTCACCAAGGTAGACTGAGAAGACATCAGAGGCAAGGTGAATTATACTTCTGTCATTCTTGTAGCATGTGCATGAAAAACAGTGCCTCCACTTGGTTGAGCTAGTCTTCTGAGGTCATTAAAGACTTGCCTGTGCAGTGTGGCAGTTTGTGAAGTGGTAAAGATTGTCCTGACTCCATTACTCCCTTCAGCCATCTAGCCACAAGTGATCTTCTGGACCTTATTTCTGCTCGAAGGGCATACATCAAAGTTTCAGTAAGTCTGGCAGTTCTTCCTGGTATGGACACCTGTCCTCTCCCATTTCTGCATTCTTCTGCAGCCCCCTGCCTATTTAACCAATTGAATAATTTAAACAATTCAGAATTGATTAATTTGCCTCCTTTCCAGTATATAAAACTTCTCCTCATTACTAAGGATGCTGTTCCAGAAAGTGTCAATGTGTTAGTATTGAAATCATATAGCACTGTTTAATTCTCACCCTGTATTAACCAAGCAACTTGAAGAGAATCTGTTGTACTAGATGTACTGCATGATATATTTCCACTTCAAGTTATTTTATAAATTGATAACAACATGGGATTATAAAGCTCCTTTAATGTATAAAATATATGTTCCTAGGCATGTAACAAAAGTGTATGGAAGAAAATGGATGCTAAGCCAAAGAAGGAGGTATTAAAAAGGATGACCAAGGACCAAAGAGGTGGGTTTTTAGCAGATTCCTCAAGGAAAGAGGGGTTTAAAGAAGGCTGGGTTAAAGGAGATCATTCCAGAACTAACAATTTAGGTAATTGAAGCATATACATCAATGGTGGGATGAAGGGAAATGCACACAAGTGAGAGTCAAAGGAATGGGGATTTCAGAGAGATATATTTAATGGGCTGGAAGAGATTATACGGAGAAATGAGGAGATGAGGACATGGACTGATACAAACACAAGGATGAGGATTTGAAATAAGTCTTTGGGGGAACTAAGTACCAATGTATTTCAACAGGAGAACATGAGTTAGTACTTCTGGATAGGATATGGGCAGAATTTTGAATGATATAAAATTTATGGAAGGTGATGGATGGAAGGCCACCCACAAGACCATTGGGATAGGTAAGTTTGGAGTTAACAGAGGGTCAGGGTTTCAATAGCATGGGGGCTGAGGGAGGGGTGGAGAAAGGGATGTTATAGAGGTGAAAGTAGACAGCATTTTTGATGGAGAGAAAGTAGGGAATGAACAGGATGTTGAGCTGATCAACAGACTGTTTCAGCCTAAAAGACTAATTGGGAAATCAAATCAATGGTGAGGGTGCCAAGTTTGTTGCAGGGACTAAAGGCAACAGCTTTATGCCTCTGAACGTTTATCAGAATCTCACATAAAACAAAATGTTACACCACTGCTTATTGAATTATTTATCTCAGGTGCTGTCCATTTACAGATAAATTGAGTGCTCATATAAGAATGTAAAATGCAGCAATCTGTACTGCATAATGGTCAGAAAATGGACTCTACTTTTTTTTATATAATAATGTTCAGCACACATTACTGAAAATGAGAGAGGGAGATAAAGACTATAAATCAAAAACAAGATCCAAATAATTCACTGCTGGAGATTAGATGCTGCTTTATTATTTTCTTCCTTTGTTTCTGGACAAGAGATCTGCAAGTGGCAGCAACCCTAGGTACACATCTCAAGCTCTGATTCCTTTGCCTTTAAAAATACTACAAGTCATTAATAAGAGGCATTCTCTTCCATTTCATTACATCGAGATCGATCCACATATATCGTGGGAATGCTATGACAAGTTGGGATGAGTTAATACACTGATTAACAAAGCTATATATGCAGAAAATGTTACAATACCATACAAGGAAGATACTTGCTCTCTGGACAATGAACCTCTCTGAGCCTAAGGACCATACAAACATTTGAAATTTTTGAATAATAACAGTACATCATGTGACAATAGCACTAATTGGTTGCAAGGCTTTTATTACATAGTATAACACTTGCATACATACAAAGAAAGATGATGATCTGCAAGTTTATTTTCTATGGTTAAATTGCTGGATTATTCATACCTTATGCAGTGTAAATTATAGTAGAATCACTGGAGGAAGCCATATCAGATAAAAATGCAATCAATGATAAAGCTGAGGAGATAGCCTGCTATCTCACACCATGAAAACAAAGCTAAGTTTGAAAGCACCATCAATTCCCAGAGTATAAAACATGTTTGATAACCTAGGATCTGAGTAATTGACAGTTACTGTTGGTTTTATAATGTCCTGTCACATTTGAGTAACCCTTGTCTTCATTGCCTGACTCTTCCATCTGTAAGCACCTTAACTGTCAATAACTTTCAATGATAACATATTGTTTGGACAGAATGTAGCAGCACAAACAGTCACTACAGAATGGCTGCATACTGCATAATCTCCAGATGCTCCCAGATAATTACTGAAGTGATCCATGTCCAGATTGTACAGTTTGTATATAATCACCTTGTGGTGAATGTTATTGTTTGATATCTGACACGTTCTCAAACACGACTTCTAAAACAGGTGCTGTCCATTGTCCCCAGACAGTTACTATTAAAAGCTGCTTATAAACTTGTAAAAAAAATAGTTTGCCCAATGGTAAATCTCTGTTCAAGGCACTGACTCCGTGGATCTCATAGGTTAACAGAAGTGTGTTGTTCAGTATCCTTTCTAGAAGCATCAAGCTGTCTTTGAATGGGTGCCACCATGTTTTTCTGTTGGCGACATCTCAGATGTGAAATGACTAATGAGTGAATTGTGCTGCTACAGACAACCAAACTGATTACTAGTGGGCAGCAAGGAAAAAAAATCCATAAATTCAAAGCCTGTTAATTAGAACTAAGCAATTAACAATCACTGTAGGACTGAAACCCTGAACAATCCCATATTTATTGATGAAGCCAAGTGAACAGAGGGCAAATCAGGGTCGTTCAAGGAATAAGTGAGCAAGAGCTATTTAAAAAAAAGCAACAAAAAATTGTGCAAAGCCCCCTGTTCCACCATAAACGCCATTCTTTATTTCTTCCCAACAATGTTCTTTTCTCTTAACCCAAAGACATTAACGACTTTCTGTGGTAGATTTTCAATCATATTGGATGCCTTCTGATGCTTCACTCAAATAGTCATTTATGACAGTCAGGCCTTTATAGACAGTGTCAATATGCTGTTATAGGGGCTTTACAACCAATGTCAAATCTATCCTCATCTGATATTTCAAACTATATAATTTCCAGCATGAGTCATTAAATAGTAATCAGAAACAAGACACCATCATGATCTTGCCCTTTCCAAACTAGGTGAATTGATATTTATTAATGCCGTATGACCACCATCCTAGCCGAGATCTCACAACTTGGTACAGACCTGAAACTGAACATGAACCATATGCTTTGTAATCTTATGTTAATTATTTTGAGTTGGGACCAGTCTCATTCCCAACCCTGCATGTGTCTGCTGTGTGTCCATTACCTTAATCTTTCAGGAGGCATCCAATAAAAGATGGCAGACCCACAGCTGTGAGTGCCATCAGCCCCATTGGGTAGAGTGGACGCTGTTTAGATAGATCAGGCGAGCATGATGGTGTTTGAAGTGCCTTCAGAAGTATGAATAAAATAACAAAAGTAAAAAAGGCCAAACCCAGCAAGATCCCTGCAGAATCCATAGAGATATGCCCTCCCCCACCTCCAAATAGACATTTAATTGATCAATATTTCTTACTCAAGGTTAGCTACTGCCAAGGTTCACCTAACTCCAGAAAGATTGCTAGAAGATGGGAATGCATCAGGGAATCAAACCAACACGTTATCTCCGATCTCACTCCTGGTTCCACTTTCAAACTTACCTCCTGCGGAACCAGAAAGATTCTGCCCTATGTCTCAGTTACTGACTGGCTCATCTTGGGACTTTTGCCTGAGCCCCCAGGTTGCTCTCTGTAACCATTGGAGCCACTAGGTACTTTTTTGAATTCAAAGTATGATTTTAATAATGCATGCTTTTAATACAGATTATTCAGCTAATTAGAATGCTTTGTTACTCATCTCTAGTAATATCAATTAGAGAGGGCAAGAGCTCATCCCACCCCAATTGCAGGTATATTACTTTACCATGAACAGCATTCTAGTGCTATACATTGTCATGACCTGACTAACTAACTAAAACCTATCTCAAAAAATTAAAATAAAATATTTAATCTGCTTCACTGAATATTAGGGGGTTACATCTGCACTCTGATCCTGTGAATCATGCAATTTTCACTTTTTTAATGTAGAGTGTTATTTCAGAAGAAAACCTGCATTATTATGAGTTGCAAGTTATTTATAACTCATAACTTTAAGCTTTATAATTCATTTATAAGAGAAGCAACGTTTTTTTTTTAATTGCAGATTATACTGATCCTTGCAAAGACATATATTACTTACTTGCATTGATTTGACATTCACTGCCTGAGCAATGGCAAGGGAAATGGACTTATGACAACATTTACTAATTTACAGCCAGTGACTGATGCAACATCAAGCAAAGAAAGAACTCTCATTGGTCATGCATTTGCCAACCAGACAACGTATGCCATTCTGAGGGAGCTGTATCATCTAGCAAAAGAGCCTTGCAAATTCAGGACTGTACAAGGGTAATCACTTCTGTCTTGGCTGCTCTCATTTACAGCCTTAAGGACAGTTTCAGCCACACTCCATGTCATCCTACCTATCCTCTTGTCAGCACTCAGTCACCTACTCTAGATTTTTCAGCATCTTTCTTTCATGTAACTGCTTAAATTGGTCTCACACATGGCAGTCAGCACCATCATGTACAAGCTCTTTATCTGTTTTAACCACAGCCATCTAGCCTCAGACCTATGTTAATTATAGGAAAGATACAAAGTCCCCTGAGGTCTGCTGTCAATTTTCAATCTTTCATGCCAATTATTAGCCTATGTTCTCTTGCCTTACTATCACTTTTGACCAGCTGCTCCTCTGTCACAAACTCAATGCCAACTTTAACAAGGTCCAATGTTTGATTATAGCAACTCTTGATTGTAATACTTCTGATTTTGTTTGATATCCATTTGACTACATGGATATAATTTTCACTGTAACATTCAAGTCAGATCAAACTGATCTCAACTGAATGTGATTTCTCATTTTAACATGCTTGGTGAATTATTCTGTTCCAGAACAGAATTATGTCAAACAATGTTAGCTTTGGCTTATTAGGAGCAGCTCACCTGTAAGTCAGATGGTCATGAATTCAAACTATGTTCCAAAGATTTCAGCGCATATGGGGTAAAATTCTATGGAGGTTCTCCATGACTGTTTTGCAATTCTGTGATTCTTCCATGAACAAGCAAGTTAAACCCCACATAGCTTCACTACCATAATCTGGACTGATACTTCAGGGCAGTACTGAGGGAATGCTGCCTAGATAGAGGTGGAGTCTTGCAGACGAGGCATTATATCATGATTTTGCCTGCCCTCGCAGATAGACCTAAAAGATCCCATGGCAAATTACACCAATGAAACCTAGCTCAACCTCACCAACACCTATCTTGCTTCCTCCTATGTCTCTGATTTTTCACACTTTGTCTGACATTCAGTAATGGGTGAGTAACAAGTTCCTCCAATTAAACATTTGCTCCCTTCCAATTCACTGATTTTATTCCAGTATTTGGGGAATTTTAAAAAGTCACAGCCAATAAATCCACTATCTCTGCAGCCATCTCTTTTAGAACACTGGGATGTAGGCCATCAATTCCAGGGATTTGTCAGCATTTAGTTCCATTAACTTCTCTGGGGCAACATTATCCCCCTGTCGGGGAGGAAGTGAGGGAGCAGGTGTGGGCGGGTGGGCTTCTGCATTTTACATGGGCGAGCCAATTAAGGCTCACCCAGGGTGACATTCGCCAGGAATCGCTATGCGCTCCATGTGCAGACAAGGGGGATTCCCTCAGCCGGGAGTGTGCTCTTTCACGCGGGCATGCGGAAGAGCACACTCATCTCCCTGAGGCAAAATGCTGCCTCGGGGAGATCGGCTCACATTTTAAACTTTAAATAAAGCCGAGAAAAAAATTTCCCTGCCATGTCCCCTCATGTGACACTGACACATGAGTTGGGGCATGCCCATAACTATTATTTCAAAATATTGACCAGTTTTTAAATCCTCATGAAACCTCATCCTACCCTTGGATGAGGTTTCATGTTTTTTCAGAAGACCATCAAGGCTCCCGGCCTGCACACTGACCTTAAGTTACCTCCAGAAAGATTGCTAGAAGATGGGAATGCATCAGGGAATCAAACCAACACATTATCTCCGATCTCACCCCTGGTCCCACTTTCAAACTTACCTCCTGCTGAACCAGAAAGATTCTGCCCTATGTCTCAGTTACTGACTGGCTCATCTTGGGACTTTTGCCTGAGCCCCCAGGTTGCTCTTTGTAACTATTGGAGCCACTAGGTACTTTTTTGAATTCAAAGTATGATTTTAATAATGCATGCTTTTAACACAGATTATTCAGCTAATTAGAATGCTTTGTTACTCATCTCTAGTAATATCAATTAGAGAGGGTAAGAGCTCATCCCACCCCAACTGCAGGTATATTACTTTACCATGAACAGCATTCCAGTGCTATACACTGTCATGACCTAACTAAATAGCTAAAACCTATCTTAAAAAATTAAAATAAAATATTTAATCTGCTTCACTGAATATTAGGGGATTACATCTGTACTCTGATCCTGTGAATCATGCATTTTTCACATTTTTAATGTAGTGTTATTTCAGAAGAAAACCTGCATTATTGTGAGTTGAAAGTTACTTATAACTCATAACTTTAAGCTTTATAATTCATTTATAAGAGATGCAAAGGTTTTTTTTTAATTGCAGATTATACTGATCCTTGCAAAGACATATATTACTTATTTGCATTGTTGTGACATTCACTGCCTGACAACATTTACTAATTTACGGCCAGTGACTGATGCAACATATAGCAGAGAAAGAACACTCATTGGTCATGCATTTGCCAACCAGACAACGTATGCCATTCTGAGGGAGCTGTATCATCTAGCAAAAGAGCCTTGCAAATTCAGGACTGTAAAAGAGTCATCACTTCTGTCTTGGCTGCTCTCACTTACAGCCTTAAGGACAGTCTCAGCCACACTCCATGTCATCCTACCTATCCTCTTGTCAGCACTCAGCCACCTACTCTAGATTTTTCAGCATCTTTCTTTCATGTAACTGCTTTAAATTGGTCTCACACATGGCAGTTAGCACCACAATGTACAAGCTCTTTATCTGTTTTAACCACAGCCATCTAGCCTCAGACCTATGCTAATTATAGGAAAGATATAAAGTCCCCTGAGGTCTGCTGTCAATTTTCAATCTTTCATGCCAATTATTAGCCTATGTTCTCTTGCCTTACTATCACTTTTGACCAGCTGCTCCTCTATCACAAACTCAATGCCAACTTTAACAAGATCCAATGTTTGATTACAGCAACTCTTGATTGTAATACTTCTGATTTTGTTTGATATCCATTTGACTACATGGATATAATTTTCACTGTAATATTCAAGTCAGATCAAACTGATCTCAACTGAATGTGATTTCTCATTTTAACATGCATTGTGAATTATTCTGTTCCAGAACAGAATTATGTCAAACAATGTTAGCTTTGGCTTATTAGGAGCAGCTCACCTGTAAGTCAGATGGTCATGAATTCAAACTATGTTCCAGAGATTTCAGCGCATATGGGGTAAAATTCTATGGAGGTTCTCCATGACTGTTTTGCAATTCTGTGATTCTTCCATGAACAAGCAAGTTAAACCCCACATAGCTTCACTACCATAATCTGGACTGAAACTTCAGGGCAGTACTGAGGGAATGCTGCCTAGATAGAGGTGGAGTCTTGCAGACGAGGCATTATATCATGATTTTGCCTGCTCTCACAGATAGACCTAAAAGATCCCATGACAAATTACACCAATGAAACCCAGCTCAACCTCACCAACACCTATCTTGCTTCCTCCTATGTCTCTGATTTTTCACACTTTGTCTGACATTCAGTAATGGGTGAGCAACAAGTTCCTCTAATGAAACATTTGCTACCTTCCAATTCACTAGTTTTATTCCAGTATTTGAGGAATTTTAAAAGGTCACAGCCAATATATCCACTATCTCTGCAGCCGTCTCTTTTAGAACACTGGGATGTAGGCCATCAATTCCAGGGATTTGTCAGCATTTAGTTCCATTAACTTCTCTGGGGCAACATTATCCCCCTGTCGGGGAGGAGGCGAGGGAGCAGGTGTGGGTGGGTGGGCTTCTGCATTTTACATGGGCAGGCCAATTAAGGCTCACCCAGGGTGACATCTGCCAGGAAGCACTTCATGTGCGGACGGGGGGTGGTAGAATTCCCTCAGCCGGGAGTGTGCTCTTTCACACATGCATGCGGAAGAGCACACTCATCTCCCTGAGGCAAAATGCTGCCTCAGGGAGATCGGCTCACATTTTAAACTATAAATAAAGCTGAGAAAAAAATTTCCCTGCCATGTCCCCTCATGTGACAATGACACATGAGTTGGGGCATGCCCATAACTTTTATTTCAAAATATTGAGAGGTTTTTAAATCCTCATGAAACATCATCCTACCCATGGATGAGGTCTCATGCTTTTTCAGAAGACCGTGAAGGCTCCCGGCCTGCCCACTGAACTTAAGGTTGGATGGACAGGTCCATTAATGATTTCAGCTACTTTGTTAATGGCTTTAATAGGCTGTTGACAGGTCGGCGGGCGTACAGCTGACTCAGGTGCATGCCCGCCGAACTGAAAGTCTGAATGATGCACCGAGACGTCGGGACACTCGCCCTACATCACCCCGCATCATTTTATGGATTAACAAGTGAGACCCATCCCCGCTCGCCGACCAGAAGATACAGCTCCAGCACTTTTTCTTTACTAATTTAATTTTTTTTAATTATGCACTCTCATGAGACATAGAATAATTTCTGATTGGAAATATCATCACAATCATTTTCATTTAAACTTAGATGAGAGTTTTATTCTTCAAATGTTAAAGACTGAATATTACAATTGTCCACACTTTACGGGCTCAGCATGTTGAAATGGAAGGTATCATTCGATAAATACAGGGTCAAACACAATGAATGGAAAATCAGTCCACTTGCTGAAGCACTTTTAAAAAGTCATTGCCGTCATCAAAAAGTGTTTGATAATTGATTTAATCTTGTGTGCGGAGCGAGAGTAATCATAAGAGCTGGGCTTCATTTCTGAGGGATGTGATAAGATCACCATGTTGTGTCATGTGTTGAGCAAATGGAAAGAGATTTGTTAACTTTTTTTCATTGATGCATCATTGAAAGATTAGAAGATGTTAAAAAAAGCATATGAGATCCTTAGGCCAGAATCTTCGGCTCGGTGAGCAGGGGTGGGGCCCACTCGCCGATACGTAAAACAACGCGTGGTGATGTCGGGCGTGCAACCTGACATCACCGTGTGTCATTCCAATTTTCAGTTCAACGGGCTCGCACCAGAGTTGGCTGTGCACCCACCGAACTGTCAAAGGCCTATTAAGGCCATTTAGAAACTAACTAAACCACTTAACCTAGCTGCCCATCCAACCTTAAGGTATGCGGGCAGGTGAAGAGCCCAGGTGGCCTTTGCATTTTTCATGAAACGTCATCCACAGGCGAGATGAGGTTACATGAATTATTTATAAGTGAAATAAAGATTTTCATTAAAATTCATAGACATGTCCCAGCTCATGTGACACTTTCACATGAGGGAACATGTCCTAATTTTTTTTCTCTTTGTTAAAATATTTGAAACTCAAACTGATCTCCCTGAGGCAGCTCTGTGCGCAGGCCCCAACTCAGCCTACTCCTCCCGCCCACACAGGGAGCGCTCAGTTCTTCCAGGTGTGTGTCACGCTGGGCGGGTCTTAGTTGGCCCACCCACATAAAATGGTGGTGCGCAGCCAATCGCAATCGGCTGTGCGCCTGCCCATACCCACTCCCGCCCAACCCACCCCCCACCACCGACGAGGAGGAAATTCTTCCCTTAAGAGTTATTAATGGAGGTCTCGAGTACAGTAGCAAGGAAGTTGTGCTAAATCTCTAACCACTGGAGCATTATGTTCAATTTTGGGCACCACACTAAGAAGGACTTCAGAGCCATAGAAAGGGTGCAGAAGAGGTTTACTAGAACGGTACGAGGAACTGGAGAAGCTTGGATGTTTGCTTTAGAACAGAGAAGTTAAAAGGAGATTTGATAGAGGTCATCAAAATCATTCAGGATTTTGATAAAATAAGGAATAAATGATTCCAATGGCAGAAGGGTCAATCCCCAGAAAATATAGGTGTAAGGTAATTGGCAAGAGAACCAGAAGTGACATGATGATTTTGATTTTATTTACACAGCAAGTTGCTAGGATCTCAAATACACTTCCTGAAAGGGTAGTGGAAACAAGAGAATGATAGCTTTCAAAAGGGAATTGTATAAATACTTGAAGGGAAAACATTTAAAGGGCTATGGAGAAAGAGCAGATCATTGTACAGATCTATCAAGAGAGCTGTCACAAGCACAGTAGACCAAATGGACTCCTCTGTGCTGTATCTACGATTCTATTACAGGGTGCTTTTTTTAGATAAAAGCAAAAAACTGCAGATGCTGGAAATCCAAAACAAAAACTGAAACAGAAATACCTGGAAAAACTCAGCAGGTCAGGCAGCATCGGCGGAGAAGAGCACAGCTGACGTAACTCAGAGGACTCGAAACGTCACCTGTGCTCTTCTCCGCCGATGCTGCCAGACCTGCTGAGTTTTTCCAGGTATTTCTGTTTCTGTTTTTGTTTTGTGCTTATGTAGATTCCTGTATTCATCAAATCATGCATACCAAACATCCATGTTTGATGTGCAAAACCAGCATTTTGCGGGTCCACATTTTAACATTTGCAAATGAAAATGATTGTGGGTGGGGCCCGTTGCTCCCTTTGGGGGCCTTGGGGGAATGGGGGGTGGGGGGGGGGGGGGGGGGGGGGGTGGGTGGTGGAGGGGGCGGGTGGGGGGGGGCGGTGGGGGGGAGAGGAAAGAATGCAGAATCTCTGGTATGTGTTTGAGTGCAGAAGCTGAGATTGCAGGCTCAGGAATGAGGGATGTCCATAGGTTCATTAATGAGCCTGACATCCCGCCACCGACAGCTGGGAATCCTGCATCAGCCCCTTCCACCCTCTGGCATTATTAGGTGAGGTTTCGCTGCTGCGGGGAGACTGACGCGGAATCTCTCCCGCAATTACGTGGGCTCAGCCGCCATGCTTCCCAGCACCACAGGCTGCGTTAAATCAAGCCCCTTGTCTTTAAGGATAACAACATATTGCCAAAGTACACCGTAGATGGGAATGCATTGGAAAATGTGCCACATGTCAAAGATCTAATTCTTCTGATCTAGCTGCTTTCCTGAAACCATTGTAGAGAATAAATTTTATGGTTTCCATTTATATGCCCTTTCCCTTCAGGCTTTCAAGTACTTTGGTTTATCTCCTCCAATATATAAAAAAACACATTTTGCATTTACCTACAATTTAAGTTACAATCTTACATCCCACTGCACTTTGTGTAACATTTTGCTTTGATGCGTCATAGGCTGGGATGTGTTAAAGGTTGTTTTTGAGTTGTTAGCCTTTTTTGAGCTGTTAGTTAGCTGTTGCTCGTTTTCAGGTTGTCATTTCTGCCAGGAAAACAGAGGATATGAAGCACTAGAGTTTTATAGGCTGAGGCAATTTTCTTCTTACTGCAATAATGCAACTTATTTCTTTTGTTTATCAGTCAATATTAACTATGTTTGAGAAATACTTTGTAGAAGCTTTCTTTGAGGAACAAAACAGCATCAGTTTCAAAGAACACTGATCACACTGACAGTAATGTTGAGATTTGCATGGATTCTAAGGGCATTCTCTCGAATCAGTTCATCCAGTGCATTTGTTCCACTGATAGGCTGATGAAAGGGATGAGTTCAGAACCCCTCAGAAGAGATCATTTGTGAAAAAAAAACTGGTCTGATGAGACTACTCTGTGATTAGCATTTTGCATGGCATCTTTACATGTGGAAGGCATTGTTGATACCAATAGTTCATTGACAAATTGTAATTGTGGTGATTATTCAATAGATTCATTGATATTGAGATTCTTATAACAGACTTATATCAACAGTAGTGTGAAAATGTTCCATCAAACGCTTGATATTTTAATACATCCTGCAGAGTCTTACTTAAAATTGTAATTATGTGTAACAATTAAGCTTTGCATTATTGGATATGCAAACACTAAACATAACTCACTGTGTGTCTTTTTCGTCAGTTCCCACTGGCTGTTTACAAACGCATTTTTGAAGAAACAAAAACAGAATTACCTGGAAAAACACAGCAGGTCTGGCAGCATCGGCGGAGAAGAAAAGAGTTGACGTTTCGAGTCCACATGACCCTTCAACAGAACTTGGGCGAATCCAAGAAAGGGGTGAAATATAAGCTGGTTTAAGGGGTGTGTGTGTCTGTTTGGGGGGGGGGGTGGGGGGGGGGGGGGGGGTTGGGTGGGGGGAGAGAAGTGGAGGGGGTTGGTGTGGTTGTAGGGACAAACAAGCAGTGATAGAAGCAGATCATCAAAAGATGTCACAGGCAACAGAACAAAAGAACACATAGGTGTTAAAGTTGGTGATATTATCTAAACGAATGTGCTAATTAAGAATGGATGGTAGGGCACTCAAGGTATAGCTCTAGTGGGGGTGGGGGGAGCATAAAAGATTTAAAAATATTTAAAAATAATGGAAATAGGTGGGAAAAGAAAAACCTATATAATTTATTGGAAAAAACAAAAGGAAGGGGGAAGAAACAGAAAGGGGGTGGGGATGGAGGAGGGAGGTCAAGACCTAAATTTGTTGAATTCAATATTCAGTCCGGAAGGCTGTAAAGTGCCTAGTCGGAAGATGAGGTGTTGTTCCTCCAGTTTGCGTTGGGCTTCACTGGAACAATGCAGCAAGCCAAGGACAGACATGTGGGCAAGAGAGCAGGGTGGAGTGTTAAAATGGCAAGTGACAGGGAGGTTTGAGTCATTCTTGCAGACAGACCGCAGGTATTCTGCAAAGCGGTCGCCCAGTTTACGTTTGGTCTCTCCAATGTAGAGGAGACCACATTGGGAGCAAAGAATGCAGTAGACTAACTTGGGGGAAATGCAAGTGAAATGCTGCTTCACTTGAAAGGAGTGTTTGGGCCCTTGGACGGTGAGGAGAGAGGAAGTGAAGGGGCAGGTGTTACATCTTTTGCGTGGGCATGGGGTGGTGCCATAGGAGGGGGTTGAGGAGTAGGGGGTGATGGAGGAGTGGACCAGGGTGTCCCGGAGGGAACGATCCCTACGGAATGCCGATGGGGGGGGGGGGTGAAGGGAAGATGTGTTTGGTGGTGGCATCATGCTGGAGTTGGCGGAAATGGCGGAGGATGATCCTTTGAATGTGGAGGCTGGTGGGGTGATAAGTGAGGACAAGGGGGACCCTATCATGTTTCTGGGAGGGAGGAGAAGGCGTGAGGGCGGATGCGTGGGAGATGGGCCGGACACAGTTGAGGGCCCTGTCAACGACCGTGGGTGTTATACATTTTTGAATAATTTATTTATATCTGTGGGAAGAGGTGGGGGAGCTGTTTTCACCTTAAAGGGATAACCTAAACTATGTTGCCATATGCATATTTGTCTATATGACAGCAGCACTCTGAATGATGTCCTTGATTGCAATTATATGTTCTGGGCACTCAGCTCAGACAGTCTAAACTAAACAACTGCTGAGATTCTCCTTGGAGTTGCTACCACTCACCTGTTGTTAACTTCATCAAAGACAGAAACCTCAACGGTGAGTATAAACAGTGTTTCTGCCACATTTTTGACTACATAAGCGAGGCAGAATGAGAGCAACTCCAAATACATTTCTGATCAAAAACGTTGCATTAAAATATTACCCCTCAAGATCCCCAGAAACTCTCCCTTGCATTTCTAAACGTGAATAAAACTATCTTGACATTCCAAATCTGGATGATTCAGAAAAAGATTTGAATACTCTCTACCAGTGCCAGAGCAAAATGTGAGCAGGCCCATCCATAATACACATCTTCCACACTGATGCTTTTAAAATTTGACATCTTGATAGCAAAACCATAAAACAGTACTTTAATGCAAATCACCCTCTGAGCCTTCCAGTGAAAAGCAGCCAGCACACACACATATGCCGAAAAGTCGAGCATCGGATCACATCTGGTGTATACATATTCTAACAACTATGAGCTTCTATCATGAATATTCTAAGAAATTTTACACAGAATAGGAAACTTGCAGCAAAATAAAGCTAGAGGTACTCGCTTATTCCAGCATAGCTAACATTGGACAATTTATTCAAACTACACCAATACACAGTTAGTGCATTATTTACTGAATTATGTCCCTTCAGACATTTGTTTGGCCTTGGGGCTACCCAGTGGCATATTTATGTGTGCGTCACCTCTCATCATTAAAGAACTGGTCAACTGACAATGACTGGCTGATTTAATAACCTTGCCAGCATCAAGTGACAGACATACAGCTGAGCTTGCTGCTTGACCAATTTATAGCTGTATCATGTTTTTCCAATTTCAAGAATAGGAATGAACAGAAAACCTGGAATTTTCATTGAAATTAGATTTTACCTTAAGAAAAGCCTTAAGTTGTGCATAACCTACAGAACTCAAAAATGATTCACACAAGTAAGGATAGTTGACAGTAACTGCTACACTTAAAAGAGCAGTAAACATTTAATCATTGTCACTGGGTCAAAATTCTGAAACTCTCTTAATAATTGCACTGCGGGATCACACTGATTGTCGTGATTCAAGACAAAAGCTTACACCTTCTCAAATGTAAATCAGGATGGACAATAAATGATAGTCTTGCTAGCAACACACACACATACAATGAATAAACCATAATACTTTGAATAAGCAGATGATCTTCCTTTCTTGGCACAAAACAAACCAAAGTTTGAAAATAACAATGGGGCATGATTATTCACATCGTTCTGACTATAATTCAGATCACCAGAACGTTTTAAGTTGTTCAAATTGTTAGAGCGCCCCAGTTTCTTCACAAAATCAGTCAATTGTATTAAATCGTTTAGACATATCTAACCCGTGGAGGATATTTTGGTAAATGTTTACATTGCATCAGTTAGCATCTGCATTGGGAAAGTACATACTAGATTCTTGCTGCAACAAAATCATCAACTCATTCATTAGCAATACTGGCACACAGTATATTTGCTTTAGATAAAAACCAAAGGATGTATCCCCAAACATTATTCTACCTTTCTTCTTCTGAAACTCAGGCACAGTTTATTTCTGCTGTGGATACATTCAAGATACACACAATGATCTAGAAAGTTCAACTAAATCACTTGAACAAGGTTCCTGTACCTACCTACCATTTACTTAATTTGTGCATGACGTCAGAGGTTAAATTGACTGGGTTGAAGAAATATGACCTGTACTCTTCTTTTCCTTTCACTAGTTAATGATAATTTTCCAACTAGTGAAAAGTCAAAGAAAAAAAATGTTTCTTGGGAAGAAACCACAGACGGTTCTCCCATAATATATCCTGTAGGATTTTATACAATATCCTTTTAGGTAAAGCTATTTCCAGTTTTGAACAAACACATTTATAACCTGGCGCTCCAGCATCAAATACTGCTAAAAATACAGTTTCTGATTAAACATACAGCATGCATAACCAAGCACACCAATTTGTCAGTTATTGCTGCTTCAAGAAGCTTGCTTTCCAGAAACGGAGCTCAAATATTTGCTGCCAAAAAAACAAGGATCTAATCTTATAGTACCAAATTTGTAGAACCAAAACAATTAAATTTTTCTGGCAAATGCACCATGGGTTTAAGTTAAAACAAGATCACAGAGGTTTGAAGGGACATCTAATGTTAGACTATTTCCACATAGGGACATAGGAGTTGAAGCAAGCCATTCAGTTGCTCAAGTCTGTTCTGATATTCAATTAATTATGATCTGTACCTCAATTCCATTTACACCCCTTCCATCCAGATTTGTTGATATCTTCATCTAATGTTATGGCCAGGTGAGGAGTGAACTGGCTCTCCTCTATTCAACCTCCTCAAGTGATCAAAACAAGGGTTTTTTAAATTTCCCCATGGATGCCTTTTTCAAATTCAAATGTACTTTTTTACTATCTATGTAGTGAACGATAAGGAGCCAATCGACGAGTCAATCCTTGAATCAAAGAAAGAGCAAATTTATTAGCCACTAAACCTGAGAAAAAATAATTAAAGACCTAATGTCACACACACACAGATATCAGAAAAGTTAGGAAAGTTGGACTCCAAATAAAAGATAAAAGAATATACAGTTAGAAGTCCTTTGTTCATCTTTGAGGTGTAGATTGTTAAACGTTGCAGCCGTTTTAAGTTAGCTGGTTCCTTTAGAATCATGAAGTTGAATCCATGTAGTTGCAATTGCAGGAGACAATTTCCTTTTTTAATCCATAAGCCGTCTTTTCCAGAAATCGAGGAGTTTCTCCTGAGGTTCTTTCCATTGGAAATACACCAAATCCATGATGATTTTTGGACTGTTAAGAGATAGGGCTTTGCTTGAGAGAGAGAGAGAGAGAGAGAGAGAGAGAGAGAGAGAATGATTTCTTATTGCTCTATTAGCAGCTTTTCTTGACTTCTCCAATGTCTTTTCCACTCTAACTCTGGCTTGGCAAAACCAGTTCTTAAAACCATCCTGCAGACATACATTTCAAAGAGATTAGATTTCCATGTCTGCAGTAGACATTGTTGTAGAACAAGTAATCATATCTGAATGTTTCATCTCACAAACTTTTGACACATTTGAAGACAGTAGAAACCAATGGGAAATGGGATTATTTCATCTTACACAGGGGATTTGAGTGTCTGTTGGTGCATATTTTGGCTAACTAACAGCTTCCAATTACAGCTTGACAGAATTACTTTTGATTAAAGTCCAACACTTGTATTTTTAATGCCTTCCTTTCAATAGTCACTTTTGAAGTAGACTTTGACACACCCAGGTATAAAATTCCATGCAACATGTCAGGACAGGTCGGCAGAGCAATCCATATAGGAACTTTCCAGAATAGTGGTCAACTTACAATACCTGACAACAGGTGACCTGTGGTAGCCATTTTTGGTCAGTGTCTTTTCTTGATTCTTTTAAGAAAAGGTCCTCTTTAAACAATTATTGGTTAGCTGGTGAAGTTATAGGTTGGCCTCACTCAGTCACAATTTTCCATCATTGTGACATTGACAAAAAGCTATTTACCTCAGTTTCTAAAATTCCAATTCACCCAGAATCTACATCTACTTGTGAGAAAAATAGACTTTTCAGGACCTTGCAATGCTTTTATTTGTTTTGCAAATAGTGCTTGTTGCACTAATCTAATCCCATAATCATTGATACTAATCTCTTTGTCCAGGAAGTTAGTTTCATTACCCATTACTTAGATATAAAATATTGGAGACTAAAATGTAGCATTGGAAACCCCTTATTGAATCAACTGAATATTGTGATTCACCACATGGTGAATGAACACTTTAATGAGACAATACTTAGTTACACTTAACTCCTCCAGTTGCAATTGGGATAATAGGCAGCAAGATTCTGCCACTGGCTCCAGCCCATAGCAATCTCTTTCACTCCAGCTCCAGGTAGTGCCTACCCTTGGAGGTTCTCCTTAAATGCATGTCACCAGGTCTTCTTTAGCTGGCCCTGCCACCTTCTTCCATCTGGTGGTGTCCATTATTCTGCCAGTCAGACTGGGCATATGTCCAGGAGGTGAAACAAGTGCCCTGCCAGCCTCAGTCATCTCTCTGTCAGAGTGCCCCACAGGCATCTCTGACCAGTCCTCTGTATCATTTCTTTGTTGATGATGCTGTCTCTCCATGTGATGCCCAGGATCTTACATAGGCACATGACAACTATGCTGTTCTTCCCTGTCTTGCAGGCATAGATTGGTACTACTATGGGCAGGTATAGTCACATCTTCATGGCCGTGTTGCTGCTGTTGGATGCCTAGTCTGTGTGGAGCCATTGGAAGGCCAATGCTGCTTTGTCAATTCTTGTGTGGATATCGATCTCTACATCAACTTCCCTGGAAATGTTGCTTCCTAGGTAGGGGAAGTGATTGATGTCCTCGGTGTTCTGTTGCCCAATGATGATGGGTGGGCTTTGATGCCGTCCAGTCATACTTGTCTTGGTCTTCTCACAGCTTAAGTGCAGACCAACCTTGGCATTGCTGTTCTCGAGGCTAGCAGTCATGTCTTGGAACACATGTGATTCTTTGGCCAGCAAGGCAGTGTCATCTGCAAAGTTCAGTTCTGTCAACTGGTGGTGTTAGCATGGAATGCCGAAGTCTGCACCTACCATTGCCTTCCTTCATGATGAAATCAATTACCAAGAGGAAAAGGAATAGGGAGAGTATGCAGCTTTCTGTATTTTTGTATTTATGCTGAGGGATTCTGCGGCGCCCATGCTGATCTTAAGACAGTAGCTGGAATCATGATTTTGAAGACGTTAATAGCATGGCTTCCTGGAGCAGTATGTCTTGCGTCACAATGATGTGGCTTGTGCATGCGTGGTTTTAATCATTAATTTCATCTGCTGATCAAACATATATTGAACTGTTTAAAAAGGGCTTAAAAACATAAAAACACTGACTTAAGATGGCTGCAACAAGTCACCTGACATCTGGTATTGCAAGTTGACCAGTTTCTGGAAAGTTCCATGTGAATTACAATTTAGACATGTTACAACATCCTTCCTTGGAATTTCAGAAGTTCTGATGTCAAGAACTCCTTCAAAAGGATTTACTGAAAACTGTACTGGATCTCACATTTGCACATTTATTGGACTACATCTCAAGCAGTGACAAAAAGTCTACTAGGACAATATTTACATGGATAGGTATTCTTCTCACAATCATGCAATACACCAGAGGGACTGCCAATGGATGTTGTCAAAAGCCATCTTGCAATCGATGAAGTTGATAACAAGTGGTTGCTGGTACTGTAGCCTCTTCTGTATGATGTTCCTGAGCATAAAGCTCTGCTCGTAGGATGATCTGCCATCTCAAAAACCTGCCTGTTCTTCATGATGGGTACCGTCTACTGCAGCTTTCAATCTGTTGAGGAGCACCATGCTGAAGACCTTGCCAGTTATTGACAGCAATGTTATGCCTCTCCAATTATTGCAGTCAGCGGTTCCTTTTCTTTGGCAGCTTGACAGTCACCCTTCGCTTCCAGTCATCTGGGAAATACTCCACAATCCAGATCTTGTGGAAGAGGTTCATGAGCTCTGTTCTGACGGTGATCTTGCCATGTTTCAACAGTTCTGCTGGTATCCCATCAATCCCAGGTGTCTTGTTCTTCTTCAGGTTCTTGATGATTCTTGGGACCTCTGGTCTGGCAATTTCTCTGAGGTTGACGTTCAGCTGCTGACGTGCAATGCTGTCATTGAACTTTAATGTGGATCTGGCGTTGGGCTGGTTGAGGATCTCCTGAAAGTGTTCTACCCACCTTGCTTCCTGCTCTTCATCTGTCAATAGCATCCTGATGCCCTTGCCCTTGATTGGTACAGTGGTGTTATTTCCTGCACCAGGCAGTTCCCATACAAGCTTGTACAGCATTTTGAAGTCATTCTGATTTGTTGCTTCTTGTGTCTCCATCTTTTAACTCTACCCATCCCTGTAGCACTTCTTCACAGATTTATCCAGTCTTCTGCACTTCTCATCATCTTTGTTCAATGTTCTTTTCCTGTTCCCTTTTGCTCTTCGCCAGCTTTCTTCAATAAACTTCCATAAGATAAGGACAGAATATACAAAATATGTATCATGAAGCTGGTTTAGTTTACAATCACGAAATGAAAGTAAATGGTAATGAATTCTGCTTCACTTCGATTTAATTTCAGTCTCTCCTTGCATTGTAGGATATTTAAACATACACAACATTTTCCTCCTTGTTAGTTATGCAAGGAACACTTTCTTTTGGTCAATCATATCACTCAAACAATCCTGGATTTACTCTGGCTGTGCTAGCTCTCTGCCTAAGATAATTCAACTAGACTGTACCTGCATTTCCTAACAAAACTTGGAACTCACCCTGAACTTGTGGATCTTTGCAATATTGCTGCTTCCCCTTCACGAGAAATTTGGCAGATAAACTCCAGGCTAATTAAACCAGTTAACATTCATACCTTTATTTAGGTGCCCTGAGACTAGTTCCTGCAATGTTCATAAAGGATAAGACATCACAGTCTCTAAAGTGTGAACATTTGCCATTTATTTCAGCAAACTTTCAGTGACTGAGGCCACCTGGGCAGATGTTCTGTCTACTGCTGCTCCAGATTCCCGGTATATGACAATCTTTTAAATCTAACTCTTTGAAAGCAAACTTTAAATCACATTTTTAATATAAACTACATATCTTCTGATATGACTGGCTTTCCACTTTGTCACAATCCCAACTGATGTTACTGCTGGACAAGTCAGATCCCAGGGTGGAACCCGGCTTCGTAGATCTAACTTTTTTTTTTTTAGATACGTGGTGAGTGGCTACTGAACAGAATCACAGGAGTCAGCTGATTAACTTTTAAGAAAAGAATAAAACATTTATTAAACAAGGAAAGATTAACTATATTACAATACAGCTTCATCCACAGCTATACCTTTACAGATATATACAGTTTCATAAGGATAACACAAGGTACAAAAGCTATCTTATGCCCTAATGTTCACAGTAAGTATGCAGTCCATGCAAACCTATAGTTGACCTGTGGTCAGGCACACCACACTCTGAAACCAAGTGACAGATGCTACCCCAACCAGATGATATGGATCTCTCATCAACTCCCCACCTGACGCTTGTCACACCATGAGCCAACAGGTCTCACTGAACTCTGTCTTTCACATGAGGATTTCCAAACTCCAGTCTCCAAGACCTCAACTTGGAATCTTCTCCCAAACTGATGCTTTCTCTCAGATGCCTTCCACAAGGGTCCACCTCAAGAGTTTCAAACTCTCCTTCCGATGTTCCTCTCCCCTCGGTCACCACAAGCATTCAAGCTTTCTTCCATGTACTCTCCCTCACTGACTCAGCTGTGCAAACAGAACACCACTACTTCACATGCCCATAGTAAAGAGTTATAGACCAAAGCTACCTCCTTGGATCTTCCGGCCTTCCCTTTACTTTAACTTCCACTAAACAGGATCTTTTCCAGATTCCTGTCCTTTGACTAGACTGTCCCCTTGGGAGCTTTCCTGTTCCACTCCCCTGGATTTGGGGATTTTCTTCTTTAGTTTCTTTGGGGAAACTTGTTTCCTCTCCTGTCCAGTTTCCCCTGGCAGCTGGCTTCAGCTTCAATTTGGGAATTGTTATCTGTCCCTCTACTAGGCTGCTTCTGCTGGCAACCGTTTCCAACTGAACTCAAACTGTGTGTGCATGTGTGCGTGGATGCATGCATGCCTGTTGTTGCTAGGCAACAGCACAGGTTTTTCTCTACTCTTGTTGGCTTTAACTGTCCAAGAGTCATAAAAATCTCATTAGAAATGCAGACATACAAACAGAGCTTTGGATCTGCTGTCTCCACTCAAAAATGAAACTAGATCTCAGATTTTACCTTTTGACCCACAAATAGAAAAAAACATAAATTAAACTTAAATACAAAGATATGCCTTATTCTTACCACACCCAAATACATATATAACTTACTCAAAGTATCTCTATATCCTCACAACTTTCAGAAAGCAGGGTGTTAATTTCACCACTGTTTTAACTTTGAGAGAAATTAATTCAAATGCTAATGATTTCACAGCAGTAAGTTCATTCTAAAGAAATGTTGACATTTTTGGCAGGATCCTGGCAAATTAGGGCATGCCTACAATCATAGAGTTGTTGCAGTGTAAAAGGAGGCCATTCAGCCCATTGTGCCTGCACTGGCTCTCCAAATGAGCAATTCTCTTAGTGTCATTTTCTTTTCTTCTCTCGTAACCCTGCACATTCTTCCTTTTCAGATAACAGTCTAATTCCCTTTTGATGCTTCATTTGAACCTGCCTGCACAACTCCTAGGCAATGCCTTAACCTGACCTTAACCACTCACTATGTAGCTTTTGCTTTTTTTCGCAACTTACTTTAAATCTGTGCCTTTCTGTTCTCAATCCATTCAAAAGTGGGAATAGTGTCTCCCTGTCTACTCTGTCCAGATCCTCACGATTTTGAAAACTACCATCAAATCTCCTCCCAGTCTTCTTTTCTCCAAGGAGCCCGGTCCTAACTTCTCCAACCTATCTTCATAACTGAAGTTCCTCATTATTGGATCTTGGGAATCTTTTCTGCACTCTCTGCAATGTCTTCACATTCTTCTTGAAGTGCAGCACCCAGACCTGGATGCAATAATCCAACTGAGGTTGAACTAATGTCTTGTACAAGTTCAACATAACCTTCTTGCTTTTGTGCTCTGTGCCCCTATTAATAAAGCCTGGGGTACTGTATGCTTTGTTAGCTGCTCTCTCAACCCATCTTGCCCATTTCATACCTTGACAGCACCTAAACTGGCATAGTGCTGGCCAAGAAAATTAATCCAGCCTTTCAGAATGGAAACTGTAGATTAAGCACAGCAATGAATTTATTGGAATTATTAAATTGATCAAAGTTACTGCTCATGTGGGTAAACAGCCTTTGAATTTTGACATACAAAGCAAAAAGTAAACTATAAATTTTACAAATTGCATGCAGATGTAAGAAGAAGTGTCTTCAATTTTTTTTCATGGTTATTTTTGGCTTTCTTTGTATTTGTTATAATTAATTTAAACATCAAAACTGAGAGATTTTAACTTCCCGTTATGGAAAATGAACTGAATAGCTACAAAGTACATTGGAGCTTTTCAATAGTTCACTGCTGAGCTGAAGTGCTCCTGAGACAAGTATGGCTCAGCTGATTGAAGTCCTGGGAGCCTTTAATAGGAAGGCTGGATGTTCTTCAAGAGCTATTTCAATGGCAAAACTGAACATTTCAGGTAACAAGTACAGCAAAATCTATGTTGAAAACAATCCTGTCAAAGAGCTGAATTCCTTCAGCCCTGACATAACCTCAATTGAATGAGGAAAATAACTGCTACCTGGTTATTTTAATTTCCTCCATCGGGACACCATAACATCTCTGCGAATGCTCATTAGCAAAGCCTTAGAATGCCACATAGGAATTTGCAAAGGAAATTTTGTTACCAATTCTGCTCCTCTTTCTTTCGAGAGGAATGAAAAAGAAAACACTGTTTCAGCTTATTTCTGCTTTTCCATCAGTTTTAATATCTATCTCTGGTAGAAGATCAGAAACACAGCTCCTATATCCATGTTGAAACAAAGCTCAGTCTGCAATTGAACTTTACTTTGCCTAAAATAAATCATTCATGAGTAACAATGCAAAATGCATCGAACAGGTATAAAACATTAATCAGAGTATGTCCTGGCTCTGTGCTCTGAACATTGCTTCATTTGTAATGTTCATAATGTAAAGCCAGAAATCAACAGGCCAGAAGTATTTTGTTGTGGTGGAGGAGGACAATCAAGTTTAACTGAAGGTTCTGAGAAGCAGTGCACAATAACTATATGATGCTATGATAATTCATTCACTCACAAAAGTCATATTAACATTCCGCTGAAATGTAGGTCAAAATTTATAATTCTCAGCTTTAGGACTCAATTCATATCCATATTGCAAGTGGTCACTGATCCAGAATGCTGACAAGACTTTAGTTTTTGCTGCATTTTAATTTAATAAAGGATATTCACAAAATGACCCATAAATATTGTTTCAATGTAACATACTGTTGTCCAGTGGCTCCTTGCTGGTTATCAATTAATTAGTGATATTGTTTTTATACCAGTAAAATGATGGTTAAACAAATAAATCCAAAGAATAGTTCAGAAACTCATCCATCAAGAGGACAGAATAATATGCCATCAATACAAGTTCTGAGTTAAAGGCTATAGTTTGTTTTGAAATTGCTCTATGGTTTCTTTCTCACTTGCAGTCTGGTCATTCTGCAGTACAACTAACAACTCACACATCTCACTTCTTGACTTTTTCTGCAGTAAATTTGCATTAGTGGCAAATTTTTCATCAGGCATAATCTACACAGGTAAACATTACCAAGTAAACAAATAAGATTGTGACCAGGAAGAAAAACACTCACCATCAGCCTCCTATTTCAGTCAAGAGCTGCAATGCAGGAGACTCACATCAGGCTAACGTAATTGCCCAGTGAGACTTCTGTGAATTCCTGCTGTTACTGTTAATCGAAAAGGAGCTATTTTTAATACTGCCTGAGGTGACTTAGGAAGGCCCCTACCAGACATCCAGGTGGACAAAGTTCACTTAGACACGCTGAAAAAACCCGCCAAATTTCTACAGGGCAGAAACTTCAACATAGCTAAATGAAGTCACAATTAACATTCAGATTGATCTGCTATTGTTCAATATGTTTTGAAAGTTTGAGTCCAAATGAGTGGATTGAACACTGCATGGAAGAAAAACACCCACCAGAGGGAGGAGATGAACACACAAGGTCTGTCCTGTCACATTTTCAATCTTTGATCAGAAAGCAGCTTTGCTGGTAGCCATGGAGAAAACCATTGGTTCTAGGCAGTTCCCTTGTCATGCAATGTTTTAATGAGATCACAGGTAATGAAAACATATTCCAGCTGTTATGGTGTTTATGAACGCCCCTGATAAGGTTGTGATAATGTTGGCTGCTGTTCATTTTCTAATGATCTACACAACAAATAGAGCAGCTGCAAATATGTCAAGGCCAATAAGTAAAATGCACTATTAATTCTACTTATACTGTTTTATTGAATAGATTTTCCATTATGGGGAGCAATGTTAGACTGCTTTTATTCAGTTCTACTAATGTCGCTTCCATGATTCAGCTTTCTGCCGATGGTACTTAGTTAGCATAACTGAGTGAAAATTGAAGGTATTCAGATAAAATCGAATCATGCCAAGAATTAGAAATGGTAGAATTATTCTAGATGCCAAGGCTACTTAAGCGTGAAGTAAATGAACAATAATTCACAGTGTTCCCAGAGACTGTTACTTAAGCTTGAAACAAAGGATCTGAAGATGCATTTGGCAATGGATAAGAGATGGGCTGCTGGATAGAAATCAATGGACATTGTTTGAGGAGTGGTGCCAGGGTGAGCAGTAACAGTTGAAAAGAATACCCCAGAATCACGATTCAGACCCCCATTATGATACATGATTTTTAAACACAATTTTCCTTTCAATGTTCATACTAAACTTTGGACAAGTGAGTCCCACATCTCATTACCTAGGAGATTATCTTGGTTGTGAAAATCCTGCATCAAATTATCGGTTTGTAGTGCAGAGGAATTTCAACACAACGTCCACCATTTGTCCTGTGACACTGAAATATTGCATTTAGAATCCAACTGCTACAAGCTTAAATCAACTTTATTTATTTACACTTGAATAAAATAAAAGCAAGGCAATAGTTGAGCACAGATGCAGATGATAAAGTCCATTTGTGCACCAGTTTGGTATGACCCCTTTTCATTGCACAGAAAGTAGTGCCCTATAATTTCATGGCATAACAGCCCAAATCTTCCAATTAGGCACGGAACTAACCAGAAGAAGGTCAATATGTAATTCAACCCCACTTAATGTTGTAGGGGGTGGTGGTTGGTGGTGGCTGCCTACTGCCTTAGTTTCTAAGCTCAGTCTCAAAATATGGGTAAAGGCCAGGTTTTGGAAAGGCCATCTGCAACAACTGAAAGTGTAACAATTCTTTACATTTGATAGTAAGGAATATGAAAAGAGAGTGTGGGAATAATAAATATAGAATTTAATTCATAAATAAAGTCATTTGTCACCTCAGGATACCCAAAGGTCCTTCACCATAAACAAATTTTCTGAAGTGCAGTCACAATTATAATATAGGTCAACATAGCAGCCACTTTGCACACAGCAAGTTCCCAAAGACTGCAAAGAGATAAATGGCCAAATAATCTGTTTTGCTGATGCTGGTTTGAGGGCAAACAACCAGGACACCAGGATAACTCCTCTGCTGTTCTTTGAATAATCCAACACAATTTTATATATCCACCTGAATAACAAATGGGACCTTAGTTTAACATCGCAACCAAAAAATGGAACTTTTAATAGTGTTGCATCCACTCACTACTGATATTATTAATCAATTTAGATTATGGGCTCAAATTTCCAGATTAGGGCTTGAACCCATGACCCACTGACTGAAAGGAAAGGAGGCCCATCAATAACTGAGCATACAAATAGGGAACAACAGTGTAAGCCAAAGAACAGTCATACGAACGTACGAATTAGGAAGATTAGGCCACTCAGCCCCTCGAGCCTGCTCCGCTATTCAACAAGATCATGGCTGATCTGATTCTAACTTCAACCCCACATTCCTGCCTACTCTCAATAACCTTTCACCTCCTTGTTAATCAAGAATCTATCTAGCCCTGCCTTAAAAATATTCAAAGACCCTGCCTCCACCGCCTTTTGAGGGAGAGAGTTCCAAAGACTCACAACCCTCAGGGAAAATAAAATCCTTATCTCTGTCTTAAATAAGCAACCCCTTATTTTAAAACAGTGACCCTTAGTTCTAGATTCTCCCACAAGAGGAAACATCCACCCTGCCAAGACCCTTCAGGATCTTAAAGGTTTCAATCAAATCACCTCTTATTCTTCTTAACTTTAGTGGATACAAGCCTAACTTATCCAACCTTTCCTAAAAGACAACCGGTCTATTCCTGGTGTTAGTATAGTAAACCTTTTCTGAACTGCTTCTAATGCATTTACATCTTTCCGTAAATAAGGAAACCAGTACTGTGCACAATACTCCAGAACTAAAGCATAACCTCACAACTTTTGTAATCAATTCCCCTCACAATAAATGATAGCATTCTATTATCTTTCCTGAACTTGCATACTAGCCTTTTGTGATTCATGCACAATGACACCCAGATCCCTCTGAATCTCAGAGCTTTGCAATCTCTCGCCATTTAACATTTTTTCACTCTTCCTGCCAAAATGGACAATTTCACATTTGCCCGCTTTATACTCAATTTGACAGATCTTTTCCCACTCATTTAACCATGTCCCTTTGTAACCTCCTTACACCTTCCTCACAATTTACTTTCCTATCAATCTTTATGCTGTCAACAAACTTAATAATTATTCCTTTGGTGTCTTCATCCAAGTCATTTATATAGATTGCAAAAAATTGAGGCCCCAGCACTAATCCCTGTGGCACACCACACCCTGCCAGCCAGAAAAAGACCCATTTATGCCAACTCTCTGCTTCTTGTTCACTAGCCAATCTTCTATCCATGCCAATATGTTACCACCTAAACCATGAGCTTTTATTTTCCACAATAATCTTTGATGTGGCACTTTATCAAGTGCCTTCTGGAAATCTAAGTACAGTACATCCACTGGTTCCCTTTTATCCACAGTATGTGACTCCTTCAAAGAGCTCCAATAAATTGGTTAAACATGATTTCCCTTTCACAAAACCATGTTGACTCAGTCTCATTACCTTGAATTTTTCTAAGTGCCCTGCTATAACATCTTTAGTAATAGCTTCTAACATTTTCCCTATTACAGATGTTAGGCTAACTGGCCTGTAGTTTCCTGCTTTCTGTCTTCCTCCCTTTTCGAATAAAGAAGTTACATTTGCTATTTTCAAATCTAATGGAACCTTTCCTGAATTTAGAGAATTTTGGAAAATTAAAACCAATGCATCAACTACCTCACTAGCTCCTTCTTTCAAGACCTTAAGGTGAAGTCCATCCAACCTGGGGGTTTGCCAACTCGCAGCCCCAACAATTTGCTCAATACCACTTTCCTGATGATTGTAATTTTCCCAAGCCCCTCCTTCCCTTCCATTTCCTGATTTACAACTATTTCCAAGTTGTTAGTTGTGTCCTCTTTAACAAAGACCAAAGCAAAATACCTGTTAATTCATCTTCCATCTCCCTAATTTCCATTATCAATTCCCCAGATGCATTTTCTATAGGACCAACTTTGTTAACTTTTTTTATTTAAACATCTATTTATTACCTGTCTTTACATTACTAGCTAGCTTTCTCTCGTACTCTAATTTTTTTCCTTTTTATTAATCTTTTTCTCATTCTTTGCTGTTCTTTATATTCTTTCCAATCTTCTGTCTTGCCACACGTCTTTGTGCAATTATATGCTTTTTCTTTAAGTCTGATACTGTCTTTAACTTTTGTAGTTAACCACGGATGGTGGGCCCTACCCTTGGAATTTGTCTTTCTCATTGGAATGTATTTATTCTGTGTATTCTGGATTTTCCCTTTAAATGTCTGTCACTGAACGTCAATTGACTTTGGGGAGGGCTAATAAGGCAAGGGAATTACACCATGAATGGTAGGACCCTGGAAAGTACTGAAGATCAGATTGGTGTGCATATCCACAGATCCCTGAGGGTAGCAGGACAGGTAAATAAGGTGGCTAAGAAGGGATCTTGGATACTTGACTTTATTAGTTGAGGCATAGAATTCAAGAGCAGGGAGATTATGCTGGAATTGTATAAAATGCTGGTTAGGCCACAACTGAAGTACTGGGTGCAGCTCTGGTCACCACATTATAGGAAGGATATGATTGCACTGGAGAGGGTACAGAGGAGATTTACCAGGATGCTGCCTGGACGGGAGGGTCTGAGCTATGAGAAAAGATTGGATAGGCTGGGGTTGTTTTCCTTGGAGCTAAGGTTGAGAGGGGGACCTGAAAAATGTGTATAAGATTATGAGGCGCATAGATAGGGTGGATAGGAAGGTACTTTTTCCATTAGTAGAGAGGTCAATAACCAGGGGCGCAGAGTTAAGGTGAGAGGTAGAAGGCTAAGAGGGGCATGGAGGAGACATTTTTTCACCCAAACGGTGGTGAGAGTCTAGAACTCATTGCCTGAAAGGATGGCTGAGTCAGAAACTCTTCTAATATTTTAGAAGTTGTCATGAAGTGATATTAATGTATATAATGTTATTGAAATTATTTTTTTAAATAGAGGTTTAGTCTGTGTGTGTGTTAATTGGATTAAAGCTGGCTAGCCTGGGTGCTTTGATGTATATTATTTGAGATGTAAACAGTAAAGTAAGGGATGCATTTGCATTTTGTTGAATAAACCATTCAAAGACTGGGGGTGAAATCTTGCACCCAGCTAGGAGACACCAAGTAATGTTTATATTACTAATAAAATTGGTACTATGAAAGGGGTTCAAAGGGCCTGGTGATACAATGAGAATTTACATTAAAAGGCTGGGTGTAACAAAAAAGAATGTGTGTGTGCAGGGCAAAGGCATGTAATATCTAAGCAGCTGTAAGCCTACAACTGTCTGAAAAGGAATCATATTGAAAAGGATCTCATTTTGAATTTGTAAGATAAAAATGCTTTGCCTGGTGTCTGTTTAAGTTTATTGGTTATTGTTGCCTTAGTGGAGATTAATTTGAGAATTTGTTAACAATTTATGATAGTAGTAATTTGAGGCCACATGTATGTATTTAATTTGTTGCAAATTAATAAATGGTTCATTTAGTCTGATATAAAAACATCTCAAGACTTGGTGGTCTTATTCCTAAATTTAGAGCTACAACTCAAAACAGACCAATTGAAAATATAGGTTATAACAGTTCTTTAAGTTTTCCCTCATGGGTGTTAAATAACTCAGCCTTTACCAAACTGCTATATCATAACAATTGGGGGCTCTTGGCGGGATAATATTTATAATTCCTTGATTGGTTTGCAATTGGTAGATCTTAAGGTTACGAGTACGAGAAGCACTTTGAATTCAGGAGTTGGTGAGGTTTTTTTTTAGAAGTGGTGGGGTTGCAAGATGGCTTTGGAAATTGCTAAGATTTATCTGGGAGTGGAAGATATAACTCTGATTGTGTTGCAACAAATAACCAAGAGTAAGTTAACACAGTTGGCAGATAAGTTAAAATTAGGGTTACCTCCGTGGGCTAGGAAATCTGATATAATTTAAATTGTAGCACAACATCTACAATTGGGAGTGATACCTGACACTAGTGAGTTATAGCTAGAGGTAGTGAGACTTCAGTCACTTGAATTTGAAGAAGCAAAGGAACTAAAAGAAAACTTGAATTAGAGGCAAAGGACAGAGATACGGTTTTTAAAAGGGAATTAGAAATCGTGAAGATAGAGAAGGAGGAAAGAGAAAAAGAGAGAGAATTCCAACTGAAAATGTTGGCAGTTAAGAAAGTGACACCAGTAGGTGAGGAAGGACTTATCTCCAGAGTAGAACCCAATGGGGAAATCTTTACATTTGTACAAGCTCTTCCAAAGTTTGAGGGAAAAGATATTGAAGCATTCTTTATTTCATTTGAAAAGCGAGCTAAACAGATGAAATGGCCACAGGAATACTGGACATTATTATTACAGTCTAAGTTTGATTTTTCCCATCTGCATGTAGATTAAAACCCCCCCAAGATTATTGCTGTACCTTTTCTTACAAGCTCCCATTATCTCTTCTTTTATACCGTTTCCTACCATATAGTTATAGTTAAGGGGCCTGTCTACCACTCCCACAAGCAACTTCTTGCCTTTATCATTTGTCATCTCAACCCAAACCGCTTCTATATCCTGGTTCCCTGAACTTAGATCACCCTTCTCTACTGTGCTAATTTAACAGAGCTACCCCTCTGCCTTTTCATAACTTCCTGTCCTTCCTAAATGTCATGTACCCTTCAATATTCAGATCCCAATCCATGTCATCCTGTAGCCATGTCTCTACAATGGCAACCAGATTGCACTAATTTCTTTCTATTTGTACTCAGTTCATCGGTTTTGTTCCAAATGCTATGCATGTTGAGACATAGAGCCTGTAGTTTTGTCCTTTTATTATTTTTATAGCATCTAGCCTTATCTGCTGATTTACTCTTAGATTTGTATTCTCTATCACTCTCTGTCACAGTCCGTTTATCATTTGTCACATTAATACCATTCTCTCTTGCTTTGTCTCTACTCTTTGGTTTACCACATTGTCCCAAATTTGATCCCTTGCCCCCACTTTTCTATTTAAAACCCTCTCTATTTCCCTAGTTATGTGGCTTCCAGGGACACCAGCCCCAACATGGTTCAAGTGTAGACCATCCAACAGTACAGATCCCACTTTACCCAATGTTGGTGCCAGTGCCTTGCAAACCAGAACGCACTTCTCCCACACCTGCCTTTGAGCCACACATTCATTTCTCTAATTTTATTTGTCCTAAGCCAATTTGCACATGGTTCAGGTAATAATCCATGAATTATTACCTTTGAGGTTCTGCTTTTTAATTTGGTGCCTGGCTCCTCATACTGACTATGCAGAGCCTTCTTCCCCACCCTATCTATGTTGCTGGTACCTACATGAACTACAACCAATGGAGCCTCCTCCTCCCACTGGAAGTTACTCTTCAGCCCTGAGCAAATGTCGCAAACCCTGGCACTGGGCAGGCAACATAGCCATCTGTATTCTCGCTCCTTGCTACAGACAATTGTGTCAATCCCCCTCATTATATTGTCTCGTACTACCACTACATTCCTTTATAGTCCCCCCACTTGAATGACTTCCTATACCATGGAGCCATGGTCAGTCAGCTCATCCACCCTGCAGCCCCCACTCTACCCAAACAAGCTGAAAGAACCTCAAACCTGTTGGACAATTGCAAAGGCTGCCACTCCTGCCCTCTAGGTCTCCTTACCTGCCTCAGTTACAGTTACACCCTCCTGTCCATGACTGCCTGCCAAATCAGAAAATCCTATCCTAACAGATTTGACCGTCACCTGGTACAAAGCATCCAGATAACTTTCCCCCCTCCCTGATGAGTCGTAGTGTCCACAGCTCAGCCTCCAGCAGGTATTGTGTTGGTGCTGTATTAGTTGTTAGGAACTGGAGATAGTTTTAATTAAGTTATATGTGTGTTTGTATGTGTTAGGAACAGGATTTAGCTTTAAGTTCAATTTGTATGTTTTATTTGTGGGTTAAAAGGGTGAAACCTGGATCTAGTGTCATTTGGAGTTTTCCTCTGTGAAATGGGGTCAGCAAGTCTGAAGCTTTGTTTGTATACTTGCATTTTAATGAGGTTTTATGACCCTTGCAGTTGCTTATGGAAGTTAAAACAAATTAGAAAAAAATTGGGCTGCTGCATAGCAACAGGAAGCCCATACAGAGAGAAATAGAAAAGCTGTTTGAATTATATTGGTCTGGGAGAGGGTATCACAGGGAGCAGGTTTCCCAAAAGAACAGAAGTAAGTCTCCGAAACCAGGAAGTGGGAACACAAGAAAGTCCCAGGAACGCAGTTAAGTCAGGGAACAAGAACAGGAATCAGGAACGGGTCCTGTTCAGTGAAGATAAAGTCAGGAGCAGAGGAAAAGGCTCTGAATTATAAAGAGAGAAAGCTGCAGGAAGCAGACTTGAGGCCAGACGGGTTAGCAAGAAACCAGAAGATCCGAGGAGACAGCCAAAGGTTGGTGACTCCTTACTACAGACCTGTGAAACAGTGGTGTTCTGTTGGCATGGCTGAGTATCTGAGAGAGAGTGCGTGGAAGGTGAATCTTGACTGTATGTGCGATCCAGGGGAGATGAACATCAGAAGGAGAGTTCAAAACCCTGAAGGTGGACCCTTGTGGAAGGTGTCTGAGAGAAAGTGTCACTTTGGAGAAGATTCCAAAGCAATTTCTTCGAGAGTGGGGATTAGAAACCCTCGGGAGAAGATGGAGTTCCATGAGACCGGATGGCTCACAGTGTGACGAGCTTCTGGGGTCAAGGTGGGGGGGAGTTGATGAGAGATCCATAGCATCTGTTTGAGGTGGCATCTGTCATTTGGTTTGAGAGTGTGGTATGTCTGACCACAGGTTACCTATTGGTTTACAAAAACTGTATACTAACTGTGAACATTAGAGCATATGATAGCTTTTATAACTTGTGTTATCCTTATGAATCTGTACATATCTATAAGGCTGTAGCTGTGGGTGAAAGGGTATTGTAATACAGTTCATCTTTTCTTGCTTAATAAATGTTTAATTCTTTTGTTAAAAGTTTACCTGCTGACTCATGTGATTCTGTTCACTAGTCACCCTTCGTATTTCTAAACAAAAGATGAAAGTTAGGATCTATCAAGCCAGGTTCCACCCTGGGACCTGCCTTGTCCAGTAGTAACATCGGCTGGATCAAAAGACAGTTAATTGCAATAAGAATAATGGTGAAACTAGTAGCACCTATCCACAATTTGGTGCAAACCATACATCTGGGGCAGCAATATCTTTTTGGGGATGGAAAACAAACATCAGGACTGTCTGTTATCGGTGGGTTTTTTTTGGAAAGGAAGGTGTGTGTTTCTCAACCCCTCAGCAGGTGGTCAAATTTTGAATAATCAGCAACAAGCTTTTGTGGGTTTAAATAAAGATATTTATTTTCATAATTACCCTGAAAGTCTAATGCTACATTAGTCACTCAGCAGTCACATCCACAGGCTCAAGAAAAATTTCAGGTAAAGAAGATAGTGCACTTTTATGAGTGGTAAACAAAAGAATAGATCATAGTTCAAGTGTCTAGCTTGTCATAGGAAAAGCAGTCATTGTGAGCCTGTTGAAGAAGGTATTTTCACTCCTGATGGGTAGTCAAGGTGGTTTCACTAGCTGGAGTTATATATCAGAATTACTGCAGGATTCACTTGAGATGAATGTTCAGCAGGTCACCAAATGAATCACTTATAGTTTCCTTTCCAGGAGGTCAAATTTCTGTACTGGTGGAATTTGCAAAGGAACAGATAGGAGACTTTAAGATGTAGCTGTCTCCAGGTTTTAAAAGGTGTGAATTTATTGCTTTTTTTTCTGAAGCTGCTGTTTCTTACTATGTTCTTTGCAGGCTGACCAGTTTCTATCTGGCTGTTGAGATAATAAATTTGTTATCTGAGGACAGTTTTGATTGCCTGATCAAATACCTCTATTGTCCACACAGAATGGTTTAGAGCTCAAAGCCATTGCTATAAAATGGCTGCTTGTGATGAACTGGCTTCTCGACAGTTCTCTTGGATGGGTTTGAAGCTCAGGGCCACAGAGTTTCGCAGTCGAAAAATTTTGAGTTTTGAGTGAGTACACAAACACGAGTGGATGTAAACCCCACCAATGGTTTTTGCCTTTCAATGTCCAATCAAAGAGGTCCCCTGCCCACGGTTATTCAATTAAGAACTTTTCCAGAGACCTGAAGTAGTCAGAGTAGAAATTGCAAAAGTCATCTGACCTTCAGCAATCATCTTAATCTTGTTAGTATCCATTTTTAAATAAAATACAGTTCCAGAAAATATATACTGAATGCAGGCAACGTTTAAAGTTATGAATAGGACATGCCTTCAGTTGGTATGACAGGGATAAGAGTTGAGCTATTCCAGGCTGCATCTTCAAAGGTAGTGCTCTCACAAACAGCTGAGAGTGAGGTCCATACCCTACTTTTCCTTTGGTGAGAAGGGGTCACTGAAATAAACCTGAATCGAATGATCCTTGGCACTAATGGCACAACAAGACTGTAGAGCCCAGTGCTTGCCTCAGCCACCTCCCTGTGCAGGTGGAGCACCTGTGTGTTCAGCATCCTGCTCCTCTTTGTCCTCAAAGTCCTGCTTCTCTGCTTCCTCCATTGAGCTACGTTCATCCAGTGTTTAACCCTCTCTAGAGCCGACACTTGTCTGGGGTGAAATGTTACGGAGATTGCAGCATACCACTACAATGAGTGAGACAATTGTAAGAGTGTACTGCCACATGAATGGTCCAGGTGTGGGAACCGCATCCTCAAAAGCATGATGTCTCTAACCACTTTTAGAGACATTGAAATGCAAGTTCTCAACCAGTGAACTAAATACTGAAAATGCTAGAAGACGACCTCTTGCCATCAAGAAGAACGGAAAGGAATTTGCAAGACATTGATCAAAATCAACCCAGCGAATCCTATACTCAGGATTGATGCTATTGAACTGTTTTATCCCATTCTTAAAATCCATGTTTTGCGTGTTGTGTGTTTGTCGTGTGTATGTGTGTGTCGTGTGTGTGTGTGTGGGTGTAGGTGTGTGCATATAGGGATATAAGAATGGGGTAGAGTTCAAGTTATAGTGTTAGAAGTTAGCAGTTCATATTTCTTTCTTTTACCACTAGTTAAAGACAATTTGTTCAATAAACAGTTCTTTACTAATTAAGTTTACAAACCTGGTGCTCGTATTCTGTTAACCTAAATTAAACAGTTAGGTAGAATTGGGGCAATCTATTGGTTTGATTAAACTTTTTTCATGGCTTGGGGAACAGTGGGACTTGATATTGCAGCACACTATCCCCAGTGAGTCATGACAACTTGTTGGAGGTGAGGATGGAGAGGAATGGCAAAAGAGCTTTAACGAGACAGTTGGCAGTGGAAGAAAAATCCCAAAGCTATTTTTGCTGTCCAGGGTGATCCTGGAACAATAGGCTGCTCGAGCAGAGGAGAATGAGCACCAATAACAACCTGGAAATGAATTGTTATATAGGTTGTGCATCTGATATAATCAAGTTGCACTTCTTAGGCTAAAGAAGTGAAGTTCAGGAAAAATTGGGCTAACAACAGTATGGGAGCGAGGAAAGGTTTAGCTAGAGACAAGGGCATTAAAGGTGAAGGTGAGGGAGTAGAAGAATACTGCAGAATTATTGGGATCAAATGGTAGGCCATAAGGTATGCAGTTGTGTGTTTGAAAGTACATTTGTAAATAGAGAGAGGTTTTCTAAGGAAAGATGCAGAAAGAAGTGGGTTTGGAAATAGGGAGTTGGTGAGGGATGAAAGCATGTTGTTGGAGATGGCCTTCAAAGTGACTTTAGAGGTAGCACAGGAGAGGGTAAGGCTGAAAGGCTCTTTGAATATGTTATGAGAGTTTATATGGAAGGAAATGTTTAAGAAAGACAGAAGGCATTGAGGAAAGAAAGCAAGCGGAGCTGCAATGGAGATTGCAATCACAAAGGATGAAAAGTTTCTGAGTACAGAAGCTAAGGGAGGAATGGATAGAGAATATCTTGGTGAGAAATCTGGAGTAGACATTTTGGGGGTGGGAAGGATGGGGTCAGTAGGAAATGGGGATTTTAAAGGAAAGTGAGAGGAGTGGAATAAGCTGTGATACTCACAGGATAGAGTGAGAGAGATCAAGGTTTGATTTCTTGATAAAGATCAAAAGAACGAAGACAGAGGAAGTTATGCTTAAGGAAACAGAACACACAGGATGAATGAAATCCCTAACAATGTAAACAACTATTACTGAAATAACCATTGTCAAAAAATGGTTGGAGAAGCTAAGTGGGTTTATAAGCTTAAAACTGTTCCATTACTATTTACTAAATATCAATATCATTATTTCTGTTCTTTCCTTGATCTGTTCTAGCTCAGCTACAGGGAAATTGCGTGAAAACAAATCAGAAAATATAGAAATGTTTACATGACAAGAAAAATGAATCATGAACTGAGAACACTGTCTTCAGAAGCTGAAAATACAGCTTTGTGCCATGCACATCCCATTTAATTTATTGCAGATATTGATGTGGGTTGATTTGAGAAATAGGAAATCTTTTCCAGTTCTCAGGTAATTGTTAAGTAGTGTTTTTGGCTTCAACAGCAAACCAAATAATTGACATAATCTTGGTTATCATCTTGGCAGTGTCACCTTACCTCTAATTTCTTGAGAAAACTTTGAATGCTTAACTAGCTTGTTAAATACAACTGACTGATTTAAGGGTTTTCACCAAAAATACAACTCAACATTTTTATAGTTGTGCTCTACTGATGTTGAGAGCCATGATGTTTTTTTCAGAGAAATACAAATTCTGAGAACAAAGCTGACTTACACCAACTGCTAATGAGAAATATTCAGTCAGTCATTTCCAACCAAGGCAGAATCAAAAGAGCTCCATCTTGCTGCATATCCTTTGTTTAGGTTGGGTGGTTGTAGATGCTATCTTTGCATCAAAAACAAGTCTGAATCTTACTGCTGAAGAAGTTTTAGCTGAAAGGGATAGAATTTGTACAATAAAAATAAAATGGTCCATTTATATTGCCAATTGGACAACTGCAGCACGCTGAATTTCTTACACAATCCAGTTTCCAATTGACAGCGATACATGAATGATGGTCCCTTTGTATTATAGCACTGTCAATAGCAGCTCCGCCTTCTGCTAAGGCCTTATAATGTAAACAGTGTGATATTGCTCCTTCTGGAGAATCTTAAAAAAATGTTTGATCAGGAGACAGCAATGCTGCTAGTGCACATGTAACCTGGCCAATTTCTTGGCCACATCTGGGCACCCATGATCCCTCAAAGACTATCAGACTTGTACACTCACACATGCCTATCGGGTTGCCACAGCCTCCCATCATTCCCCATGGCCCTCCAACTCCCTCACCCCCAGGAAAATCCTAAAACTAGGGGCAGAATTTTCACATTTAATGACCCCCCGAGAGAGGATTGGAGGGGAGAATTGGCAGGTCAGGAACTCAACTGTTCATGGCGTGAGCCTTTCCTTTGTAGCTTAACTCAGCCATGGTATTAGTCCCCCACTTCTGTGATTCTCGACCAATCGCAAAGTGCAGGTGCGGCGACAAGCCCACACTAATATATTGAAGGATCTCTATTTAAAGGGACCCAGCTGGTGTCAGAATGGCTTCACTGCAGAACTCTCCCTAAGGATGCAGAAGGATGGAAGCACAACATAGGATGGGTGCTCATCCACTCTTCCCCCACACCCACAATTCTCTCATGCTTACCTGAAGGTCATAGTGTGGGCTGAGAGTGGCCAAGGAGAAGTATTCTTCTCTGCCAACAGGGGGAAGAGGTCTTGCAAACCAAACAGAAAAGGCTGAAGTAGCTGAGGAATTGAGCAGCAGGAGTGCGGTCTGATGGTGCTGAGTCAGTGCTGCGAGAGGTTCAACGACATCAGCAGGGCAGGGAAGTTGAGTGATTTAATGAATTCAGGTGCTAAGTCCAACAGTCTGACTTCCCCAGCATTTTGCTGCATAGCATTCCTTGGACCAATATAGCTTGCAGTTCCACCCATTCTTTTCCCACAAGGCACCTCCTTAAAACCCCACCCTGAACAGCCAATAATGATACACATCCCCATGTTATTGCCACCCCACACCCATTCCTCTCAATTACTCTACACAAATGTTTTCTTTCCCTCGAGTTCCATTTCTCACACTCAAAACTCTCTGCTTTCTCTCCTTGAAGAACTGAGCTGCTCGTCTAACCTTAAGGTTGGCGGGCAGGCGAAGAGCCCAGGTGACCTTCACATTTTTCATGAAGCCTTATCCATGGGTGGGATGAGGTTTCATGAAGGGTTTATTATTTAAATAAAAATTTTTGAAATAAATAATGGACATGTCCCAGCTCATGTTAGTTTCACATCTGAAGCAGCAGCAGAATATGTACGAGGTTATTTCAGCATTCCTAGGATGATGTGCATCCTTGGAAAGGGAGCTAAGTCTATCTCTACCATGAATGTCATGATGTCTGCAACTGCGTGCACTAATGTCAACCTCCATGGAATGAGTGGGCACCTTCTCGGATCATCAGATGTGACAGGCAACCAAATGCATGCTGGCCCTGACCAATGACTCTCACATTCCGTTTCCGATTTAAACAAAAAGGAGAGCTTCGCTTCGACTGCTTAGCACCTCATTGAAGTACAGCAAAAGTGCTCTCTCCAGCAGTTGGCTGGCAGGGAAGATGGAGAAAAGGCAAAAGGAAGTGGAAACTCTGCTCAAAGCACCCCCACTTCTCATCCCTTGACCCACTGCCACCCCAGTCAGAGATACCTACATGCTGCTCCTGTCCTGATGATCAAGTCCATCCCTGTTCAGGGGCAGAAATGGCAATCTCTGGCAAGGCCCTCATGGGCTTCAAAATCCAGAGGATGTCTGCCATGGGCATCTCAGCTGTAAGAGCCAGGAATGAGTAACCTGGTTCCAGCCTGCTGAAGCCAGTGGGGTAATAGAAATCATAGGAAACCAAACAGGAAGGCTTTTACAAAAGCAAAAATCTGAAATAAAAGTTTTAAAAAGTGTTAGAAATACTCAGAAACAGAGTTACCGAGCAGAATCTTCCAGTCCTGCCATCAGCGGGAAGCTTGGTGGACGAAGGAACTTAATTTGATGCAAGGTCAAAAATCTGTTTCCCATTGGCTATATTATATTTACCAATTATGAGCAGAATTTCCAAGCCGGCGAGTGGGAGGTGGGGTCCTCTCGCCGATGCGTAAAATGACACGTGGTGATGTCAGGCGTATATCACAACGTCTCCGTACGCCATTAAGATTGTCAGTTCGGTGAGCGCATAGCTGACTCGGCTGCGCGCCCACCGAACTGTCAAAGGCCTATTAAGGCCTGTTAAAAAGTAATTAACATAATTAACTGAGCTGCTCGTCTAACCTTAAGGTTGGCGGGCAGGCGAAGAGCCCAGGTGGCCTTCACATTTTTCATGAAGCCTTATCCATGGGTGGGATGAGGTTTCATGAAGGGTCTATTATTTAAATAAAAATTTTTGAAATAAATAATGGACATGTCCCAGCTCATGTTAGTTTCACATGAGGGGACATGTCCTTAAAATTTTTTCTACCTTTATTCAAATTTCCATAAGTGAACAAATCTCCCTGAGGCACGGTGGTGCCTCAGGGAGATCTCTGCGCTCTTTTGTGCGCATGCACAAAAGAGCGCAGGAAATAACTTAGGGAATCCAGCCCTCCACCACTCCCCACCCGCACAGGGAGCGCTCAGCGCTTGCGGGCACGTGTCACGCTGGGCGGGCCTTAATTGGTCCACCCACGCAAAATGGCGGCGTGGCGCCATTTGGGTTCACGCCCGCCCCTACACAACCCCCCCCAACGGGGGGGACATTTCTGCCCTATGTTCTTGGAAATTCAAAGGCAGGTTAGAGGTGCGATGAGCTTCTGAATGAACAATGTCGGGAATCCGTTTTGCATGCATTAACAAATCATACATGCTCATTAAAAGGCCACTGTGCCAGAACAAAGTTCCCACATGAAATTAAGCTCCCCATCATCGAGAAATTAGAACTTTCACTCTTACGACTTCACATAACTGGCTTGCACCTGAAGAGGTAGACATGATTAATACTGAGTTACTATTGCATTGTCCTCTTTTGGGACTGTCTGTAAATGCCAGCCAAGGCTTCACACTGAGTGGTGGCAGTACAAGTTGCATGGAGGATGACCAAGGAAAGGGGGCAGGGTTAGTGGGGAAGGCTGGAGCAATGGTCAGACAAAGGTAGAAGGGATACTGCAGGCCATCCAAGGGCCTTTTAAATATGGTGCCTGGACCAATAACCACATGTGGTCACAGCAAAAATGGCGACTTCCTGCCTGCCCCTGCCACGAGAATCGTCAAGCTCCTCAGTGAGGACCTCCCTCTGGAATGGACGTACCAAAACAAATGTTATCTGTAGAATTCACACCTGCCGTTGTTTGAAGCTTACTCTAAACACAGAGTCAATGGACTCCTAGGTACTATGTCTCCAGGTTTGCAGTCCAATGAAGGAAAGATGACAAGGCTAGTTCACCACCAATTAAGTGTGACAGACTACCATCTATCTCCTATTGTATATCAATGGTTTTTTAGCTTTAAGCCATTCTGAGTGAATAATGACCATTGACAATTTGACTAACTGGCTTCTGACACTGAGATCTTTACTAACCAAGACCTGAACAGGCTGAAGAACAACACTGACGATACAACAGCTGCAGAGAAAGGGTGTGCAATCTTTGCCTTTTAAGAATCATCAGTCAGTCTGAGAACCAGGCTCTGAAATCATCTGCAAGTTTTCAAGCAGCCAAAGTACTTCAACTGTTCCAATTTCAAAGTTCATCTGAGAACCAATGCCCTAGATTTTCAAATACAGGAAACTCACAACCTGCTGGGAACATTTGGCTTTACAAAATTCTCACTTCAACTTTAAATCATCAAACCCATTCAAGAAATCAGAGGCCTGCCACGTGAAAGACTGTAAATCATAAATCAGAGATTGAATTAACGTTAATCCATAAAATGACACCGTCTTTATCTGTATAGTGTGTGTGTGTGTATGTGTGTGTTTGATGCAGTGTTAGTTCAGGGTACCTGAGAGATAATAAACCGCCTTCTTTATTTTTAAACTCACAAAATCTTGCTTCTGAATAAGTTAACTGCACTTCAAGGTTAAGAAAAGGCATACCACTTTTCACACAAAACATACAGCAAATGGACAGTAAGTAAGAGCATATATTCTGTCCGTGACAATTACCTTGCTTCTCCATACTCAAGGGAACCCACAGATCAGGCCAGGCCCCTGAATTGAAACCTCAGCCATCCAGTACTCTTATCCTGTTCCATACCTGCCCTGTTGCTCATGTGGCTATGAGTGTACCTTTTTCTGTGCATCAGTGTTATGGCTCCTCACATGCATCATCAGCCAAAGCCTTAAGAGGGTAGCCCTTCCTCCAAGGAGCCATTAACTGCTTGGAAGTGCAAAGAGCTGCACAAGATCTGACTGTCACATTATGAAAGAATTGTGACAGTTTCCAGGATATCTTGCATAGACATGCAAGTAAACCTTCCAATGGTTACATACCAGCTGAACATTGATGGAGCGGAATCCTTTCTGTTGACAAATACTGCTGGTTGAAATGAGGGCATCTTTACTACCACATCTTTCTAGCCTATGACTCCCTGTGCCTGTGGGAATCTAGCCACTGAGCAAAAGCAAGAGCCTCTGTGTGTCACTAATGGCCCTCGAGAAGGTGATGGTGAGCCATTACAGTCCATTTGGTGTAGAAACTACTACAATGCTGTTATGGAGGAATTTCCAGAATTTTGACCCAATGACAATGTGAGGGGACTAATTCCTCACAATGTATATTTTTATAAAATACATATAGATATCCTCGTAGCTATTTCTAAAATTTTACAAACTGGATGAAAGCCTTTTAACATGACTGAACCTATGTCTGACTGTGACACTCTAACAAAAGAAGCTACCTGGTACTATCGAAGAAACTGGCATCTCGTTATCCCTGAAGAGACACTAATGACCCCCCTGTGGGCTGCTCAGGCTAAATTCAAAGAGAGCTATGCAATGGCCATCTGCATTTCATAAGCCAGGTTGGCCAACCAGAAAATTTGTTTGCTAGGACAAAGAGCCCTGCAACCTTCCTTTCAATTTTTAATAGTTGAGATATATAACCATCTCAGGGAGCCAGATGCAGGATACACACTTCTTATCAAAGACAATATGGAGAAGTGAGAGTCATGTGATGGACCTTTAGCTTGTGGAACCAGTTATATTGTCTTGCTGTACTTCAAATTCAGTCTGCCATTTTTCCATCTATTCAGCAGCATGACAGAAAAGGAGCTCTGCCCCAGTTGAATACCCAGCCCCATCTATACTGTTTCTACTGGAGCTTCTGTACCCTTTCCAACAAGACTGATTCATCTGTGTGTGCCCATCTCATCATATGAAGTCAACTCCACCAGAAAAGTGAATTATATAGCATCAGTTTTCAACCCACTGACCTCACTGAAGAGATAACTCAATGGACTTTGATTCTGGACTCTGGACCCACGTGAAACTATATATTATTTTCTCTGTGGTCTCTGCGCTGTAATTCTTTCTTTTCCCTATCCCTCTTTTACTGTATGAATGCAAATGAGACCAACATTGCTACCCTCCTCCCGTGGTTTGAGTGCAGATAAACTAACCCTTTGAATTCATCCTATCTCAAGTTTGTTGTGGGGTTATTAAGAAAAAACGTAATGCCAAAATATGGGAAATATGCCACCGCTTGTAAAGGGGAAAGCAAATCAAAAACATCATTCTGTTTATAGATGGGCGGTGAGAGGAGAAATTAGTGCTGTTTAAATTAACTCCCCTCCTGTCTGTAACAATAGTGAAGGAACAGCGATGTAGTCCCAAGTCAGTGTGATTTGGGGGAGATCTTGCAGGTGACAGTGTTCCCACGTATCTGCTGTCCCTATCCTTTTAAGTAGTAGAGGTTGCAGGTTTGGAAGATGCTATCCAAGGTGAGTTGGTGAGTTGCTGCAATGCATTTCGTAGATGGTATACATTGTTGCCACTTTACACTGGAGTGCAGGGAGACATGTTTAAAGTGGTGGATAGGGTGCACCCATCTTGCAGGCAGTTTTGTCTTGGATGGTGTTGTACTTATTGAGTGTTGCTGGAGTTGCACTCAAGTAGGCAAGTCGAGAATATTCTATCACACTTCTAGCCTGTGCCTTGTTGATGATGGATTGCTTTGTGGAGTTAGCTCTTATAACCACACTAATCACACCGGTGATTAAGTTAAGTTTCTGGTCAAGGGTAACCCCAGGATGTTGATGGTGGGGGTTTCGATGATGATAATGCTATTGAATGTCAAAGCAGAGATGGTTAGATTCTCTCTTGTTGGACATGTTCATTGTCTGGCATTTTTTTGGCATATTACTTGTCACTTACCCAAAGCTATCTTGCAGTTTGCGGGAACAGACTGCTTCAGTGTCTGAACAATTGTGAATAGTACTGATCCTATGCAATAATCAGCAAACATCCCCACTTTTAATCTTATATTGGAGGGAAGATTATTGATGAGGCAGCTGAAGATGTCTGGGCCTAGGACACTACCCTAAGGAATTCCTGTAGCAATGTTCTGGGGCTGAGATGATTAACTTTCAACAATCACTACCATATTTCATTGTGCTAGGTATGACTCAAAGGATTTCAATGCAATGAGATGGGAAGTGTCAATGCAATTCCTCATCTGTGTAGGTATAAAAGAACAAGAGACTTCACAGTTCACCATTAACTTGGCAGAATTAGGAAAAGTGATCAAAAAATGGGAATAAATGACGGTAGTACCATGGAAGTGATATCTTTTTTTCAGCTTGATTTTCAGGCATATTGTTGTGTAGAGTAAATGATTTACTGTGCCTATATCGTAACATGTGGCCTGTCCTTGCAGTATTAAATGCTTCTTTGCCCAGAAATGACATCCCTCACTTCAATACACACAATTCTCAACAAAAATGTTATTAAAATACATATTACTTATTTAGCCCGCTTTCAATAACCTAAACCAATATAAATCACTAATTGGCATTAAAATGGGAAAATTAATATCAAAAAATTGATATTTCAAGATAAATATGTTGTGTATCTCATAACAATCATATTGCTGAATAATGCAGCTTTGCTGATATGTTAAACTACACTAATTTGTAACTAACCATCCAAAAAGCGTTTTATTTGTTACATTACAGCTAATATCTCTAGAATGGTTTTCATGATATTATTCAAAAGTCCCTTATAAATAACTGGTAAAAGACAGCAATAGACAGTTAACTGAGACTTCATTCAAAGGAAGTCGGTTTCATAGTTGCAGTTTACCGAAAGTTGTCATTAAAAAGGCACCAAGGCTAACATAACAGCCTTGTGGCCCTTTATTATTGGTCTCTAAGGAGCCAACCACCCACTTTATCAATTCAGAAATTTCTTAACCCAGTATTCTAAACTTCAAAACAACCAAACATTTTTTGCACATTGCTACAAATAGCATGATTCATTCTTTTATAAAAAGTCAAGAAACAAAGAGAAAACAGCTTATGTGACAAATTTCCAATGTTTAAAGCCAAAAAATGACAATTGGTTATTTTATTGATAGCTGATGATTTTCAGCTACAACAAGTCAATCCAGAATGAAACAGCTTCACCTATAACCCTACAACACAATGTCATTTTAGTCATTATCAGGAAAATGATTCAAGAGAACAGAAGTCAGACATATTCTGCCCTTGTCAATTATTTATGTAATATTTATCTTTTTGTAGATCATTTGCGTTAAATCACAGATACAATGCCGATCTCATTTTAACTAAATTACTACTTTTATTGACTCAATAACTGCACTGTTGTCAAGCAACTCCCATGACTCATTGCAATCCACCCAAGCAGAAAATATAAACCAACTTTTGTTTCAAATTTTCAGGGCATCTCGCTAACAACTTATAATCTTCATAAAACTTAAGACAGTTGCTAGCCATGGCCTTCACCCACATTCTATTATCAATTGAAAATGTGTGCCTCTTCATTTACAAGTGACATCATTGAGCCGGTCGGAATACAATATTGCAGCTGTTGTGAGTTGATTAGGTTACAGGCAGTGGGCAGTAAGATGAGTCTCAGCTTCACATGCATGAGTATGTATTTGAAATTCAATGTCTGCTTTCACTGGAATTGGCTACAAACCCAGGTGCCATTTCAAAGCTTTACAAAATGGGACTTTTCTGAGATTAAAATATTAATCGACACACGTAGCAGCTGCCCTGTCCAAAGCTGTGAAACCGTGTGAGAAAACTCTGACCAGTAAGTGTACTTAATGGCAGATTTCCGCTCAGAAGAAAATGGTAACTGAGGTAAACACATAATTTCCTTACAAAATAAGTTTTAAACAAAAATATTAGTGAGAATTAGAAAGAAATGCACTGCAATCTGAAGTCAGCTCAAACAGTAGAATCTTGACATGAGAACATGAATGTGAACAGCATGCAACAGCTATCAACTTTTTTCTTCCATGTATAACTTTAGTTGCAAGCTGAACTATGTGCTTTTAAAAAGGAAGTGTTGCTAAACATTTTTCTTACTCAAATAAACTAACAAACATGCATTGTGCCAATGCATTCAACCAGAAAGGAACAAATGCCTGTGCATTTGGGTTATCCCAAATGCAGGCAAAGTAAACCTCTATCACTCGTCAATGTCCATTTATTTAAAAATGAAGTTTAACATGGCATCTGGAATCTTAAAAAATAAACACTTCAAACTGCACTACATTTATGAAAATACTAAACCGTTGCCAGTCACTCACTATAATACAGCATACCACAGTTAAATGAAGATACAGCCATCACCTAATAAGAAGCTTGAAGCATTACAAAGATCAATAACCACTTTCTTTTCAGGTGCAAGTCATTTCGGACAGATCAAAAAAAAATCAAGGTTCTTTTGAATGGGCTAAGTAAGAGCATATAAATGTTCTAATATCACATTACTTTAAGACAGAGCAGTAAACGCTAGTAGCTTGAATTTTACTGCAGCCTTTTCAGAGATCATGAATGATAGAGCAAGTCTTTTACTTTCATATTGGGTTCTTAGTAGCTGATGCTGTATCAGTTTGGTCATGAATAATTTAGTTAGTCAAAGTACAATCCCAGTAAGATACCATAGGTCTTTTTAACAGCTCTTCTACAGTCTATTGATTCCAGAGTATAACACATTTAATATAGAGCATTAACAGCATCCTATTAGGTGAATTACTTAGATTAAAATAGGTTAGTGTTCCCTTTTAAAAAAGTACTATAATGTCAATATCAAAATAATTGCTTTTTGAATGAAATATATTATTACTACGAATGTCTCCCACCACCCACCCACCCCTCCTCCCCCAACAACTTTCCAACACATATTCCTCTGTCAGCTTACATCTCTTCTATATAATTTGTAAGCCCTTGGAGTTTTTCCCCTTTCAAGATTTTTTAGAAGAGATATAACATTTTTTCTTTATAAATTCATAGACACGAATCTCTAAGTATTCAGCAAAAGCAAGCAACATATTGACATTAGAAATGCCAACCTTCCCTTTAGATACACCTATGGTAAATTCATTTTCTCCTCAGGATTCTGTTTTAATCTGAGCACTGACAAAATTACACATAAGTTTGGATGAATAAATACATGTCTTTTATATTCACATGAACTGATCTGCTTGAACAGTTTAAATGAAAGTTCATAGCTGATTAGATGCAATAGCTTTGTTCAGCTCAAATCAATTCAATTCAAGTCTATTAATCTTGAAACTGAAGGCTTTAAAAGTCCACTCACCACCAATGAAGAACTCCAAAATATGAATATGCCAAATTAGTCATTCTAAACCACACCGTCTCAATAAAATACTGAGATATCTATACCAATCAAAACTAACTTCCAGGAAGAACAAAATGTGGACTCAATTGGTAGACTTCAGTAACAGGTCCCACCATGAAATTGAGGCTTCTTTATCACTGAAATCATTTCACATAGAACCTAATTGCCATTCTTTGCTAACCCCAATATAAACCTTTTCCCCTAGACAATCCCCTCACATTTTTTTGTACTTTTCTTTGACATGCAGGCTCCAGTGAGAAGCCCCATTTTTTTTCCAAATAATAACTTCACTCTATTAGCATGCATGTAGCAAGCTTTCTCTAATATTCCTCCATTGTGGTTTCACGAATTACATGCTTCTTCAGCTTATTTTTCCAGATTGTAACCTCCCTTCAGACTGCAAACTTGCTCATTAGGCTCGGTTTCAACTGGAAATTAATAATCCTTTATGCTCAATATCATACATTTTCCCTAATACGTCACCTGAAATCCAGCTTTTTCTGATTCACCACCCCTCCATTTACTCCCAGCAAGGCTACTGTAAACTGATGGAGAATGAATGCTATTCTATTATTCTTTTGGAATCATATTAGCTTGAAGATGATGTCAACGATAAGTTTTTTTTTTTGAAAATCACAGTGTTGGCCTAGAGTATGTGCTCTGTATTTGGGGGTTGACCAAATAGCCACCATACTCAGGGGTGAGAATGCAATCACTGATGTTTACAGGTATCTGTTTGGTACCAATCATGTTATTCTATTGCATGAAGCTCTGCATATGGAGAAGTTGATATACTTAATTAAACCAATAATGAATTCTAGGAGCGATAATGTGATGACAGCAATATGAAAAAGATGCTCAGATGACATTGTGGCAAAAGTGAAGCTAGGGTACATTAAAACTTTTACATGAACCCTAATGTGGGATAACTCCAGTGCATTTATTACTATGTGGAATAAATGGTGCCAAGTTATTGGGGCAGATTTTGTTTTCTCATGGGATTGTTTTTTATGCCTGCGCCAGATGTCCTGATAGAAGCAGTCAAATAGCATACTTTGCATGTTTGATGCAAGGTAAATCACACTGGACAATCAATGACCGTAGCAATATCACTAGCAGCTTATTGCATAACTACACATGGATGATTATGGGAAATAACACAATAACTGTGCTATAAAGAATGTCCAACTAGAAACACTTCCTTATCATTTTTTATCTCATATCATTAGTTTTTTAAGCAACAAGTAATAAAAGTTGCAACAGATAGCTCGATCTTAATGAGAAAAGTCCCTGCTTCAAATTGTTCAACCTGGCCATTTACTCAGTCATCAATGGAACTCCCCAGTCCAATGGCAAGGCAAATTTAAATAATTTCCTTCAGGGAAATATCCAAAATCAAGTATTTCATTCCAGAATAAAAAAATTCCTCCACAATAACAATCTTTATTCTATAAATAGCATTTTTCATTCTGAAAATAAAACCATTTTAGAGGAATTATCAAACATGCTGTCATACTATGTAGTATTTAAGTATCAATAATTGTATCGGCAATGCAAGTTAAATTTGATAATCTTAGTTTTGCTCGTGAAACAGCGCCTTAGTATTAAATTCCCCCGATATATTATTAGCTATGTAAAAAGGAAGCTACTAATCAGTGCAAAACAACCTGGACCAAAGGATTGTAGACAAAGGGCAGAATATTACTTTCGGCATGTGGGTGCATGCCCGACACACCCAAGCGTAAAATGAAACGTGATGATATCAGGCGTGTGTCCTGACGTCATCGCGCACTCGCGCGATACTTTGTTCGTCAGGCACGCTCCAGAGTCGGCTGCGCACCTGCCGATAATTAAAAGGCCTATTAAGGCCATTAACAAGCTAATTAAATTCAAATCTATACTGCCTGTCCAACCTTATAGCTGGCAGGCAGGTGAAAAGGCCAAGCGGCCTTTACATTTTTTAGGAAACCTCACCAACAAGCAGGGTGAGGTTTCATAAAGCAAATAAACATTAAATGAAATATTTATTTTGGAATTAAAATTATGTCCCATCTCATGTGATAAGAGATACATGTGAGGGGACATGCTTTATTGACTTTTTACTGTCTTTATTAATTTTTTTAAAAAGTGCTTCAATCTCCATGGGGCAGTTCTGGAAGTTCATACTAGGCCAGCTCTCCCTCCTCCCCCATTCGCACATTCAGTGCTCAGCGCTGCCACTGGTGATCCACACAGTGCGGGCCTCAATTGGCCCTCCCGCGTGAAATTGCGGTGTGGAGCCGATCGCGGGTGGGGGTTGGCTCCTAACCGTCCCTGCCAAGCATCCTTGCCAAGGGCAAAATCCTGCTCTGCAAAATCCGAAGTCTTTTTTTTCCCAAGTATTTTGAGACATGAACTATTGCACTGCACAATGCAAAAGTAAATTTTACAATCTGGTATTATCTAATGGTTTCATTACATCAAACCACCCAGCCTATTTTGTTAAGCAAAATGTAAATAAAGTATGTGCCCTTCCACTTCCCAAAAGTGATATATATGGTACTTGCCATCTTTCTTCTGCTCTTTATGAATATGTTCAAAGATAGGAACTAAAAATCAATGGACTGGATTTTGCAGTCAGTGGTAAAGCAATGGTGCTTACTGCTGACCTTGAACAAAGCTACCCACAAAGATTTAATAATCGCTGTGGTGTGATTTCCTTATTCCCGACAACAGTTTGTTCTGGTTCCAAGCCAAAGGCTCATCCAGGCATCTAGCTGTGGTGATGTCATCAAACAGTATAGGTAGCCAATCACATTGAAGGATTCTCACAGATAGAAAACCAAGAAAAAAAATTAATCACTTTGCTTTTAATTGTAGAATTTATCATAATGTAAGAATTTGTAATTTATCAAACATAAAACAGCTACTGTGGTTGTTTAACCTTAATTACGAACATAGCATGACATTAAAAATCCTGCTGCACTTTTTCAACATGGTACAACTTTTTCGAGGGTTTTTACAATGAGACAAAGAGTGTAAAAGTGGAAGATCTTGTCAGTTCGGACATTTCTAATTTATTGAAGTCCTGGAATGTTGCCACATTGTATCCCTGGAGAAGTGTAGAATCACTGACAGTAATTTCTGAATTTCTGCATTTAACTATGCGGAATTCAGAAGTTGCTGTCAGTTTTAGAGAAGTAATGATGACAAATGCTGACAGTTTCGCCACTATTACTACCACAAAATCCGTGCCATTATGCAATTGCTTTGAAACCAAAGTGACACGAGACATTGTAACTAACATTGTACCAGATGGTCATGAATCAGTCACATACAGTTTGTTTAGTGCAGACTGCTTTTCCAGAGTGATGAAGTTGTTCAAAGAGCTAAACAAAAAGTAGAAAGGGATGAAACTCTGCTGCTACATACACTGCTAAGGTCAGTAAAACCCAAGACAGGAATTCAGAGTCAATCCCAGGGCAAGATTTGCAGTCCTGGCCAATTACCAATATTTAAAGGCAAAATGCTGTTAAAGTTCAATAGGGTTAATGCATTTTCCTGAAAGTCAGGAAGAAATTTTTTTTTAAATGGAAATGTACTTGTTTTAAAATTGTTCCTTTTAGTCTGGCCATATGTGGAACTGAATAGGAATCACAACACTATGGCACGCTATCAAATAAAATGTGTGAAATGTAATAAAACAGCATGCAGCATGATTGCAAACACTTTAAATCCTATATTCAGCTCTAACATATAGATGTGTTTCTAAATATTACACCAGAAAAGTCAAATAAGTTTTTTACCACTGGTTTGGAAGTCAATTCAAAAATTGCACCAACCTGAGCAAACAAACAGCAGAAGCCAAAGATAAAATTATTAAAATAAAAACCAACACATAAAACAATTGTGACTCATATAGCAAAGAGCCACATACAGGCTGTAAAACTGTAACCCATTGCATATTAAATCACTTGTTGCCATTTACAAAAAGCAGCTACAACAAAATCTGCAGCATGTGTTAAAAATCATATTCAACAAAACAGTCCTTTCAGTTCATTGTTGTTAACGTAAAGTGAGAGTTTTTCTGCTGCAATGGTAGAACTTCTGCGTTTGGACTATTTAAATTCAAAATTATAGGCCTCGGGCAACATTTCCCCCCCATTTGGGGGGGAAAGAGTGCGGGAGTGGGAGATTCCAATCTGCGCCCCCAGTCAGGGGCATGTTGTCATTTTATTTGGCGGGCCAATTAAGGCACGCACAGTGTTACATCCACCAGGAAGCACTATGCCTCCCTATGCTGGGGGTTGGGGGGGGTAATCCCTCAGCTGGGAGCGTGCCCTTTTGTGCATGCAAAGTGCTGCCTCAGGGAGATCGACTCAGATTTGAAACTTCAAATAAACATGACAAAAAAATTTCCCTGCCATGTCCCCTCATGTGACAATGTCACATACTTTTATTTTAAAATATTGAGAGATTTTTAAATCCTCATGAAACCTCATCCTGCCCGTGGATGAGGTTTCATGCTTTTTCAGAAGCCCACCAGGGTTCTCAGGTCTTTTTACCAGCCTCCTAACTCCTGCAGGTCTGGCAGCATCTGTAACTCTTTCGAGTACAAACCCGTTTCCATCTGTTTCAGATGAAGTTACATTGTTTCATAGTTTGCCATTGTGAGATTTGAACTCTTGATCTCAGGGTTACAAACCCAGTACCATAACCACTTGGCTATTTAGGCCAAGCCCAGCAGGGTTCTCAGCCTGCCCACCAAGTTAAGGTCCATTAATGATTTCAACTGCTTTGTTAATGGCCTTAATAGGCCGTTGACAGGTTGGCGGGCACGCAGCTGACTTGCTACACACCCGCCGAACTGAAAGTCTGAATGATGTGCCATGACGTCAGAACACACGCCCGACGTTACCCCGCGTCATTTTACGCGTTGTTGAGCGGGCCCCACCCTCACTCGCCGACCGGAAGACTCAGCCCCTGGTCAGAACAAACAAAAATGGACTGACACATAACATCATTGTTTAAGACAGATTTATTTATATAGCTATACTTATAAACCAATTCAGTTTTGTTCAATCTTATGTATTCATTGGTAAATTAAAAATCTTATATGGTAAATCTTGAAGTAATTTAAGTGAGACTATCTCAGCTGTTACTCTGCATTGTTATCTTGTTAGTTTTTGAATGTATTTGTCACCTTGAGGAAGCAAGTAGATGAGAAATTGAAAGAGGCAAAGGAAAGATCGTTAGGTTCTCCAAAGGTAATGGAGTGAGAGTGGGAAAATAAATCATTGCAGATGTTTCTCTAGCCCTGACAGCCAGAGAAAACCAGCTGAGGGCAGTCCCACAACAAAGGAGTGATGTTGCAGGAGGATGGTGAGGTTAACCATATCAAAGACTGCAAACAGGTTGAGAAAGATGAGGGCAAGTAATTTACCACGGTCAGAGTCACATTGGAGATCATTTTGATAAGTGATTTAATGTGCAGTGGGTTATAGTTTTATGGCCTGTTTGAGGCTCTTTACTGTATGAGTGGAGATAGTTTTGTGTTCTGGTTTTTATTTTAATAGTTTTAGCTTTGGGCTCTTAAGAACATAAGAACTAGGAGCAGGGGTAGGCAATTCAGCCCCTTGAGCCTGCCCCGCCATTCATTACAATCATGGCTGATCTCATTTTGGCCTCAACTTCAATTTCCCGCCCTCTCCCCATAACTTTTCAACACATTACTAATTAAAAATCTGTCTATCTCCTCCTTAAATTTATTCAGTGTCCCAGCATCCACTGCACTCTGAGGTAGTGAATTCCACAGATTCATGACGCTTTGAGAAAAGTAATTCCCCCTCATCTCTGATTTAAATCTACCACCCCTTAGACTAAAACAATGGCCTCTCATTCTAGAATCTCATTCTCGTTTCCAGAAGGGGAAACATCCACTCCAAGTCTACTTTGCCTATCCCCTTATATACCTCACTTGGATCTCCTCTCATCCTTCTAAACTCTAATGAGTACAGGCCTAAACTGCTCAATCGCTCCTCATATGACAAGCCTCACATATCTGGAATCAATCTAGAGAACCTCCTCTGAACTGCCTCCTGTGCAACTACATCCCTCCTCAAGTAAGGAGACCAAAACTGTGCACAGTACTCCAGGTGCAGTCTCACCAATGCCTTGTACAGTTGCAACAACACTTCCCTATTTTTATACTCTATTCCTTTAGCAATAAATGCCAACATTCAATTTGCCTTTCTTATTACCTGCTGTAGCTGCATACTAGCTTTCAGCGATTCATGCACGAGGACACCCAGATCCCTCTGCACTGAAGCATCCTGAAGTTTCTCTCCATTTAAATAATAAGTTGCCTTTTTATTCTTCCAACCAAAATGGATAACCTCACACTTACCCACATCAAACTCGATCTGCCAAATTTTGGCCCATTCACCTAGCCTGTCCATATCCATTTGTAAATTTTTTATTTCTTCATTGCAACTTACTTCCCCACCTATTTTGGTGTCATCTGCAAATTTTGCTATAGTACTTTCTATCACTGAATCCAAGTCATTAATATAGATTGTAAATAGTTGGGGGCCAAGGGCTGAATCCTGTGGCACCTCACTAGTTACAGCTTGTCATCCAGAAAAAGATCCATTTATCCTGACTCTCTGCTTTCTATTGGTAAGCCAATCCTCTATCCAAGCTAATATGTTACCCCTAACTCCATGTGATCTTATCTTGTGTATTAATCTTTTGTGCGGCACCTTATCAAAGACCTTCTGGAAGTCCAGATATATTACATCTACAGGATCCCCATTATCCACTTTGCTTGTCACATCTTCCTCTGCTGTCTGTTGCTCAGGTTGGTGCAACTTTTGAATTGACTTCCAAACCAGTGGTCAGCAACTTATTTGACTTTTCTAGTGTAATATTTAGAAAGACATCTATATGTTAGAGCTAAATGTAGGATTCCAAGTGTTCCAAGTGTTTGCAGTCATGCTGCATGCTGTTTTATTACATTTCACACATTTTATTTTATGATGCACCAGAAGAGTGCATCACTAGAAGAGTGTTGTGATTCCTACTCAGTGGCTTTGATAATGGATGTGGCAGGAGCAAAAATCTGATTGGAGTAGATTAAGCATGGATTTGTGGGCAAGATGGACAAGATTTTGGATTGCAACATGTTCAAGGAATTTGGAAAGGAATGGGAAATTGGAGATGGCTTTAGCACTTGCTTTATTGTTTGGAAACAATATTATGATCATACCACCTATTCATTATATTTATTTCTAAACAAAATGATAGTGCATGAAATACATTCCTTCATACAAAGTTAGTTAGTGCAATAAGTGCATTCTGAACATAATGCAAAGTGCATTCCCCCCTTCCAATCAAGTATGCTATTTTAGCATACATTTCAAAACAATTTTAAATACCTTTGGCATTTGAACACAAGTGTAGACTATTTTTAGATGACATCATTGTGGAATGCAACGTAGTTCTCTACACAATATTTACCAATTCTAGTGAGTACCGAAAAGGCATCATATTCAATGTTGTCACCCAGCAATTAACCTGAAATTAGAACAAACATGATAACTATCCACCTCGTAAAATTAATAATATATTATAAAAGATCTATTTTAAACAAATTCTGACAGGCCAACCTATTAGATGCAGATATTTTTATTCCTTGTTTTCTATTTTCATCAGATAATGGGAAAGCCAATTAGAAAGGTTCAGCAGATTTAGACAGTTATAGTCAAGTCAAACAACTTAGGAATGTTTTATCATGTTCATAACTTTAAACATGGACTGTGCTCATATGCAAGCTTTGGAACACCTCTTTTTTAAAAAAAAATGGATATTAACAAGATGGTTAAGATGGCTGTCAAGGATCAAGTGACCTTTGCAACTTCAACACATATGAACTGAAGCTTCCGGAAAGTTCTGAATTACATTACCCTGGATGAGGGCCTCCCCTGGAATGGACATATCAAAACAAATACTAACCATGGAATTCACACTTGCTATTGTTTGGTGGTTTACCCAAAATTCAGATATCTTGTTTAATTGTATTTTTTCTTGTGTGAGTAGTGTGAGAATGACATAGCAATTAGATTTTTGGGGCGAGTGTGAGAATAAATAATCCTCTTTATTTAAACCCGCAAAGCTCTGCTGCTGGTTCTTTAAATTGACCATACACTAAAGGGGGCTTGAAAATACACACATCCACATTTCCAAAAAACACACCCTGCTTACAGTCAGTAAGGGAAGGTAATTATGGGTTTCAGTTTATCTCCCCTCTCCTGTCTGCAACTGTTTCAAAAAGGTCTTCACTGTCTCCCAGACCCTCATAGTTTTATATTCAATCTTGTTTTTAGATAGGTTGATGCAAAACCCACAAAATTTCCAATGGAATGTATAATGTATAAAACTCAAATCATATTTCACACTATAGTGTGTAATATTAGTAAGGCAGATAAATAATTGGACTAATGTGACCTGCACTGGAGAGGGTTTCGTGCAATGGGAAAACTGAAAAATCGCAGAGTATGATTTAGTTGCCATGAATGATTCTGAATTTTAACTTAACTGCTTATACAATGCCACTGGTGATCAGCAGTAAGATATATAAATAGTGTTAAGAAAATCACTCTTTGGATAATATTATCCCACATTATTTGGAAATTCACTGAAATAATTTATTAGCAATACCACTTAATTTTCAAGTGAAAGAATTAATGTAATGTCCTGGCATGTGAGAATACCTAGATAAACAAAGGACAGAACTACAACTCTCATTTTTTTTTTAACAATCTTCAAAATGGCAAAGAAAATTAACCCTTTGATGAGGAAGATGAATAGACGTCAATGTTCAAAAACACTCAGTTTCATTGCAGATTGGAACAGGCAGTGCAAGGTACAGCAACAGATTTGACATCATTCAGTACTGTATTGAGGCAATCTCAATTGTGCCATACAATGGGGCCTTTCGTAATGTAAAAATAGCCAGATTATTAAAAGGTTGGTAGAGGTCAATCACTCAGTATGCAGGTCTGGCTGTGGGTATGATTGGATTTTTGTTAGTCAAATAAATGAGTTTCTGTGTTTACCAAATGCTTATTCCACTTAGCTCCCCATCTAACATTAATCTATACACAGCCTCAACACATTTCCTCCAGGTCAGCATTGCCCTCCGTTTAGCTTCAGATTTGCAATATAATCATCTTGTTTTGCAATCAATACAATTGTATGTCTGTACGGCATTGTATGATTGAACAACATATTGAACAGATGTAAGTCAATAATTGCATGAATAAATTAATTTTACTAAATGAGTCTCTGGTCACAACATAGCCACAATTCATCAAATACAATAGAGTAATACTTTATTTGCATATTGCTCAAAAAAAGCTTTGGAAAGCAAGCAGTAATTGAAATAACAGCACTTAGTAAAATTGTCCATCAAACCTAACTGATAAAGTGATAGCTGACAAAAGTTGCTCAGCTATTTGGCTCATTAGTGAGTCAACTGCAGTGCAGTAAGGTACTGCACAACTTACTGTCATTTTAATCTGGAACTACAAGGGTATATCATGGTCATTAAAGCAATTAAATAGGGATCATATGTGTCTACATAATTGATTTCTTCCACATTGCTACATCATCAACTGCAGCTGATCAAATGATGTTTACTTAAAATATGTGAATGCAGATTTATTTTCTTCACAAAAGCACATTCCTTTACTTAAACAGCACATAATGGGCCAATAATATTGCAGCCAGTGAACATTTAACTTCATTAAGCTTTGGCATGACAAGTTGCTGTAAGTGGGAGTTCAAAATGGCGTGACACCATCTGCAAGGGAACTGGAACCTATAGGAATTGGGCAAGCAACCCTAAACCAATCACATTGAATAATCATTAAAGAACAACCCAGAGTCGGAACCAGGATGTGTAAATTAGGACAATGATGTCCTAAGGTCAATTCAGGTATAGAGAGAGAAATCAAGAAGGAAAGAGAGAATGAGAGAGTAGAAAATCAGTCAAAGTTAAAACAAAATACATTTTAAATAAAATCTCCAACAAAATTATGGGTCAAAGGAATAAGACTAAGGGTGGAATCCTCCGCACCCGCTTGCGGTGGGCATCATGGCGGGTGGGAGCGGAAAATATCGGCAGATCACAAAAGTCGGTTTCACAGTATTGTAAAACCAGTTTGCCATTGTCCACTCTGCCCGTCAACGGTGGGCCACATCTTGTGCCGCCGCACGTCTGGAACATAATTTCAATACTTTAGCATCTCATTATAAGCCCTGCTCACCAGAATCATGCTAGATCATCTGGGCATGCTGGTGTGATTGCAGGGCGAGGGCTGTACTGGGGAAGAGGGATATCCCACGGTAGGTGTGGGGCACTGTTGATCTGTGAAAGTGGCCTCAAGATGGTGAGGGCTAACGAGACTGTTTCCAGAGCAAATGAGACCAGATGGAGATGTGAGGGTATGTGTGAGTGAGTGAATGAGTGAGATGCCAGTGAACCTGAGTGTGTGTGAGCTTAGAGCAATGAGATGGTTGCCTTACCCTGGCAGCACAGATGAGATCATTCATCCTCATTCTGCACTAGATGACCAACCTCTTGCAACATCGGCACTGACTACCACTGCCACCGCCTTCCAAGCCGGAGTGGCGAGATTGCTGGACCTCCTGCAGCCAAAGCGGGGGTGGAGGACTTCACAGTGGGCCTCCAAAAGGCATTCCAGTGATGGATCACTGAACTCTTCTTGACTTTCAGGGCCATGTCTTCAGTGGAGCAATCCTGGGGTGTAAGCATTGAGAACTGTGCACGTGGCTGCAGTTTAGATATGGCACCCGGAACGAGGAAATGGGGAGGTAACGGTGTATGGGTGATTCAGAGGCCCCCTGCCAGTGAGGCAGTGTGCTTCCTGTGGCTGCGTAATTACTGAGGCGGGAAGCGAACGATACCACCCAAAAACCCGCCATGCAGCTGGCAGGTAAAATTTCTTTTTTCATAACAAAAACAGAATTACCTGGAAAAACTCAGCAGGTCTGGCAGCATCGGCGGAGAAGAAGAGTTGACGTTTCGAGTCCTCATGACCCTTTGACAGAACTAGGTGAATCCAAGGAAGGGGTGAAATATAAGCTGGTTTAAGATGGTGGTGGTGGAGCGCGGGGGGGGGTGGGCGCGGGGAGGGGGTGGGGGGTGTGTGTGTGTGGCAGTGGGGAGAGGGAGAGAAGTAGAGGGGGGTGGTGTGGTTGTAGGCAAAAGCAGTGGTAGAAGCAGATCATCAAAAGATGTCACAGACGGCAGAACAAAAGAACACATAGGTGTCGAAGTTGGTGATATTATCCAAATGAATGTGCTAATTAAGAATGGATGGTAGGGCACTCAAGGTACAGCTCTAGTGGGGGTGGGGGGAGCATAAAAGATTTAAAAATATTTTAAAATAATGGAAATAGGAGGGAAAAAGAAAAATCTATATAATTTATTGGAAAAAAACAAAAGGAAGGGGGAAGAAACAGAAGGGGGGTGGGGATGGAGGAGGGAGCTCAAGACCTAAAGTTGTTGAATTCAATATTCAGTCCGGAAGGCTGTAAAGTGCCTAGTCGGAAGATGAGGTGTTGTTCCTCCAGTTTGCGTTGGGCTTCACTGGAACAATGCAGCAAGCCAAGGACAGACATGTGGGCAAGAGATCAGGGTGGAGTGTTGAAATGGCAAGCGACAGGGAGGTTTGGGTCATTCTTGCGGACAGACTGCAGGTGTTCTGCAAAGCGGTCGCCCAGTTTACGTTTGGTCTCTCCAATGTAGAGGAGACCGCATTGGGAGCAACAAATGTAGTAGACTAAGTTGGGGGAAATGCAAGTGAAATGTTGCTTCACTTGAAAGGAGTGTTTTTTTTTTCATGCCTGCTACCAAACTTAGTGCAATTCTGGAATGATCTGCCCTTAGTTTTCAGTGCCCAAGACACTTGTTGGTGTAATTAAAACTTATCGTGCCATTAAAAAGGATACTTGGACTGAAATACAAATGGCTTAACTTCCTGTGATGAATTGAATTTATTTCTCCAATGCAAGTAGACACATTTCTCACCATTCAATGCATTTGAATGATCTACCAAGCAGCAAGATACTGTTTTTGAGAAGCTAATGAAAGAGCAATGCATCTCAAACAGCAACTTCGAATTTTTATGTTTGTAGCATTCTGCCCTTGCCTGAAATCGCTGTGCAGTTGAATATGTAGCATGGATAATGAGCGATGTTAGCTTTCATCTTATTTTGCCAGTAAATTCTGGTCCAATTTAATTTTTACTATGCTTGAAGAGATGATAGATAATTGTTTCTGAGATTTGTTCTGGTAGGCCCTTATCGAACCCCACATTTCATATCCTTCTTATTTAGTATTGCTATTTGAAGAGCTGAAACGAAAAAAAACTTCCTAACAACATTTCATGAGTTAACAGGAAGTGGTTGCGGCAAAAAGCTTTGATGCCGTCAATAGGAAACTAAACGAATCAGTGAAACAAAAGGGAATAGAAGGACAAGCTGAAAGGCTGAAATTATTTTAATAGAACAAGAGGAGAAACATGTGGAGTATAAACACCAGCACAGTTAGATGGGCTGAATGGCCTGTTCTTGCAAAGGAAAATTGGAACTTCTCCAACACATGTAACATCTAGCTGATAGTTAAATATACAAGATGCTCAGATAGTTCAATGAAATTTACATGCAGGTATGTTCCCTTCTCCCTATTAATTTGCCAATAGGTTGGTTCTTATCGAAGTCTTAATCTTGGTATAACTCAGCTATGAATACAATTATCTTTTCGGCTCTATCGAGAGGCATGTAAAGGCAGGAAATTTAAAGGGACGATAATGAGCAGCTAATCTTTTTCTTTTTTTTAACAAAGCCAATTAAGTTGAAACGAACGTTTATTTTGCGGCAATCAGCTCACTTTTAAGTCTATACCATAAGCTCATGAAAGGCTGTTAGTAAGATTTTTGGTTTCAACTCTCCACAGTAATACCAATATTAAGTGCTAAGAATATAAAAATACTAAGTCCTAAGAATATAAATAGGAAGTTACATCAGTGTCTACGCAGATCTGGTCACAGAATGGCGCATGCCAACATACGTTTCAGAAGAAACTACAGCTTCATCCAATTATACACAATTATTTATTGCTAGATGTATCATAAAATATTTATCATCATAGGAAAGAAGAACCAACTCCACCTCTAATTTATATTTTCTAAAAGACGAATATAGGTCATTTTAAACGCCACCTCTGAACTCTTATTATGCCTACATTTTGAGGCATGGTGCTAAAGTGAGCGGACATTGCTGCCTTTCAAAATGGCATGAACTCAGACCAGAAATTATCCCAATTCATAGAATATTCAAGAGTTTGGCATAAATATGTGATCAATAATAGCTCTACAATATAAATTTTGATTCTAGTAGTGAAGATAATCACATCAGTTGTTCTAATAGTTTTAAGCCCCCCTGCAGTTTGCTTGTTATATGCAGATTGAGTTAGATTTTGCTCTGAATAACTTAATGGACAATTATCTTTGCTTTACTCTATAATTTACAGGAAAGATTATTCACAGCTTTTCATTATATATTTTTCATGGTTGTAACTTTAGTGCCAAGTAACAGCAACATGCCTCAACATTCCAGAGCGAGTTGTCTATAAGTGTCGGAATGATACACTCCAAAGAAAGTGAAAAGCTATCATTCTGGAGCGAGACATTTAAAGATTGAATGCTGAAATGAATCATCATGCAGGCAGAAGAACACAGTATGAAATGTTATCATTGCTTGTGATCTGTTTTTGAAAATTAGACTTCATCCATGATACTGAGCATTCCTCATCTACTAAAAGCCACTACTTTAATGCATTATTCAGTGGAAATACGTTTGTAAGAAAGTCCTGAGAGTGGCATGTGTGCTAATGTGTCTCGGTTGATAGCAGTCTCACCTGAGTCAGAAGGCTGGGATTCAAACCCACTCCAGAGACTTGAGCATAAAAATCTATGTTGACATCTCAGTGCAATACTGAGGGATTGCTGCACTACCAGAGGTGCCATCTTTCAGATGGAATGTTAAATAGAGGCCCTGTTTGATCTCTTTGGTGGATGTAAAAGATGGCATGACATTGGACCTGAACTTCCATGGAGGGGCAATCAGAGTCAGATTGCCGCTCTGCTCCTACTTTCTTACATTTACATTTTTTCAATCGTGTCTCTTCTGACTCAGGCTGGGTGAGAATTGTGTGGGCCAACATGCTCCTGAAGCTTTCAGTCGAGCGCTGCTTCATCCTAGGGAAGGAGACCATGCTCCCTTTTTTATGGCTGCCATAAAGCCACTAAGTTTAAAGGGTCTGCCAGGTTTAAGCGTCTTTGACAAGCCAGGGAGAAGGTAACTGTATAAGGTAAGTGAGCAGGATTTTGGGCAGGGGGCGGAAGTCTAGGCGAGTTGCCTATCAATTATAAACGTTCAGTGTGAAAAGCAGGGTCCTGCAAGGAGATTTTCTGATCAGAGTCTTTCCATCAGTGACAGAACAAGAGTATGTCATTCCGCAACAGGAGGAAGAAAAGGCCAGTAGACTGGTCACTCTGAGTTGCCCTCATACAGTTGGAATATATGAACGTGTGAAAAGGACATACAAACACTACAGCACCCATCAAGCTATTTTATCTAGAAAAGATGTACCAAGACACTCCATTAATCCATACAATAATCATACAATCTCTTGAGAGAGGCAAAAAAAATGCTCAGCAATTCAGGGAAATAACCTCTCAGAAATTCCTCTCTGAGCAAAGCTCCAGGAATCGCATAATCAAACATGGGCAAGGAAACCGCCTGCTGATTACATGTATTGCCCTCCCTCAGCTGATGGATCAGTATTGCTCCATGTTGAACATCACTTGATGGGAGCACTGAGGGTGGCAAGGACGCAGGATGTACTCTGGGTGGGGGACTTCAATGCTCATCACCAAGAGTGGCTCGGTAGCACCACTACTGACCGAGCTGGCCGAGTCCTAAATGACACAACTGCTAGACTGGGTCTGCAGCAGGTGGTGAGGGAACCAACAAGAGGAAAAAGCATATTTGACCTCATCCTCACCAATCTGCCTGCCACAGATGCATCTGCCCATGAGATTATCAGACCGCCGCACAGTCATTGTGGAGACAAAGTCCCACCTCCGCATTGATGATACCCTCTGCCATGCTGTGTGGCACTACCACCATGCTATATGGGATTGATTTCAAACAGACCTAGCAACTCTAGACTGGGAATCCATGAGGTGCTGTGGGCCATCAGCAGCAGCAGAATTGTACTCGAACATAATCTGTAACCTCATGACCCAGCATACCTCCCACTCTACCATTACCATCAAGCCAGGGGATCACCCCTGGTTCAATGAAGAGTGCAGGATGGCATGCCAGGAGCAGCACCAGGCATACCTAAAAATGAGTTGCATTTCATACTCCGACACTGTTCCAGAGGGAAATGTCTCCACAAATAGAAATACATCCTGGCTTGGGATTTTTTTTTCCAATATATTTTATATGCATGTTCTTTGCTTTATCACCCTACCCATTCTAAATAACCTATCTAGTCAAAATCAAATTCCTTCCTCATTTAAAAAAAACACAATTATGTTCCTTCTAACCTTATGACTCTCCACATTAAAAATCCCTAACTTTTAGAAAGTATTCCTATAACTAAGAGCTCTTAGACAAGGTGTCATTCTTGTCACTCATCTATGCATAATCCCACAGTCTCAACTTAACCATATGCAGGAACAAAAATTGACGACAACAGGTAATAAAGACAAATAAAAGACAATAATTCAAAAAATTGTGGAATGTCAGATTGAAAACTGAGGATACAAGAGGGATGAACAGCACAAATGTGGATATGCCAAAGCCTGGAATATTGCAAATGGTTTTATATTTGATGTCCGAATTGTACACCCTAAAACTCAACTTTCTTGATAGCCACCCAGAGATCGTTGCTGCACTTTTAATGAGAAATCAATTATTACCCTCAGGCATCTTTCATGACTCTTTGGCTCACCAAGTAACCCTCTCATAGTTAAATAAATGAGCAAAATTAATGATGAGTAAAGAACATTCTACCCATCAAAGTTCATCCCTCTGATATCCTCACGATTCCAATCTGGCATTCAGTTACTTGTTGAATTATTCTATTTTATTTGTTTTTATTATCTAAAAATGATTCCAAATATTTGGCACTCATTGTTAAAAAGACTGTTCACTTCTAGCGACAAAAGGGGCAGTAGCAACATGGATACAAAATTGGCTGAGGGATGGGAAACAGAGTAACGGCTAATAGGTATTTTTCGGGCTGGAAGAAATCAGGGGTCGGTATTAGGACCTTTGCTTTTCCTGATAAATATAAATGATCTAGATCTTGGTGTGCAGGGGACAATTTCAAAGTTTGCGGATGACACAAAACTTGGGAGAATTGTAAACTGTGAGGAGGACAGTGCAGAACATCAAAAGGACATTGACACATTGGTGGAGTGGGCAGATAGGGTGGCAAATGAAGTCCAATGTAGAGAAGTGTGAGGTGATGTACTTTGGTACAAAGAACATAGAGAGACAGTATAAATTAAAGGACACTATTCTAAAGGGTGTGCAGAAGCAGAGAGACCTGGGTGTATATGTACATAAGTCATAAAAGGTGGCAGGACAAGTAGAGAGAGAGCTGTTTCTAAAGCATACAATATTCTAGACTCCATTAATAGGAGCAGAGAGTATAAGAGCAGGGAGGTTTTGATGAACTTATGTAAGACACTGGTTAAACCTCAGCTGAAGTATTGTGTACAGTTCTGGGCACCACACTATTGGAAGGATGGGAATGCATTGGAGAGAGTGCAGAAGAGGTTTATGAGAATGGTTCCAGAGATGAGACACTTCAGTTTTGAGGAAAGATTGGAGAAGTTGGGACTGTTTTCCTTGGAGAGGGGAAGGCTAAGAGGAGACTTGATAGAAGTTTTCAAAATCATGAGGGGTCTGGACAGAGTAGATAGGGAGAAACTTGTAAATGGATCGAGAACCAGAGGACACAGTTTTAAAGTGTTATGCAAAAGAATCAAATGTGAGGTGAGAAAAGACTTTTTCACACAGTGAGTAGTAAGGGTTTGGAAGTACCTGGAAGTATGGTGGAGGCAGGTTCGTTTGAGGCATTCAAGTGGGCGTTGGATGATTATTTAAATAGAAACAATGTGCAGGGTTATGGGGAAAAGCCAGGAGATTGGCACTAAGTTAAAATGCTCAGAGAGCCGGTGCAGACAAGATGGGCCAAATGGCCTCCTTCTGCACTGTAACAATTTTGTGATTCTGTGATTATTCCAAATGTATCGTAAAGTCTCATCAATCAAATTCAGAAACTGAATTTGTTTTAAAGTATTGTTATGATCCCTGTAGAGACCGATAACTTTTTAAAAAGTAAGGTACAAATTTCCTAGTGGCCAATGGAAAGATTCACATGACAAGATTTCACATTTTAAGATGTTTACTGTAACAAGCCAAAAACAGGATCGACTAAACATTACAGAATAGGCAACTAAAAAAAATTAACTACAAAGAAGGTACTTACCACTTAACTAATTAACTCAACCGAAAATACTTTATGACCCTTTTGTACAGTACTCCATGCTCTCAGCAGATATGTAGTTTATGGATTAAGTTGCACACTCCTCCTGACTTTTCAGCAGGTTTCCTTCTCTCTTCTACACGAGTGCAAGTTTTCCGCTTTCACTCAATCTTTTGAATATCCTCAAACTGACTTCCAGCTGCAAGGCTTACTCCAGAGACTGTTAGGCCTATTTTCCTTAGAGAAAAGAAGGTTGAGAAGAGATTTGATAGAGGTATTCAAAATCATGAGGGGTCTGGGCAGAAACTGTTCCCACTCATGAAAGGATCAAGAATGAGAGGGCACAGATGTAAAGCAATTAGTAAAAGAAGCAAAAGTGATATGAGAAGAAATGTTTTTACGCAGCAAGTGGTTCGGGTTTGGAATGCACTTCCTGAGAGCATGGTGGAAGTGGGTTCAACTGAAGGATTCAAAAGAAAATTAGACTGTTATCTGCAAAGAAGGAATGTACAGGGATACGAGAGGAGGCGGGGAATGACACGAGGTGAGTTGCTCATTCGGAGACCCAACGTGATGAGCCAAATGGCCCCCTTCTGCGTCATAGCAATTCTGAGATTCCTTGGTCCTTAAATCTTCACATGTCCAATGTCTTAGAACAGAAAAACAGTTCTCCTTGGCATCCTACTCAGCAATGAACACAAAACAAGTCTTTCCCTCACTTTTGAACAGTAACAGTTGTTTTTGGTCCCTCTCTCCAGGTCTCTGAGTCTGAGAGTCTGTGTCCAGAAAGACCAGCTGCCACTTTTTTGGGTCAAGGTTTGAAAACTGGCACTTAATTTCCTATAGGTTTTTGACTGGGCTTCTTTACCCATGACAATCAAATCACATGGGCCTGTCTCAGGGCAGAGTTTAGTGAAGTTTCACCATCGCCCATTCCAGGGAATTTTGTTTTACCTTAAATTAAAAGAGACAGTTTAAAACATAACTGCCTTATAAAGTTTCATGTCCATTAAGAGTATGAGCAATTATATCATTTAAGTTTTAAGGTGCTCATAACAATTTTTTCACACTTTTAAATTTAAAGACTGCTCCTAACTTTAGGTCATAGAAACTGCTGAGTGTTTGTTACTCTTTCTTTCTTTATTACATCATATGCATTATGTAGCAAAAAAAATAACTGGTTTGGAATTGGTGGCAAGCTGCTAAACAATTCACCTGGCAATGTCATGAAGCCAATAATAAGGCATTAAATTGTCAGGTAACTGCATACTTTCTTACCATTATTTTCTTTTAACAATACAAGCTTAACAAAGTACTTTAACCTAAGGTAATTTTGCAAGTATAAAACAGAACTTTTCTGTTTTGGTTTGGGACAATCAGAAAAAATCTAAATTGTACAAAAGGATCTCACACTGGAATGTTGGTTCCTTTGGGTTCTCAACCTCGAGTCATTTTTTTCAACTAAGCACTGAGCTGGCCAGTGTGTTCCATTTCACATTTGCTGCCCAATTATTGTTAATGAGGTAATCTAAAATGCTTTCATGTCATTTATGCAATTGCAGGTTTTCAGCATGGCACATTTTAAATGTTGGAACAGTTGCTTATACTTTAGTTATATTTCTGAAAATCGATCTTTGGGAACACCGTTTAAGAGTGAGAATACTTACAATGAATACAGAGAAAAACACGTATCTTTAAATTGCACAAATATATTTGATTCCCTATCTGTGCTGTTACCTAGAGCTTCTGCTCCTGAATGCTGCCTAATAGTTCCTGTTGCATATGTGCATGTTTGGATATGTGCAATTGAGCTCCCTCCCAACTTTTGTGTTCAAGTGAGATAAAAGTTTCCACAGGCAAGTTTGTGATCCATATCTTCCCAACATTGCAATCTGAAACATCTGATAATTGGGAGTATTGCACCTCAGAATTAACAATGTTGCCATGTACCATTAGGTTATGTACCAGAAATTAAATGGGATATTCTTGCCCTTTTAAATAGGTGAGAAAGTGCTTCTCTGTCAGACCACACAAACTAAACGAAACTTCATTTCAAGGAAGAAGTTCATCCAGAAATAAATGAATACAACCATTGAGGTTTAACTTAGAATCTGAACTGATAAAAGTTCATTGACCTGAAACAGGAACTCTGTTTCTCTCCCCACAGATGCTGCCAGACCTGAGCATTTCCAGCATTTTCCATTTTTATTTAAAATTTCCAGCAGCTACAGCATTTTGCTTTTGTATTGAGGTTTAACTTACACTCAACTTCGTTCCGACTTAAAAATAACAGAACGATTCTGGAGTCTTGCAGTGTTTCTCTGCCTCGGGATGTAATTTAATGTTGTGATATAGAAATATGGAGTGAGACAAAAAACCTCAGATTGCTGCTCAGCTACATCCTTCACTGCCTTTGAAGTGGTTGTCAGTTTCCTTCCCAACAGGCTAATAATTAGAATATTAACTATATCTGTTGCTAGAGTTAAATAGGGAATGTGGATTTTCCCATTGTTACCCGGGGTCAGATTGATGACATGATTATATTAAAAAATCTTTTGGAATTTAATTCCAGCTTAACACTTCCAAATAGTTATGGCAATTCACAAGCAATGAGCTCTACTTAACAATGGGAAATTTGTTCACATCATTACTCCACAAACTAAAGGTAATATATTCTCCATCTTAGGCTTTTTTCATTGCCAATATGGCCAGATATGCATCACATTCTTTGGAAGAAGAAGTTATTCTCTAGACTGTATCATGTATGATTTATCTTCATGACAAAGGAGATTATTTCAGAAGATGGTTCATAACTTTACATTTAAGATACATTGACCGAGCTAATTTATTTTTAAAATATCGTGCACGACTATTTGCATGCTTTCATCACAGATAGATGTAGACAGAACTGGGCTCAGCTATGGTCAGATAGCCAAGTGATATTTGTAGATTGAACTCACAAACAATGGCTGCTTGAGCAAAGTATTATAGGGATGCTGACATCTACTTGCCTAAACTTGTGCACAAATTGCTGCATTCAGGAAAGAAGAAATGAGGGGGAAGGCACTATCTGAACCTGTTGGCAATGAAATAAGCTAAAGCATTTCAAAAATCAAAAGCATCAGTGTCTCACAATCCATTCTTTGCTCTCGAACACTAAAACTTCAGCAAGGAGGCCCCAAATTTGATTCTGAATCTTTATTCCAAGTAATAGTCACAAGGCTGTGATTACTTCCAGCATTACTATTTTAGGTTTCTGTCTTGGTTACATTCCCTTCAAAACTGGTATGCCTGGCAGCAATGTTTCTTTTAGCACTGATTGTTAACTGTTGCCCCATTCATCTGCTCTAGCACAATGATTGTCAAATGAAAATCCGAACACCCACAGAATCAATCAAGCAGGAAAAGGAGAGTTAAAATCAGGGACCAAAACTGAAGCTGGAAAGGCCAGCTGCCACTTGAATACCGCAGCACTAAAACTACATTACAACAACTGTTGGTTAAAATTGCTTAAAAAGAATCAAAATATTGCATTTATGAATACCATAGCATTGATCATTCTTATTGATAAAAGCTTTACAGTGTTATTCCTAATATTAATTGAGCTGTTATGATTTTGAGTTTCACACGATACTTCCTTGAAGCTCAGCATCAGATATCCCATGAAAAGCTTTTGGACCCCTGCTCCCTACAAATTGATAGGTGATACACAAAAAAAAAATCTGGTAATACTTATCTCTAGGGATCAAATAGAGCAGTACAGTTATTTTAATTAGCTTTCCACTTCTCCAGCTCTATTAGGGTTCCTGTATAGCAGAACTAGAAGAACTGAAAAGCAGTGGCTCTGGCTGAGATATAGCATTTACTGAAATACGGGAAATCAGACGTGCGTTCCACAATTGAACAAAACTTCCAAACTGAAGTGATGGGTTCTTCATCCAAACACCAGACCAAAAAAAATTGTGATGATCCACTGACTCCAATGGCCATTTATGGTGCAAATCAGCTAACAAGGTTGCAATTAGTGCATTAACATTTAAACAGTGACCACATTGTGGTATAAAATCAGAAAATGCTGGAAATACTCAGATCAGACAGCAACTATGGAGAGAGAAACAGAGTAAATGTTTCATATTAATAACCTTTCATCAAAGCCCAATAGTTTGTCTGAACTATGTAATATGACTCTATCTGCCTTTGAGTAATTCAAGGTTCCTGCAATGCATACTTTGATTCAGTCATTGTCAGCGGCTGGCTGCAGAGCTCAGGGCGCTTTCAGAGAATAGTCAGGGCTAACGTTTCTGGGTTCAAAGTGTGCACAATATCAAGTTCAAAAAATGCACAGAGCCCACACTACTGAGTTTAGAGAACATACAGAGCTTACGCTACTGAGTTCACAGAACATATGGATCTTACACCAGAGTTCACAGAACATATAGAGCTTACACTATGGAGTTCAGGGAACACAGAGTTCACACTATTGAGTTCAAAAACACAGAGCTCGCAATAAAAGATGAGGGTATAAGTAGGGTGAAGGAAAATTTAGAAATTTAAACAGACGAGTTTAGACAATAGAGCAGTGCAGCAATTTGGGTTGTTACAAATGCTGAGCATTACAAGACTGTTGTATTTTAAAATTACTCCTTTAACTTAAGGCAAAACAGAACATTCTGGAAAGGGGATGGTGAGGTCATACTAAATACCTGCACTGAGAGAAAGGCCCATATCATCTGGTTTTCATGGGGAAGAAACTCAAACAGAAACCTATTGAAATAGCAAAATGCTAGTTTTCACACGTGGTACAGTTTCTTTTTAAGGCACATGCAGGAGACAAAACATATACTGCTCTGTGCAGGAACAAAGCAGCTGCTGCTGTGAAGACCAGAGAACATAAGAAATAGAAGCAGGAATAGACCACATGACTCAACGAGCTTGCTCCACCATTCAATAAGATCATGGCTGATCATGAGTTTCATCTCCACTTTCTCACCCACTCCATATATCCCTTAATTCCCTAAGAAACCAAAAAATCTGCCTAACTCAGCCTTAAATGTATTCAATGATGGAACATCCACAACCCTTTGGGTTAACAACCCTTCAAGTCAAGTCATTTCTCAGCATCACAGTCCTAAATGATTGGTCCATTACCCTGAGAGTGTACCCCCGTGTTTTAGATTTCCCAACCAATGGAAACGATCTTTCAGCATCCACTCTATTAAGCCCCTTCAGAATTTTGTAGGTTTCAATTAGGTCACCTCTCATTCTTCTAAACTCCAAAGAATATAAGCCCAATTTACTCAACCTCTCATCATAGGGCATTCCACTCATCCCAGGTACCAATTTAGCAAACATTCACTGTACTACCTCCAATGCAAAGGGGAGGCGATGGCATTGAAAAGATATATTTTCCCATGAACATATGATAGTTTATTGGTTGTTCTAGGCTCCAGAATTTAATATTCTGCAACTTCATGAGATGCCTATCAATTATAAGTGTACAGTGTGAAAAGCAGGGTCCTGCAAGGAGATTTTCTGATCAGAGTCTTTCCATCAGTGACAGAACAAGAGAAGAGAATGTAATTCCCCAACAGGAGGAAGAAAAGGCCAGAAGACTGGTCACCCTGGGTTACCCTCATACAGTTAGAATATATGAACGTGTGAAAAGGACATACAAACACTACAGCACCCATCAAGCTATTTTATCTAGAAAAGATGTACCAAGACACTCCATTAATCCATACAATAATCATACAATCTCTTGAGAGAGGCAAAAAAAATGCTCAGCAATTCAGGGAAATAACCTCTCAGAAATTCCTCTCTGAGCAAAGCTCCAGGAATCGCATAATCAAACATGGGCAAGGAAACCGCCTGCTGATTACATGTATTGCCCTCCCTCAGCTGATGGATCAGTATTGCTCCATGTTGAACATCACTTGATGGGAGCACTGAGGGTGGCAAGGACGCAGGATGTACTCTGGGTGGGGACTTCAATGCTCATCACCAAGAGTGGCTCGGTAGCACCATTACTGACCGAGCTGGCCGAGTCCTAAATGACACAACTGCTAGACTGGGTCTGCAGCAGGTGGTGAGGGAACCAACAAGAGGAAAAAGCATATTTGACCTCATCCTCACCAATCTGCCTGCCACAGATGCATCTGCCCATGAGAATATCAGAAGGAGTGACCGCCGCACAGTCATTGTGGAGACAAAGTCCCACCTCCGCATTGATGATACCCTCTGCCATGCTGTGTGGCACCACCACCATGCTATATGGGATTGATTTCAAACAGACCTAGCAACTCTAGACTGGGAATCCATGAGGTGCTGTGGGCCATCAGCAGCAGCAGAATTGTACTCGAACATAATCTGTAACCTCATGACCCAGCATACCTCCCACTCTACCATTACCATCAAGCCAGGGGATCACCCCTGGTTCAATGAAGAGTGCAGGATGGCATGCCAGGAGCAGCACCAGGCATACCTAAAAATGAGGTGTTAACCTGGTGAAGCTTTAACACAGGACTACTTGCTGCCAAACAGCATAAACAGCAACTGATAGACAGAGCTAAGCGATTCTACAACCAGCGGATCAGTCCTAAGCTCTGCAGTCCTGCTACATCCAGTCGTGAATGGTGGTGGTCAATTAAACAACGCATTGGAGGAGGAGGCTCCACCCTCAACGATGGGGGAGCCCAACACAGCAGTGCAAAAGATAAGGCTGAAGCATTCACAACAATCTTCAGCCAGAAGTGTTCTGTGGATGATCCATCTCAGCCTCTTCTGGAGGTCCCCAGCATCACAGATGCCAGCCTTCAGCCAACTGACTTCACTCCACGTGATATCAAAAAACAGCTGAAGGTACTGGATACTGCAAAGACTATGGGCCCTGACAACATTCCGCAATAGTTCTGAAGACTTGTGCTCCAGAAGTTGCCGCGCCCCCAGCCAAGCTGTTCCAGTACAGCTACAACAGCATCTACCCAGCTATGTGAAAAATTGCCCAGGTATGTCCTGTACTCAAAAAAGCAGGATAAATCAGTTAGCACTCCATCAGTCTACTCTCAATCATCAGTAAAGGAAGGGGTCATCAATAGTGCTATCAAGCAGCACTTGTTTAGCAATAACCTGCTCACTGATGCCCAGTTTGGGTTCTGCCAGGGCCACTCAGCTCCTGACCTCATTATAGCCTTGGTTCAAACATAGTCAGAAGAGCTGAATTTCCAAGGTGAGGTGAGAATGACTGCCCTTGACATCAAGGCTGCATTTGACAGAGTGTGGCAGCAAGGAGCTCTAACAAAACTGGAGTCAATGGAAATCAGGGGGAAACCTCTCTGCTGGTTGGAATCATACCTAGCACAAACAAAGATGGTTGTGGTTGTTGGAAGTCAGTCATCTCAGCTCCAGGACATCACTGCAGGAATTCCTCAGGGTAGTGTCCTAGGCCCAACATCTTCAGCTGCTTCATCAATGACCCTCCTTCCATCATAAGGTCAGAGGTGGGGATGTTTGCTGATGATTGCACAATGTTCAGCATCATTCGCGGCTCCTGAGATACTGAAGAGGTCCATGTCAAAAGGCAGCAAGACCTGGACAATATCCAGACTTGGGTTGACAAGTGACAAGTAACATTCACACCACACAAGTGTCAGGCAATGACCATCACCAACAAGAAATAATCCAACCATTGCCCCTTGATGTTCAATGGCATTACCATCACTGAATCCCCCACTATCAACATCTTGGGGGCTACCATTGACCAGAAACTGAACTGGACTAGCCAAATAAATACTGTGGCTACAAGAGCAGGTCAGGGGCTAGGAATCGTGTGATGAGTAACTCACCTCCTGACTCCCCAAAACCTGTCCACCATCTACAAGGCACAAGTCAGGAGTGTGATGGAATACTCCCCACTTGCCTGGATGAATGCAGCTCCCACAACACTCAAGAAGCTGGACACCATCCAGGACAAAGCAGACCACTTGATTGGCACCAAGTCCATAAACATTCACTCCCTCCACTACCGACGCACAGTTGTAGCAGTGTGTACCATCTACAAGATGCACTGCAGGAATTCACCAAGGCTCCTTAGACAGCACCTTCCACATGACCACTACCACCTAGAAGGACAAGGGCAGCAGGTAGATGGAAATACCACCACCTGGACCTTCCCCTCGAAGTAATCATCGCCGTTCCTTCATATCGCTGGGTCAAAATCCAGGAACTCCCTTCCTAAGAGCATTGTGAGTGTACCTACACCGCATGGACTGCAGCGGTTCAAGAAGACAGCTCACCACTACTTTCTCAAGGGCAACTAGGGATGAGCAATAAATGCTGGCCCAGCCAGCGATGCCCACATCCTGTGAATGAATTAAAAAGAAAGTATAACCTTTCTTAAATGGAGACACAAAAACTGCTCTCAATACTCTAGGTTTGGTCTCACCAAGACCCTGTACAACTGTAACAAGTCTTTTTTATTCTTGTACTCCAGCCACCTTGCAATAAAGGCCAACATGCTATTTGCCTTCCTAATTGCTTGCTGCACCTGCATGCTAACTTTCTGCATTCCTTGTACAAGGACACCCAGGTCTCTTTGAACATCAAAACTTAGAATTTTCTCACTTTTTAAAAAAATTCTGCTTTTTTATTCTTCACACTTCCTTATATTATACTCCATCTGCTATCTTGTTGCCCACTCACCTAACCTGTCTATATCTCTTTGTAGCCTCTCTGTGACCTCCCCACAGTTTACCTTTCCACCTAGCTTGGTGTCATCAACAAACCTAGATACATTACTCCCTGTCTCTTCATCTAAGTCACAAATATAGATTGTTAATAGCTGAGACCCCAGCACTGATCCTCATGGCAATCACTGCCTGCCAATGAAAAAGCTCTGTTCATGCCCACTCTGTTTTCTATCTGTTCACCAATCCTTGATCCATGTTAATATATTACTCCCAATTCCACAAGCCCTTATCTTACCCATTAACCTTTTGTGCAGCATTTTATCAGATGCCTTTTGGAAATCCAGGGATACCACATCTACTGGCTCCCCTTTATCAACCCTATTAGTCACATGCTCAAAAGCTTTAATAAATTTTTCAAAGGGGGAATTTCCCTTGAGAAAAACCATGCTGACTTGTTCTAATCATACTATGTTTTATTAAGTGCATTGTTAAGGCTTCCTTAATAATAGATTCCAGCATTTTCTAAACAACTGATATTGGGCTAACTGGCTTATAGTTCACTATTTTCTCTCTCCCTCCTTTTTTGAAAAGCAGTGTAACATTTGCCAACTTCCAATCTAGTGGGATCATTCCTGAATCGAAGGAACTTTGGAAAATTATAGCCAGCGTATCTACTATCTCTGCAGCTCTTTTAGAATCCTAGAGTGTAAGCCATGAGGTCTCAGGGATTTGTTGGGTTTTAGTTCTTTAAGTTTCTCCAATACTTTATCTCTGCTGTTAATAAATTCCCTAATTTTCATCTAGCTGGTATAGAACTTATGTCTTCTACAGTAAAGACAGACACAAAATATTTAGTCGATGCCTCCTCCATTTCCTCACTCACCATGATAATTTCTCCTTTCTCTGCTTCTACGGGACTAATGTTTACTTTAGCTACTTGCTTCCTTCGTATATACTTACAAAACCTTTCACAAAGTTTTTATATTTCTGGCTAGTTTGCTGTGATATTCCATTTTTTCCCTTTTTAGCAACTTTCTTGGTGGCCATTTGCTGGTTTCTAAAACACTCCCAATCCTTAGTGCTTTTTTCAGTGCTCTAAGTGTCTTCTTTTAACCCAATACTATGTTTAACTTCCTGAGTGAGCCACAGAGGGGTCCTTCTTGATGAGTTTTTGTTCTTCAGTTGAATCTATTTTGGTTGAATATTTTCATTTGTTTCTTTAAATATTTCCGATTATTCATTTGCCTCAATGAATTTGTGCCTATTTACCCAATTTTAACCTAAGCCCATTCTCCCCTTATACTGATGTAATGGGCTTTGTTTAAGTTTGAGATTTTTGTTAGCGAATGGAAAATATCATTTTCCAACTTAAGTGGAATCACATGCTATTATGGTCACCATTTCTCAGTGGATCTTTTACTATGACATTACTAATTAACTCTGATTCATTACACAATACTAGATCAAACATAGCTTTATCCCTAATCGGTTCCACTACGTACTGTTCCAACAAACTGCACAAAAACATTCTACAAACTTATTTTCTAGACCATTCTTGCCAATTTGATTATCCAAGTCTATATGAATATTGAAGTCCCCCACAATTATTACATTTCCTTTGTTAAAGACTCCAATAATTTATTGTTTAATGCTCTGTTCGACCCCCTATAAATTACTGCCACCAGTGTTTTCTAACTCTTGCTTTTCCTAATTTCCACCCATACTGATTCTACTTTGTGATATTCCGAGTCCAGGTCCTTTCTCACTAATGCCCTTATGTTATCTCTTACTGTAAGAGATACCCCATGTCTTTTGCCATTCTGTCGGTCTTTTTGAAATATTGTGTAGCCTGGAATATCTATTTCTCAACCTTGATCACATTGTAACCTTGTTTCTGTAATGGTGACTAGATCTAAATCATTTATCTCTATTCATGGCACTAATTCATCTACCTTATTGCAGATACCTTGCACATTCAGATAAAAAAAACTTTAATTTCATTTTTTTACTTCTATTCCCAGCAATGACCTTATTTGCTGATGTACATTTTTGTTAAATGCTCTGTCCCTTCCTGTCCTGCTCAGCTTGTTTTTACCTACATCACTTATCACATATGTTCCGATACCTCAACCTTTATTTTTGGATTTCTAAGTTTCCCTTCGCCCAAACTGAACCACCACCCAACCCCACCAGCCCCTCAATCCCAGCTGTTAGTTAAAAGCCCTGTCCATAGCCCTAGTCATATGATTGGCCAGGACACTAATTCCAGCACGGTTCAAGTGGAGCCATCCCAATGAAATAGCTCACTCTTCCTTGACCACTGATGTCAGTGCCCCATGAATCAAAACCCCTTCTTCCCATTCCACTATTTAAGCCATGTATTTCATTCTCTAATCTGTTTAACCGTTTGCTAATTGGCATGTGGCTCAGGTAACAATCCAGACAGGATTAACTTTGATGTTCTATGGACCCAAAGTTGTCATATTCTCTTAGTAGAACATAAATCATAGTTCTACCTATGCCATTGGTTCTCACAATAACCACAACAACTGGATGCTCCCCTTCCCACTCCAAGTTCCTCTCTAGCCATGAGGAGATGTCCTTAACCCTGGCACCGAGCAGACAATGCAACTTTCAAAGCTCCCTGTTGAGGCTACAGAGAACAACATCAATCACCCTGACTATCTGTCCCCTTTCACTAACATGTTCTTCTTCACTCTACTCACTTGAATGGCATCCTTCACTATGGTGCCATGGTCAGTTCATTCATCCACATTTTAGTCCTTCTCATCCACACAGTTTGAAAACATCTCATACCTGTTCGACAAAGTCAGAGGCTGAGGCTCCTCCTTCATTTCATACTAGGCCCCCAAACCTGCCTGACCAACAGGTGCACTCTCTTGTCCCTGAAGATTGAACAACTCTAAAATTCTGTCTAGCCAAAAGGGTGTGACTGCCTGCTGGAATAAAGTGTCAAGGTAACATTTCACCTCCCTGATGCATCACAGTGTCTGCAGCTCAATGACTCTGAACCAAAGCTCCTCAAGTTGCAGACACATTTTCCATGGATCACGCTGTTGTCCAGGAGCATCCACATTCTACAGTCATGACACATCACCATCCCCATCATGTTTATTGTGTTACTTAATTAATTACTTTTTCCTTAATTAATGTATAATCAGTAAGCCCTACCTCTCTCAATAACCTTTACTACTGCTAGTAAACCTCAGTACTACCAATGAAACCTTACAATTATTAATACATTACACACTTTTGAAAGATAAAGGAGCATAATACTCACCAATCACTGACCTTTTTCCCTGTGACCTCACATTTTGATAATTCTCCAAATGCGGTTGGTCCACAGACTGAGCCCCTGCACTGTTCTAGCTCTTTAATTGAGTCTTGCCTCTCTCTGCCTGCTTTTTAATCAGAGAAGGACTGTTCTGTGTTAACAACCAAGTAGAATGCTTGTGAGAATTGGTTTTATGTTTGAAAGGAAGGGAACAGAACCAGCCAGATTTTTGGAGATTTAGGGAACAAGGAGCCAACAAGCTTGGCCTTGCGGTGAATTTCAGATCTGGAAGACATTAGGCTGTGTGGAACAACTTTTGAACTACAAGGAAGTTTAGACCAAGTGCAGTAGTGAGAAGTGAGCTTGCTAGAGAGCTGGGAGTAACTTGGGACATGATCTTGTAATGCTACATAACTGCCAGAAGAGTGGTACACAGTGAAAAGGATTATAAGACATACTTCAAGTTAGTTGATGTTGATGTGTCTTTTCTTTAGTTTGGTACATTAGCTGCCCATTAAGCAATGTCTGATCTATGTCGATTTTAGTTTGTTACAGTAAAGTCTTAAGATGTGAAGTCTTGTCCTTTGGTGATTTCTGTCAGTTGCTGGGAAATTCATCTCTTTTTTAGAAAAAATATCAGTCTCCATGGGGATTGTGATAGGGTGCAGACAAGAAGATTGGTGGCGGAAGGGGCAGAATTAACAATAATAGTGTATTAGCAAAAAAAAAAAAGCCCCTTGCAAAGGATTATGGCAAAGACAGAAAAAATGGCTATTCAAAACAAGATAGATGAACTGGGGACACAAATAGAGATGAAAGGGTTTGATCTCACCAGCTGTACAGCAAGTACAGGTTGCAAGGCAAGCAAAGTCGGGAAATAAATATTCCAGAATATTTAAAATTTTGAAAAGTCTTGGAAAGGAGGAATAGTAGGCCTGGTAATTAAGGGTGACATAAGGATGGTAATACAAAAGGACCTTGGTGGAGATCAGAAAGCAGTGTCAGTGTGCATGAAGATTAGGAATAGCAAAGGTCAGAAAGCGCTGGTGGGAGTAATTTATAGGCCTCTAACAGTAGTTATACCACTGGATGGAACATTAAGCAGGATAGAATTAGAGCTTATAAAAAAGGCCATGTAATGTAATAATCATGGGGGACTGTCATTTTCATATAGATTGGACAAATCAAATTGGCAAAGATAGTCTGGAGAATGAGTTTGCAGAGTGCTTTCCAAGAGTTTCCGAGAACAATACATTGTGGACCAACTAGGATAAAGCTATTATAGATATAATATTGTAAAATGAGGCAGGGTTAATTCTTAATTTCATAGCAAAGTATCCTCTGGGAAAAGGTGTTCATAATATAATTGAATTCCATATTAATTTGGACAGTGACGTATTTGAGTCTAAAATGAGACTGTTAAACTGAAACAAAACTAATTACATAAGTATAAGGGGAGAACTGGCTAAGATTTAAGTAAATAAATTGAAATAAATTAAAATGAAAGGTATGGCAGTTATTAAACAATGGAAACATTTTTAAAAATATGCAACATTTTCAACAAAAATATGCTCCATTAAAAAACAAAAACTCAGCAAGAAAGATCCATCTCTGGCTATTTAGGGAAGTTAAGTATCGTACTAAATTAAAAGAAGAGACTTATAATTTTGCAAAGAATGGCACTAAGCCTCAGGTTTGGGAATCTTCTAGAAGCCAGCAAATGGTAACTAAAAAGTTGACAGAAAGGGAAAAAGAATAAAACTAGAGTAAAATAAGCAGGCATATAGAAACGGTTTGCAAGAAATTTTCTAATTATATAAAATAGGGTAGAGTGGCTCATGTAACTCTAATGTAACAGCAGATTTAATAGCAGGCCGCAGGTGACAATGCAGCGGGAGCTGAAAGACAAATTTCCCACTGGTGTAAAATGATGGCGGGATCTTCCACCCGAGCCCCTTCCCTCCCCGGCTGCACAACTCCCGGACAGCATGTGAGCTGTGTGCAAGGGTAAGGGATCCACAGTGGCCTCTCCACCTGAAGAGTAGATGGACTGCAGTGGGGTTATAAGGCATCACTTTATCACTATTCCACTAAGGCCCATGTCCTCTGTACCATTCAGTGAGGTGAATGTGAGCAGTTGAGGGTTCACTTACCCTGGCGGAGTGGATGAGGTTATTCATCCTTTTGTGGCATTGCAGGCCAGTCATCAGCAGGAGGCCCTGGGCACTGATTGACCTGGAGACTTCCTCCCATGCTGCTTTCATCTCCCTGCTTGGCCCCCTTCTCCCATCCTTTGCACAGAGGGTGCTGCTCCTGGCCTCCACTTGTTCGAGCAGGAAGCCCAGGGAGGCATCGCAGAATTTGGGCATCGGAGGTCCCTGTTCTCTTTGGGACATCTCCTTCCTCAATGTTGTGTAGGTTGCTGTCCAGGTGCCTTTTAACAATGGCACCTGGGTTTGTGTGCAGGGAGCACACCATCCAGCCCACTCCACAATGCAAATTGCCAGGAAACCGCTGACTATATAATTAATGAGGCTGGGGTCACATAATACTGCATGACTTCGCGGTGGCCTCCACAATATGAAACCCTCCCTGTTCCCTCCCTGCCATGGGACTTAGTCCCAGAGGGGAAAATTCCATCCCTTCTGTCTGTCTGCACAATGGAAGGCACACATTACATGCCAGAAATACAGGGTTACCAAGGTGCAAATAAGAGCAAGGAACTTAACATAATTAATTTCGGCAAGGAAAGAGTATTTCAGAAACTTAAGGAGCTAAAAGCTGACAAATCCCCAGGACTTGTTGGCCTACATTGTAGGTTATCAAAGAGATAGTTGCAGAATAATGCATGTACTGGATATGACTTTACAAAATTAGCTAAATTCTAGAATGGTCCCAGCATATTAGAAGTTAGCAAATGTAGCGTCGCTATTGAAGAAAAGAGGGAGGAAAAAAACAAGAAACTGCAGGTTAGGTGGTCTGAAATCAGCAGCCTGGAAAATTCTGGAATCTATGAAGGAAGAATTAATAAAGCACTTAGAAAATCATCCTATGATCAGAGAGAGTCAAAAAGGCTTTATGAAAGTGAAATTATGTTTGATAATTTGAGAACTTTGGGGATGTAACTCAGAGGGTAGATAGAGGGGAGCCAGTAGATACAGTATGCTAGGATTTCCAAAAAGTATTTGTTAAGGTGCCACATAAAAGGTTAATACAAAAGGTAAGGGCTCAAGGATTTGATGGTGATACGTTAACATAACTGGAGAATTGGTTCACAGATAGGAGACAGAAAGTATGGGGAAATGGGGCATTTTCAAGTTGGCAGGCTGTAACTAATGGAATACCACAAGGCTCAGTGCTGGGGCCTCAGCTTTTTTTAAAATTTCCTTCACAGGATGTGGACTCTGCTGTGTGGGCCAGCATTTATTGCTCATCCCTAGTTGCCCTTGAGAAGGTGGGGGTGAGCTGCCTTCTTGAAATGCCGCAGTCCATGTGGTATAGGTACACCCACAATGCTGTTAGAAAGGAAGTTCCAGGATTTTGACCCGGCAATGAAGGAGTGGCAATATATTTCCAAATCAGGATGGTGAGTGACTTGGAGGGGAACGTCCAGGTGGTGGCATTTCCACCTATCTGCAGCCCTTGTCCTTCTTGATGGTAGTGGTTGTGGGTTTGGAGCCGTGGTGAATTCCTGCAGTGCATCTTACACACTGCTGCTACTGTGCATTGGTGATGGAGGGGGTGAATGTTTGAGGATGGGGTGCAAATCAAGCAGGTTGCTTTGTCCTGGATGGTGTTGAGCTTCTAAAGTGTTGTGGGAGCTGCACTCATCCAGGCAAGTGGGAAATACTCCATCACACTCCTGACTTGTGCCTTGTAGATGGTGGACAGGATTTGGGGAGTTAGTAAGTGGGTTACTCATCACAGGAATCCTCGCCTCTGACCTGCTCTTGTAGCCACAGTATTTTTGTGGCTAATCCAGTTCAGTTTCTGGTTAATGGTAATCCCCAGGATGTTGGTAGTGGGGTATTCAATGATGGTAATGCCATTGAACATCAAGGAGAGATGGTCATTGCTTGGCACTTCTGTGGTGTGGATGTTACCTGCCATTTGCCAGCTCAAGCCTGGATATTGTCCAGATCTTGCTGCACTTGGGCATGGACTGCCTCACCATCTGAGGGGTCACGAATGGTGCGGAACATCATCAGAGAACATCCCCACTTCTGACCTTATGCTGGAAAGAAGGTAATTGATGAAGCAGCTGAAGATAGTTGGGCCGAGGACACTACCCTGAGGAACTCCTGCAGTGATGTCCTGGAGCTGAGATGATTGACCTCCAACAATTGCAACCATTTTCCTTTGTGCTAGGTTTGACTCCAATCAACAGAGAGTTTTCCCCCAGATTCCCATTGACTTTCGTTTTGCTAGGACTCCTTGATGCCACACTCGGTCAAGCGCTGCCTTGATGTTAAGGGCAGTCACTCTTACTTCACCTTTACAACCTTTATAAATGACTTCGAAAAAGAGACTGAGAATATCCAAGTTTGCCGATGATACAAAGCTGGATGGGAATGTCAGCTGTGAGGAAGACATAAAGACGCTGCAAATAAATATAGATAGGTTAACTGAATGGACAACAAGATGCCAGATGTAGTTTAACATGGGGAAGTGTGAGTTTATTCACTTTACTTGTAAGAATAAAAGAAACAATATTTTTTAAAAGGCATGAAACATTTAAATGATGATATTCAGAGAGATTTTGGTGCACTCATACAAGGAACAAAAAGTTAGTGGGCAGTAAGCAATTTGGAAGGCAAATTGTCCTTTATTGTAAAGGGTGTTTTGGGGAACCATACCCTGTGCCTTCCCATACCCTGTGCCCTATCCATTATTTTCAGCTACTTCTTGATATCACTTGGAATAGAATTGGCTGAAGGTGGATCTGTCATGGTGGGATATCAAGAGGAGGTTAAGATAGATTGTTTACATTTTGTTTCACATAAGCTAATTAATATTCTGCATATAGGTCAAATCAAATGCCATCCCAGTACTAGAGTTATTAACATCTGCAGGAACAAATCCTAACTAGCTGAATTCAACCCTGGATAATTAAAGGCAGCAATAATGGCAGAATCCAACCCTAGCAGTCATTTGTTATCGTGCTGATGTCTCAGCAGGCTGGATAAATGAGTACAGCCCTTTCCACACACAGAACATTTAAACAGCTTCTCTTCAGTATGAATGCTCGAATTTTGCTCTCTTTCTCTCCTGAAGTGCTGTATGATGTTGGCGTTTGGTGCCAGTCACTGTTTGCCCTTCAGTGCTTATCAAGTGGTAATTTTGAACTTGTGAGCCCATAGAGTGAGCTGTCAGCATTTTAACTGCAGGGAGCAACATAGACGATGGCCCTGGCTGATGCTGTCTGGCAAAGCTGAAACCCATTGTAACACATGAACAACAATTTGCATTTGTATAGCACCTTTAACATAGTAAAACATTCAAAGGCACTTCACAAGGAGTGACTGGCTAATGAAATGCACAGTCCCCAAACTGATTTATATTAAAATGAGTCCGAAACAAACATGCCATAAGAGGAAAAATAAACCAACACACATGGTTCTTTTTCAGCATTTTTATGTAGGATTTTAGTGAGGGTGATGTCTTATATGTGGATGTGTATATTTGGGCATATACGATAATTCAGTCTGCATATAACAGCTATTTGCGAGCAAAATAATTTCTCAGTTATGGCTTACTGAAGGTGAGTATGATGCAATTAGTTCTGACGTTCATTGGGGTCACCAACTTTGTATTGCATCTTTCCACTTTTTAAACTCTGTGTCATGACCAAACACATTCAAAACTGTTAATGCTCTTTTATCTTACATTGAATTATGTTTTTTAAAACACCCACTATCTGAGAATGGTAATTTGTAAATTTAAATTTTTAAATGTCCAATTTGGTAAGTGATAAAATTAAGAAAAATAGTTTTTCAGTCAAATGTGGAGGATTATAACGATCATTCTTCTGGGAACCAATAAGTTGGAAGAACAAAGGGGTACTTTTATATACTGATTCCAATTCCTTCCACATTGCCATGAAGTAGTTTGGGAATTGTTGTGGTGTAAAAAAAAATCTTGTAATCAACAGCAAAGAATCCTTCAGGGAATGGTTGGTATGGGGGTGAATTATTAACATCTTAGAGTTTCAGATATTCCCTTTTTTTTCTTTGGTGTAAAATGTTTTTGATGTGTTTTTTGACTTATATTTTGGCATGCCAGCCATGGCTCAGTCCACAGCACTGTGAATTTAAATCTCACTGCAGATACTTTAGCACAAAAATCTAGACTGGCACTCCCAGTGGAGTACTGCACTGTCGAAGGTGCTGTCTTTCAGACATTAAACTAAGATACCGGCCTGAATTTTTCCGTCGGCAATTTGGGGGCGGAGGAACCCCCGACATCATCCTGCTCCATTTAAATATTCAAGAAGGCAGGTGGACAGCTGATTTCGCTGTCTGCTCGCTGACCTGTCAATGGCCAATTGAGGCCATTGACTGGATCATTAAGGTAATTAAAGGCCCTGCCCGTCCAACCTCAAAGGCTGGCGGGCAGGCCAAGAGCCCCAGTGGGCTTCTGATAAAACATGAAACCTCATCCACTGGCGGGAAAAGGTTTCATGGCCATTTTAAAAATCTTAAATAAACTTTATGTGAGATTTATTAACATGTCCCATGGGAGCAGTATGCTCTTTCGCACACATGCGCAAAAGAGCGCACTTTGACAGTTGGGGAATCCCTCCCCCCTGCACAGGAAGCGCATAACGCTTCCCGTCGGGCAGACGGCTGGGCGGGCCTTAATTGGCCTGCCCATTTAAAATGGCGGCGGAGTTCGGCTGCCCGACTGCCACCAAGCCGGTGGGGCCTGCCTGCCAACCTAGGGCAAAATTCTGCCCATCATAAAAGATCTATGGCACAATTTCAAAGGGGTGCCAGATGATCAACCATGGTGTCGTGGCCAATTTTTATCCTACAATCAACATCACAGAAACAACTGTCACGGCACAGTGCCTGCATAATGGTATTATAAATCTTTAATCACATAATTTTGAAGATTACACTTTAAAAATAAATAAAAACTGGAACTTAAGATGGCTCCTCAGAGCTACAGACAGTTTTAGTGAATTAAACCATTTTATCTCTGAAAAGGACCAAGAGGGCAAAGATACCTTGTCTAATATTGACTGACTGTGGTTTCAGTGAGGAGATAAATGAAGCTCCATTGACACCTTCATTGTAAAAATGCAAATTTGCCTTGTCAAATCTAAAGGTTTTGGCCACCTAAAAAAACCACAGATGGGAGAAGATTTCAGACTGTTAATCAGATTACCACAACCTCTTTTTGGGGCCATGACTCAACACTGATTTGAGGTCACATGATACACCAGCCATCTTGGTTCCTTGCTAAATATATAGCAGAAAATTCAAACTGCTGCAGAGACATCTTCTTGGATGCGGACAGAATTCCAGCAGAAGGACTAACTGACCAAAAACCATCAACCACAGCAGCTAGTTAAGCAACTGAATAACTACCAACGAAATCTTGAAAAAGAAACCCAGCCTCTTTCTCTCTCTTCTAACGTGTTCCATCTTCAAGCCTACCTGTGAAAACAATCTCTGGGCACATCAAATCTAGAAACCATCACAACTATAGAGACATCTCTGCGTTCTTGAGACCTTCAGTTCGACTTAGGTAATAACTCGACTACAAAACATCAGGCCTGTACTGAAAGAGACTGAGTTAAATTTCATTTTTATAATTACTGTTTTACCAATGGTTCTAGTTTTGTGTGTGAAATAGTGTGGGTGAGCCATATGAATGAGACATAAAGCTCTTGAGCAGGTGTTTGAGAAATAAATGAAACTTCATTTTAAAAATACAAAAGTTTGCTGCTGGGTGATTTAACCTGATTCAATCACTCCGGGAGCAAGAAAATACATACATCCACATACAAATGTACTCGATCATGGGCAGTCAAAGATAGTACCTTAAAATTGTACGTAACACAATAAGCTATCTGATCATTACCACATTACTGTTTGTGGAAGTTTGCTTTGGTTGTGAAAGGTGGTCTAAAAATGCAAGTTGTTTTTTTTAATATTTTTCCTCTGTGGCTGTATTGCTGCACTTGGATGATAATTTCATTCCAGCTACAGAACATGATTACTTATTTGATCCTACAATTCCAGCTCATGATGTACAAAATAGGACCTTTGAAACAAGTTAGATTCTGTGTCATGTTAAAATTGTTTCCAGAACAATGTGCATTTACAGCGAGGCATGTGACCAGAGTAATCTCCTGCTTTTTTTGTGTCTGCATAAACTATTTCTGTTTTAATCCAGCCCAACACTCCATCTGAACTTGCCCTGACCTGGAAATAAGAAGGATGCTCACTCAATGGACCCCTGTCCAAAGAGGCTCACGACCTTTTAAGGAAAGCTGCAAAAAAGACAAGTCAGTAACGAATACAGTTTCAGAGCATGAATTTGATTTAGCCAATTTTTTGATTCCAGTGTCCCCATTTCTCTGAAAGAAAATTAGGTCATTTATTTTACCTGGTGCTGAATAGTATATGGATTATTGTGGGCAAATGTAATGTTTTATTTAAGCTAGGAGGGAAAATTGTAACAGACCAAGTTAAGTTCTGCACAAATCGAGCCCAGTCATAGTGAAATTAAAAGATTGGATGGGGTGGGTGGGGGGATGAGAAGGGGGATTACAGAAGAAGGGTGCAACATGTAAATAATATACAAGATGACAGATGTTCAAGGCAAATGCTCATTAGAGTGAATAGTGATTCCTCAAGCAGGAATTTTCACTTGCAATTATAGTCTAGAATCACAGAATGGTATAGCACAGAATGAGGCTTTTTGGCCCCATGGAATCTGAGTCAGTTCTTTTGAAGAGTAATCCAGTTAGCCACGCTACCCAATTCTATCCCTATATTATTACACTATTTTCTCCTTCAAATATTTATCCAATTCCCCTTTGAAGGGTCCTATTGGATCTGTTTTCATCACCAAAAGGGCAGTGCATTCCTAATCTAAATACTTAGATGAGAACATGATATCACTGGTTCTTTTATCAATCATTCTAAATCGCTGTGCTCTGGTATGGACCCTCCAGCCATTAGAAAAATATTATTTTTATTTTCTCTATCCAAACCCTTCATGATTTTAAACACCTCCATGAAATTCCTTCTAACTCTTCTGTGCTCTAAGCAGAACAACCCGAACTTCTTCAGTCCATCCTGGAAGCAGTTTAGTAAATCTCTTCTGTACCTACTCGAAAGACTTCACAAGTTTCGTAAGTGCAGTACCCAGAACTGAGCACAGTACTCCAGCTGAAGTCAAATTAGAGTTTTGTATGGTTTTAGTCAAACTTCCTGTTTTTATACTCCAAGCTTTTATTTATGAATCCCAGGATCATATGTGTTTTGTTAATCTGCCACCTTCAAAGATTTATGCACACTTCTCTTCATATAAATCCTAAATGGCCAACCCCTTATTCTGAGTCTGTGACTCCTACTGTATATATCGTCTCTTCTCAGTCTTCTGACCAAAATCTAACTTCTCATATGCTTCTGCATTGAATTTCATCTCCTATGCTTGTTATGCCCTTTTAAAGTATCTGCAGATCTTCATCTCTGTGTAATGCATTTCCAAGCTTCATGTCATCTGCAAATTTTGAACTTGTGCCCTGTACTCCCAAATTCAAGTCATGAATGTGTCAGAAATAGCAGAGGTTCCTGGTACGGAACCCAGGGGAGCCCCACTGCATACCTTCCTCAAGTTAAAAAGAAAAGCCATTCACCACAACTCTATTTTCTATCCTTAGCTAACTTTGTATCCATGGTGCTATTGCTCCTTTTACCCCACGAGCATCAATTTTGCTAACCAACTTATTGTCTGATTTATACTTTTCAAACACCGTTTGGAAGTCTATATATACAACATCGACTTCACTGGCATAATCCACCCTCTCTGTTAGCTCATCAAAAAATCTTGACCAAATTTTGTTTGATTCATTTGATTAACAAATCAGTGCTGCCTCTCCTTCATGAGTTCATGCTTGTTCAAGTGGCTGTTAATTTTCTCCCAGATGGTTGTTTCTAAATATTCTATATCCTAAATACTAAAATTCTTTTAAGTGAACTTAGGCTGAATATACATGTGAGCAACATATTCAAAACTACAAAAGTTACTTATCAACCCACTCCAAAACTGTTCATTTAAAAATTGTCGTTTTGTCATGCACCACAAGCTTTGTTTAATGCAGCAAAACAAAACAATTGTTCAATTTTCATTCAGTTTTAAAATTTATTTGATTTTAAAGAGATAAATATCTAAAAATGCTAAATTGTGATTCTTTGCCTTTGTATTGCATAAACCTTCAATTATTGCTCAAGTTAAATATATAAACCTTCACTCTTAACTTTGCAAAACACATGGTGGAATAAACAGTGTGAACTAGCATATAAAAAATGCCTAATTATTTGACCAAATTAACATAATAATTTATTCTGATAGGCAAAATGCTTTCAAATATTTTATTATAAAAGATATTGGTAGAAGTACCAGCATCATGTTGCACAGGATAGGGTGTTGAGGCTTTAGAGTTTAATATCGTTCAGCTGAACAACTGTACTATATACTGGAGAGTTACGATAACAAAACTAATGCAAAATAAATGGGCTTTATGAAAAAGGCTTTGAAGAGAAATTAAACCTCAGGAGACTCTGTACACTGGCTGATCCACAACTGGTATTGAAAGGATTATCAAACAACATTAATAAGCAGGCTGCTGCAATGGGGCAAAGTAATGGCTTCAATAAAACAGAAGTTTTTAGTTTTTAAATGAAAAAGAAAAATACATGGAGTGTGGAGTGCAAGCACAGTGCATTTCCTGGTAAACAGACCAGATATAAATGTTATAGCTCTTTATATTTATTAAACTGGGTTATCGTAGATAACACCCACCTACGCACCCCCAGAAAACATTTGCGGAGCCTTATAGGACAAGATTAAGAAAGTGATTTCAGTTGATATATAAATAGCACAGGTGAAAGCAATTCCATGCCACCACATCTTTATGACTTGGCTTTGCAAACAACTTGTAACCTATTTCTTATCTCTTAAAATCTCCAAGGATTCTGATCTCTAAGTCTCAATTAAATGGGCATTTGTCTTGGGATTTTACCTCCCAGACTGGTTACCATTTGGTTTGTGCAGCCAATATTCAAGCAGTTTTAACTAGCCAAAGGCCTTCCAGTTAGGTCTATGAATTTTAATACTTTACTGCAATCATTCCACTCTTCCCTTTGAATAACAAATGGATGTACACATGGTAGGAAGTGCAAAAATTGTGTTAATACAACTTTTTTGCTTAAAGTAGTTAATGACTACATTATTGATCATGGTTATACATTTTCAATGGTTATACATTAACTTTAAAAAATCCGCTCAGGAAATGAAAACTCAGTACCCAATAAATAAAATTTGTCTTATCAGGGAAGCATGAAATGATGTTAAACAACCATCAGAAGTAATCCAGTGTGGCCCACTGTTACTGTGCCGTTACTCTAGCACAGAGTGGCATGGTGCAGACATTCATCTCCTCTCTCATACCACCACAGATTAGGATATGGCAAAATCCCAATGGCAGCTAGATTATCTCAGAGCAGAGGTATTGTGGAAGGGAAATGGGTGTTTGAAGCAATCATCCCAATTTGTACACGCCAGCAGTCAAGTTGGAAGCAGGATTTGCTAAGACCAAAGCTAGTTGTTTGTGCAAAGAATGGTAAAACTAAAATGAAAGACATAAGGGAAAGTAAATGAGGAAATAGATAGGGAGTTAAATGGAAAATCCAAAATCAGAAGAAATCTGTGTTTATAGTTTAACTAAAATGTATAAACCACAATTTGAACATCACAACCTAGGTATGAAATGAGCAGAGCCCTGCTCCCATGATAAAAATACTGTCTTGTGTAAAACCAGCACTGAGCAATTCACACTTAGTATGAGTTCTACAACATCAAATGTGCAGCAAAATAGATTTTTTGTTTCTCCCCACCAATTAAATATAATCTTTTGGAAACTTTGCACATTTGATACTTCTGTTGCTATCGTCATTGCCCATCAACACAAAGAAAAGAAATTTATCACGGAGGTAAAATTTAATGCCTTAATTTTAAGCACTCTAATCGAAAATAATTTCTTTATTAGGCTGCATTTGCGTCGGAAGCAGCAAGAAGCCCTGAGTCAAATCAAAACAGCAATTGTGAGCATAATGAGCCAGCAGAAAATTAATTCAATAAAAAATCAGTTATATACAAATAACCCAATAGACGATGTTCTCTGTCAAGAAGGTTTCACACTGTAGTTCTCGTTATTCACTGAAAGCATAACTCAGGAAACTTGTTAGCTAAGAGAAGCAATTCCCAAGGTAGCAGCAGAAGCTTGAAAAAAAAATGAACAGCTTATACAAGAGGTTGCAGCATTAAACTGTGTAATATTGCATGATACAGGTATCCATAAATCCTGATGGGGAGATTCTTTATGATGGGTCTACATTTTAATGCTCCACTGCAACTACATAAGATAAGAAAACAAATTGCTAGTAGTACGGCAGAGACTTTTACTGCTGAATTTATAGCTTTATACATCTTGCAGACTCATAGAGTAATATAATTTATTAAACAAAGTTTGAAAACTCATGAAATTTTTGGGCATGGTAAAGTCACAAATGATATCAACTTCCTTCTTTGTGACACTAAGTTAGAACTGTTGATGTATTGAATTTATTTTTCCTTTTAAAAAATAAACATTTTTAAAAGGACTGTTAAATCTGTAAAGGCAGTATATTTTATGCAATTTGACATGTATGCGTGTACATTTACTGAGAAACACAAGCGAGAGCGTCAAGGCCCAAAGTGCAGGACAATATCTAGATTGAAATGAGTCGGACTGAAGATGATATGAATCAAGATGTGAAAATGACTGTAAACTTGGGTCTTAAAAGTTTGTATACTGCAGACAAAACTGAAGGTCAGAAATTCTACAATTTTGGTGTCTTGAGAAAGTTTTCCATAGGTTTTTATTTCATCTTGTGAGAATGCAGGATAAAGTGGCAAGAAGGATAGTAGAACTGGAATATAGGAGAAACAAGAGAGTGAAATTTAGAGTTGCCGTGACCAGAGAATGACAAGAAAGTTTTTGACAAAAAGGAGGTTTTGGGCTGGAAATGTAGGAAACCTTCCTTTTATCCTGTCTGGGAATGAGGTGCATCATTCCTGGAGAATGTATTTGTATGCAACTGCATAAATGTATGAATTTTGAAGTGTTTATTATATATGAACTGCTGTTCACTGTTAAAAGGTAACATTTCCTTTTCATTTGTTCATGGGATGTGTTTGTGGGATGTGGGCTTAATTTGCAAGGCCAGCATATATTGTCCATCTCTAATTGCTCTTTAGAATGTGGTGGTGAGCCACCTTCTTGAACCACTGCACTCCATGTGGTGAACGAACCCCCATAGTGCTGTGAGGTAGGAAATTCCAGGATTTTGAGCCAGTGATATATTTCCAAGTCTGAATGGTGTTTGACCTGGAGGAGAACTTGCAGGTGTTGGATTTCCATGCACCTGCTGTCCTTCATCATCAAGGTGGTAGATTCATGGGGTTGTGGGTTTCTATTCAAGAAATGATAGCAAGGTGTTACAGTGCATCTTGTAGGTGGTACACACTGCAGCCACAGTGACCACATAATCACTATTCCATCCACCACCTCAAATATTCACTCCCTTCATCACCAGCACACCTTGGCTGCAGTATGTATCCTCTACAAGAAGTATTGCAACACCTCACCATGCTTTTTCGACAATACCATCCAAATCTACAATCTTTACCAACTAGAAAGAGAAAGGTAGATGAGAGATTGGACCACAATCACCAACAAATTCCCCTCCAAATTACATAGCATCCTGACTTGGAAATATCACCATTCCTCCACCTTCCCTGGGTCAAAATCCTGGAACTCCCTCCCTGACAGCACTGTGGGTGTAGTTACACCACATGGACTACAGCAATTCAAGAAAGCAGCACACTGTCATCTACTTAGGGAAAAATGTTGGACTAGTCAGTCACACTCACATCCCATGAACAAAGAAAATAAACACACAACAACCTTCCTTCGTGCTAGGTATGAGTCTAACCAGTGGAAAGTTTTCTCCCACATTCCCATTGACTTCAATTCTATTCGGGTTTCTTGATGCCACACTTACTCAAAAGCTGCCTTGATGTCAAGAGTGATCAATCTCAACTCACCTTTGGAATTCATCCCTTATGTCCACGATTGGACCAAGGCTGTAATGAGATTTGAATCTGGGTAGTCCTGATGAAAAATCAGCATCACTGAAAAGGTTATCATTGAGTAAGAGCCAATTGGTAGTACGGATAATGATTGAGAGTAGACTGATGGGGTGGTAGTTGATTGTATTGGATTTGTCCTGTTTTTTTGGACTATTTTCCACTTTAATCAGGTAAAAGCTTTTGTAGCTATACTGGAACAGTTTGGCTAGAGATGCAGCTAGTATTGGAACATCAACGTTTGGCACTACAGCAGGGACGATTTTGTGGCCCAAAGGCTTTGCTATATCCTGTGTGCTTGGCAGAACTTTGCTATGATATAGAGTTAATTGAAATGGCTTCTGTGATGCTGGTACTTAGATGGGACTTTGTCCCCAGAAGGATTGTAAAGTGGTCACTCCAACTGACACAGTCACGGACGGTTATAGTTTGGTGATGAGGTCAAGTAAGTTTTTTCCTCATTGCTTCTCTCACACCATCTGCTGCAGTCCAACAGATATGTCTTTCAGCACTTGGCCAGGTCAGTTAGTAGTGGTGCTACTGAGCCATCCTTGATGATGGTCATTGATCCCCAAGTACATTCTGTGTCCTTGCTACACAAATGGGTGTTTACAACAATCCAGAAATTTCATGGTCACCATTACTGAGATTAGATTTTGATTGCAGATTTTATTGAATTGACTGAGTTTAAATTCTCCAGCTACTATGATGGGATTTGACCTCAGGTCTCCAGGGCATTAACCCAGGCCTCTGGATTCCTACTAGCCCAGTAAAGTGTGTGATTGTATCTGAGAAGATTCCAACAAATATAAAATATGTTGGTATCAGTAAGTCACTGAAATCACCCCAATTGAGAAAACAATCTTTATATACAAATTATATCTAATGCACATCAAACACAAAGAATAAAAGACAGCTTTCAAATCACTCCAAAAACTGCATTTGACTCCGTATTTTCAAAACAAAATTTGGAAAAATATGGTATGTTTTGAATATTTTACTGAAGGAAATTTAAAATACTCTATTTGAATTGTGGACAACAATATTTAAAACATTGCTTAGCAACTAAAAAATGAGATCTGTTCACAGGATGAAGCAATGTTAATTATGAACAAAAATCTGAGACTTCAAAAATGAACATGATGAATTGATTTCAACTTGAGTATTCCTGAATGACGAGACATTATCCTGCGGGATAATGGCTACCTCAATCAAATCATTGTTCACTGTGTATCACACATACCCATGAATGGGCCCAAGGCTGTCACTTTTGACCTGAAAAGTGTCCAGTCTACCTCAAATTACCCTGGAAGTAAAGTATCTCAAAAATTTGAGCAACAGGTGAAGCTAGCTGTTTCACACTGCTATTATGCATGAGTGACATTTCCCACTAACAGGGTGCTACCGTCAAGCCAAAAAGATGTTCTGCCTACCACACAAATGAGTAATGTGGTGTATGAATTTAGTGCCAATGTGATGCCAGGTGTGCAAGCTGTACAAACCAATGACTGGGTGGATCATATCAATCAACACATGCGGCTGTTCGAAATGGGCAGAGTATTGATCATACTCAACCCATTCGTACTTGCAAAACTCAGAACATAATGTCCAATGTTAGATGTGATTGGGCAACATCTGCTGAACAATCCTGAGTGTGCTAAGAATTACAATTTAAGATTATCAATCAGGCTCGCAATGTAGCTCACTTATGCTTGCCAGAAGCTCCATATATTCAGATGCAAGGATCTATCCTCTGCAGGCAAAATAAATATGTCCAGGTATTGCACCTTTTTTGAATGAACAAAAGCATGAGGGACAATAGCTCTCTGGTGCATTTGCCATGGCAACATTTCGACAAATCAGAGCCAACTTGCCAAACAATCAGCACCCCCTTTTGCATGCATTATAAATTGTAAATTTGGCATTCTTGTATCTATCCTGGTAAGTGCAAGATGAAAAACCTTGACAGCATGTCTCTTTTTTTCCAGCAATATTGAAGCTTTGTACTACCAGGCAATGATTTTCAAGTTGGGAGTGCATTGGGTGGATGGTACACAGAGCAAATGTGTTGTTTGCACCAGCTGGTGACTGATTCATATTCATGTTTAGACATCAACTGGATTATGTTTAGAATTCATTCTTGGAATGTGGGCATCGTTGGCAAGACTATTAGTCCAAGACTGCCATGGTGGAATTTGAACTCATTCTTAGGATTATTAGTCCAGGTCTCTTGATTAGTAGCCCAGTACCATAACTGTGACACCACTATATCCTCAGTAATTTCTCTAAACTGCCAACGCTCCACAGGCAGCTCGCCAATGCTGGGGAGAAGGGAAATAGAGTTCTTTTTAATGAAGCTGGGCCAGAAATGTTCCGATGAGAGGTGGAAGGTAAAATGATCAACCACCATCAGATGGCAAGATTTCTTTGGGGCCAGCAGGAGCATTTATAATTTAAATAATTAAAATTTAATTATGTTTCAGGATGAGGTCTAGGCAGTACTTACTAACAATTTTAAGGGCAGCTCAAAAATTGCATGGGGCCAACCTTGTTCTTTGAAAAGTATTTTCACTATCCAATCACCCCATTTTTCAGAGTGAATGGGTGGTAGGCAGATGAAAATCTTGCCAGATATCTTTATCCAGATAGCACAATAGCACAAGGTGTTGGCCTATCATTACTATATTAATATTTTATGCATTGGGCCAAGTGTCAACAAGTTTCAAAAAGGCTAGCAAACATGTCCAATGTGGTCTCCTCTACATTGGAGAGACCAAACGTAAACTGGGCGACCGCTTTGCAGAACACCTGCGGTCTGTCCGCAAGAATGACCCAAACCTCCCTGTTGCTTGCCATTTTAACACTCCACCCTGCTCTCTTGCCCACATGTCTGTCCTTGGCTTGCTGCATTGTTCCAGTGAAGCCCAACGCAAACTGGAGGAACAACACCTCATCTTCTGACTAGGCACTTTACAGCCATCCGGACTGAATATTGAATTCAACAATTTTAGATCGTGAGCTCCCTCCCCCATCCCCACCCCCTTTCTGTTTCCCCCTTCCTTTTCTTTTTTTTCCAATAAATTATATAGATTTTCCTTTTCCCACCTATTTCCATTATAAAAAGAGAAAAAGAAAAAAAAAATATTTATTTATTTATTTATTTTACATCTTTTATGCTCTCCCCACCCCCACTAGAGCTATACCTTGAGTGCCCTACCATCCATTCTTAATTAGCACATTCGTTTAGATAATATCACCAACTTTAACTTTAACACCTATGTGTTCTTTTGTACTATTGTTGTTGACATCTTTTGATGATCTGCTTCTATCACTGCTTGTTTGTCCCTACAACCACACCCCCACTCCACCTCTCCCTCTCTCTCCGCCCCCCACACACACACCTTAAACCAGCTTATATTTCAACTCTTTCTTGGACTCGAACTCAAGTTCTGTCGAAGGGTCATGAGGACTCGAAACGTCAACTCTTTTCTTCTCCGCCGATGCTGCCAGACCTGCTGAGCTTTTCCAGGTAATTCTGTTTTTGTTTATGTTCAGATGTGGTTTCTTATCCTGGAGAGTGGAATATAAGCCAATTGTGGGTGACTTGACTTTGGTAGTCCTTATTATAAATTGGAAACTGTTGTGGAAACAACTCAAAAAGAACATTTTTGTGTAACATGTAAGCGTGATTTCCCTTGAGTGCAACTTTTTCTTCCTGTTATTATACAAATAATAACGTAAATGTCCAGTTGTGTGCCCTACAACCAAATCCTACAAACAGCCTGCGGTCAATTTTGACAGAAAATAGAAATTCTCATCTTGGAACTACCAACAGGAAGGCAGGGTGAAAGTAAATGATAGGAAATTGTTTCTTTTTTAATCTAAGTAATGCAGGAAGGAAAAGGAGGTGGTGTAGCTTATTTAGTAAAGGAAGAGATCAGTGCTATAGTGAGGAATGATATAGGCACTGGAGAGCAAGACGTAGAGTCAGTCTAGGTAGAAATAAGAAATAGCAAGGGAAAGAAGTCCCTGGTGGGAATAATCTATAGGTCCCAAAACAGTAGTTCAGCAGTAGGGCACAGTATAAACCAGGAAATACTGGGAGCATGTAAGAAAGGCACGGCAATAATCATGGGTGATTTTAATATGCATATATACGGGACTAATCAAATTGGCAAGGGTAGCCTCGAGGGAGAGCTAATAGAGTGTATTAGAGATTGTTTCTTGGAGCAATATGTTATGGAAACAACCAGGGAACAGGCTATTCTCGATTTGGTTTTGTGTAATGAGATGGGATTAATTAATGATCTCATAGTAAAGGATCTCTAGGGAAGATTGATCATAGCATGCTAGAATTTCAAGTTCAGTTTGAGAGTGAGAAACTTGAGTCCTACACCAGTGTTCTGGAGTTAAACAAAGGTAACTACATAGGCACGAGGGCAGATTTGGCCCTAGTGGACCGAGCAAGAAGACTACAAGGTAGGACAGTTGATGAACAGTGGCAGGTATTTAAGGAGATATTCAATTCCTCCCAAGTAAAATATATTCAAAAGAGAAAGAAAGATGGTAAGAGGAGGAAAAATCATCCATGGCTAAGCAAGGAAGTTAAAGATAATATAAAGGCAAAAACTAAGGCATACCAAATTTCAAAGGTCAGTTGCAGGCTGGATGATTGGGAAACTTTTAAAGATCAACAAAGGGTTACTAAAAAAATAATAAAAAGAGCAAAGGTAAATTATGAAAGAAAATTAGCGCAAAATGTGAAAGCTGATAGCAAAAGTTTCTACAAGTATATAAAAGAAAAGAGAGTAGCTAAAGTAAATGTTGGTCCCTTGAAGGATGAGACTGGGGGAGTTAATAGTAGGGAACGCAGAAATGGCAGAGATGCTAAATCAATATTTTGCCTCAGTTTTCATGGTGGAGGATACTAGTACCACCCCAGTTGTACCAGGTAGTGCAGAGGGTATAGAGGAGGAACTTAGAACAATCACCATCACTAGAGAAAAATTACAGAGCAAACTATTGGGATTAAAGGGTGACAAGTCCCCATGACCTGATGGCCTACATCCCAGGGTCTTAAAGGAAGTGGCAGCAGAGATAATGGATGCATTGGCTATAATATTCCAAAATTCCCTGGATTCTGGAAAAGTTCCAGTGGATTGGAAAAATGCTAATATAACACCCTTATTCAAAAAGAGGGGGAGGCAGAAAGTAGGAAACTATAGGCCAATTAGTTTAACGCCTGTCATTGGGAAATTGTCGGAATCCATTATAAAGGAAATAGTAATGGGCATTTGGAAAATCAAAATGCAATTCATCAGAGTCAGCATGGTTTTATGAAGAATAAATTGCGTTTGACTAATTTGCTAGAAATCTTTGAAGATGTGACAAGCAAAGTGGATAATGAGGATCCTGTAGATGCAGTACATCTGGACTTCCAGAAGGCCGTTGATAAGGTGCCATACAAAAGATTAATACACAAGATAAGATCACATAGAGTTAGGGGTAATACATTAGCTTAGATGGAGGGTTGGCTAACCAACAGAAAGCAGAGAGTCTGGATAAATGGGTCTTTTTCTGGATGACAAGCTGTAACTAGTGGGGTGCCACAGGGTTCGGTCCTTGGGCCCCAACTATTTACAATCTATATTAATGATTTGGATTCAGGGATAGAAAGTACTATAGCTATATTTACAGATGACACCAAAACAGGTGGGAAAGTAAGTTGCAATGAAGAAATAAGAAATTTTCAAATGGATATGGACAGGTTAGGTGAATGGGCCAAAATTTGGCAGATGGAGTTTAACATGGATAAGTGTGAGGTTATCCATTTTGGTTGGAAGAATAAAAAGGCAACTTATTATTTAAATGGAGATAAACTTCAGAATGCTTCAGAAGGACCTGGGTGTTCTCGTGTATGAATTGCTGAAAGCTAGTATGTAGGTACAGCAGGTAATAAGGAAGGCAAATGGAATTTTGAAATTTATTGCTAAAGGAATAGAGTATAAAAAAGGGCAGTGTTGTTGCAGCTGTATAAGGCATGGGTGAGACCGCACCAGGAGCACTGTGCACAGTTTTACTCCCCTTACTTGAGGAAGGATGTAGTTGCATTGGAGGCAGTTCAGAGTTGGTTCATTAGATTGATTCCAGAGATGCGGGGCTTGTCTTATGAGGAGAGATTGAGCAGTTTAGGCCTATCCTCGGTAGAGTTTAGAAGGATGAGAGGAGATCTAATTGATGTATATAAGATGCTGAAGGGGATAGACAAAATAGAAGTAGAGCAGATGTTTCCCCTTCTGGGGCATTCTAGAATGAGAAGCCATAGTTTTAGGCTAAGGGGTGGTAGATTTAAATCAGAGATGAGGAGGAATTACTTTTCTCAAAGGGTTGTGAATCTGTGGAATTCACTACCTCAGGGTGCAGTGGATACTGGGACACTGAATAAATTTAAGGAGGAGATAGACAGATTTTTAATTAGTAACGGGTTGAAAGATTATGGAAATTGGAGTTGAGGCCGAAATGAGATCAGCCATGATTGTATTGAATGGCGGGGCAGGCTCGAGGGGCTGAATTGCCTACTCCTGCTCCTAGTTCTTATGTTCTTACGTGTGAGTATGTTCAAGGTTGTAACAAGCTTTCAGTTATCCCTTCACCTTTATCAATCTCAACATGCTTATATCTGTAGCCATAGCCAGCTGGCAATGGCGAGATTGTAAACTAAAACATACACATTTTCTGTGCGAATAATAAATCTTCAAAGTGCTAATGCTTCCTAAAACAAATATCAAAAGGCACCCAAGCATTCTTGCCTTGCTAGTAATAGATAACTAATAATACCTGTTCAGAATTGAGCTGGTGTGGAACATTCCACCACTTCAACAATGAGGTAATGGGTGTCAAATCACACACACAACTTGGTCAATGATGTAACCAACTGGGTCCTATGTAACATCACTTAGAAAGACAAAAGAGCATCATTACTTTTCAGGCTCTGACTAGCTGCTTTTTGTGCAAGAACTCTAATCTGAAGCATGACCTGGTGCACAAAGTAATTTGGATGAACAATAAACGAATTTGCTGTCTCTGGATTTATAGATGGGATTCTTTACAACACATCCATGTCACTTCTGAGCACTTTTAAGATCAGTCACACAAGAAAATTCTATATCAGATTGAATTTACTGTAGTAATTATGCTTTTGCTAAACGTTGGATTATACCTTTAAGAATAGTCCTGTGATGTAAGATCACATGATCTGTGTAAAACAATGTGTTAGCAGTGCGGGCTACCTCCACAGACAGTGTAGAGATAGAGATGGAGTTGAAAGCACATGTATAGTTGCTGCTGGCTGTATTGTAAATAAATCTAATGTTTCCACTTATAAAGTTGTCTGCAGATCAACTCTATTACAAACAGGTGACTCGGCCATACTACAACAAACTGGTAACGAGGATAAATCAAGATAAATCAAGATAAATAGGAATCAGTACTGTACCTTGCCCTGCGATTGTGAGTATCAACGTCTGTTTAAAATAACAGACGGTATACTCACTCAAGATGCCACAATTTGGTAGAATTGATCCAGTTGAGCCAGCCACAGACAGTTGGGCTCAGTATATAGAACACCTTGTGTTCTTCTTTCAAGCGAACATAATCACAGGGGTAGAAAAGAGGCGAGCAATCCTCTTGAGTACTTGTTGGAGCAAAACCTACAGATTGATTTGAAATTTGACGGCACCCAGTACCCCAAATTCCAAGGATTTTGGAGAATCGGTGGACCTCGTGAAGGGGCATTTTCAACCCAAGCCCTTATTCACGATGCAGAGGTTCCGGTTAATTTGTGAAATAGAGCCCCAGGTGAGACAATTGCTAGCTACGTGGTGAATTTGAAACAACTAACGGAGCATTGTGAGTTTGGTGAGACTCTGAGTGACATGCTCAGAGATCGTTTAGTGTGTGATGTGAAAGACGACACTATTCAGAGAAGTTTGCTGGCTGAAGTGAACCTGGATTTAAGAAGGCATTAGAAATAGTGCTGGCCATGGAAAGTGCTGTAACAGATTCACAAGCAATACAAGGGATGCAAAATGGTGCCATACTCCAAATCGATTGGGAACCATCAGCCGAAAGCGGCGTGAAAAAGTGAGACTTGGCCGCAAAGCAGGAAACAGCCCCTGCTAACCGGAAAATAAGGTGAAATAATTTTGCAGCTAAATCGAAGAACAACCTTAATCAATGTGGAAACAATCAGTCTTTTAACGATTGTCAGTTTAAAAAAGTAGAATATTACTTTTGTCACAGAAGTGGACATATAATGAGACAGATTCAAATAGGCTTGCAAATAACAGAAGAAGCCTAATGAAACCTACAGTGTAGAAGGGCCTGAAACACCAAATTCTGACATTTATTCATTGTCTAACATGAAAGTTGGGAAGACAGAGCCAATATTTGTTACAGTACAAGTGAACGGTAAACCAGTAAAAAATGGAAGTAGAGACTGGAGCTTCCGCTACTATAACTGGAGAACACACTTTCAGATATTCAAATAATGGTGAATATGAATTAAATTTGGAACTAACATCTGCCAAGCTGAAAATGTACATAGGCTAAGAAATCCAAGTAAAATGTATCATTAGAGTAAATGTCCATTATAGAAACCAATTGGCACAGCTATCCATAGTAGTGGTAATAGTAGGTGAAGGACCAAGCCTTCTAGGGCAAAACTGGTTAACGGAAATCAACATTGGTTGGCCTGTGAGAAGCTGGAAGAGCTCATGTCTTGAGAGAAAGGAACAAGGCAAAGTATGGCAGAAAAAGCATGGAGAGTCCGAGGACCGCAAAAGAATGAAAAAGGAGTGAGTAAGACTCAACAACCTGAAGAAATGCTGTCTATCTCAAACAAAAACATGGAAGAACAGCAGAAGAAACTCAAGGAGACCCTGCTAAATGACGGAGTTCAAGACGAAGTGAGTAATCTTTGCAAGGAAAAGGAAAACCTATTGAGAGACCTTCACACACTGCAAGATCCCCTCAGCTCAAAGTTTGTGCTTCTGGAAAAGTACAAGGAGAAACAGAAAAAATTCAGCACCTTTCTACACAAACTTAAGAGCCAGTTGGCAGAGAAGACACAAATTTCCACCGGGCAGCCAATAAATACAAAAAAGAGACCGAAGAACTAAAGAATCAGCTAAATGAAATCAAAGAGGCTTTGAAAACAAACACTGGAGAACTTTCCAAGAGGTGAGCAGATAATAAAGTTTTGGGAGGCTCAGCTGCTAACTAAGACAAGTTGAGATTTCACCTGACAGAAGTCTAGCTGACAATGAAGAACGAGACAAAACTCTGTGGTGGTAAGACCACGACAATAAGGAAGAAAAGACAATAACATGATGGCTGGTAGCACGTTTAAACTCTGAAAGGAGGCAATAAACAAATTATTGAACTGTGCCTACATTGCTATTCCAGTCCCTCACAATGGTTTGCTGGATGATGATGATGCTGAAGATAAAATCAAAGAGGTACAAGTTACTTCCAAGGCCTTATCCGGAAAGAATTCTAGATGCTGTAGACAAATATGAAGAAGTTAACAGGTGATTCATTGGAGACCAAGCTTGTACGCTTTCTTTTTCAAAACAGAATGACCCCCCACACAATGACAGGAGCAACACCTGTAGAGTTGTTGATGAGACACCGTCTTTTATGTCTTGGGTAAATGAGTTTGTTGGCCAACTGAACACTAACTGCACACCTTCTTATGTTCTCCTCAATTGCTGCTTGCAATCAAAAACGGGGGGAGACTGATGTAAGAATAAACAGTGATGGTTTATTGAGACATAGAGCAGAGCACCAGATCATACGTGCTCACTCAGAAACCTCCAGAACTAGACTTACAGTTCCCAGTTGCCCATGCTGTACAGTGGTTCATCAGTGCTGTCACATGATCAGTGCACTTGCATTTTTTTTTATTCATTCATGGGATGTGGGCTTCACTGGCTGGGCCAGCATTTATTGCCCATCCCTAGTTGCCCTTGAGAAGGTGGTGGTGAGCTGCCCTCTTGAACTGCTGCAGTCCAGGTGGTGTGGGTACACCCACAGTGCTGTTCAGAAGGGAGTTCCAGGATTTTGACCCAGCAACAGTGAAGGAGCAGCAATATATTTCCAAGTCAGGATGGCGAGTGAGTGACTTGGAAGGGAACTTCTAGGAGGTAGTGCTTCATCTGTCTGCTGCTCTTCTCCTTCTAGATGATAGCAGTTGTGGGTTTGGAAGGTGCTACCGAAGGAGCCTTGGTGAATTCCTGCAGTGCATCTTGTAGATGGTACACAGTGCTGCTACTGTGCGTCGGTGGTGGAGGGAGTGAAAGTTTGTTTGTGGATGGGGTGCCAATTAAGCAGACTGCTTTGTCCTGGATGGTGGCCAGCTTTTTGAGTGTTGTGGGAGCTGCACCCAACCAGGCAAGTGAGAAGAATTCCATTACATCCCTGACTTGTGCCTTGTAGATGGTGGACAGGTTTGGGGAGTCAGGAGGTGGGTTACTTGTCACACTATTCCTAGCCTCTGATCTGCTCTTGTAGCCACCGTGCTTATATGGATAGCCTAGTTCAGTTTCTGGTCAATGGTAACCCCCAGGATGTTAATAGTGGGGGATTCAGTGACGGTAATGTCATTGAACATCAAGGGGCGATGATTGGATTATCTCTTGTTGGAGATGGTCATTGCCGGACACTTGTGTGGTACGAATGTTACTTGCCACTTGTCAGCCCAAGCCTGGATACTGTTCAGGTCTCACTGCATTTGGATATAGACTGCTTCAATATCTGAGAATTTGCTGAACATTGTGTAATCATCAGTGGACATCCCCACTTCTGACCTTGTGATGGGACGAAGGTCATTGATGAATCAGCTGAAGATAGCTGGGCCAAGGACACTACCCTCAGGAACTCATGCAGTGATGTCTTGGAGCTGAGATGACTGACCTCCAACAATCACAACCGTCTTCCTTTGTGCTAGGTATGGCTCCAGCCAGCGGAGAGTTTTTCCCCTGAATCTCACTGACTCCAGTTTTGCTTGGTCTCCTTGATGCCACACAGTCAAAAGCTGCCTTGATGTCAAGGGCAGTCACTTTCATCTCACCTAAAAGGACAGGGTACCTCACTTTACCACACCATCTTAGGACAAGACTGAGCCTAATATTTCCAAATTTGGAGGAGAAGGTGGAGAAGAGCCAAGGAAACCAAAAAGCCATGCATGACTTGCATAGCCATGAGAGACAATTTACTGTTGGAGAAGCACTAGATGTGAAGAATTTTGGTGGAGGACCAAAGTGGTTACCGAGTAAAGTAAGTTCAGTAATCGGACCATTATCATACTACATGGAAGTGGAAGGCCCGATCACCCGTAAGCATGTGGACCATTTGAGAAAAAAGAGAGATACCACATGATGTGGTTTCACTTGTAACCATTATTGCACCAGTGTTTCCTGTTGACGATGCTCAACCAAGAGCTGACATGTCTGATGTCTCTATCAGAGTGGAAGTCACTGAAGTGCACGTGCCCACTGAGGTACCTGATGTTCCTAATATTCATGCAGTCCCAGAGAATGTGGTTCCTGAAGAAGAATCTGAAGTCATGGAGCTGCGATTTTCCACATGAATCAGGAAACTACCTGAAAGACTGAACTTGTAAATTTCATGTGTAAATGTTATAATGTCATGAGATAAATATACTTGTAAATAAAATATGTACAGCAAAATTAAAGGGGGAGGAATGTAGTAATTATGGTTTTGTTAAATGTTGGACTGTACCTTTAAGAATACTGTGATTATAAGATCACATGATCTGTGTAAACCAATGTGTTAACAGTGTGGGCTGCCTCCATAGTCAGTGTAGGAGATGGAGTTGAAAGCACTCATGTAGTTGCTGTTGGCTGTATTGTAAATAAACCTCGTGTTTCTATTTAGAAAGCTATCTGCAGATCAACTCTATTACAAATAGGCGACTTGGCCACCCCACGATAATCACTAAACAAGTTTATTTACATATATAATTTTTTTGCAGTCCATTAAAATACAATCAGTTGCCAAAGTCAACTCAATCACATAACAGCTCTAAATCAATGCATGGAAGAGTTAAACAGACAAACCAGTCCATCGTTTCTAAATGAATTTTTTTTTCAGACTTCAGCAGCTTTGAAGCATCCTAATTCTTATCAATTGTGGTCATAATCTGAATTTCGAAGGCACTCCTACCAATAGAGTTTACAGTTTAGGTAAGGGATAGGGATGGAGAACATGAGATAGAAGGCTCAAGAAAACAAGGTCATGAGCACAAGCACAAGAAAAGTTTACTGTGGCTAAGGTCCCAAAATTTTTTGAAGGTTCAGTTCAGAGCTTCAGAGTTTATGTTAAATCATACAAGGGAAAGGACAGATAGACAACAAAAAACAGAAAAGTCGGGTGCACATGGTAGGATGGGATGGCTGAAGCAGTCACTGCTACCTCATGCATGCCATAAAGGCCAATGGAAGTACTGGAAATGTTTTCAATAACCTCACAAAGTAAGCAAAAGCACAAGTGTCCATGAACATCCTGAAATAATGTTAGAAAATCACTATGGCATATCAGCTGGAAGCATGACACTTCTCAATATCATCCATCTCCATGAAGTGTAAACAAATACAAAAGGCTAATTGTACCAGTTACCTCATCAGTACATCACCCTCCCACCATTCCACAGTCCTTATCCGACTGAATACCAAGTGTAATAATGATTGTATAAAAAAAACTGTTTTGTGCTTAGCCAATCAGCTGAAATTATTCTCATAATAGAAAGGCTGCAGACATCTGGGGGAATTTGAAGTTTGGATTAATCAGTAATATTTCCAAAGGTCATCTATAATCAATGGCAAAGAAGTGCTGGGGGTGGAGGAATAGGAACCCACAGACTCTTGAGTAGGCATTAGAAAGAAGCTTTGTAACTTCTCAGCAGATGTACCAGAGAGATGGTGAAAGATTAAGAAATTGGAGGAAATCTGTCAGGATAAGGTTTTTACTGAAATCCCTGTCAACGGTGCTATGAGTGATTATGGTCTGCCAACATTCTGATTAATTGTTTGTCCCCTTATTGTCACTCTGTCACTTTCTCAATGAGAAGTAAGCACGTACCCTCTTAAAATGGTGAAACCCTGTCATTCTATACAACAGTCTTTCCAGGCTTTTAACATTCCTACAACGCTGCTGGTAAGTATCAACAATGATTTCTGCTATACTTTCCTGTCTCTGGGACAACATGTTGGTCCCAACATCACCACCTTTTTGACAGTGGTGTTTCCTGGAGAAGGAACCTGGTGAAATAGTGGGTGCTGGGAAACAAGGTCACGTCTCTCCACCTTTATTTATATAACCTTGGAGTTTTTGGATAGGGTGGCAGGGACAATCAAGATGTAGGAAGCAAAATTGAGTATTCCATTTTAATAAGGCGAGATTCTGGTGGATATCCTCTTCGGTACATTTTCCTTTACATGCTATCTGTAAAGCAGAATTATCCAGGCCTATGTTTATTATCAATTAATAACTTGACTATCTTCTTTCTGATTTGCTTCAGGCAATTGCTAACAAGCAGCAAATTTTCCAGCATTCAGTGGTAGAAGTATTACTATTCCTAAAAGGAGTTAAAACGATGTGATGCACTGCACAGAAAAAATCAATGAACTGTGGCCATCAGCTTTTTTTTGTATTAGTCCTATGGAACACATTTTACAAAAAGAGCACTTTGCAGCAGATTTTTGACTGCACTAAATGAAAGACAGACATTTGGACTGATCCCAAAATCTCCCTGTCAAATGAGTTCCAGAGCATTAGTGATATCACAATGAGCAATGTATGATTTTAGTTAAGCGTATGAAAAGTACAAGCCAGTCTCAAATAGAAATTAGAATGATAAATTTTGCACATCAAAAACAGTACTAAGTTATAACTATAACATCTATTAGACTCACTGTGAAAAAAATTGTACCCCATCTGTCTGTTTGAGGTAATGTAAAACTTCTCTCACAAGATAGGTCCCATTTCACTTCCTTTACTTCCCTGGTTTAAAAAATACGATTTCCCTCCTATTTTATCTACATTTTATAAATAAAAAAGACATCCTAAATGCAATTTTCTTTGCTTCCCACAAGCTTAGGTCATATTGGGATCACTTTGACAGAGTAACTTAAGAGGGAGGAGCAATAAGTGATGGCTTCTGAAAAAACAGCCTGCCAGATTTTCATCCGCAAGTCAGATGCGTTGAGTCAGAAAAATTCCCGGCTCCACAAACAGAACTTCTAAAATGCTGCCCAGTTGTTGGATTTTCAGATCAGGAAGCGATGGTTGGGTAGGGGAGTGGGCTTCAGCATTGTGTCCAAAATTTTTGAAGAAGAATAGAACATGAAACATCCCTCCAGCCCTCACCCCTCACACTCCCCATGCCAATCATGCCAACTCATGCCACCTCGTACTCTGTGCTCACTCCCATAGCCCCATATACACCTTATGCCAATCTATGCCCCTGTATCCACTCCTTTACAGCCCCTAAGCCAACTTAGTACCAAGTCATGCCAGTCCATGGCCCCCCATCCACCACTGTTTGGTCTGACATCCACCATGCCAATTCACCCAGTATCCATCATTAGCAGACCTCAGGACCAGAGATCCTGAGATTATCTCAGAGATGAGATAAAATAAAGTTCTGTAAAATAAAGTTCTACATGTTTATTTCAAACTTCACAATATTGAAAAAAACTCATTCAGAAAACCCAAATACTACATTTATATTCCTTCAACTAAATAAAGCCTTAACAACAAAACATTCATTCAAGTGCATAATACCTTATAACAAGCATTGGAATTCATAGTCCCACTTCAAAGAGCACTTGTAGCTGTCAAACAAACAGTGAAATGGCAGGCACCCAACTGATAATGGATGGTTACAAAATAAATCATGCAGCAGTAAACAGGCAATGGAAGCCCTCAGACTTATGTCAACAGATCGCTTGCTATTTCTCTATCATTTCTTTTTTCGACACTCCAGACATTTTTTTCAAAGGTTTAAAAGGCAGGACTTTTAAATGCTTTGGCAGCTTGACAGTTCCCTTTGACAGGTGTTTTTTTTTTGAACTGATCCTCTTGACACTTTTGACAGTTAATATTTTTCAGGTCTTCTTATAGTTCCAATGAACATGACAACAATAAGTTTATGCACTTTTTATGCACATTCATGCCTAATTTTAACAATTCCATAGGGCACTTGGCCTCCCCCAAAGGGAACCTGGCCTCCACCAAAGGGGATCTGGCTATCCAAATGATCCACAAAGTTCAGACTTGCTTTTACTCGGTCTATTCTGCACATTTCAGGGTTTCATACACCTGGGCTACCAAAATCCAACTTGAGTAAAGGCAGATGATGATTGAAAGGCCAGCTGCCTCCGTAAACCACGCATGTATGAAACATGAACCATCCCTATTCCCGCCCCCACAAAAATCTGGGCCAGCATGTCCAATCGAAGCAATGCTGCAATTTCTTCTTCAAAGGCTACCCAACCAGGATAAGTAACACAGTGAAGGACAAAATAGGACGTGTGTGTATAGGGCATAACGGGGGAGCTGGTAGTGTAGTGTTAATGTCACTGGACTAGTAATCCAGAGTGCCATACAAATGCTCTGGGGAAACGGGTTCAAATACCATCACGGCAGCCGGTGGAATTTGAATTCATTCATAAAATCTGGAACTTTAAAAAAATGTTGTCTCAGTAATAGTAACCATGAAACCGCTGTCAATTGTTGGAAAAACTTACCTGGGTCACTAATGTCCTTTACGGAAGGAAATCTGCCATCCTTACCTAGTCTGGCCTACATGTGACTCCAGACCCACAGTAGTGTGGTTGACTCTCAACTGCCCTCTGAAATGGCCTTGCAAGCCACTCAGTTCAAGGCATTAGGGGTGGGTAACAAATGCTGGCCTTGCCGAAGATGCCCACATCCCATGAAAGAATAAATTTTAAAAAGTGTCAAACCATGTATGCTCTAGGGTAATTATAAATCTCATTTCTGTAACATATTTTATTGAATCAAATGCACAGACTGGCTCATGGTAAATAATCAGAATTTAATGCATTTGTATTGAACTGTTATTTTTTTTCTCTCATGTAGCTCTTAAATTTGTTCTCATTCAGTTAACATTAAATTAAAGTCTAAGAAACTGAATATTTGCCAGAAACAATGACACAATCCCCATTCCCAGTTAATGCCAAAGAAATCATCAAACCCATTGCCTTGATAAATGCTGACTGTGGTTTGAAGCAATAAGAGATAATTATAGATTTAAATGGCCATGATTTGTATCTATTTGCAATTTCCTATGCATACATAAAAAAATTAAATGACAGTATTTCTGGAAGAGAGCAAGCACATATGGATGCATACAGATATTCTCTTTGCAGCTAGTTTAGACATTCCTATCTGGATATATCTCATAACTTGAAAATAAGATGTCTTTCCTCCTGTTTCAAAATTTTAGCTGGCATTTTCTTTGGTCATTTCCCGAAGTTGCTCACTTCTTTCTAAGATATGATTCAACAGGCACGTGGCCCCTCTGTGGGCTCTGAAGTGACCATTATGTGTCATCAGCCAATTTCCTCATTTCAACCAGAGGTCTCTAGATATTGATCGGAAGGAAGAATCTGGGCTGCTTTTCTACTTACCAAACAGCCCCACCAGCAGCAGCACACATAGCTCCATTCCTTGTAAGATCCTCAGCGCAGACTAAAGAAAGAACTGAAGCTGAAGTGCATGGCTCAGCCTTACACTGTCTAACTTAACTAATCCATTTGAGAAAGAAGAATTTAGGCTTTACTTTACTCCCAAAATCTCTCCCATTCTTTATTGAAGGTTCACTCTCTGGAACAGGTAGAGCTGATTATGGACCAAAAAGGAGATTTACTCGTGGAGGCAGAAGGCACAGTTGTGGCATTAAATTGATAACTTAGCATTTGTCTTTAGCAAGGGAGATGCTGCTGCCAAAGTCATAGTGAAAGAGGAGGTAGTTCAGACACTAGATGGGCCAAAAATTGAGAAGCAGGAGGCATTTGAAAGGCTGGCAATGTTGATAAGTCACCAGAATCACATCAGATGCATCTGAGGATACTGAGGGAAGAGGCTGGAAATTGGGGAGGCACTGGCTATAATCTTCCAATCCTCCTTAGAAACAGGGGTCATAAAGTCATAGAGTTTTACAGCACAGAAAGAGGCTCTTCAGCCTGCTGTGTCTGTGCTGGTCATCAAGCCCCTATGTACTCAAATCCCATTTCCCAGCACTTGGTCCACAGCCTGTATGCTATCGCATTTCAAGTCTTCATCTAAATACTTCTTAAATGTTGTTAGAGTTCCCGCCTCTACCACCCTTTCAGATGGTGAGTTCCAGATTCCCCCACCCTCTGGGTGAAAAAGTTTTTCCTCAAATCCCCTCTAAGCCTCTTGCCCCTTACCTTAAATCTGTGACCCTGGTTATTGACCCCTCCACTAAGGGGAAAAGATTCTTCCTATCTACCCTATCTATGCCCCTCATAATTTTATACACCTCAATTGGATCCTCACATCAGCCTTCTCTGCTCTAAGGAAAACAACCCCAGCCTTCCTAGGCTCTCTTCATAGCAGAAACGCTCCAGCCCAGGCAACATCCTGGTGAATCTCCTCTGCACCCTCTCCAGTGCAATCGCATCCTTCTTATAGTGTGGTGACCAGAACTGCACACAGTACTCCAAATGTGGCCTAACTAACACTTTATAAAGCTCCATCATAACACCCCTGCTCTTGTATTCAATGCCTTGACTAATAAAGGCAAGTGTCCCATATGCCTTCTTAACCACCTTATCTATCTGTCCTGCTGCCAGAGGCCGGAGGACTGGAGAATTGCAAATGTTACACCTCTGTTTGAAAAAGGGTGCAAGAATAAATACAGCAACTACAAGCCATTCAGCTTAACCTCAGCAGTGAGAAAGCTTTTAGAAATGATACTCCAGGAGAAAATTAACAGTCACTTGGACAAATATAGATCAATTAATGACCCAGCATAGATTTGTTAAGGGCAAATCATGTTCAACTAACTTGATTGAGACTCCTGATGAGACAGAGATAGTTGATGAGGGCAATGTGATATATTTTGACTTCCAAGGGGTGTTTTATAAAGTGCCACATAAGAGGCAAATTTTAAGCTCCTGGAATAAAAGGCATAGTGACAGCATGCATACATAGTTGGCTAGTGATAGGAAAATAGAGTAGTGGTGAACAGTTTTTTTGTGCTAGACAAGGTATATAATGATGTTCTCCAGGGTCGGTATTAGGTCCACGGCTTTTCTTGATTTGTATCAATGACCTAGGTTGTGTATGCAGGGCACAATTTCAAAATTTGCAGATGACACAAAACTTGGAAGTTTGTGAACTGTGAGGATGGCAGTGATAGAATTTGAGAGGAGTAAAACAGGCTGGTGGAACACATGGACATGTAGGCGTATGAAATTTAATGGGACCCGGGGGTACATGTGCACAATGAAAGGTGGCAGGGCAGGTTGAGAAAGTGGTTAATATAGCACATGGGATTATGGGATTTATAAATAGAGGCATCGAGTAATAAAGCAAGGATGTTAAGGTGAAACTTTATGAAACACTAATTTCACCTCAACTGGAGCATTATGTCCATTCTGGGCACCGCGTTTTAGAAAGGATGTGAAGTAATTTTTTCAATGCCTTCAAGAATGGTTCTCAAAAACAGAGTGTTCAGTTAGAAGGATAGATTGACAAAGCTGGGGCTGTTCTCTTTAGAGAAGAGAAGGTTTGTTAGAGGCATTCAACATCATGAGGGGTCTAGATAGAATAGATAGAGAGAAGCTATTCTTTTGGAGGAAGGTTCAAGAACCAGAGGATACCAATTAAGGTGATTGGCAAAAGAACTAGAGGCGGCATAAGGATAAACCTTTTAATGCAGCAGGTGGTTAGGATCTGGAATGTACCCCCGAGAATGTGTTGGAGGTAGATTCAATCCTAGCTTTCAAGAGGGAATTGGATAATTAATAAAGACTAAAAGCTGGCATGGCTCTGGTGAAAAAGTAGGCAGGTGGGGCTACTCGCTCTTAGAGAGTTGGTACAGACATAATTGGCAAAATGGCCACATTCTGTGCTGTAACTATTCTGTGATTCTCTGATTCTATGGTTGCTGCATACATGAGCCTTGACAATGAGCTTTAGAGGGCTACTTGACAGTGTCACAGCCCAAACTTACTCTTATTGAACATCATCAGGAGCACATTCCAATCGGGATCTACAGAATTTCAATTTTACTATTTTTACTTTTCTTTTCTGAGGCCAACTGTAATGCCTGCTTTCATAATTACCTCTCTAAATTGTGTAACACTTGCAAAGTTTATGATGTTTTTATGTTTTGAAATTGTATTTTTAAACTTAAGAGTAAAATGAAAGAGTTCATGTGACCTATTCATAAATCTGCCTAACAGTAAGCTTGGATGGTTTGATTAATAGAGAACAAAGGAAGGCTCAGGTAGTTTTACTGGGAAGAAGCTGCAAAATATTTATGTTTGGAGACAATGGCAGCAGCCTGTGTGTTAACAAAAGAGACTCCTGGTGGAATTTTCCATGCCTGATGGCTTCGCGTGTGAGCAGACAATATGGCGAGAGGGCCAAAAATCGGTTTCACGACAAAGGACGTCGGGAACCTCATTGTAATACATCAGCATATCATTATAAGGCTAAACCGCCTGAGTCATGATCACCGGCCCCCATTGGATCTTCTGCCCACGTGGGCACAATTGTATGCTGACATGTTTCACAACAACATATAAAAGGCGTGCACTTTGAGGGGAAGTCAGAGGTGAGTGCAGAGTAACGTTGCAGAGCGCTCGTGTGGAATGCCTGTTGGACTTCAAGGTTGAGGTGTATTGGGCAAAGGCTGTCATGCGGTCGAAAGTAGCACACAAGCACGGGTTGGGTTGGGAGGTGGGGATGGGGAGGTGGGCCTGGGAAGCAGCCATGCATTAGGGAAATTTTGCATTAAGTGATCACTCCTCTGCAGCTGAGACAATTCAGGTGCAGCTACATCGATATGATTGGAGTCGAGCCTCTAGCTTACCTGCCCACTCAAGCAACACAGAGGTATCCAAGTGCCACAAGTGCTCCAGAGCTTTGCCCCCTTGGACACAGACTGTAAACTAATGAATTTTTTAGTGGACTGCAGAACAGTTGGTCGACTGTGCACGTTGTACAATCTCCTTGCTAAAGCTGGCCGTAGAGCAGTCACTGATGGAGGCACTCACAGCCCCTGTCAATGACATCATCCCGGTTTGGACCAGTTTCCCCCATGGTTTAAGCTAACAGTGCAGCCTTGGAGCGCAGGTTAGGAGAATGCCTGTGCCTGAGCTGAGAGTGCAGCATGTAGCTCAATGGCAAAGCTGCCAATCAGTCAGATCGAGCTGGATGAAGGTGGGGTTTCAGGCAGCCATGCAGCACACTAAGCTCTGGTCATTCAAGTGGTGGCCAGTACTCTCTGAGATGTATTAAGGGGCCTTCAGACTTAACTATGAGGAGGTTCTTATTACACCCATGTTAACCCACGCATCTCTCTCTTTCATCCTGCAGTACAACATCAGGATCATGGAGCCTGGTGAACCAATTGTATGTCTCATGGCAAAAAGAGAGCAAAGACAACAGAGAAGAGAGCAGCTGAGGTGCCTGGCTGTGCAGAGCGAGGAGCAGCACCCTTTGGAAGAAGGGGAGGCTGGGGCTCCTGCACACACTGCTGAAGAGCCACAGCGAGCCGTCGTTATTCGGCACCTACCTAGACCCAGGGTCCATAGATGCTGTCTTTCGTTCTTTCAGATGACTAAGAACCAGTGTTGCCAAAGACTGCGTCTATCTAGGGAACTGGTCTGTCACATCCACCAGTTACTGCAGGATTTTGCACCATGTAGGCATGGAGGGCATCCACTGCTAGTGGCTGTAAAGTGACAGCAGTGCTCAAGTTCTATGTGTGTTGCTCCTTTCAGGGCTCCACAGGTGACCTCTGCGAGTTATCACAAGCCTCCACCCACAAATGCATCCATGAGGTCACGGGTGCCATCTTCATGAGGGCACACAGCTATGTGCATTTCGCCTGGGACCAGGAAAGCCAGGAAGCAAGAGTGATTGGATTTGCCCAGATCTCAGGTGCAGGGTGCCATCGACTGCACTCACGTGGCATTCAGATCTCCATCACAATGCACAGTCAGCTATATCAACCACAAGGGATTCCATTCGCTGAATGTGCAGCTGGTGTGCGACCACCAGAAACCTATCCTGCAGGGCTGCGCAAGTTTCCAGGGAGTGTGCATGACTCCTACATTATCAGTTGTTCACAGATCCCTGATGTTTTCCAGGGCAGAATTTTGCCGTCGGCAATCGGGGGCGGGGCCCACTCGCCGACACGTAAAATGACACAGAATGACGTCGAGGGGAACCCCTGACGTCATCCCACCACATTTAAATTTTCGGGAAGGTGGGGGCACAGTCAAATCAGCTATGCACCTGCCGACCTGTCAGTGGCCAACTGAGGCCATTGACAAGATCATTTAAACAATTAAAGGACCTGCCCATCCAACTTTATGGCTGGCGGGCAGGCCAGAAGCCCCGGCAGGGAATAGAAAAAACATGAAACCTTATCCACCGGCGGGATGAGGTTTCATGTAGGGATTTAAAAAGTTTAACATATTTAAAATGTAAATTATGAAAATGTCCCATCTCATGTGACATTGTCACAGCAGGGCGACAAGTTAGGGAGTTTTTTTTTCTTCTAATTTTCATATTTTTAGAAGTGTAAGCAATCTCTCTGAGGCAGCACCTAGCCTCGGAGTGATGTGCGCTCTCTTGTGTGCATGCATGAAAGAGCGCACTCTCACTTTTGGGGAATCCCGCCCCAGCCCGCACAGGAAGCACATAGCACTTCCTGCTGGGCGTCACGCAGGGTGGGCCTTAATTGGCTTGCCCATGTAAAATGGCAGCAGGGCCCACTTCTCCGATGGGGTTCGGCTCCCCGCCCGCCCAGCAGGCAGAAAATTCTGCCCCCAGGGTCCAGAGAAGCTGCAGGGATGGCTCCTCAGGGACAAGGGCTACCGCAGGGGATATGGCTGATGGCAGCCTCACACTGCAGCAAAGCAAAGATATAATGAGGCTTATGCTGCAACTCGCACCTTGGTGGAGCAAACTGTCGAGACGCTGAAAATGAGGTTCCAGTACCTGGACCTGTCTGGCGGAAGCCTGCAATATAGCCCACAGAGGATATCATGCACCATTGTCGTAAGCTGAGCCCTTTGCAGCCTGGCGCTGCAACAGAGAGAGGAGCAGGTTGAGGAGGAGATGGAGGAGCTGGAGGTTTCCTCTGATGAGGAGGATGTTGACGGTGATGAGGGTGAGGGTGCCCCCGCACTGGCCGACTGCACTTGGGAGGCCCATATAGCTGCTGCATTTGTGGAGGATGATGACGACATGCAGTGTGGAGATGTGACCATTTGACTCCAGTCAGGCTTATGGTAGCGTGCATACCCTCTGTGATAATGCTCCTGTCATGGAGATGCAGCAGAGACCCAAATAGTTGCTCAATTGCAGGAGGATGACGATGATATGCAGTGAGGACACTCCATAGATCTTCACATAGCCTCTGAAAATGTCTGACTCCTGTCTGGCCAAGAGCAGTTCACTTGCGCTCTGTGATCAGGGTCATATCATAGAGACGCAGCCATGAAACTTTAAAAGCATCTGATCTTTTGTCTGCCTTCCACAACTGAGCAATTCAGGAGCACAGTGTCACTTATCACAGATGCTGAAGGGATGGGGGCCAGCCCCACCTTAAAGGTGCTGAGAGTACACAGAGAGAATGATGGAACTCTGTGATGCCTGCCCATGACATTCTGGCAACAATGACCAGCACCATCGAGGTGCAGGCATCAGTGATGTGTGCAGGGAGTGCAAGTCCAGACCATCACTTTGGTCTGAAGGATGCACAAAACACAGGGAAGAGGCCCTGGACTGAGACACCTGTCTTTATCTTGTGCAGAAAGGTTTCAGATCTGAGTGACATGAACACTGCTCATTAGAACAAGGAGCCATAGGCAGGGAGACATTCTTGGGAGTTTATTGAAAATAGTCAACATTATGTATAAGTGTTTAACACCCATGTACAGGCTATGCAATCTTCTTAACCTTCATAACCCTGCTGCTACACCTTGGTGCTCCCCGGACATCCACAGCAGAAGTGGAGGCAGCCTGCTGACATCCTGTCTGCAATGACCTTGGCGGGCGTCCTCTGGAGGGCTGAGACATGGAGGGCCCTGGCCTGCTTTTGGGATCCTGCTGTGTGGCAGTGGCATCCTCCTTGGCCTATGGAGTTGGAGCTGCTGAGGTCACAGGAAGAGAAAACTCGGATGGGCCGGGCACTCCCGGAGTCACCCGGATGGATGGCCCCTCCTGATCCTCCTCCCTATGGGTGTCCAAGGGCCCCTGGCTGACTCCTTGAGGAGCAGGAGTTGCTGGATTGAGATCAGGCTGTCCCACACCCCTTTTGCGTACACACTGTTGGAGGTCAACTATGGCGTCAGTGATGATGTTCAGGCAGGAGCGATATCCTGGACAAAGATCTCCATGGCAGTCGCCATCCTACCAGTGTTGGCCTTGGTGCGTTGGCATGCCGGCACTATCACCTCAGCCTGAAGGTGAACAGACTCCTCCATCGTGGCTGACAATCTGAGGAGTGCAGCGGACATCCCTTCCTGATGTTCCCGAGCTTGCCTTTGCAGCTCCAGTAACTGTGACATGACTGAGTTCAGAGGCTCGTCATCTGACTCAGACTCAGCAAGTTTCTTGCCTCTAGCAACCCTCCGGGTGCCAGGGACTTGAGAAGTCCCTGCCACTGTCTGCTGTGAATCAGACAGTGTGATGTGCTCACCAGATTGTGATCCCGAGGCTACTCTAAAGCTAGGTCCCACTGAGGTGTGTGTCTCAGGGCTGGTGTAGGGTGTGGGTGAGTGCTGTGATGGGACTTCAAGGAGGGTGGCTTCAGATTCCTCTTTAGAGGTTTCTTTGGAGCATAGTTGGAGGCCCTAGGTTGTGGACTCCTTTGGCTGTTTCACTGATATGCCTGCAAAAGCAAGGAGAGAAAATTTTTGCATGGCAGTGGCCTGTGAAACTGACAGGATAGTTGTCTGATGGACGTTGCACTGCTGGATCCTCACTTGGTAGAGCACCACCAACCTCACTGTCAGCACAGGAACTGTCCAGATCAAAGTCCATGAGGACCTTGATTTCATGCGTTCCTCCACCAGTCTGCGACCTCTCCCTTTTGTTGTGTGCCAGCTTGTCCTGCATGAGTAGAGATGCAGAAACTGTAGGCCGGACACCTGTCAGGCCAGATGATAAGTATGTCTGGCATGTGGGGGTGGGGAGGGGTCCCATAGACAGGATAAGGACAATGAAGATGTGTGAGAGTGAAAGAATGATGATGTCCCTGAATTGGCAGTGAATGAGCGCCCTGTGGATGTGTGATGGGTTTGAGAGTATGAGAGTTGAGAGTGATCAGAAGAGAGACTTAACCTGGCAGAATGGAGGAGATCATTCATCCTCCTGGTTGGCTGTTCTCTTTTGCAGAGCATTGGCACTGACCACCACTGCCACCGTTTCCCAAGCCAGATTGGTGGTGTTGCTGGCCAGAGCTGGGGTAGAGGACATGATGGCATGCCTCCACTGCATCTAAAAGGCACTTGAGGTACATGTCACTGAACCTGGGGGCTGCAGTCTTTTTGCCTCTCAGGGCCATGTCTTCTTTGCAGCACACAGCTGCACTTTAAAAATGGTGCCTGGCATGATGAAGCGGCGAGATGATGGTATGGCGGCTGAATGAGAGCCCACCTGCCATGGAAACGACATGTTGTCAAGAATGCATAATTAATGCAGCGGGTTTGGGATGATATGGCATGAAAAGCCACCATTGCGGCCGGTAGGTAAAATGTCATTTTAGCCACCTGCTACTGACTTAGTGCAAATCTGGGGTGATTCCTCCCTCTGAGACTCCCATCGTCCCAGAAAGGTATTGAAAGTATCGGGTTATAAACAGCTGCACTGTAAACTGTTCATTTTCTTCCAAGATGAAAGAGAGCTGGGGTCCATCCCTCGCCCAGAGCTCAGGAATCTGAATAACAAGAGGAACTATTTATTAAAATTTAGTCAAAATCGCAATATCTTAAGATACCGTTACTCAAATGCCAACAATAATGAAAAACAGAAGAGACACATTTGAACATTTTACAGGTTTTTACGAAAAAGCTATTAATTTAGTGATACTTTTTTCACAGGTACAATGTTATTAAAAGTACAAATAAACAAACCAAGCTATTTAATTACCATCAAAATGGGTTTGATCGATCGAGTTCAGGAGTCACAAGAGTCCTTATTGAACCTCATGTGGCTCCGGAGTTGTAGGTTGCAGATCCCTGTCCTAGCCATTGACTCCATCTCTCCTCCTGGTAGCTGTATGAGATTAAACCAGACTATTTGTAAATTTGATGTCATATTTTATCCTGCGATGAGCTAACCAACCATATATCTGCGCCATCACAAATGCTGCTGATTTCCACCTCCATAACTTATCAACTGATTCTGTCTCTACCTCAGCCTACCTGCAGCTGAAACCCTCATCCATACCTTTGTTATCTCTAGACTTGTCTATTACAATGCACTCCTGGCTGGCCTCCCACATTTCATTGTCTGTAAATTTGTACTTGATGACATACGTTGGCTCCCAGTTAAACAATGCCTTGATTTTAAAATTATCATCCTGATTAACGAAACCCTCCAGGGATTCACCCCTCCCTACCCCTCTCTAGTCTCCTCCAGCCTTACAAACCCTTCAAGATATTTGTGCTCCTCGAATTCTAGTCTCTTGGGTAACACCAATTTTATTCATCCACCACTGATGATTCATCCACCGCTGCTTCAGTCCTAAGCTCTGGAATTTCTTCCCTAAACCTCTGCTCATCTCTCTCTGCCTTTAATACTGTGCTTAAAACAAAACCCTTTGACCAACAGCTCTAATATCATCTTACATGATATGGTGTCAAATTTTAGTTTATAACACTCCTGTGAAACACATTGAAGCATTTTACTACCTTGCAGGTGCTATATAAATGCAAGTAGTTGTTTTACTGTTGCTCCACATCAGGTCAGCTCACACAGTAAAAATAAGAAATCAAATATGGGCCGTTGAGTCCATGGCCTGGAAATTTAGCCCAAAGCATTTATTTTTCCCATGCTAAATGACCTCTTAAACCTCCAATTTAGCAGGCATGAAGTGCACACTCATATTATGTCTGAAGTATTGGCATAGAAACCAATGTGCCATGTCCAAGAAACAGACATATGCATAAATTAGATGCCCCATGGCACCTGCTTGATTGCAAGATCATTTTGCAGCCAAAGCCACCTGTACTCAGGAAAACTGTGGCCTAACTGATAGTTCTTAAAAAGACCATTCCACATCATAACCAAAGATATAATTTTGAACTATACTAACCTGACTAGGGAGCCAAGGGGAGGAGTGCTCCTCCTGACAACATATATTAAAAGAATGCAGGTTGTTACCAACCACTGCTCCCTCCAATAATTACCCTACCACTGCCCCTTGATTACCACCACTTCCTTCCCAATTAAGCAGTCATCTACCTTCCCAGTTGCCCCAGTCATTTATCAGATGGCTACTGCTGTCACTGCAGCTGTCCAGCCTTGCATCATACTTTGCCAGCAAACCTCCCGTCACTGTCTGCAGCTTGTCAAATTGGAAGGAAATTAGGTCGAAGGCTCACTATTGGGCATGCTTCGGGCCTCAATCAGGCACAAGACCACACCCCGCATGGCCTCAATTTCTGAGCACATATGTCCTGTTCTACACAAGCTGGTTCATTTTTATTATTGAAGCTATTTCTTTTATCTAGTATTCTGTGATAAGATTTTAAAAAATCACTCCAGGAAAAGCATGGCAATTTCTATTTTTTTGTGTGGGATGTCTTGCTTTTTTTGTTTGTGTTTTGCCATTTTTGTGTCTGGGGGTTTCTGGGTTCAAATGCCTCAGCACGATTCAGGACAAAGCAGTCCGCTTGATTGGCACCCCCTCCACAAAAATTCACTCCACCTCCGACGAACAGTAACAGCAGTGTGTGCCATCTACAAGGTGCACTGGAGAAACTCACCAAGACTCCTTAGGCAGCACCTTCTAAACCCAAGACCACTACCATCAAGAAGGACAAGGGCAGTAGACACATGGGAACACCACCACCTGGAAGTTCCCCTCCAAGTCACTCACCATCCTGACTTGGAAATATATTGCCGTTCCTTCGCTGTCACTGGGTCAAAATCCTGCAACTCCATCCCTAACAGCACTGTGGGTGTACCTTCATCACATGGACTGCAGTGGTTCAAGAAGACAGCTCACCACCACCTTTTCAAGGACAATTATGTATGGGCAATTAACGCTGGCCTAGCCAGTGACACCCACATCCCATAAATGAATTTTTAAAAAGTCAAATTGTCCACTAGCTGGTTTCACATGAATATCTGACCTCAGCTTTGAAAGATTGGACATCCTACCCAATGTTTTACCAGGAACGTTTTCTCGAAAACATTTCAAGGAATATTTAGAATCTATTCATATATTGGTGGTTCATAGTTTCTATGATAGGAGCAGCATTTAGATACCAAATAAACCATTATCTTGCTTTACTAATTTACAACCAAGTATTTCCAGAATGACATAAATGAATAACTTAGCCAATTATTAGTTGCATTTCACCAGTTGCAGAAAAAAATATTAAAAATGTATTGAAAATTAGTGATCCTGGCCAGCAATTCTCTATTTGTTATTGCAATTCAAAATTGTCATGGTTTGTTTTATTTTTCTTCAATAACTGATGAGGAGCCGAAGTTCAACAAGTGTTCACCCAATATGCAATAAGATGCTCATATATTAATGCTTCAACACAATTTCATTAGAAGTCTGCTGAGTACAAGTTTTTTTTTAATTTATAAAGAAATAATAATAACCACTAATATAGAAGTGCACTCTTGAAATTTGCTTGGCATTCTCATTGTTTCTACTATCTTTTTCACTTTTGCCTTTTCTGTTCAATTCAACTGCTGATTTACTTTAAGGAACTCAATCATTTTTAGAATTACACAATCATACACTAAGTCATCAACAAGTTAAGTTCAATGAGAAAGGGGTATGTGCTGGGAGGGGAAACATATGGAATAAAGATTATTTGTCAATAATCCAATTCAATCAAATATTAATTACTTTTTTGCCAATTAGCCAAGAGATTAACTAAAACAACCTGGTGTTCAGGCCAGAATTGAAATCAGAGTTAACCAGATGTTGCACATGTATCTATTGCATTATTTATCAAAGTGCTATTGTATATTTTCCATAATGTCTGTCAACAATTTCAGCTCTGATGCAGTTACCCAGTAAAATGTAATGGGAATGACAAAAAGATTTACTCCTCTATTCCAAAAAATATACTTTAATGTAATGCCAAGCCTGACTCTAGTAATATTACCACCAATTAGGTAGTTTATAGTTTTATTGAAATCCAATTTCAAATTGCTCACTTCAAAAGTTTAATTTCACCGAAATAGTTTTGCAGATTTTTTTTTTAAATAGACGAATAGCTGTTATATCTAAAACATGTGTTCTGTTTTATTTCCTGGTGCAGGATGCTCAACAGAGGAATAACATTTCAGTGAACTATGATTAGCCTTATGATATTACAAATTCTAATTTGAGTGTTTGTTCTTTGTGAACCAAGAAGAGGAAGTTGTACCTGTCAGATTCTCCCTTGGTGAATTTACATTCAATGGCATATCATGCTGTGAATTCAAAAGGCATTCAATAAAAAAAATTGGACAGGTTAAAATAATAAAATGTAACATTTAAATAATTATTCAACATTTACCTTCTTAGAAAAGAAAATCATGTCATTTGCTAGACGGGAGCTTCCATTTATACATTCTGAAAACACAATTTCTAAGAAAACTGTTCTATTTCCTAGTGACTTTTGGAAGACATTAGAACTCGCAACAACCAGGATGGAATATGTTGGCCTGCATTTTGCTCTCAATGCTGAAGGAATGGTGCTTGTTGTTCACCTTGTTGAAAACTGCCAACAGATTTTTTGCAGGCTTGTCAGCAGAGATTTCCACTAGTTTGGCATCTTTGCAGCATGGTGCCTGTGAACAGGCCAAGCAATAGCAAGGCTCCTCCTGAAACAATCAGATGGAAATATTCATCTAGGCCCAGAGTCCAAAAAAGGAAGTATATTGCTAGAAATATAAACTAGATTTAATTGATGTGGCAAAAACAAAATAAAGTTTAAGAAATGCAGGTGAGACTATGGGAGAGAGACAAAACAACATACAAATGTTGTTAAAAATGCTTTTTAAAATTGCAACATTTTTCTTCTTCTGTGGGAATGAAATACCACACTTGCAATATTTAAGTTTTCTAGACCAGAGAGGTTGTTCATCAATAATTTTCCACCTGTTATGCAATTAAAAACTTTAAATGCACCAGCCCGAACTTTCTCAGTACCTTTTATGCAGAACTGGTTGTAATATCCCAAGTTCACCTCATTACATTGAGTGTGAAGCCTATCAGTGAGAAATATAACAGCGTACCCTTTGGAGGAGCAGGATATCTCAGAATTCTGGATATTCACGTTTAACTGCGGATGTGCAGACATCAGAAGCTTCTGTCAAATTTACTTGGTAATGTCAATGAGGTGATATCCTTCCCATTATTATTAAAGCAAAATCCAGGCCAATGACATTTCCAGTTATAGCTGCGCAGATGTATAATACTCTGGATCAAGCAATGACATTTCAATACCGTCTACTACCTTGTAGGAATTACTGCCGTGCTGAAATAAGTTCAATCGTAATTTACATTTCATCTACTGTGTTGAAGCACACTGAGTAACATTGACAGTTTCCTTCACATTCATAACCAAACTGAAGGTAAACGCTGACTCAGCCAGAGCTCCATTGAGTATGAAACATTAACCACGCCCCAAACATATAATTGGCCAATTTATGTACATTAAGAACAGTGGGTTGAATGTAAAACAATTTGCAATTCTTCTACCTCTGGGCATATCTTTAACCTTCCATACTGCATCCTAAAGAGAAACACATTGGTTTACAGTTTTATTTTCCTCCAGCTGCTAAATCATCTCATAAACCCAGACAAATCCAAAGCCAAAATAAAAAGCACCTGACACACAGCTAATAATGAAGCAGTCAAGCTTTTGATTTATTTGAATTTAAATTGCTACTTCATGACTAAATTTCCAAAAAACCTTCATGCATGAAGTCACACAGCATTTTTTTCTGTGCAACTTGTCACACCTCCTGTTAAAATAAATGTCAATCCAAATTCAGATGTACAAATTATAAACCTAGAAAATCTAATATTTGAGGTTTTTATAAATGCAAATGTGACAGAACAGTTGGTTAGAAAGTACTTCGGTAATTTAATGTCCCTGATTGACCCTGAAAATCTTTAATTTGTTTTCCACAGCTTATGTTGATTGAAACTTAACAAGATGTCCAATTAGACCAATCAACCTGCCAAATTCATTAACCTGGAATCAGGATTTATCTGACAGACTGATGATCTTGACCGTCACAACCCCCTGGGAGGAACCAATGAAACTTGGAGACAGTCTGTCTACTTCAGTCCTATAATGACATGCTGGTCACACCTGCTATTTACTGGAGCCTGGAAGTTCTGACAACTCATCAATAATCCATCTTTTGTTCCTTTTTATAGAGTCATACTACAATATACAAACTGAATTACACAGTGTGCAATTTACACAGATGCCTGATTTCACAGGAATGGCTGCATGCAGCACTTGAAAGCAATTTAATCCTTTTGGATTAAAGAGACAAAAACATGAAATGTAGGTTGACAATGTGCAATGCAATTAGAAACCTCCACATGTACAGCAACTATCAGAGAATTCAAAATTCAGGTAACCAGGTAGAAATTGGGGGAAATTGTTAAATGTTGATCAGACAAAATTATCTTAAAACTCTGCAATCAATTTAGAAATACTTAAAGCTTGTAGTTTTTTTGTTCATCAGATGTGGGAATCACTGGAAAGCCGCTATTTATTGTCCATCTCTAAGTGCCCTTGGAAAGGTGGTGGTGAGATGCTTTCTTGAATCGCTACGGTATACATATTGTCAGGGAGCATGTAAGGAAGTGATACATTTCAAAGACAGTATGGTTGGAAGAGGAAGTTGCAGGTTCCTATGTACCTGCTGCTCTTATTCTTCTAGGTGGTAGAGGTTTTGAGTTTTGAAGGTGTTGTTGAAGGAGCCTTGGTGAGTTGCAACTTGTATATGGTACACACTGAAGCCATGGGGTGCCTCAAGTGAAGGGGTGAATGTTCAGGGTAATAGATGGGGTACTATCAAGTGAACTGCAATGTCCAGGATGTCCTGAGTTTTTTTGAGTGTTGATGGAACTATACACATGCAGGTTATTGGGGCATATTTGATGACACTCCTGACTTATGCTTTCTAATACACTCATCCAGGCAAGAAGAGAGCATTCCATCACACACCTGACTTGTGCCTTTCAAATGGTGGATAGGCTTCATGAAATGAGGAAGATGAATCTCAAAGAGAGATAGATTCTTCCTTGTTAGAGATGATGATTACCTGACACCTGTGTGGTGTGAGCATTACTTATCAGCTCAAGCCTGAATATTGTCCAGATCTTGCTGCACGTGGGCACAGACTGCTTCGTTATCTGAGTTGTAAACGGCACAGAACATTGCACAATCAACAACATACATCCCCACTTCTGGCCTTAAGATAGAGGGAATGTCACTGATGAAGCAGCTGAAAATGGTTGGGCCTAGGATACTGCCCTGACGAACTCCTGCAATGATGATCTGAGGCTGAGATGATTGGCCTCCAACAATCAACTTTCTTTGTGCTGTATGACCTAAGATAGTAAAGGCTTTTCTCAATGATTCCCACTGACTTCAGTTTTATGAGGGCTTCTTGGTGCTACACTCAGTCAAATGCTGCTTTCATGTTAAGTACAGCCACTCTTACCTCACCTCTTACTCTCTAATTTCCTAAGTAATGCATCTGACCCAATTTTGAATCACTAAAATAAATCCACTAATGTCCATTCAAATCCAGTTGATGCTATATTCAATTTTATTTAGTGAAGATAGGATATATTAACGTTTGGCTAATTAAGTAATCATTGAATATTATTAGAACAAAATAGGCAAATAGATATTTCACACACTGCTTTAAGCCACAAACATTGAATTTTGCTTGCAAAAATAATCACCATCTGGCACCCAAAATATGTGTAATTTTCTCTTGCACTTTTTATATTCTTTCAGGATGCTGATAGCTGTACAGAAAATTGTTTTGCCTGTGAAAACAAATGGTTTAAAAATGCAAATGGGATTATTGAAGATATTTATTGATTGAGGCTGTAATTAAAATCTTACAGCCTGAACAGTTTCATAATAAATATATAATTATACTATGTAGTTATTGCAAGTATCAGGGACATTGCTTAAAGTAATTATTTAGATGCTATAAACCATCTAGTTCCTTATCCATTTATGCAAACAAATGTGCTTTGTTAAATTGGGCAAGCACTTCTTCTGATATGCATACAAAGGAAACTTTACAGGAGTTAACATTCAGCCTAATTTTAATTTTTTATTCAGTTACTAGTGGATTCCTGAAGTATTATGCAAGGCAGGTTGGAAGTCTTAGAATGACATTAAACCACACAATGCTATTCTATGGCTATCTCAGCAACTATGGGTAATCAGATGCCCTTTTAAGGAAATAAATTTCAAAAGTTGAGTCTTCCTGAGGTCAGTTCATTATTTTTAGCCATGTCCTCAGGTAAATGAGTCCAAAAGAAATCAATTGAAAATATCTGGATTTTTTTCCCATTCCATTACCAACAATCTTTGACACAGATATTTGCATGTGTTTGTTGTGGCTCAGTAGCAGTATTATCACCAGTAGAGCCAGAAGTCAAGGGTTCAAGTCAAACCACAGAGACTTCAGTACAAATCTAGGTTGATACTTCAGTGCAGCACAGAGGTGTATTGTCTTTCAGATGGGACATTAAACCAAGATCCTCTCAAGTGGATCTAACCCATGGCACTAATTTGAACAAGAACCAGGAAGCTCTCCCCAGTGTTCTGCCCAATATTTATCCCCAAACCAACACCAATAAACAGATTATCTGGTCATTCTCACATTGCTATTTGTGAGACTTTGCTGCTGTGTTTCCAACGTGACAACAGTGACTGCACTTCAACTGGCTGAAAAGTGCTTTGGGATGTCCTGAGGTCGCAAAAGCCACAGTATTTATTTTTCTTTCTTATTTGTGCAAATACTGCACAGAGATTACCATTTTATTGTTTAATTCCGACAATATTGTTCTTCAAAAATGAGAGATTTATCTGTAATTTTAACCAATCCTGTTTTAAAATTTTCAGAATAACAGTACAAATTTCTCCTTTATTTCCTGAAGGGAACAGTTGTTATGGGGTGCAGTTCCATTGAGGTGGCTACCCTCCACTAATTTATGTTCAGATTGCTGACAGAAACTCTGAGGATGTTGGGGATAGGATGGAAAGGAAAGGGGAATGACATTCAAGCTTAAGCCGATCTTCATCCAATATTCACTAGGTGTGTAACTTTCAGCAGCAATAACTCAACAATGATCAGCAACAAGAAATCTTGCAGATGTTTTTCCTCTTTCAAATGTCACTCCAAAAGTTGACCCCATAATCTTCAATTTTCCCATCATAATTTTAAATTTGATTTTGTAAAAGAAGCATAACTTTGTAATCAGTTGCAGTGCTAAGATCCAACAGTATTGCTGGAGAAGTCATTTTCAGATGAGACTTCAGACCATGGCCTCCATCCAGGTCTTTAATCACCACTTAAAAAAAAAAAATTCCATGCGACTATTCAAAAAGAATTAGGTAGTTCTTGCCGTGACCTGACCAATGAAATTTCTTGTCAATTGTCGGACTTGCCCAATTCTCATCCCACTTTAAGTCAGTGGGCAATCTGCTCCACCAGCTTATGGTCCAGCTAGAAAAATTAAAAATTACTTTCAAAATGTTCTCCCCAATGGTTGCTAAAGACTTGCTATTTGAGCCAAAATAAGCAACCCTCCAACATCTATGTCATCCATAACTCCCAGCAAGCAGGAATGCAGAATGGAATACAATTTTTTGAGTAAAGACGACAGAAGATACAAAGATTATGTCCAGGAAAATAAATATAAACAGGGAGAAAGTGCAACAAACATTACTGAATCTGCAATTGGCATGAAGTATGGTTAATGCCATCTTGCAAACTTAACACATTTCCTCTTCCAATTGCAATTCCATACATCAACTAGATTTACTGAGCATTGAGTAATGAGAATTAAAGTTCTCTGATGAAGTGAGAATTGATCAAAATGCAGAAGTCATCCCAATATCCTTTGCTTTGATGATTTTTTTTTTTTGCAACTGTGCACAGATATCTGAGCAAAGCTAACCTATAAACAATAACAATATTTGGGGGTGGTTTGGCTCACAGTCTTTCATACTTGACAAGTATAAAACATTACAATTGCATAAATCTTGATTTAATATAGGTCACATACACATTTAATATAGGTCACATACACATTTATATTATAGAATTAATTAAGCTACATTGACTTCCAGCAGATAAATTGTGCTAGAAATCACCTCATTGAATAATAAGCTGCTGCTTATATATTATGGTATAAATATTTGCCGAGATTTTTGCAGTTAGCAGAAAAGGAGCAGTGCAAGGCACCAACTTGCTGACAGCTGCCCACAAAGATTTTGCGGGCTTTAGACTGGAAACTTGTTCATAATCTGGCATTATTCCAGCACAGTGCCCTCTACAGGGCATCTGTGGCATATCTGAGAAGGGCAAAAAGAAAAAAATAAGGCTCTCTAACCAATCAGATTGAAGAATCCTCATTGAGATACAGAAGGGTCAGATTTTCAAATGCCGGGGACCCAGTGCAGACAGGATTTCAAAATCATGGTCCTGGAGGTTCTTTCAGGAGTCCGATGCCTCTGGGACAGTTTTACATTTTCAAGTGCTGATAGGGATGGTGCTGATGCGAGGGGGAATGGGAAACGTGCTCAGCTCAAATTAACAGCCTAGTAAACTCCTTTAAGGGCTTGTTAAAGGGCTGGGAAGTGCAAGGGTGAGATTTTCAAAATGGATTCCAGTGAAACTGACCTGTCTGATGCAGGTTGGTGCCCAGCTGTCAGGTTCATCACAGGGACACCAGAGTGTTTCTCTGTATTCAAATAAAATTGTATTCTCATGGCCCAACTTGTACCAGTTCAGTGCTGGACCTTAATTTTCCCTGCATGGCCCTTTCATACACATCATTGCTGCTGGCCCTCAAAGGAGCTATCTACTCTCTCCAAGGAGCTACCTGCCCAATTCAGCAAGGCAGCAGCAGCCCCCAGCATAGCTGAAGCCAGGTTTGCTGCTCCTATCAGCACCACAAATTAGCCATCAAGCTCGCTTCTTTCCCAATTAGGGCATTAGCATTTAAAAATAGCATTACTTGAGCAGTTCCGGTGTGCAGTTGCAATCCAGAATTCATCTGGGTGTCGGATTCTTGTCTGCACTTTGAAAATCTGGCATGCAGAGTCCAATCAGGAAGAATAAAGCAGGAAATATATATTAGATATAAATCATCTACAGAAAGCAAAATGAAGATTGGGAAACAGGAGATAGGATTAAGAGAGAGAGAGATGAGAGCCGAATGGAAAAAGTAAATAAAAGCTCTAACATTAATTAGCTTCTGACAGAATGAGATTCTAAATTTGTAAAATTAAATTTTCAAGGCTAGAGACATTGTTTTGCAATAATTATACTTATTACAGTGTTTAAAAAATACTTATTCCAGCATGTATTAACGTTAACCTTTGCTGGTGTGTGTTTAGTGGAAATTACTGACAACAATCATGAATTGATTTCAGCATTGAAGGTTGTCACAGCATAGCCTGAAGTACGACAGGATATCTCTGACAGTAACTTCCGGAATGCCATGTTTAATTCCACGTCAGAAGCTGTTATCTGATTTACTCTGTTACAATTGTGGAAAATGACACCTTACCTTCAATCCTGTCACAGACTTCCGGCAAATATATTGCTTTGTGCTTCCTAATTGGAGCAGTTTTGTATTTTAATTTGGTTTATTTTTCTATAAAACTACCTTAGCAAGTTGCTAACAATAGTAGTGAATTAATGATATTAACAGATGGTCAAAATAATTTTTTAAAAAAATGCAAAACAAAAGCAAAGCATATTTTCTTAATTTAACTTCCAACATTTACTTTTGGTTAGTCTATTTTTGAACCAATATGTAATAGCTGTCACAATGACCTTTAGCCCTACACTTGTCCTTTAGCGTCTGCATTTATTCTTGGCAATTTTAGTCTCCATCTTAGTTCTCCATTCATTTATCCCCTGAGTTCACCACCATCCTGTCTTCTCTTACCATATAATCTCTCCTACATAAATTCACAGCCATCTGTTCAATCTGGCTATGATGTGTGTTCTTTAAACTCTCAGTCTCCATAACTGATGTGCTCATCTCTAACCACTCCCTTACATTCCTCACCATCCACATCCCTACATCCCCTTGTAATCTCATTTGCTTTAGTTTGCCCTGGAAAAAATCTCACCACAATTTCCTTAAAGCTGCACTTTCAAATTTCCAACGATCCAGGCATTTGCTCTTCATTCACCACAATATCGCTCATTGTCATCTGGTCCCAAGTAAATTATCACTGTATTCCTTCCCAGTTATTCTCCTTTATGCCCTCCATATTTACTCCGTCGAGGCCAAGGGATGGAGACTTGAGAATATTTGGTACACAATGGGCTAAGCCACCAACACCATATCTTGCTGCACAGCACCAGCTGACCTACATAATTCCTAGTTCCCAATGTTCCAATTTAAAATTCTCTTCCCTGTGTTTAAAACCTTTTATAGGCTCAGCCGTTCCTATCTCTGTAACCTCCTGCAGTACTACTACTATCTCCAAATTCTCTAGTCCTCTTGTACATTCTCCTGTCTGTTAACCGCCACCCGCCCGCCCGACCCTGTCTCACCCCGCAGCCCTCATAAATACCACCCACTGGCATCTTTCGCAGCCTTGACCCCATAGTTTGTAATTACCCCTCTAAACCTCTCATCAGGCCTGTTTTAAGGAATTCCTTAAAACACGTCTTTTCTCAAGCTTTTTTACATCCTTCCTAATATGTCTTCCTTTTGCTAACTATCCAATATTTTCCACGTACGTCTTTGAAGTAGCTTTAGATGTTTGACTTGATTTTATCAGGACAGGATAGCATCTAACTTTAAATGCATCTTAATATCCTTTCAGGAAATTCACACCACAAATATAGTAAATCTCAATTCTAATCCAGTTTCTAATACAAAACTCAAACACTGGGCTGTATAACAACATACTTGAGAGGGATTTGACACACACACAACTAGGGGAAAATCCAACAAAACAGACTACAACCATGTTTGTTAGATCCAGAATAGTAGCATCAGCTGTTACAAAACGATTTCCAGCACCTGCAAAATTTCAACAAGTATCATTGCCTTTCACGCCTTATTCAAGACTTGCTGAAAAGCTTTTAGAAAGATGATTAAGACTTTCTAGCAGTTACACAGACAAAGCATGGAACGTAAAGATGAGGCCCCATTAAAACAGAGGCTCCTCAATCTGTTTTACCCACTTATAGGATAAATCAGCAAAAATGTCACAAGTATTACTTAAAAAGCTGGTAGAGTAAAGGAAGGGGAGACAGAACAAGCCTGCCGCAGACATTAACTTTATAATAAGAATAATTAGCAATTCAGTGCAACATATTTCAACATGCGCCAGTTTCACTTCAAAGACTGCATTGACTAAAACCATCATTTAGTACTGACAGATTTGAAAAGTGTCACTTGGTGGTGCAAAACAAGGTTACAAATCACAGTTCTCATATCCACCATGCAAGATTCAAACAGCCTAAATTACCTGCCATTGGTCATCATTGCAACAGCATAAACTAATTGATCAGCTGTGGAAGATGGGCCAGAGTTCTACCTTTTAGAGAGAAGTGGAGATTAGTTAAATTCATCCACTCAGTAGGTGAAATGGGTGTCTAATATTGCTGGACAATCAGTCGTTAGCTGATTCCAGGAGCACAGGTTGAGTGCACTGTTTTCACAATATTTGAATCATTTTGTGATTGCTTTAGCTTTTTTTTAAACTGGCACTTCAGTTCTCACAAGTCTTTGTGCTAATTGTTCATTTTGTTTATGGCAGTAGTTAATAGCACCAATGTGTGTCAGGTCAACTGCTGCCTAAAACTTGGCTTCACCTTGTTTAAGCATGATGCAATGCTTACCTATGGGGATGGTGCCATGGAGGAACACAGAGCACCATTCTCCTTACAAGTATACCAAACCAGACCACATCCACTTCAGCAGGCTTTGAATAGAGTTTTGTGCTGGGCTATTATATCATTCCACCCTAGACTCATGTCTGCATCTCAAGTTTCCTTTTTTGTCAGTTACTTGTTCGTCCCCTCCCACTTCAATCCTTTGCAAGGTTGAGGTGTCTTCAAACACTTTCAAGAGGCAGTAAATCGTATTACTCCAAGGGCAGATCAGAGACAAATCAATCTGGGATAAACAACAAGAACAGAACCCTGCCTAAACAATCAACCCAGGAAGTGCAAGGGGGACTGCACTGTGTGATTCTGTAAACTTGGTCTGAAAACCTAGAGACTTCCAAATTCCATTCACCTTCAAAGAACAATGAGAGAGGAGCCCATCAAGGCTTGCAATGATTTCATCTTAAAGGACTATTTTAAACACATGGTTTGTTTTCTTCCCCTTCCTCTATTCACAATCTAACAGTATGCGTCACCCGTAAAACTAATCTATTCTTATGTGAATGTACCTTTATGTTTAAGAGAGTGCGTGTTTTGTTGTGTTTACATTCTGGGTTTTTAGTGAATAAACGTTTGTCTTGTCTTTTGATTTAAACTTATCAGGAAGCCTGTTATGTGTCTATCCTTTAAAATTACAACACAAAGGGTTTAAAAGACTCCATCCAAAAATATGCATTTTATTGCAGTCAACCAAGGGCTGAGGAAAAAGGGCAAAAGTTATCCCACCACCTCTCCCCATCTGTAACACACCCATTCAAATCAATACATATAAGCTGACAATCAGGTAGAAACATTAAACTTGCATTTGAATCTGTCCAAAACACTGTCTGTTTAGATCTAAAATGCACCACTTCAAGGAAATTTAGTTCAGAAGGTACATAATGGCTGATATCTTACATTTTTGTTCAATTTATAATATCCAGGGGATTCAATATCAACCATCAATCAATGGTTAGGATTCCAATACAATCTCATTTCTAACTGTCACAGCAGTTCAATCTTTAAATCTTTATGGAATAAATTTTAATATTTTAAGCCCAGCTGCAATGATCTCGGATCACAATCAGACTTTCACTGCAAACTTACCACTTTTCCACTTACGGCTAGAACTATACTGATATTCCTGTGTTTTTCTTGTATGCTGGAATGAGAACACAAAGGAAAATGAGGAAACATATTCGATATTTGGCCAAAGACACAGCAGATACATATGCTGACAATGGTGCTAGAACCGTACTGCTACTAATTTGACAACTCATAAAATATCATTCTGCTCTATAGACCTTGTCAAGTCTCAGGCCAGAATTTTACATTCCATGAGCGGGCATGCACCCGACCCAACCCAAAAGGACGTGAGGTAGCGCAAATTATGTCAGGCGAGCATCCCGACCATCACAGCGTATGCCGAGTGCCCACAGACAGTTAAGCCCATTAACGATGCAATTAGCAGCTATTTTATGTGGCCTGGCCCATCCACATTTACGGTTGGTGGAGTGGCCATTCTCCCAGCTGGCATTCACATATTTACTCAAAACTCGATCCAGGGTGGGATGAAATCTTCGTGGGGAAATGAAATAAAAAGAGATATCTGCAGACTGGTTTTTTTATGAGGTATGCTTTCAGGTACTTGATTGTGCTGCATGGACACATTTTACAACATTTTTGTTGTATCCTTTATTCTGTGGAGGTCTGCAAATCCCTGGGGCAGCTGTCTGTCTTTAGTGAGCTCACTAGAAGCGCTCACCCACATCCTCAGTTAGGTCAGCACCTGCCCTCTTCCTGCCCTCACTCCGGCAGCGCTGAGCATTTCTCAGTGCGCACTTCACACTGGCTGACCGTTAATTGGCCAGCCAGCGTGAAATCGCGGTCCAGGGCTGATTGCAGCGGGAGGTCGATCTCCTGCCCACTTCCAGGCTCGTGTGTACCCGATGAACAAAAAATTCAGGCCTCTGGTTTAAAATCTATACGACCAACTAAAGGATTGATATTGGAATCACACAACATGCTCTCTATTTCATAAAAGCAAAATACTGCAGGTCTTGTAAATCTGAAATAAAAATAGAAAGTCTTGGAAAAACTCAGCAGGTCTGGCAGGATCTGTGGAGAGAGAAACAGATTTAATGTTAAGAGTCAAATATAGCTCTTCCAAACTGCTTCCGAAATGTAGAAATTGTCTCCAAATCAATTGCATACCATTACAGTTTGTTCCATATATCAGATAACCTGTTAACTTTCAGCTTTACTTAGTTGCAGCACTCTTGTCTGAGTCAGAAGGTTGCAGATTTATACCCAGGTCCAGGTCTTGAGCACATAAACTATATTAACATTTCTGTGCAGTACCAAGCACTGAATTTTCCAGAGGTTCCACCATAAGGACGAGATGTTAAACAAGCCTCTCTTTATCTCTCTGAGTGGGCATAAAAGATCTCATGGCATTTGGTGAACATAAGAAGTATCAGGGCCAATTTGTAAACCTCAATCAACAGCACCAAAACCTTAGAAAAAATTGTAGAATCTTGCTCTGCAGAAATTGACTGCAGTGTTTTCCAAAAATCAATAGTAGCTGCTCTTCAGAAGTAAGTAGTTGGCTGTGAAGCTCGATGGGATATGCTGAAGACATGCAAGATACAATGTAAATGCAAGTTATTTCTTTCATGCCTTTACTTGCAGGCATTATTTCCTTCAGTACCTATATTTAACTTTGCTCAAATTTTGCAGCTTTTACTTGTGACCTTAGTTCTATACCAATTACTTCCACCCTAACTCCCATTGTTTTGAGCACCAGTATAGTGCTTCCCATCAATTTTCTATTGTCTAGTGAAATAAAGGTGTCACTTAATCCTTTTCTTTGCAATTTAATCCCCAAAACTGGATTAATTCTGGTCATTCTTGTTTGAACTTTTGTTAATGCATCCATATCCTTTAAGACAGACTGACCAAATTTGTATGCCATGTTGCAGATTTGGGCTCACCAAATGATCGGTATGCATCAGTATAACTTGTCCAGTTTTGAAGCCCAGTGTCTTTCACACGTTCACCAGAACCCGATTTACAATATTAATGAATGTTTTGCACTGAATAGATGGTTTGAGTATAATCAATAATCATTCCCGGATCATTTCTTTCTTTTTGATCCCTCCGTAGGGGTAATTTAATATTACTGTATTTAATTTAGTTCTAGTACAGGTCTCTGCTAAAATTTTGCAATGAACCCAATTATAAGGACTGTGCTCACCTGGGATCTCACAATTGCATTGGTTTATCTAAAAGGGGCTCCTAACATATCTTGATTTGACCTTCCCTTGATCCACGGTTCAAATTTTTAGAGGCATTGTCTCCCTAATAGTAGGCATTTGTAATTGCCCCAATAGAATTGTTTGCCTGCCCTCACTGTCAATGACCTTCTTAGAATAGGTCTTTCTCATGTTCTGTATGGTCGCTCTTACTTCTCATATGCATCACTATCAATTTCTCAACATTAAAATCCATCTGTCAAAGTCAGCAAATCCATACTTGTTTCTAAGATCATCTCTTTTTCCATTTCTAACCTGAGCAGAGACCTTTGCGTTATCAAAAAAATACCTTTACATACCATTACAGATGCCTTGTTCTGTATTATTCAGAAATATTTTTAAAAAATACTTGGAACAAATCCCTGTAGAATTCCACAGGTTAGTTTTTCTCAGGCAGGACATTTTCCAGTCATTAGAATCATGTCAAACATCCCAGGGAAGGTACTTAAAACATACAGCCAGTTATTCAGTTCATGAATATATTTTTCTGTTATCAAATTTATGATAAACATTTGTCATGATGCTGGAGAATGGATTGGGAAAAGCAATTTAAGATCATCAATTGAACTCATAATGTGGCTCATTTACACTTGCTGAAAGATGCATATATTTAAATGCAGGGACCGTCCTCTGCAAACAAAGATGTTCAAGCTCTGCATCTTTTTTTAATTTCTCAGGAGTCTGGGAAGCCTACATTGATAGAACTTGTACAACTATTAAGTGAATGGGAAGAGAATGCACTTCGACTCAAACACTATCGATTAGTTTCTTTGAGCTATGGTATTTGGATCAAAGAAAACTATGTAAAAACAATTACTACATTATCATAGTTAAATTTTTTATAACTGAACTTGTAATTTAAGATTATGAGAAATGAAAACAGAAATGTTGGAAGAATACAATGGGCCAGGCAGCATCTGTATAAGTAGGAAAAAAAACACGGTGTGCTTATTTCAGCAAAGATGCTCTAGGTTTAGTTAACTGAAAGAAGCAACAGAGTTTTCAATATTGCATTCATGGTTGTTGCAGGCTCTTCCAGTGAACCAGCTGGTTAAAACAGAAGCAGGAAGTCACTGGTTAGATTCCCAGCCTGTACTGAATTATTTAATCGCAGCTGGGGTCGATGTTGAAGTGTTACAATTGGCCTCTGTTCTCCTAGGTTATGTTGGGGAACATCATTCTAAATTCCTATTCCTGATCCCAAATGTTGGATATGCATTTTCTGGCATGTCTGTGTGTTGGATACAAACGTACAAGCAAGGAGAAGGAGTAGGCCATTCAGCCCCTTGAGCCTGCTCCACCATTTAACAAGATCATGGCTGATCTGATAATAACCTGAAATCTGCATCCCACCTACCCCTGATAACCTATCACCCACCCCCTTGCTCACCATGAATCTATCCACCTCTGCCTTAAAGATATTCAAAGACTCTGCTTCCACCACCCTTGAAGGTGACAGGATTGAACTCTTCTGCACTGTCTTTGTTGGTAGACTGTCCTTCGGATATGCAATTGCATCTGAATGCCTGCTGAGATGAAGCATCAAAGGATACTGAGTGTCCATGGAATTATATCCCACTAAAGAGATATCATCTTCAGGTAGTGAAGAGATTTGTTGAAGAAGAAAGGAAATAAACTTGTTCCCGAAAGACTTAAATTGACTTGAAATGACTGAGATGTTATGAATCTCAACTCAAAATTAAGCATGATATTAAGAGTTTAATACTATGTGAACACCTTTTTTCCTCTTCTAATGTTGTCAAGCTCTACTAGTATGCAAAAGAAAAATAATCATTAATTTTAAAAATAAAGTTTAACCAGAAAATATTTCTGGACAGGACCCTTGGAAAATCTAATTTAACAGCTTAAGGCAGGAGACATCACACATTCTAAAATAGGAGATCAGACCATGTTTCCACTGGCAACAGGATGCATCCAATCACATTTCTCTGCCGATGCTACTGCTGCATCACGGGCATGGCACAGAGTTCAACTTCATGGACTTGTTTCCTACTTAAGATCTATCCTTTGATTAAAAAGAAGAAAAATAAAGAGAGGAAGTAAGAGAAGGAAGCACATATAGTAGGTAGGACTTAAATGGTTCAAAGAATTTCAATCATTGAAGTAGTATGGAAAGAAATTTATCAGGGTAAAATCCAGGGTGAGAAACATCAGTGGGGGGAGCCTTCACTTGAGGTACAACTGACAATCTGTGTGAAAATTGTGCCCTAAATCGTACTAGTTTGAGAATTTTTTTCTCAAGTTTCTGCTCAAACATATTTCTACATTGGTGAACGTGAAATCTGCCATGAACCAGTTTGTAATCAGGCAACATGTTAAAAACCATTTTAAAAAAAATATTTGCTTGAAAAAATATGCCTCGGTAAACTTGAGTGGAAAATGACATTACGTAGAACAATTTACTAGTTAATTTGGGGTAGTGTAGTCAATTTCTAAGTAAATTAAAATAAAATACAAAAGCTTTTAAACTGTGCCTATTAATGTCCTTGCACACTAAAGAACCAACTTAATTTTTAAAAACGGTTCCTTGAAACTTGCAAATGAACGCAATTAGCAGAAGCGTCCAATGGTTATTAATTTAATCTTGGGACATGATCAGTTTTGTTTGCCAGGCCGGCTTGTAGCCCAGTGCTTTTAAACTAATGCAAAATTGTGTGATTTTTTGTGCTGGTTTGGCCAATTTCAGGTTAAATGCAGCGAAAAGAAAAAGTGCTACCAAGCAGCAACTTCAAGCCCTTGAACGGATTATATATAATCAACTCTCAATTCAGTTCATAAATTTAAATGTAGAATATTCTTCCGGAAAAAAAGGAAAATGGCCTTTTACCTTTTCCCTAAATTAAGAAAGGAAGATTAGTATATTTTTTCTGGTTTATGCTGATCAGGCCAAGGATTACAGTACCAGAAACATTTTTTTTCTATTTATATAACACAGTGTCATCATCAAGCACTCAATTCATTCTGTGATGTAATCCCAGTCACCACCATCACCATCCCTGGGTATGTCTTGTCCCAACAGCAGGACAGACCTATCAGAGGTGGTGGCTCAGTAATATACAGACAGGAGGGAGTTGCCAACATCGACCCTGGACCCCAAGAAGTCTCATGGCATCAGGTCAAGACGGACAAAGAAACGTCCTGATGATGGCGACCTACTGCATCCCCACCCACCCCACCCCTCAGCTGAGGAAGCAGTAGTCCTCCATGTTGAACACCACTTGGAGGGAGCACCGAGACTGCCATGGGCGCAGAATGTACTCTGGGTGAGGGACTTCAATGTCCATCACCAAAAGTGGCTCGGTAGCACCACTACTGACCGAGTCCTAAAGGACATGGCTGCTACACTGGGTCTGTGGCAGGTGATGAGGGAACTAACAAGAGGGAACAACCTACTTGACCTCACCCTCACCAATCTACCTGTCACAGATGCATCTGTCCATGACAGTATTGGTAGGAGTGACCACCACACAGTCCCTGTGGCGATGAAGTCCCATCTTCACATTGAGGATACACTCCATTGTGTTGTTTGGCACTACAAACATGCTAACCGGAATAGATTTCGATCAGATCTAGCAACTCAAAACTTGGCATCCATGAGGCCCTGTGGGCCATCAGCAGAAGAATTGTATACAACCACAATCTGTAACCTCTTAGCCCAACATATCTCCCACTCTACTATTACTGTCAAATCAGAGGATCAAACCTGATTCAATAAAGAGTGCACAAGGGCATGCCAGGAGCGGCATACATGAATATGAGGCGTCAACCTGGTGAAGCTACAACACAGGGTGACATGCATGCCAAACAGCGAAAGCAACATGCAATAGATAGCGCTAAACAATCCCACAACCAACGGACCAGATCTAAGCTCCGCAGTCCTGCCCCATCCAGTTGTCAATGGTGGTGAACAATTAAACAACTAACTGGAGGAGGGGGCTCCACAAATATCCCCATCCTCAATGATGGGACAACCAAGCAATTAGTGCAATAGACAAGGCTGAAGCATTTGGCACTTCTGGCTGAAGATTGTTGCAAGTGAATGATCCATCTCAACCTCCTTCTGAGGCCGCCAGCATCACAGTTGCAGTCTTCAGCCAATTCGATTCACTCCACATGATATCAAGAAATGGCTGAAGGCACTGGATACTGCAAAGGCTATGGGCCTTGACAACATTCCAGCAATCGTACTCCAGAACCAGCTGCACCCTTAGCCAAGCTGTTCCAGTATAGCTACAACACTGGCATTTATCTGGCAATGTGGAAAACTGCCCAGGTATGCCCTGTACACAAAAAGTAGGACAAATCCAAGTTGGCCAGTTACCACCCCTTCAGTCTACTCTCAATCATCAGCCTACTCTCAATCATCAGCAATGTGATGGAAGGGGTCGTCAACAATGCTATCAAGTGGCACTTACTCAGAAACAACCTACTCACTGACACTCAGATTGGATTCTGCCAGGGACACTCATCGCCTGACCTCATTACAGCCTTAGACCAAACATGGACAAAAGAGCTGAACTTCCGAGGTGAGGTGAGAGTGAGTGCCCTTGACATCAAGGCTACATTTGACCGACTGTGGCATCAAGGAGCCTGAGTGAAACTGGAGTCAATTGGAAACAGGGGGAAAGCTCTCCATTGGTTGGAGTCATAACTAGCACAAAAGAAGATGGTTGTGGTTGTTGGAGGTCAATCATCTCAGTCCCAGGATATCACTGCAGGAGTTCCTCAGGGTAGTGTACTAGGCCCAAGCATCATCTACTGCTTCATCAAAGACCTTCCCTCCATCATAAGGTCAAAGGTGGAGATATTCACTGATGGTTGCATAATATTCAGCACCATTCGTGCATCATCAGATACTGAAGCAGTCCATGCCCATTTGCAGCAAGACCTGGATAACCAGGCTTGGGCTGATAAGTGGCAAGTAACATTTGTGCCACACAAGTGCCAGGCAATGGGTATCTCAAATTCACATTCAATGGCATTACCATCACTTAACCCCGCTTTATCAACATTCTGGGGCTTACCATTGACAAGAAACTGAACTGGACCAGCCACATAAATACTGTGGCTACAAGGACAGGTCAGAGGCTGGGAATTCAGCAGAGAGTAGCCCATCTCCTGACTCCCCAAAGTGTGTCCACCATCTACAAGGCACAAGTCAGGAGTAAAATGGAATGCTCTCCACTTGCCTCAATGAGTGCAGCTCCAACAACACAAGAAACTTGACACCATCCAGGGCAAAGCAGCCCACTTGATTGGCACCCCATCCAAAACCTTCAACATCCACTCCCTCCACCACCAATGTATAGAGGCAGCAGTGTGTACCACTGTATTGCCACAACTCAGCAAGCCTTCTTCAACAGCACCTTCCAAACCCGCAACCTCTACCACCTAGAAGGACAAAGGCAACAGATGCATGAGAAAATCACCACCTGCAAGTTCCTCTCCAAGTCACACACCATCCTGCTTGGAACTATATCACCATTTCTTCACTGTTGCTGGGTCAAGACCCTGGAACTCCCTCCCTAACAGAACTGTGGATGTACCTACACCACATGGACTGCAGCAGTTCAAGAAACTTCACCACCCCTTCTCAAGGGCAATTAGGGGTGGGTAATATAAAGGCTGATCTAGCCAGCAATGCTCATGTCCCATGAAAGAATTATAAAAATCCAGTATTTAGCAATTTTTTTCCTGCTCTAACCCAACAATGCACATTTTTCCCTTTTGAAACAATACTCAAACTGTACAAAATGTTATTTTCTATTTCTTACATCAACCATCAATACAATCCTCTCACAGTGAGATCTCGATTTGTGTCTATGAGAAACTTTCTTCTGTGAACTGATATCCATTAGAAAATTGTAACTGCCGGGATCACTTCTCAGGATAATCTAACATTTGCAGGGAGAAAGAATCTTTGTTCCATCAGTCTTGATTTGTACTCAGGTCTCAGATGTGAAAAGACAATGCGCTGATCCAGTAAGTTAATGAGGTTTTGCCATTCTCCCAACCCCAAAAGACAAATGGTGACCAAATTTATCAAATACAGACAATTTTGATTTGAGGTAAAAAAAAATTCAAGAGAAATATGAATGACACAGATGGTTTTCTTCGTTAAACTCTTGACTAGTTCCTCTATTCCGCTAAAAAGATAATTTGAATGCAAACATTTTTTAAACAGACCTCTAAAACCTGGGCTGACGGAGGGAAATCCTTCTCTCTCCTGCCTTTACAGGTCCTACATCAAATGAGGTTGGATGTTGCAGACCCAATCCTATCTGGGAGTGAGCCAATGGTACAAAATTGGTCCTAAATAGGCATTTTTTCTCTCGATTTTTGCATGCTTTCTCAAAAACAAATCATTCAACTATGCTGTTTGTCACCACTCTCAATTCTTCAGACTCAGTAGGTAGTTCTATTTTCTTAGACATGCCTCGGATATTGTAAATGTTGAGAAATTTTATAAATGTTATTTATTTCCTGTGAAAGAATAGAGATTTGGACACCAAGGTTAAGGCCCACCCAAAAATTGCAATAAGTCATTGCTTCAGTCTCATGTATATATTGGTCTTACGAATAGTCATTTTTAAACACCAAATATGGCTGTCAGGACACAAGAATTACTCTCATCATGCAAAATTCTAGATCATTTCATTATGCATGACATCTGTCTTCAGGACCAACAGCTCAACAGAAAATTGCAAACAGTTCCAATTGGTAAATACATATTGTTTAGAGCGCTCCAAGGACTAATGGCATTGTCCAAAAGCCAGTCAAGTGTAAACTATTTAAAATATATCAATTGTAAAGAATTTTTATTTTTCTCTTATCTGCTCACATGAAAACTTGTTGCTTTTTCTGATCCGAAGCTCATGCACATTAATAGTGTTTCAATGAAATGAGGAAAATGCACTTTGTATCAACCAAGTTAGTAATGAGCTAATTCTTATCATAAAAAAAACAAAAAAGCAATAAGACTAGCAAAGCAGGAAAGTACTTAACTATGGAGTTAATCAATCCAACACCAGAAAAATAATTAACTGTTTGGGATATGGTAGTGATTGAACAGCACAGGTTGGGGATAGTAAATAGACACTTGAGAGGTTCAACAGCATACATTGTATGACCTCCCTTAACTGCAGTTCAACCGCACAACAATATCCCAAGAACTGTCACGAATATAAAACCCATGAACCGCATCATGAATTTTGGTTCCAATGGTGAAAAACATTCTTCCCGTATAATCAGTCTGGAGGTGAGAAGTATGGTATTTTTCTCATCCAAAGGATGGTCTGGAGTTTCTGATAAGAACTGTAATTGGTCAAACCAGCACAAATTATGTCTGGCTCGAATCGAATTTCACAGTCTATAGCGCGCATTAAAAAAAAACATTGCACTGGAAGCCGGCCACACCACCAAACTGGCAATATCAACCAATGGATTTAATCATTGTGATGGGTTTTCAAGAATTCCAGCCGTTTCCAGGCCTTTGAAAAACCTCAATTTCTTTTTAGGCACAAGGGGATTGAGGGTACCTTTTATTAAATGTTCTTGGTTTACATTCAAAATTCACTAACAAATTGACTACTGTACCAAAATGTGTTAGTAAATGGTTTTTGAAAATGATTTTCTGTTATTTAAAATCAAGTTACTCACAGGTGGTAGACTAGGTATTTCACTTAATAATGCTTACTTTTTTGTGATAAACCCATTTTCAGTGTATTGAGAAAACTGCATCAGGTTACTACTTTAAAATATATCTGATAGCTTTTAGTTATGTTCTAAAATGTTGCCCAATTGCATTGTTAATGGCAAAATTTATGTTCAACGATATGCAAACAAGTGAGTGGAAACTTGAGTCATAAACATCTCTAAACACTGGAATTTGCATGTGGATCACTGGCCGCACCTAAAGTGAAAACTCTTGGTCAAGTACAGTAACTGTAGTTTTAAGGAATGTCGTACCTGTAGCTTTAAAACTTATTGTACTGTGTAGTATCACATGACAGTGTGAATGAATCAGCCCTAAGCGCGGAAAACCTTGGGGTGGAGTTTTTGTCTAGTTGTAGATCTTGATGGAAGCATGTAACTGCTGCTGAAGCCCTTTAAAAAAAAGTTCACTGTTTCTTAGGAGAAACTTGAGTGGAAAAGCAAATCCATAACAACGGGTGACAAAGATAAATTGGTTCCAGTGCTTTGTTCACCCAGTGAATGTGAGTATCTTGTTTTAAACAAAAGAGAGGGAAAATATACCACCAAGTATGCCACTTTTTTGGCAGGATCGACCCCTTCAATTCATCCACAGAGGATTAGAGTCAATATATAGAACGGTTTCTTTGTCAAGCAAACAAAATAACGGTGGAGGAAAAAAGGAAGCAATTCTCCTAAGCATCTGTGGGAATAAAACTTATAATGAAATCCATATTTAATGGACCCAGAAGCTCCCGATTTGAAGATCTTCAGCAAATTGATCGACCTTGTAAAGGATCATTTCCAACCCAAACCCTTTGTAATCATGCAGGGGTTCAAATTTAATTTGAGATTAAGATCCCCGGGGGAGACCATAGCAACATACATAGCGAAATTAAAACAGCTAACTGAACATTGTGACTTCGGGGAGATCCTAAACAATGTGTTAAGGGATCGTTTGGTTTGCGGTGTGCATGATGATGCCATTCAACAATACTTATTAGCTGAAGTAAATATCGATTTTAAAAGAGCATTGGAAATAACGCATGCGATGGAAAGTGCCGAACGGAATTTGTCGGCCTTACAGGATGTACAAAATGGCACCATTTTCCTGTTGGGACGGGAACATCCCAGCGGGCATGGTGTGAAAACCAGTGAGTCAGCTGCCAAGTGGGAGACGGTCTGAAAATTTTTAAAAATATACAGGAGATAGTTCAGCAGCAAATCTGAAAATGAATTGTTACCGATGTGATAGTACCATATCCCTGAAACTTGCTGTTTTAAAGGGGTGGCGTGTCAATATTGTCATAAAAGAGGGCACACACTGAAGCAATGTAAAGCAAGGTTGAGACAGACTGCCAAGCAACAAACTAAACTGATTGAAGTACATAATGTGGAAGAACCAGAAACCACTAATTTTGATGTTTATGCTCTATTTAATGTGAAAGAAGGGAAACAGCCAATCACTGTTACTCTGCAGGTCAATGGAAAACATTTAATTATCGAAGTGGATACAAGTGCATCAACCACTGTAGTGGGGGAGCACGCATTCAAGTATTTAAACAAGGTTACTCAACAATTGACTTCAGCCAAATTAAAAATGTATATTGGTGAAGTTGTACAAGTGAAAGGTATTACCACTGAACCTGTTTATTACAAGCACCAAACACGGTTCCCTGTGATTGTAGTGAAAAGTGAAGGACCAAGCCTTCTAGGTCACGATTGGTTAAAGCAAATTAAACTAAATTGGTCTGAAATTTTCCAGCTGAGAGCTGGTGGACTGCCAGAGTTGCTAAAGAAATATGACAAGGACTTTCAAGACGAACTGGGAAAAATCAAGGGCCTGCAGGCTAAGATCTATGTTGATGCTAAAGCAACTCAATTTTTTAAAAGCCATGTGCATTATGGTCTGAGAGAGAAAGCTGACGCCAAATTAAACCATTTAGAGAAGCCGGGTATTATTCAGCTGGTTCAATTCTCAGAATAGGTAGCACCCATAGCCCCTATTTTGAAACCGGATCAGACCATCCTGATCTGTGGGAATTACAAGTTGATAGTAAACAAGGCTGCCAAGTTGGACAAGTACCCTATCCCCAGGATCAAGGATCTGAATGCCAAATTAGCAGGAAGGAAAATGTATGCTAAATTAGGTATGAGGCACGCATATCAACAGCTGGAACTGGATGATACATCCAGAGGATTTGTAACCATAAACACACACAAAGAGTTGTATCAATACACACACCTGCCTTTTGGTGTTTCTTTGGCCTGTATGATTTTCCAAAGGACAATGGAGGGCTTGCTGCAAGGATTACCTCAACTTGTGGTCTATCCGGACAACTTCCTAATAACAGGGTTAATGGAAGTGGGACACTTGGCGAACTTGGAAGAAGGTTTAAAATGATTCTTAGAAGCAGGAGTATGCTTGACAAAGGAAAAGTGTACCTCTCAGGCAAGTGAAATCATTTACTTGGGCCACCAGGTGCATGCCCAAGGGTTACACCCAGTAGAAGAAGTCGTCAGAGCTACAAATGTCTCCGAGCTCAAGTCATTCTTGAGCATGGTAAATTACTATGGTCAATTCCTACCCAACTTATCAATGGTCCTAGCCCCTCTACACTCATTACTAAAGAAAAACCAACATTAGTCTTGGAAGGCACCTCAAAAAGAAGCCCTCATGAAGGTTAAACAGCTCTTGCATTCTTCAAACTTATTAGTACACTACAAACTGACAAAAGAATTAGTGCTATCTTGTGATGCATCACCATATGGCATGGGAGTGGTACTATCTCACAAAATGGATGAAGTTTCAGAAAGGCCAATAGGCTATGTATCCAGAAACCTCTCTATGGCTGAGAAGGGTTATTCAAAAATTAAGAAGGATTATTGATTATTTTTGAAGTTAAAAAATTCCACCAGTATGTACATAGCTGACATTTTACTATAGTGTTTGATCACAAACTGCTTTAGGGTCTCTTTAGCGAAGAAGTAGCTATCCCTCCCATTGCTTCCACAAGAATTCTAAGATGGGCTTTGATTTTATCAGCATATGAATTTACTTTTATGCACTGACCAGGGATACATATTGCCAATGTAGTTGCCCTATGTCACCTTCCTTTGCTGGAGAGTTTTGAACATGCGCCAACTCCCCAAGAGATCAAATTAGTGACAAATTTCCTGGATTCTTCTCCTTCTGCACAAGACAATTCAGAAACAATTTTGAACTGTGAATGAGTCTTGTCTAGAGTATGAGACAAAGGACGGTCTCAAGAACCAGTCCACAAAGAATTCTTCGCCCAAAGGAATGAATCGAGTAATCATGATGGTATCCTATTATGGAGTGCATGTGTCATCACTCCTTCACAAGGAGGGGAACCACTCTTAACTGAGTTGCATAGCACGCATCCTGGAATTTCCAAAATGAACATGCTTGCAAGGAGCTATATCTAGTGGCCAAGTATAGATAGTGATACAGAAAAAATGGTTAAACACTGGCCAGGATTTTCCCCTCAGCGATTTGGGGGCAGGGCCCGCTCGCTGAGGGGAAAATGATGCGGGATGATGTGGGAGTAACCCCCGATGTCATCCCGGTCCCTTTAAATATTCACGAAGGCGAGCGGCAGCGAAATCAGCTGTCCACCTGCCAACCTGTCAATGGCCAATTAAGACCATTGGCAGGCTAATTAACCTTATTAAACACCCTGCCCGGTCAACCTTAAGGGCTGGAGGGCAGGCAGGAGCCCCAGCGGGCTGCAGATTATTAATGAAACTTCATCAACTGGCAGGATGAAGTTTCCTGTCCGTTTTTAAAAAAACTAATAAATTTTATGTGTTTATTATTAACATGTCCCATCTCGTGTGACATTGTCACATGAGGGGGACATATTAATAATTTTAATATTTATCTATTTTTAGAGTTTACTTACCTCTCACGAATCTCCCTGAGACAGGACTTTGCCTCAGGGAGCAGTGCGCTCTTTCATGCGCATGCGCGAAAGAGCACACTTTGACAGATGGGGAATCCCTCCAGCTCCCGCACAGGAAGCGCATAGTGCTTCCTGTCAGGCAGGCCGCTGGGCAGGCCTTAATTGGCCCGTCCACTCAAAATGATGGTGGGCCCCATTTCGGCAGCAGGGTTCGGCTACCTGCTCGTCCATCGAGGCAAGAATTTTGTCCACTGTCTCCAGTGCCAGCAACTCAGAAGTTGCCTGTTGCAGCTCCACTGCACCCACAGGAATGACCTGGTCAGCCCTGGTGAGACTGCATATAGTTTATTATAGTAGTCCATTTCTACTAAAAAGTGATGCACATTCCAAACAGTTAGATGCGTAAGGAGTTAGATCGCCAAAGTCAGGTGCGGCTATAGGAAGGTTATGCCAAAGTTTTTCAATACATGGATTGCCAGAAGTCATTGTCTCAGACAATGGTACTGCACTTACTCGTGCTGAATTTCAAGGATTTGTGAGCTTAAATGGTATCAAACAAATAAAGAAAGTACCATATCATCCGTTCATCTAATGGATTGGCCGAGAGAACAGTAAAAATTTTAAAGTTGGGATGAAAAAGTTATTGGGAGGATCACTGGAGACTAAACTTTCACGTTTCCTGTTACACTATAGAATGACCCACCCCCCCAACTCCCCACATTATTACAGGTTCAACAGCTTCAGAATTACTTATGATATGCCACTTTCATACGAGATTAAGCCTGGTACTTCCTGGAGAGGAAGGCAGAGAACAGTCAAAGGAATCCAAAAATGGCTCATGATTTGCATGGTTGAAAGTGAGAATTTACTGTCGGTGAAACAATATTTGTGCAAAACTTCGATGATGGATCGAGTTGGTTACTGGGTGTAAGAGTTTCTGTGACCAGACTGTTGTTGTGCCATGTAGAAGTGGAGGGCCGGATCACCCAACAACACATGGATCATTTAGGAAGGCAGATACCCCAATAAACTGATGTTCCACCTATAACCATTGTAGAACCTGTGGCCCCGTTGTGATTGATCAACCAAGGATAGACATACCAGATGTCTCTGTCGGAGTGGATAACTCTGAATTGCCTATGCCTAAGGAGGTACCTAAATTGCTTTAGTTCCAGAGAATGAAGTTTCATTTCTGAAGATTCCAGTCATGGAGCTATGATGTTCCACCTGGAATCAGGAAACCACCTAAGACTGAACTTATAATTTCATAACCTGTGTATATATTTGTAATGTCATGAATGAAGTTGTTCTTGTAAATATAAATTGCAAAAAAAAATTAAAGGGGGAGGAATGGAGCTTTAAGGAATGTAGTGACTGTAGCTTTAAGACTTATTGTACTGTGTAGTATCGTGTGACAGTGTGAACAAATCTGCCCTAAGCGCAGGGAACCTTAGGGGTGGAGTTTTTGTCTAGCTGTGGGTCTTGATGGAAGCATGTAACTGCTGCTAAAGCCCAGTAAATAAAGTTCAGTACAAAAACAGAATTACCTGGAAAAACTCAGCAGGTCTGGCAGCATCGGCGGAGAAGAAAAGAGTTGACGTTTCGAGTCCTCATGACCCTTCGACAGAACTAGGTGAATCCAAGGAAAGGGGTGAAATATAAGCTGGTTTAAGGTGTGTGTGTGTGTGTGTGTGGTGGGGGGTGTGGGGGGGGGGGGGTGACACATTCGTTTAGCACATTCGTTTAGATAATATCACCAACTTTAACTTTAACACCTATGTGTTCTATTGTACTATTGTTGTTGACATCTTTTGATGATCTGCTTCTATCACTGCTTGTTTGTCGCTACAACCACACCAACCCCCTCCACCTCTCTGTCTCTCTATCTCTCCGCCCCCCACACACACACCTTAAACCAGCTTATATTTCAGCTCTTTCCTGGACTCGAACTCAAGTTCTGTCGAAGGGTCATGAGGACTCGAAACGTCAACTCTTTTCTTCTCCGCCGATGCTGCCAGACCTGCTGAGTTTTTCCAGGTAATTCTGTTTTTGTTTTGGATTTCCAGCATCCGCAGTTTTTTTGTTTTTAAATAAAGTTCAGTGTTTCTTATGAGAAACCTGTCTGGAAAATCAAGCCCATAATAAGTATATTTGAAGGAAGCAGGTACAATAGGAAAATATTGCTGCTCTCATGAAATCTTTTGCAAGGAAACACTTTTGATATGCTTGTGAAAAGAATTTGTTTCTGATTTGACTATAGAATTTGCGATGGATATAAGTTCCATGCCCTCACCCAATATTGCCTTGCATGCTCCCAGTCGAGTTCAAAAGACTCTTAACATGAAACACCTGGAGTTACAAAGGAACAAATTGAAGATACAGTTTCCAAGTTTTATCGATCTTTAACTAACATTGAGTGAACCTATGTGATGCACTGCAGAAATTCACCAAGGTTTCTTTGATGACACCTTCCAAGCTGACGATCTTTACCACCTCAAAGAACAAGGGCTGTCGGCAGATTGGAACACTATTTTCTGCAAATTTCCTTCCAAATCATACACCATCCTGATTTGGAACTATATTGGCATTCCTTCATCATTGCTGAGTCAATATCCTGAAACTTCCTACTTAACAGCACACAGACTGCAGCAGTTCAGGTAGGCAACTAATTGCCACCTTTTCGAGGGAAATTCAGAAAAGGCAATAAATGCTGGTTTTACCTTGCCAGTGATGCCCACATCCCATGAACCCAAAAATTGCATCCTACTCAATTTTCAATTGCATTTCTGAGTTTTGTTTTGCTTTAACATTAAAGAAAATAATTTGTTCCTCATTTTAAAGTTTATTTTTTTTTCTCTCATCTCTCATTAGGACTTCAAGATATTTCAAAAACAGCGAAACTAAGTATTTATTTCAGCTGATGTCATTCAACACAGATCAGTCTGATTAAATATTCTGCCACTTACATCTCATAATTTGCATAGATATCAAGCACTTAATTTTAGTGATAATACTAAATGTACCCTGATACACAGTGACAAGGCTCCATTCAATTCACTGAGGATGGAAATCATAGGTCAGTGTGACCCTGTCTGTACACAACACTCATGTACAAAGCTGTCAAAGGAGAAGATCAGCAGCTGCTACACTTCTTTCCCTGACTAGCCGGAAGGCATTCAAGCCAATTAAAGCAAACCTACAGTAGAGATCAGCTAACCCAGAACCAGAGATCAAACCTCAGATCACACTTACTTACATAGCTGAACACATCAAATGGCCCATCAAATTGTTCAACCGTCAATGGATTTAATCCTATCACCAATCAAAATTGTCTGTGCTGTCGGGCTAAAGCACCCAGGAAGATTGGTCACATAGCATATGACTCTCAAAGGCAACATTCCTTCTGATCAGAACAGACTCATTAAAAAATGTTACTGTTTGGACATATACTATATCCAACAGAGGCAAATAATTCTAGAATGATGAAAGTCCATGTTGCTGTTGGTATTGGAAAATGGCATCAAAGTACATCTGCTATCAGATAATCTAAGTGGCCTTTTTGCTGCTTGCAGGCTATGGAACAGGCTAAAATCTACTTGCTAACAAAGCTAAACCAAGTGGCTGATTTTTTTTCCTTCAATAAATGCGGTCATCTACATGACTCCTTCAGTAGATGTGCTGAAACATCACATCACTTGTGAGTGAGAAAGAACAGGGTTTATTTTTGAATAATTGGTGCTATTGAATTATAACAGCGCCGCATACAATGCCATTAAGTCTATTTAATGCTACTAAAAACATAATTGAATCTTAGCCAATGTTTCCTAGATTAAAAAAGGCAGAAAACTCCAGCAACATTAAACTTTTTAGGTTAAATAAACAACCCGTACTACATGTTCTAGGTTAGATACCTTCAGCATACTTCTGATGTATCTGCTCTTACGGCTCAGTGGCAAATTCTCTGTAGTCACATTGACATTCTGGATGAGAGTCTATTTTCTCCGCCAGTTGTTATTTCAAATAGGATAAGGATCCTATATATTACTCTTTGCTGCTTGACATATTTTATGAGAGTGAAACAGTACAGGCATAATTTTACTGAAACTGACCCACTCAAAGCGGGGGAGGGTGGCAGAAGCAAGACAGAAACTCACTCATTGCTGCAGCAGGCTCAGTCTTGGATCTGTAACTCAGCAAAGGCATTAGCATTCTCCTTGTAGTTTTTTTGACAAATCATGCATGTAGTGTATTAAAAATTACTTTGTGCATTAGTCCACTTAAAGCTACTGTACGCATATACCAGCAGAGAAAGTACAGAAGGATAATAAAGGAATCCATGTTTTAACAACTTGTGCAGTTCTAATTCTGAATGCTGAATCTTACTGTCTCTTCCCAAGAGCTTCACAATAGAATGTCGATGTGATGACAACCCACACCTGTAAATGGAAGGATTTCCAGTTAAAGGACTGTGGGATGGGACAGTGTGGCTGAATTTTATGTTGATTCTTGAGGCTTCAGTAACCGTAGGAATGGAAGCAAGATGTTGAAAGTCTGCCCCCCAGTTCTTCAATCCTTCCCCCAAGGCCCTGCTGTGGGTTTTGAAGGACTGTAGTGAAGGGCTGTTTCCACATAAGGGAGGAAGATGCTAGCTTCGCAACTCAAGTAAGCATGGATGGAAGTGACTTAGGAATTAAACCGCAGGAGTATGGCCCCTCAAACTTGGACTCAGTGTAGCAAGTGGTTCATTGCTTCTTCAGGACATGGAAAGTAAGTGGCATTACACTATCAGGTGCCAAGCCTCCATACTCTGATTTTCTGAACATTCCCCTAAACAGCACCCCTGAGACCAACACATCTTGCAGCTCCACTCACTCCTCTGTCTCCTGAGACACTGCCTCACATCCCCAACTGAACAGCCAACACTGATACACACCCATTTTTAGGCCATTTCACACCCATCCCCAACAGTCAACCTGTAAGAAGGTTGTCATCTTATCATCTCCACACAATCTCTTTCTCATGCTCATAACTGTCTGCTTTTTCTCCCTGCAGAAGATGAGAATGTAAAACTCCAGGAAGAGACAGAACTCTAGTGAGAGCCACTTTGCTTGTGCAGAGGAGGGCAGTCTTGTAATCAGCAGGGTGCTGAAGTGCTCAGCCATTGGCAATGGAGAGATGGGGGTCTCCCAAATACCTGCAGGCAGAATAAGAAATCCCACTGCCACATGACAGTTAACAGCTACTAATGTAATTTTGCTTTCACAGTGATGATGTTTTACTCTTTCGCGTGTTAGTTCCAATTCATGTCTTTCATCTCCCACAGCTCCATCAAGTTTGACATTGGAGCTGGAGCAGGAGGCGGCTGAGGATTTATCAAAGGATGACATGCACTCTGAGAAATCACTGTCACATGACTCATGCATCCTCCACCAGATACACACACCTCGGCAGGGCCTCCAAGAGATTGACAACATGGGTTGTCACATGATGAGGCATACATCAAAAGTGAGCAGGAGCAGCTGGAGGCAGCAACAGCAGCGGAGAGTTCCTGTTGATGGGCACAAGGCACTCCAAGCTTTGCTCAGCTGCACGCAGATGTTGAACCTGGGGGTGTTGGGGTAGGGAGGTATCCAAAAAGAGGAATATTCTGGAGCAGCAGCAGAAAATGTGTGAAGTTCTGACAACATTTCCAGAGGTACTGTATATCCTTGGAGAGATCAGAAGTTTGTTTCAGACATGTGTGCCATAATGTCTCACGTCTTTGTGCTGATGTCCATCTCCATGGAAAGAATGGCTACCTGCAAGAGGTATCAGTGCAACAGGCAACTGAGTGCATTCTTGCTCCGGCCAATGGACCGGTCACTTAGTCTGCCAATTTGAACAAGATCGAGGAAGGCCTTGTCTGGGCCATCAGCACCTCACTAAAATACAGCAAAGGGCTCTCCAGCTCATGGCCAGCATGAATGTGAGGGAAGGCCATGAGAGGGAAGATGGAGAAAGGGTAGATGGATGTGGGGACTCAGCTCATCCTTCGCCTGCAGCACTCAATCAGAATCCCACGTACTGCTTCTGCCCCATTGACTGGTGTAGGTGTAGGTCGGGAAGTCTTTAGCAGGGCATTGAGGGCTCCAAAATTCAGTCAATGGACACCGCAAGCATCTCAGATGTCAGAGTAGTGGAATGAGCAGTCTGCTGGCTCTGCTAAAGCCACCATGTAGAGGTAATCAAAAAAGGGGAAAAACAAGTCTTCTTCAGTTGCACAAGAGGATTCACTCAGGCGATCATAGAAATTTATTGCAAAATGTAAATCAGCTCTAAATGGGGTGTATGAGCTGCCCATTTAAAGTCAGCCTGAAAATCAATTCAGATGGCTTTAATTGGCGTACAAAGATCCACCAGTTTTTTTCTCTGTTCATGGCTTATGTTTCAGATGAGAAACAGGTGAGCAACAGTTGAAAAACCATCTTCCCATATCTAAGCTAAATAACAAAATTTTCCAGTTTTTTTTTCTGGAAACTCAGGTGCCTGAAACTTGAGATTTCATGGCTGTTTTCTGCATTGTCACTAGTGCTTAAATGACCAGCTACAAGCAAACATTGTCAGATCATGGCTTGAAAACAAATAATATAAATTTTGATCACTACCTCCACTGACATATTTTACCGTTATGTCTATGTAGTTCAATATCTTATTTGGTTTGTTGCATTGTTGGTACATGTTGGTGCCAAGCCTACCAAGATCTTTCAGCTTTGTCCTTCGCTATTTCGATATCATTCACGGAGTGTGTGGACCTTTTTTTCCTATGTGTAGGTCTGCATGCTTATCAGCAATAAATTCCATTTTATTTTGTCCAATTTATTCTGTAACTTCTGAAATGCCCCTGCCAATTCCATTGTCTGATCTAGCTTGATGTTGTCTGCAAATTTGATGGCTTTGCATTGAACATCTGAATCCAAGTCATATATGGAAATTAAAACAGTGATGGTGCTCGCATCAATTCTTGAGTCATGTCACTTATTATTCCACCCCATCTGCCCCTCTTCTACTCTGAAAAAACTCTTGGAATGAGCACTCATTGTTTCCTAACCATCAGCCAACTATTTATCCATTCCCAAGGCTTATCTTGATGCACCAACTTCCAAGGTTTATTAATTGCTTTGTGAGTGGAATTTTATCAAAAGCTTTTTGGAAATTGATAGACTACCTGACAAGCCACATAGGTTTTAACTTCCTTAAAGAAATCAAGTCAAGTAGTTTGGACAGGCAGGATCTTCCCCTTCTTAACACAGGCTGTGTTGATAATTAAGTTATTATTATATAGATGATCCACAAGTTTACTCTTGACAATAAATTCTGTTATTTGAAATGGAATGGGAGTTATTGAACACTAGCACATAAGCTTGGTTGTACTCATACCTCCCCAATATCCAATGACACCCTCATGATGATTGTCAGTGTTTCACAAATCTACACCCTAGCATCTTTCAGCACTCTGATATCAATATTACTCAGAATTTAATTGCTATGAGATCATTAGCTGGTCTTGGCTTTCCATCTCATTTATAACCAAATTGATGAGTTTATTTAGGATATCTTCATTTCATGAGGACAAGTCTTAACTTGTGAATACATAGACAATGAAGATTAGAGTATCTAGTATTTTGTTCTCACCCTAAAGTTTCAATTTCATTTTCATATTTTATGGTTTTCATCTTTTCCCTGATTCCTCTCTTGCTGTTGAAGTTCTGAAAGGTATTTTTAACAGTCATGTTTAACCTTAGCTATTACGATATTTCCAGGTCTGTTATTGCCTCTAAGTGATCCTGCAGGGTTATCCAGGGCAATTCTTTCTTGTACACAATAATACTAACTCAGAAAATCAAAGCTCTTTCAAGTTTTTTATACTTTCAGAGGATGTGGACATCGCTGGCAAGACCAACATTTGTTGCTCATCCCGAACTGCTCTTGAACTGAGTGGCTAGCTGGGCCATCTCAGAAGGCAGCTATGGGTCTGGAATCACACGTAAACCATGTAAGGATGGTAGATTTTCTTTCCTAAAGGACACAAGTATACACAAGTATCCAGATTGGTTCTTATAACATTCCAGATTTTTATTAATTGAATTGAAATTCCACCAGCTGCTGTGGTGCAATTTGAACCCGTGACTCCATGCCATTAGTCTAGGCCTCTCTGGTGTACTAGTCCAGTGACATTAACACAATGCCGCCATCAATTTAGTAGACAATGAAACTCTTCTATATGGCTGTAGTTGAGAGTGTAATTTTTTGAATATCTTTCCTGGTACTCTTGTCTTGTCTTAGGAAAGCAGACTGTTCAAAGACGCAAAGATTATTGAGTCAGGCAAGAATGGTATTTGATGAGCAGATCTTTCTTGATGAAATCTGCTGTTGGAGAATTTTGACGAAAGTAAGGAGCTTCATGAACAATGAGAATCAACCCATGTCTTGGTATTACTGTTGAATGTGTTCAGGGAAAAGGCCTCAGGTGCAGGACAAATTGGCTCCTGAACTCGTTTGTGCCCTTCTCTATAAGAACTTTAAACACGAGTTTGATGCATGGATGAGGAAATACATTCATGGTGGGACTCACTGACTGATTATTTCATTGCATTGGAATCATTTTTGGTACACATTTTTATTAAAGTTAGGCCTCTGTGATAGGGCATTTATTGCGAGGGGAATGGACTATAAAACTAATGAAGTTTTACTGCAACAGTAGACCACAGATGGAATACTGTGTACAGTTTTGATCTCCTTATATGAAAAAGATATAATTCCATTAGAAGTAATTCAGAGAAGGCTCACTTGACTCATTCCTGGAATGAGGGGCTTATTTATGAAGAAAGGTTGAACAGGTTAGGCCTATACCCATTGGAGTTTAGAAGAATGAAAAGCAAGTTCCTGAGGGGATTTGATTTTGGAAAGATGCTTCAACTTGTGGGAGAGTTGAGAACCAGGGGACACAGTTTAAAAATAAGAGGTCTACCATTAAAGACGGAAATAAGGAGAAATGTTTTCCCTCAAATGGTCATTGATATGTGAAATCCTCTTCTCCAGAAAGCAGTGGAGGCTAGGTCATTGAATTTATTCAAGGTAGAGTTAGACAAATTTTTGATAGACAAGGGAGTCAAGAGTTATGGGACGCAAACGGCAAAGTGGAGATGAGACTACAACCAGATCAGCCATGGTCTTATTGAATGCGGAGTAGGCTTGAAGGCTGAATGACCTCTTCCTGCTCCAATGTTCCTAATTTTCGTCTTTTTATTGCTATTATTCATTTATATGTAATTTTTAATGAATGAGCAATGTATCAGACATGAATTTCCATATGGCCAATAACAGGAAATTTAAATTGAAATCAAATTGATTGAAATTTTCAACCATTTGATTGCTTGTTGCAGCTCTCTCATCAATGGTGTTCACCCATGGATTCTACCACAGGGCACGGGAGGAATAGCCTGGAGAGCATCAACTGCCATTGTGGATTCATGGTTGAGGACATGTTGAAAATTCTCTTCCCAATGTTGACAGATTGCATTATTGTCCTGAAGAAGAGAAACACCATCCTGTGAGTGAAGGGGTATTGCCCATTTCACCCTGGTCTATATATGGCCCTGGTGGATTCAAAAAATGCTTTGCATGTCACAATGGTCAAAATATTGTTGACTCCCTCAGGCTTTCTCTTCCCACTACATGTATTTTATCTTCTGGATTTATTGCTGAAAGAAGAAACATGTCTAAGCTTTTTATCTTGCACTCATCAGGACACTTTGCAAGATTACCAATATACAGGGAAACAGCAATTTATACTGTATGTGATGAGAGTGCTGATTGGTTGGCAAGTGGATCATATTAATACACAAGGCCCTGTTCTTTACAGTCAGAAAGAACATGTACACACATTGCGCCTGTTTCAGCTAAACAAAATAAGTGACAGCCATTTGCTGACTCATTCCTCAGGGCAATGCCTTGACCAATCAGGGTCAAGCTGCCTAGTTTAAATTTCAAACAATGCCTGACAGTTAACTGTCAATCACCATCACTGGTACATTCTCCATGGCAATGCCTCTACCAGAGTACATTTCTGATTCCAGATCGTTCAAGTAATCAAATCAACAGATGACATGCAGTTTAATACAAATATGTAAAATAATTAACATGGGACTAAGGAACTACAAGAGTGAGTACCTGGTAGAGAAACAGACCGAGAGGGTAAACTGCATTGTTATGAAGCCATGCTTTATAAAAAAAAAAATTCACAATGAATTTACTGGCTAGAAACTAACTGAATTTTTAAAAAGCGACGAAAGCCATATTCTAATTACTTGTAATTACAGTCAAAGATAGCTGAACATGTGTTACTATACCATCTCCATTCCAACGCCATTTGATTGGAGGCAACCTGTCTGCAAAGTCTCACGAGGAACAATTGCCCTGAAGGTGTATGAATGGGGGCCATCCCCTAATCAAATAATCACCTGGGTGCTCCACTGTGTGGAGACAAACAAGTAGATGCATTCACTTGGACAATAGAACTCTGACAATGAAAGGAATTTGCCCAGACATAATTTAATCATATAAGCCAGGCAAAGGAATCCACTAACCATGACTATATTTGGGTCATTGGTCAGGTGGAGAGCAGGTAATGTGACCAGCCAGCTAACCCATTGTGTGTCTAAGCACCTGTTTTCTTTGCAGATCTGTGCACAGGCGAATGAGATGCTGAAGAAGCAAGCCCTCGAGTGGGTTCCCTATCTCTGGCTTCATCCAACTTGTAAGTTTTGAACACTGTCAGCTGATTTTGACTATCCATGTGCCACTGGCAGAAACCTTTTTAAAGAACTCAACCTAGCAGCTGCTGTGTCCAGAAGAACCACAGAACTCAGCTTGAAACCAGCCTTGCCTCAAATCTTCAAGAGCCGCATACTCTTTAACTTTACTGGACTTTAAATTGCTTTGCTTAATCTATTCTCCCACTCGGTCGTCTATTTGTGTGTGCATGAATTTCGAGAGAGATAATGTGAGTGTGAGTGAGAGTATATAAAAGTTGGAGCATTTTTATTATTGTTCTTGGACCAGGTTAAGTACAAACAAAGACTGTTTCCTTTATTTTTAGAAACTCAAGGAAACCTGTCTGTTTGCATTTTTTATAATCACAGCACATAAACAGTTAAACACTCATTGAATTGGCAAGCACATCCTTTTTAAAAAAAAACAACTATTGTGGTCAAACAATGAATGAGAAAAGAGAGAAGCCATCCTATGCTTCCTCACCTGGTCATAATTGCATAAACCTTTGAACACTTAGCCCACTGTTTGGTTGCAGTGAAAACAAATAGAGATGAAGTACTAAACAAAAGTTGTTGCATTATATTGTATAAAATCCTGATTAGAATGCAAATAAATTGTGTTTTTTTTAAACGACCCATAATCATATGAATATTACAATACTGTTCTTGAAATGCTGGAGGTGAACAACAAAAATGTTGGTCCCCAGAATCATAAAATACATCACAATGGTTTATGCAAGGATTTTCTTTCAAATTAAGTTTCAAGGTACCTGATTTAAAGCATTCAAGATGATTATAATGACAAAATTAATTTGGGATAATGTTCACTGTGACAAAGGCTTCTAAAGTCATGAGTTATAAATTAGAATATTCTGAACAACAGAGGAAAGTAGACAGAGTGGTTTCATAGAAAGAAGAATATCACATTCAGAATATCACGTGACAGTGGTTGGGTGAGAGAAATCTGTGAAAATGGACAAGCTAGTTGGATTTAGTGGACCTCCTCATTTTCCCTGAATCTTTTATCTCCTTACATATGCAAATACTTCATGAAATGCTTTCACAAATATCACGATTTTTGATGTTTATTTTAGCAATTTTTATGCTCAATATTTCCATGAAGATTTCATTTATTTCGATTACAAAAATGGAATATTTAGGATAAATACAACAGATGCAACATGAATTTCTAGACTGATGGAATTTGCCAATTGGTTGTTTATGGAAAAGAGACTATCTTTTAGCAGACTACAGCATATAATGCCACATTCATATTTTGCCTATAGCAACTGAATTATTAATTGCAATGGAATTACAAACAATGTCTGAAAATATTATAATTAAGAAATAATTATCCAAAATACATTTTAAGTGTCATACTTGACCTTTCAATTTGGATTACATGGGTCTAAAGGGATTCAGTTTTCTTACAGTACAGTTAAACTCCATTAACTATCCGTAAAATAGTGATACAAAGAACATTGATATAAATCTGGGAAAAGCAGCAGATGGTAAAAAAATTCTAACCGTCTGCACGGGAAAGGGCAAACAAATTATACTAGCATTTGCACAGATGTAGCCTACTTAAACCTTCTGGTCTAGTTACAGAATGTTTCAGGAGCAAGTGCAATATGACTCATCCAAGAACAAATTATGCTCAGCAGAATGCACAACTAGTAGAACAATTTCATAGCCGCCCTTGAAAAACAAAAATAGCTATACAATGCAGTGGAATTAACATGAATCCATTATAGAAGGTTCGCATATAGAACATCTTTACAGTAACAATTTACAATAGATTCTAACATAAAAGCAAAATACTGCAGATGATGGAAATCTGAAATGAAAACAAGAACCTAAATTGCTGGAAATACTCAGGACAGGCAGTAACTGTAGCTCGAGATACAAAGTTAATGTTTCAGGTTAATGACCTTTCATCAGAAGTGGAAGTAGTTAGACAAGCAAGATGTAAATTTTAATCAAGTAGAAAGGCAGGTAAAGGGAGGAGGAGAGGAAAGAACAAAAAGAAAGCTCTGTGATTGGTTGGAAGATAGGAGAAGTGAAATGATAAGAGGCATGTTAGTGCAAGGCAAAAGGCGATAGGAATGAAACAAGTAAGGAAACAAAGTGGATCTGGACATGGTGTAAATGAAAATAGCAGAAAAATTACCACCAGCTTCTGCCTGAAAAAATTGGACAATGGTTATGATCTGAAATTGTTGAACTCAATATTATGGCTGGAACTCTGTCAACTGACTAATTAAAAGGCAGCGTGCTGTTCTTGGAGATTAGGTTGAACTTTATAGGAACAGTGGTCGGGAGTGAGGACAGAATGGTCAGAGGGGTAGTGAGGCAGAGAATTGAAATTGCAGGAAGCTTGGGGTCAGCCTTGTGGACTGAATAAAGGTGGTCCGTGAAGCGATCATCTAATCTAGAGTTGATTTCCCCCACAACCAAAAAAAATAGAGGGGACCACATCATATGCAGTGAGTGCAATATTAAATTGAAAGAAGCACAAAACCATCATTACCTGGAAGATATGTTTGCGGCCCTAAATGCTGTGAAGGGAGGAAGTAAAAGGGCATACATTGCATCTCCTGAACCTGTGTGGAAAGGCGAGGAGGTATTGGAGGTCATTAAAGAGTGGGCTCATGGAGAGAATAATCCCTTTGGAATGCTGAAAGATGAAAGGAGAGGAGAGGAAGTTCTGTTTTGGTGGTGGCATCACACTGGCATGGTGGAAATGGTGGAGGCTGGCCTGTTGAATATGAAGGCTGGTGAGGACAAGGGGTAATTGTCTGCCTCACTCCCCCGTCATCGTTCTGAAAAAGTGAAAGCAGATATCCTGGAAATGGGACAGTCAAAACCAAGGGCCCTGTTCAAAACAGTGGAGGGGAATCCTTGGTTCAGGAAAAAAGACATAGCGGTTGCACTGATAAGGAAGGTGGCATTAAGAGAAAGATGCAACAGACTTGGTGAAACTGGGAGAATGGAATATATTCCTTATAGGAAGCGAAGTGTGAAGCAGTGTAATCAAATTTGCTGTGGGAATCAGTGGGCTGATAATGAATATTGTTCAGGAGTCTAACTCTAGAATGGAAACAGAGAATTTGAGGAAGAGGTAGAACAAGTGACATTGAGGAAGTGTAGAAATTGGAAGCAAAGTTGATGAAGTTTTCCAGTTTTGGGCAAGAGCAAGAAATGCCACAGATACAGTCATCAATGTACCGGAAAAAGAGGTGTGGGTAGGGACCCGAGTAGGACTAGAACAAAGAATGTTCCACATATTCCACGAAAAGGCAGGAACTGCAGGGACCCATATGGGTTTTTTTAAAACTTATTCATGGGATGTGGGAATTGCAGGCTAGGCCAGCATTTATTGCCCATCCCTAATTGCCCTTGAGAAGATGGTGAGCTGCCTTCTTAAACCATTATAGTCCATGTGGTGTAGGTACACCCACAGTGCTGTTAGGGAGGGAGTTCCAGGATTTTAACCCAGCGACAGTGAAGGAACGGCAATATATTTCCAAGTCAGAATGGTGAGTGGCTTGGAGGGGAACTTCCAGGTGGTGGTGTTCCCATGTGTCTGCTGCCATTGTCCTTCCTGATTGTAGTAGTCATGGGATTGTAAGATGCTGTCGAAGAAGCATTGGTGAGTTCCTGCAGTGCATCTTGTAGATAGTACACACTGCTGCCACTGCATCAGTGGTGGAGGGAGTCAATGTTTGTGGATGGGGTGCCAAATAAGTGAGCTGCTTTGTTCCCAAGGTAACACTTTTTATTTGGGGGAAGTAGCTGAAGTCAAAGTAGAAGTTACCCATTGTGAGAGCAAGTTCAGCCAGGTGGAGAAGAGTGGCAGTGGAAGAGAATGGTGATGGAAAAGTTCTTTCTGTTCAAGGAAAAGTAGAGAGCCCTAAGGCCACCCTGCTTGTGGAATGGAGGTGTGGGAGGATTGGACATCTATGGTGAAAAGATGATGGTTTGGACCAGGGAATCTTAAAGCATAAACATTGGGTTGTAAGAGTCGCCAATGTAGTTGCGAAGAGACTGAACCAGGAGAGAAGTAAGAGCGAGATACGAAGAAATGTGGGACAAGGATGGGATGAAATGATGAGTCTACCAGTGCAGTCCTGTAGTAGAAGGAGGTAGAAGTGCACTCTGAAGAGTTGGACAATATGAAGTCGGAGGCCATGGAGGGAAGATCTCAAGAGGAGATGAAGTTAGTGACAGTTTGGAACTGATAGATTGATGTTCAAGTGTACAGTGATGGGTTCATAATGTAGTGGAAGGTCGGCAAAGACACCTGAGAAATGATATTCAGCCTTCCAAACCCATGACCACTACCATTAGAAAGACAAGGGCAGCAGATACATGGGAACACCACCATCTGGAATCTCCCATCCAAGCCTTTCACCATCATGAATTGGAAATATATCGCCGTTCCTTCACTGTTGCTGGGTCAAAATCCTGGAACCCCCTCTCTAGCAGCGCTGTGGGTGTACCTACACCACATGGACATCACTGTAGGTATTGCTCAGGGTAGTGTCCTAGGTCAACCATTTTTAGCTGTTTCTCTAGTGACCATCCTTCCATCATAAGGTTAGAAGTAGGGATCTTCGCTAATGATTAAACTATATTCAGCACCATTCATACTCCTCAGATACTGAAGCAGTCCATGTCCAAACACAGCAAGACCTAGACAATATTCAGGGTTGGGCTGACAAGTGACAAATAAGGTTCACGCTGCACAAGTGCCAGGCAATGACCATCTCCAACAAGACAGAACCTAACCATTGTCCCTTGACATTCAATGGCATTACCATCGCTGAATCCCCCACTATCAACATCCTAGGGGTTACCATTGACTAGAAACTGAACTGGACTAGCCATATAAATACTGTGGCTACAAAATCAGGTCAGAGGCTAGGAATCCTGTGGTGAGTAACTCACATCCCGACTCCCCAAAGCTTGTCTACCATCCACTGGGCACAAGTCAGGAGTGTTATGGAACAGTCTGCATGCCTGGATACAAGGAACTCTAACATACTGAAGAAGCCAATTATAATAGAGGAAAAAAGAAGCCCACTTGATTGGCACCCCATCCACCACCTTAAACACCCACTCCCTCCACCATTGGTGCTAATTGGCAGCAGTGTACCATATACAAGATGCACTGCAGCAACTCACCAAGGTGATCCTCTACTCCTCAACCCCCACCTATGGCACATCCCCATGCTCACGCAAAAGCTGTAACACCTGCCCCTTCACTTCCTCTCTCCTCACCGTCCAAGGGCCCAAACACTCCTTTCAAGTGAAGCAGCATTTCACTTGCATTTCCCCCAACTTAGTCTACTGCATTAGTTGCTCCCAATGCGGTCTCCTCTACATTGGAGAGACCAAACGTAAACTGGGCGACCGCTTTGCAGAACACCTGCGGTCTGTCTGCAAGAATGACCCAAACCTCCCTGTTGCTTGCCATTTTAACACTCCACCCTGCTCTCCTGCCCACATGTCTGTCCTTGGCTTGCTGCATTGTCCCAGTGAAGCCCAACGCAAACTGGAGGAACAGCACCTCATCTTCCGACTAGGCACTTTACAGCCTTCTAGAGTGAATATTGAATTCAACAACTTTAGATCTTGAAGTCCCTCCTCCATCCCCACCCCCTTTCTGTTTCTTCCCCCTTCCTTTTGTTTTTTCCAATAAATCATATAGATTTTTCTTTTCCCACCTATTTCCATTATTTTAAAATACTTTTAAATCTCTTATGCTCCCCCCACCCCCACTAGAGCTATACCTTGAGTGCCCTACCATCCATTCTTAATTAGCACATTCATTCAGATAATATCACCAACTTCAACACCTATGTGTTCTTTTGTTCTTTTGTCTGTGACATCTTTTGATGATCTGCTTCTATCACTGCTTGCTTGTCCCTATAATCACACCACCCCCTCCACTTCTCTCCACCCCCCCCCCCCACACCCCCCACCACACACACACACACACACACCTTAAACCAGCTTATATTTCACCCCTTTCCTTGGATTCACCTAGTTCTGTTGAAGGGTCATGAGGACTTGAAACGCCAACTCTTTTCTTCTCCGTCGATGCTGCCAGACCTGCTGAGTTTTTCCAGGTAATTCTGTTTTTGTTTTGGATTTCCAGCATCTGCAGTTTTTTGTTTTTATTTTTTTACACAGTTGGAGAACCTGTATACATGCCTGACTGGTGTGGTTCCTCAAAGCAAACTGAGGCTGAGACTGAATCACACGATACATTGCATCATGTCCCTCTCGTGATGTATATTGAAAACTAACCACACCCACTTAAAGGTGTAACTCAACATCACTCACTCTCAAGCATTGGTATCAATGTATTCAGTCTAATTGTGAGGGATTTCTAAACTTTTCTAAACACAGTGTATGGGAATTCTAATATGTAAACATGCCTAGTGATCAGTCGGAGAACAAACAGGCAATTTCAGGTTCCACATCTGAGCAATGTTCCCTGTAAGCTGCATGTGTACATGGCCACACAACAACCTAGCCTCTTACAAGTTGGGCCTCTTACAAGTTAACTCCTTTAAGATACTGCATGTGCATGGTCGTTTAAAATAATTTAAAGTTATCATGCATTCAAATGAACATAGCACATATTATGAGAAAAATTAGAGCGGATATTGCATAAGAGCTGTTAAAATGCACATTTTTTTCCCAAGATGTCAATTAATAGAATTGGGCACATCAAAATATTTTAAAAATCACATGGTTTACATCTATTTAAACAACCCATTACTCCAAAATTATCCTGAAGAACTTATTTTCTCCCCTTTCAACCTCACCTCAAACAAGGAAATTCTTAGACTTCTCCACCTCACTCTTCTGTAACAACCACCTTGCTTCTTTGTCTTAACTTTTGCTAAATCATCCTATTATTTTTTTCCTAGGCTCAGCATCTATTCATCAATTACATCTTGGTGAAATGTCTTGGGCATTTTTGTCTGTTCTATATATATTTAAATTATTTGGGGAATTTTTTACTTCCATTAATTTTGTTATTCAGCAATTATTTTATCCAACACTTTATTCTCCAATTTCAAAATATCCTCATTCAATCAAATATATATCAGTATATTGTGCCATATAAATACAAGCTGTTGTTCCGATTGTTTCATCCTTTAACAAATCTTAGCCTTTCCTGTCAGTTCGCATCAAATAATCTAGATCAGTGTATCAAAAATTTTGGCTTTGTTATGAGGCCCCCAGCTTCTGCACAAAATCTGTGAAACCTACCAACCCACCACTCACGTTGTTATTTTTAGGGCTGTGGGTTTTGTGGAGTCCAAGTGTTCCACCACTGTAATGCCTCTGTATACTAGGAGGACAAGTTTGGAAGTTGGAGAATCCCAGGCTGAAAATGTGATCAACAAGGGGCAGAAAAGCATGAGGCTTAGGGTTGCTGCTGGAAGGGATGGGGGAATGGATTAGTTCAAGGCATGGGACCACATAACTGCTTCTGAGATTAAAAACAAAAACAGCTGGAAAAACTCAGCAGGTCTGACAGCATCTGCTGAGAGGAACACAGTTAATGTTTCAAGTCCAAATTACTCTTCATCAGAACTAAAGAAATATCGAAATATGGTGAAATATAAGCTGGTTGAGGGGGGTGGGACAGGTAGAGCTGGATAGAGGGCCAGTGATAGGTGGAGGCAAAGAAGAGATTGCCAAAGATGTCATAGACAAAAGGACAAAGGGGTGTTGATGGTGGTGATATTATCTAAGAAATGTGCTAATGGTGACATTAAGGGTAGAAAGCAGGACAAAGCAGGCTTCTGAGATTTGCTGTTTGATCCCTTAGTTATATCGCATCAGCCATATGGTACAAATACCAACTTTGTGCACAGTTTATGATTGAGGCTGAGCCATTTTATAGCCCTTGTTAGTTTGATTGCAGGTGATTGGCTCACATCATTGGGCCTCAATAGAAGGGGGAACTAAAAGTATCAGGGACACATGTGTCATTGGGAGATTCATGATGCCCTGTGGGTTTCTTGGGTTGCATTGGGGTTGGGAAACAGGTTGGGTTGAGCATTCATCGTTCCAGCAGCTGGAAGATGGGGTGGTTAAGGTTAGGATTTTTTTCTGAACTGTTTAATATTTTTCATATTATGCTGTAAATTTTAGAATTTTGACCTATATTCCGGGATGCAAAGGAAATATCATGCTATTTGTATTTCAGGTTGTTTTTTTCTAGTGTAAGTAGGTCAAACTTTTTGAAAAAATGTGGAAATTCTGAAATTGGAGAATCAAGTGTTGAATAAAGAAATTGGAAAATAACAAAACAATAACAGAAATCGAAAATGACCAAAATAACCAATAGGAAAAGAAGAAAAAGGGAACTTCAAAAATAAAGAATATAAAATACGGCAAGAATCCAGTTACAGTGTAGACAACAAACACCGTAAACATAGCTGATACAAGAAATGTTATAATGTTGTCATGCATTGTTTGCACTGTAGGTTTCAGATGCTTACCTGTCTCATTTCTAATTATATTAAAAAGCATAGCAATTGCTGATACACATTTCTTTCCAACTATAGTCCAAAAGGATCCCAGACTTATTTTTGCAACTGCCCTGCATTCAGACCAGGTTTAGTTATTTGCATCCTCTGATTTTCAGTCAATGAATGCAATGAGAGATCCACTATTATGCTGAAGATGATCCAGAAAATATGTAACGATCAGCTATTAAACATGATTTCTATCACACAAGCAGACAGCGTAGAAGTGACATCTTATGAATATTTCATAACTGCCCATGACACATCATCCATACACTTTCAGACCATTTTCTCCCATTAGTTCTAATTCATGCAAAATGCCTTTAAGAAAGCTTTAGCCTCAAACATCGTTCACTTATTGATTACATAAATTCTATGTAGAAATTCCACTTTCTAAGTACTGTGGGGATCTAATTCATAGGCTCATAAGCGAGTTCAGCATTTTTAATCTGACATTAACAATGCAAAAAGCTACAAAAATGGCCAATCTAAAAAGAAATATATGTGATCAAGGGAGAGCTTGTAAAAAACAAAAGGCCGTTGTTAAAGCAACTTGAAAGGTTGACTGACACCATCTAATGATGATTAAAAACTGGAATTTAAATACAATTTTATTTTTAGTCATTTTCTACAACCATCAATTTCAAACACTCATAAGATTATTATTTCAAACTGCCTGCAAGTTTTCAATTCGTGCTTATTCATCATAAGATAAAATCTACAGGTGCAACCTTTCTTTCATAGTGTTCCATCAGCTGATACTCCAGTCAGTACTTGTTTCTTATTAAACCTGTCACAAAGGTCAGTCAGGGTCTTTGCTTGTTAACAGCCTCATTATTCAGCAGTCCCCTCAGGATTCCAGCATTCAGAGTCCTATTTATTTCAGAATTTCCAGTGAAAATTTGCATTGATTTCTTTTCCCCTATGTTTGACTGTTATTGTACATGCGGTACAACAAAACAATATTTCTACGTCAGATGGTATTCATCATCCATTGATTGACTTTGGATTGTTTGCTTCATTGGCTGCCACTCAACAGGAAGCTTCAAGGATTTATAAGGGGCAAGGTGAAGGGTTTCACACAAGTAGAAAATGAAATTGCAATGTACAGTTTATGACTGATGCAAGGTTGAAGATATAGAAGTTGTGTCTTGAATAAATACAATGGTCAAGTACCATGCAAGATGTGGCTGTGACACAATTTAATATCGCAAGGCTGAAGATGGAGAAGTTGTGACTGGAATAAATTCAATGACCAACTACTGTGCAAAATAGTATGACAAAAGTTTGAATGGGCCAGCATTTGCTGAAAAAGGGCATCTAATGATGTCTGCTGTTCGATTTTTGCTTGTACCCTTCAACTCAAAAAGAACTTTTCCTCACAAAGTTGCTAAAACTGCAAGCTGATATGGTGCAGTGAGGGACCTGAGTGAACAGAAGAACTAACAGGGTATCCCTAACCAATGATATTTAAAGATTTGGAATTAAACACGGGAAGGACTGAGGAGGATGGGGAATTAAAGTGGGTAGATTCAATGACAAGCAGCAGAAAGGGAAAGAAGGAAAAAAATTGGATTAAGAGAGAAATAGAGAGAGAAATAGAAACAGAAAAAAAAATAATTTGGCATTCTTAAAATCTCCCCAAAATTTCAATACCTAAAGGAGGGACTTCACGTGTGGTAGATAGTTTTTAGTGCCAGAGAAGTTAATTGGAAGACATTACATTCACCACATTGCTAAAAGGGTATTTTTGTAATGGCAAAACTTAACTTTCTATGGCAAGTTTAATGGGCAATTAAAGGCAAATGGAGCACATACATCGGAGGCTAAGGGCAGGAGAAATTTACTCAATCTCGGCTCCATATCTGACATCATGTTACATGCTCAAAGAGTACAGTGCTTCCAGTGCCTTTATTTTAATTAATTGTAACATGTCTGCCCCAAGCCTTTGCCTCATGGTAGTGGCTACATGACTATGACAAGTCAGCTAGGACCTTTATTAGTACATGATTGCATGAGACACTTCATGAAAGCGCAGAAATTTACTCTCAAGAAAGCGATAGACATGTGCAAAAGTGCAAGGGTTGTAAAACGTCTGCTATAGCATACGTATGGCATTATGCTGATGACATTCCAGGAGTAGAATGATCACAGACAAAGGGCAGGATGCAAATACTGTGAGGACATCACGCAAAGGAAAAGAAGACTTGCCCAGCATGGGGAAAGCCACTGTCTCACAGGAATAATTTAAATACCTTCAATAAATAGGGCACATGTTCCTCTGAAAAATTTCATGCCTGTTTGTAGGTAAAATTTTGCTAAGCATTTTCATCATCAATGGTGTCTTACAGTACCTGCCACATTCATCTTTCCTTGTCACTCATATAACACTAGTAAATATACAAGTAGGTTTTTTTAGATCAAAATGCAACCATGTACTAAAGGACTGACCTTGCATGTCATAGTCATGTGACCGCTGCTATGTGGCACAAGCTGGGACAGCCATGTTACATACAATTTAAATAATGACACTATACTGGAAGCACTGTAATCTTTGACCATGTAGCATGGTATCAGATATGGAGCCAAGATTGAGTTTCGAAGACATGGAGAGAAGCTACAGCCATTGAAAGAGGAACACAGAAATGTTCAGAGCTATAGAAAGGTGCAAAAAAAAATCACTGAAAGCCACTCAAAAGGAAAGCAAACAAACTAGGAAAGGCAAAATGGCTGTTAATTTTCCTTTGGCAGCTCTTGTTGAAATGAAAGGTGAAAAACTGATAGTTTTTCCACTTGCAAAGGCAAAACTGCAAGATTGCAATAGATTTAATTAACAAGCTGGAGCCAACATGAGTAGCAACACTTTCAACACCATTGTGGGGAGACTGCTACAATTGTATTCTACCCTAAATCTCTCCAAAGAACAGAAAGAACTGATGGCAGAACTCTTGAAAGCACACTCTGAATCCCAAGTAAACATAATTTATGAATGCTGTGTGTTCAACATTGGGGCTCAAGGTGAAAACGTCTATTGGTCAGTATATGATTGCAGTAACACAGCTTGTAGAATCCTGTGAATTTGGGCAATTAAAAGATGATCTCATTATAGATAGGGTGTCTCAAACTTAAAAGATCCTTCAGTGAGAGTAAGTCTACTGAGAGAGGAGAAATTTACTCTCAAGAAAGCATAGCACAAGGGTTGCGAAACGTCTGCTAGACCATACATATGGCAGAACAGACAGGCTTTGCATTATGCTGATAGACATTCCAAGAGTAGAATAATGACAGATGAAAGGTAGGATGCAAATACTGCAAGTACATCACACAAAGGAAAAGAAGACTTGCCCAGCGTGGGGAAAGCAGTGCTCTAACTGCAAGGAACCAAATCATTTTGCACATGAGTGTTTGGCTAGAAATAAGTAAAACAAGGTGGAGAGATACCAGCCAAAGATTCTAACAAATCACGATACACCATACAACAGGTTGGCTCCGTCAAGTCTATAGGCGATGTTCCCTCTCCGGGGAATGTTGTTCCCATGGCATTTCTTGTCACGGTCCTACCTGGCTTGTAATAGTCATGTGAGTTCTGCCATGAGGCGCAGGCTGGGGGCAATCACGTTACTTTCAGTTCTAATAAAAACATTGTACTGGAAGCACTGTACTCTTTGAGCTCGTAACAGCAGAGTTTTCATTATTATTTCTTATAATTGTTTGGTAGTATGGAACCTGAGTATTGCTGAGAAAAGAGATATGTTGAAGCTTTTCATCTTGTATTCATCAGGGCACTTCACAGGTCCCCTTGCATTGGTATTCTTGCGAAGTGTCCTAATGTGTCAAAGATGAAAAGCTGTGATGTCTCTTTTTTCAGCAATATTATTTCTATCTCAACTCATAAAGCTGGGGAAAAATATTGAAACAAATTTTATCTAATTGTTCAGCACCTGAAGACATATGAACACCATTTAATTGTTTATTAAAGGGTGCTACTTGTAGGTACTTTTAAATAAATAATTGCTCTATCAACCTAGACATAAATGGATATATAACTCTCCCAAGCTTGTTGTCCTCTTTTATTTCTATTTTTGCCCAATGAAGCTCCTTCTATTTCATAGCCAATGTACTCTAGTTTGCTCTACTGCCAATTATCTGAGCAAGGGCCGTGTCCGTCGTTTCCTAGGATGCATTGGTACTATTTAGTCAATTGAATTAATGCAGTGCTAGTGTTCAGCAGTTCCTTCTTAGTTCAAAATAGATTCATTGTGTTTGCAAAGGGATGCTGTCCCAGATTACATCTGTATAAGATATTTTTTAATTTATTGCATATTGAAGCTGACTTCTGTGTTGCCTACTGACAACAATAAGTACCAATTTAATCATCTCAAAATTTTCAGCAGAAGAATAGTTGACTTCAAACTGGTTTAAACGCATACAGCAGAAATTTCCTCAGGGCTTCTATCACTTTGCCAGAAGTTCAGTTGAAACCCCAGAGTTACGGAGGTAGAACTGGAAAAAGCCCAAAGGAAATTGCTGGCAATATTATAGGTCCTACCCAGGGGTGGTGATGGAACATTGATTGCAAGTTATGGTTCAATGATCTTGACTATGTCAGGCTGTTGCTCGACTGGTCTGTGGAACAGCTCTACCAACGTTTGGCTCAAATCCCCAAATAGTGATTTGGTATCACAATGAGAATTAGATGCAAACTTACTTAATATTCTCACAGCTGGCACGATAATGACATGCACTTTAGATGCTGTTTCAGACACTCAATCATCGCTTGTTTAGTGTTGAAGTTTAGTAAATAAATTTAAAAATTCATGGATATTCTAAATACACTGAAACATAAAGTTACAATAGAGACATTCATTTTTATACATTGTATAGGTGGACATTTAATGTGTACTTTTTGCAAAACAGTAACAAAGGCTCTTTTAAAAATATATATATTAAAATTAAATTCAGTGCACAGAGTGGAGAAGGTTTGACTCTTCGACAACCAGTTTGCTGTTACCAGGCTCTTTGAACAAAAGTGCTACAGCTGCTAAAATTTCTTGTCAAAATAACACCTGTTCAACAACAACTTGCCTTTAATATAGAACATCACAAGGTGCTTCACAGGAATGTTATCAAACAAAGCTTGACACTGAGCCACATAGGACAGGTGACCAGAAGCTTGGTCAGGAAGGTAGGTTTTTCATCTTGGGTTCATGACAGGTGGGATTTTTTAGGGTTTGCCTGTTACCATAATAAACTATTATTTGTAAAAGCCATTCTAATTTATTTATAGATCTATGTGCACCTCAGTACTCTACATGACATTGTACTTCTGCTTCTCACTAGATCGCAGCCTCTTAGTCATGTGACATTGCATCATAGTTATATCAGTAGTTACATAAGCATCAGGTTCCCCTTTACTAAACAGTAGGCTTTAAAGAAGCAACTTAAAAGTGGTGAGAGAGGTAGGGAGGCAGAATGGTTTAGGGTGGGAAATCCATGGTTTCCACCCAAGACAGTCGAAAGCACACTAGTGTGGAACAATTAGTGGAGCGATTAAAATTGGGAAAGTGCAAGAGGCTAGAATTAAAGGAGATTTTATAGATTCTGAGGCTGAAGGAAATTACACAGATAGGGAGAGGCAAGACCCTAGAAGAAATTGAAAATAAGGGTGAGAATTTAAAAATCAAGGTATTGCAGGGCAATGAGTCGATGTAAGTCATCGAGCAAAGGGGTGATTGATGAATAGGACTTGGTGCTACTTAAGGTACTGACAGCAGAACTTAACTTTATGGTGGGTGGAAGATGGGAGCCCAGCCATGGCAGCATTTGAACAGTCTAAAAGCAGGATACTGTGGATGCTGGAAATCTGAAATAGTAACAGAAAATTCTGGAAATACACAGAAGATCAGGCTGCAACTGTGGAGAGAGAAAGTGTTAACATTTCAGGTCAAGGACCTTTTATCAGAGCTTTTATCAGTAAGGTTATTGACCTGAAATGTTAATTCTGTTTCTCTCTCCATTATAATTGTCAAGTCTAGAGCTAACAAAGGCATAAATGAAAGTTTCAGCAGCAGATGAACTGAGACAGGGAATGGATAATGTTACAAAAGTGAAAGTATGTAGTCTTGGTGATATGAGGTTGGTGGCTTATCTCATGGTCAAGTAAGATGACAAGGTTGTGCATTGTCTGGTTCAGCCTCAGACATAACTTAAAAATGGGAGTAAGCCATAGGCCTCTTGAGCCTGCTGCACTTTTCAATTGGATTTCATAGAAACATAAGATCCTGAGAGGACTTGAAAGGATAGGTGTTGATGCCTGAAAACTCTAGAAATAGAAACCAGTATCCATTGACAGAGAGGAGGAGAAATTTCTCCACTCTCCTCACAGGAAAACTCTCTTTTCTCAGGAATGAATCTAGGAACATTCATTGAACTACCTCTATCGAGAACTATCTCTAAGACAGTATATCCTCCATTAGGTATGGAGTCAAAAGTATACCAGTGCTCCAGGTGTGCACTAACAAAAGTCATTTACAATTCCAGTATGACTTCCTTCCTCTAAGATATTGCCCAAGGAAGTCAGTGGATCGGGTAATAGAATTTGTGGCAGGATCCAAAGACAATGATTTTGGACTTCCTATTATTTAGTTGGAGGAAATTTATGCTCATTGAGGACTGGATGTCAAACAAGCAATGTGACTAATCAGAGACAATGCAGCAGTGGAGAGAGGTGGTGGCAAGATAGAGATGATATCATCAGCATAAATTTGGAACCAGACATTGTGTTTTTGGATGATGTTGTTAAGGGGCAGCATGTTGGAGAGAAATAGGAAGGAGCCAATAGGTCGATCCTTGTGGGACTCCAGAGGTAATCATGTGGGAATGGGAAGAGAAGGCATTGATTCTCTGGTTACAACTATATAGATAAGAATAGTGCTAGGTGAGGACTGTCCCATACTTCTGGATGATGTAAGGAGGGGTGTCAGAGGAGAGCGGGGTAGACAATCACAAAGTCAGGTTTTGTCATAATTTATAACCAACTAATAGATGCACAGAAACATCTAGCTTTGAAACATGCTCTTTGAGAATATAATTTTATTAGTACTAAAAATGTAGCCAATCTCAGTCATGACTCTTTACTGTTTCCCAAGTAGATCATGAGATTTTTAACCAGTAAAAATGTCACAGTTTGTTAATTAAACTTGGACTATGAACTTTTTGTTCAATGATAATTGACAAAGCCTTAATTTACTGGTGAAACCTTAACATCCTCAGGTCCATTTAATGCATTTAGTCAAATGTGATTCATCATAGAGGGAATTACGGATGAGGAAGACTATTCAGCCCATCATAATTCATCCACTAGAAAGATCATAAAGTCCACAAACTCCATCTACTCTATTTCAGTCCCTAGAACTTTCATAAAAGAATCTGAATTTCATCTATACCACTCTTTCTTGATTTATATTCCAAATGTTGATCATTCTTTTGGTCAAGAATTTACAGAAAGCAATACTAAATTGATCTTTTACTATTTTGCACATGCCCGTTAATCCCAACATAGTATTCTAATTCATTCTTCCCATTCCCACAGGTAACATATATACTGTATATGTATTAATTCATCATTCAGACACCTGCTTTATGGGCCTAAAAGCCCAAGATTCTTCAGTCGTTCCTACTAACTCAGACCTTTGACATCAATGATCCACCTTGCAGTTGAGTGCTGCACTATCTCTACAATATGAATACCATCCTTGTGCTTCTGTACCAGAACTGGACACAGTACTCAAGTTGTAGTCTGACTAGAGCACTGGACAGTTCAGTTAGAGTTTGCGATCTGCATTCTGCTGTTGTCACTGCAGTTCAATTCTATTTGCTTCCTTGATTGGTGATTTGCAGTAGTTGGACACTTTAAGCTACGGTCCAAGATTTCCAGAGGCCTCCTTAAGCTTTGTTCTTGGTTATTTCAGTATTAGTCATGGAGAAATGCTCCTTATGTTTTCCCCTATAATCAGTAATTCAAACATAAGTGCATGAATTTGCATCTGTCATTTTACATTTCAGTCATTGGCAGTGTCTCACAAATTTTCACCTTTATCTCTTGCAGCAAAAATTACAACTTTGACTATGACAGTGATAATGGAGAAGTATTAAGCAGTAATGATTATTGAAAGAAAATCAACAAAAACTAGGGAGGTACCAATGGACTGGAAACAGGCTAATGTAGTGCCCATATTCAAAAATGTGACAAAACAGACACAGAAAATTACTGACGCATTAATCTTGCATTCTGTGTAAAATGTTGCTGTATGGAAATTTCAATATAATTCTTTTAGTCCTTTGTCATCAATGCAAAGGAAATAATTATTTAATAAAGACACTTATAACCAACTTCAAAATATAGTATGGAATCTTGTGTGACTGGTAGAAATCCAATACAATTTCTATCCATTTTAATACTTTTATAAAACGTACATACATAACACATGCAAGTCTTCATTTGTGTGATGAAAATCAAAGAATAATTCATTTTTAGGGTGCAGCAAGTAAATCCAAAATTGAGCCTCTTCATCACACATCATATAAATCCAGCTTATCAATGATTGCAATCAGTGAATTAGTTTTTATGAATTCAAGTACCCTTTTGACTATGTCACAATCTGGCATATTCATGACTGATTTATAATTGAAAAGGTGTGAATTTATAAGGTTATGGAGTCTTGCCTCTACAACAATGCATTTAACAAAATTATACATTCCCTTACAATGTGAATTTCACAATAATGGCCTGGATTTTACAGTCAACAGCAAATCAAGAGTACTTACCATTCACCTGGAAGAAAGCTGCCAAAGATTTTGTGATCTCTATGGCAAGAATTTCCCCTTTCTCAATGGCAGTTTAAAATCAGCAAGTTAAAAGCACTTAATAACCTTTGCTTTTAATTTAAACTTTCAGATAGTGAAGCAAAAGTATAACAATTAAAATAACAGCTAAAATAATGATAAACAGACTTAAAAATAAAGGTGTCTTAAAAATTATGGATTTTTAATTATTATAGAGAAATTGGACATTTCACAAATATAAAATAAGTTGTTCAAGGCCAGTGAGGGTATTTAGCAATCATTACGAAGTTTGTACATGGTTAAAATCCCAGTTCCACCTTGTTTAACAAGGCATAATTTTTTCCAAGTTCATATAGAAGAGACTAATAGTGTTTGAGTAAGTTCATGATGTCAAGAGAGATAGCAGTTTGGGGAAACTTCTATGAAGAAGTGTGGAATCATTCAAAGCAACTTTTCAATTTCCATGTAATTCTGCATATGTCCAAACTGTCCCAGTTGCTGTCAGTTTCAGTTCAGTAATGACTAACAGTTTTATCATCATTGCCACAGCAAGATCTGAGTCAGTACATCAAGTCTAAAGACAGTGCAGAGTGCAGCTCAACTTTTTGTGAAAACTTAAGGGTCAGCAAGTACCAACTTATCAAGCTCATTCAAATCCTTGAAGTTCACCACCTAAATTATACAGCTTTTAATCAAAACTGTTGCAAATTTAGAGTGTTCGTTACCGCTCGAACACTGCTGCGCACCCCTGTCAACTGCATCCCCACCCACCCATATCAGTTGAACTATTTATATCTGTAGTGATCCTTCAGAAGTGTCCATTTTAACTCAGACCATGGATATCAAATCTGACCATGAATAAAATATTCACTTTTTGATTTGACACTGGAGTTGAGGAATGCTCCACAAGCTTTCATCAACTATCCTAACAAGCAACATTTTTTTTGCTAATGTTTATTAAGGCATACTAAAAAACAGGTTGGGATCTTCGGAGCAGTGCTAAACAAGAAATAAGGAGGAACAGGCAGTGATATCTATTGACAGCTTGCAGAGAAAAATATATTTTGAATTCAGTTCTTTCCTCTAGCAGAATAGCTTGAGTGGTCAAATACTGCACTGAATATTTCTGCCATGGAGTTACAACAAATGGCTTTAGAAAAAGTGAAAGCTAAAGTCCCAAATGATTGAGTAAAACGTGGAAAATAATTAGGATTTCAATCAAGGTAACACAAGAGAACAGAAATTGCAGGTCAGGTTCAAGCAGTACCTGAAGACCAATGGAATCACAATAAATGTCACATTCTTCTTCTTTTTGAAGTAAATGTATCAATCATACACAAGGATTGATGAAACTATTATGCGAGTTCTTAATTTGAAGCTAAAAAGGGTAAACATTGTACATATAATCTCTATTCTGCTGCTTGCAGACTGCCTACAAAGTCATGGGAATAATGCATCACATCCTGTCGAGGTGGCAGCAACTGACAGCAGTTTAAGATACACCCATAAAAGAGCATTCATATCACATCACAACAATAAGTACTGTATTAGGTTCTTTGCATCAGCAATTTTCATAAATTAGGTTAAAGGCAAAATACTGCAGATGCTGGAAATCTGAAACAAAAAAGCAGAAAATGCTGGAAAAACTCAGCAGGTCTGACAGCATCTGCGGAGAGAGATAAACAAAGTTAATGATTCGAGTCTGTATGACCTTTCTTCAGAAATATATTTTTGTTTCATAAATTAGGTAACTGATCATTTACCATTATGTTAAAAAAGCAGGAGACAAAAATAATTGCAATATTCCAATGCTGAGTTTGGGAACCCAGAAGTTAACTTAGAAACAAAACAGTTATCATTCTGCCCACATGACTTTGTAACATTTTGCACGGGTCTTTGGCTCACCACAGCAAAATATTAGTTTTGTTAGCAAGCCAAAATTTGCTGGAGGCTATCTGAATAATTTTCGCTGGCACCAATTAAGTTACCAGAGATGCTGAAAATTAATTTGTTCCTCTCTGCTTGATGTCTTAATGCAAAATTCAGTTTTAAAAAATGGAATCTCACAAAAAAGCATTATTTGTAGCCCTCAATTTCAATTTGGTTTAGACATTGGAGTTAGAAGTTGTTTATGCAATCCTCACTCTAGGGCCTGAGCACATCATTTAGGATGGCACTGAGAGAGTACTGCACTTTGGACTTGCCGTATTTCAGATGAGGTGTTAAAATGAGTTCACAACTGCTTATTCACATGGACATTAAAAATCCCATTTCACTATTCAATATGGATTCAGGACAGAATTTCTCTCGTTAGGCCAGCACAGGTCCAATATGAACAAGCATAAAATGATGCACAATGACATCGGGCAAGCATTTAAGGCCCTTAATCAATTAATTGATTTGAATTTTTTGCTGCCCGTCCAACCATTTGGCCTTTGCATTTTTGGCGAAACCTCAGCCACGAGCAGGATGAGGTTTTGACCAGTGATTAAATAAAGATAAAACTTTTAACACTCCCATTTAACATGTCCATACTCATGTGACAGAGTCACATGAGGGAACATGGTTTCATTATTTTAAATATCTTTATTTTTATTGTTAAAAGTCTTCAGCTCTCTGAGGCAGCTCTGTGCGTCAGGGAGTTTTTACTGCGCGTACTCGCATTCATGCATCGTGAACTTCAGCGCTTGTGCTCCTTCCGCCCCCACACCGGCAGTGTTGAGCACTGCAGCACATGTTTCACGTTGGCTGGTCGTTAATTGGCTAGCTAGCATGAAATTGCAGTCGGGGCCCAATCACGGGCAGTGGTTGGCTTCGCGACTACTCCCAGGCCTGCCCGCCATGCCCACCTGATGAGGCAAAATTCTGCCCTTAGAGTTCTCTAGGTGATTTGTTTTACATCCTTTCCTTATCCAACACCAACACAGATTTATTTCATTTTCTATGCATGAAGTGATTCCCCAATTTCCTGCAAAATCATAGAGACTGCAGTTCAAACTAACTAATTGACTATGCTTTGGAACATCCTGCAGATTCAAAGGGCGAAATATAAATGCAATTTTGTTCTTTCTTTTCCTGAATTTGCAGCACTGTTGTAGTAAGAGGCTGGTGTATTTATACAATGGATATCTTTGTTTTAAAGATTTTATGGTATATTAAATTAAGATGTAATATATTGTAAATACCCACAGAAAATTCAAATTACATAGAACTGTAATAAATGTTTTAACTACAAACATAACTGCATGTAATTACCAATAACTTAATCAGCAGAATTGTAGTTGCAGAACTGTTGCTAAATGTCATACAGCCAGATTTTTGCAGAATCAGGAAGACTCCATGGACCTTTAAAAATGGTGGGCAGGACCAGGATGCAGAAGTGCCACCCCCATTTCTGATGGATCTATATTTTACTAGGAGGGAAAAGAGATTGTGGTGACATTCACACAAGCAGTAAACCCAAACTCAGCAGGGCCATTTGAACTCAATGCTGAATTCAAAGAGACAGCATTTTGGCTGGTCCATGGGCCTGAACTTGCAGGGAGTCACAAATTGATGGAATAGGTGTATATAACTATCATAATTTGAAGTTTTTTTAAATGCCCTCCCTCTTTAAACTTTTATTTAAAAAAGACTGCAACTGTTAGTGAGAGTTAAAAAAGACCCTGCAGAGCAGCTTTGATTGACAGGCGTAGGTTAGAAAAAATGTAGCATCTGCTCATGTGTTTTCAAAAGACTCTTTGTTGACATTTCCTTAAGGGCTATCATTATGAATGCTTTTCTGAGTTTCAAAAGCTAGAATTATCTCAGCAGGGAGTTTGATTGACAGCTTCAAGAGGCTATAAATGGATTGCCTGTCTTTGTTGTGACTACTCAATAGGAGGTTGTTTCTTTTACACAAAGATTCAATGTTTGAGGCTATTTAAAAGCTTTGACTAGATCTTATGACTGGGGGTTTTTTTTTACATACAAACATACATATAACTTAGCAGCAGGAGATGGCTACTTGGCCTCTCAAGCCTGCTCCACCATTCAATAGATCATAGCTGATCTGGTTGTAACCTCAACTCCACATACATGCCTACCCCCAACAGCCTTTCACCCTCTTGCCATCCATCTACCTCTGCCTTCAAAATATTCAGAGCCTCTTTTTAAGAAAGTGTGTTTCAAAGACTTACAACCTTCCGAGAAAAAAAAAACTCATCTCTGCCTTAAATAAATGGCCCCTTATTTTTAAGCTATGACCCCTAATTCTAGATTCGCCAACAAGAGGAAACATCCTTTCCATATCCATGCCATCAAGACCCCTCAGAAATGTATATCTTTTAAACCAAGTCGTCTCTTACTCTTCTAAACTCCAGTGGATACAAGCCTAGCCTGTCTAACCTTTCTTCATAAGACAACCTTCCTATTCCAGGTATTAATCTAGTAAAACTTCTCTGAACTGCTTCCAAAAAATTTACATCCTTCCTTAAATAAGGAGACAAATACCGTATACAGTACTCCTGATGTGGTCTCACCAATACTCTGTATAACTGAAGCATAACCTCCCTACTTTTGTATTCAATTCCCCTTGTACAAACAATAACATTATATTAGCTTTCCTAATTACTTACTGTACCTGCATACTAACCTTTTGCAATTCATGCACTGGGACACCCAGATACCTATGCATCTCAGAGCTCTGTAATCTCTCACCATTTAGATAATAAGCTGCTTTTATATTATTCCTGCCAAAATGGACAATTTCACATTTTCCCACATTATACTCCATTTGCCAGATCTTTGTCCACTCGCTTAGCCTATTTATATCTCTTTGTAGCCTCCTTATGTCCTCTTAGCAATTTACTTTCCAACCTATCTTTGTGTCAGCAGCAAATTTAGCAAGAATACCCTTGGTCCCTTCGTTCTAGTCATTTCTATAAATTGTAAAAAAGTTGAGGCCCTAGCACTGATCTTTGTGGCACAGCACTCATTACATCTTGCCAACCAGAAAATGACCCATTTATGCCTACTTTCTGTTTCCTGTTAGTTAGCCAATCTTCTATTTATGCCAATATGTTAACCACTACATATTAGCTTTTTTTTTGCAATAACCTTTGATGTGGCACCTTACCAAATCCCTTCTGGGAGTGCTAAGTGCAGTTTTCTTTCCACTATCAAGTGTGTACGAGTGAGAGCTGCATTAGATTAAGAGATATGCATTTTTTTCTCATCCCTGTACAACTCCTAAGGTCTGCCCATGGTGAATACTAGAGGTGGAATGGAGGATGTGAAGGTCCTTGGGAGGGTGGGTGACATGAGTTGGCATGGAGGGTATAGGGGACCATAAGAGGTGGGTGGGGGATTGATGGTGGGTGGAGGTGAGGGACAGAGAGCCTAACAACTTCTAAAACAACTGGGACAAAGTCCCAGAACGCAGGTGGGCCTTCCAACCTCGCCACTTGCCCCTGCCCGTGGCCACCTATGCTCTGCTTCCAGGCCCCACAGGCCTGACTCTAGCTTGCACCAAATCCCCCACCACCTGGAGCAATAATCACACATTTTTGGGTACTTTTTACCGAGGCAGGTCCAGAGACTTGGGAGATTTCCCGACTTGAGCGCCCGTCCTCAGTAGCCCAAAATCTGGCTCATTCACTTACATCAGCCTACATTCAACCCAAAAATTACATTGTGTGCTTAATAATTTGTTACATTTGTAGTTTTGCTAACTTAACCATTCATGCCAGAACTAAATTGAAGTTTGAAGCAAAATATGGTGGTTACAGGAAGATTTTAGTGCACAAAGGATAGCCATTATGTGCTGACTGGCAATATTCTCTGCACACAGTAATGAAAACACAGATGACTGGTGATTTTTCAATGCTTGGAGTAAAATTATATATTTAAATTCTAAGCCTGGATCAAGAATTCATTATTATGCAGGTGAACACGAAATGGTTTAGTTCTGTTACGCTGGCATTTTATGCTTCAAGCAAGTACTTGTATATTTTTACTACAATCAATCAGCTAGCACACTTTCAATTCTTCACTAGGTAGGCAAGATACAACTGTGGATATTTTAGCTAACAACTCCTACTGATTCTATCAGGTGAAAAAAGCTAGCCAACGTATGGCCAATTATCCTTTGATATTACTCAAGAATTACTAAGACAGCCTGCAATACTGTGATATAATTCACTTTAGACTGGCTAGCTGCTTAGCAATATTACTTCACAGACATGTTTATTAAAAACTGAAGGCTTTAGATATGGTCACAACAGAGTGCTCTGATTCAAAAAATGCTTTGTAGGACAATTGTGCTATTATTTTCTCAAAGAAATTTACTGCGTTCTGGAATCTACCTATTAGCAGATTATATTGTATATCAAAATATAGTTTATACATGCTTACATTATAACGTTGGCAACATAATTACATTATGTTGGCTAGCTTTTTTCACCTGATAGAATCAGTAGAAGTTGTTAGCTAAAATATCCACAGTTGTATCTTGCCTACCTAATGAAGAATTGAAAGTGCGCTAGCTGATTGATTGTAGAAAAAATATACACTCTTCCCAGTGTAGTATGTGGTAACATTTCATATGAACAGTCTATGTATCATAGAAACACAGAATTGTTACATTACAGAAGGAGACCATTCAGCCCATCGTGTCTGCACTGGCTCTCCGAATGAGCAGTATGACTCTGTGTCATTCTTCTGCCTTTTCCCCTTCGCCCTGCACATTGTTTCTATTTAAATACTCATCTAATGCCCTCTTGAATGCTGCAATTGATCCTGCCTCCACAACACTTCCAGGCAATGCATTCCAGGCCTGAGCCACTCGCTGAGTGAAAAAGGTTTTTCTCACATCACATTGCTTCTAATGCAAATCACTTTAAATCTGTGCCCACTCGTTCTTGATCCTTTTATGAGTGGGAACAGTTTCTCCCTATCTATTCTGTCCAATCCCCTCATGATTTTGAACACCTCTACTAAATTTCCTCTTAGCCTTCTCCTCTCCAAGGAGAAGAGTCCCAACCTCTTCAATTTATCATCTCTGGAACCATTTTTGTAAGCCTGTTCTACACTCTCTCCAATGCATTCACATTCTTCCTAAAGCGTGGCACCCTGAACTAGAACACCACACTGAACTAGACACTTGATTTTCCACTATAAATCTGCAGCATTATTTGTTTACAGGATAACACAAGTAGTCTGATACAAAAAAAGCAGTGCAAAATTGTATTTAAATAAAGATGCACAAACTTGTCCCTCACCTCTATAATTCTGAGCCACACAAACAAGGATTTGAGAGTTTTGATCACTGCTCTGTGGGAGGTCAAGTGATCTCAGCTGATCTAATAATGGAAGCCCTAAAATCTGAAACAGGAACAGTGATGGTAGAAGCTGACTCCTTCTTCGTAGATAGAAGATTAAAGCATCCCATCACACAACTGCAGGGCTCCTAAGCAAACCCTGGAACATATAATCAAGCACTGCCTTCGGATTCACAAGCAGCTTAGAAGATATCCACACTGCCACATCACAAGCTTTGGCTTAGGCACATAGTTCTGGTTGTTAATCAGTTTTGGTTTGATTTAGAGGCACTGGAAAAGATGCAGCGAAAATTTACAGCAATGATACCAGAAATGTGTGGGTATACATATCAGGAAAAGATTGATAGGTTGAGTCTCCTTCATCTTGAAAAAGAAGGCGGCTGATAGGTGACCTAATAGAGGTCGTGAAAATTATGAAAGTTTTTCATAGAGTCAATACAGATGAAAGTTTCCTCATGTGGGGAACAGCATAACTAGAGACCATCACTATAAGAAAGTCACCAAGAAATCCAATAAGGAATTCAGAAGAAACTTCTTTACCCAAAGAGTGGTGAGAATGTGGAGCTCACTATTACAGGAAGTGGTTGAAGCAAATAGTCTAGATGCATTTACAGGGAAGCTGGACAAGCATTTGAGCGAGAAGGGAATAGAGAGTTATGATGATTGATTTAGATGAGCAAAGGTGAGAGGAGGCTCAGGTGGGGCATAAATGCCAGCATGGACTGGTTAGATAGAATCACCTGTTTCTTTGCTGTATATCCTGTGTAACCCTATTTAATTATTTTCAAATGCTCCTTACGATTTTTTTTTTAAACGTGCATGAGAGGGAAGGTGAGACCTTGGTTTAACATTCTACCTAAAAGACATCCCCAAATTCTTTAAAACATGCATCAGTTTTTCATCAGTATTTCATTCATACACTATAACTGGCGACTTTGAAACTGACATCAATGCAAATGACAAACGGTTGTCAGGATTTGCCCAATATAAGCGACTGTCCATTTCAAAAGTGAACATTTTGATTTGCTGTAAGCCAAGAAGTCGAATGCTGAGGGTGGCTCATAAAAGGTGAATTAGATAATCATAATTCAGAGAGCTTGCTCAAAGAATGAAGGAACTGGAGACTAAAACTGTATGCCATGATGACTTAAGTAATTCAGTGCAAGTTCCTTCTCAGAAAGGCCTGAATTTACAACTCAACATTTAGATTTCTGCAGAAATGTCTCTTTGGTTCAAGTGGCAGGTAATTAGAGAACAGCTATTTTGTGAATAATGCCACTGATATGTTGACACAAAGGTACAACCAAACAATATTCTGGTTACCATTGCATTCTTCTTTATTTTCCACGTCAGATAGATGAAGGGGCTTCATGTTCCTGAAAATGGTTTGCATGCACACAAAGCAATAGGATAAATTGCAGTTAAACACATCATGTTACGTGCTATCAAAAAGTAGGTACAACTCTTCTTTCTCAAAGTCTTGCCAAGCAATTTTTAATGAAGTCAAAACCTTTAATTGTTCTTTCTCATACAGTAAAATGATGATAACTGAAGACTCCACACAGCAGAAAGTAATTGCAAAACATGTTTATAATAGTTAATAGTAGATCTTGTTAACTTCAAATAATATTACTAAAATAAAATTGAAATGCCTTTTGTGCATGTAGATGTGCACCAAATATTAAATTTTCATTCAACCACGAGTAGTAATTTGATCAGGTGATACAAAATTGAAGGCAAATGCAGGAAACAATCTGGGTTTATCATTATCAAACCTGCAGGCTGAAGCATTTAATTTGAAGCAAAGAAGCTATTTATTATATTAAACACTCTTGCCACTAACATCAGACATACGCTCTGTGGAATTTTCTAATATACTTCAATTTTTTCCCCAAAACTAGTAATGGCTTTAGAGTATGGTGGCATCCTTCTGTTATCACATGGCATTGTACTGGAGTACCCTCAAATGTATCACATGATACCAAAATACTTTGAATTCTAAACTGCATTTGCAGTGTGAATTATAGTATCTACTATGGAAATAAATGCTGTTTCCTCCAAGAAAGCCCATGATTCTATAAATAGAAAATATTGACAGATTACATGACAGCATTAGAATAGTCTAAAAGCAGGATACTGTGGATGCTGGAAATCTTAAAGAAAAGCTGGAAATACTCAGCAGGACAGACAGCACCTGTGGAGAGAAACAGAGTTAATGGGAAGAATCTTATGATCTTTCAAACCCATTGTGAGTCAGGGCCATTTCTGGGTCCAGATCCTGCATTTGCCGGCAGCTTCTGGGAGGTGGCCTGCTAATTGGCCGCTTCTACGTCTGGTGTCCAATTAAGGAGGGCAGGTGGATTCTTCAAGCAGCAGACTTGGGGTTGGAGGCTTGGAAGGATGGCAGTCACCCCAACAGAGGTGGGCATTGCCACTGTAGGAGGGGGACCCCGAGGGCACCTTGATCTTGAGGTGCCTTCTGAACTGGTGTTAATTTTGTAAAATGAACTGTCACCGATGCTTCCAGACCACTAGAGTGGAGAGGAAACCCCTCTGCAGAATGCCCTGTGGCAGCAGCTGTGGCTCAGCTGATCTCTATGCTTCTAATGGCCAGGGGGAAATGGGGGCACAGTAAGTATAGTAGACTTCATGGGTCCCTGGCCAGCCACCCGTCAGGTACCTGGCAGACTTTGGCCTCATCAGGGGTTCATCTGCTGTCAGAAAGATTCCAGTGATATCCCCAATCTGGCCGCAAATGGGAACTTAAATATGTAGATTATCTGCCAGTCTCTACCATGCAGGTAGCACTTGCTGTTTCCATCCCACCTCCAGCAACATCACCTGTTCCCTTCCCATTCTACCTTCTTCCTGATCCTGCCTTCAAGCTGGCTTCCACAGAATTGAGAAGATACTGCCTAATGTTTCAGGTTGATGACCTTTTGTCAGAACCGGAAAAAGTTAATGATGTAACAGAGGTTTTAAGCAAGTCTATAGGCAGGGTGAGGGCAAATCAAAAGCGAGCGTCTGTTATCGTTTGGAAGGCATGAGATGAAATAATAAAAGGATGACAATGCAAGGCAAAAGTGGATGGTAATGGGACAAGAAACAAAAGATGGGTCTGGAGGAGGTATAAATGGGAATAGCAGAATCATCACCAACAGCTACTGTCTGAAAAATGGGAGTGGAGATAATGATCTGAAATTGTTGAACTTCCATGTTGAGACAAAAGGCTGTGAAGTGCCTAATCAAAAGGTAAGGCACTGTTCCTCGAGCTTACATTGAGCTTCATTGGAAAGGAGACTGAGAACCAGGGAAGTCAAAAAGGGATAAAAACAGAAAATGCTGGAAAAACTCAGGCCTGGCAGCATCTGTGGAGAGAGAAACAGAGTTAATGTTTTAAGTCCGTGTAGCTTCTTCAAAGCTTGTTGGGGAGAAGAGCAGAACTTCTTCAAGGTTGTCATTCCTGCAAGAGAAGTGCCAGTGAATTAAACACCAAAATTAAAGTAAAATACTGCAGAAGCTGGAAACCTGAAATATAAACAGAAAATGCTGGGGAGATCTCAGCTGCCAGGCCTGCTGAGTTTTTCCAGCATCTTCTGTTTTTATTTCAGGTTTCCAGCATCCGCAGTATTTTGCTTTAATTTTAGGTCAAAATGGGAGTCACGTTTTTATTGGTGACTCTACCTTAGATATTCTGAATTTCAGCATCACTGGTCACTCCCGTAAACAGACCTAGCATCCGCTATGATCGAGCTAACTGCTCAACATTTGATTAAATGCTGCCCTTACCCAGGACCCGTAACAACAAAATCCCTTTTGTGTACAAGATACCGTGTTTTTGCACCTGCTACTATGTACATGTTTCCTGTCATTCAGATGGTGCACAGAAAAGAAGTCCAACAACACAAGGCTTATCATAAACCAACAAGTTGCTTGTTTCTCACAATGTACGGAATAAAACAGACTAGATTTTTACACAGCAACATTCATTGTAATTCCTAATGCTCCACATACCATGAAATACAACATACAAAAATTATCACTTTGAAATGCATCTTAGCTACTTTACAAATCAGCAATGTCAAAACTGGCCAACACTAAATTAAACAGTAAAACCTTTCTGCGTCACTCATTGTTCAGGTCTCAGGTAGAAGATGGACAACAAAGCAGAGATTGATGTCTAACTACTCCCTCAGCTTTATAGTGAGCCTGTCTCAATCAAACCTGCCATCTTGAATGAGAAATCTCTCCCCTTTGTGTGAGAGTCATCTCACCCAGTTTTTGATTAAGTTAGCCCCTGTGCTGAGGGCTTTAGAATGGAAACCTTTTCAACATCCAAGGTACAGATATCTCCAGAAGGTGTTAGTCAACATCAATCAAGTCTGAATTTGCTGGAAACTTGTGACACAATGATGGGTCATCTACAACATTAATATGGCTCAGAAATATCAGGAATTTATGGTACAAGTGACTTGTGTTGTCATGCACGCAACATTGGAACAATGCAACAGTGTCAGCAAATTGCAAAGGCCCCCAACAAAATACTTGAACAATTAATGATCCTAGCCTCTCCTTTCCCTTACCCTCTCCTGACTGCAAGTTTGAGTTTGTTGAATTCATGCTCCTGCATTCATGATAGCCATTTAGACATCACAGAATGGTGCTGAAGGATTCAGAATCAGTAAAATATTCAATTGGTCAACAGTTTGCCTGAGAGTAACAATTTTACCAACTTGTTTTAGAAACTTCATTGAAACCTTAAATCTCAATTAAGTAATAATTTAATTGCTTTGACAGCCAGATATGCTCTGGTTTCCCTCATTTGATATTATTTTATATTATTTATTGAGCTGATGCAGTAAGTATGGATTACAGCCAGTAATGAATTATGGCTAGGCATTGCATGCAATTCAGGAGACAATCTGAAGTGCATGGTCCTCCTCTCAATGCTAATTTACTTATTTGTTTTTGTTACACTTCAAATACACCCATCAAATTAAACCAGACTTGGATATTTGTCTCTACAGACAATGACCTATCCCAAAGTTATCAGATCAGAGCCACGACAGCATCCCTATAACATAATTGGTTGTCCGTTCTTGGACCTAGTTCTCAGATGTCTAAAGGAAATTGATAGTATCACTCCTCATTCACAGCTATGCTCATTGTGTATATTGTAATTATTATTCCTGCAAATTGCGCTATGAATTCACCTGTAAGGATGGGTGAGCCTAACGGTCTTATGATGTTCATTATCAATAACAGCATCTTAGCCATTACCCTAAATCTTCCTGTCAAAGTAACAGTAAGGCTAATGGTGATTGCAACAGCAACTTCAAGTATGGGATATTTGCATGATTAAACTAAAAAGTAAGAAAGTACTTGCTCAAGTGATCTTGTGCTGCCACTAGAAAATGGCCTTTTACTGTCTGCCTCAACATTGCATTGAGTAGTTTGAAGTTGCTTTACTTGCACAATAGATAAGAATTAACTCACCACAGAAATATCAGTTTTGTCCATTCCAGTCTAAGTACCCTATTAATGGCATAATCAATGTTAACAATTGTTAATCAACCTACCACTGAAAATTATTCTAAGTGGTCAGTCTCAGTTCTTCAGGTTTAATTGTTGGACTTTTAAAAAAAGATATTTGAATTATTATTTTTTACCCTTTCTTTTGTCTATTTTTTCCTTTCTTCCTTAATCTAATCTTTCTTTCTCTTTCCTTATTTCTTTTTCTGTACTTAATCTGGCATCACATTCACCAATCAACTTATACTTGCATCTCAGTTCTTTCCCTGTTGATTCCACAATCTAACTAGTAAAGGAGGTATATTTTTGGTTAAACTGTTCACGCAGGTCCCGCCATTACAAAATTATCAGCTCACACTTTCACCGACCTGTCATGCACCTGTCACACAAAAATTTTAAAAACCCAAAATTACAAAGCCAAGTCTAACTAACAGAAGGCACTGTTAGAAGCCCTGCTCCAGGAAATTGTGCCCATTGCCTCACTCTGAGCTGATGGACCAAAATACACCATTCTGAGATGGCTTATTTTGCAACTAATTTGTCGGAAGGAAAATCCCAGTCAGCATGTGCTCCTCTGAGAGCTTATTGTTTATGAATTGCATATAATTTCATATCAACAACAGAATATAAACTTAAATCAATTCCAAGCCAAATAGGTAAAAATCATAAATGTTACTGTGACTGAAGTCAAAACCTCTGTCATCTGGAACAATTTTGGCATGAAAATGGGGAATAGTGAAGCTGTGCATGCATATCTGTTAAATAAGGCAAATTCATTTCATTGACCACAATTGATGAAATGGCCAATTCATTTGTAATTGCTCTATAACAAAAGTGAAACCTTTTTTTTTACTTAACCTGGCTTCATAAAAGTGGATATGGATGTTCTAGACTCCATAAAAGCAAAAAACTATGGATGCTGGAAATCCAAAACAAAAACAGAATTACCTGGAAAAACTCAGCAGGTCTGGCAGCATCAGCGGAGAAGAAAAGAGTTGACGTTTCGAGTCCTCATGACCCTTCAACAGAACTGAGTGAATCTTAGGAAAGGGGTGAAATATAAGTTGGTTTAAGGTGGGAGGGGGGGAGGGTGGTGGGGGGAGAGAAGTGGGGATGATGGTGCGGTTGTAGGGACAAGCAAGCAATGATAGGAGCAGATAATCAAAAGATGTCACTAAAGAACAAAAGAACACAGAGGTGTTGAAAGTATTGATATTATCTAAATGAATGTGCTAATTAAGAATGGATGGTAGGGCACTCAAGGTACAGCTCTAGTGGGGGCGGGGTGGAAAGGCTAGCAGGACATAAAAGATTTAAAAATAATAAAATAGGTGGGAAAAGAAAAATCAATATAAATTATTGGAAAAAACAAAAGGAAGGGGGAAGAAACAGAAAGGGGGTGGGGATGGAGGAGGGAGTTCAAGATCTAAAGTTGTTGAATTCAATATTCAGTCCAGAAGGCCGTAAAGTGCTTAGTCGGAAGATGAGGTGCTGTTCCTCCAGTTTGCATTGGGCTTCACTGGAACAATGCAGCAAGCCATGGACAGACATGTGGGCAAGAGAGCAGGGTGGAGTGTTAAAATGGCAAGCGACAGGGAGGTTTGAGTCATTCTTGCGGACAGACCGCAGGTGTTCTGCAAAGCAGTCACCCAGTTTACGTTTGGTCTCTCCAATGTAGAATCTCTTTTCTCAGTGACTGTCTCCGTCTCCGACTTACCCCATATGGATTTCAACTGAAATTCCATCCCTCTTGTTTCGAACCCACCCAGGATTACAGGTATCTCCGGGACATAAAACGTTTCTCGGACTGCTGTTCCCGTCACATTCTGAGATCCACACTCAGTGCCATGCGCCGCCATATGAATACACTCGACCTCTCCCTCCAGCAGCACCGCCGCACCCTTTTCTCAAAGCTGCGCGTGCCCCCAGTTTTATTTTATTCTTCATCTCATCCGACGCCTCAACAGAAAACTTTTTCTCTTTCTCTCAAGTGCTAAGGAACGCAAGCTCCAACAACTCATCGACACCAACACCAATCTAGGACCCTCCACCCCTGCCTGTCCCTCCATCCCCACCCCATCTTCCAATCCCAGCCCCGGCCGTGTATTCACTATACCCCCTGACCTTCCCCTTTCCGACGCTGAACATTCAGTGCTCAGCAAAGTACTTAGTTTCATACCCTTACGCCCTCATCTCAATGAATTTCGCATGACGCTGAACTCTTCTTCCGCCGTCTTCGTCTCCGTGCTCACTTCTTTGGGCAGGAGTCCTCTCCCCGTTCAATGGTTCCTTTTACCCACCTCCAATATTCTCCCTCCACCTGGACCCCTCCCTCTGGATTCTTACCTTCTCTTGATCCTTTCATTGAGAACTGTCGGTACGACATTAGTCTTCTCAATTTCTCTGCTCCTCTCACCCATTCCAATCCGTCTCTCTCTCAATTTACTGCACTCCGTTCTCTCAGGTCCAACCCCAACATTATCATCAAACCTGCTGACAAGGGTGGTGCTGTTGTTGTCTGGCGCACTGACCTCTACCTCACGGAGGCTGAGCGTCAACTCGCAGACACTTCCCCCTACCTCTCCCTGGACCATGACCCCACCACTGAACATCAAGCCATTCTTTCCAGGACTGTCACTCACCTCATCTCCTCTGGAGATCTTCCTCCCACAGCTTCCGACCTGATAGTCTCCCAACCTCAGACGGCCCGCTTCTACCTCCTACCCAAAATCCACAAATGGAACTGTCCTGGTAGACTGATCGTGTCAGCTTGCTCCTGCCCCACGGAACTCATTTCTCGTTATCTTGACTCCCTTCTCTCTCCCCTTGTCCAGTCCCTTCCCACCTACATCCGTGATTCTTCTGACACCTTACGTCACATCAACAATTTCCAGTTCCCTGGCCCCAACCGCTTCCTCTTCACCATGGATGTCCAATCCCTCTACACCTCCATCCCCCACCAGGATGGTCTGAGGGCCCTTAGCTTCTTCCTCAAACAGAGGCCTGAACAATCCCTATCCACCACTACTCTCCTCCGTCTGGCTGAACTTGTTCTCACACTGAACAATTTTTCCTTCAACTCCTCTCACTTCCTCCAAATAAAAGGTGTGGCTATGGGTACGCGCATGGGCCCCAGCTAAGCCTGTCTCTTTATGGGGTATGTGGAACATTCCTTCTTCCAGTCCTACTCCGGCCCCCTTCCACAACTCTTTCTCTGGTACATGGATGATTACTTCGGTGCTGCTTCATGCTCTCAGCGGGACTTGGAAAAATGTATTAATATTGCTTCCAAACTCCACCCATCCATCATTTTCACGTGGTCCATCTCTGACACTTCCCTTCCCTTCCTTGACCTCTCTGTCTCAATCTCTGGTAGTAGACTGTCCACCAATATCCATTACAAGCCTACTGACTCCCACAGCTACCTCAACTACAGCTCCTCACACCCCACTTCCTGTAAGGACTCCATTCCATTCTCTCAGTTCCTTCACCTCTGTCGCATCTGTTCTGATGATGCTACCTTCAAAAACTGTTCCTCTGACATGTCCTCCTTCTTCCTTAACCGAGGTTTTCCACCAACAGTCGTTGACAGGGCCCTCAACCGTGTCCGGCCCATCTCCCGTGTATCCGCCCTCATGCCTTCTCTTCCCTCCCAGAAACATGATAGGGTCCCCCTTGTCCTCATTTATCACCCCACCGGCATCCGCATTCAAAGGATCATCCTCCGCCACTTCTGCCAACTCCAGCACAATGCCACCACCAAACACATCTTCCCTTCAACCCCCGGCGGCATTCCGAAGGGATCGTTCCCTCCGGGACACCCTGGTCCACTCCTCCATACTACTCAACCTCACACCTATGGCACCTCCCCATGCCCACGCAAAAGATGCAACACCTGCCCCTTCACTTCCTCTCTCCTCATTGTCCAAGGGCCCAAACACTTCTTTCAAGTGAAGCAGCATTTCACTTGCATTTCCCCCAACTTAGTCTACTGCATTTGTTGCTCCCAATGCGGTCTCCTCTACATTGGAGAGACCAAACGTAAACCGCTTTGCTGAACACCTGCGGTCTGTCTGCAAGAACGACCCAAACCTCCCTGTCACTTGCCATTTTAACACTCCACCCTGCTCTCTTGCCCACATGTCCGTCCTTGGCTTGCTGCATGGTTCCAGTGAAGCCCAACGCAAACTGGAGGAACAGCACCTCATCTTCTGACTAGGCACTTTACAGCCTTCCGGACTGAATATTGAATTCAACAACTTTAGATCTTGAAGTCCCTCCTCTATCCCCACCCCCTTTCTGTTTCTTCCTCCTTCCTTTTGTTTTTTCCAATAATTTATGTAGATTTTTCTTTTCCCACCTATTTCCATTATTTTTAAATCTTTTATGCCCTGCTAGCCTTTCCACCCCATCCCCACTAGTGCTGTACCTTGAGTGCCCTACCATCCATTCTTAATTAGAACATTCGTTTAGATAATATCACTACCTTCAACACCTCTGTGTTCTTTCGTTCTTTTGTCTGTGACATCTTTTGATTATCTGCTCCTATCATTGCTTGCTTGTCCCTACAACCACACCCACCACCCCCCCAACTTCTCTCCCACCAACCGCCCCCCCCCCCACCCCAACCCCCAACCCCCACCGCCACCCCCACACCTTAAACCAGCTTATATTTCACCCCTTTCCTAAGATTCATCAGTTCTGTTGAAGGGTCATGAGGACTCGAAACGTCAACTCTTTTCTTCTAGACTCCATGCCTGCCAGAAATCAGTGATTGGGTAAATTGTAACCCATAGCTACTTAGCTAAATATATGGATGCGAGATATCTTCACCCTTGGACATAGGCATCAAGGTTGATGCATTGTTGGAAATATTACTTCAGTTAGATATCCAGAACAGATTTTGTCTGACAAGTGGCTTAGTAATAGATTCCATTTAGACACTAAATTAAAGAAACACTGCCAAAGAAAATAACTGCTACCCACTTCTGAGATAAATGAGGCTTGTGGAAATATTTTATGATATTGTAACTTGCATGCTGCATGCATAGACTGAGAAGAACTAGATAAATATAATTAAGAGTAGCCAACACTGATTTCAAAAGGGAGCCTCATGCTTAATCAAACTCATTGATTTTTTTTGAAGAAATAACAAGAAGAGTAGACAATGGCTATGCAGTAGAAGTAATATATTCGGGTTTTCAATAAGGCAGCACATATTAGATGCATAACTAAGATCAGGAGTTAGGGGACAGTTATCAGAATGGATAGCAAGCTGGTTACAGGGGAAAGAGAGAAGGTTAAAGGTACTACTCAAACTGGCAAAAGGTGGGAAGTATTTTTTTAGAAGGACTGGAAGTTGGGACCATTGTTCGCTGTTTACATAAACATTTTGAACTAACAAATCAGAAGAACAATTTCAAAATTTGCAAACATCACCAAACTGGTGATATCACTAATACAACAGAAGAATGTGACAAAACACAGGGAAGGCATTAGTGAACTTACAGAATAGTGTGTGATTGGCAAATGAAACTCAGAAAGAGAAAAAAAAGACTTGCACTTATATAGCACCTTTCATTAACTCAGGATCTGCCAAAGCACTTTAAAGGCAATGAAGTACTTTTTAAGTAAAGTCACCGTTGTAATGCAGGAAAGGTGGCAGCTAATTTGTGCACAATGAGCTCCCAGAAATAGCAATGTGATAATGACCAAATAATTTATTTTCTTGATGATGGTTGAGGGATGAATATTGGCCAGGACATTTGGGATAACACCCCTGCTCTTTTTTGAGATGTTGCCATGAGATCTTTTTGGTCCACATGAGAGGCCGGATGACACTCTGATTTAATATCTAATTTGACAGTGCGGTCCTCCCTCAATAATGTACTGGACTATCAGCTTGAATTTTTGTGCTCGAGTCTCTGGAGTAGGACTTGAACGCATAGCCTTCTCACCCAAAAGTGGATGCACTACCAACAAAGCCATAGCGGACGCAAACAATATAGCAAAGTATCAAGTGGTGCATTTTGTTTAGAAGAATAAGCACACAACTTACTATTATAAAATGGGGTAATCTTGGAGTACTGTTACACAAATCACTATGCAGGTTCATAAAAATCATTTAAAAAACGTAAACCCAGCACAGGGAAGTTATGTTAAACTTGCATAGAACACCTGGAGTACTGTAAAGAGTTCTGGTCCCCATAATATACACAGTATAGAAAGACATTGGCGAATATGCAAAAAAGGTTCACAATAATATACAAGAACTGTGAGGTAATACCTAACACAAAAAGCTGAGAGATGGGCTCTTTTCTGTAGAAAAAAGGCTGAAGGGTGATTTAATAGAGATATTTTGATAGCAAAAGGGTTTGTTAGGGTATTATTACATTCCCTGTAAGGACTGATAACTTTTAAAAAGGGAATCCACAAACAACCCAGCGCGGAAAAAAACTGATGGACATGATTTCACTTTCTAAACCTTTTGTTGTAACAAACAAACCAAAATCAACTTAACTCAAACACTCATTTGCTAGCAAATGATACTTAAATATAGGTAAATTTCACTTTAAATAGCCGGCACAATTAAGACGGGTCTCACGAAATACTTCTATTTGACATCATGTTTCTGGCACACATGTAGCATCAAGGGCATTCCCAACTTTTCCCCGAGCTCACTGGCAGATTTTCACCATCTTCCCCAAACCAGCTCGAACCTTTAAGAGCCTTCGACAACTGCTCCACTCCGTTCAAGTTTTCTGGATACAGTAATCACCAATGAGGCACACTTTGATGATCCCTCTGTCTTAGTCCTGAAGCACAGATTCCCCGAGATTTGTTTACCAACCCCTTGAATAAACACCATTAAACAGTTTAGTAGGCTCTGGTAATGCTGCCTTTTCCACTGAGTAATTTGCTTCTTTTCCCCATCCACTTTTCTATTGTTCAGAAAAGACCTTTTTCAGGGGGAGGTTCACTTCTTCTGTTATTAAGAGATTTCTGACAGGTTATCTTTGTTTTCCACCCACCAGATGCAACCTAATTCTCAGTTACTTGTGTATATAATTTTTCATTCCCAACTCTCATCTCCATATCAACCTGAGTTACATGAGCACTTCTCACAAGTAATCACAAGCTAATAATTCTGCTTATAAGTTCCTTTCCCAGAACTTAGTTTCACTCTGGACGTAAAGGCAGTTTCACAAAATCAAATACAGGCTTTTTACAAATTGCATAGGTCATCACAATATACATTACACTTATTGGAATACCAAGCTACATGTCATAAATATATGTTAGCCACTAATAAATCCAATAGGGAATTCAAGAAAAACTTATTTATCTAAAGAGTGGTAAGAATATGGAAATTGTTACTGCAAGAGGTAGTTGAGGTGAACAGCATAGATGCATTTAAAGGAAAGATAGATAAACGTATGGAGGAGAAAGAAATAGAAGGGTATACTGATATAGGGTTAGAAGAAGAAAGGTGGGGAGAGGCTCATGTGGAGCATGAATGGCAAGCAGACAGTTGGGTTCAAGAGTTTGTTTCTGTACTATAGACACAGTGCAACTCCAAGAACTAAAATTCTCACATATCTATTGTTCACTTACAAAGTGATATGCCAAGGGTCCAGAAATTCTTCCCATTTTAATTGCTATACAGAAAATAGACTTGCAGTTCATTAACACTAATCATAGCTACATGGACAGATTATACCACTTAATAGTAGAACTTATGTTAAATTGAGGGATGACCTGCCTAGGTTGATTAAATATGCACAGAATAGGTCAATGATGTGTTGGAGAATTTACAGGTCAACTATGTAGAAGAAAATCTACACTGTGTAGTGGGCCACCAAAAAATCTAATATGACCATACTGCTCGGCATTTTAAATATTAGATATGCCAGAGCATGGTTTATGTTGCTCATTAAATATAGCAAATTACAGACCTGCTGGGGAATGTAATGGAAACAGCAAGGAAGAGTATTTAGTCAAGATATTCAGGTGACCATATACGAAACCATACCTCACACAAAAGAAAGTGATCATACATATCATAGCTGCCCTAAAGAAGAGAGGGGAGAAGGTAAGATAATAAACCTTCTTGTCTGAAAGGAAAACAGGCACCATGGTGAACAAGATCAAATCAGTTTACTTATTTCCCACACAGAAATAGCAAGCTAGGAACACTTGAAGCCAGGATTTGAGTCAGTGTTCTTGGTGCAAAGCATGCTGAAACATTCATCTGCCCCATTCTAGCAGCAGGTCAATTCTAGTCTGCAAGAACCAAAGATTACATTTGACATATGTTGACAATATTTTCATTTTCATTCAGATTTGGAATGAATGCTTCATCCACATCAGGGGCTTACTAAGCAGGATTGACAATTAAGGTCTAGAAGTACAGTGTAAGTATGGTTAAGTTGTTGTATATTGGTATATACTCAGTGAGAGTATTGGGAAACGGGTCCAAGCAGGAGAAGGTGCAGGCCATTCCACAATGGGAGGGTTACACCAAGCAATAGAGGTGGTCATTCCTAACCCTTTATCAGTTATCATCTCCCAACTCTGGCAGTATATCTTTGCCATGAATTGACTTAAATTTGGTGGCAACATTCAACCAAGTGCATTTGTCCATTATTAGAAGTTGTTTTTGCACAGATACTCTGTGTGCAGACTTTGTATTAGCTTTTCTCAATTATTCCCACAAGTTTGCTGTTCACACAAAAGTATTTGACAGTCTTGATAATTTTCTGAGCAAAGTAAATGATCACCATAATGAGCCCTTATGTACCATAACATAACTAAAACCGATGCCAAACCGCATGTTTGGTTAAAAAAATTGCTTCTTTTAATTTCTCTTCAGTGCTCCATCTTTTGAATCTAATATTCTTGAGTGCTGCCTATATTGCATTCTTGAAGGATCGAGACTGCATTTATTCGTGTCACGACAAGGCATCAGCTTTCCTCAAGGAATCATAATATTATTGGATGATAAGGTAACTCCTTATTATTTAACCAAGTTGCAAGCTGCTGCCATTAAAAACCTAGGTATGAGAGAAGCTAGTTTTATACTTACATGTTCCTGCATATACTGTGTATCCTGACCACTTGCTTCAGTGTGGTTAGATTCAAGCCACAATAAAAATGTGCATCTGTTTCACTGAAATATCACCCTGCAAGGAATTACCTTAGCATCCAAAAATATTATGATTCCTAGAGGAAAGCTGATGCCTTGTCATGACACAAATAAATGCAGTCTCGGTTCTCAAGAATGCCATTTAGGCAGCACTCATGAGTATCAGATTCCAAAGGTGGAGCACTGATGAGAAATTAAAAGAAGCATTTTTTTTTAACCAAACATGTGGTTTGGCATTGGTTTTAGTTACATTATGGTACATAAGAGCTTAAAGCAGCTTCACTCATGGAAGAATCTTTCCACTTTTGTTAAAATTATCTGTCATGTGTCTTTAAAACACTGTATTTGTGGCAGAGGCAAAGTCATTCAATTCAAATATAAAAATCCCATGTAATTTGTTTAAAAGGTGTTTAATTAGAATCTCCTTTTGAATTTCTCAGTTATTTAAATTCACAAGGCTCCAGTAAATGTTTCAAAAGTATTTATCAGCTTGTCTTACAAATCAGTGATCTGTTTGGAACCTCTGAAGTGAGTTACCTCAGCCATATATCTTCTGTAGTTGGCAAGAATTTGAAAAGCTGAACCACTAGATATAAAATTTAATTACAATGTTGCAAACAATTCATTTTCTATTACAGGGACTACTAAATCTAATTACTGCAAAAATATGTTTTTTTTTGCTACAATAGACTAGTGCTATTACTGTTTAATAAGTCTACTTGATAGTTAAAGCCTAAAACAGAGTCAAGTGTAATGAAATTACATCACACTCTAACACAAAAAGGATCATGTGAAATTGGGATAGAACCAAAGCTCAATTAAGCAAAGAACTTTACAACACAAAAGGAGGCTTTTCGGCCCATTGTAGCTTTTAACCTGAAGAAGACAGTCTGTTTCCTCCCCAGGAACACTGCGTTTATCAAGGTGTGTGAAAATACTAGGCTCATATACAGTTGCAGTTTCAATAACATAAGCCAAAAATATTTGGAGCAAAAACAATAAAAGCAATTGAAAAATGTTACAGGCGCCTTCGTATTAAATATGAGGCTGTGTTAGCTAACACTGCAATGATAGAGGGTGCACTCTCCGCACATTCAGCATTAGTGCCTATGCCATCACTGGCAGTAATGGCCCAGCCAAAGATGGTGCAGGTTAAACAAAGACAGGAAAGAAAACAATACTGTTCTCCCTCCCTACTGCTTACCACAACCCTGCTCCCCACTACCAATTTCCTGACGTCTATTATGCCACTCCTTCCGCTTTCCGCTTCCTCCTGCTCTCTTCGCCACTCCTGACACTCTCTTTGCTGTTTCCTCTTGCCTTGGCTGTTCACCTCCCTTGGCTGCTCCCCCCAATCAAGTGGTAGGGAGTAGCAATGGGAAGGACTGGCAAACAGAGCAGTTAAGTAGGGGAGGAGGCGGTGAAGAAAGCAGGAGGGAGTATAAAGCACAGGGAGCAGTGTAACGGGCATCAGGAGTGAGTAGCAGCTGAACAAGAAGTGGTGGAATAGAAGTCAGGGTGGGGGGAGCGGGTGGCAGGGAGCAGAGTGGACAGCGGAGAGTGGAGGTTTCTGGAAGTGAGTGGTGGGTGGTGGATGCACAATAGTGACATCAACAACAGGGGAAACCTTGCTCACACTTGTGGACAGAATGGGAGCCGAGTTCCTGTTTAGCGGCAGGAATTAGGGTATAAATATAAACTGGCAGGCTCTGGAACCCAACATAAAGCATTGCAACAACTGCATTACTTTCTCCTCTCAAGTTACTGTACAAATTCTGGTATGAATCATTCATGTGAAAATTACAGTTAGTGGCTGCATGTACTGAAGTTTAAACGAGAAGCTAAAATGAGAGTAAAGGAGCAGTTTTGCAATATGAGGTGACTTGAAAAATATCTTTGTTTTCAGTGGGGCAGATGACTTTTCTGGTTATCTCCTAGCTTACAACATTAAAAGAACAACTGTATAGTGTAAAAGCTTTATACAATTATACCTTAGTTTGTGATCTTGATATTTATCAAAGTCAGTTTGTTATTTCCCATTTTACCTCAAAACAAACCCGAGTGCTCAAATATACAATATTGTGAATCATTTGCCATAAATATAAATAATGCATTTAGTATTATCACTTCTTACTTGAATGGAAACCATTTTCAGGCTGTTAAAGTCCTTAAAGATTACAAAACAGGTTGATGTTTGAAGTAAAGAAGTTTAAATCATTCATATAACTGATTGAATGTGATTGCAGTGCCGTTTCTTGAAATGAGACCCAGAAGACCGTGAAAAATCTGTGTGATATAAGTCAAAAAGGAAAAGACTTGCAATTGCAGTGCTGTTCATGAAATGAGATCCGGAAGACCATGAAAAATCTATCCGAAGTAAATCAAAAATAAAGGACTTGCATTGATATAGCACCTTGCTCGACCTCAGGACATTTTCTTAAATATTTTGAAGTTTTAGTCACTCTTATAATGCAAGGAAATATGGTAAACATTTTTTTCACACAGCAAGTCCCATAAATAGCAATGAGATAATGACCAGATGATCTGTTTTTAGTGATGCCGGTTGAGGGATAAATATTTGCCAGGACACCAGAGATAACTGAAGCACTTCAAAATCGGGCCAAGAGATCTTTTATGCTCATCTGAGACAACAGATACAATTGTCTCATCTGAATAACAACATCTCCAACAGTGCTCCATTAGGTACTGCCCTGGAGTTTCAGCCTATATTTTATACTTGAGTCCCCTGAGTGGAACTTGAACCTACAATATACTGACCTGGGTGAGAATGCTACTTCTGAGCTACAGATGACACCTGGTATTGCATCCATGGAATACCAATGTTTGGAGTTTTATTCTAAATGGATTAGGATTTCATTATAAAAGGATTCTAATTTCATGCTGAGTAAATTCTTTTATATAAGTAGGTTAAATTTGTAAAAAAAGAATATGAATGGGTGGGATTTATAATTGTAATCTGATCAAGACATTTGATCTAATAAAACATACAACTGAAACCTGAGCATTTTGTGAATTTATGGAGATTAAATTACAGCCTTTAAATCTCTTCAACATATGTATTATTTTGCATTGTAAAAATCTTTCCCTTTTCCACTATGAGCTAAGCATGCTGAGTCAGCAACGAAACTGAGGCATCATCACATAGGACAAGAAAATTTCAGCTAATGGGGCAGTGCAGGAATAACATCCTGGCAGGTATTGTAATGTACTCTTTGCAGCAGCAATTCATCTTAAAACAGAATTCACGATAACATTTTCTCTCCTTCCAATCCTGAAGATTGTGACTTATGATGAAATGTGGGCTCCAGCAACCCTCACAAATCTCACCTTATGCCTCTCAATCAGCCAATCAAGGACCTAGCACATAAAGCCCAAGGAAAAATGGCAAAAATCAAAGATACTTAATTTTGACTGTGTGCATCATATTGTGACGCAATTTGCACAACTTTTGCACAGAGTGAGTGTAAATGGCAGAATGAAAGCAAAAACAAGATTCAACTGACACATGGAGAAAAAAAAAGACACAATCAAAACGGGGGACAGAGTTCACGGTCTGAAATTGTTGAACTTAATGTTGAGCCCAGAAGGCTGTAAAGCACCTAACTGGAAGGTGAGGTGCTGTTTCTCGAGCTTACATTGAGCTTCATTGGAACACTGAAGTAAGCCAAAGACAGAAATGCGAGCATGAGAGCAAGGTGGTCAATTAAAATATCAAACAACTGAAGCATGCTTGGGGCATGCTTGCAGACTGGGCAGAGGTGTTCCACAAAGTAGTCACCCAATCTGCATTTGGTACCCTCATTGTTGAGGAGAATGCATTGTATGCAGGGAATGCAGAAAGGGGGACACATAAATTGCTACTCCGAGGAGGGGCGTTTGTGGCCTTAGGCATTGAGGAGAAAGGAGGTAAAAGGGCAGGCATTACACCTCCTGTGATTGCATGGGAAGGTGTGGGGGAAGGAGACAAGGTTTTGGGGATGATTGAGGAGTGAACCAGGGTATTACTTCATTATCTGACATTTGCACTCATTCTGGACAATACTTTGTCTCTTTACAACAACCATTACCATTTTTGTTCCATGATTTTTTTGTCATTTACTTTCCTGGTCTCTACCCTATCATTGGCCGTAGCTTTTGTATTTCCTCCCCCTCCCCACTTTTGAAAGATATAACCCATCACATTTCTATCCTCCTTCAGTTCTGAAGGAGAATCATATTTGGTTGAAATGTTAACTCTGTTACTTTCTCCACAAATGCTGCCAGACCTGCTGAGTATTTCCAGCATTTTGCTTTTATTTCAATTAATTAAGTCTTTACAGCACAGAAACGTGCCATTTGACCATGGTGCCTGTGCCAGCTCTCTGATAGAGCTATTCACTTAGCCTTGTTTTCTGGCCTTTTCCTTATTTGCAGTTTCTCTTTCAATCTTTATTGACTTCTCTTTTAAAAGTTTGAATGTCGTAATTATTTTTGGTAATACAATCTACATCTGAACAACTTTCTTGCACACGAGCAATCACTTCCTTCATTCTTATGGTAACACTCTACCTTTTACCATCAGGTTGTTTAACCCTGGCTCAAAGAAGAGTGTAGGAGGGCATGCCAGCATCAGCACCAGGCATACCTTCTCGAGGACAATTAGAGATAGGCAATAAATGCTGGCCTAGCCAGTGACCCCCACATCTCGTAATTGAATTTTAAAAAAACTATCTTGCATTTATGCCTGTTAGTTACAGATACATCAACAATGAATGTATATAATTTTCCCCAAATTTACCTAAATATTCACAATGTTGAACACATCCATCAGATTTCCTCTTAACCTTCTTTATTCTAACAAAAAGTGCCACTATTTATTCTCTTCTTGTACTTAAAGCCTCTTGCATGTGGAATGACTTTTTAAATTGCCTTTGCACCACCTCTAGGATGGTAACATCTTTCCTAAAGTAAGGTAGCCAAAACAGAACAAAGTATACGATCTGCAGACTAACAAATTAATTGTGTAGAGAGAAAGGCCTGCATTTCTGTCTCAAAGAGCTTTGCAGCCAATGAAGTAGTTTTGAAGTGCTATAATTGTTGTAATATAGGAAATGCAACAGCCAATCTGCGCATAGCAAGTTCCTCAAAACAGCAAAGTGATAATGACCAGATAATCTATTTTGTGTTGTTGGCCGAGGGATAAATATTGGCCAAGACTCTAGGGATGACTCCACTGCTCTTCTTCAAAAGGAGTGCCATAGGATCTGAGAAGCCTTAAGGGGCCTCTCCATGGCTAGAATTTTTAGCTCGTCAAGCGGGTGGGCGCGCAACCGACCTGACTGAGTGTAAAATGATGCATGAGCTATCTCGGTTGGCAACACTCCCGCCGACAATTTAAAGGCCTATTAAGGCCACTAACAAATGTAATTGAATTAAACTTTTTGCTGCCCGTCCAACCTTATGGTTGGCAGACAGGCATAAAAGCCAAGCAGCCTTTGCAATTTTTGCAAAACCTCATCCACAGGCAGGATGTGGTTTCGATCGATCATTTAAAAAAAAATTATCCTAATTTCTAACATATCCCTGTTCATGTGACAGGGGGGACATGTTTTTTAACACCTGATAATGCTTTTTTAAAATATATATCTTCATCTCCTGAAGAAGCTTTTCCTGCACGCACATGTGCAAGCTTGCACACCACCCCCCCGCTCCAAACACACACAGATAGTGCTGAGCACTGAAGCACGCGCTTCATGCTGGGCAGGCCTTAATTGGCCAGCCAGTGTGAAATCATGGGTTGGCTCAATCAGCAAAATTCTGCCCTATGAGTTTAATATCTCATCTGAAAGATGGCACCTCCAAAAGCACAGTACTACCTTAGTACTGCACATGAGTGTCAGCCTTGATTTTAGTGTGGTTATGATATCCTTTTGCACACTGTTTATGAAACCCAGGATCCCATATCCATCTCCTTCAGGTATCATACCAAGGGGACATTGGCTACTATGGACTTCCACTGGATTGGTCCTTGATTATGCTTGGCAAAGTAATGCAGTGGTTTGCTATTGTCTTCTGCAATATGGGTGACCAGGAAATTCTACTGCTCTTACTGCCTGCCATCAGATACATTGGAAGGATTTACAGGCTGATAAATCAACCTGTTTTGCCATATTATGAACTCACCTTCCAAGCTGATCAACTCCTGAAGTGAGACTTGAACACAGAGCTTCTGGCCCAGAGGTAGGGATGATACCAAGATGCCACAAGACCTCCTCGGATCTTACATACATTTTAAAAAGAAAGCTTATCAGCTTCTTCTCCCACTTCAAATGGTTTGCGCATCTGAACCCTTAGGTATCTGCTCCTTTCAAGATTTGCCATTTAATAGATATATCTTCTTTCTATTGTTCCATCCAAAATATACCCTGCATCTGCCCGATCTATAAACCTCTCACATCCTGAAGTCACACATAGTCCCTTCCCAGTTAACCATGCTCACTATTTTTCTGTTATCTGCAAATACAGATAATGCAGTAGAGTGCCTGCTTTGATGCAAACTGCAAATTGCATCAATTTTTAGAAGTGTTTTCTCTACTCCAGGTTTCTGTTCAACTCATTTGTATGTTGCCAAACACAAATCTGCCATGAACCAATGCATAGGGCAGCATTTTAAACGTAATTTTAAAAAAAGTTTTGAAAATATTCCTTGAAATATTTGACTGGTAACATGGTGAAGTTTGAATAATACAGATGAAAATGGATTTATCACAAAAATATACATTTTTAGTCACATTGCCAATTCATCTTCTGAGTTTCCAGATTTTAAATGATTAAAAATGACTTAAAATATACAAAACCATTCTTAGTTATATTGAGGTACAGTATTCAATTCTTTAAATCAAGTTAAAAGAAAATTATACTCAAAATCTATTAAAACATACTTATTAGTGTCCTTGCGGCCAAAGGTTCCAGCTTAACATTTAGAGCCTCCTCAAGACCTGCTAATGAGCGTATTTAACAAATGTGTAACCCAGTGGTGATTAATTCACTCCGGGGAGGTGACCAGTTTGCAAGTAGAGCCTGCTTCTAATGTGATCCTTTTAAAGTTGGTGTAAAAGATTTCAGAAGCTCAAATTACACTAATCAGAATTTATGTTTAAAATGCTGATCCTGTACGAACTGTGTCAAAAAAAAAATCAAGTGAAAACTCCAGGTAACTATTTCCTCATACTTAATTCTAAGCCAAATATATTGATTGAGGAGAACAATGGCTCCAACATTCATTTTTAGCAGATACCATTGGTTACAGTGCTCTGATTCAAAATCATGATTAACCTGTGCTCAAGTGAAATCTGAAGAAAGGCACCCATTTAGTATCTGGCATTCCTTCATGAAAAGGTTTCATTTTTCATCCTATTATTTTCCTTACTATGTGTTTATAAAAATCCTTTGTTATTTTTCTTCATTTTACTGGTCAGCAATTCTTCATCAAGTTTCTCAACCTTCCTAAACTTTCCTCTATATTTTCACTTTATTTTGTTTTATTGGCCCGAGTTTTGTCACGTCTCTTGAAGTCTCATTTTAATTTCTCTACTCATTTATGACCAGCTTTGCTGCACCACGTTGACAGCATGTATGTTCAAGGAATTATCACTTATTTAATATACATCACTCAAACATGCTGTTATAGTTTATGGCACAGATGTGGGCCATTTCAACTAGTCCTGCTGCCTCACTAGTCCTACATTGTATCTTCATATGCTTCAAGTATTTATCTACTTTTCCCTTGAGAAGCTGCTTAACAATCTATATTATATTAACCAAAATTCTCTTCGAAAGATCTTAATTCTATTTTGCTTAACGTCAACAATCCCAAAAGGAACCATGACATTTGAGTGTTCTCCTTTCTTCTCTACTCTCTTTTGCACATGCTCCATGTCATTTTCCCTGTCTTTTGGGATATAAGAAGCCATTCAGGATCCTTAATTGTAGCTGAAACGGACATAACTCTTCTCCAGATTATACACTCACGTGTTTCGGCACTCCTTCCACTTGCACCTTGGCAAACACTTCGTTCATAATGCTGTGATCTTGCTAGTAGCGTACTGAATGCCTGTTTATTAATGTAACATTCTCAGGGGACCCCTGTTCTGCCTCCTGTCTGCTCTTTCGACATTGATGGATGGTCATCTACTTCGCTTCCTCACTAAATCACCCTGCCCAATGATTTGTATTTCAGGCACCTTTCAGATTGTGACTAAATGTCACCGGCTCAGAAACTTTGAGGAACTACTCAGAGACACTTATAACCATCCTGAAAGCACAACGTTAAAAACAACAACAACAACTTAAATGTGGGTAAACACTCATGGCACATCAGAGTAAGGTAATGAAACAGAGAAAAAGAAATTAGGAGAGCTGACTAAAAGCTTGGTCAAAAATATAAGTTAAAATGAAGATCTTAAAGCAGGAGAGATGGAAAGGTTCAGTGAAGGAATTCCAGAGTTTTGTGCCTAGACACAAGGGGCCAAAGTTGAAGGAATACAAAATTCTCAAAAGGTGGAAGGGCTGGACGAAAAGAAGCCAATATAAATCAGCAAGCACAGAGGTGATGGGTGAAGTGGGACCTGGTGCAGGTTAGAATGTAGGCATCAAAGTTTTGGATGAGCTGAAGCTTATGCAGGGTGCAGGATGGGAGTTCAGGTAGGAAAACATTACATGAAGAGGATACTAGATCCCAAGCATACATGCTACATACAAGCATACATTGACTACAGTCAAGCAAGATGAGGAGGCCAAGCATAGAGGTTGAAAAGGTTGCATTTATTGACCATTTTCAATTGCACTGAGAAGATGATGTGGGTACTCCATGGACCACTGGAGTCCTTCTGCCTAGGAATTTCTACACAAGTGTTCAGTAGGGATTTCCAGGATATTGATCCAGTGACAATGAAAAGCAAGACAGTTTATGTCCAACTCAGGATAGTGTATGGCTTGGAAGGGAACTAGGAGATAATTGTGTTCTTATTACATTATTGCTTTTACCCTTCTCAGTGATATAGCCCATGAAGTTGGGAGATGCTGTCAAACTGAGTCTATGAGCCATTGTGATTAATCCTATAGATAGTGCATAATTGAACGTGAGTTTGGTGGTGCTGAAAGGGTGGATCTAGTGGGGAGGTGGTGGTATTGTGGTATTGTCACTGGACTAGTATTCCAGAGATGCAGGGAAATGCTCTGGGGACCTGGGTTTGAATCCTACCATGGCAGATGGTGAAATTTGAAATCAATAAAAATCTAGAATTAAAAGTCAATGATGACCATGAAACTATTGTCTTTTGTTATAAAAGCCATCTGGTTCACTAATGTCCATTAGGGAAGGAAATCTGCCATCCTTACCTGGTCTGGCCTACATGTGACTCCAGACCCACAGAAATGTGGTTGACTCTTAAAAAGCCCTCTGAACAAGGGAACTTAGGGATGGGGAATAAATACAGGCCTAGCCAGTGATGCCCACATCCCATGAACAAATAAAAAAATGGACTGCTTCATCCAAGTGAACTCTATGAATTCTAACTCATTACATAGTAGTGAATCATTGAGGGGTCTGGAAGTGTGAATTTCATCAACAGTCTGTCACAGTGTTGACATAGTTGGACTAGTTAAGCCTCCACACAGTAGGGATTTCCAGGTTGTTTGATAATGTAATTGGACATAGTCAACATACTCTGACATTTATGTGATGTAAATGTTATTCATCAATTGTTAGCTCAAGCCTGGATGTTTTCCAGGTCCAATGTAGGCTAGTATGGCTTCTTTAGTCCAATAGAGTTCAGAGTGGAGTTGAGCACTGTGGAATCAGTAGTGAGGAAGACCACTCCTGGCTTTTTAAACAGATTGAAGATCATGAAGCAGTTTATGATAGTTGGGTCACAGATCTTGTCCTGAGGAACTCCTCTAGTGATTGCCACTCAAAAACCATAGCCATTTCCCTGTATATCAGTGGACAGCCAGTGGAGTGCTTCCCCTATAACTTGTGCTGATATGTGCAGTCATTAGATGTTAATTGTATTCGCAAATAAAACAAAAAGAGAATTTATTTCTCTTTCCATATCATTTACTGTGAAGATTTGCTTTATTTTGCACATATGCATAGACTCAGATATTTACAGCACAGGAGGAGTCCATTCGGCCCATTGTGTCCACACCAGTCAACAAAGATCTGACTACAGTAATCCCATTTTCCAGCGCTTGGCCCATAGCCCTGGAGGCTATGACAATGCAAGTGAATATCTAAATACTTCTTAAATGTTACAAGAGTTTCTGACTCAACCACCCTTTTAGGCAGTGAATTCCAGACTCCCCCACCCCCACCCTCAGGGTGAAAATATTTCTCAACTCCCCTCTTAGCCTTCTACCTCTTACCTTAAATCTATGCCCCCTGGTTATTGACCCCTCCACTAATGGAAAAAATGCCTTCCTATCCACCCTATCTATGTCCCTCAATCTTATACACCGCTATTAGGTCCCCTTGCAACCTTCGCTGCTCCAAGGAAAACAATCCCAGTCTATCCAATCTTTCCTCATATCTCAACCTTCCAGCCCAGACAGTATTCTGCTAAATCTCCTCTGCATCCACCAGTGCAATTATATCCTTCCTACAATGCGGTGACCAGAACTGCACGGAGTACTCCAGCTGTGGCCTAACCAGCGTTTTATACAGTTCCAGCATAATCTCCCTGCTCTTATATTCTCTGCCTCGGCTAATAAAGGCAACTATCCCATATGCCTTCTTAACCACTTTATCTACCTGCCCTGCTACCTTCAGGCATCTGTGGATATGCACACCAAGGTCTCTCTGATCTTCAGTGCTTTCCAGGGTCCTACCGTTCATAGTGTAATTCCTTGCCTTGTTAGCCCTCCCAAGTGCATCACCTCACACTTTTCTGTGTTGAATTCCATTTGCCACTGCTCTGCCCACCTGACCAGTCCATTCATATCCTCCTGCAGTTTATGGCTATTTCACTATTTACCACCCTATCGATTTTTGTGTCATCCACAAACTCCTTGATCATATCCCCTATAGTTAAATCCAAATCACTTATGTGCACCACAAACAGCAAGGGCCCCAGCACAGAGCCTTGCAGAACCTAACTGGAAACAGACTTCCAGTCACAGAAACATTCCTCTACCTTCATCCTCTGCTTCCTGCCTCTCAGCCAATTTTTGATCCAACCTACCACTTTGCCTTGGATCCCACGGGCTCTTACTTTCTTGGCCAGTCTGCCATGAGGGACCTTATCAAAAGCCTTGCTAAAGTCCATGTAGATCACAGCAAATGCATTATCCTCATCGACACTCCTGGTTACTTCCTCAAAAAATTTGATTACATTTGTCAAACACGACCCTCCCTTAACAAATCCATGCCGCCTATCCCTGATTAACCCCATGTCTCTTCAAGTGCAAGTATATTCTGTCCCTCAGGATTCTTTCTCATAACTTCTCCACCAACGAGGTTAGACTGACTGGCCTGTAATTTCCTGGTCTATGCCTTCCTCCCCTTTTTAATAATGGGACAACATTAGCAGTCCACCAGTTCTCTGGTACCTCACCTGAAAATTACTGCCAGGGCCCCTTATATTGCTTGCCTTGCCTCCCTCAATAGTCTGAGATACATCTCATCCGGGCCTACAGATTTATCCACGTTTAAGTCCACTAAACTCTCTAGTACCTCCTCTCTCTCTCTCTGTTAATTTTCTCTAATATTTCACAGCCCTCCAACCGATATCTTTTTTCTGTATCATCCTTTTCCATCATGAAGACCAATGCAAAGTATTTATTGAGGACGGTTCTCATGTCTTCTGGGTTCACACGCACATTACCTATATGGTCCCTAATTGGCCCTACTCTTTCCCTAGTTATTCTCTTGTTCTTTACATATTTCTAAAAAAACCTTTGGGTTTTCCTTTATTCTAACCACCAATGCTTTCTCATACACTCTCTTAGCTTTCTTAATTTCCTCTTTAAGTTCCCCCATGAACTTTTTATACTCCTCTAGGGACTCTGCCATATTGAGCCCTCAGTATCTGCCATAAGCTTCTCTTTTTTTCTTAATCCTAACCATTATGTCCCTTGATCTCCAAGGTTCTCCAGACTTGGGCCTCTCCTTTGTCTTTAGTAGAACATATTTGCCCTGTATTCTCGCTATTTTCCCCTTAAATATCTCTCACTACTCTGGCACAGTTTTATCTGCAAGTAGCTGCATCCAGCCAACTTGGGCCAAATCATATTTCATCTTAGTAAAATTAACCTTTCCCCACTTTAGAACTTTTATTCCTGGTCCAACCTTATCCTTCTCCATAACTATCCTGAATCTAACCTCCATATTGCTCCCCAACTGATAAGCCTTCCACCTGCCTGGGCTCATTTCCAAATATTAGGTCCAGAACTGCCCCCTCCCCTGTTAGACTATGTACTGGCTAAAAAAGTTCTCCTGGATGCAACTTAAGGATTTTGCACCCTCCCTACATTACACATTTAAATCTATTCCAGTTAATATTTGGGTAGTTAAAGTCCCCTACTATTACTGCATTATTCTTACGCTTCTCTGAAATTTGATTACATATTTGATCTTCTAGCTCTCCCTGACTGTTTGGGGACCTATAGTACACACCCAACAGCGTGTTTGCTCCTTTTGTGTTTTTTACTTCTATCCATATGGCCTCATTTGATGATCCTTCCAAGATATCATCCCTCCTCATGGCTATAATTGATTCCTTGATCAATATTGTGATGCCCCCCTCCTCTTCTATCCCCCTCTCTATCTCATCTGAATACCTGATATTTGGGAATGTTGAGCTGCACTTGGGGGATTCCCTCACTACCTGCCTGGCCCCCTTCCTCTGTCTGGCAGTCACCCATTCCCTCTCTGCTTCCACTTCCTTAAGTTGCAGGTGACCACATCCTGAAAACTACTAACCATGAACCTCTCAGCCTTGTGAGTGCTCCATAGTGCCCCCAGCCGCCACTCAAGCTCCAAAACCCGGAGCTCAAGTTGCTCCAGGAGGAGGCACCTCCTGCACACATGGTCATCCAGCTCACCAGGAGTGTCTAGGATTTCCCACATAATGCAGGATGTGAAAATCATGGGGCTGAGCTCCCCAGACATAACTTAAATAAATAGAATATGGACCCTGGTTTTACTTTACCCTTATGCCTACTGGAGTATAGGACTAGATGTTAGATCCTCTAGATAGACTAGATTCGCTACGTGCTGCTGACTGCCTGTCTCAGGATCCTCCTTGCGCATGCTCCCCTGTGTGCTACTGACTGCCTGTCCTGGGGTCCCCTTCTCACACTATCCTCTACATGCTGCTGACTGCCTGTCCTGGGGTCCTCCTCTTGCATTCTCTTTAGGTGCTACCTACTGCCTGTCCCAGGGTTGTCCTCCCGCACTGTCCTAACAGTGCTATCAGTCACAAGCACTTTGTTATAAAGCCATACTTTATATAAAAAACAACCATGTATTTACTGGCTGAAAACTATTGTTTGTGTTTTAAAGACTGAAACAGTAGTCTAAGTTTGCTGAACATTTGCATGACTGTTCCTGATGCATTCCAAAGCCATTAAAATCAAGTAACCTATCTAGAAGACCTTAGCAAAGAAAATTACTTTGAAAGAGTGTCAATGGGATTATCTCCTAACCATTCACAGACCACCCAGACAATTACCTGGTGTATTCACTTGGATGGGGACGAAGCATTAGACAATGAACACTGGCTGAGAAAGGAATTCACCTAGCCATGCAAACTATGGACCTGTAATCCACTAGCCTTGACCATGTTTGCATAACTGGTCAAATGAAGGGAGAGGATCATGTGACAAGCCAAGTAGCCCTTTTGTGTTTAAAAAGTGTTCTTCTCCAGTCTACAACAACAGAAACTGAAGAAATGCCAGAGAAGCAAGGCTCCTGAATAAGCCTCTCTCTCCTCACACATCTTGCAAGTTTGCACCGTCTGCTGTTTGACCATTCACCTACTGCAGTTAGCATTTTTATTTATTTAAATCAAGTCAGCAGCTACTGACTCCATGAGTACAAAGATAGATCATCCATCAACATATTTAAATCTGATCAGATCTTTGTGCTCAGCCTCGAACCATCCAAGTCATCAATCTACAAGACCCATGAATGTTTAATTATAATCGGACTCTGGAAAGCCTGTTTAATCTATCCTCCCACTCTGTAACTTGCTGATGTGTGTGAGCTTTGAACGTGTGCATGCAAGGAAGGGTATTTTTATTATTTTTTTCTTAGAATCAGTTAAGTAAAATAAATACTACTCTCTTTTCTTTTTAAAACCCTACATGAGAACCTATGTATGTCTTTTACAGTCACAGCACATAAACAGTTAAACACTTGCTGAACTTGCAAGCATATCCCTTAAAAATCTATTGCAGGTCAAATGAGGAGTGGGAAAAGAGAGGAGCCATTCTATCCCTTCTCACCTGATCATAACAACTAAATAAAACAAATAAAGATATGAGAAAAATAAATTTGCTACAAGACACGTTATCTGTAGGTAAAATAATAATCCACTTGTAAGTGAATTTTAAATATTAAGAATGCATTAAGAGGAATAACTGTGAAGGGACCACTTTCCATTATTATGCACTGAAATTATCTATTAATTTTAAGAATTATAAGATCTTTTACAACTGGATTGGCTTGAATGAATTGTTATTGGCAGCATTCCAGCAATATGTATGAAAGGCAGGACATATCATTTTTGTGTAAGGGCTAATGTTACATCCTTATAAGATCTGACTTATGTTACATGCTTTTTTCTATTTTAGATTTCATTGATATAAGTATACTTAACTCCTCGTGATGGAACCAATGTTTAGAACAGTTTAACTCAATGATTTTTTTTGTCCAATAGCTATCTGTATGAATTAGCTTAAACAAAAACTACCTACATCAGAGTGAGAATGAGCTGGTATTTCATTAGTATTGAACAGCTGGTAACTACTTCTCGGTTTTCCAATGGTTCTTGAATTAACTTTTATGAAATATAATTGGGAACTTTTATAAATGTTTGGGTTTAACTACTTTGCTTGGGATTAACTAACTACCTTTCAAAAGTTTGAGAAAAAGCAAGATAAAACATTATTCTATTTTGCAATGTTAACCTGGTACAGATGGTGCAACATTAAAAAAAATCAGGTTGTTTATTAATTTTTTCTTGTGCATTACAAAAAGCCTTTGGCAGCTGCCAGATTCTAAAACCTCTAAATGCCCACTGATGGCTGAGTCAGCTTTTGGCTGTCATGCAACCCAATGACAGAAACATTCTGCAGCATCTGGGCTCCTGATGTATTTAGCTTATGAAACATCTTTGGATAAAAGGCCTTAATATAACAAAAGCTGAAGTTGAGGTCTTGAGCATCATTATTCAGCCTCTAAATTAACATTTGGTTCCATCCACATCTTTTAATTTCCTACCAACCAACAAATTTTATGAAAGATTAACTTTGAATGTAATATTTATACTTTGCTTCTGTTTATTGGTAACTCACGTCATGGGGAGAATTATCTCCCCGTCGGGCGAGCAGGTCGGGAGCAGACGCGGAGATGATCATAGCCCGTGACTGGCTGTGCGCCGCCATTTTGCGTGGGCAGACCAATTAAGGCCCGCCCAGCATGACAAGTGCCCGAAAGTACTCAGCGCTACCTGTGCGGACAGGGGAGGAGGGAGAGTTGGGGCCTGTGCTCTTTCACGCATGTGTGTGAAAGAGTGCAGAAATCTCTGAGTCATGGAGCTGCCTCAGGGAGATTAAGTTCGGTTATAAAAATGGCAAAAAAAAATTATTCAGACTTGTCCCCTCATGTGACAGTGTCACATGAGCTGGGACATGTTTGTGAATTTTCATGAGAAATTTTATTTAGTTAACAAACACTTCATAAAACCTAATCCCGCCCGTGGATGAGGTTTCATGAAAAATACGAAGGCTGCCTGGGCTCTTCGCCTGCCCGCCAACCTTAAGATTGGACGGGCAGCCCTGACAATCACTCTAATTAGTTTATTAATGGCCTTAACAGGCCTTTGACAGCTCGGCGGGCGCCCAGCTGACTCCGGCGCGCGCCCACTGAACTAAAGATTGGAATGATGCGCGGTGACTTGGGACTCACGCCCAACGTCACCACGCGTCATTTTATGCGTCAGCGTGTGGGAGTCGGCCCCGCACGCTGAACAGAAGATTCTGCCCCATCATTATCATTGTTTCTATTGGTACTTCCACATAGCTGGGCAATGACAAGTCAAAAAACAGAATTAATATTGGACTTTGTAAGTACAAGTCTTTGCATGCATTTTTTACTTCGTTCAAGGTCTCTAAGTTCCTGGTAACCTCAATCACAGGGGTTATGCTTTCTAGAGGTTCTCTTCCTGTAGTTTCAGAATACTTCACTGTACACGGTACCTAGAAGTCTGGTCATTTTACAATTGGAAGTGAAGAATTCTAACCATATCTGAATCTATTGGAGTTAACAGAATGAGCCATTTGTTTTATGATTATGATCAATGGACCCAAAGATTTATTTTTTAAATTACAAATTTCCAACTTCTGAAACTGAAGAGAGAAGAATGTTAGATATGTCTGCATATTTTCCAGCAGGGCAAATTGGACTGCCTTAGAATTGCTATACACAGTGCATGCAATGATTTTTTTTTTTCCTGAAATATTTAATTTTACAAAATAGAAGAGTTGCAATTCCCACATTCACATTTGCGAAACACCATTACATAAACAAATGCTCTCATGGATGATCTTCCCCGTGCCAAGGGCTACTTTCCCACTTAGTACAATACATCAGTGGTATGAAAGTTCAGATCAATGTATACAATGTGACCACACGCTCAGTGTCTCAGGAATGTAGATTTAAGAGACAAGCAGATACCAAACTGCTGGTGCTTGAGTATCAGTCACTTTATTTGCTTTCCTCAAATTTCAATCAGACCTTCATTGCAGCACAATTCAGAAATCAGGCATTTATCTATCCATTATCTATCCATTGGTTAGAAATCTTGAATCAGGTGTTCTGTTTGCAGACTGTTGACATATATATGGCGAAAGATGGTGTAGAATGGAGATGCTTCACAGGAAGAAAATTAGAAAAAAACTGAATAAAACTGGGAGAAAAATATCTAAAAAAAAAGTACTGCAGTATCAAATCAAACCATCATCTATTTACATACACTCACCCCAAATGGGTGATTACAGTACCAGTGTTGACAACTGTTTACTAGCTCATGTCAAGAAGCAATTGAAATATATAAGTTCAAGACTTGCAATATTGATCTCCTCTGCTATTACTTTCGATTTTCTTTCTTCGTTCTGTAATTTCAACAATTCTTTTTATCTCAAAATTCAACATCTGACTTCAGGAAATTACTGGAGTAGTTCATGTACTGCTCAACAAAATACTCTTGCATTACTTGTATTTGCATGTATTTGAAGTACAAATAGTTCTATCAGATTTGACCTGCATCAACAACAATTTTTTTTTTGCACAAATTGCAGTTATGCATTTATTGTTGCAGTTTCTAAAACTGTTAAATTATACAATCTGCAGTGAATAAGTGAAAATTGGTACAAATGACCGTAAGTAGCAGGCAAAAAAAAAGTATTTAAAATATAATAAACCAGTCCAGGCACATCATTTGACACTGCTACGTATTATTTGTCAAAACATACCAGTAATTACTTCCTTTACAGGATTTCAGAAAGTTTCAGATTGTATTGTAATCTTGAAATAGAAATAGGATAAATGAGAAGTGTTGATAAATGCCCAAATAATTGACTAGTCAGAAGCAGCAAGATTTCTTTTTGTACAGTATACTATCTGTGAAGGCATGCACATGCATACACACCAGATGAAAGATGAGTAAAACTAATGTGCAATGTAGGAACCAGAGTTGGAAGCTTTCAATGTGCTTATGTAGAGCCAAATACATTCTTATTTTGAGACATTTTATGAATGGATCAATGAAGTGTGTGGGTTGAAGGAGCAAGGAAATGTAGGTTTAATCAACTATCATTCACAACAGCCCAGATATAAAATAAACATAACTGGAAAAATAATGTAGTCTCTCATTCCTATGACTTACTTTTTTACGATCCCAAAATTGGTCTCTAGGTAATGTACATGTTGTTCAGCCAAGAGGGCAGAAAAATCAAAAGCAATCAATTCTAAAAATGTACAATGTACACTAATCCATATTTCTTTGGGACAGAATTACCTTATCAGTTAAGAACGTAAGTAACAGGAGCTTGATGTAAGCCATATGGCCCCTCGAGTCTGCTCCACCATTTAATAAGATCACAGCTGATCCTTGGTCTCAACCTCACTTTCTCACTCATTCCCCATTTCCATCTGTTCCCTTGGAGCCCATGGGCAGAATTTTATAGCAGTGGTATTTTACCATCCCACCGAAGTCAATGGAGTTTAGAATGACTCGCTGCATTTTATGGCCCTGCCCCTGCCACGATGGGGCTGTAAAATTCCAGCCCAAATATGTGCTGAACTCAGGCTTAAATATACTCAACAAATGAGCGTCCACTGCCTTTCAGGGTAGAGAGTTTCAAAAATTCACAATTGTGAGTGAGAAAAAAATTCTCATCTTAATTTGAAATGGCCACTCCCCTTAAATTGAAACTATGCCTCTTGGCTCTAGATTCACCTGCCAAGGGAAACAGCTTCTCAGTGTCGACCCTGTCAAACCCACCCAGAACCTTGGGTTGCAATGAGATAGCCCCTCATTTCCTGAACTCCAGACAGTATTCTACTCTATCCTACCTCATGGGTCGAATGTTCCATTCCCGCCAGCAGTAGGAATTTGGTAGACGGGAGCACTTAATTTGGCATGAATGAAAAAATTAGTTTCCCACCAGCAGGAAAATAGTTTGGAATTTTATCCTCCCAACTTTCAAGTTGGGTGAAAGATAGGTTGAGTTTCCCATTGAGCAATGTTGGAAACCCTATTTGCATTCATTTGCATCTTATCAATGCTCATTAAAAGGCCAACTGGCTGGAATCATGCAATCGTCCGAATTAAGTGCCCACCAGCAGCTAATTAGAATGCTCTGCTTTATGACTTTTTAAGTGGCACACACCACGAGCTTCACTTAATCCATGACCTGGAGGTCAGTAGACACTGCCTTCATCTTCCTTTCATGTTAAAAAAGATTTCTGGTGCCTGTGGCACAAGCTGTGCCGAGGGAGGTACAGAGGGAAGGGGTGAGACAGAGACAGGAGTAGGGGGTGGGGATGAGGGGAGGGGAGGGGAGGGGCAAGGACCAGAAGGGAAGGGTAAAAGACTGTTTGGGGGTAAAATTTAAAAGACTGTCCTGGGAATAAGGCCACGTGGTCAGTGGAATGTTTAAGAGACTGGCCTTGGGATGAGGCCACACTATTGGAGGCATATTTAAGAGACTGCCCTGGCACTGTACAGACCATGTTGGAGGACTCTGCATGGCATGCATTTCTTGGTCCCAGTCTTGGGATGGGGGAGGTCTCTCTGGGCAGTGATAGTCAAGAACAGGATAGTGTGGAGGCCATGGTCAGGCATTTGGTCCTGGCGCTTAGTGGGCATAGGGAAGCAGAGGGCATAGTTACATTCAGGGGAGACATCTGGATTCTGTAGGCTGGCAATTGTAAAGTCATGGGGGGCATTGGATGGTCTCATGGCTACGGAGGCGGGGGGGGCGGTGGTGGTCATGGAAAGTAAGTGTGCATGTAGCCTCATTAAGGGGAAGGGTCAGATTGACACAGAGCATTGGGACATCAACATTGAAGGGAATGGCGGGGGGGGGGGGGGAGAAGAAGCAGGAATTTGACAAGGAAGTATTAAAGGAGTAATTTGACAAGGAAGAATTCAATGAACAGCATGACACTAGGAAGTTTTGAGGAACAAAGGGACCTTGGTGTGTGTGTCCACTGATCTCTGAAGGCAGAGGAGCATTTAAGTGGGGTGGTGAAAAAGGCACATGGGACATTTGTCTTTATCAATCGAGGGATAGATTACAAAAAGTAGGGAGATCATGTTGGAGTTGTATAGAACCTTGGTGAGGTTGCAGCTGGAGTACTGTGTGCAGTTCTGGTCGCCACATTATAGGAAGCTTGTGATTGCACTGGAGGTGGTGCAGAGGAGATTCACCAGGATGTTGCCTGGGATGAAACATTTAAGTTATGAAGAGAGGTTGGATAGACTTGGGTTGTTTTCGTTGGAGCAGTGAAAATTGAGGGGTGACCTGATCGAGTTGTACAAGATTATGAGGGGCATGGACAGGGTGGATAGGAAGCAGCTGTTCCCCTTATTTGAAGGGTCAGTCACAAGGGAACATAAGTTTAAGGTGAGGGGCAGGAGGTTTAGAGGAGATGTGAGGAAAAACTTTTACTGAGGGTGGTGAGAGTCTGGAATGCGCTGCCTGGAAGGGTGGTGGAGGCCGGTTGCCTCACATTCTTTAAAAAGTACCTGGATGAGCACTTGGCACATCATAACATTCAAGGTTATGGGCCAAGTGCTGGTAAATGGGACAAGATAGGTAGGTCAGGTGTCTCTCATGTGTCAGTGCAGACTCGATGGGCCAAAAGGCCTCTTCTGCACTGTGTGATTCTGTGAATATCATCGTGGGTAGTGATGGGGTCAAGGGTAATAGGTAGGCTTGATAGGAACCAGAGTATTGGGAATTAGGAGATGGTGACTGTGGGGGAGGATGGGATAAACTTGGTGGGGACAGGGAGAAGTTGGGAGCTGATGGTTGCACTCACATAGGTAAGGAATGCCATTTTGCTTTTAGTGATCAATAATGCAGTTGGAAAACCAAGCTTGATAAAACTATTTGGGAGGTGATTCAAGGAATGTGGGAGGAATTCCGCACTACTATTTTGGGCCCATTGAAGGGACACGTTATTAATTTTTTTTTCTGTTCAAACCATGGAGAAAAAAGCTCAGCTGAGTACTGGTTTTGAGGGTCGAATGCCCACTGAACAAGCAATGTTCCTTTATTAATGGTGCATATTCAGGTAAGAATCCATTAAGTCTTGGGACTACATTTAAGTTGGTCTGAATGGTCATCTCTTTCTGACTGAGGCATCTAAAAAGGGAAGGTGGATCAAACTATCAAGGGCCACGGCTGCTAGTCAGAAGCTATGTGCACACTACAGGCCTCCATATTCCCATTGTAAAGGCACCATGCTGACAGCCATGACATGAGTACAAGGCTTGGGTATCAACGGAAAGTGTCTAGACTCATGGAGGCAAACTGACAATAGCCTGACTAAGGGTTACAGCACATGAGTGTATTTACCCTAATCAAGACCTCTCGTTATGAATGTGCAGTCATGTCTGAAGGAGATGCTCAGCCACCTATGGACCTCCAGGATGTTCTTCACCTGCAAGGGGTGACCTGGAGATGCCTTGTCTAGACTGAGGGCAGACCAAGGTCTTGACACTAGATTCCTGGCTTGAGCTAGAGGGAGAGCATTCAAGGGGAAATTGCAATGATGCCTCAATTCTATTTGTTCTCACAGACAAGAGACGGAATCGTCCCAATATTTGCACAAAGTGTGGTAGCAGGCTGTTAACTGTCAGTCACCATCACTGGTGCATTCTCCACAGCAACACCTCTACCACAGTCCACCTGCCAACCAATCAGCACTCTCTTCTCATAAAGTGTAAATTGTTGCTTTCCCCTCACATTGGTATACTTGTAAAGAGTCCTGATGAGTGCAAGAAGAAAAACTTCAACGTCTCATTTTTCAGCAATGCCACATAGCAGTACTTATTGTATGCCCTCATAAAGGAATCATCCTTGGAAGGGAGATGTGACTTGACAATATGTGACCACTGTGGAATCGGATTAGCACTCCTTTAGCTCATGTCCAAAAGGAACTTCATATGGTATAGTCCCATGATAGTTTTTAATGGCTGCTATCCAAATTATATAGGGATGCACTCATGTCAGTATGACACCAGCTCAATAAGCTGGCCCAAACACACACATCACTCTTTCATGCTTAACACATGGACAGCGCAACAGGGAGCAGCATCCGGAGAGCTCCATTTCTCCCATCACCAGCTCTAATCAGTGCAGAATCTGAGGCATCATCTTGCTACTGGCCCACAATCACAACTTGCACATCAGGAAGCAGTAACCATTAACATCTAGATCATGCAGTAAATTTGCAAGGAGTGTTTGCATTGTCCTCACAAAGAATGCCTCACCAGGACAATGGTTTGTTGAGGGGCAACCAATTGGAACCCTGCAACTATCAGAAGCCTGACAAGTCTCTGTCCTGGAAGATCTTTGCATAGGTGCAAAACCTTGCCGAGTCATTATTGACATAACATCATCTTCCCTTCATAGGCCCTGCCTAGGCTATAGGAGAGTTGCATATGTGTCGCTTTGAGAGGACCACAGTCCTCAACACAGTCTGGCTCCCAAAGGCCAATCCTTTCCAGATATCTTAATTCAATGAGAGCACTGTCATGCAATGAACTCCAGCCCACGTTGTGTGCTGTGCCTTTATCCAGGTACACATAAATCCCCGCTAAGCAGCCGTGCAGGTCCAATTAAAGATCATTGGAAGTAAGGAAATGGATTCATCAAGATTAACACACACCTCTTACATCACACAGGCTGACCCCTCTTGCAGTCAAGTGTAAGGTTCCTCACTGATTCTTACTTGCCTAGTTCAGCGTCATGCTCGGAGAGAGCGGGAACTCAGCATGGAATTACATTCAGTCTTAAACACGGACACTACATCTTCCTGCAAAAAGGCATGGAAGTCTCTGGGCTTTGAAGTTTTACAGTACATTCTTTATAAATGAATTCTCAAAGTAAACACCATTACAAATGACGTATTAGATGTACGCATATAACGCAAGTCGCAACAACTAATTGTGCCACCCACAAACAACAGGCATCAGTTTTACAGCAACAGGAAAATCACTAAACTTGATGAGCACTTCTCCAGAGCCCAAAACATGCTTGCCTGAGAATTTAGGCTGCCAGTTGTATCGGCCAGCCATCAGTGTCACAGATTATGTGCATTTCCTGATGTCAGAGATATGGAATTAAAGGCTACTCACTGTGGTTAACTTGTGTGAGAATTTATGCAACTGAAGATGGGATTTCATTGGTTTGCTACATTTTGAAACTTAAATGACTATTAAATTTTGAAGCAGATTGAATATAAATGTAATCCATGTGATTTGGAGAAGAATAGGTGTCACAAATATTTATAACAGTGAAAAGTCTACATGATGAGTGAGCATCCGTGCCACCTGTGTGCATTCAATACTTCTTAATCTTTTTAACCCTCCTGTTATATTTAGGTGCAGCCCCAACATTCACAGCAGAGGTGGAGGCAGCGGTTGATTGCTATGCTCCGTTGTCCAAAAAGACTTTGGCAGGCATCCTCCACTGGCCTGAGGGCCCCAGCCCAATAAGTATCTCTTGCTCAGGTGCAGGTGGACTCTCCATGGCCAGACCTGCTGGAGGCAAGGGGGACACTGGCAGAAGGGACTTGGGATTGGCAGGGCATCCTTGGAATGTTCCGGGTGATTGCCCCCAGGGTGCCTGGCTGATGCTCCTCCTCCCTTTGGGTGCTCGATGGTCTATCCCTGACTCCTTGAGAAGGGATATTTGGAGGAGGTCAAGATACCCAGTCCCCCTCTTGCCTAGCCACTGCTGAAACACATCCATAGCTAGAGTGACGGTCTGCAGGTCCAAGCACAAAACTGGCAGAAAATGCTGGACCTGGATCTCTAAGGTGGCTGCCACACTTCTTATGGAAACTTTTCTACATTCGCATGCCAGAGGCACAACAGCAGTAAGAACTCTTGGCAACTCTGCCTGATGTTCCCCTGCCTGTCTCTGCATCTCTGAAAGGCCTGTTAGGGCACAGTCCAGAGGCTCATCTTCGGACTTGTTTTCAGCAGAGGCTGCAACTCCAACAGTTCTCAGAATGTCAGAGACCTCGGCTGGCATTGTTGCTGCCAACTGTGAACCCGTGTATGTGAGGTGGTCACCAAATCCAGGCCTATCTAGAACTTGGTCCCACCGACATGCATGTATCTGTGCTGGTGGAGGGCGCAGGTTAATGCAGTGATGGTTCTTCCGCTGAAGGTATTTCCGCTTCCTCCTCAGAACTGGTCTGGGGCTTGGGGCTGTCTCTTCTGGAGGATGATGGCCTCCCCTTTTCTTGCTGGTACCTGGAATAGTGAGTGTAGCGATTGACTAAGCAGGCTCATACATTAAAGATCACTCACAATCATTGCCCGCATCTCGTCGATGCATACTGGATGCATCCTCGATGGCTTGTTGGCGGAAGGCTGATCTTGCCTTCTCTACAGGAAGGATCTCTCCTCTCCAGTGAGCTCTGCGGCCTGCCCTTCAAAACTGGATAGGGTCTGGATCTCAGGGGTGCCCTGTGAACCCAATGGACAAAAGAGCAGTTCAGAAACATGCTTGCTTATTGTCTCTGCTGAGACCTTCCCAATAAGGGATTAAGACATAATTTGTGCAGGATCTTATATAAAATGGTGAGTTTAAAGTGGCTGTGATACATTCAGTGCTGATGAACCATCTGCTGGTCATGTGTGATATCCGTGTGGATTCTAACCCTAAAACTGCCTGATACCCTTATGAGGGTGATAGTTTGCAGTTTCACTTATCCCAGGCTTGTGTGGTCAGGCAGGAAAGCCTCCTGCTCCCATCCCTTGGAAAGAGGACCTCCCAACTTTCCCGGGTGACGGAGAAGAATCCACAGGGAAGCTTTGCTGAACCATGGGGCCTAAGGGTTTCTTGCATCTCTGAGACGTCATGCATTTCCTCTTTGCAGCTTCTGGCCTGCAGTGAGTGAATGGTCTGTCTGGGTGCCGTCAGGATATTTAACCCCATGAGCTAGTTGCCTACCCCACCATGAAATTCGCTGAGATCCTTGCTGAGGCAGAGTTAATGAGCTGAAAAGCAGGAGATTGCAAATGTTCGACCATCCCACGACCCAGCAAGAATCACGCCAACTTTCCGGCTCGCCACTGGACTTAAGTCTCCAGAATGGAAGATTCTGCCCCATATGTCAACCTGCCCATTGTAGGAATCAATCTAATGATCATCTCTTGTACTCCTCTCAATTAAGTATATCTTTCATTAGTTACTGAGACCAAAATTATACACAGTACTCCAGCTATGGTCTCACCATTGCAGTGTACAAATTACAGCAAGGCTTCCTTACTTTTGTTCTGCAACCCCTTGAAATAAAAGCCAACATGCAATTTGTTTTCCTAATTGCTTGCTGTACTGCTTGCTGACATTATATTTCTTGTACAAAGGCATCCAAATCTCTAATTTAATCTCTAAAACTTATTACTTTTTCACCATTTAAAATATATTTATTTGTGGGGAGGAGGGGGCAGGTGGAGGGAAAGATTGGAGGTCTGCTGGGGAACCTTGCAGCAGGGGACTAGGGTAGTGCCAATTGCAGGGTTTCCTCTGGCAGGCACACTGGGTCCAGGAAGTAGGTGTGAAGGCACTTCTCAATCCATCAAGTCCTTCCCTGCCTGTAACTGCTGGGTTTCTCACTAACTGGAAAACCTGGTGGACCAGAGTTCAAGTTGAAAACCTGAATGACATTGAGCCTTGTAGCCTTGTCATCTTTTTTGAAGTGCCAACCCACTTCCTTGGAGCAGCTTGACTGCCCGTCCACCTTTTGGACTCAATTGAAAACTGGAAGTGAGTGGACTGGAGGTAGGTTTGTGTTTGGAATCTGATGTTTAAGACTTGAATCTCCACCCGCCACAACATTTCCTGTCCCTTGTTATTTCTCAACTCCATGCAGACTACTTCCCACTCTTCCTCACAACAGTCTACCTTTTATTATCAGGGATAACACGGTACTTTCCCTTAACTTTTGTTGTCATGGCATTTTTCTTCTATTCTTGTTTTTTTTGTCCTGGATTTCTGGAATTAGCAGCTTGGATGAGAGCTGAAGATCATTAAACAAGTTCATGATTTTTGGCAAGGAATCCAACATTCTACAATTAGAAACATCAGGCAGCGCAAATCCAAAATTTATATTCCTCCAGCCACAATAAAGAAATATACTTATTACCATACAAATTTACTGCTGTAAATAGAAACTGATCAGTACTATTTCGCAGCTTTGTTGAACACAGGTTCCCTTATCACATGGTATGTTCCTTTTGAACCAAAATTATGTTATATATAACAATTCCATAAGAACAGTTAGCATTAGCATTAGCAATAACAGGCACTGTGGGTGTCCTACACCACCTGGACTGCAGCAGTTCAAAAAGATGTTTCACCACCACCTTCTCAAGGGCAATTAGGAACGGACAATAAATGCTGGCCTAGTCAGCGACATCCACACCCCATGAAAGAATATTTTAAAAAAGTGAAAATATTTAATTAAGATGTAAACACATAGACAACCTTAGGTTTAAAAGTTGGAATGCTTTATTGCAACAAACATCTAACTGCCTCACACTTCTCGGGCAGTAATCACAAGGTCCATCTATTTTCAATTATATAATTAGCTGCAGCCTAATTTCATACAGAGCATTATCTGATGCAATATTGTTTAGATTTAAGTACAATCACTTATCACTATTATAACACTTGAGAATCCGTGAAATCTAACATTATATTGGTACAAATTCAAAATAAAGCAAAAAGAAACCCTGGGTAACATTTTGAGTCCGCATGACTCTTCTTCAGAGCTAAATAGAAGTAAAAGTGTGGTAAAATATATATTTCATCACATTTGTACTCCTCTTTAGCTTTGAAGAAGAGTCATATGGACTCAAAAAGTTAATTCTCTCTTTCTCCCCGCAGATGCTGTCAGACTTATTGAGTTTTTCTAGCATTTTCTGCTTCTCTTTCAGATTTGCAGCATCCACAGTATTTTGCTTTTATATTATATAGAAAGGAACCCTTGTCTTGTGTTCATCAGACTGCTTGATAGAGGAAAACCTGTCTTGGCTGCAGTGAATTATACCACTAATCCTACATCACTCTGTGCAGACAAAAATGGTGCTTTGTGCCCCAATATCAGAAGGCATCAATAGCGTTTTAATTATTAGTAGCAGAATGGTAGTTAAACCAAAGAAGTCAACTGACTTGTTGGGCAGAATGTTTGGACCCCGTTGTCAGAAACTGAACCAGACAGAGCCTCAAAATATAGTGCCAGCCAGCACGCAAGTTTCCCTACCCAATTTCTGGTGCTGACCATTTTAGCAGAGGTGAGGCTTGGGGCCCAGTAGACTGGTAGCTAGTTAGGCTCATAACAGCTCTGTTAAGGGCATTGAAAGGAGTTTGATTGGGATTTTACAATTGGCCTCCAATTTGTTTGGGGATACGGGGAGTGGGGGGGGATGGTGGGCAGTGGTGGTTGGTGCTGGTGGTAGTGCAGTTCAGCTCCCTGGAAGCTGGCACCTAGTGACAGGCTAGGGTCTCAATGTTCCATACAGTCTTACAGAAACCCCCTTCTGCCTGCGAGTGTGGAGTTGGAACAAAACACAGCCTTATAGAGTGATTCACCCCCTCACAACCACCACCAACTCAGTCAAGTGGTAGCTTGGGTGCCTTTTCTGTGCTTTTTTACTATTTTTAAAAGTTGCTGAGAGGGTGCTTTCATGTTGAAGAACCCTCTCAAGTTACTTAAGCTTCACTGTAATCTGCTGCTCCTCTCAAGTTGGAAGACTTCCAATTGGTCCTCCAGTTTCAAGAGCTCGGTTACTTCCCTCAATTACACCTGCCTCCATGCCAATTAATGGGGAACTTCCGTGAAGATCCCAGGTCAGTGACTGTTTCTCCCCATCCTCTGGGGCAAGTTCAGGGCAGCAAAGTCCTGACCCGTTTCCCTGCCCCAAGAAAAATTGAGCCTGTCAACTCTAGGAGGCAGTTTGTTCAATCTAGTGAAAACTTGGTTTAGAAGATGACTATTCACCAGTTGCAGTTATATAGGCATTTGTGTGAAGGCCAAATGGAATGAGATTACTTTGAAGCACTGTTGCTGTGTTTGCAAGGCACATTGCATTGATGCAGAAACTTCAATACAACAAGCCCATCTGAGCTCCGACACTTCAGGGGAAAAAACAAGTTCACTTTTGATGGTTTTTGACAGTTGTAATTATCCAATAAAGTTCACCATATTCAGACTATTTGGTTTTAGGAGTGTCTAACAGGGACTCCATATTTTTTAAATTGTCATTGTCCCCTGTCATTATGATTGAACTATTTTCTGACTCATGCTCACTGCTCTGGTGGGATGGTGTGGATTATAATTGTCCTACTCACCTTCCTGCAACCAGTTTTGCTTCCCCCCTCCTCCTTGGAGCTGTAGATCTACAACAGTGGAAAGAAACCATGAAGAATTGTGCTCTTAATATTCTTTTATATTTCTAGAAAGCTGAGCTATCCCTAAGCTCTCAACAGTATTGGTTCAGTTTGATCAAGGTCAGATGAGTGAATAATGTCCATATTTATGTCACTGTTATTTTTAGACCATCCATCTTTGCACTGACATGCCTGTTACAATAGTATGATAAAAGCAAAATACTGCGGATGCTGGAAATCTAGAACAAAAACAAAAATACCTGGAAAAACTCAGCAGGTCTGACAGCATCTGCGGAGAGGGATGCAGTTGATGTTTCGAGTCCATCTAGCCCTTCATCAGAACTAAGACATTTAGAAATGAGATGAAATATAAGCTGGTGGTGGGGGGGGGAAGACAGGTAGAGCTCGATAGGGGGCCAGGCATAGGTGGAGGCCAAGAAGAGACTGCCAAAGATGTCAAAGACAAAAGGACAAAGGGGTATTGATGGTGGTGATATTATCTAAAGGATGTGCTGATGGGGACATTAAGAGTAGCAAGCAGGACAAGCTAGTGGCAGATGGCCCTAGTGGGGGTGGGGTGGGGGGAAGGGATCGAAATGGGCTAAAAGGTGGAGATGAAACAATAGATCAAAATAAATTTAAAAACAGGAAGGAGAAGAAAAATATATTTGTAAAAAAGTGATAAATTATTGGAAAAAGGGGGATCGGAAAGGGGGTGTGGATCGAGGAGAGAGTTCATAATCTAAAATTGTTGAACTCAATATTCAGTCTGGAAGACTGTAAAGTGCCTAGTCGGAAGATGAGGTGCTGTTCCTCCAGTTTGCGTTGAGCTTCACTGGAACATTGCAGCAGGCTAAGGACGGACATGTGGGCATGAGAGCAGGGTGGTGTGTTGAAATGGCAAGTGACAGGGAGGTCTGGGTCATGCCTGCAGACAGACCAAAGGTGTTCCACAAAGCGGTCACCCAGTCTGCGTTTGGTCTCTCCAATGTAGAGGAGACTGCATTGGGAGCAGCAAAAGCAGTAGACTAAATTGAGGGAAGTGCAAGTGAATCGCTGCTTCATTTGAAAGGAATGTTTGGGCTCTTGGACGGTGAGGAGGGGGCAAGTAAAGGGGCAGGTGTTGCACCTTCTGCATTTGCATATGAAGGTGCCGTGGGACAGGGTTGAGGTGTAGGGGGTGATGGAGGAGTGGACCAGGGTGTCCCGGAGGGAATGATCTCTGCAGAAAGCCGCCGCGGGGGTGAAGGGAAGATGTGTTTGGTGGTGGCATCATGCTGGAGTTGGCGGAAATGGCAGAGGATGATCCTTTGAACACAGACGACTAGGCACTTTACAGTCTTCCGGAATTAATAATGAGTTCATCAATTTCAGATCATGAACTCTCTCCTCCATCCCCAACCCCTTTCTGGTCCACATTTTTCCAATAATTTATAATTTTTTGCAAATATATTTTTCTTTTCCCTCCTATTTTTAAATTTGTTTCGATCTATTGTTCCATCTCCACCTTTTAGCCCATTTTGATCCCTTCTCCCCACCCCACCCCCACTAGGGCCATCTGCCACTAGCTTGTCCTGCTTGCTACCCTTAATGTCCCCATTAGCACATCCTTTAGATAATATCACCACCATCAACACCCCTTTGTCCTTTTGTTTATGATATCTTTGGCTTGCCTCCTATCGAGCTCTACCTGTTCCACCCCCCTCTACCAGCTTATATTTTATCTCATTTCTATATGTCTTAGTTCTGATGAAGGGTCATACGGACTCGAAATGTCAACTGTGTCCCGCTCCGCAGATGCTGTCAGATTTGCTGATACAACAGTAAATTGAATCACTGCATAGAGCTCTCCCATTAAAAATGCAGAAAGAACTTTAGGCTAATTACATCAGTTGGAGAGGTAAAAAGCCAGGTTCTGTTTGGAGCATCATACTTTCATACACAAACCCCAAGGCATGGTTCGACTCAATCTGCATGATTCAACGTTTATTCTTTGGCCTTATGTTCTGACATGTTAATGTAATTGAAGGGAGAGATTTTCAAGCTCAATGACAGTCCCATCTACATTGAGAGTAACAGGAAAAACAAGAAATTGCTTTGAAACCAGCCAAACCAGAGTAGCCTGCTTACAAATTCAGACTGCTATTATAGTACATTCAATGAGAATGTTCTGTGCAAATTGTAATGATGATGTATATTGCAGGTGATGCAATGCTGGGTTGCAGTGCTGACCTCAGCCCCACAAATATGAATTCAATCCTTGGCAAGTCAATGGTGGAAGTTTAGAATGCACAAGTGGTAGCAACCACTTACATAACATTGAAAACAAGTGTGCTAAATTTGAAAGAACCCAACCAGCCAACTAGACTCCCAGAGTCTTATAAAACACAGCTTCCCAACAGACTCAAAATTTACCATACTCATTGCAAAGTGGTATAGGTGTGAAACCAATTACGGCAATTAATGATACCTTTGAAACCAGAGAGTAAAATTGGAGTACCAACTTATACCGCCAAGTTATTTTGCTGCTTTGCTATTTTTGCTGACAAGTTGGATGCAGCTCAGTCAAACACTAATAAACATAACACCCCCTTTGTCCTTTTGGTCATGACATCTTTGTCAATCTCTTCTTTGTCCCCACCTATCACTGGCCTTCTATCCAGCTTCACCTGCTCCACCCCGCTTAAACAGGATAAATTTAATCACATTTTTATTTCTCTTTAGGTCTGCAGAAGAGTCATACGGACTCAAAACGTTAACTCTGCTTTTCTCTCCACGGATGCTGTTAGGCCTGCTGAGTTTTTCCAGCATTTTCTGTTTTTGTACTAATAAAAAGTTGTCTGAAGTAGGAATCAAGGACAGTTTTGGGATATATGTTATGAGGCCTTGTCTTGTCTTTCACCTACCCTCATTCTGAGGGCTGATTGCATGAGGAAAAATCTTTCCCCACTGATATTTAATCTTTGCTGCCTTCACTGCCTGGCCCATAGAGGGGTCAGTCCACATTCTGATTTCATCCATCCATGCTAACTTAGATCTTTCTTGTACACATTTTTCAGATGTTATGCTTTGCATTACCTCCTTTTCAAAACACTGCCCTCCCATTTGAATCATGTGTCCAAATTATGTGAGCTTCCTTGATATGACTGCCTCAAACAAGTTCTCCTTAACACCAGCTTCCTTGAGTACCCACTCATTTTTCCACTTGGCCATTCACGACACAGGTAAAATCTAACTGAGTCCTTTCATTTCAAATGCTCTCATATCATTTCAAATGCCCTTGTCACTCTTTTTGATGGTCTTCCCAAAGACAAATTTTGAGGTCAGGATTATTTTATCACAAAAATGTTTCTCATATTACAATTTTTTAATGTATTTCAATAATAATTTGAAATAGCAACAGGAGGGAAAATACTTTGCAGCACAACTTTATATGAACTTCCATTAATAGTAACATGTTTCTCTTCTGAAATTTGGAAAAATGTAGCATCTTTCTATAATTCACAAAGATGGCAATTCCGCATTTCACAAATCTAAACGTGAATACATCTTCAAATTCAGTGTTTCAATAGCAACTTTCCTTTGGGTTTTATATCAGGCAGTTACTCAGAGCACCACAAAAACTAACAGGGTTTATCAGTTTCAATTATTTAAAACAATAAAACATTTTCTTAATAAATTTAAGATAGATAAATACACTACTTGTGCTATTCTTTCATGGTTAAGGACAACAGTTTGATGAGATTACTGATTATTTCATAGAGAATCATCTACTGCTCTTGGTTTACTTATTTCAATCTTGCCTCTGCTCATTTTGACACATTAAATATTATGCTTATTTAGCTGGCCTTTGGTAACTTGCTTATGTTGATTCGTATTTGTGAAGCTTACGTTCAAGACATCCAGTGGTGCTGTGATAAATGCAGAAGTAAAAAATGACAAATACATTAAGAAATGCAAATGGAGAGTAAGGGGAAGAAAGGTATTAGGCCAGAATCTTCTGTCGCAGGGCACCTAATGATATCTGCCACTAGTGAGACTTGCACCTTCAGCTCAAAGATTTTTTGGCATAAAAGTTGCTGCAAGATGATAACGGCGCAAGAAGCATAACAGGGCATCATGGATGTGCGTGAGCAGGGCAAACAGCAGTGTAACTCCTTAACCAATGAGGTTTAAAAATATAAATACTTCTACATCTTAAAAATCTTCTTGAAAAATTCAAAGCCTGAATCAAGAAATTCCAAACCTATACAAGTAAATTTTCAGGCCAGAACTGGATTGGCAATAATTAACATCTGTTGCATAATTAAAAGGGTACATGCACTTCTAATCACTATCTTTAAATATCTACAGTTGGTTTAATTCATCTCTACTGCACAAATACAGCAACTTCACAACATTCAATGCATGTTAATGATGAGACAGCTTCATTTTCATGAAACTAATGACTGAGTAGTTGTAGTAATTGAAGGTATAGCCTTTCCTACTGCCTATCAGGAGTGATTATTCTTGGAGACTTTGACCAATGAACCTTAAGCGCGGGTAATCCAGGAGACATATCTTTTTTAGTTGAGGACCTGGTTCAAGTATGTAGCTTCTGAAAAGCTCTCTGTAATGAAGTTATCTGTTTCAAGTAGAAACATGTCCAGTATGTCAAGTCATTACATTTGGCAAAGAGGGCGAGATAGCTCCAGCGCTGCACCTCACCTTGTGAAGGTGAGTACATCAGATTTTAAGAAAAAAAAGTAAAGTATACTCACTAGTCATGCCATTTCTTGGCAAAATTGATCCTTATGATGTGACTATGGAAGACTGGAGCCAGTATGTAGACCACCTCAGTTTTTATTTCGTGGCGAAAGAAATCACCGCAGAGGAGAAGCCGAAATCAATCCTTTTGGGTGTATATGGTAGCAAGACATACAATCTCATCTGCAGTCTGATGGCCCTGAATGCGCCCAATTCATGGACTTTGTGAAGACACATTTTCAGCCAAAGCCATCCGTAATAATGCAGAGGTTTAAGTTAAATTCCAGGGTCAGAGCTCCAGGAGATACCATCACCACCTATATAGCAAAGTTGAAGACTCAGCACTGCAGCTTTGGAGACATACTCAATTATATGCTGCAGGATCGGTTAGCTAATGGTGCTCACAACAATGCCATTCATCGCCGTTTACTCGCAGAAGTCAATATCATTTTGAAGCGCGCCATGGAAATGGCAGTAAACATGCAGGCTTTACAGAATGCACAACATGGCACTGTTCTTTATTTGGGGTGGGAACCTACCATCGGGCGTGGCGTGAAAACCGGGGGCACAGCAGTGAAGCGAAAGACAATCGCTGCTGCTAGAAAAACAAAAAGATCTAGTGGAAGCATTTCAGCAGCAACTCTAAGGTTAATCTGTTACAGATGTTGGGGTAGCCACGTACCAGACACCTGCAGGTTCAAGGAGGCAGAATGCTATTACTGCCATAAGAAAGGTCACGTAATGAAGCAATACAGGGCAAAATCGAAACAGCCCATAATGCAGCAGACCAAAGCAATTGAAGTGAATGATATAACAGAACCTGAAGCTGCCGATACCGACACCTATTCACAGCAGTAAAAACTGAACCTGTTACTGTCACAATCCAAGCGAATGGGAAGCCACTAATAATGGAGGTGATAATGGGAGCCTCAACCACAGTGGTGGATGAACACATATTTAAATACTTAAATGAAGGTACCCAGCCACTGAATCTGGAGCTAACAACTGCTCAATTGCAGGCACACAATGGAGAATTCATGCAGATAAAGGGCACTGCAACCGTCCCTGTGTCCTATAGGCAGACAGCCCAGCTTCCAGTGATCACAGTGACAGGAAAAGGACCTCGACTTCTGGGCCGAGACTGGTTACAAAAAATTAAGCTCAACTGATCTGAAATATTTCACCTGAGAACAGGGGCAGTTCCTGAACTGCTAAGGAAATATGACAGTGTATTTTGAGACGAATTCGTAAAGTTAAAAGGCTTGCAAGCAAAAATATATGTAGATTCTCAGGCGACACACCATTTTTTTTTTAAGGCCAGATCTGTGCCTTAGTCCCTTAAGGGGAAGGTGGATGCAAATTTGTGCAGGTTAGAAAAGCTAGGCATCATCCAACCAGTCCAATTTTCAAAATGGGCAGTGCCCATAGTCCTAATGGTGAAACCTGACCAAACTGTGGGGACTATAAACTGACACTGAACAAGGCAGCCAAACTAGATAAATATCCTATCCCAAAGATAGACAACTTATATGCAAGCTAGCTGGAGGCAAATCCTATATGAAACTGGACATGATCCATCCATACCAACAGTTAGAGTTGGATAGCACATCCAGAGGGTACATAACCATCAACATGCACAAGGGTCTTTATCAGTATACTCACCTACCCTTTGGAGTATCGTCTACACGTGCAATCTTTCAAAGGGCAATGGAGAGCCTTTTGCAAGGACTTCCCTGAGTAGTCATATACCTGGATAATGTTCTGATCACAGGGTCAACTGAAACTGAAAAATTGGCCAACCTGGAAGCGGCATTAAGATGATTCTTGGAAGCCGGTGAACAATTGAAGAAAGAGAAATGTACATTCCAAGCACCTGAAGTTACTGACCTGGGACACAGGGTGAATGCCACAGGTTTGCATTCGATAGAAGGGAAAGTTAGGGCAATCAAAGAGGCACCTTCTCCATCCAGTGTAACTGAACTCAAGTCTTTTCTGGACATGATCAATTATTATAGCCGTTTCTTGCCAAACGTGTCAATAGTGTTAGCACCATTAAACTTGTTAAAAAAGAATCACCGGCCATGGAATTCGCATCAAGGAGAAGCGGTTGTGAAAGTTAAGAAGGTATTACATTCATCATGTTTACTGGTACGTTACGACCCATTAAAAGAACTGGTATTAACATGTGATGCAGCTCTCTATGATATGGGAGCTGTGTTATCACATAGGATGGAAGACAGATCAGAAAGGCTAACTGGCTATGTCTCCAGAACCCTCTCTGCAACCAAGAGGGATTATTCCCAACTAGAAAAGGAAGGTTTATCCTTGGACTGAAGAAATTACATCAGTACCTGCATGGATGACATTTCACTATTGTGTCAGATCATAAACCATTAATGGGTTTATTCAGTCAGTATAAAGCCACTCCGCCAATTGTATCAGCAAGAATTCAATGTTAGGCTTTGATATTATCTGCATTTAAGTGTAACTTTATGCACCACCCTGGCTTGCATATTGCAAATGAAGATGCACTCAGTCATCTCCCGTTACCAGATGGCATTGTACATGCTCCAATGCCACAAGAAGTTGTGCTTGTACTGCTTTTCATGGATTCTTCACCTGTGTGTGTAAAGCAAATTAGGAATTGGACGAACAGAGATCCAACAAGTCCAAGAAATTGGACTGCAAGGGTGGTCAAATGCACCAGTATCTGAAGAGATTAGACTATTCCATGCTTGAAAAACAGAGTCAGGGTGTCAAGATGGAATCTTGTTGTGGGGATTCAGAGTCTCTGTCCCTTCGCAAGACAGAGGTTCACAGCGCGCATTCAGGCATATCGAAGATAAAAATGCTTGTACGAAACTATGTCTGATGGCCAGGCATAGACAGTGACATTGAAAGCATGGTCAAACACTGTCTCCATTGTCAGCAACAACAGAAGTTGTCTGCTTTAGCTCCACTGTATTGTGGCCTGGTCAACTCTGGGTTGGGCTATATACTGATTATATAGGACCATTCTTAGGTACCATGTTCTTATTGATCATAGATGTACATTCTAAATGGTTGGATGTGTATGAAGTCAGATCACTGACATCGAGCGTGGCTATTGAAAAGCTGTGTCAATGTTTTAATATACATGGCCTACCAGAAATCATCATTTCAGATAAATCTGCAGTCTTTACCAGTACAGAGTTTCAGAGATTCATGAGTTTAAGTGGAATCAGACAAAATAAAAACAGCACCATATCATCCCTCATTAAATGGTTTAGCTAAAAGAGCTGTGCAAGCTTTCAAATCCGGAACAAAGAGGTTATCCGAAGGTACTCTAGAAACTCCCCGCTTTCTTCTCAATTATCGTACAATGCCTCATTCAATTATGGGTTCGATGCCATCTGAATTATTGATGAAACTCTGCCTATGTACAATGCAAGTCTGGCATTTCCAAACTTAGAGGGGAAGGTAGAGAAGAATCAGAGTAATCAAAAATTGAAGCGCGACCTTCATAGCAAAGCTCAAAGATACACTGTGGGAGACACAGTTTTCATGCAGAATTTTGGAAGTGGACCTTGTTGGGTTCCTGGTATAATTGTCTCAGAAACTGGGCCCTTGTCCTTTCAGCTGAAGGTGGAAGACTGAATTGTTCAAAAACATGTGGATCATCTTAGGAGTAGAGAGACATTCCAACAACCAGCTATTCCACCTGTGATTAATGTTGAAACATTAATCTCCGAGGTGACAGGTCGACCTAGAATAGACATGCCCGATGTCACTGTAGAGTTGCCTGACCCTGAACTGCCACTTTCTAAAGATATACGATACTGCAGTTCCTGATCATGTTGATTCAGTGGAAGAATCTCACATAGTAGAGCTACATTACTCTAACCAAATAAGAGAACCACCACAGAGGCTTAATCTTAAATCCCCTGACTTGTGTTTTTGAATATGTTGTGGGTTATTCAAATGTTCTCTGTAAATAGGAAGTGTAAAAAAACCTAAAGGGGGAGGAAATGTGGTAGTTGAAGCTATAGCCTTCCCTACTGCCTATCAGGGGTCACGTGATTGTTCTTGGAGACTCCGACCAATGAGCCCTAAGTGCGGGTAATCCAGGAGGTGTGGCTTTCTAGCCAAGGATCTGGTTCAAGCATGTAGCTTCTGAAAAGCTCTCCGTAGTAAAGTTCTGTTTCAAGTAGAAACCTCTTGGCTACATGAAGTCATTACAGTCACACAACTTGGATAGCAATCTTTGGAAATTTACACTTAACTTTCCATCAGCCTTTGCTTGAAATTGCTGTATCATTTAATCATAAATATCAGTAACATGTTGAGTGCCATTAGCCACACCATTAATTTGATAGAAAATTCTGGCTCAAAACAGTTTGTGCAAGAAAATTTTGGAAATGCTGCAAACTTATGGATAAGCAGGTCAAAATTGTATAGATTGATAAGGAAGAATGACATTCTAATGACTTTTCTACGTGTGCAGGTTACAGAAGATATCACTTGAGTTCATCTCCCAGCTCAAGCAATGCACAGTTTGAGGATAAATTAAAACATTTAGATTTGATTTCAGGTTTAGGTTGCCACGTACCTAAGGAGATATTTTATTACTGGCAATTTTGTTTCAGACTACAGTCTATTAAGAAAGAAGATACATAACTGAGTTTAAGCTGATACGTATTTCACTTGAGGAACCTGTAACGATTTCTTAATTTATAAAAGAACATGGCACATAACAGAAAATATTAGGTTATAAAAGAGATTGAAAATAGCTTATGTGTTTCTGTGATAGCCAAAAATAAATGTACTTGCTACAAATCACAAAGATAATCAATGGAAGCATTTCTAATTAAATAGATTGACGCAGTCCCAACTTGCTTGCAATCTTTGTCATCTATGTAATTAGAAATAGATGATAGTTCAATGTTTTGAAAACAGAGCTATGCAAGATCTAAGAAATTAAGTGTAGCATGAAGTTCATGACCTTTGGGAGCAGTTGATGGATAAAATGAATCTTTTCCTGGCATGAATAGTCCTATATTTGTGTATGATGTATTCCTAAGGGCTTTGGGAAAAGCTTAGTTAGGAACAAAGAGTGATGCATCTGGTGAACCATTTATTTGCTGCAGTTTTATTTATTACCTTTTGGGTGTTGGGAAGGAATTACTGAGAGTTGTCTGAAATTGACAACAATGATTTCTTTCTCTGCACAGCTTTTGTCTCCACTAAGAGTTAGGAGCATTAACAATTATTGCAGCAGGATATACAAAAGGTTGTGCCACCTAACAAATAAAGCAAACATTAATAGACATTTTCCTCACTCATTTATCGACATTCAGACAATGATGACATTTCAGTTCAGTGTGCTGTCTCAAGTTTCTCCTTAGTGCCACAAATGCAGATCAGGCATTATATATGAGTTCCACTGTTACCCATGTCTCTCAATCACTGATCAATGTGTAATTGACAATTCAGCAAGAGTGAGAAGTTCAGGTTGCTTAACTCTGAAGTCATAGTGAAGTCATGATCTGAATGGGAATCTCAGCTCAGTCCCAAGTGCTCTGCAGCTCAGCACCAATGCCTCCATCAGGCCACAGGCTATGACCACAGCATTGAATGCACTGTTGCATAAAACCAGATGGAAGCAAATACACAGAGCACAAGGAGAAATTACTACAAGTTCTATTAGGCATGAACTAATAAAAACAGTGCACACAGAACCAATAACTGACAATATATGACAGCGAATCATCCAGAAAGACACCTATAAAATTTTACAGAGATCACAAATTTAACAATTGGGTAAAAGTAGAAACATTTCACATATACAACAAGTTAATTTATAACAAAAACAGAATTACCTGGAAAAACTCAGCAGGTCTGGCAGCATCGGCGGAGAAGAAAAGAGTTGAGTAATTTATAAGCTTAGTTAAAAGGGCAGAATTATAAATTGATAGTCCCTGGCCAAATGGTGAGGCCATGATCAGGTCAGGGACCTTTTGGAATTTCCAGTGGGCTCCGCTAAAGCTCCTGAACTGAGTCATGATATTAGCATTTTGCTTCCTGATTCCTCAACCAAGCAGAGAAGGTGGGCATGATCAGATGCAGATCTGTCAAAAAGAGGATTTCTAAGTAACGTGGCTATGGTGTGGCTTACGATGATTCACTTAGACATGAATTTTTGAGGCTGCAGCAACCACAGAAATATAGATAAGACCTGGGAAGGTTGCTTCAATCTTAACTGGTGGTCCTGCTGCAGGGTTTGAGGGGCAACAGTGAGGTGTCCTTTCCAAAGGGCAGAAAGTTGAAGACAACCTCACTAGCCAAACAGGAAGTGGATGAGGAAGTCAGCAGAAGTATGGTCCCTCCAAACTAGAGCCAGTGTATAAAGGATGCAGGAGGATGGGAAAGAGGTGAGTGCCACACCCCTCACACGGACTTTAACAGAATTCTCCTACACAACTCTCATCAGAACAATACACCTTGCAAATGCACTCATTCCTCTTTCTTCAGACACTTTCTCCACATCCCCATCTTAACACTTAAACTCACACTCATCCTATTGCCCTCTCGCACCCTTGCCTCTACAAATATTGACCTTCTGTCATATCCATGCTAGTCATTTATAATACTCATAACTCTCTGTGTATCGCCTTGAAGGAGAAGAGAGCGCACAGCCTGAGGGAGAGGCAGAGACTTGGCTGGTGAGGCAAACAGTAATAAGGTAGTCAAACTGTGACGGCCACCTTGATTGTTAGTGGTAATGCGTGCCCACTTGGCCCACAGGGAGATGGTTTTCCTCCAGGAGGTTGCAGATGTCAGCAATGACCTATCAAAGCTTGAACCTCCTAAGGAATTTTTTGCTCAAACATATCGACAGAACTGATCCTCTGCCTGCAGACCTTGTGTTCGGGATGTCTCATTTTCTTCGAGTTGGATCTCTGTATCCATCCCTTCTGCCCTTTGGAGCAGTAGGTGGCTGCCGAAAGGGCAGCTGGTGTTGCTGCTGCTGCTTCCCCTTGTTCTTCATCAGAGGTGCAAGGTAGAGCTGTGTTATCTACTCCAATTCTGTGGTAAAGGCTAGCAGCAAAGAAGTCACAGAATCACAGAATTATTACAGCACAGAAAGAGGCTATTCAGCCCATTGTGTCTGCACCAGCTTTCTGAATGAGCAATTTATCTAGTACCATTCCCTCATCTTCTCCCCATAACCCTGCACATTCTTCCTTCTCAAATAACAGTTTAATTCCCTTCTGAATGATTGAACCTGCCCCCACCACACTCTCCGGCAGTGCTTTCCAAATCCTAACCACCAACTGGGTTAAAACCTTTTCCTCATGTCACCAGTGCAGCTGAAGATCAATGAAGTGCAAGGCAGGTGAAGTATTTTCCAAGAAATTGTGAATCACCTTTCAAATACTGAAAGCACTCTCTGAGAAGGTCAGACAGTAGCCTCTCGCCTGGTCATGGCTGCAGCTCTTCCATTTCACTGATCCAAGGTTTTCCAGCTTTTCAGTTTCACGGAAGAAGCTCTCTACACTGTGCTCAGATGCCCTGGTAAGTTCCACACAACTAAGGAAAAACATCCACTGGTTGTTGAAGCCAAAAAGCTTAGTTAAAACAACACTTAATTGCCTAAGAGAATGTATAAGTGCCTTACCCAACACCTGGACTGGTGTTCCACGTTCATCTTCAAACCTGCCTAGGTGAAATCCTGATGTGGACGGGATATTGTTGGGTTCCTGACCCGATATCACCTTTAGGGAATTTAACTCACTGCACACACACAGAACCATCACCCTTTGCCTGGGAAAGTTTAGAGAGACACTGAGAGCAAAACACTGAACTTATTTATTTTATTCCAGAATTTGTGATAAGTAGTTATATACAGAACAGCTTATATTACAAACTTGAAAATCACTCCAACCAATCAAGGCATTTTGAAGAAGACTTAAATGCATATACAAAGCCATATCAAGTTTTTTTTTCAAAATCCCCTAAATTCTTTTGCATAAAACAAATTACAATAATTGGAAGATGCCAGAAAGCAGATGAGATGAATAACCATGTCTGGATAAAACATGGAATTTAAGTTTGAGTGTCATTATAATCTCCATGCTATATTACAGATTATAATGCACTGCAACTCATCCAAATGTGCTTAAAAATACTGTGACACCAGATGTAGTTGCAATAATTTTCTTTTAATTCACATAACATGCCAATCTCAATGGAAAACTAATTTCCACTGTGTATTTTTACACTTTTTGTATTTATTCAGTGCAAGGAAATTGCCTTTAAGTGTCACAAAGTTTGGAAGCAACTGCCTTACTTTGTTTGAAGACACAGTAGCCTGGGTCAAATTGAATCCACCGTAAAAGTCATAAGCTTTGCTACATCTTGTGACTGGAAATCTCAGTGATGCTAGGAACTGTTTCAGTGTTCTACTGGAAAACTGTAAATGCTGTGTGCATTATCAAGCAAGCCATAAATTATAAATATGCTAACCACTAATCTAACATTAGCTGTAGATCCTGCCATCAAATGGGTGTAATGGGTGCAGTGGCAAAACAAGCTTCCTATGGTTGGATTATTTTAGATAAATGTAGTGCAAATTAAGTGAAGAGTAACAGTACACTTAGTTGAAGACATAAAGTTTGTTTTAAAATAAAAGTATCTTCATCATGCACTAAAAGCTGTTCATGCAATTGCTATTGTAAAGTTACAATGTAGGGGCTGCAGCCCTGACTACCTGAAGCTTTTCAGTGTTCTTCTTACAATAGGTAGGAGTTGCCAAATCAATAAGGAACCCCTCGAAGATGTGCCTCAGGCTCAGCTTCAATGAACATTGGTTGAACTGAAGCTTAAGCTATACTCCAAATGCTGAAATGAACTGAGAAGGGCAGACCACTGAAAACAATACACATACTCTACATGCCCCCATAATGATATTTCTGAGGAATGTTTACTTGTGCAAAATGGCTCAATTTTTACGGAAAGTTGACAAGGCACAGGCAATTTCATAAGGAAAGTAACTGTGGAGGGTTGATTTGAAGCCGCATTGCTATGCACAAATGCAATATAATTCAAGGACAACACAATTTTAAAACTTTTTACTGGGTTATGGCAATGCGCCAAAATTGAGTACTTCTTCCTGGAACAGTTTTCAAAAGGAATTGAAGAAATGTAAGTTCAACATTGCATGGGCGCCTGCCATCCCTAGCTCCAGGAAATGCTAACTCTTCGCTGACATAATTCTTGCTGTATCAGGAAAGTGTCTCGAACCAAAAATATTTATCCTGAGTTTATTTCAGATTCCCAGTTTTCACAGTATTTTGCTTTTATATTTATACTGAAGTCTTGATGGGTTTTGTTAAAAGTTCACTTTTGCCCTGACAATTCTCATTATTGGTTGCTGGATGAGATATTCTAAAGATTTACTGATCTCCTAAGGAACACTTTCACAGAAGAAAAATTAACAAGCAGAAAACTGCTGGCCCAGCAAGTTATGGAAATTTTAAATACTGTCTTGGCAAATATGGATTATTAGGAATCCAAAATAAACAGACACCAATTTTCTCAAAGCAGAAATAATGTCTGAAGACCCCAAAAGAGGCTTATAACAAATGTTTTTTTAAAAAAGAAAACACTGATTCGAAACCTTTACCACCATGATATACGATGAGAGTGTACTGGAACAGTAAGTCTAATTAGAACTACATAGCAGGCAAAAAGAACAAGCATGCCAAAGCCTTTAAGAATCAGACAGCATAAGTGAGGAGGGGGAGCAGAACAACAAAAATAACTTTAGTATTGCTGAAAAAAAGAGACATGCCTAAGCTTTATGCCTTGCACGCATCAGGACACTTGCAAGAATACCATTATAAGGGTGAAAACAACAATTTATACTATATGTGAAGACAGTGTTGATTGGTTGGCAAGCCGTGTTGCCATGGAGAATGCATCACTGATGGTGACTGATAGTCAATTGCCAAGCATTGTTTGAATTTACAAGGCTTCTGATAAGGCCAATCTTATAGTGTGTGGAACCGTAAGAATCCCGACGCGTATATTGACATCCCAAAGACTGGCGGCTCATATCAAACAGCATGTCCCAGTCGCTGTTCGCAACGGGCAAGGTACAGACCATACTCAGCCAATGTCTGTCACTTTTGGCCCTGAAAAGTGCCCAGTCTACCTCAGATTAGCCTGGAAGGGCAAGGTATCTCAAAAGGAATTTGAGCAACAGGATGCTACCATCAAGCCAAAAAGACATTCTGCCAATAACACAAATGAGTATTGTGATGTATGAATTTCAGTGTCAGCGTGATGTTAGGTATGTACTTCCCAAAGACTGGTGGATCATGTTAAACAGCATGACCCAGCCGCTGTTCACAACTAGCAGGGTACAGACAATACCCAACCAGCCGGTGCTTGCAAAACTCAAAACATAGTGTCCAACATTAGATGCGATTCCACAATTGGACAACATTTGCTAAATAATCCTCAATGTGCTAAGAATTACACTAACAACTAATGTAAGATCGTCAGTCAGGCTCACAATTTGGTGCATTTGCATGTGCTGTAAGTTACATATATTAATACACGGGGCCATGTTCTTTGCAGACAGAAAGTACATGTACATACATAGTGTTGTTTCAGCTAAACAAAAGTGACAGCCATTCGCTGACTCATTCCTCAGGGCAAGGCCTTGACCAATCACAGTCAACCTGCTTGGTTTAAATTCAAACAATGCTTGGCAGTTACCTGTCAGTCACCATCAGTGGTGCATTCTCCATGGCAACAAGACTTGCCAACCAATCAACACTCTCTTCATATATAGTATAAATTGTTGTTTTCCCCCTTATATTAGTATTCCTTCGAGTGTTCTGATGAGTGCAAGATGAAAAGCTTAGACATCTCTTTTTTTCAGCAATACTCAAGTTCTGTATTACCAAACGACTAAAAATAACTTCAATTACACAGACTTTTAGTAAACAAGAGTTAGGAAATAATGTGATTAGTATAATATCCAAGTTATCAATTGTGTTTGCTCTTGAATCAAAGCATTGTTTGTGAATTTCTTTAAAAATTAAACGGCACAGAAAAAAAAACCTCATCACAATACTTCATTTCACAGCAGTGGAGTTTTCAACACAGAAATTCCAATAACTAAACTTTTTTGAAAACTTCCCAAAAAGGTAACAATGTAATCTGAATTATAGTAAGGAGGCAGCAACTAGGAAAATAGCTCAATATATTCCCTAGATGTCAATCTTCTGCTCAGTACCACCTTGCTAAACACTGCATAAAAAAGCATAACTTCATCATCATAAAGTATAATGGACCATGGCAGAGCTATAAGGATACTTGCAGAGTTTCAACTTTATTGATAACATAGATGCACATTAATGTGTCCTATTTCCTGGGTTCATAATGGCGATTGGACTATTAGTACCGATTCTCTGTACATTTGATGAGGAATAACAAAATACAATCCTCCAGGAGAACCTGGATAAACTCTTAAGTGAAGAAGACATCTTATCTTGCAAATTTAAAAATCTTATCATCCAAGATTAAACTGTTTATAGCTTTTGCTGCAAACAATACTCATTCAAAAAATGGATAAAATGGAAACTGAGGATAAACACTGGATTTATTTTTAATACAACTAGTGTTTGCAGGCAGAAGTGCATGAATGCATCAGGAAAATTAAATCTTCCCTGCCAGTGACATCTAATATACAATCTTATATCAGAGTACCAAAAAAATAAAGCATATCACAGAAATTAACGACATTTAGAGATGGTTGGCACCAGAAAATTGAAACTTGTAAAAATTGCTCTTTTCTTTTTATCTGCACTTGCAATGTGAGGATCACTGACAAGACAGTCATTTATTTCCCATCCTTAATTGCCCTTCAGGGGGGTTCGTTAGCTCAGTTGGCTAGTTGGCTCAGATGAATGCCAATAGCGAGCTTGGCTTAAATAGCCAAGTTGTTATGGTACTGGGCTTGTAACCCCAAGATCAAGAGTTCAAATCTCACAATGGCAAACTATGAAACAATGTAACTTCATCTGAAACAGATGGAAACGTGTTTGTACTCGAAAGAGTTACAAGCTTCTTCGATAGAAAGAGTTGAATGCCAATAGCGTGGAGTTTGATTGCCTTGCTGGCTGAAGTAGACTTGGGCCTGTCTCCTTGCCCTACCCATAGTAAAAAACTCACAGCACTTTGCCATGGTTGGGAAATAATTGGTAAGGAACTGCCTTCGGGCAGAGAGCTCAAGAAGAATTGCCCTTAACCAGGTGGCTGAGAGTTGCTTTCTTGAACTGCTGCAGTCCATGGGTGTATGTACAGACACAATGCTGTTTAGGAGCGAGATCCAGAATTTTGATCCAGTAACAGTAAAGGAGTGGCGATATATTTCCAAGTCAGTATAGGGGGAAACTTGAAGTTAGTGGTGTTCCCATGCATTTGCTGCTCTTGTTCTTCTAGGTGGTATAAGTAGGGAGCAAGGACAGGGCTACTGAAGGAGCCTTGGTGAATTGCTGCAGTGCATCTTGTAATGGTACACACTGCTGTCACTGTCTGTGGGTGGTGGAGGGAGTGAATGCTTAAGATGGTTGATGGGATGCCGATCAAGTGGGCTGCTGTGTCTTGGATGGTGTTGAAGATGCTCTCATCCAGGCAAGTGGAGAGTATTCCATCACACTCCTGACTTGTGCCTTGTAGATGGTGGACAGGCTTTGGGGAGTCAGGAGATGAGTTTCATGCTGCAGAATTCCCAGCCTCTGACCTGTTTTTGTAACCACAGTATATATATGGCTGGTCCAGTTCAGTTTCTGGTCAATAGTGATCCCCAGGATGTTGATGGTGGGGTATTCAGCAAAGGCAATGCCATTGATTGTCAAGGGGAGCTCATTAGATTATCTTGTCTTGGAGATAGTCATTGCTTGGTGTTTGTGTGCTGTGTGTGTTACTAGGCACTTACCAGCACAAGCCAGAATGTTGGCCAGGTCTTGATCCATGTAGACACGGACTGTTTCAGTATGCGAGGAGTTGCTAATGGTACTGAAGACCGGACAACCATCAGTAAACATCCCTACTTCTGACCCTATGATGTGTGTACCTACACTACATGAACTGCAGCGGTTCAAGAAGGCAGCTCACCACCATCTTCTCAAGGGCAATTAGGGATGGGGAATAAGTGCTGGCCTAGCCAGTGATTCCCACATCACATGAATGAATAAAAAATATGAATGAAAGGTCATTGATGAAGTGGCTGAAGATAGTCGGGCCTAGGGCAGTGCCCTGAGGAACTCCTGCAATGATGTCCTAGGACAGAGATGAATTACCTCCAATGATCACAACCATCTTTCTTTGTTCTGGGTATGACTCCAACTGCTGGAGACTTTTGCACCTGGTTCCCACTGACTTCAATTTTGCTAGGGTTCCTCAATGCCACACTCAGCCAATGCTGCCTTAATGTCAAGGACAATCACTTCAACTCTGGAATTCAGCTCCTTTGTCCATGTTAAGACCAAAGCTGTAAAGAGGTCCGGAGCCAGGTGGTCCTGGCTAAACACAACAGTGATGAGGAGATAATTGATATCTAAATGCCACTTAATAGCTCTGGTGATGGCAACTTTCATCACTTTGCTGAATTTGTCCTGTTCTTTGTGGACAGGACAAAACTGGGCAAATTTGCACATTGTCAGGTCAATGCCAGTTTTGTAACTGCACTGGAGCAGCTTGGCTTAGAGGTATGGCTAACTCTGGAATACAAGTCTTCAGTGCGATTGACAAGATGTGGTCAGGGTCCATTATCCATTGTTAAGTTTGTAGTAGCAGGACACTTAGAAAATCAAAACACAATCAAGCAGAGCCAACATGGTATTTTGAAAGGGAAATTGCATTTGACAAATTTATTCTTTGAAGATGTAACAAGTAGGGTAGATAAAGGGGAATCAGTAGATGGAGTACATTTGGAATTCCAAAAGGGATTCGATACAGTATTGCTCGGTGTAGTCTATGGGCCTCCAATTAGTGGGAAGGATGTAGAAGAACAAAACTCCAGGGAAATTACAAAGAGATGCAAACATTATATAGAGTAGTACACTCAGTGTGTACTGTGTAGCAGTGTGTGCCATGGGGGACTTTAATTACCTGAATGCAAGCTGGGACAGTGGTAGTGTAAAGGGCAGAGAGGGGAAAGAGTTCCTAGATTGCGTTCAAGAGAATTTTCTACGTCTGCATGTCTCCAGTCCAACAAGAAAGAATGCACTGTTGGATCTGGTTCATGGAAATCAGGTGGGTTAAGTAAATCAAGTGTCAGTGGGGTAACATTTAGGAGGCAGTGATCATAATATCGTAGGTTTTAGGATGATGGTAGAAAAGGACAATGTGCAATCCAGATTAAGAATAATTAACTGGGGGAGAGACAACTTCAATATGGCAAGAATGGAGCTGGGCTGGATAGGCTGAAACCAAAGGCTGGTAGGAAAAACTGTGGCTGAACAATGGGCTACCTTCAAAGAAGAAATGGTTCAGGTAGAGTCAAGGTATATTTCCTTTTCTTGTTCTATACACAAAAAGCAGGACAAATCAAACCCATCCATTTACCACCCCATCAGTCTACTCTCCATCATCAGTAAAGTAATGGAAGGGGTCATCAGCAGTGCTGTCAAGCCGCATTTGCTTATCAATAACCTGCTCACTGATGCCCAGTTTGTGTTCCGCCAAGGCCTCTCAGCTCATTACAGCCTTGGTTCAAACATGGACAAAAGAGTCAAACTCCCAAGACGAGGTGAGAGTGACTGCCCTTGACATCAAGGCCATATTTGACTGTATGTAGCATCAAAGAGCCCTAGCAAAACTGGAGTCAATGGGAATCAGGGGGAAAACTCCCCACTAGTTGGAGTCATACCTAGCATAAAGGAATATGGTAGTGACTGTTGGAGGTCAATAACCTCAGTTCCAGGGAATCACTGTAGGATAGTGTCCTCGACCCAACCATCTTCAGCTGCTTCATCAATGACTTTCCTTCCATGGTAAGGTCAGAAGTGGGGATGACAGTACAATGTTCAGCACCAGTCGCAACTCTTCAGGTACTGAAGCAGTCCATGTTCAAATGTGGCAAGACCTGGAAAATATCCAGGCTTGGGCTGACAAGTGGCAAGTAATATTCACCCTAAACAAGTGCCAGGCAATGACCATCCCCAACAAGAGAGAATCTAACCATCGCTCCTTGACCTTCAATTGCATTACCATCACTGAGTCCCCATGAACATCATCCTGGGGGTTACCATTGACCAGAAACTGAGCTGGACTAGCCACATAAATACTGTGGTTACAAGAGCAGGTCAGAGGCTAGGAGTCCTGCAATGAATAACTCACCTCTTGACTCCCCAAATCCTGCCCATCACCTACAAGACACAGGTGTGTGATGGAATAATCCCCACTTGCCTGGATGAGTGCAACTGCCACAACACTTAAGAAGCTTGACACCGTTCACGACAAAGCAGCCCGCTCAATTGGCACCACATCCACAAGCATTCACTCTCGCCACCACCAATGCACAGTAGCAGCAGTGTGTACCATCTACAAGATGCACTGCAGGAATTCACCAAGGCTCCTTAGACAGCGTCTTCCAAACCCATGACTACTATCATCTAGAAGGACAAGAGAACCAGATAGATGGGAACACCATCACCTGAAGTTCCCTTCCAAGTCACTTACCATTCTGAGTTGGAAATATATTGACGTTCCTTCAATGTCGCTGGGTCAAAATCCTGGAACTCCCTTCCTAACAGCACTGTGGGTTTACCTACACCACATGGGCTGCAGCGGTTCAAGAAGGCAGCTCACCCCCACCTTCTCAAGGGCAACTAGGGATGGGCAATAAATGCTGGCCCAGCCAGCAAGGCCCACATCCCATGGATGAATTAAAAACAAGGGAAAGATAAGGCAAACAAATCCAGAGCTCCATGGATGAAAAAGGAGATACAAATTAAGATGAAGAAGGAAAAAGTATGCTTATGACAAATGTCAAGTAGAAAATACAACTGAGAGCCAAGCGGAATACAGAAGGTTCAGAGAGGAGGTGAAAAAGCAAATAAGAGAAGCAAAGAGGGATAATGAGAAAATACTGGCAGCCAACATAAAGAGGGATCCCAAAGTCTTTTATTGGCACATAAATAGAGGGTAGTAATAGGAGTAGGGCCGATTAGGGACCAAAAAGGGGATTTACACATAGAGGCAGGGGCATGGCCGAGGTGTTGAACTAATACTTTGCATTTGTTTTTAACAAGGAAGCAGATTCTACCAAGGCCAGGGTGACAGAGGAGGAAACTCTGTCACTAGAAGGGTTCAAAATCAATGAGGAGCAAGTGTTGGATAAACTGTCAGTACTTAAGGTTGACAAGGCACTGGGACCAGATGAGATGCACCTAAGGATATTGAAGGAAGAAAGAATGGAAATTGCAGGGATATTGGCCATAATCTTTCAGTCTTCCCTAGGCTCAGGGAAGATGCCAGAGGCCTGGAGAATTGCAAACATTGCACCCTTGTTCAGAAAAGGTTGCAATGATAAGTCCAGCAATTACAGACCAGTCAGTTTAACTTCCATGGTAGGGAAGCTTCTAGAGAAAATTATTCAGGATAGAATTAGCGGTCACATGGAAAAAAATGTGGTTTGATTAGGAAGAGCCAGCATGGATTTCTAAAGGGGAAATCATGTTTAACTAACTTGCTGGAGATTTTTGAAGAGTTAACAGAAAAGCTCAATGAAAGTAATGCTGTTGATGTGATGTACATGGACTTTCAAAAGGTACTCGATACAGTGCCACACAAAAAATTTGTGAGAACAGTTATAGATCGTGCAATAAAAGGGGCAGTAGCAACATGGATACAAAATTAGCTGAGTAATAGGAAACAGGGTAATCGTCAATGGATATTTTTCGGCCTAGAAGAAGGTTTGTCGTCGAATTCCCCAGTGGTCAGTGTTGGGACACTTACTTTTCCTGATATATATTAATGATCTTGATTTTGGTGTGCAGGGGACAATTTTAAAGTTTGCAGATGATACAAAACTTGGGAGCATTGTAAACTGTGAGGAGGACAGTGCAGAATTTCAAAAGGACATAGACAAGTTGGTGGAGTGGGCAGATAGGTGGCAGATGAAGTTCAATGCAGAGAAGTGTGAGGTGATTCATTTTGGTATGAAGAACATGGAGAGACAATATAAAATAAGCGGTACAATTCTTAAGGGTGTGCAGGAGCAGAGAGACCTGGGTGTATATGTGTATAGATCATTGAAGATGGCAGGAGAGGTGGAGCGAGCAGTTAATAAACCATATATTATCCTATGCTTTATTAATAGGGGCAAAGAGTACAAGAACAAGGATGTTATGCTGAATTTATCTATGACACTCATTAGACCTCAGCTGGAGTATTGTGTACATTTCTGGATGCCTGTCATGAAGCTATTTATGTATATGTCATTGGAAAATATTTTTCTTTTAAAATAGAGGTTTAGGCGGTGGGTGTGTCTTAATTGGATTAAAACCAGCTAGTCTGGGTGCTTTGATGTGTACTAGTTTTGATATGTAAGAGAGAGAGAGTGCATTTGCATTTTTTTTTGAATAGAGCATTCAAGAAGTGGGGTGAATTCTGGCATCTAGTGACCAGAGACTAAGCAATATGTTTATATTGCTAATAAAATTGGTACCAAGAAGGGGTTTTATCATTAGAAGGGGCTGGTGATACAATAAGAATTTACATTCAATGAGCTGTACGAGGTATAACTTCAGTAGTTGTGTGTGTGTAGAGGAGAGGCAATTTGAGATCAAAAGGCAGCTGTAAGCCTCTAACTGTCTCCACAGAAACCAAAGTGAAAAAAGCCTCATTTTGAATTTGTAAGGTAAAAATGCATTGCCTGGTGTCTGGTTAAGTCTATGGGTTGCTGTTGCCTTAATGGAAATTGATTTGGGAATTTGTTAAAAGTAATGATCATAGTAATTTGTAGCCATGTGCATATATTTAACTTGTGTAAATTAATAAAGTATTTCATTTAGCTTAATATAAATCATCTCGAGAACTGGTTGTACGATTCCTGAATTTAGAGTTGTGTCTCAAACATAACAATTAAAATTATAGGTTATGACAGTTGTTTAAAGTTTCCCTTTGGGATTTTTAAAAATAACTCAGCTTTACCAACTGCTTGGTCATAACAGTGTCACACTATAGTGAGGATGTGCTCGCACTGGAGAGAGTGCAGAAGTGGTTTACAAGAATGGTCCCAAAGATGAGAAACTTCAGTTATGAAGCTAGATTGGAGAGGTAGGGGCTGTTCTCCTTGGAGAGGAGGCAGCGAAGAGGAGATTTGATGTGGGTGTTCAAAATCATGAGGGGGGCTGGATAGATTAGGAGAAACTGTTCCCATTCATCAAGGGATTGAGAATGAGGGCACAGATTTAAAATAATTTGCAGAAGAAGCAAATGTGGTGTGAGAAAAAACTTTTTCACAAAGCGAGTGGTTCAAGTCTGGAATGCATTGCCTGGAAGTGTGGTGGAGGCAGGTTCAATTGAGGCATTCAAGAGGGCATTAGATAATTATTTAAACAGAAACAATGTCCAATGTTACGGGGGAAAAGCAGGAGAATGGCACTAAGTCATGATGCTCATTTGGACAGCTGGTGCAGACACAATGGGCTGAATGGCCTCCTTCTGTGCCGTAACAATTCTGTGAGGTATGTCATAAAAAAATTACTACACAAGGTAAGAGCTCGTGGTGTTGGGGATAATATATTTAGGCTACCAAAGGTGGAGTGCCACGGGGATCAGAGCTGGGGCCTCAACTATTTACAATCTATGTTAATGACTTTGAATTCACTGCACCAGAGAGCAGTGGAGACTGGGTCACTGAATATATTCAAGGCTGAGTGAGATTTTTGATCACAAGGAAGCCAAGGATTATGGAGGAATAAGGCCACAATAAGATCAGCCATGATCTTTTTAAATGGCAGTGCAGGCTTGAGGGAACAAATTGCTCTTATTTCATATGTTCTTATATGTTTTGTTACATACAGTGCCTTCAAGTGTTTCTTCATTTGTGCTTTGAATCAAATTGTCTGAAGGCTGGCATTGTGATGCTAGGGACCTCAGGGGGCGGCTGATCATCCACTTGGCATTTTTGGCTGAATATGCAAATGCTTCAGCCTTGAATTTTGCACTGACTTGCTAAGCCTCCCCATCATTGAGGATGGAGATGTTTTTGAAGCCTGCTCCTCCAGTTAGTTGTTTAATTGTCCACTACCATTCACAACTGGATGTGCCATGGCTGCAGAGTTTTGATCTGATCTGTGTGTTAGGATTGCTTAGCTCTGTCTATTGCATGCTGCTTCCACTGTTTTGCATGCAAATAGTCTTGTATTATAGCTTCACCAGTTTGACACCCCATGTTTAGGTAGGCCTGGTGCTGCTCCTGGCATCTTCTTCTACACTTCTCATTGAACCAGGGTTGGTCGCCTGGCTTAATAGACAACAGTAGACTAAGGGATATACCAGGCCACAAGCTTACTGACTGTGGTTTAATACAATTCTGCTGCTACTGAAGAGCCACAGCGCCTCATGGGTTCTCAGTTTTGAGCTGTCAGATCTGTTTCAGTCTATCTCATTTAGCATGGTGGTAGTGCCACACAACATGATGTGATTTCCTCTCCACAAGGACTGTGTGCTGGTCATTCCTACCGATACTGTCATGAACAGGTAGGCAAGAGTGACTGCTCTTCACATCAAGGCAGCATTTGACAGAGCAGGGCATCAAGGAGCCACAAAATTGAAGTCAATGGGAATTGAGGGAAAGGTCTTTGTAGTTTAAGGGTCTGGCAGGGTTAATGTGGGACTGGGTACAGTACTGCCCACTGTGATGTAAAGAAGCACAAGATCCAACTCTACATCACAGTCTTGGACTGGACAGAGACCTCTGTGGCGCAACATGGAGACATGGAGATACAATCAATGTCCAGCAGTCTCAGGACAATGTTTTAATTACAACCGGATAGGACACTTCGGAAAGCTATGCAAAGCCACCAATCGAGATGCACAGATAATCCAAAGACAATTTATGATCCATGCTTCTGAGGTATGGTCAAAGATTTTCATTCCAGCATGCAGACATCTCGCATGATGGTCATCTAACAAATTTTAAGTTGAACACAGGAGCCAGTGTTACGGCCCACTCGGACAAGGAACCATGGCTGAGACCCCTCTGGCTACTAACAACAAACACACTACTCTTTGGGCCCGGAGGAATCTGGTTTCCAGTTATAGGCATGATTCTGGAACCATTAAGGTATGGCATGAAACAAATCTTTAGTACATCATCCATAACTAGCCTTTTTCTCTCCTGAGTAGAGATACTCATGTTGCCCTAAGCCTTCTTAAAATGGTAAATGATGTTAAAACAATCTCTGTTGTCAATTACACAGGACTGCAAATTCCCAAGAGTCCCAATAGAAAGAATACACCCGACTGCACTTCAGCTCTGAATTGTCTACACTCTTGGTAAAGCCAGTTTGTTCATTTTCTTTCCAGGTGCCAGAAGCTCCTCATCAGTCAGACCAGCCAGCCACTATGATGATTACCATAACACCACGAGTGGAAGATAGTCAAGGGTTGAACCAGCAGCAAGAAGAGCCTCAACCTCCAGCATCAACATCCGTTGCAAAGATACCTCAAGACACCACGACACAGGCACTGCAACTTATGACCAGTACAACCATTAGCCAGATGGTACTTAGAGAGAAACAGCCATCAACTGACCGCTGCACACTTCAGTGAGGCAAGGAAGCCAAACCAATGAGAACATCATTGCACATAAAGCTCAACTGCAAGGTGAGCCCATTAATAAGTCATATCCCACAATAGGAAGAGACATCTTCCATCCCAACATGCATCATGGTGAACTGCATGTAGAAATAAAAACCAGAATGAGCACTATAGGAGAGCTGAGAGTTCATTCTCCCCGTGAGGAATGGGAAACACCAGTGATTATTGATAACACTACTTAGGGAATTGAGAAGTAGCGGTTCAACTCCAAAGAATGAGATAAGAGAATTAAGGTCAACCAGCCAAGACCAGAATGACCACATCCAAAGTAACCTCATGCTCATCAAGGTTTACCCATTGCAACAGGGCCTACACTATTTCTCCAACTGTTGTAAAGACAAGATCTGGAAGAATTATAAATGTTCCAGACTGTCTGAACCTATAAACACAAAGATTTAAGGTGGGGGGAGAGAAGGGATAGTAGAAGAAATCAAATATGTTGGGTCAATAAGAATTCATTGTAAATACATTTGATAAAGACTTGGGGGAATGTATAGTATAAAGGGTCTATCATAGAAAGGGTTAATGTAGAACAGAATACAATACTGCTCACAGTGTGATGTAAAGGCACACATGACCTGACTCAACGAGGTAGTCTTGAACTGGACAGAGATGTGTGTAGAGGCAGCATGGAAACAGCTCGTAAACTAGACCTTTTAACTATGACATATGTACAACATGAGTAGTTGATACACATTTACTGTTAAGCTGTAAAGACTCAGAACCTCTTTGTGAGATATACTGAACTACACACATCTTGCAACAGTCTCCACTAGTTGGAGTCATACAGACTCTTCTTCAGAAGAGTCATATGGACTCAAAACATTAACTCTGTTTCTCTCTCCACAGATGTTGCCAAACCTTCTGAGTTTTATGTTTTCTGTTTTTATTACAAAGGAAAATGGTACAGATTGTTGGGAGCCAATCATTTCAGTCCCATGAAATTGTTGCAGGAGTTCCTCAGGTTAGTGTCCTAGGCCCAACCATCGTCAGCTGCTTCATCAATGATTTTCCCTCCATCACAAAGCAGGGATGTTCACTGATGACTGTGCAATGTTCACACTATTTGCAATTCCTACTGAAACAATCCATGTCCATATGTACCAGTGTGTTCTGTATGCAAGATGCACTGTAGCAACTCATCAAGCACCCTTCAACAGCACCATTTCAATGCACTACTTCTACCACCTAAAGAGAAAAAGGTAGCCAACGCATGGGAACAACACTGCCTGCAAGTTCTCTTCCAAACCACATGCCAGTTGGACTTGGAACTATATCACTGCTCCATCACTGTCGCTAGATTTAAATCTGGGAACACTATTCCTCACAGCACTGTGGGAGTTGCCACATTAAATGGATTACAGCAGTTCAAGAATTCAGCTCACCACCACCTCTCAAGAGCAATTAGAGATGGACGACAAATGTTAGCCGTGCCAGCAAATCACCACATCCCATGAAATAAATTTAATGAAAAGCAGATACATCTGCCTCAGGTAGATTTGTGAGAATGAGGTGAAGTAGATTTTTTCCTTTTGTTGGTTCTAACGCCAGTTTCCCCAGGCCCAATCTGGCAGATATGCCCTTCGGGACTTGGCCAGCTAGGATAATGGTGCTTTCACTGAGCCACTCTTGGTGATAGATTTGATGTCCTCCACCCAGGGTGTATTCTGGCGTCCTTGCTACTGTTTCTTCCAAATGGTGTTCAACATTATGTATGGAGTCACCAGCTGAGGGAGGGTGGCATGTATTAATCAGGAGATTTTCTTCTCCCATGTTTGCAATGATCTGCCAATGGAAGAGGACATACTGAAGGATGGTGATGGTGGTGTCTGGGACATTGGTTGTAATATATGATTTGGGGACTATAAATGTATCAGGCTGTTGCTTGGCAAGTCTGAGACAGCTCTCCTAAATCTGGTACAAGTCACCAGATGTTGCAGAGGACGAGTTTGCAGGGTGAAATGAGAAGGATGTGCCTTTGCCATTTCCAGTGCTGAAGTGGATGTTGGTGGTCAGGCTGGTTTTTTCTTCAACTTTTCTGTAGCCTTTTGATACAACTGAGTGGCTTGCTAGATCATCTCAGAGGGCAGCCAAGAGCCTATCAGATTTCTGTGTCTGGAATCAATTGAAGGCCAAAGTCAGTAAGGGCAGCAAATTTCCTCCCCTAAAGGACATTAGTGAATGAGATAGGTTTTTAATCATTGTCATTATCATTAATGAAACTAGCATTATAATCCCAGTTTATTAATTAATTGAATTTAAATTCTCCCAGCTACCATGGTGGAATTTGAACTCATGTCTCCATAGCATTAGTCTGGGTCTCTAGATTATTAGTCCAGCAACACGGGCCAAGTTCTGAAGGGCATATCTGCCAGATTAGGCCTGGGGCAACTGGTGATACGACCAACAAGAGGGAAAAATCTACTTGACTTCATCCTCACCAATCTATCTGAGGCAGATGAATCTGCTTTTCATTAAAATTATTTCATGGAATGTGGTGGTTCACTGGCAAGGCTGGCATTTGTCGCCCATCGCTAATTGCCCTTGAGAGGTGGCAGTGAGCTGCCTTCTTGAACTGCTGTAATCCATCTAGTGTGGCTACTCCTACAGTGCTGTGAAGAATAGACTTCCCAGATTTAAATCTAGCAACAGTGATGGAACAGTGACACAGTTCCAAGTCCAATTGGCATGTGGCTTGGAGGGGAACTATGTTACTATACCCGACAACTACTCGGCATATTTTGAGAGTTCATACATTGATAACAGGCTACCCTAATGAATCAATTTCTACCTTTGCTATTCAAGTATAAATTTGTATTATGTAGAATGAATAAATAAAGGAAAATTTACAGCATGAGCTTTCACTCTCATGTCAACTCTATTACAGAATCAGTAATAAATACTGTACATTATTTCAGCATGCTTTCACTGCACAATGTACTCACAAAATTGCTCATGAAGATTTAAAGGTGGTGATGTACTTGTACAAATAGACATTTTGACAATGGACACCATATCCCCCAAACAAGTATTACAGAGCAAGTTTTACAAGTCTGTTTAGATTATCACTCATTTTTTTGCTCTCAAATATTATGCAACTGCAAGAAAACTTCATCTTGCACAACCCAGTGATACATCATCTGACTTCTACAGTACAAGGCACATTGTCTTTTTTTAATGGCTCAAAAATAAAATCTACATTGCAATAATCCAAGTTTAGAATTTGGGATATGACTTTTCACTATCATTAACACTGAGAATAAGCCTAATCTTTTTTATCAATTATGTGATGTTAAACCAAGAAACTGATCAGAATGAGTTGAATTTAAAATATATACATGTCTACTAATGGTACAATGGGACCCTTTTACCAACATAGACATTTGTGAATGAATTTGTTTCACAGACCAGAATAGTGAACAGCACAATAATATCTGGGATGCATTCTACATACCATTAAAATATATTCAGTTACATCCTTTATTCAGAATCAAATATGCTTATATTAAACTTATGGATTTGACTTTATTTTTAAAATGCATCTTTTGTATCTCAAAATTAAAAATGGTAAAAAAAAATCCATAATATTGAAAGTTTAGACCTATTAAATACAACAGCATATGTAGGTAGCCCTATAGTTGCCTTTCTGATGAAAATGTCACAAACCAATAAATTCCAGAAATTGCTCACTGTAACAATTCCCTAACGTTGAACACTAGATGAGGGAAGCTGAAGGCATGAACAAAATGGAAACTGTTCACGTCATTATTGCAGTTGGTCTGACCTTGAATTTCTGAATTTGCTTTTTGCTATTATGATTACTTTTTTTGCAGTGAAGTTGATGTTGAACAGGTCCAACCTGCAGATATAGGCAAACCGAGTTTGTGTAGCTCTTAGTTAAAAGAAAATTCTTGTTCCATGGCTTAGGGAATAGTTTATCCATTGTTGCTGAGTAGATTGCTGATGCCTTATAATCTTTAGTTCTGCATCTGCACTGGTTGGAATGCCTGGAAGGAATCTCAAATTGTACTTACCCCTGGTGGGTGATATTCTAATTCCGACCCCAATGACAAAATTTGGACCAATCTGCCTTGTGGAAAACTTACACTGGTCTATACATTATTGATAGCTTTAGCACAATTTAATGCAATGGATATGCAGTGTACATTTGACCAATTCCAAAATCCATATTTTGAAAATTCTGAGCATAAGCTTCCAAATTGGTCTACTGACTGATTTCCTTCAAGTCTACATTATCAATTTGAGCATCAGATATCAGCTGGGGTTTTCTACTTCCGAGTGTGGATGACTGCATTAGCAACCTGTTTTTGACTGAAACTGGGTTCACGTGTAGACACCTTGTCCTTTGCAAGACCTTCTGAATTGGCTATCCTTCCACTGGTTGTTATGTTGGAATCCAGTTACAAGGAAGTACACACTTTAGTTTCTAAGTAGAGCAGCTGTTGCAAATTGGGGAAAGATTAGGATATTATTCTTAAGTAAATAAGAACCAATGTACACTGGTGTAGGGGAGGAATCAGGGAATCTGTGCCTATGCTCTGTGGTTTTTTGAATGTTTTCAGAGAATATTTTCAGGATAGTTTCTTATTACAACACATTCTGGAGCCAACCAGAAAGCAGGCTATGTTAGAGCTAATATTGTGCAAAGTGAAGGCACCCCTGAGTAGCAGTGATCAGAATATGATTGAATTTAACTTCAGTATGGGGGAGACAAGAATGGGTCCAAGGCTAGTATTTCAAACTTAAATAAGGGCAATTATGTGGGAGCGAAAGCAGAGCTAGCTAAAGTGAACTGGGAAATCAGGTTAAGGGATAGGTCAATAGAGATGCAGTGGCAGACATTTAAAGGGATATTTCAAAATACAGAGTAGATAGATACATTCCAACGAGAAAGAAAAATTCTAAGGGGAGGACCCAGCATCTGTGGTTCACTACAAAAATCAAGATAGCATCAAACTTAAAGAAAAAACCTATAATTACATAAAGACAGGTGGTAGGTCAGAAGATTGGACAGAATATAAATAACAGCAACAGTGAATTTGGGGAATTGATAATGGAAAATAAGCAGATGAATTGAACAGGTATTTTGCATTGGTCTTCACTACAGAGGATACAACTAACATCCCAGAAATAGCTGTAACTAAGGAACTGGAAGCGAGGGAGGAAGGTACTCAGGAAAATTACAATCACCAGGGGAGTGGTACTAAGCAAACTGTTGGAGCTACAGGCTGACAAATCCTTGGGTCCTGATGGACTTCATCCTAGGGTCTTCAAAGTGGCTAGTGAGATAATTGATGCGTTGGTTTTAATTTTCCAAAATTCTCTTGATTCAGGAAAGGTGCCCTTAGTTTCGAAAATAGCAAATGTAACTCCTTTATTCAAAAAAGGGAGATAGACAGAAAGTGGGAAACTGCAGTCCAGTTAGCATAAAATCTGTCATAAGGAAAATATTGGATGCTATTATTAAAGATGTTCTGGCAAGGCACTTACATAAATTCAAGGCAGTCAGGCAGAGTCAACATGGTTATCTGAATGGCACATCATGTTTAACTTATTTATTGGAGCTCTTTGAAGGAGTCACAGGTGCTGTGGATAAAGGGGAACTGGCGGATGTACTGTAGTTAGATTTCCAGAAGGCATTTGATAAAGTGCCACATCAAAGGTTATTGGGAAAAATAAAAGCTCCTGGTGTCGGGAGTAACATATTGGCATGGATAGAAGATTGGTGAGCTAACAGGAAACATAGGGTAGCCATAAATGGGCCTTTTTTCTGGTTTGTGTGTGTGCCACGGGGATCAGTGCTGGGCCTTCAGCTTTTTACAATTTATATAAATGACTTGGATGAAGGGATTGAAGATATGGTTGTTAAATGTGTTGATGATACAAAGATAGGTCGGAGAGTAAGTTGTAAAGAGGACACAAGGAGGCTGCAAAGGATATAGATGGGTTAAGTGAGTGGGCAAAGATCTCGCAAATGGAGTGTCATGTGGGCAAATGTGAAATTGACCATTTTGGCAGGAAGAATAAAAAACAAGCATATTATCTAAATGGTGAGAAATAGCAGAGCTCTGAAATGCAGAGGGATCTGGGTGTCCTAGTGCATGAGCGCAGAAGGCTAGTATGCAAGTACAGCAGGTACTTAGGAAAGCTAATAGAATGTTATTGTGTGTTGCAAGGGGAATTAATACCAAAGTCGGGAGGTTATGCTTCAGTTGTACAGAGTACTAGTGAGACCACATTTGGAGTGCTATGCACAGTATTGGTCACCTTATTTAAGGAAGGATGTAAGTTTGTTGGAAGCAGCTCAGAGCAGGTTTACTAGACTAATACCTGGAATGGGCAGGTTGTCCAATGAGGAAAGAATGTACAATCTAGACTTGTATTCACTGGAGTTCAGAAGAGTAAGAGGCTACTTGATTGAAACATATAAGACCCTGAAGGGTCTTGACAAGGTCAATGTGGAAAGGATGTTTCCTCTTGTGGGAGGATGGGTCACCAATTTAAGACAGAGATGAGAAGAAATATTTTCTCCCAGACTTTCGAACTCCCTTCCTCAAAAGGCAGTGGAAACAGAGACTTTGAATGTTTTCAAGGCAGAGGTAGATAGATTCTTGATAAACAAGGTGGTGAAGGGATACCAGGGTAGGTGGGAGGTTACAGTCAGATCAGCCATGATCTTATTGAATGGGCAGTGTGGGTTTGAAGGGCTGGATGGCCTACTCCTGTTCCTAGTTTATATGCTTCAATGCTCATATGAATAAACCTGGTTAAGGAAAAGACTTGCTTCAGATTCGTCCTTTACGCAATGTATGAACAGTGACTTTAACACCAGGTGCCCCACTCGTACTGCTGCAATGGTGGATGCTCCTCATCCCTGAGTAACATTTTGGTTCTTGTAAGATTAGCACACACTCAGTTGCAAGCAGCCATTCTTGAACTAAAACAAAAACAGAATTACCTGAAAAAACTCAGCAGGTCTGGCAGCATCAGCAGAGAAGAGAAGAGTTGACATTTCGAGTCCTCATGACCCTTCAACAGAACTGGGTGAATCCAAGGAGAGGGGTGAAATATAAGCCGGTTTAAGGTGGTGGGGGGGAGAGAGAAGTGGAGGGGGGTGATGTGGTTGTAGGGACAAGCAAGCAGTGATAGGAGCAGATAATCAAAAGATGTCACAGACAAAAGAACAAAAGAACACAGAGGTGTTGAAGTTGGTGATATTATCTAAATGAATGTGCTAATTAAGAATGGATGGTAGGGCACTCAAGGTACAGCTCTAGTGGGGGTGGGGGGCATAAAAAATTTAAAAATAATGGAAATAGGTGGGAAAAGAAAAATCTATATAAATTATTGGAAAAAACAAAAGGAAGGGGGAAGAAACAGAAAGGGGGTGGGGATGGAGGAGGGTGTTCAAGATCTAAAGTTGTTGAATTCAATATTCAGTCCGGAAGGCTGTAAAGTGCCTAGTCGGAAGATGAGGTGCTGTTCCTCCAGTTTGCGTTGGGCTTCACTGGAACAATGCAGCAAGCCAAGGACAGACATGTGGGCAAGAGAGCAGGGTGGAGTGTTAAAATGGCAAGCGACAGGGAGGTTTGGGTCATTCTTGCGGACAGACTGCAGGTGTTCAGCAAAGCGGTTGCCCAGTTTACGTTTGGTCTCTCCAATGTAGAGGAGACTGTATTGGGATCAACGAATGCAGTAGACTAATTTGGGGGAAACGCAAGTGAAATGCTGCTTCACTTGAAAGGAGTGTTTGGGCCCTTGGACGGTGAGGAGAGAGGAAATCAAGGGGCAGGTGTTGCATCTTTTGCATGGGCATAGGGAGGTGCCATAGGTGGGGGTTGAGGAGCAGGGGGTGATGGAGAAGTGGACCAGGGTGTCCCGGAGGGAACGATCCCTACGGAATGCCGCCGGGGGTGTGAAGGGAAGATGTGTTTGGTGGTGGCATCATGCTGGAGTTGGCCGAAATGGCGGAGGATGATCCTTTGAATGCGGAGGCTGGTGGGGTGATAAGTGAGGACAAGGGGGACCCTATCATTTTTCTGGGAGGGAGGAGAAGGCGTGAGGGCGGATGCGCGGGAGATGGGCCGGACACGGTTGAGGGCCCTGTCAACGACCGTGGGTGGAAAACCTCGGTTAAGGAAGAAGGAGGACATGTCAGAGGAACTGTTTTTGAAGGTAGCATCATCAGAACAGATGCGACAGAGGCGAAGGAACTGAGAGAATGGGATGGAGTCCTTACAGGAAGCAGGGTATGAGGAGCTGTAGTCGAGGTAGCTGTGGGAGTCGGTAGGCTTGTAATGGATATTGGTGGACAGTCTATCACCAGAGATTGAGACAGAGAGGTCAAGGAAGGGAAGGGAAGTGTCAGAGATGGACCACTAACTTGTTTTACACCTTCCCAATAGAATGGGCAGCAGAGACAGCAATATAACAAAATGCTCAGATCTTGCAATATATTTCAGCGCTCCCCCCACACCACAGAATCCTGTATTAACTTCTCCTCCTTATAGCACCTTACCTTATTCCACCATTCTTCCCTCCTCTTTAAAATCCTTAAATATTCTTAATATTTAAAATACTTCCCCCAACCACTCTTCAAATCTTATCCCAAGATTCTGAGCTAAATAAAAAGTCCACCCAACAGGGTAGGATTTCCAGAGATGGAGAGAGTTTGATAGTACTAGAACCAGTTGGTGTGTTCAATTACCAACACCAGCATAGCCCGTTTTGGCTGAGGCAGGTTTTGGACCAACAGGGCTGCCTGTATCTTCTTAGGCTACTAGTTACTAAAAAATACCAGGTTGCTTTCCAAATACAAATTGAGCAAACTTGCCTACTGTATTTATCTATCACATTTAACTTTTAACTACAGTGGCCTTTTGCATGAAATAAACACTTAACATGTAGCAGCTAAAAAATGTTGTGCAGACATGATGGCCTGGGCTTTTGGAGATGAATATCGTGCAGGGTGAGGGTGGAGCTATTTTGTAGTTGAGAAACCCAAAGTATTCCCAAATATCAATGTCTTTGATTCTTTCCCCATAAGCTTCCTCCCACCACCCCATCCCCACAACAAGCCTGAATGTCATGCAAAAGGCCTGTCCGGCAGAAAATTCGATAGCACAAGATCACAGCTAAACTACCCTGAGAGCAGGTAGAACTAGTTGTATGGTGTGAGAGATCAATGGGGGTGGTAAATCCAATCGCATGGGGTGGAAGAGACTGTGGGGGGGCAGGAGGTGGAGGGTCATTTGCAGAGAGTTTCAATCATGGTGTAGATTTTAAATCATGAAGGATCGTGGTGTGGGGGGGAAGAGAGTAGCAATCGCCGGGTTTAGGAATGATGGGAGGGTGGGGAATCCCATCACAGTGGAAGGTTCCATTAATGGTCTGCAGGTTGTAAGTGGTAATTGAGAGGGGGATGAGATGGCTGGACAGGAGGCAAATGACAGTCAAAGGTGAGGGATCTAATGGTGGGAGGGTGGGTGGTTGGGAAGAAAGCAGATCTCGATGCAAAGGGTTAGTTGACTTGATAGTTTATTGGGCCTGTTCCTCATGGCCCACAAGCAATGCCATAAAGACACTCGCCTTATGGATTTGCCCCCAAAACTTGGAAAACCAGGCCTACATAAGTTAAAAAAAGAATAGCTGTTAAAATTAAGACATACTGCCTCATTATAATATTTATATTATCAAGCCATAAGACCATAAGACATAGGAGCAGAAACTAGGCCATTCGGCCCATCGAGTCTGCTCCGCCATTCAATCATGGCTGATAAGTTTCTCAACCCCATTCTCCCGCCTTCTCCCCGTAACCTTTGATCCCCTTACCAATCAAGAACCTACCTATCTTGGTCTTAAATGCACTCAATGACCTGGCCTCCACAGCCTTCTGTGGCAATGAATTCTATAGATTCACTACTCTCTGGCAAAAGAAGTTCCTCCTCATCTCAGTTCAAAAAGGTCTTCCCTTTACTCTGAGGCTGTGCCCTCGGGTCCTAGTCTCACCTACTAATGGAAACATCTTCCCCATGTCCACTCTATCCAGGCCTTTCAGTATTCTGTAAGTTTCAATCAGATCCCCCCTCATCCTTCTAAACTCCATTGAGTATAGACCTAGAGTCCTCAACCGTTCCTCATATGTGAAGCCTTTCATTCCTGGGATCATTCTCATGAACCTCCTCTGGACCCTCTCTAGGGCCAGCACATCCTTCCTGAGATACGGACCCAAAATTGCTCACAATATTCTAAATGTGGTCTGACCAGAGCCTTATAAAGCCTCAGCAGCACATCCCTGCTTTTATATTCTAGTCCTCTCAAAATAAATGCCAACATTGCATTTGCCTTCCTAACTACCGACTCAACCTGCAAGTTAACCTTAAGAGAATCCTGGACTAGGACTCCCAAGTCCCTTTGCACTCCAGATTTCTGAATTCTCTCCCCATTTAGAAAATAGTCCATGCCTCTATTCTTCCTACCAAAGTGCATGACCTCACACTTCCCCACGTTGTATTCCATCTGCCACTTCTTTGCCCATTCTCATAACCTGTCCAAATCCTTCTGCAGTCTCCCCGCCTCCTCAATACTACCTGTCGCTCCACCTATCTTTGTATCATCTGCAAACTTAGCCAGGATGCCCTCAGTTCCTTCATCCAGATCATTAATGTATAAAGTGAAAAGTTGTGGTCCCAACACTGACCCCTGCAGAACTTCACTAGTCACCAGCCGCCATCCTGAGAAGAACCCCCTTATCCCCACTCTCTGCCTCCTGCCAGACAGCTAGTCGTCTATCCATGCTAGTACCATGGGCCCTTATCTTACTGAGTAGCCTCCTGTGCAGCACCTTGTCAAAGGCCTTCTGGAAATCCAAGTAGATAACATCCATTGGCTCTCCTTTGTCTAACTTACTCGCTACCTCCTAAAAGAATTCTAATAGATTTGTCAGGCATGACCTCCCCTTGATGAAACCATGCTCACTTTGCCACATTTTACCATGCACTTCCAAGTATTCTGAAATCTCATCCTTAATAATGGACTCCAAAATCTTACCAACGACTGAGGTCAGGCTAATCGGCCTGTAATTTCCCGTCTTTTGTCTCACTCCCTTCTTAAACATGGGGGTTACATTAGCGACTTTCCAGTCCTCTGCCACTCTCCCTGACTCCAGTGATTCCTGAAAGATCACCACTAACGCCTCCACTATCTCTTCAGCTATCTCCTTCAGAACTCTGGGGTGTAATCCATCTGGTCCAGGTGATTTATCTACCTTCAGACCTTTTAGTTTTCCTAGCACCTTCTCCTTGGTAATGGCCACCATACTCACTTCTGCCCCCCCGATTCTCTTGAACTTTGGGGATGTCACTCGTGTCTTCCACTATGAAGACTGACGCAAAGTACCTATTCAGTTCCTCCCCACTACTACTTCTCCAGCGTCATTTTCCAGTGGCCCAATGTCCACTTTTTCCTCTCTCTTACCCTTTATATATCTAAAAAAAACTCTTGCAATCTTCTTTTATATTACTGGCTGGTTTATCCTCATTTTTAATCTTCTCCCTCCTTATTTCATTTTAGTTATCCTCTGTTGGTCTTTGTATGCTTCTCAATCCCCTGGTTTCTCACTGCTCTTCGCCGCATTGTATGCTTTCTCTTTAGCTTTTATGTTGTCCCTGACTTCCCTGGTCAGCCATGGTTGCCTCGTCCTCCCTTTAGTGTGCTTCTTCTTCCTAGGGATGAATTTTTGCTGTGTCTCCCAAATTACTCCCAGAAACTCCTGCCATTGCTGTTCCACTGTCTTTCCTGCTAGGCTCATCTCCCAGTTAATTCTGGCCAGCTCCTCCCTCATTCCTCTGTAGTTGCCTTTTTTCAACTGTAATACCGTTACATCTGATTCCAGCTTTTTCCTCTCAAATTGCAGGGTAAATTCTATCATATTATGGTCACTTCCTCCTAAGGGTCCCTTCAACTTAAGCTCCCTTATCAAATCTGCCTCATTACACATCACTAAATCTAGAATTGCCTGTTCCCTGGAGGGCTCCACCACAAGCTGCTCCAAAAAGCCATCTTGTAGACATTCCACAAATTCCTTTTCTTGGGATCCATTACCAACTTGATTTTTCCAGTCTACCTGCATATTGAAATCGCCCATGATCACTGTAACCTTGCCTTTCTTACACATCTTTTCTATCTCCTGGTGTATCTTGTGCCCCACATCCTGACTACTGTTTGGAGGCCTGCACATAACTCCCATTATGTTTTTTTTTTTAACCTTTGCGGTTCCTCAACTCTACCCACACAGATTCTACATCATCTGACTTTCCCTCATGTCAACTACCCTATTCATTTTCTTACCCAACCCATCAATCATGCTATCTCACATGACTTCTCAACTCCCTTCATCTTAATGAATAACAAGTCCACCGTCAATTACTTCCATGTACCCACTGTCCCTCAACCTCTTCAAACCCATTTTGTTCCATGCTGGCCCATAATAATCACTCCAAGTATTTTGAAACTATACTTTTGGAATCTCAACTGCTTAACTTATGGCTTTCCCTTCGTTATGATATCTCTGCAGCTCTCAATTTGCTCAGTTACTCCTTCACCTTTGACTCTCTTGCCCCAGCAAATCATTCAATGTCACCCTTCCTGGCCTGGTGTGCATTGTTACTCCAGAATCCAGTGCTGTATGAACTTATGAAGAAGGTGGACATTTCTACATTTGAAAAGAAGCAAGGAGAATGGTCAATTTACTTTGAGAAGATAGACTCCAGGGGGTCAAGTAACCTCCTTTGATCTTTTCTGTACAGATGCAGCAATTGATTCACATCTGGGCATGTCTTAGATAAGCCACTTAAAATGCAAATGACCTTCCCAAAATGCAAATGACCTTTCCCAGCTGCTGATAACTGCCCCTCCCCATCTCAATTAAAGTGACTCAGAGTAACAATACTGACAGACTTGCCAGCCTCTTGGAGATGAATACTCAGAGGCTATTCATAACTGGAATGTGGATGGGGATATCAAACATTTCCCATTGTGTGACAATTATTCAGCACATCAAACTATTTGTGTGGACAATGGGAACACCAATACTCTGGTCACATTACAGAAAGTGATTTGTAGGAAGAATCACCTTATTAATTCACAGCGACAGCCCAGGGCAATCAGTCTGGGATACAAAGCTTACAGAGGGAAGACATCTCACCCAGAACAAAGAAGAACCCTACCTAGAAATTAACCTACAGGCAGAGAAGTGGGGCTATTCTTTTTACCTGCAGACTATACCTTCACTACAGGGGCTTGACCACAACTTGAACTGAAAAAGCCAAAAACCTGCGGTTACATGGAGTAAGCTACTGACTTCATTGCCAGAAACTTCCAAACTCTGGTGTCTTCAATGAACCAAGAGATGATCCTCAAGTCTGCAATGTTTCCAACTTACATCTCGAGAACAGATAGTAACTGAGTTTTTTGGACTCTTTTAGAAATCTAAGTACATGTTACATCTTTTGTACTCAATATTTCTTATGTGCATGGGTTTTGTCTGAATGAGTGAGTGGGTGCTATTGCATTTACATTTTGGGTGTTGAGGAAATAAACATTTCTTCTTTCTTTTAATTTAAACAAGAAAACCTGTCTTGAGTCTGTCCTTAAAAGTCACAAAGCTCAAGAGGTTAAAACACTCATAGAACCAAAGAACACTACAGCACAGAAAACAGGCCATTCGGCCCTTCTAGTCTGTGCCAAAATATTATTCCGTTAGTCCCATTGACCTGCACCTAGTCCATAACCCTCCAGACCTCTCCCACCCATGTCTCTATCCAATTTATTCTTAAAACTCCTTCACTAAAATGCATTTTGTTGCAATCGGTTGAGAGGCGAGGAAAAGGGAAAATCACCCCACATTTCTCCCCTGTCCATAATGTTATCCTCAATCCACTGGGTCTAACAGGCATAGACAATTATAGAACATTAAATGCGCAATTAACAAAAGCACATCTTCTCTTGGTTCTTAAAATCCCACCCTTTTCACCACTGCTCTTAACTACTAACCAATCTTCAACCTTCCTTTCCTCTCCCAAGTCTTTGATCACCTTTTTGCCTTCTTGCACTCATCATTCCCGTGACTCCCTGAAACGAACCAATGGCTTGAATATTGCTGTCAGCGTTTGTGTGTGTGTGTGTGTGTGTGTGTGTGTGTGTGTGTGTGTGTGTGTTTGTGTGTGTGGGGAGGTGGGGGGGAGGGGGGGGCGGTGGTTGGGTGGTGGCGGTGACGTGTCAACGTGCAAAATGATGCAAGATGACTTCAGGCTTGTGTTCCAACGTCATTGTGCATCATTTAAATCTTTCGCTTTGCGGGCGCACGCCAGAGGCGGCTGCGCACCTGCTGAACCGTCAACGGCCTATTAAGGCCATTAAAAAACCAATTAAAATCGTTTGCAACGCTGCCCATCCGACCTTAAGGTTGGCTGGGAGATGAAGAGCCCAAGCGGCTACCGCATTTTTTAGGAAACGTTTCATAAAGCTTTGATTAATTAAATGATACAATTTTTCTTCATATAAAAACATGCCCCAGCTCATGTGATACTGCCACATGAGGGGACATGTTTAAATAACTTTGCACTTTATAACTAAACTTTTTAAACAACTTAATCCCCCTGAGGCAGCTCTCCCTCCTACCCTGCCTGCACAGGTAGTCGCATTGCCTTAATTGGCCCGCCCACATTAAATGGTGGCATGCAGCAATCACGGCTGGCGATCAGCTCCGTGTCCACCCCTACCTGCTCTCGCCTAACCCGCCCAACACAAGTAAGTTTCTGGCCAATCAGATTTTCACTTCTGCAACAGCACCAACTAAACCAAGTTACAAAAAAAAATTCCTGTGAATATTTCACAGGAAATATTTCAACTCTTTCTTGGACTCAAACTCAAGTTCTGTCGAAGGGTCATGAGGACTCGAAACGTCAACTCTTTTCTTCTCCGCCGATGCTGCCAGACCTGCTGAGTTTTTCCAGGTAATTCTGTTTTTGTATTAATTTCATTCTGTTGGCCATGCAGGCTAGCCCCACCATGAATCTTACCTTCTCATGCCTTGTGATTTTCATTAGAACTGTTTTTGAACCTTTCTATTCCACGGTTTGGTTGCTGGACATATCAAAATTCATGGACGTTTCATCCATGTTGCTGATGTAACAGAATGGGTACATGTGTTTTGCCACTGTTTGATGATGAATTGTGTAAAACTGGTGATTTTGGCAGAGGTTTTTGGTAGTGTCTTGCTTTTCTGCTACAACACTGAACATTTTTGTTCTATATGATTTGATTAACATTTGATGTAACTTACACTTGAGTTTCCACGAACTTCTGAACTAGTTCAGTTAATTTCACCCAGGCTGATAAAACTAGAACAAATTTGTGGAAACTCAATCGACTGCACTATGTTTAATCTCTCAAATATGCTTACAATTGTAACCTATTATTCGGTCAACCTAAAATAAATAAACATTCTAGGGCACTGCACAACCAAATCTGTTCTATATGTCTGATGTACACAAAATTATTGTGCATTTCTTTTCTCTATTTTTTCCACATATTCTATCTTTTAGTTCACCTTTTTCTGAATTTTCAGCTATCTTGTCCTTATGCTTGACCATCACTACCCATTTCATATTCAGGCTCAATTCAAACAACTCTCCTGGAACAGTTTATCATTACAGTTGCCATGGTTGTAACATATCACAAATAAAGCACTACTTGGCATATCTAACATTTTAACCATGTGGGAAATGATTGAGAACCACCAAAGTCAATACCAACACTTAATTGTGCAACACCTACATCTCGATAACTTCTCTAATCAAAATTTGAAGCTATTGCATATACAGGTAAATAGCTTGGACTGCTTAGTGATGAGTGCTTCCAGACTCTGCATAAGTCGTGATCTATTCTTTCATTTATTAGTTTTTGACATTCAAATACACTAGTTTTGCTAACCATTGACTACAGTTTCATTAATTTTTAAACTAAATACTCTATGAAAACAAAATGCAATTATATGTTTTCTATTCGTTTTTCATGTGTTGCCCTCTCCCAATTACATTCAAATTTCCATGAGCTGCTCTTAAAACACATCATTTGATGCAAATTGCTATCTTAAACCCACTACAAAATAAAGTATGCTTCAAAAGACAATGATTGTGAAAGTCATTTAATCTATCCGAAGCTTTTAAAGTCATTATGGTTTCTCCGATGCCAGATGGATCTGTTTCCAATCTCTGCATCTTTCCATCTTTCTATTCAAAATTAAATTTTTACCTAAACCAGACTGTATGACTGCATGTGTCTAATAATGTTATATGAATATTTTATGAAGAAACTGTCTGAAGTGCTCCTCTATCAACAACAAACAAAGATCAAAATTACAACACTGTGAATTGCTTTTAAAGGACTGTTTAAAATGCTGACAAAGATTAATCATCTACTGGAAATAGGTTTAGGCATGCGACTACCAGTAGTATATAAAAAGAAGCTTCAGAATGCGATCGATTTGAAATGCTTTCATTAACAGTGAAGTGGAAATTTGTTAAGCCCATTTTATCTGAAAAGGATTTGTGGAATCCAAAGGGCTATTTCACAAAATAGTTGGCATGTCACAATACTTTCATAATTAGTTTAGTTGCATTCAGCAGGTGCAATCATACTTTCAACCAGAAACTACAAGTGAATCAGGTATTCCCTTCCCAAAGAAGTTCATTTCCTTTCCATTTGATATTTTGTCAGAAGTTATATTTGTTATAAACTGTTGATGTGGTTAAAATGGTTTGGAACTCTTATCTCTTCTAAATCAAGTACAATCAAGGTCGATCGGTTGTCAGTTGAAATAACAGACAATAAAATGTACAAAAACAACTGAAGTTTGCAGGCACTGCATGGCACAGAAACTCATCTGCTCAGTGTCTATTATTGGATAGTGCCTTGGGATTTTTTTCCTTCCATTAAAGATGCTTCATAAGTTTGTTTTTATAGAATAGAACAGAATTCCTACAGAGTTACACCCCAAACGACTTGCATCTATTAAGCATCCAGATACTAATTCCCCTGATGCTGATCTTGTAATATTAATTCAACCTGTAGCAATTGGAAACATCCATTTTCTTCTCCAACACGTTCTCACCATTACATATGAATCTGTTAAGTCTGCTAAATTTCCATAGAATTCCTCACTCGTGCAATCACACCTTCAAAATTTGATGGAGTGTTCAGTTTGTGCAATTTTATGCAAGTTGAAACAATGAAAATTAATAAATCCAACCAACTGAGAATGACTCACTTTGTTTATCTCAACAAGGCCAGATTTTCCAGTTGAAGGTGGAAATTGAGAGGCAGGTCACGAACCTGCCTCCACCCCCGGACACCATGAAGTGCAATTTTCACATCCCTTAATTCCCTGAGACACCAAAAATATGTCTATCTCAGCCTTACATATATTCAGTGATGGAATATCAGCCATCCTCTGGGGTAGAGAATTCCAAAGATTCACAATCCTTTGAGTGAAGTAATTTCTCCTCATCTCAGTCCTAAATGAAAGGCCCATTATCCTGAGACTGTGCCCCCTGTGTTTTAAATTCCCTAATGAGCAGAAATGATCTCTACCAGGCCCCTTCAGAGTTTTCAAGGTTTCAAAGAGATCACATCAGAGAATATATGCCCAATTTACTCATCCTCTCATTATAGGACAACTCCCTCATTCCAGGGGTCAATCTGGTGAACCTTCACTGACTGCGTACAATGCAAGTATATCCTTTCTTAAATGTGGAGACCAAATCTGCACACAATACTCCAGATATGGTCTCAACAAAAACCGCTACAACTGCAGCAAGACTTCTTTATTCTTGTATTCCAAATCCCTTGCAATAAAGGCCAACATGTGATTTGGCTTCCTAATTGCTTGCTGTATCTGCATGCTAACTTTCTGCGTTCCTTGTATGAACATACTCAAACCTCTCTGAACATCAACACTTACAAGTTTCACATCTTTCAAAAAATATTCTGCTTTTCCTTTTTTACAAGCAAAGTGAATAATTTCACACTTCCCTCCATTCTCATTCATCTGCAATGTTGTTGCCCACTCACTTAATTTGTCTATATCTCTTTGCAATCTCTGTGTCCTCCCCACAGCTTACCTTTCCACCTAGCTTGGTATTATCAACAAGATTAGATACATTACTCTTGGTCTCTTCATTTAAGTCATTAATATAGATTCTAAATAGTGGAGGCCCCAGTACTGATCATTGCTATACTCCACTATTCACTGTCTGCAAACTTGAAAAAGCCCCGTTTATGCCTACGCTTTGCTTTCTATCTCTTAATTAATCCTCTATCCATTCTAATATATTACCGTCAACTCCATGAGCCCTCAGCTTGCCTATTAGCTTTTTGTGTGGCACCTTATTGAATATCTTTTGGAAATCCAAGTATGCTACATCCACTGGCTCCCCTTTATCTACCCTACTAGTTACGTCCTCAAGATACCTTATAAATTTGTCAAAAAGTATTGCCCTTTAGTAAAACCACGTTGACTTAACAAAGTATAGTATGATAAGAACAAGTGCTTTGTTAAGACTTCTAAAATAATACATTCCAGCATTTTCCCAGCAACTGATGTTACACTAACTGACCTGTGGTTTGCTGTTTTCTCCCTCCCTCCTTTCTTAAAAAGCTGTGTAACATTTGCCAAATTCCAATCTAATTGGACTGCTCCTGAATCTAAGAAATTTTGCAAATTCATAGTTAGCATATCCACTATCTCCACAGCTAACTCTTTTAAAACCCTAGGGTGTAGGCCATCAAGTCTCAGGGATTTGTTGCATTTTAGTCCCTTAAGTTTCTCCAACGCTTTATCTCCAATTTCCTCTTGTTTTAGCCTATAGATTACCGTCTATTGTTAGTGTGAAACTTGCATCTTCTACTAGGAAGATAGACACAAAATATTTGTTCAATGCCTCTGCCATTTTTTCATTCCCAGGATAATTTTCCTGGCTCCGCTCTTCGGGGACCAGTGTTTACTTTTGCTACACTCTTTTTATATACTTATTGTGGGGAACCAGTTTTAGGAAAATTTGAAGGACATTGAATTTTGAACATTCTTCCTCCTGAGTTATTTTTAAAAGTTTGCAATATTAATTTGAGGCTGTGAATATGCCATTCTCCAAGGAAAAAAACACAGGTCAAGAGAAATGTCCAGCGGGAAATACCAGCTGTGTTAACAAAGGACTGCTGTTGCAGGCTAAATACTCTTGCTGATTGGTTAATAATGCCTTGCCGAAGAGAAGTATTCTTTGAACATCTTAGTCTTTTAAGACTCTTAGTCAGAAACTGTACGCGTGTGTGTGTGTGTGTGTGTGTATGTGGGTTTATGGATGCGTTCGAAGCAAGCTGCAAGAAAAAGACTCCTTTCCCTTTTTCTCTGCCCTACCTTTGTGTTAAACTTTCCTCAGAAATGTCTTAACAGGATAACTTGTCTGTTTTATTTTGAAAGTCTGCAAAGTTGTGATAAGAAAGTCATCAAGGACAGTTTCACCAACAAATCCATCTGAAGGAACTTCCAGACCCGTTGTGACCAGGGTTCTGTCAGATCAACAGTATTGAGATCTCATTGAATTTTATCCTTTCAAAAGAAATGTTCCCATCCTCCAGCCTCTGCAGGGGACTGTGTTTGTTTTGTCCTGTTTTGTGATTGCACATGAGTGTATGGAAGTTCAAATATCTCTTTTTTTTTTAAATGAAAATCGTTATATGTCTAAATTACAACTTGCATGTTAACCAGCTTATTAACTTATTTTTAAATAAGCAATTTGTTTTATAATAAATCAACTTTTTTTTGTGTTTACTAAAAGAAGCCTGCTTAGAGCTTTTTTATGCTGGGAATAAGAGTATCAAAGGTAAATAATTGGCCAGTTTTGTGGGCGAATGAAACATTTAAACTATTGTTAGGACCTGTGGAGAAGTGGGGCTAGAATTAACTGCACACTCCTCCCATCATGGTCTGTAACATAAGATTGGGGTCTCTCATGGGATTTGAAGCACCGACAATGAGTGATTGGATGTAGATTAATAATTGTTAAAGGATAAAAAGACAGATACCAGGTTTCTGATTCATTAGTAACCGACATGGTTTTGGGAGTTGCTATGACTTTTTAAAGATGGAAGATTTACTCCTGACTGGTTTACAAAATGTAACCAAAGGTAAGATTCGCAGATAAGTTGAAGTTATAATTAACTGTAAGAGGTGAGGAAAGCAGACATAGTTGAGGTAATAGCGAAGCATTTGAAATTGGACGGGATACAAGACAGACCACACTCTCCAGATGGTGAGTCTTTTGAGTTAGCTAGGATTCGGCTGCAAATGAAGCAGCTTGAACATGAAAAATGGAGGAACTTAAACTTGAATAGGAAAGAGCAGAAAGAGAAAGAGCATTCAAGCAGCTAAAACTGAAATTTCAGACAAGGGAGAAGGAATGGGAAAGGGAATATCAGTTCAAAAGGCTGAAATTTAAAACAGAGGCACCAGATATTTGGGAACATTCAGTGGACAGGAGAGCTTATTCTAACCCAGAGTCCGGGGAGGTGATGTTTAAATTTGTGCATGCCCTTCCAATATTTGAGGAAAGGGGTGTAGAGGCATTCTTCATTTCATTTGAGAAAGTAGCTAAGCAAATGAAGTAGCCAAAAGGAAACTGGACATTGCTCCTGCAAAGTAGGTTAGTGGGCAGAGCTCATGAGATTTATGCATCACTTTGGGAAGAGCCGGCGATGGATTATGAAGCAGTAAAGAAGGCTATTCTTAGTGCATATGAGTTGGCCACTGAGGCATATAGGCAGAAGTTTCAAAACATAAGGTTACAGCCTGGGCAGACTTCCACTGATTTTGAGAGAGTAAAGTAAACTAGCTTTGATCATTGGATATGGGCACTAAAGGTAGAGGCCATTTACATGATCCTTAGGGAAATAATTCTCCTGGAGGAATTTAGAAATTCACTCCCTCCAGTAGTAAGAACTCATGTAGAGAACCAGAAGGCTTCAACAGCTAGACAGGCAGCAGAAATGGCTGATAATTATGAGCTTGCCTATAAACCCGAACTCTTTTTCCATCACCCCGACAAACCTGATAAGGATAGAGAGTGGGAGGGTGAATGTAAGTTAAGTAGCCAGGGAAGAGAAGTGACAACTGGGAATGTGCTGAAATCTCCCCCTCAGACCAGAAAGGAAAATTCTGAGGGTGAGAGTGACGTCCAAGGGCCGAAGGGTTTCTATTGTAACAAGGTGGGACACATTCAAGAAAATTGCTGGAATTTGTGTGGGAAATCTATAGGACTGATTGGGGTACATAAGGATGATTCAGGAAAAAGAGTTCTAATTGAAAATATAACTGAACAAGTTGCAATGTTAACTGCAGCTGAGAGTCCAAGTGTGAACACTGCTGTGATTGCAGGTGAGGTGAACAAGGTACCTGAAGGCTGCAGGGAATTCTTGTTGAAAGGAAAAGTAACTGCTTATTCCTTAAGTGAAGCAGGCAAACCTATAGTTACAGTTAGGGACACAGGGGCTACCCATACTCTTTTGCTGAGCAAGGGCTTGACTTTTCCACGAGGGAGTTCACTAAATGCCAAGGTTTAGTGAATGGTATTGGCAGGCCGTATATACCCTTATCTTTGTTGAGGGTGGACCTGGAGTGTGACCTAATGTCTGGAATGATTACAGTAGGACTTGTTCATAGTTTGCCTATAGATAGAGTTCACTCATTCCTTGGAAATGATTTAGCCAGAGTCAAAGTAGTAGCTTCTTCAGTGGTTACGAAAAGACCAAGTGAAGTCAAGGAGACAGAGCAGTTGCAGGAAAAGGTTCCAGGAATTTTTCCTTCTTATATAGTAACCCGAGCAATAGCTAACAAATTCATCATCAGATAAAATTAGTGCCACAAACAAATATTTGGCTATCTGAAACTTTTTTGGACAATCTGAAGGAAATGTTCAGTAAGTTGTCTCTGATCAGCAAGCTGATCCAGAATTAAGTAAAGTGGCACAATCAGCTCAAACCAAAGCTGCAGCAGAAGGGATTCTGAAACGCTACTATATTAAAGTGGGATTCTGATGAGGAAGTGGAGACCTCCTCAGAATGTCATGAATATTCCCATGATTGGGACAGTGGACTGGACTTTCTTTTATTTACCACCCAAGATTCACCGAATGAATCTACCGGTTTTAGTCCTTTTGAATTAATCTACGGACATGAGAAAAGAGGTCCTCTGAAATTAATCAAAGAGATGTTTTAAGGACAGAGGGACGAATCCTGCATACCAGATTATGTGTCCGTGTTCCAGGAACGGCTCACGGGAGCCTGCAAAGTGACTCGAGAACATCTTAGAAGTTCTCAACCAAAGATGAAGAATGGGCAGATTGGGCAGATAAGAAATCTATGGACAAAGAATGGTTCATCAAGTAGTGGTACTGCCCAAATATCATCAGGAAATATTAAGCATATCTCATGAGATTCCTATGGCAGGACATGTAGGGATCCAAAAGACCCAAACATAAGTTCACATTTTTACTGGTGAGGTATTCACAAGGACATATGGCATGTTTCACAAAACTGCACTATGTGCCAGATGGTGGGAAAAGCACACCATGCAGCAAGCCAGCACCTTTAATTCTGATAGCAGTTTAGGAGAAACATTTAGTAGGGTGTTAGAAAATTGTGTGGGACCGTTAGTGAAAACGAAAGCAGGACACCAGTATATTCTTACTAATACAGATATGACAACTTGTTTTCCAGAGGCCATCCTTTTGGGACCAATCGCAGTTAAGGTTGTGGTAGAGAAGTTAACCCAATTTTTTTTAAACTAGGTATGGATTACCAATGGGGATCCAGTCAGATCAATGTTCCGATTTTATGTCTAAAATTTTTCAAAACATAATGAGTAGTTTGGTATAAATCCACAATATACCATCCACAAACATAGGGAGCTTTAGCGAGGTACCATCAAACTCTCAAAACAATGATTGGAGCAGAATGTCATGAATATCCCCATGATTGGGACAGAGGACTGGACTTTCTTTTATTTGCCACCCAAGATTCACCGAATGAATCTACCGGTTTTAGTCCTTTTGAATTAATCTATGGACATGAGAAAAGAGGTCCTCTGAAATTAATCAAAGAGATGTTTTTAGGACAGAGGGACAAATCCTGCATACCAGATTATGTGTCCGTGTTCCAGGAATGGCTCACGGGAGCCTGAAAAGTGACTCGAGAACATCTTAGAAGTTCTCAACCAAAGATGAAGAATGGGCAGATAAGAAATCTGAGACCCAAACATTTCATCCAGGGGGTGAAATACTAGTGTTATTGCCTTTAAGACCCTCTGAAGGCACGATTCAGTGGTCCATACAAAGTAGTTAAGTGGGTTGGTAAAATAAATTATTTGATATATACCCCAGATTGCAGGAAAAAGAATCGGCTATGTCACATCAACATATTGAAACCATACCATTGTAAGGACCAGGATAGGAAGGAGTAGGAATGTCAGGTAGTAAGGAGAGTAGAGAATGAAGGAGACAATGACAGTGAGGCAGAAGATGATTTAGACAGTTCACCATCTGAACCTCCTGCTATTCAATTAGCTAATTCTGAAATATTAGGACATTTAGACCACAAACTCCAGCACAATAACGGCACCTCTAACAGGCATATTTCAAAAGAAGTTGAAGGTAATATAGTCAAGAGAGCCAGGCAGCTTTTAAGAGATTGAAGGCAATTTTAACTCATGAGTCAGTGTTGGTTGCCCCTAACTTCACTAAACTCTTCAAGGTGGCAATCGATGCCAGTGACCTGGGGGGTGGGTGCAGTCTTATTACAAGGTGAAGAACCAGGCATAGAAAAGCAAGTGGGATACTTTACTAAAAAGTTAAATCGGCATCAAAAATGATATTCTACCATAGAAAAGGAAACCCTCGGATTGTTACTGGCCTTTATGGAAATATTTAAGAATCAGAACGCCAGAGTGTTTTGATGGAGTTTGTTCCTCCAGCCTTAACTTGAAGGTTGTCTATATTCCTGGGAAAGATAATGTAATTGCCGATGCATTATCTAGAAGGTATTTTTTGTCAGTATAATGTAAAAATCAAAAGATCAGAACCCATACAGAGATTCTGTATAAGGAGTGAGTGAGAATGGGTGAGTATATGTTTTAAGTTTTTATATATATGTTGTATATGTCTTCCGATATGCTTTGAAACAAAACATATTTGGAAATGGTGTTTCACTCCTTATGGGTGGAGGCATGTGAGGAGCCTGTTTTTGGAAAATTTGAAGGACATTGAATTTTGGACATTCTTCCTCCCGAGTTATTTTTAAAATTTGCAATATTAATTCGAGGCTGTGAATATGCCATTCTTCAAAAGAAACCACTGATCAAGATGTCCAGTGGGAAACATCTGCTGAGGGGACAGATACTTTGTATATTTAAGTTAATAAAGAATTGCTGTTGCCAGGCTAAAGACTCTTGCTGATTGATTAAAAACAACTAGCCTAGGATAAGTATTATTTGAACATTTTACTCTTTTAAAACTCTCAGTCAGAGAGTCGTATGTGCGTGCCTAAGAAGCAAGCTGCAAGAAAAGAACTCCTCCATTCCTTCCCTCTGCCCTACTTTTTTGTTAAACTTTCCTCAAACATCACATCAGGATAACTCATCTGTTTTATTTTGAAAGTTTGAAAAGTTGTTATAAGTAAGAGTTATCGAGGACAGTTTCAACCAACAAATCCATCTGAAGGAACTTCCAGATCTATTGTGACCTGAATTCTGTCAGATCAACAACATTGCGATCTCTTCAGATTTTATCATATCAAAAGAAACATTCCCATTCTCCTGCTTCTGCAGGAGACTGTATTTGTTTTGTCCTGTTTTATGGTTGTTCATAAGTGGTAAGAGGGTTCGAAAATCAGTTTTATAAAAAAGGAAAGTCATTATACTTCTAAACTACAACTTGTATGTTAACCAGTTTATTAACTTGTTTTTTTAAAAAGTTATTTGTTTTTTTAATAAATCATTTTTTTTGTTTATTGGAAAAATCTGGTTAGTGTTTTTTTTAATGATGGGAATAACAGTATCAAAGGTAAATGATTGGCCAGCTTTGTGGGTGAGTTAAACATTTAAATTATTGTCCCAACCTGCAAAAAAGTGGGGTTAAAATTAACAGTGGACTCCTTCCATCATGGTCCATAACATCATAAAAGCTCTTACAATCAGTTCTTATAGTTCTATCTAATTTACTCTCATATTCTATTTTTTTTCCCATTTTATCAACTTTCTGGTGGCCTTTTGCTGCTCCCGAAAACATTTTCAATACTCAGACTTCCTACTGTTTTTGCAACATTGTAAGCCTCTTCCTTCAATCTAATACTATCCTTAACTTCTTGAGTGAGCCACAGATGAGTCTTTCTTGCTGAGTTTTTGTTTTTTAATGTAATAGTTTTGTTGAACATTTTGAATTGTTTGTTTCCCACTGTTCATTTATCTCCACACATTTTAATCTATTTACCTAATTAACCTTAGCCGGTTCTTCCCTCATACATGTGTAATTGGCTTTGTTTAAATTTAAGATTCTTGTTGTGATTGGAATATGTCATTTTTAAACTTAACATGAAATTGATTGGTATTTATGATTACTATTTCCCAGAGGATCTTTTACTTTAATATTACTAATGCTTGCACATGAATAGGGAAGAGAGCACATCCTGAGTGGGGCACAGTCAGAGTGGATATTGGCAATTTGGTGCAAAGCAGGAATTTGGTGCATAGGGGACGATGTGCTCTTTGCATTTGTTGCTCGCTATCCAACTTTTTAAATCTTCAGAGCGTGGGTCTTATCCTGCTGCAGCAGTAGAGGCGACAAGGGAAAGGAATCACTGGTAAGTTGTGGGTAAGGTATTTACTACTTTAATTGCTTATAGTCTAAGGTCTTTTTGTGGTTTATAGTTTGTATATTCTACAGTAATGAGGATCAGGAGAGAAGTGCCCTAGAGTAATTGATTTAAAAGGTTTAATTTAAAGGGATAAGTCATGGCAGGAATGCTCAAAGCTGTGGTGTGCTCCTCTTGCTCCATGTGGGAAGCTGGGGACATTTCCAGTGCCCGGGACCAGCATGTGTGCAGGAAGTGTGTCCAGCTACAGCTCCTGGAAGCTTGGGTTTCAGAGCTGGAACGGCAGCTGGGGACACTGTGGAGCATCCGAGAGTCTGGGAGCATCAAGGATAGCACATTTAGGGAGGTGGTCACACCGAAGATGAAGGAACTTGAAGAAGGAAGGGAATGGGTGACCAACAAGCAGTCCAAAAGAAACAGGCAGATAGTTCAGGAGTCCCCTGGGGTCTCACTCTCAAATTGGTATTCCATTTTGGAGGCTGATGAGGGCGCTGGTTCCTCCAGGGAGTGCGGATAGAGCCAAGCTTCTGGCACCACAAGCAGCCTGTCTGTACAGGAGGGGAAGAAGGGAGGAAGAGCAATAGTAATAGGGAATTCTATAGTCAGGGGAACAGACAGGTGCTACCATGGCCGTCAACGTGACTCCAGGATGGTGGCCTCCCTGGTGCCAGGGTCCGGGATGTCACTGAATGGCTGCAGGGCATCCTGAAGGGGAAGGGTGATAAGGCAGAGATCATGGTACATGTTGGTACCAATGACATAGGTAGAAAGAGGAATGAGGTCTTGCATCAAGAATTCAGGGAGTTAGGCAGTAGTCTAAAAAGCAAGACCTCTCTGGATTACTCCCAGTGCCACGTGCTAGCGAGCTCAGAAATAGGAGAATAGTGCAGATGAATACATGGCTTAAGAGTTGGTGCAGGAGGGAGAGTTTTAGATTCCTGGATCACTGGGACTGTTTCTGGAGAAGGTGGGACCTGTACAAGCGGGACTGTCTACATCTGAACCAGAGTGGGACTAACATCCTTGCGGGCAGGTTTGCTAGTGCTGTTGGGAGGAGTATAAACTAATTCAGCAGGGGGAGGGTCACAGAATGTTAGCAGAATAGGGACACATCATAATACAGTAAAACAATCATCAGAGGGAGTACAGCTGCATTAAGCATCAAGGGAGTAAGGCAAGGCTGGATGGCCTCTACTTTAATGCCAGGAGCATTACAGGTAAAATGGATGAGTTAAGAATGAGGATTGACACTTGGAATTGTGATATAGTAGCCATCACTGAGACATGGTTGAGGGAAGGGCAGGATTGGCAGCTCAACATTCCGGGATATAGAATCTTCAGGCGAGACAGGGGAGGGAGTAAAAGAGGATGAGGCATTGCATTATTAGTTAAGGAGTCAGTTACTGCAGTAAGGAGAGATGACATCTTGGAAGGGGCATCGAATGAAGCTTTATGTTTAACATAGACCCCCAGATAGTCAGCGGGAAATTGAGGAGCAAATACGTGGAGGTGTGTAAAAACAAAAACAATAGGGGAATTATATAAGGTGATTTCAACTTTCCCAACATTAATTGGGATAGAAAGTGTTAAGGGCTTGGATGGAGTGGATTTCTTGAAATGTGTACAGGAGAACTTTTTAGGTCAATATGTAGAGGGTCCAATAACGGATGGCGCATTGCTGGACCTAATTCTGGGGAATGAAGCCAGACAGGTGGCTGAGGTGGTGGTGGGCAAGCATTTTAGCGATAGCGACCACAACATGGTACAGTTTAAGTTTGTTATGGACAAAGAAATCGACAAGTTGCAAAAAAATGTTTTGGATTGGGGGAGAGTGGATTTTAGTAAAATAAGGCAGGATCTGGCCAAGGTAGACTGGGAACAGTTACTTGTGGGGAAATCTATAGAGGAACAGTGGAGGGTGTTCAACATATTCAAAAAGGAAATGGGGAGGGTACAGGCTCAACATGTTCCCTCCAGGGTGATAGGAAGGAGTAACAAACCCAGAGAACCATGGATGACCAGAGATATTCAGGTTACGATGAGAAGAAAAAGAGGGGCTTTTAGCGGGTACAAGGGAAGCAAATCAGCAGAGGCATTAGTGGAGTACAGAAAGTGCAGGATGGAGCTTAAGAAAGCAATTAGGAGAGCAAAGAGGGGATATGAGAAAGCTCTGGCTGGTAAAAGTAGGGAAAATCCCAAGATATTCTATAAGTATATCAATGGGAAAAGGATAACCAGGGAAAGAGTAGGGCCCATAAGGGATCAAGGGGGCAATCTATGGGTGGAGCCAGAGGACATCGCTAGAGTGTTGAATGAATACTTCACATCTGTCTTCACCCAAGAGAATGAGGATGAAGGTATCAAACTCGGGGAGAGAGACTGCGAGTTTCTTATGCAAATTGATATAGGGAGTGACAAGGTATTGGGGTTTGGCAGACTTAAAAGTGGACAAATCTCCAGGTCCAGATGATTTGTGTCCCTGACTGCTGAGGGAGGCAAGGGAGGAGATCGCAGGGGCTCTGACCCAAGTTTTTAATTCCTCTCTGGCCACGGGGGAGGTGCCAGAGGACTGGAGAACAGCTAAACTGGTTCTGCTATTTAAGAAGGGTTGTAGAGATAAGCCAGGGAACTACAGGCCAGTAAGTCTCACGTCAGTGGTAGGGAAACTATTGGAGAAAGTTCTGAAGGAGAGTATCTATCTCCACTTGGACAGAAAAGGTTTGATCACAGATAGTCAGCATGGCTTTGTCAGAAGGATGTCATGCCTAACTAATTTGATTGAATATTTTGAGGAGGTGACCAGGTGTGTAGATGAGGGTAGTGCAGTTGATGTAGTTTATATGGATTTCAGCAAAGCGTTTGACAAGGTCCCACATGGGAGATTTATAAAGAAGGCAAATGCACATGGGATACAGGGTAATTTGATAAGGTGGATTCAAAATTGGCTTGGTTGTAGGAGGCACAGGGTGATGACAGAAGGATGCTTTAGTGATTGGAAGTCAATGTCCAGTCGCAAGGATCTGCGCTCAGTCCCCTATTATTTGTCATTTATATAAACAACATAGATGACTATGTGGGGGGTAGGGTTAGTAAGTTTGCGGATGACACAAAGATTGGCCAGGTGGTTAACAGCGAGATCGAGTGTCTTGGACTACAGGAAGATATAGACGGGATGGTCAAATGGGCAGATAAGTGGCAGATGGAATTTAACCCTGAAAAGTGTGAGGTGATACACTTTGGAAGGAGTAATTTGACAAGGAAGTATTCAATGAATGGCATGACACTAGGACGTTCTGAGGAACAAAGGGACCTTGGTGTGTGTGTCCATAGATCTCTGAAGGCAGAGGGGCACGTTAGTGGGGTGGTGAAAAAGGCATATGGGACACTTGCCTTTATCAATCGAGGTATAAATTATAAAAGTAGGGAGGTCATGTTGGAGTTGTATGGAACTTTGGTGAGGCCACAGCTGGAGTACTGTGTGCAGTTCTGGTCGTCACATGAAAGGAAGGATGTGATTGCACTGGAGGGGGTGCAGAGGAGGTTCACCAGGATGTTGTTTGGGATGAAGCATTTAAGTTATGAAGAGAGTTGGATAGACTTGGGTTGTTTTTGTTGGAGCAGAGAAGACTGAGGGGCGACCAGATCAAGGTGTACAAGATTAGAGGGGCATGGACAGGGTGGATAGGGAGCAGCTGTTCCCCTTAGTTGAAGGGTCAGTCACAAGGGGGTCATAAGTTCAAGGTGAAGGGCAGGAGGCTTAGGGGGGATGTGAGATAAAACTGTTTTATCCAGAGGATAGTGACGGTCTAGAATGCGCTGCCTGGGAGGGTGGTGGAGGTGGGTTGCCTCACATCATTTAAAAAGTACCTGGATGAGCACTTGGCCCATCATAACTTTCAAGGCTATGGGCCAAGTGCTGGTAAATGGGATTAGCTACGTAGGTCTAGTGTTTCTCATGTGTTGGTGCAGATTCGATGGGCCAAAGGGCCTCTTCTGCACTGTGATTCTATGAATTCACCTTGCTAGATCTAAGATAGCTTTATCGTTAGTTGGTTCCACAATGTTTTGTTCCAAGAAACTGTCATGAAAACATTTTACAAACTCATCCTCTAGACCTCCCTTGCCAACTTGATTGTCCCTGTCTACATGAAGATTAAAGTCCCCCACAATTATTACATTTCCTTTGTTGTAAGTGCCAATAATTTATTGTTTAATGCTCTGCCCATAACTACTTGGGAGGGGTCTATAAGCTATCCCAACCAATGTATTTTGACTCTTGCAATTCCTACTTACCATGCAGACTGATTTTACCTCATGATCTTCTGAGGCCAGATCTTTTCTTGATAATGCCTTTTTGTCATGCTTTACTGTCAGGGCTACCCCTCCTCCTTTGGCACTCTGTCTGTCTTTCCAAAATATTGTGTACTCTAGAAAATTTATTTCTCAACCTTTTAACCATGCCTCTGTAATGATGATTAGAACTAAATCATTTACTTCTATTTGTGCCACTAGTTCATCTATCTTATTGCAGTTGCTTCATGCATTCAGACAAAGAACATTTAATTGCTTGTTTTTTTAAGTTTCTATTCCCTCCAATTACCTTATTTGCTGATGTACAGCTTTTATTAAACTCTCCTGCCTTTCATGTCCCACTCTGCTTGTCTTTACCCTGTCATGAGAGTATAATAATTTTCATAATATTTTCTGGTTTATTGTAAAGTGGGCTTATGGGGATTATGTTTTTCTGTCTGTGTGTGTGATTTAATTACATTTTGCAGCCGAGTAGACTACAAGTTGAAGTTATCAAATGAAGTAAGGTGTACAAGTGTATTTAATATGCTAATGAGTAAAAATGGTTGGGGTCTTCGCATGTAAGATGTAATGGGAATTTGCATCTTTAGATAGTTGAAGGGAGTTTTGAATTTCAAAGAGGTTAATGAGAATAATAGCAACATGAAAAGAATTATATTATAAGAAAGGGAAAAGTTCTAAAGACATATGAAACAATGGAATTTACATATTGAAAAGGGTGAAACATATAGAAAGGAAAATGAGGCTGTGTGTCAGGGGGAGGCACTGTAAGGCCCAACAGAAGTGTGTGAAGCCTCCAAAATTTGTGCAGAAACCTGCTGTCTACAGAATTCCATTGTCCAGGGTATTGTGCTAATTAGCTGAATCTGTTTAAAATCTAAAAAATCTATTTTTGGACCGTTGACTTAAAGGGGACGTAACGGGAGTCAGGTTAATTCAGGATTTTAGGAGTTCTTGTAGACCTATGTATGTGCTTGAAATCTTTTCTTTTGTTAATAAATATTTTAATTTAGATTTTTTAAAAATCTCTAGAGTCTTGGTGGACTTATTACTACTGAATTCAGTGCATGCATCTCGAAATAAACATAAATTGTAAAACCATGTGATAGCGGGATTGAGTTTCCCTTGTGGATTTTAAACACCTGGCACACATCGGCCTAAAATTTTCCAGCATCGAGTGGGCTCGGCGGGAGCGGTCACAGAGGCAATTGCGATCAGCTCCATGCCGCTATTTTATAATTAAGGCCCGCTCAACATAACATGCAAGCCGTAGCGCTCAGCGCTACCTGTGCGGGTGGGGGGAGGGAGGGAGAGTTGGGGCCAGCATGGAGCTGCCTCAGGGAGATTGAGGTGCTTTTGAAAATAATAAAATAATAAGAATTTCATGAAACCTGTCCCCTCATGTGACTGTGTCACATGTGATGGGACATGTTTTTACTTTTCAAGAAAACTTTTTACTTAATTGATGAAAGCTTCAGGAAATCTTATTCCCCTTCTGGATGACGTTTCCCAAAAAAAGTAAAGGCCGCTTGACCTTTTCGCCTGCCCACCAACCCTAAGGTGGGACGGGCAGCGTTAACTTGACATTAATTAATTCATTAATGACCTTATTAGGCCTATCAATTATCGTCAGGTGCACAGCTGACTCCGGCGTGCGTCTGCCAAGTGGAACATCGTGAGATAGCGTGATGACGTCATCGCGCATCATTTTACGCGCCGGCTTGTCGGGCCCGTCCCCTCATGCTGACTGAAAATTCCTGGCCATCATCTGCTGCATCATAACACACATCGCTATTTTGTTCCAACACCTCTACCTTTTAGTTTGGATTGCCAAATTTTCCTTCACCCAAACTCTCCCCCAACTCTGTTAGTTTGAAGCCCTGTTCACAGCCCTAGTTATATGATTGGCCAGGATACTGGTCCCAGCCTGGTTCAAATGCAGCCCATCCCAAAGGAACAGCTCACTTACTCTTCCTCTTGCTCATTCTTCAGAAGGTGCAAAGGCTCCATCATAAAATAGTAAGTGGGCAGTTTACAACACAGTTTGTGCTAGGAGCACCTGCTCCTCTGCTGATTGGAAGATCTAGGCCAATATTTTCCATGAACCAACATGAACGGGCAGTGTAATTTTTTTTATTTTTGAGTTAATAATATTCATTGGTGTATTTAAGAGAGGTAACCTGGTGCTATTTTACTAACACAGCTGAAAATGGTTTTATCACAAAAAATAAATGGCCAAATCTTGCGGTCTCTGGACTGTCAGAGACCACACATGCAAGTGAACACATGCTTTGGGACCCTGTGGACATCCTGAAGCACGAAACTTATGTGGGAATTCCCCTGCTCCCTTGGACCCAACACAAATGTCTCAGACTCTGAGTTAGAGTTGGAGACTTTGGACAGTTCCACAGTCCTTACCTGGGTAGTTATCCAGGAAATGTTAGACATATTAAAACCTAGTCCAACATCTGGATAGCTACACAATCAGCACCCTCCCAAATCAATTACCTCTCCGACCAGATCTGCCTACCCTCCAAACCATGACAATCCCCCCTCCAACCTGACCAACCTCTTGATCCAATCCTACTACCATCTGACCCCCAATTACCTGCCCTGACCACCCAATTGCTCTTTTAACCTAATGACACTGAGCTGAGCTGACTACACCCTCACCAGTCTACGCTCCTGATACCTGACCACTCACCTACCATCTTGATGTGATTCCCCTTTAGACATGACCCAACTACCCCTGACCACCCAACAGCCCCCTGACTCGACCTGATTATCCTCATGATCACCCAACTACCCTCCCGACCCATCCATCCACCCGACCAGTGCCCTAACTTAATGAGCCCCTCTGCCCAACCACCTTCCCAACCTGACCTAACTGCCCTCCTGAATACCCGACCACCCATCTACCCTCCTGATCCAACCTGAATATTCTTTTGACTTGACTACTCACCTCCTGACACAACCCAACTACTCTCCCGGCCACCTGGCTACCCATCTGACCTGACCTGACTAACGTCCCCCTGACCTGCATACCCACCTCACCCAACTCTCCGACTTTACCCAACTCATCCACACCAACCCCTACTCACATACCCCTACCCACACTCATTTACTCATCCAATCACTAACATTCAAACTGAACTTTTAAACTTACATGCAGCAGCTAGTGCCATGAAAAGGAAGAATTGTCCTGTCTACCCCCAACTCTACTCCGCTCCCCAAGGGATGCGGTGCTGTGCAGTTCTGTGAAAGCCAATATCAGAAGACCGTGGTAGAAATGTGCAGCAGCATCAAGTTGGGGGAAATTACGAGTGCAGCGTCAATCTGACAATCATTGTCGTTGCTTGGAAGATTCAGGCCAAGCATATTTAATTAGTGTTGAGCCCACCACATGAGTAACCTTGTTTTAAAAATACCACGCTGAACCATTTATTAGTTTCATCTGTGTACAGTAGTCAGTTTTATCGTAATTTTTTTTTCATATTTACAAACTTTCAAAAGGTGTCTACTGCTGTCATTGCAAGAACAGCTTATTTGAAGATCTCCTGAAGGGTGCAAATGGCTGCCATCAGTGGAAACCCGTCATGCTGAATATTTCAATCTGGGGCATGGTCATCTTTGTGCAAGGGACTGGCTTCCAACACAACGTATTTTAAATCAGCTTTAATGACCATAGAAACTTGATTTACGCTTGATATAACCTCTGCTTAAAATTCCACAATTATTTTTTTTTTTTACACAGGTTTTGTTGATTTCATGCACATTACAAACAGAAACTATAGGCCAAAAAGTCATAGTGATCAATGAAACTCAAAAAGGAGAAATGGATACAATTATCAAATTATGGAAAACACATAACTAAGAATGAAGAGTTTCATGAATTCTGAGCGTTTTAAGTCTATGCATCCAAGGCATTTGCATCATAAATCCTTCAATCTCTGCATTGCAGAGTATATATTACAAATAGCACAAATGGAGTACTGAAGAGAAACCTTAATTTCATCAGCCTGTAATGCATTCAGTTATCGGTGTTACCTTCTACACTGCACAGTCTGCTCCACATAGAAACATAAGTGTCCTAGCCTGAAAAGAAAGACAATGACAGATCCACTCCCAAATCAAATGAACTGGTATACTGTGAAACGTTCCTGTGGTAAATCGAGCATGTGATTTGTTGATAGCCATTGCAGATATAGGGTTGATATTAACCATACCCAGCCGGCATTAATGATGCACTAACTGAGATCAGTGGGCTTAATGCCCTATTAACTCTGATGCACTGTCTGCCATATTTTAGAAGGGGTTTACCTGTCTGGGTAGCATCACCTCAATTATGCCATTATCAATAAGGATTTAGCTTATCGACTATCCCAAGCCAACAGCTCCTTTGGCCGCCCTTCGAAGCATCTCTGGTGATACAATTCACCAAGCACCTCTACTAAAATTCAAGTATATAGAGCAGTTGTCGTGGCCACTCTCTTATATGGGTCAGAATCTTGGGGTCTGTACAGAAAACAAATGCAACCGTTGAAGTGCTTCTATCAATGCTTTCCTTGGCCCATCATAAACATCAAATGGCAGGACGACATCACCAACAATGAAGTCCTCAATAGAGCCAATCTGCCCAGCATTGAATGCACTGTCTTACAATATCAATTGTGTTGGGCAGGAAATGTCAGACATGGAGGATTCTAGAATGCCAAAAGCTGTGGTTCATAGCAGATTATGCTCTGCTATGTGAGATCAAGTTACACCTCAGAAAAGACAGCTATCTTTGACTGACATTGACCAATGGACGTGGGTACAGGATGTTGCCGACAGAGGAAACAACCAGGAAAGCAACCCATAAGTTCAAAACAGACTTGAGGCTGAAGAAAGCACAGAAGAAAGTACAGACAAAGTAAAAAAGTCTGTTTATACCAACAACAACAACAATAACAACTTACATTTAAATAACACCTGTGATAAAATGAAACAATCTGAAGTGCTTCACAGGAGCATTATAAAACAAAGTTTGACGCTGAGCCACATAAGGAGATATTAGGTTAGATGACCAAAACTTGGTCGCTGGTAGGTGTTAATAAGTATCTTAAAAGAGGAAATTGAGGTCGAGATGCAGAGAGGTGCATGGAGGGAATTCCAGAGCTTGGGGCCAAGGCACTGGTCACCAGTGGAGCAATTATGACTGGGAATACACAAGACACCAGAATTAAAGGAGCGCAGATATCTGAATGTTGTGGGGTTGGAGGAGATTACAGGGATAAGGAGGGGCAAGACCATGGAGGGATTTGAAACCAGGATGAGAATTTACAAGTCAAGATGTTGGCTGGTTGACTGGGAACCATTCAGTGAACATATGGTTGATAGGGGAATGGGAATTGTATGAATGAAGAAATGGGCTGCAGAATTTTGGATGACCTCAAGTTTATGGAGGGTAGAATGTGGGAGACCATCCAGAAATACATTGGACTAGTCAAATCTAGAGGTAACAAAGGCATGAATGAGGTTTTCAACATCAGATGAACTGAGACAGGAGCAAAATTGTGCAATGTATTGGAGGTGGAAATGAGCGGTCTTAGTGGTGCACAAATATCCCCTTCAAACCAGCAGTTCCTGTGCCCCAGTTGCTCAAGAATCTATAGATAAAGAATTGGCCTCTTCAAATACCAACAATCATAGATAAGCCTTCCCATCTTCATCTCTGATGAGCATACCATCATCATCATTATGATTACTGCTGAATAGTGGAAACCTCCAATTGTTTCAGGTAGTAAGTGCTATATGTGAAGAGACATGCATAGGACCTCATTTGGAATTTTGGGACACAACTGAGTGGACTAAGCACCACGTACACAGTGCCCAGATTGACTAGTGGTACAGCCAAAGATGATTTTAAAAAAGTTGCTTTGAATTTCTTTGTCAGCCCAGGAGGATCAAGAGTGTTGAAGATGGTCATTTACTAGTATTTTATTGTGTGGAATTTACCTACAAATTGAATTAAAAGCATGGAAATTGTTCCATTCCTACTGTCACTTGGACTTGGATATTTAATTATCTGAGAATGTGTCATAGGAGCAGAAAAAGGAGTAGGCCATTTGGCCCCTCGATCCTGCTCCACCATTCAATTAGACCATAGCTGATCTTCTATCCGAATGCCATTTTCCCACACTATCCCCATATCCCTTGATGTCTTTAATGTGTAGAAATCTATCAATCACTGTAGTGAATATACTCAATGACTGAGCCTCCACAGCCCTTTGGGGTAGAGGATTCCAATGATTCAAAACCCACTGAGTGAAAGAAAACTCATCCTCATCTTTGAAGAAAGCAAAATACTGCAGATGCTGGAAATCTGAAATAAAAACAAAAAAAATGCTGGAATGTTGATATTCACAATTTATACCAATAATTTGGATGAGGGACCCAGATGTAATATTTTCAATTTGTTGACAGCACAAAGCTTGATGGGAATGTGAGCAATGAGGAGGGTGTTAAGAGGCTTCAAGGTGATTTAGACAAGTTGAGTGAGTGGGCAAATACACGGCAGATACAGTATAATGTGGATAAGTATGAAGTTATCCACTTTGGTAGGAAAAACGGAATGGCAGAGTATTACTTAAAAGGTGATAGATTAGGAAATATTGATGTACAAAGTGACCTGGGTGTCCTTGTACACCATTCACTGAAAGCAAGCATGCAGGTGCAGCAAGCAGTTAAGAGGGCAAATGGTATGTTGATCTTCATTGCAAGAGGACTTGAGTACAGAAGCAAGGATGTTTTACTGCAGCTGTACATGGCCTTGGTGGGACCACACCTGGAGTAGTGTGTGCAGCTTTGGGTCTCCTTAACATAGAGGGAGTGCAGCGAAGGTTCACAAGGTGGATTCCTGGGATGGCAGGATTGTCTTACGAGGAGAGATTGGGCCAACAAGGCCAGTATTCACTGGAGTTTAGAGGAAAGGAGAGGAGACCTCATTGTAGCACACAATTCTGACAGGGATAGACAGACTGGATGCAGGGATGATATTTCTTCTGGCTGAGGGTTTTGGAACAAGGGGTCACAGTGTCAGGATACGGGGTAGATCATTTAGGACGGAGATTAGAAGAAACTTCTTCACTCAGAGGGTGGTGAGCCTATGGAATTCTCTACCACAGAAGGCTGAGGAGGCTAATTCACTGAACATATTTAAGAAGGAAATAGATTTCTGGACTCCAAAGGCATCAAGGGGTATGGGAAGAGCAGAGGATCAGACATGATCATGTTGAATGGCAGCGGAGGCTTGAAGAGCTGAATGACCTCCTCCTGCTCCTATTTTAAATGGTTCTATGAAAAGCTCAGCTGGAATGGCAGCATCTGTAGATAAACAGAGTTAACATTTCCGTCTGACTCTTCTTTGGCTATGTTTCAATGTCCAGTATTTTTCGCTTTTAAGGTCTCTTCCTTAGATAGTTAAGAGTTTTGAAGGGTGTCTGAATTATAGGAAATGTCTATCTCTTCACACTCCCCTAAAGGTGATTTACTTGTTTCTCACCTTTACTTTGGAATATGGCCTTGCATTTTTAAGCAGCGTGCTCTGTTTCAGTTCAAATTGCAGAATTCCCAGTCAGTTGAAAGATCAAATTTTCAAAAATAAATGGGGCATAGCCTCATGCCACCATTATTAGTGTGCAGTATAACAGTCTTACTAGTGTCATGCCTAGTACAAGCATGTCATATTTTGAACTTTCAGTCAATACTTTTAAAAGTCAACACAAATAAGCTTTTAAGATAGCTGCAGCAAATCATGTGACTTGTGGCATTTGGACTACAGACAGTGTCAAGTGTTCAGTGAATATCTAATTAAATGTGACCACAGTGGAGGATACCTCAGCCATTTGTGGAATTCACACATCCCATTGTTGAAGGATGGCCCAACACCTGAAGACTTGTGGGATTTCCAGGCTGCCTGTCTCCCTGTTTTACATTAGAATAAAGGGAAGATCCAAATTCAATGGCCACTATCAACGTCCTATTGTATTATGATGGTGTCCTTCATCCAAGTAAGACTGGATGGGCCTCAGAAGTGTTAATCTCATGCCATGTGATCAAAGCTTGTTTCAGAGACTGCACTCTTACTCCCATAGGACCAAACAGATCCATCAGTTGTCAGCAGTCTGAGAACCATACTCTGGAACTAACTGCAAGTCATCAAGGAGCCAAAGTATTTAACCTATTCCAGGTTCAAAGTTCACCCGAGAACCAGCCTCCTAAATATTCAGCTACAAAAAATCTCGCAAACTGCTCTGAGCCCTTCACTTTACAACAAGATCCTCACTTAAACATTAAATCATTGAATACATTCAAGAAATAATAGGCCTGCCACATGGGAGGCTGTACATTGGAGGCTAAATTAACTGAAATTTTTAAACATGCAGTGTGTGTGTGTGTGTGTGTGTGTGTGTGTGTGTGTGTGTGTGTTGGGGGCGGGGGGAGGGGGGGGTGCTGTGGAGAGAGAGGCCCCAAATATGTGATGTTGCTTTAATTCAGCATATATGTGAGAGAATAAATAGCCTACTTTATTTTAAACTCATGAAAACTTGCTGCTGAATAATTTAATTAGAATACACACTTCAAGGGTAAGAAAATATACACCTCTTTCTATACAAAACATGATTCTGGACAGTAAGTGGGCAAAATACAGCCTACCCATGACATTAGCATACATATCTACCAACAATATAACTACAGAAAATGTCAAAAAGAGCAGCACAGCTTAAGGTGTTGGAGGATATTGCATCCAAAGTTTAATTAATCATTTTCACTTGACATAGATGAAATTCCAGTATCCAAATGGAACTGTCTTGCAGGTGCTATTGAGTTAAGATAGTTTTGTTTTGGTCCATCTGCTATAGGTATACCCATAGTGCTGTTAGGGAAGGAGTTGGTATAGCTGCTCTTTAATGATTATGAGGAGTGAAAACTCTATCTTCAAAGTTTCTCGGCTCCATTACTGCATAATTATCTTCAACAAAATGACATTACTTGATATTGTGAATGAAAACAAATGTCTCTGAAATTCTGATAGCATTGCTGTATACACTACAAGTTTGCAGTTCTATAATCTACTTCAGAATTTAAGGTAACATGCCATGGTTAATTGTAGAGCAGGCTTGATTTGATGCTCTGACAGTAAGGACATTCAAATATTCAAATAAAGATTTGAAATGTGATGCACTATTTTAAAGGCTATCACCAAGATATTAATGGCAGTATTACTTATTCTTTACTATTGTAACAGATTAGGAAAAGAGTGAAATGGGTTAGCTTGGTTTATGTTAATCTTGAAACAGCTTATCAATCTTTCAATATGTCGAGCATTCTACCAATCAATCAGTCATCCATATGGAGAGAAACGAAACCATTACTGTGATATATATGTCCTTGGCAAACAGAGGATTTGTTTTCAGAGCCAACGTTTGCGTTATCTGAAATGTAATAAAGTTACATGACAAACAAATGATTAATGCTTACTGATCTAAATTGTTGAGACTGTTACAATCTCTCTCTCATCTTCACATGTCTGAGGAGATCCATGGCCTCTACTGTGATTGCCCTGTGTGATTGAATTACATTCAATAATAGCGAGAATTTTGGGGGTTAGTTTGCTAGATGGCTAGTGTTTGGAATAGAATAACGGCAATGACGCATGTTCAATCCCCATACTGGCTCTGGCAGATCGTGGAGGCCTGTATCCTTATCATGCCCCATGCTTGAAGTGGAGTGATGCCCCTCAAGCGACATAACCAATGGTCTCTCGCTTTCATGGAGAGAGATGACAATGGTCCATTTTGGATGATGGCTATGGTAGTATCTACAATTTTCTTGTTGGCTTCTGACAGAAGTTACTTAAACCACGCTTGGTTAATTGTGCGCGAGTTGAGAATTTTTGATGTAACTTAGTGTAATTCTTCTATAAAAAAGGAAAAAATAATCCCCCCAAAATCACATAACTTAGGAGTCAAAGTAGAAGAGTTAAAAAATGTATTTTAACAAAGGACTATGCCTTTTAAATCTAATAAACACAGGAAGACCAGAAATAGGAGCAGGAGTAGAACACATGGCCCAACAAGCCTGCTCCACCATTCAATATGATCATGGGTTTCAACTCCATTTTCCTGCCCATTCCCTATGTCCCCGAGGGACCAAAAATCTGTCTATTCCAGCCTTAAATATATTCAACGATGGATAGACTAGAATACTCAGTAATAATTTTACTGCAGATCCATGTATAAAAGATACTTTGAAATCTGGTGCAATAGCACATCTTTAAGCATGCTCCATTGTTAATTATTTATTTGAAATCTGAGTAGTACTGTGCTTTTTGCTCATCTATTCCTTTTCCCCCCTCTGCACCCTTCTATCCTTTCAGTCTCTATCATACCTCTTTTCCCTAATTCCCCTCTCACTTTGCCACCACCATTTACTTTCTCTACCATTCACACTTACATTCTTGTTCCATCTCTCATTACTGTTCCCCAAGCCTTGTCTCATACCCTTTAATTCCCTAACTCTTCTAATTCACCTTTTCCTTTTCACTGATCTTCTGTCTGTTTCATCTCCTCTAATTTCTTTCATTTTCTCACTTTACATTCCCTCATTCCTAATTTGTCATCCTCTTCATCTTTTTCTGTCAGTTCCCCCATTTTCTGTATGTCTTTAATTCCCCTGCACCACCATCTTTCATGTCCCTATATTCCCTTCTCTTCTCCCTTCTTTCTTTCTCACCTGACTATTGCTCAGTCCACAACATGTTTTTTTTTCCTGCTGTATAACCCTACATCACTGAAGACTGATGTTTAAAGCAATGCCAGACCCAATGTGCTCTTCTGCTGGATTCTGAAAACATTGCCCGTTTAAAAACCTGTTTGGACGAAGTTCCATTTCTCCATTTTTTCAAAGATCATTTCTAATTCAGTTCAGTGGTTTAACCTATTCTACTTTAGTTCTGTTTTCACCCCATCTTCCACCTTACCCTTCCAGTATCAAGGACTGCTCTTCAGATATCTTGAAATCTTTTACAAAAAGAACAAAGTTGTATTGATATGGTTTCTATCACATCTTTAGGACATCTCTAATACTTAACGGCCAATCGAACACTTTTGAAAATCCCAGTTATTTTGTAATGTAAGGAAACATGAACAATTTGAACATAGTGAGGCCCCAGAACCAGTAAGGACAAAGATGTCCAAATCATTTGATCTCAAGAAGATGGTTGAGGCATAAGTTTTGACCAGGAATTGGATGGTCTTCCTGCTGTTCCTCAGATAGTACCCGGGGATTCCTCAACCCACTGGAGAAGAAAGATGATTTAACGTTTCATCCAAAAAGTGCAGCTTCTCTCATTATGAATTTGATGGAATTTAATTACTTCTTTTTTCAATTTTCTTTCCTTCCTTTGGTGCAATTGTGTACCCCAGCACCCAAAATAATCGCTGCTCATGTACCTCATTGCTATTTGTGAGATCTTGCTGTTTTCAAATTGGCTACTGATTTTGCCTACATAACACCACCTCAAAAAATAAATGTATTGGATAAAGTGGTATATAAATGTAGGTTTATTCTGTTACATCCATCAAGTTACATCAAAAACCATATTTATCAATCAACATCCCAAGTAAGGAAACAAAGTGTGCACCTTAGTGGTAACCATAAGCAATTCATGCAACCTTGCTGAAATAAGATTTATGTTTGAATTAAAAGGATTTTTTTAGGGAAATAGATATTTATTTAACGTTAGAAATTATCTGTAGGAGGTGAAGGAATGGGCTAATCGCTGAAATCTATTTCCAAAATGTTAAGTCATCAAAAAGCTTGATTTTGTCCTGAAATGCACAACCCATATTTGCACCAATGCACTGCAATACAACTGAGGGATGCATTAGCTCTTTCTTAACACTGAAAAGTGCACAGTTAATATAATACTTCAATATGCTAACTGGTTCAGAATGGTCGGCAAGCTGTCCATTTTCTTCTGGCTGACTGTACCCTCATCCATTCAGTACCTCTCACATCATAACCGAGCATGTGGGCAATGCATCTAAACCAAGCATTAAAACATAACACTTCAACCACAAGAAAGCTAAAAAGCACTGGTTTTCCACCAATGAGTTACTTGCATGTAATATTCTGATTGCAGCACATGCAGCAACATTCTGTACTTTACCAGTTCAAAAGGTTCAGACATTACCTTGAGGTGGTTTTATTTGTTATAATTTCACTATTATTTTTGCCTTTATCCATGTAACTGTGGTTTTGTTATAATTTCACTATTATTTTTGCCTTTATCCATGTAGCAGGACACACCCATTTGTATTACTTGTAAGAAGAAAGCCTAGAAGAAAAAGGCTCAAAATTGAACTACTGCCAAGGTTTAAAGAAGACACTGGAAAAAGTCACAATTAGAATGTCAAGATTTTATTCAAGAACCTTTAGGAAAAGCTAACAGAACTAAAGGAAATAAAGAATGCCCAAAACCTTTATGCTCTAAGAATAGATTATAATGTGGAGGTCAGGATTTAAACTTAAAGAATGCACCTGGCTAACTTTGTTTTTATATATTCTTGTTCTTTTGTTATTAGAGTCATAAAGTTTAAAGCATGGAAAGAGGCCCTTTGGCTCGTCGTGAATGCACTGGTCATCAAGCCCCTATCTACTCTAATCCCATTTTCCCGTGCTTTGCCTGTAGCCTTGTATGCTATGGTGTTTAGTGTTCATCTAAATATTTCTTAAATGTTATGAGGGTTCCCGCCTCTCCCACCTTTTCAGGCGGTGAATTCCTGATACCCTCCACCCTCTGGGCGAAAAAAAATCCTTGAATCCCCTCTAAACCTCCTGCCCCTTATCTTAAAATCTATGCCCCCTGGTTATTGATCCTTCCAGCAAGGGTAGAAGTTTCTTCCTTCTACCTCCCTCAATTTTTTACACCTCAATCAGGTTCCCCCTCTGCCTTCACTGCTCTAAGGAAAACAACCCCAGCCTATCTAGTCTCTCTTCATAGCTAAAATGCTCCAGCCCAGGCAACATCCAGGTGAATCTCCTCTGCACTCTCTCTAGTGCAAACACATCCTTCCTATAGTGTTGTGACCAGAACTGCACACATTACTCCAGATGCGGCCTAATTAAAGTTTTATACAGCTCCATCATAACTTCCCTGCTCTTTTCTTTGATGCCTTGACTAATAAAGGCAAGGATCCCATATGCCTTCTCAACCACCTTATCTACCTGTCCTGCTGCTTTCAAGGATCTATGGACATGCACACCAAGATCCCTCTGATCTTCTGTACTTCCTAAGGTCCTACCATTCATCATGAATTCCCTTACCTTGTTAGTCCTCCCAAAATGCATCACCTCACACTTTTCAGGGTTAAATTTCATTTGCCACTGTTCTCCCATCTGACCAGCCCATCTATAACATCCTGTATTTTTAAGGGTTTCCTCATCACTATTTAGCACACCACCAATTTGCATGTCATCTGCGAACTTACAGATCATACCTCCTACATTCATGTCCAGATCATTAAAGTTCACTACAAACAGCAGGGGACCCAACACCGAACCCTGTGGTATGCCACAGGACATAGGCTCCCAGTCACAACCTTCAATCATCACCCTCTGCTCCCTACCACCAAGCCAATTTTGGATCCAATTTGCAAAATTGCCCTGGATCCCATGGGGTCTTACCTTTTTGACCAGTTGTCCATGCGAGACCTTGTCAAAAGCGTAACTAAAGTCCATGTATACTACATCAACTGCACTACCCTCATCTACACACCTAGTCACCTCCTCAAAAAATTCAATCAAATTTGTCAGACATGATCTCTCCCTTACAAAGCTATGCTGGCTATCCTTGATTAATCTTTGCCTCTCCAAGTGGAGATTAATTCTGTCCCTCAGAACTTTTTCCAAAAGTTTCCCTACCACTATTGTTAGACTCACTGGCCTATAATTCCCTGGTTTATCCCTACCACTCTACTTGAACAATGTTACCACATTAGCTGTCCTCTAGTATACCATGCCCCTGAAGTTCTTCAAGGGGTTCCACAAAACCAGTTGTGCCAAGTCACCACTGTTTCCAGGAAATGTCTAGGTGCATGTGTGAGAGGGAATTTATTCTTCATATGAAGGCAAACTTGTTCTAATTTTTTTTCCCATCTCAACAAATTATCACTCTCCTTCTGTGGCCAAGACAGTGTGTATCTGAGCTGAGGAACATGTGTAAGTGGGTACAAACAAATACCCGAACCTCAGTCAGTTATACATGCGATTACGCTAAACTCAAATTTCTGTTCTCATTTATACCATTTAAAAATCTCTACCCCAAAATGTATTCTGGCTCATTATAATTAACTGTCTCCCCTCTCCCAACAAGGATAAAGGGGCAAAAACTTAAATTTCTTGCAATCGTGCTGGTACAAAAATGAGTGTAAAATTTAAGGCACGTTAGCTAAAAGTCAATTTTTGTGTTTTATTTTAATCATTTGAGTGTTTTTTTAAGTTATCATTCCTGAGAGATGCTCTGCATTTGCTGTTTCTGTGATTGAATTTTTGTGGTATCAATATAAATTTCATTAAAAATTGAAATGTTTCTACAATTGCAAGAATGAAGTTAGATGGCTAGAAACTTTAATATTTAAACTTTAAAAAAGAATATATGGGGCTGGACTTTCCCCTCCCAATGTGTGAACCAAATGAGTCAGTTTGGGGGAAGACTGCTGTGGAGTTGTGAGCCTTCTGACAGGTAAGTTTGAAAGGTCTTGTCAACTGTAAATGTCAAAATGTAATGGTGTATGATGATTTAAGTAAGTTTCAATGCGGTGATTTATTGTAGGCCTCTGTCCTCAAAATGTAAGTTAACATTAAATTGACCAGCACTGTGCAAGTGTTCACATGCATTAGAGTACATTATCCTTTGGAATTATATAAAATTACATTATTTGCTGAAGAATGGTTCACAGGTGTGCTGAACTGTACAGTGGAGTGGAAAGGAGCATCCCACTGGTATGTCTGCATGAATATGACCCAGTCAATGATTCACCAACAGCTGATCTACACTACCCTTTTATATCGTTTAATGTAAAGCATTCAAAACAACACATAAATCTAATAATCCATGTTTATCCAGGAACAATTTTAACACTTTGCTAAGCATGTCTGTTTTTCACACAAGTTGAAGAATATCATACTGATTTCTCTGGCTAATCACAACTTACATTTACAGCAGTTTTTTGGTCCCATCACACCTTATTTCATTCATAACTGGATCTTAGAAGTATATGAACTTGGAAAAACAAATATTATATTAGTATTGTGGTGAGCAGCTTGATTCAGTAGCCAACCTCCTAAGGGCAAAGTGCAAGAGATAATTTGAAATCCTTTACTCCCAGTGGAGAGCTGCACCCAGCGTTAATGTGGGTCAGAGAATTTGGGCGGCACTGTTATAGCTCCAATCCACACACTGACTGTGATTTGTATGCAAGGTATGGACAAGTTATCCCTGGACAAAAGAGTGAGGTGGTGGTGGGGGGGATGGGGTTTGTTGGGGTGATGCAACTGCACATTTGTCAAAAAGTAGGAAGGTATGCATGCACAGAAATGTTTAAAAAGAAATCACACGTGCACAAAAAACAAGCATAGCGCTATGGTCATGCAAATGTGCACGGTGCAGGAACAAGAATGAGGCAATGACTGAACAAATGTAGAGGCATAAAAATACTGCAGCAGAAAACTCAGCCTTAAGGAGAAGAGCAGAAGGCAAGCACAAAGCCCCAGAGAAAGGTGTGACACGTGCTGAGTCAAACTATGAGGTAACTGAAGATGGTAGGAATAATTTTATTGCTAGATTTGTAGTTTTCTTTGCAACTGTTGATTTTAACACGCTTTAAGGAATGACAAATGTTACGTTTTTTAAATACTCTCAGCTTTTACACAATGGTATAATTGTGAATGAGAAGGTAAGGCATTGCATTCTCACCATGTAACATTTGCCACTCCTTAAAATGCATTTTAGATATAGCCATTTTTATTAATGTTTATCATATGTTGACATATTGATATTTGGAGGAGACAATTGTTCAAAATGTGCATTTTCACTTCAAGCTGCAACACTTTCAATGTATTTGCCCTATTTGTTTTGAAAAGAAAGATACTCTGCAAGGCTAACATTTACAAATTTTCCCTCCTTGTTCAGACCACATGAAGAACTCAAATTGGTGAATGCCAACAGCTAATGACAGAAATTGAGCAATTTATTTCAAAACTAGTCATAAAAAGACAGTTGACAGTCAAGAATACTTAGCTAGCTATATGATTCAATTTTCTTTTTCATCTGGCCTTTTCCCTACCTATCTCTTCATGTATACCATTTCCTTCTCAATGAGCTGTATCGTGTGCATTTTAAAAATACTTAGGCCCTACATGTTATAAAATTTGCATTAAATAAAGAATTTAATGAAACCCAGATTTTTAGCAAAATGATTTTTTGTTTGCGAGCTGAAGATTACATTTCTATTTCCCAAGGTTGCCTTAAGATTGCTACAAAAATCATGTCCCTGGTGTTGTGTAGCAGTTAACTCATCCTATTAATTGTATAGTTCAGTTTGCTTCTTAATAGAATGGCTGCAACAAATTAAATGAACACATTGACAACTATGATATAAATACAAGAGATATTTTTGAACCACAGACAGAATATTTTCATTGGGTGGGATCCCTCCCCATGGCAAGTTTGGTGGTGGGGGGCACACACTGTTTAATCACGAAGGAGAATGGTAATTGAGGACCCTGCCACCTCCCAAATAAAGTCTGTGGTGAGAATATGGGGGACTCAACATGTGGAGATCACGACTAGCAAACACCAAGGTATTTTCTTGCAGGCCCCCCCTGACCATTCAAAGGGACTCAGGGCATGATTGATAAACCCGGCATCAGGAAGTGGGGGTGTTGCTGAGAGTCACCCCCCGCCCTTGCTGCAAATGGCCCTCCAACATGACCTGAAGCCTGCGACCCCCCTCCCTGGTGTCACTGCTGAGGACAGAAGAGCTGCTGGCCTCTGATTGGATGGCAGCTCTCGGCGAGTGGGCCTTGATCTCAGGGGAAAGCCTGCCACTGACTGTCAAGTACATGAGTGGCCCAAGTTGTGGCTGGCCTTCTCAAAAAAAGTTGATGTGGGAGCTTCACCATCTCTCTAACTGCAACCAAGACCCAACCCCCCCATCCAACCCACTGTCGCCTCCACAAGATTCCACCCATTGCCTGAAGACCACTTTGGATGTGTGTGAGTTGTAAGTAATGGTAGTAAAGCTTGTGCTTTTAATAAAAGGGACACATAGAAAGAATCAATTCTGATCAAGCTGTAGTTTTCAGCCAAATAATTGTGTTAGTAATTTTCTGTTATATGGGCAGGAGTCTTTGAATGGAATTTTCTGTGCATGTTGGTGGTGGGCGGGTTTGGCAGCGAGTGGACAATATGGTGAGAAAGCCAAAAAACAGTTTACAATTGTCTGTTCTGTCCATCAATGGTGGGCCGCATTTCCCTCCACCGCACATCAGGGTCTTAATTGTAATACATCTGCATATTATTACAAGTCCAGCTCACTGGAATCATTCCCCCAATGCTGAATCGTCTGAGCACATTGGCGTAATTGCACACTGACATGTTTCACAACTGAACATAAGCAACATCACTTGCGGTCATCAGCGCCAGCCTTCACAGGCAGCACAGCATCACTTTTAGTGGGGGCTCATGGGCAGGTCTCTACATGCGAGACTAGCTGTAAGGCAGGGGTGGCTTTTCAATAGCTACAGAGCCAAGGCTTGCTTGGGGAAGGAGGAGAATTGGCCTCAGGCAAGGGAAGGAGAACCTGGGCTAGGGCATTACTTGGAAAGGGGGTATCCCAGGATGTGCATCGGAACACATGTTGAACTGTGCAAGCAACTTCAAGAGGGTGCGGACTGAGGAGGCAATCCCCAGAGGAGATGAAACCAGATGGAGATGTGAGGGTGTGTGTGTGGGTGAGTGATGATGTCCTTTGAGCTATCAGTGAGTGAACTGCCAGTGAATGTGTGAATGTGAGAGTTTAGAGTGATGAGACGGTTGTCTTACCCTGACAACATGGATGAGATCATTCATCCATTTTCTGCACTGAATAGCTGACCTGTTCTGTGCAGCGTTGGCACTGACCACCTCTGTCACTGCCTCCCAAGTTAGAGTGGTGACACTGATAGGCCGCCTGTGCGGAAGTCGTGGGCTGGAAGCACTGAGAGGTATGTGCGCAGCTGCACTTTATGCATGGCACCCAGCATGAGGAAGCAGCAAGGTGACAGCATGGCGGGCAAATTGGAGGTCACCCATTAGCAAGACAGCATATTTCCCAGGAATACATGCTTAATGAGGTGGGATTGGGACGATATGGCATGAAAAGCTACCATTGCAGCCATTGGGTAAAATGCTCTTTTTCCCACCTGCTACTACACTTAGTGCAAATCTACGATGATTTCACCCTTTGAGTACTCACCGTAGAAACTTCAAGCAACTTTTCCACACTTTCAGTAGGATAGTTGCTGCACATTTACAACTAATAATGTAATCAAACATAACTGAGTAGAATTTTCATGGAAACAAGTATACTTAATTTGAAACTACAATTTCATACCATTGGTTTTAATATGAATAAGTAGGAATTTAAGCCAGTCACTTCCATAAAAAGCAATGCTTTTTGTCTCAACAATACCCATCATAATAATGTCTATTCAAGCTCACTAACTTTCATTCCTAGCCTTTGGGCTCTGAGAGTATTTGATTGACAGTAACCTACGGCCAAAGAGCAGTTATCAACAGCATGACTACACAAGATATGCTTAACTGAAGTTGACTGTGATACAAAATTTTAAATAACTTGAAAACAGATGGCACGAGGAGCATCATGCTTTGTAGCACAGAGCTTCTTTGGGTCTGACTTGTACAGTGAGAAAAAATTCAAACAGCAAGGCAAATTTGAGTTTTAATAGTAGTAAACTATCTCATGTTTGAAGGGTAAATGAACATCCTTCAAAAGTAACTTTGAATGCAAATGGTAGATTAGTGGACCCTTGTAGTGACTGGGATCAAGTTCTGCAGTGCACTTCAACAGTGTAAAGCATTTCTTGTCCACATTCCATCCCAAATGATAATTGTGAATGCTCAGTACTATGAAACAAATGTTTTCTTATAAACAGCACAGAACGGTCTGATCAAAAGGTATTAAGTAGAATTTGACACCCTCCCCTGAGGCACATTTTATGGTGAGGGGGAAATTATTTGGGTGGGAGAGTGGCAGTTGGGGACCCTGCTGTCTTCCCCAGGGCCTTCCCACCCCGCTGTCAATTGAGAACCCTATGTGGGCAATTAGTGCCCACTGAAGGGCCTCATCCTGCCACCCAGCGACCGATAGGGGACTCACCATGCAGGAAGCCTGAAGAAACCCTGTTGGGTTGCTTGGGAGTAGGGAACGTAGGTCCCTCTTTGCCTGCCTCATTGCAATCAGTGCCTGATTGAGGGACCCAGCCGCAGGAAAGAGGAGGGAGAGATGGTACTGATAGCCACCCTGCTGCTCACCCATTTCCCTGCAATCCCCATCCTGCCATCACTCAGCTGTGCCCTGGAACCCTCAGCGATTCTGGGCCTTGAATGGGTGCATTGCCCACAGCTTCCACTACTCCACAGATGGTGCTGCCTGCAATGACAGCTGCCAGCCTCTGATAGGCCGGGAGCTCTTGGGGGCCGGGATTTCCACCCTATGTTCCTTGATCTTGGGGAAGATGCGATGCTGCCCACTTAAGTGCCTAATTGTCAATTAATTCGGGGGCCTTCCCTTCTCCAGCCGGTGAGTGAAACCTGCCCTCTTCCCCGTCGTCTCCATTGAATACCACCCATTGTTTGGTATACAAGTCTCTGTTAATCACAATAAGCAACATTTCATGAAAGGGACCTTTCCACTCCAGTAATGGGAACATTCTACTGCTAAGCAAGGATCAATAAGTTCAAGGCCCAAATATGCCTGTTGCTTCAAACTGTTCTCAAGTCATTGAATTTTATTAGTATTCAATCAGGACATCGGGTGAAATGCTGGATGGAGATACGACATTACTCAAACAATGTGACATCAATCGGCCAAACATCGGTCAATCACATGGACAGAGGAAAGAGTTCTGCAACTTAAAATATCACATTCTCTGTTGAAGGGGAATGTCTTGTGGCAATTCATAATATTCAACGAGAATATGGAGGATAATCTGACTGACCTGAAAAAACACCAACTGCAGCTTAAAAAAACACACATTTCTGTTCATTTTAAGGCTGTAACATATTATTTTTCAAGTGACAGAATGAGGGGGTCTGGTTTGTATAAGTCAATAACCACTATCAATGAAAGTCTACAAATTACATTGAATTATATAGTGTCCCTGTTCGAAGGTCAGAACTTTCCTTCACCACTTCTTCCCTCTTTTGCTGTTGTGTCATTAAAAAATGGAAGGTCACAAATCTGGGAAATAACATTGTGCACGTTCACAAGTGAAATAAATCTGTGAACCACTTAGTGCAAAGAACTAGGCAGCAACCTTTACTCCCAAACACTTCCGTGCTGTACTCCTATTGTGGCCTCTGATTAGGTAGAGGCAGACTGTTTGTGTGTGTTTGCTTATGGCTGAGATATATATGACAATCAGTGGGGATACCCCCAGAGGCTGCTGCACTGTTAATGATGCAGAAGCAGCTCCATTATAGGGTCCTGCTGCATAGTTGGCCCCTCAGTCAGGAAAGGCCAAGGAGGCTGATGATGACAACATTGTGAGGGGTGACATCTTCATCCTCATCAACAACTGCCTTAGCCCTTTGATGATACTTAGATTGCTAGAGAGGACCACCAGCTGTAGTGCAACTAGCATCCGTTGCATGCATCTTTGCACCATTAGCGCCATCGATTGGTCAGTCCAACAGAGTGCTGCATGCATTCTGTGCACATCAGTCCACTATTCCTGCATCCACCCAGAGTGCTGCCACATATGTGTTCAAAACCTTGAGCCATTAATGTAACATGAGCTGAATTCCATCCTGAGCCCATGACTCCACATAGCCTCAGGGAAGTCTGGGATGCGGGCACACAACTCTCACTGCTGGTCATAGTAGAGCTGCCTTTCTTGAAACACCCAAGGGCTTGCATCTGCACCCAGCTAAGGATGGCTATATCTATCCTCCATTCTTTGAGAACTACCACAGCTGCTACGGCCTCTCCCACTTCCTTCTGTTCACTCGTGTTGTGCTTTGCACCCAGTGATGCTACTCTAACTGCAGACAAGGTCACACCAATGTCAGTATATCTGTGCTGGTTGAGGGTGCACTAGAATATGTGATGGCGTTGGCTTGGCTGATATGGTTTCATCAGAGGCCAGTGGTGATGATGCTGCTACTGCACTGGCATGCTCCCTCTCCACAACTGGCCCTGTGGAAGACACAAGAAGGAGACCATGAAAACTTACCTCTGACAGCAGATTTTCATCCTTTCTTCCAGGTATTCCCATGTCTCCATCACCAACTTTGTCATGCAGTGCCACCCTTGCGATGTTCACTGCCACCTCCTCCATTGCAGTTAGGATGGTGAGCTGGAGCATGCCTCCTACTGTGCAGGCTCTCCCCTTTGCATTCCATATCCTCTTCTCCTGTAAGGAAAAAAGTGGGTTTAGGCAACATTAGCCTCTCTCAGCAATGTCAACTGCCCATCAGTGCTGCCAGCTCCTCAGCAATGTTAGAGCACTAAACATTGCTGATGGGTCATTAATTACCCTGGGCACCATGTTCACAAGCACCATGCACCTTTAGGCTGCACAGCTGGTGTGTCTGCTGGTGGCTGCAGTCCTGGAGGCCTGTCATTTGGGTGTCACGCTGCATGCGCCTTGCCAGACCAAAGGAAGTTATTAAACCTTTTTCAGCACTGCACCCAGGTCCTCAGGACAACACTGTGGCTACTGACATGTTCTGTGACCTCTGACCAGGCTGGCTTAGTTTAGCTGGGTGGCTTTTCCCTGTCACCCTCTGGGAGCAACCCCTCATGTAGCACCTCCAACAGAACTTCAAGGGCTGCTTTTAAACAATGGACTAGCCCTGCTACAAGTGCCTGACCTCTGCCTCTGATCCTGTTGAGTTCAGCCTTCCATAGCTACATATGATGACCACGGTCATGCCTTGAAATCAGCACTTTCAGAGTCCTGCCTCTGTCACTGTTAATTAGCCATCAGACCTGCCTTCTCGCCTATCTTGGTCAAAACTGTGGCCATTGACAACATTCCCCCAGCCCCCAACCCGGTGCACAGTCATGACCTGAAAATGACTCCAGTGTCTGGGTCCTGACCCCAAACTCAAAATGCTGCTCCAGAACTGCACACAGTACTCTATATCAGAGTAACAAATAGGAAATATCAATTAAGAAGAATTTCATCTTTTCTCTATTGAACAGGTACAATTTAGCACTGCAGCGACATGTTTTGAGTGACCAGTGCCTCTGGAATCAACAAGCTTTTTATTGGGAGTACAATTCTCAATCTGCTTGATATTCTGTACAATCAACTAAATCATCTTCTTTATTTGGCTCCACCCTAAAACCATTTGGTCATCTAAGTTTTGATCCAGACAGGAATACAAGAGCTGAATGCCAGAGGAGCAGTGAGGATAACTGCTCTCATTTGACCGCATTTGGCATCTAATGAACCCTAGAAAAATTGAGGTGAATGCGATCTGAGGAAAAGCGCTTCAGTGTCTGCAGTTATATCTGATGGTCATGATTTGTAGAGAGAACAGTCTTCATAACTCCACAACATTTCTGCAGGAGTTCACCAGGCTAAAGGCCCTAAGTCCAACCATCTTCAATTATTTTATCAATGAACATCATAAGGCCACAAATGAGGTTGTGCAACAACAATTCTGCAGTCTGCAACTCCATTCAAACTTTTTCCACAATGAGGTAGCCCCTGACAGCCAACAGCAAGTCCAGGGTAACATCCAAACATGGGCTGAAAAGTGACAGATAACATTCATGCTACTTAAGTTCTAGGTAACAATCATCTTGATGAAGAGGAAATCAAGCCTTTTCCATTTGATCATCAACATCTTGGGGGTCATCATTGGCCAGAAGCCTAACAGGACCAGTTATTTCAATATCATGGCTACAGCAGTAGAGCAGAGACTGGGTACTCTAAAACAAGTGGCTCACTGAAACTTTCAAAGTTTCTCCACCATCTACAAATGTCAAATGAGGAATGTGATATAAATGCACACACAATTGGTGAGTATCCTAATACTAAAGTTCAACTACATTCAGGATAACGTAACTCATCAACTGATGCCCTTCTAACTTGATTCAAGTGTCCATTTATAACTGCAGCATGTACGATCTACACCATCAAGTTTACTTTGAGAGTACCTCCATCCCCTGAAAAATCTATTAGCAAAAGAGCAGCAACAATGTAATGGGAATGCTGTCACCTTCGAGCTTTTAAGCCAAGAGGAGCACAATCCTTATTTAGCTATATATAGCCTTCCTTGGGCAATAGCGCCATCACCACAAAGACTGCAACAGACAACAATTCTTCCTTTGTATGCCAGTAAAACATCTAGCTGAACCAGTTGCCTTGGTTGCATTTCATGTCTGTTTTCACTGAAAGCTGTGCTAGGCCAGTTATTCTAACCTATGAGGAATGAGATCTGTCCAGGTGGGACATGATGAAGAACTTGTTGCTTGCAGCATGAAAAGCACATAAAATGAATTCTGTTCCAATTCGCTGATCATGTTCACATAGTTTTAGAAGTTGAATTTTATCTCAGGTCACTCGCGTTTGAGGTCTAATTGACTTCAGAGAAAGTTTAAAACCTGAAAAGGAGTTTCAATTGACTCCAAATGAAATGGTTTAAAGGTTACAATTTTAACCAAGAAATGGCAACCTTCAGCTCTTCCCTCCATTTTAGCAGATTTAAAAATAAAATAAAATTTAATCTAATTACTGGTGATTTAAAAATTTCAATAATAAATTGTAGTTATGATTCAACTGCAAAATTAATGAGTTGGAAACAGGTGAAATGTTTCAAAAAGAACAAATAAGAAATATCAAATTGGGAGCTCTAAGTGGAATTGACCTAGAAAAAAACTGGAAAAACTTGAAGTTATACAGCAAAGTAAATCTTATAAAGTGCAGAAATCTAAGATTTCCATGAGCACAACGCAAGATCTTTTCAGTGAAAAATCCTTACGCTTCAAAGTCTATTTTCCACATGGGAAAAGTCTTACAACAAATGCTGTACAGCAATGAGCCATTAACTCTCAGATCCAACAGGATCCAGGTTCAGTCAGGTCCAGTTAGCACTTAACCTTCTTATTCCCATTGCTTTACTTCTCCAGCAAAGGTTTTTTGCTTTGACATCAGGCACAAACAACTGGTACATTTGGGTTGGGTTGTATAACCAGTTATTTAATCCTGAGTTAAGCTTTTGCAGGCCACAGAAAGATTACGGATTTTTATGTTTAAAAAATAGCCCGTTTTCCTTCTGATTGTATAGCCAGTTGTTTATATACAATGTCTTGCCCATATTTTCAAAGGCAAAATTTTTAACTTTTCAAGCATCTACATTCTCTCAGATGATCAACTCAGGCTTGTCACCTTCCAAAGCTGGTGAAACACAAGCCTTCTGGATGTTTTGCTGAGACCTATTAAAAAAAGGCTTGAGAAGCAATGTGCATGAAGGATCTTATAAGTATCAATGTTTACTTTTTATTTGAATGGATACTTTCTCTTTATTGGTAACACAAGCATAGAACTCATCTATCCTTATAATTTTAAGAACTCCCATTTCTATCTCATGACATACAGTTTTACATTACAAAAACATAAAATGTATATTTATCTGAAGTACAGAGAGAATTTATCTGCAACTGACACTTGCAATTTTCCAACAATCGGAGCTTCCTTAGAGACGAGTCTGCACATTTCCATAGATAAAATAACAAAGTACAGACGGGGGGTGCATGCAATGATCAAATGAAATCAAAATCAAATACACTTTCAAAATATAATCTCCCCTAATTACATAAAAAAACACAAATATGAAGATATAGTTTGATTCTCATATGTCCCAATGGATGAACCCTCAACAGGAAACGCTGTATGCTGAAAAAAATCAGCAGCATCACCCATACTCTGAAAGAATCTATAAGAATTATAGAAACCCAACACTGCGAAATCGCAAACATACAAGAACAAAGCAATGTAATATTGTGGAATGAAAATAGGGAGAGAAAACCACAGCATAAGTAATTTTGAACCAATATTGACAAAAAAAAATTAATCAAGAGCAAGTTGAAAAGAACAAGGTTATGACATATAATGTCAAGCCTGTAACGCTTTTCATCAAGACTTCAATTAAGGTTTGGGGTACAAGAGTGGAATAGTTAAGTTACCGAATTAGCAATCCAGAGGCCTGGACTAACAATCCAGAGAACATAAGGTCATATTCCACCATGACAGTGTTGGAATCTGCATTTAGTTTAAAAACAAATCTGAACATAAAAAGTTGGTAACAGGAAAAAAATGACCATGAAGTTGTCAAACAATCATTAAAACTCCCAGCAGCTCACTAATGTTCTCTGGGGAGAAAACCTATCACCCATAACCCAGTATGGTCAATGTGACTCCAGTCCCACAACAATGTGACTTTCTCTGAACAGCTCTCTGAAGTGGCCTAGCAAGTCACTGCAAACAATAACAAGATCACCATACTGATGGAGTAGCTCAAGACAAAGGGCAGAATCACCCCAGGTTTGCACTAAGTGCGCAATGGCGGGTTTTCACACTGTATGGTCCCAAACCCGCCAAATTATGAATGCAATCCCAGAAACATGGAGGGTGGGTTCTCATTCGCCTGCCCGCCATCACGTTGCCACTTCAACATGCTGGGGCCATATTTAAAATACAGCCGGGTGCACTCATCTCAGTGCTTCCGGCCCACGATTTCTGCAGGGAAAATGTCCACCAAAGGCAAAAAGACTGCAGCCCCCAGGTTCAGTGACGTGTCACCGGAACACCGTTTGGATGCCTTGGAGTCCTGCTGGGATGCCCTCTACTCCCACTGTAGCCTCAGGATGGGTAGCCGCATGACCAACCAGGCTTGGGAGGTGGTGGTAGCGGTGGTCAGTGCCAATGCCCTTCGAAAGAGGACAGCCACCCGGTGCCACAAGAGGATGAATGATCTCCTCCATTCCGCCACGGTAAGTCACACTTCTCATCGCTCTCAACTCTCACACTCAAACAAATCACACGTTTGCAGGGCCCTCACTCACTGCCGGTTCAAGTGACATCATTCACTCTCTCACAAATGCTGTCATTGTCCTCATCCCAACCATGGGACCACTCACCACCCACACATGCCAGGCATAGTTATCATCTGGCCTGGAAGGCTTACACTTTCTCCATCTCTCTTCATGCAGGACATGCTGGCACACAACAACAAGGAGAGGTCGCAGACCAGTGGAGAATGCCTGAAACCAAGGTCCTCACAGGCTTCGAAAACATAGCCATCTAGCTGGCCGGCGATGATCTGGACTGGTCCTGTGCTGATGGTGAGGTCTGCACTGCTCTACCAACTGAGGGTCTAGCAGTGCAACATCCATCAGACAACAATGCTGTGAGTGATGTGTCCTGTTTCACAGGCCACTGTCATTCACTAATTATCTCCCATTGCTGCTGCAGGCACATCTGGAGAGCAGCCAACAGAGTCCATGACCCAGGGCCGCTGATCAAGCCTGAAGAAATCTCTGAAAAGGAATCTGGAGGCACCCTCCTTAAAGTCCCATTACAGCACTCACCCACACCGTCCACCAGTGCAGATGGGTGGCTGTCCTCTTTTGAAGGGCATCCCTCAGTGGGACCTAGCTTTAGAATAGCCAAGGGGTCACAATCTGGTGAGCACATCACACTCTCTGATCCACAGCAGTGACTTCCCTGGTGTCCAGCACTTGGAGGACTGCTGGAGGCCAGAGGTTTGCTGAGTCAGAGTCAGGTGACAAGCCTCTGGACTTGGTCATGTCACAGTTGCTGGAGTTGCAAAGGCAAGCTAGGGAACATCAGAAAGGGATGTCTGCTGCACTCCTCAGATTGGAAAGCAGAATGGAGGAGTCTGTCCACCTTCACTCTGAGATGATAGCACCAGTAGGCCAATGCACCAAGGGCAACACTGGTTGGATGGCAGCCTTGGTCCAAACTCCATTGCTGATGTCGTACTTGGCTTCCAACAGTGTGTATGCGAGAGGGGTGCTGGGCAGCTTGATCTCACTCCAGCTATTCCTTCTCCTCAAGTAGTCAGCCTGGGGCCCTTGTGCACCCATAGGGAGGGGATCAGCATGTTCACATCCGAGGGTCATCCAACCAGGTGACTCTGGGAGTGTCCAGCCCAACAAAATCACCTCTTCCTGTGACCTCAGGTAACTCCAACTCCACAGGCTGATGAGGGTGCCACTGCTACACAGCTGGACCCCAAAAGCAGGCCAGGGCCCTCCCAAGTCTCAACCCTCCAGAGGACATCTGCCAAGGTCATCGCAGACAGGGTGTTGCAGTCAGCAGGCTACCTCCACCTCCCCTGTGGATGGCCAGGGAGCACCATGGGCTTCATTATACTGTCCACTGCAGTCGGAGGCCACTGCACAGGTGTCATCAGCCACAGCCTCTGTGGGTAGCCTTTGTCCCCGAGGAGCCATCCTTGCAGCTTCAGTGGACCCTGGAAGACGTCAGGGATCTGTGATCAACCTAGGATGTAGGAGTCGTGGACACTCCCTGGGAACCATGCGCACACCTGCAGGATGCACACCAGTGCACATTCAGCAAGTGGAATCCCTTATGGTTGAAGAAGTTCACCGCATGTTGTGACAGAGACTAGAGTGCCACGTGAGCGTAATCGATCGCACCTTGCACGTGTGGGAAACCCGAGATCTGGATGAATCAAATCATTCTTGCATCCTGGCTGTCCTGATCCTGAGTAAAATGCGCAAAGTTGTATGCCCTCGCAAAGATGGCATCCGTGGCCTCATGGATGCATTTACGGATGGAGACTTGCGAGGCAGGTTCTTAGTACATCCATGCTCGCCACATGTCTGTCTCTCTTAACCTGCAGGAGGAAACATCAGGGTCATGGAGCCTGGTGAACTAGCTGTATGCCTGATGGCCTCCAGAGAGCAAAGACAATGGAGGAGGGAATGGCTGAGGCACAGAGGGCGAAGAAGCGACCTCAGGAAAAAGGCGTGGCTGGAGCCACAGCAAGTTGTTGCTGGTCAGCGCCTAGCGACACCCAGGATCTATAGATGATGTCTTTCGTTCCTGCAAATGACTGAGAACCAGTGTTGCTGAAGACTGCTCATGTCTACGGAACTGGTTGGTCACATCTAGCTATTGCAGGATTTGGCAAAATGGAGACATGGAGGGCACCCACTGCCAGCGGCACAGGGGTCAGCTATGGAGCGCTGAAAGGGGCCACTGGCACTGAAATTGAGCAGTCACTTTCACGGCCGCTGACAGTGGGTGCCGTCCATGTCTCGATTGTGCCAAGTCCTGCCAACCAATTCCCTAGACATGAGCAGTCTTCAGCAACACTGGTTCTCAGTCATCTGCAGGAATGAAAGGCATCATCTATAGATTCTGGGGGTTGCTAGGCACTGCTTCTCCCTCTGTGCAGCCAGGTGCCTAAGCCATTCCCTCTTCCATCCTCTTTATTCTCTGGAGGCCATCAGGCATACAGCTAGTTCACCAGGCTCCATGTCCCTGATGTTTCCTCCTGCAGGATGAGAGAGACAGACACGTGGCTAGCATGGGTGTACTAAGAACCTGTCCTGGTTAAGTATGAAGGCCCTTTAATGCTTCCTGGAGAATGCAGGCCACCACTTGGATGGCCAGAGTTAGTGCACTGCATAGCTGCCCGAAACCCCATCCACCTCCACCTCACTCCACCCAACCAATTGGCAGCAGTTTTGCCCACTGAACTGCATGCTGTGCTCTCAGCTCAGGCGCAGGCATTCTCCTAAGCCATGCTGCAAGGCTTCACTGTTAACTTGAACCATGGGGGAAGACTGATCCAAACCAGGATGCTGACATTGCAATGGCCTGAGAGTGCCTCCAGCAGTGACTGTCCCACGACCAGCTTTGTGAGGAGATTGTACAATATGTGCAGTCATTCTGCAGTACAGCAAAACGCTCACAACTTTGCAGTCTGTGCCAGGGTGGCTGAAAAGCTTTGGAGCACTTGGTGGCACTCAGATGCCTCTGCAGTGCTTGAGTGGGCAGATACTTTAGAGGCCCAACCCCAAACATCTCAATGTGGCTGCATCTGAACTGTCTCAGCTGCAGAGGAATGATCACTTCATACAGGTTTTCCTAATGCGTGGCCACTTCCCTTGGCTGCCCCAACCCCTGAATGCTTGTGCGCTATGTTCAATGGCAGGGCTGCTCTTGACTCCTGCCCCCCACCACCATAAATTGCCTCAATGGCAGGGCTGCCCTTAAACTCCCCTCACAAATTGCCTCAACTGCAAGGCAACCCTTGTCCCCCCCAACAAGTGTCTTCTACTGCAGCCCTTAAACCCCACCCCACCAACCCCTAACACTCCACAATCTTGAAGTACAACAGGCAACCCTGGCAAGCACTTTTGCAATCAGAATAGCATATACCAAATAATACTTCTGGGTACACACAAAGCCAAATAAATTGAATCATGTTTGTTTTTATGTTTCTCCAAGGATATGAAGCAGTTCAGTTTGAATTGCTGGTAGTCAGGTTCTCACCCCAACATCCAGCAAAGGTTTCTTAATTGGCACCACACTTATACATTCACTGAAATGAAGAACATTGCTTTAAATATTATAGATTATAAAATATAATGTTATACTCTTTTGCACCATGTGCCCAAAAAACACTTAAAATACTCACCATCCTGACTTGGAAATATATCGCCGTTCCTTCACTGTCGCTGGGTTAAAATCCTGGAACTCCCTCCATAACAGTTGTGACTGTACCTACACCACATGGACTGCAATGGTTCAAGAAAGTAGCTCACTATCACCTTCTCAAGGGCAATTGGGAATGGCAAAAATGCTGGCCCAGCCAAAAAAGCCCACATCCCATAAATGAATTTTAAAAACTTGCATCATGTCCAGTCATTTGTCGACATCATTGCTATCCTTTATTGCTTCCATCAGCACTTAACAGTGAGCAAATTCAAAGTTCACCAAAAAAAAAAGAGTAGAGGTTCATGAAGAATTGCAACATCGAGCATCATGTTTAAGGAAGTAATTTAATTTCATAGGGTGATAGACTGTCCACCAATATCCATTACAAACCCACCGACTCCCACAGCTATCTCGACTACAGCTCCTCACACCCCGCTTCCTGTAAGGACTCCATCCCATTCTCTCAGTTCCTTCGCCTCCGTCGCATCTGTTCCGATGATGCTACCTTCAAAAACAGTTCCTCTGACATGTCCTCCTTCTTCCTTAACCGAGGTTTTCCACCCACGGTCGTTGACAGGGCCCTCAACCATGTCCGGCCCATCTCCCGCGCATCCGCCCTCACGCCTTCTCCTCCCTCCCAGAAACATGATAGGGTCCCCCTTGTCCTCACTTATCACCCCACCAGCCTCCACATTCAAAGGATCATCCTCCGCCATTTCGGCCAACTCCAGCATGATACCACCACCAAACACATCTTCCCTTCACCCCCCTTATCGGCATTCCATAGGGATCGCTCCCTCCGGGACACCCTGGTCCGCTCCTCCATCACCCCCTACTCCTCAACCCCCTCCTATGGCACCACCCCATGCCCACGCAAAAGATGCAACACCTGCCCCTTCACTTCCTCTCTCCTCACCGTCCAAGGACCCAAACACTCCTTTCAAGTGAAGCAGCATTTCACTTGCATTTCCCCCAACTTAGTCTACTGCATTCGTTGCTCCCAATGTGGTCTCCTCTACTTTGGAGATACCAAACGTAAACTGGGCGACCGCTTTGCAGAACAACTGCGGTCTGTCCGCAAGAATGACCCAAACCTCCCTGTCGCTTGCCATTTTAACACTCCACCCTGCTCTCTTGCCCACATGTCTGTCCTTGGCTTGCTGCATTGTTCCAGTGAAACCCAACGCAAACTGGAGGAACAACACCTCATCTTCCAACTAGGCACTTTACAGCCTTCCGGACTGAATATTGAATTCAACAACTTTAGGTCGTGAGCTCCCTCCCCCATTCCCACCCCCTTTCTGTTTCCCCCTTGCTTTTTTTTCCAATAAATTATAAAGATTTTGCTTTTCCCACCTATTTCCATTATTCAAAAAAAAATTAAAAAAAAACCCCACTAGAGCTATACCTTGAGTGCCCTACCATCCATTCTTAATTAGCACATTCGTTTAGATAATATCACCAACTTTAACTTTAATACCTATGTGTTCTATTGTACTATTGTCGTTGACATCTTTTGATGATCTGCTTCTATCACTGCTTGTTTGTCCCTACAACCACACCCCCCCCTCCACCTCTCTCTCTCTCTATCTCTCCGCCCCCCACACACACACCTTAAACCAGCTTATAATTCAACTCTTTCTTGGACTCGAACTCAAGTTCTGTCGAAGGGTCATGAGGACTCGAAACGTCAACTCTTTTCTTCTCCGCCGATGCTGCCAGACCTGCTGAGTTTTTCCAGGTAATTCTGTTTTTGTATTTAATTTCATAGCTCTGACAATCCCACTCAGATACTTACTGTCTTATGTGTAACTCTTTCTCACGGCTAGCATTTCAATACTTTTGCAATCACTCAGGATTTCAAATCTTTGTTTCTCAATTTTTAAGGAAAATTCTATTCCACCTTCATCAAGAAATCTTCATCGAAGAAGACTGTAAAAACCAATTAACACCCTGGAGCTGAAGCAGTTGATAAAAATTCCATATTTAGCCTATAATTAATTGTCATATTAATTGAACTAAAATAATTACAGCTAAATTTTATTTTCTCATTTTACAGTGCCAAATTGCAGAAAAAAATTAGGTTTATGATTGCAAATTAATATTGCTATTTAAATTTAAATGCATGTAAAGTTAGGGAATGGAGCGGTTATTCCCCAATGATTATTAACTTTAAAATTATTCTCTGTATGAATGAAAAATGCCCCAAATCAATTCAGAAATGTTAGTGCCTCACCAGGGTTGTTGATCTGTAAATTAACTTTAAATTAGAGATAATGGGCCGAATTTTTATGTTGGGATGGGAAAACACATGTCAGGCCCTTTTGCAGCTTCCCAAACATGAACTTGCCTCCAAATGCACTTTGTGGCATATTTTGATGTCTTGGAGGCCAGGGCATGTTCCAGGTGCAGTTTGAGAGTCATGATTGGGTGCACGGTCAGGACAGAGATGGGTTTTTCCCATCCTCTGCCCAATAAAAGGGCTTTTAAAAGGCACCAATGGCAAAGATCTGCCAGAGACAACCCCAAGAGGCCACTGGAAATGAACTGTAACCCTTGCACTGCAAGTACTGTTGAGTTAGATATTGGTTGAAATATTGTTGTCTTGTGTGAACTGACCTATTGACGGCATACTCTTACTGAAACCAACAGCGATTGCGGTGTCCACTGTTCTTCTTTGCCAACGTTGACACCCTAGCTTATCCTTTGAGTGTCTGTTGCACCAGTTTTTTGCAGTTCACCCTTGAAAGCCACCGACTTTTAAAGAATCATCGTGCAGCAACTCATAGCTCTACATGTCATCACAGCAACACAGTTCATTTGCTGCACTCCTCAAACCAACTCAGATCCTCTCACACCCATAGCATTCATCTCAATGCATTCCCCTACGGAGAATGCAGCACACTGAGGACTCCCCGACTTACTCCAAGAAGCATTGCAAAACACGTCACAAATGCCCCAGAAACCCTTTGGGCCCTTGCTGCAACTGTGGCCAGAAACATATGGCTTACTACCTTGTCACTTGTAATGCAATGGTTAGGCCACCAAGCCAGTGCCAGGCAAACCCTTTCTTCCAATGCCACACACACACAGCAGCGCATGCCCTTCGCTAGCATTGTATCCTATGAACTTCATGACAACCACACATGCTGATTCATGTGCCGCAGGGCAGATAAGTGGCCATCTGGCTGAATTTCCAGAGGCATTGCAAGCTCATGCACAAAGAATGGAGGATCTGTGGTGGTCATAACTTTGGTTATGTCTTGGATTATTTGGACGGGGGTTGGGGGGTGGGGGGGTTGTGTGCATGATGAGCAGCCACGAAAGAGTGGTTAACCTCATAGTTAGACCCATGCATCCACTACACATGCTGTCACAAGAGGTGAGAGATCTCAAAGCAGTGGCACCAGCTTCCTAGCAGCAGTGGGAGAGGAGCTAAGGTCCCTGAAAAAAAAACTATCTTGTAGGTCGCAGATCAGTGGCTAGAGGGGTGGCAGTTGCATCCCACCACCATACACCATTCCAAGGGCTGAGCAATCAGAACAGGAACTCTCTTCCTCAAAAGATGATGGGAACAGGGTTTTTGAATGTTTTTAAGGCAGAGCTAGACAGATTCTTGATCAGCATGGGGGTGAAGGGTTATTTTGGGGTGCGGTGGGAAGATGGACTTCAGGTTACAATCAGATCAGCAATGATCTTATTGAATGGTGGAGTTCCTGATTCGTATGTTCATATGTTTATGTGTAACAGGAGGGCAAGGGATCCATGCATTTTGAGGGAATCTCATTGTCATCTGATTCCTCGGTCCCTCAGCCAGATGGACCATCTGCTAGATGGCTGCCCCTGCAGAGAGGGCCCCATTGAGTCCTTGCACAATGAAACTGACCACTACAATGCTCATAGCCATGCAGCTACAGATGTGAGCACTGTGCATCCACCTTCTCTGAGGAAAAGAGGGGAGCTCTATGTAGGAGTGTCGAGAGCAGAGAAAACTTTGTCAGTTATGGCACTAATTGGGTCACTGCGATGTTTACATAACTGTAGTTGTGTAGAGTAAGATATGAAACATGTATCTAGTGAAATAAACCTTAGTGTGAAAAGCAGAACTACTTACAATATATTTACAAAATGTTGCAGTTTATATGCAGTCAAAATGTCTATTTTCTCACTCCACCACCTCAACACAGCATCCAGTTGACTTTAATAAATTTGTCTATGGGGTTTCACACAATGTTTCCAATGCTCTTCCCTTGGAGTCTCCAGAGACCTTCTCTGCTTCCAGACCAGCCTTTGCACTCTTGGAATGTTCCTATCATGTTTCAGCAGGTCTCTGGCTATGATGGTGTCCTGTATGGACTCCTTCGATGTCGACACCATCTGTTTCATCTCCAGGATCCCATCTGTTGGTCTACCTCCTCACTGTCTACCGCTTCCTGAAATTCTTCCTTCCTCTTCCTCCTGCTGCTTCTCATTTAAGGAGAGGAGGAGAGGCTCCCCTTGCTTCCCTCTGCAATTCCAGTACCAATTCCCTCCCCTAAACCAAGTTATGGAGCATGCTACAATAATTCTGGAAACCCTGTAAGGGGTATATTGTGGAGCCCTCCACTAGGTAGACAATGCATCTAAACCTCATCTTGAGTAACCCTATGGCCTACTCAATTTGTGTCCTTGTGTGAGAATGGCTCTCATTGTACATTCCCTTTGCTTCTGTTTATGGTTGGGGTAGGGATGTGAGCAACCACCTTCTCAGAGAATGCCCCTCATTCCTGAGTGCCTATCTATGCACCTGGAGGGTTGTGTGGGGGAAGTGATGGCATAGTGGTAGTGTCGTGGGAATAATCAGAGACCCAGGGTAATGCTCTGGGGACCTGAGTTTGAATCCTGCCATGAGTATAATTTGAATTCAATAAAATTCTGGAATTAAAAGTCTAATGATGACCATGAAACCATTGTTGATTGTGAACCCATCTGGTTCACTAATGCCCTTCAGGGAAGTAAATCTGCTGTCCTTACCTGGTCTAGTCTACATTTGACTCCAGACCCACAGCAATGCGGTTGACTCTTAACTGCCCTCCGAAATGACCTAGCAAGCCACTCAGTTGAAATGGAATGCTAGAAAGTCACTGGCATCAACCGAGGCACCGGAAACAACAATGGCAAACTCAGCCTGCCAAAGTCCTTCTTACTAACATCTGGGGGCTAGTGCCAAAATTGGGAGGGCTGTCTCACAGACTACTCAAGCAACAGCCTCACGGAATCATACCTTACAGATAATGTCCCAGACACCATCACCATCTCTGAGTATGTCCTGTCCCACCGGCAGGACAGGCCCAGCAGAAATGGCAGCACAGTGGTATAGAGTCAGGAAGGAGTTGCTTTGGGAGTCCTCAACATTGGTTCCAGTCCCCATGAAATCCGATGGCATCAGGTCAAACATGGGCAAGGCAACCTCCTGCTGATTACCACATACTGCCCCCCCTCAGCTGATGAATCAGTAATCCTCCATGTTGAATACCACTTGGAGGAAGTACTGAGAGTGGCAATGGTGCAGAAGGTACTCTGGATAGGGGACTTCAATGTCCATCACCACTTGGTAGCACCACTACTGACCGAGTCCTTAAGCATATTGCGCTAGACTCGGTCTGCGGCAGGTGGTGAGGGAACCAACAAGAGATAAAAACACACTTGACATCATCCTTGCTATCCTCCCTGCTGCAGATATGTCTGGCCATGATAGTAGCAATAAGAGTGACCACGGCACAGTCGTTGTGGAGACAAAATCCTGTCTTCACATTGGGGATACCCTCCATCGTGTTCTTTGGCACTACCACCGTGCTAAATGAGATGGATTTCAAACAGATCTAGCAACATCAAGACTGGGCATCCATGAGACACTGTGGGCCATCAGCAGCAGCAGTATTGTACTCAACCACAATCTGTAACCTCATGGTCTGGCATATCCCCCACTCTAACATTACCATCAAACCAGGGGATCAACCCTGGTTCAATGAAGAGTGCAGGAGGGCATGCCAGGAGCAGCACCAGGCATACCTAAAAATGAGGCGTCAACCTGGTGAAGTTATAACACAGGACTGCTTGTGTGCCAAACAGCATAAGCAGCAAGTGATTGACAGAGCTAAGTGATCCCACAACCAACAGATCAGGGCTAAGCTCTGCAGCCCTGCCAATCCAGTCGTGAATGGTGGTGGACAATTAAACAACTCATTGGAAGAGTTGTTTAATACTCAATGATGGGGGAGCCCAGCACATCAGTGCAAAAGATAAGGCTGAAGCATTTGCTACAATCTTCAGCCTTAAGTGCCAAATGGATGATCCATCTCGGCCTCCTCCAGAGGTCTCCAGCATCAGATACCAGTCTTCAGCCAATCAATTCAATCCATGTGATATCAAGAAACAGCTGAAGGCACAGGATACTGCAAAGGCTATGGGCCCTGACAATATTCTGGCAATAGTACTTAAGACTTGTGCTCCAGGACTTGCAGCACCCCTAGCCAAGCTATTCCAGTACCGCTACAACACTGGCTATGTGGAAAATTGCCCATGTATGTGCTTGGGCTGACATGTGGCAAGTAACATTCACACACCATACGAGTGTCAGGCAATGACCATCTCCAACAAGAGAAAATCTAACCATCGCCCCTTGATGTTCAATGGCATTACCATCACTAAATCCCCACTATCAACATTTTTTGGGGTTACCATTGACCAGAAATTGAACTGGACTAGCCATATAAATACTGTGACAAAAAGAGGTCAGAGGCTAGGAACCCTGCAACAAGTAACTCACCTTCTGACTCCCCAAAGCCTGTCTACCATCGACAAGGCACAAGTCAGGAGTGTGATGGCATACTCCCCACTTGTCTGGATGAGTGCAGCTCCCACAACACTGAAGAAGCTTAACACCATTCAGGAAAAAGCAGCCAGCTTGAATGGCACCACATCTGCAAACATTCACTCTCTCCACCACTAATGCACAGTAACAGCAGTATGTATCACCTCCAAGATGCACTGCAAGAATTCACCAAGGCTCATTAGAAAAACACCTGCCAAACCCATGACCACCACCATCTAGAAGGACAATGGCAGCAGATAGATAGGAACACCACCACCTGGAAGTTTCCCTCCAAGGCACTCACAATCCTGACTTGGAAATGTATCACCGTTCCTTCACGGTCACTGGGTCAAAATCCTCAAACTCCCTTCCTAGCAGCCATGTGGGTGTACCTACACCATATGGATTGCAGTGGTTCAAGAAGGCAGCTCACCACCATCTTCTCAAGGGCAACTAGGGATGGGCAATTAATGCTGGCCCAGCCAGCGAAGCCCGTATCCTGGGAATGAATGAAAAAAAAATTCTAAGCAGTCGAGATTCCTGGAATACGAATAAGTCATGGCAATCAAAAGGGTAACAGGCACACACATGCAGAAACCACTTGCCATGGTCACAGAGGAGTGGGATATTTAAAGAGTGCAACATTTTAAGTTAGCATACTGGGTCCGCATACTGGATGTGAGGCCTCACTGCTACATCTGTGCAGTCGACCACGCCCCGCATCTGGGAAAAACCAGCAACCGAGGCAAAATCTATTACCCACTCTGTCTGAGATGCAGTATCTGTCTCAAACAAGATAAACTGGCCCACTCTGGTAAAAAAAAAAAATCAGTAAGTTGGTATATGCACCTGTGCGCTGCTTACGGCAATGCTCTAAAAAGGTTGTCCGCGGCCTGGCAACAAACTTATGGGTTGTCGTGTTGTCATGATGATATAAAGGCACCAATCACTCAAAGGAGTGGGCAAACACATCGTGGGTTCATTTATTTAGACTAGGCATTCATGAACAACTATAGAAAGGTAGAAAGCTTGAAGATATCAGCAACAGAGCTCTGTGTGCTCTGCTTACAGGCCAAAGCAAAACTGAGACTATTTCAACATCTCCTTTTCTTTTAAGATACGTTCCACCCTTCCAAAGAAGTATAGCTATTTACAATATATGTTAATGTTTAGTTACCATTACATAAGTGTATAAAACTGAGGAAACCATAAGCCTCTAAAGCATAGAGATTATCTGCTGATATGCCCAGATCTTGTAATGGTAACCTTGTCTGGAGAGCTCTTTAATTCCTCACAGTGATCTGTGGGGGATGGTTATTCTTGGATATTGTTCCTGGTTGCATTTGGGATCTTATCCTTGATGCATTAAGATTGTACGGTGGTTGAAGAGCTAGAATGAATCTGATTTGTCCTCCTTCATGCCTCATAGCTGCACCTTTGTGTGTAATGACTTCATAGGGCCTTTGTTCTGAACAAATCCTTGTCACTTCATCTGGTTGCCACGTCCTTCTGTGGGATCAAACTGGTTATCCCAACCATAAACTTGGCAATTCTGTACCTGCATTTTTATCATGCATATTGGTCATCTTCACTTGCAGTTTCCAAAGTTGCTGTATAGTTTCTGAGAGTACAATGAGTAAGAATAGATAAATTTGTATGCACTGGTCTCCAAACATTAGCTCTGCCAATGATGTAATAATTGCACTTAAAGGTGTTGCTCTCAGATGTAACAGTGAAATGTGTTGACTTTGGTGCATCTATGTTTGATAATTAGGGATTTCACCAAGCAAATTATTCATTCTACGCTGTTAAATCGAGGATAATGAGGAATAGTATTATGTATGATCAACGTTCCACTTCTCTCTCATATCCTGAAATGGCTTACCAAAAAATTGAGGAACATTATCTGTAACAATTTCTCTAGGCACATCAAATAAACTGAAAATTGTACTTGATTGTGTGCGACAGCTATGCTTAACGGATTGTCCAGTTGTTGGACAATGGGGTACTTGGTAAAGTAGTCAATGAAGACGATGACGTCAGTGCCATGGGAAAGAGGTCAGATACGGTTTTGGATCAAGGATGGGTAAGAATTTCATGTGGAATCAAAGGTGCTTTCTGTTGACTCGGCATATGCTCTTGACATGCCTCACACTTCTTGACGATAACTTCAATGTCATTGTTCATGCCCGGCCAATTGACTGTCTCTTGTGAGTCTTCGCGCCTGAACCAAGCAAATGTGAGGATGATGAAGTTATTGAAGAATATCCGGTCACAAAATTCTGGTATGACAACCTGCCTGTCTTTAAAAATGACTCCCCGGGGAGATGCCTAGCTCACCTGGGTAAGGCCAAAGTGGTCACACATGATCGTGCACATGCTGAACTGAATCAGGCCATCCTTCAATGATGGTTTTCCACAGTTTCTGTAGTGTGGGATCTTTTGTCATTTATTCTTGTAGCTGGTGGCATTTACATTGTGCAAAATGTACCAGATTAACTGACAGAATTGCAGTTTCCTGCAAGCTTAACGGTGCAGCTGAAACTGCCAATATTGAAGCATTGAAGCATTTCAATTTAGGTCATGAACTGAGGCAATATGAGTAGTTTCTGAAGCTGATCTGTAGTACAAGGTCTGACTGATTCCCAGGATTGTCACTAGTGCAAGGTCATGGCTTGCCGATAGACCCACAATTGCCTGGCCTTTAGTCTCCACGATGTAGCATATCCGTGATACCCAGGAGGATTGCTAGTTGTTGCATTCCAGGACTATGGAATGTGCACACAGAATTAGTGAACCAATGTACACTGCAAGTTGCACATTCGTAGGTTTCACCATGGCCGTCCATGTCTGTGAATACATGTCCTTTAGAATTTGCAAGGGGACTATGTTGGCACTTTCCCCTGTGTCAATCTTAGCCATTAATGAGTGGTTACCAATTTCTTAGGGTAGGTAATTGGAATCTTGGCAAACACTATGGATGGTCTGACGGTATCTATGTTTTCCATGAGTTTGATGGTTTGAAACATGTGTTCACTGCTCTTTGTCTCATCATGCGTATTATTGTCATTTTCTGGTTTGCCAATCACTTCATATACATGTTTCTGACGGGAAACCGGATGCTCATTCTTACTGCTTTAACATTTATGTTGTTTATGGTCACCTTGGATCAGTGTATGGCTCTTTATAGCTGCATCAGTCTTTGTTCTGGTGCACTGTCACTGCCAATGGCCTTTTCTTCCACATGCCTTACAGTATTGATGGAAAGCTGAGTATTTCCTTGGTACGTGCAGAAGGCCATACCTTCCAGATGTTTTGCTAGGTTTGGGTGTTCTCGTGAATGCGCCAACAATTGGGATTGTACTTAGGATCTCTAAGCATGGTTGACCTGCGAGGATTGCTTCATACTTACATTCACGCTTGAGTAGCTCTTCGAAGCCATATATTCTGGGCTGGTCTAGCAGATCTTTTTGGAACGTTTCCATGGGAGTGGATGTGATCACCAACTCAACAATTCTGTCTGCTCGTTCTGCATCTAAAAAATCACAATACATACTCTTTTCTCTGCATCTGCTAAAGCGGTCTATAGTTTCTTTAGGCTGTTGTCAAAATGGCATGAACTCTATTTGATTAATCCAGAGGTTTAACCTGATTCTGAACTGGTCTTCCAATGCAGTCCATAACTTTTGGGCAATTTTTAGCTCTTTTACTTTTAATCCTGACATGTTCAGCTTGTGTAGGCATTAATTCCAAATTGCTAGGCCACTTTTTATGGCTCGCTAGTCTGGTTCAGACACACCTGAATCAAGAAGCCATAGCTCTGTACACTGTTTAAACATTTTGAATTCAGATAGGTCAGCTGCATCCCAATTCAAACTGGGGAATTTTGTGGACATTTTGACAATATCACTTTGACAGTCCTTCTCCTCTCCTCTCGTACCTGGGACAAGCGTCACTATAGCTGCTTTTGCGTGCTTTTCTGAAGCTGTGTCCATTATAATCACAACCTTCACTGGCCTGATTATTATGGTGGCTTTGTTTTTTTTGGTCGACTCTGCCTTGCTCCCCATCATTCTGGGCCACACCCTGGTGACTCACCTTTCCTGACTAAGCTGACCCGGTGCTGACCCTCTTGACACACTGTCCCACTTACAGAACTGTCAGGCAATGCACTGCAATCTCACATGAGCAATCCATCTGCTTACCAGCTCTTTATTTGAGCACTGTGTCTTTAAAGCTTTTCTGCACAGTCAACAAGCTGTGATTTCAACACTCTCCGACACTGTGGCTTCATTGCCATCTGACCAAAACTTTGAGGCTCATCTCATGCCATGTAGCACGGTCTAAGGCTGATTGCCACGATGTACCTATATCTTGCTGCCACACTATTTGACCACCGCTGAACATCATGTCATGCTTTTGTAATGATATAAACTCACCAATCACTCATAAGAGATTGGATAAATATGTTGTTGATTCGTTATTTAGACTGGCACATAGGAACAACTATACAAATGTACAAAGCTTGAAGACATCAGCAGCAGAATTGTGTGCCATGTGCTCTGCTCACAGGCCAAAGTGAAACTGAGACTGGATCACATGACTTCTCATGATTTCATGCTGCTATCCCTTAAAGGCACTTTACAACAAAGGCTACAGTGACCTTCAAGACCACTGGGAATGTATGCCTCTGGCGTTCCCACTGGCTGCAGTTTTCAAGTAAGTGACCCAGTTCCTGTAGACCCTTTCGGGTGGGTGCTGCCACATTCCTTCCAGCAGGCCATTTGCATCGCAATTTCTCCCACCCTTGGGCCCCTGCATGCGGTGCACATAGCACTTCAGGCTGCTGTTGCTGCACCTGGACCTCTATGTATTGGTCAGTGTGCCATGTAGAGACTTCTCTGTGCATTCCCCCATCCCTGGCAGAGAATTCCTTGGCTGGTAGGTAAGCGTTAGATTTAAAAGTCTAAGAAAACCCTTCAAGGAAGTTGCTCCACACCAATCCCACATTCTTCCCACCCTGGCAGAAGTGGTCACAACTCGACTGAGAAGACCTGCTTTGTTTGAGGTTCTCAAATGGCATGACAACAGGAAAAAATAGCATATGATAGGAAAAATGAATTTGACGCACCTGTTATAATGGCAACCTCATGTTGGTGGATGTGTGTGTGGGGCTGTGACCCAAGGCCTTCCTGACCTGTGGAAAGGCTGCATGAAAACAGCTGGGGTTCAGGACGGAAGTGGCAATTTGCTTTTGCAGGTAGAAAGTTAAAGATTTCAAATTTCCCAACCCCAATACAGCCCATATCAGGAGGCAAAAATCCAGCCCAATGATAATCACATTGCCAGAAAGCTACTTCTAAGTAGTCACTGATATATAATGTTTCTCTTTTAGCAGTCAGCGCTTTTCTGGAGAAGCTGTTGTCTGTTCCTCTGCTACAAACAATACAAGCTTCCTATGGACCATAGTAGCAAAGAAAGTTACTGAGGTGAGTTAAAATAAGGCACAAGAGAGTGTGCAACTCATTACATTAACTATAATGATGCTTGTCAGCATGCTCTAATGATAAGATTCATCCTTAGAAGTTGACTATTCGTGGCTTTTAATTACATAAATGCCTGCTTAACATAGTACATCTTTTTACCCCACCTGCACCTAGTTTGCATTGCAATGGTTATGTGAGATTACTATTTTAAATCAACAATTATTTCTCAATGAACCATTTTAGCAGCAAATGTTTTGTTAATGATAGGGATTTCATAGCTGTAAACTTATCTGAAAAAATAGGCACTTGGGCAGAAAATAAAATATCCTAAAATAGATTACAAAATTCCTCAATTGTGAATGACAAACACACACTTGAATGATCCCAAAAATGGTTCAGCCTTCTGATATTCTCTGCTTGGAATTTCAGCAGGAGTGTAGTGGAAGTCTCAACCTTCTCTGATAGTTTCTGGGGGGACTTGTCTGGTTGGAGCTTTATTCTGCCATAAACACTGTCCACATCAGAGATGCTGGGATAAAAACAAAAAAACTGCGGATGCTGGAAATCCAAAACAAAAACAGAAGCTGGGCCTGGAAGAGGTTTCCCTTATTTAAAGATCTTGCATCTCCGGCTCTCGTGGGATCTGACACAAGTATGGAGGCTGTTCCTTCAAGTGAAGGATAATGGCTTTCAGAAGGGGGGTGATCTGGACTATCAAAGTTCAAGGTGGTTTTATTTTCTCCACCAGCCTGTCTTTACTGGCTGCCGGCCAAGGTGCACTCCTAATGACCAGGAACCCACTGGGCAATTGCTAATTGGACAGCCTCCCACTGACCCTATCTACTCTGGCAAGCACAATTCTAATGTAATTGCCTGGACAATTTCAGAGCCCAAACAAATTTCAGAGCCAGTGGTTGACAATTTTCTCAGAACAGCTCACACTCTGCCATAATAACTTCTTACAAAATTACCCTTGCCAATAACCAGGAATTTTCAGACAAGAATCATCAGCATCTGCACTTGTAAAATAGGATTAACAATGAAGCCATTTGAAACCATATTTTAAAAAAGCTCGAATTTTTATAGCATATAAAAGTAACAAATAAATTTGTACAACAATTAAAAATATATACTCATTTGCAGCTGCAAATGCCCTTACGCTTTTCTCAACTTTAAAAGTTTTATTTGTAAAAATTTCTTAAGACAAAGCAACAAACTAGAGCCATATTCAATAGGAAGTAAGAAATTAATTGTTTATGCTGAACCTTCTGTACTCTGGAATTCCAGAAACATCTGAAGATTCTCTCTTTTAAAGAGCTGTATTGTTTTCCATCTCTTTGTGAACCTTCGTAGTCAAGTTCTACTGTTGTGGGGTAGCTGTTCATCTTAAGCATCCGGGTGCAGCACAGGGAGTAAAATTGAGCAGGAAAATCATATATCTCTAATTGACACCACCCAGCTAATTTATATGGAAGGAAAATCCTGTGGGTCCTGCTAATAGTGAGTGATCCCCTCTGCTCAATTTCTCCCTCTGCCTAAGAGAGAGGCTGGGAGACAGAAGAGCTGGTAAAATGGCAGTGGAAGGCATTGGCAAGGGAGTCCAACGTCTTACTGCAACCACGAGGTATCACAGCAGGGACCTCAGGGGTAAACTTTGGCAGCCTCCTAGTGGGTTCGCAGGCCATGGTAGGAAGCTGCCTCCTGGCGACACTGCTGATGGAGGGGGACCCCCTCAGCCAGGCCCCAGAACAATACAGGAAAAAAACTTCCCCCATCTTTGAGGATGCCTAATCATGGAGGTATCCTCTCTGTCTATCTGTAGCCTCAGCATTGACTATCTCTATTGGTGGCACTGCCAAGGCTGCTGACCCTAGCAGTGATTTAGTCAGCAGCTCTGGAGGCAGGCCACTGTCACCCAGCAAAATGTGCCCAAGGTCCCACCGTATGCCCATGCAATTGGGTCCTACCTTCTAACCCAGCTGCAGGTCTATTTAATTTTTGTCAAAATTCTGGTCAATGTTTACATTGGGGTGGTCAGGAACTAAATATACAGTAAGAGTTTCCATTTCTAGTGATACATACAATGGTGGCCATTCTTGCATCACATGATGGGAGGAGAATTATTTTTTTTTCTTCACAGGATTATGACAAATATTATTCAAGTAAATCTCACAAGAAATGTGGATTTGACTGGAAAATTAATCTATTTACTTTTTACTGAATTTAACTATCTTCGTCAACTCTAACCACCGAGCTAATTTTTATCTGCTAGGCTAAGAAAAGGGGCTTAATCTATAATGCAAAGATTTCAAACTCACATGGCCACAATCAATAGCCTGAAGCATTATGGGAACACTATTATCTTCAAGTTCCCACCCAAGTAACAGATCACTCTGACTTGGTCATAAATCACTATGGGCTTGAACACCCTTGGAGAGGCAATCAGCATCAGATTGGCACTTCCTTCCCAGTTTTTTACCCTAATATTTTTTTTGATTCAATCCTGCTCGACCTTCCAACTTGGGCCAAGCGAGATCCATGCAGTGCAGCGCGTCCCCAGAGGCAAGCATTGAAGTACAGCTGAGTCAAGGAAAGGAGGCTATGCCCCGTTTTTTTACAGCACTCGCTGTCATAAACCAGGTAAGTTAAAGGTCCTTTGAAGTTTAAAGGTCCTTGACAGGCCAGTGAGGAGGTAAATGTTGAAGGCAAATGGATAGGATTTGGTGAGCGGGGACACGGAGGTCAGGGAGGGCAGGGGGCGGAGGTCAGGGAAGCAGCGGTCAGTGGAGTGGAGGGGCGGAGGTCAGGGGTTGGAGATCTGGTGGTCAGATATCAGGGGAGAAGTCGGGGGTCAGCACTGGAGGGAGGGGGAGAAGTCGCAGATTGGTGGGCGTGGGAGGCGGGGAACAACCTCTGAGGTCTGGGCGGGAGGATAACATCAGAAGTCTTGGTTGGGGGGGGGACATCAGAAGTCTGCGGGGAGGACATCAGAGGTTTGCGGGGGGGCCATCAGAGGTCTTGTGGAGTCAGAGGCTTGGGGTAGGGGGAGTCAGAGGCTGGCGGAGGGGGAGTCATAGGTGTGGTAGGGTGGGGGGATAAGGTCAGAAGCTTGGTTGGGGGGTGCAGGGGAAGGTCAGAGGCTTGGTTGGGGGTAGTGGGGAAGGTCAGAGGCTTGCGGGGGGTGAAGTCAATGGCTTGGGGGACGGGGGAATCAAAGGCTTGAGAAGGGGAAGTCAGGGGCTTGGTGGGGGGGGACATCAGGGCTTGGTGGGGGGAGAGAGTGTCAGCCCAAGTTTGGTGGGGCTTGGGTGATCGGGGAGAAAGTCGAGCTTGGTTGGGCACAGGGCTTACGGGGGTGGGTGGGAGGGAAGGCTCCTGTGGGGAATGGGGAAATCCCATGGGTTAGGGAGTTCCTGTTGGAGGTTGTTGTAATATGGGTTCTTTATATATGTCTCAGTGATGAGATCTTGAGACTTATTTATTTAAACATGAACCATTTATTGTGAGTGTTTAATCATTTACATATCCTAGGTTACTGATGATGGTGCTGTTTTTCCATACAGGCTGGTTCCAGAGTGTTCTCTCTAGACTGCTGTCCCTGAGTCGATTACCAGGTGACTCTATATATCCTAATGAGAGCAGTGCTATTCTCTTGTCCCACATTAACCCTTGCTCTGCCAAAAACCTTTACATTACAATGGCATGCAGGCACATACAATATCATACAATGGGGGCAGGTGGGGGGGCGGGGGTAGTCTGGGGTGTGAGCAGAGCCCCCAGACTCCGTACAACAGTTACTCAGAAGTTGGAAGTGGTTTTAATCCTTGCAACCTTTTCTGGGTAACTATTGATGTAACCCAAAACAAAAACAGAATTACCTGAAAAAACTCAGCAGGTCTGGCAGCATCAGCGGAGAAGAAAAGAGTTGACGTTTCGAGTCCTCATGACCCTTCGACAGAACTTGAGTTCGGGTCCAACTTATTTCAACTCTTTCTTGGACCCGAACTCAAGTTCTGTCGAAGGGTCATGAGGACTCGAAACGTCAACTCTTTTCTTCTCCGCCGATGCTGCCAGACCTGCTGAGTTTTTCCAGGTAATTCTGTTTTTGTTTTGGATTTCCAGCATCCGCAGTTTTTTTGTTTTTATATTGATGTAACCCAGTCAGAACCATCCAAAGATGCAAGTTAAATTGTATTTTCTGATGGCTCCCAGTGCAGGGCAATTGTCCAGGGGCTGGGGAATTGCCGTGCAAACTTTACCTGGGAACCTCTGAAGGAGATTCTCCCCCCACCCTATACAATGCCCAGAGCTAGGAAGTTGTAGCCCTATGCTTTCATCATCCTTGAGTCACGAGTCTGGAAATCCTTTCTTAAAGCCTCGGATAGCACTATCACCATAAAGACCATAGGAAGGCTTGAGGTGGAGTACTGCCACACCTCCTTAAGGGAATTATGCCTGTGTAATAAATGCTCTCTTTCTAGGGTCGCTGACTGCCCAAGAACAAATTGAAAATTATGTAAATAGAAGTCAACGCAAGTTAATGAGTTCTATTTTCATATGGCCCCTTTCATCAGAGAAAGCCCACTGCATTCAATGATGTTCCCTGGGTCAGAACTCGAAAATAAAATTGGCAAGCTATCAGCGCTAAATGAACAGCTAGCCCACCAACTGTAGAGGATGCAAGGAATCTTAAACCTCCTTTGAGAGCAGAATTGAGTTTGATTTCATGGGGAAAGCCCAACAAATGATTAGTTTGGAGGATATGGAGGTTCCACCAACTTTCTGGCTCCGCAAAATTCTTAAAACACTCATCAACAGCAATTTAGGAGTGACCTCCGGCAATCCCTTCATTGGCTACTGGTTTGAATACAGTATGTTCAATCCCAATCGGCAGTACCTGGTGCATCCTTGTACTGCTTGTTAACAATTCAAATTTGCACCAGGATCTTGTATGTGTCGTAGGATGCATGTATTAATGAGGCTTTCTCCAGCAACACCCTTGGCCTGTTTCCTGAATATCTCCAAGATTTCAGTATGTTGAATGTCATTAGGGATGAAGGATAAGTCCTTCACTTTAATTTTGCCTCACCATCACCCCATTCCTACCGAAAATTGGGATGACACCAAAATCAGCTTCAATATATAATTTTGTTGTAAAATAAACAAATGCTTGTATTGATTTATTAAATTATTCAACATTGCAGTCCACAACACATTTGTTAAGGCAAAGTTACAGTCAACATGGTTCAATGAGATGTTATCACAAGAAAGTTCAATACATCCTTTCATGCTAACTGAAGATCAATATTCATTGTGGATTAAACTATTAATTAGCCATACTTATTTATGTAGATAAATTCTAACTCTCTTCTTCACAAGACCATGCTGAGTAAGGTAATCTTCTGTAATATCCAGATCAAACAACTCGAAGCATGTGCAATTTGAGGGAATTAGAAAAATATACTTTCCCACAAATATTGCTGCACACAACTGGTTGTGATTTCAAAACAAAAAGAGAAAAGCCAAATCCAAGTAAGCTGTCAAAGATATCAACATAGTTTGCTCAAACTCCTGAAATTCAGATCAATTCACACATCAGCAGGGTTTCATGCACAGCCTGACAGCAGAATGACATAACAGTACCTTGAAATAACAGAATGCTTCTAATTAACTCCCTCTGACATCATTTAACATTACTGCACTTTAAATAAGAACTTTCCAGAAACATTTACAGGATAACATAAATTAAGTGAGAGAATACTGAGTTGGTTCTTATTTTGATTATGTTGAATAAAATTCTCATCATCTTTAACCCATTGTACTCACTAAAATTGCTTTAATATTCTCTATGTACTGGAAAATAAATGAGTACTCAAAAAACATCTGTTTTAATTTCTTACACATGGACAAGGAATGCGAAGTTAAAAATGCCTAGAACCTCAAAATTTGCATTTAAGTAAAAATCAACTGCTATATTTCTATAAATCAATCCCTTGCAGATAGCGCCAGATACTAGATAAATTCTATACACATGTACCTATAAATTCGTTGGTGGTATATTCATCCAGTTTGCGAGGCTCTTTAAAAAGATCATTCTTTGTCTACCTCAATCTCTTTTACCATCAGTCTTTGCCATCAGCATCAGACTTTCTAAATCATGATTTCTTGTTACGTGCTCAAAAAATTCTAACTGACCTGTTCTTGGTCAGCAGAGTTCTTTTGATCTCTGATTTTATTAGCACCTCTTCATTGGAAATGCGACTTGTCCAAGATATCTTCATTATTCACTTCGAAAACCAACTCTGCAGCTTCGATTCTTCTCTGCACTGCTTCACTGATTGTCCGACATTCGCTTCAGTGTGTCAAAATTATTGTGATGTAACAGTCAAGGCTTCTCAGCTTTGCTTTCATGGTTAGTTTTGAGTTTATCATAAGCTTTTCACTTTTTGAAATGCACCTTTGGCCATTCCAATCCTTTGTCTTATTTATATTTATCATATTTTTAAACATTCAAAATGCAAGTGCAACGAAATGTATTATGTACACTGAGCTAAATTTTCTGGGGCCCCTGAAGGTGGAAACAAGGCTAGGGGGCCTGAAAATAGCAGTGAGTAATTAGTGTCAATTTCAAGGCACCAATTCCAGCACTGGCAACAATCACATGAAGCATGCTCTCCTCCCAATTGAGGCCAATTAAGAGCTTATTGAAGCGGGAAGGTGGAATATTTAAAGGGGCACACGAGTTTCAAAAGCTGTCGGTTTTTCAACAACTGAGAAGAAATGGGAACATAGTGGGGAGCCAGTCAGGGATGCCCAGGACATCACCCTGGTCCCATTAGAGGGTCAATGGGACAAATAGGGACATAGTGCTCGGGAAGGAGGTGCCCTTGGCACTGCGCAGGTGACAGGGAGAGTGAGCACTCAACACTCAACATCAAATTTTATTCATTTACGGGATGTGGGTGTCACTGGCTAGGCCAGCATTTATTGCCCAACCCTAAATGCCTTGAGAAGGTGGTGGTGAGCTGCCTTCTTGAACCACTGCAGTCAACATGGTGTAGGTATACTCTCAGTGTTGTTAGGGAGGGAGTTCCAGGATTCTGACCCAGTGACAGTAAAGGAACAGCGATATATTTCCAAGTCAGGATGGTGAATGGCTTGGAGGTGAACTTCCAAGTGGTGGTGTTCCTATCTATCTGCTTGCCTTTCTAGATGGTAACAGCCATGGTTTTCAAAGGTGCTGTCTAAGGAGCCTTGGTAAGTTGCTGCAGTGCATCATGTAAATGGTACACACTGCTGCCACTGTTTGTCAGTGGTAGACAGCTTGAATGTTTGTAGATGGGGTGCCAATCAAGCATTTCCTACATGGTCAAGTTTCTTGAATGTTGTTGGAGCTGCACTCATTCAGGCAAGTGGAAAGCATTCCACCACACTCCTGACTTGTACCTTGTAGATGGTGAACAGGCTTTGCAGAGTTAGGTGGTGAGTTACTCATCGCAGGATTCCTAGTCTCTGGCCTGCTCTTGTAGTCACACCAGTTTAGTTTCTGGTCAATGGTGACCCTCAGGATATTGACAATTAGGGATTCAGCAATGGTAATGCCATTCAATGTCAAGGGGCGAGGGTTAGATTCTCTTTTGTTGGAGATGGCCATTGCCTGGCACTTGTGTAGCACAAATGTTACTGTCAGCAACTCAACATCTCCCTGGCATCATGTGTCGGAAGAGTAGGGGGCAAGATTGCCAAATGCAATACGATGGCAATCTGTCTAAAAGGAAGAACAAAAATTGCTGGAAAAACTCAGCAGGTCTGACAGCATCTGTAGAGAGGAAGACAGAGTTAATGTGTCGAGTCCGTTTGACTCTTCATCAATCTTCCTCTCCACAGATGCTGTCAGACCTGCTGAGTTTTTCCAGCAATTTTTGCTTTTGTTTCAGATTTCCAGCATCTGCAGTAGTTTGCTTTTGTCTAAGAGAAAGGCTGCATTTGGCATTGGGGGTACAACTGTCAAATTTTGGGCCCAGGGACAATGAAGTCCAACACCCTCTGCAGGAAAAATGGAACTCTGAACAGCAGGAGGGCACAGGAAAGGAAAGAAAAAGTGCAAGCAAGGCAATGGAGACCATATCCTCAACACAGGACCTACCTCTGAAGAAGGAACTACTTGCAGGTGACCGAAATCCAGTGTTGCAGGAGACTGTGAATCTCTAGGCAGATAGTTACTGACATCACTGCCTTTGTCACTGAAGACCTCACAGCTCTGCGTGCAATACCCTGTCAGCAGCCATCAGTCACTGTGGCCTTGACTGTCTTCGTGTCTGGTTCATTCCAAGAGTCAGCTGCAGTCCTTCATGACATCTCACAAATGGGTATACACCATTGCATCTAATTGATTAATAATGCCCTTTTCATGAGAGCTGGATAGCACATTTATTGGATAGCAGACTTGGCTTACCCTACCTCAGCTTATCTGCTGCGGAAATACTCAGTCATGCCTTTGTTACCTCTAGACTTAACTATTCCAAGGCATTCCTGGTCATAATCCTTTCTTTCACCCTCCACAAAATTAAGCTAATCGAAAACTACCCAAACCTCCAAGTCCTGATCACCGGCCTACCATAGCTCCTGGTTAAGCAGGGCTGGATTATAACGTTTTCATTATTGTTTTCAAATCCTTCCATGGCCTTGTGCCTTCCCTATTTCTGTAGCCTCTTCTAGGCCTACAATCCTCCACGATATTTACATGCCTCCAATCCTGGCCATTTGCGCATCCCAATTTTAATCATTCCATCATTGGCAGCTGTGCCAGCAGCTGCCAAAGGTCTAAGATCTGAAAATCGCCCTACCTCTGAACTTCTCTAACTCTCTACTTCTCTTGAGACACTCCTTAAAAAGACACTCCTTAAAATCGACTTCTTCAGCCAAGCTTTTGGTCATCTGTCCCATTGTTTGATGTTAAATTTTGTTTGCTAACACTCCTGTGGTGCATCTTGGGATGTTTTACTATGTTAAGGAGACTATTTAAATGCAAGTCACTGTCGCTGTTAATTATGTAAATCTGGAAGTTATTGTCTGGGATGCACTTCCGCCCCAAAGGAATTTTGTTGAGAGGCTTGCCATTGAAGTACATGGAGCAGCAAAGCGTTGCTGTACTTACCTGATAGATCAACACTAAACTCACCAGAAGTTGGGATTTGCCATTCCAGTGAAAATACATTTTTAGCATTGCAGTAATTCTTAATTACAGTCAAACAACCCCTCTGACACTGAAAATCAACTTTCACAAGTATGAAATCTCATTTCTTCAGGGGCAGAATTTTATGGTCCTTTGCCAGTGAGATGGACAGGCCTGTAAGATTAACTATGAGGCCTTCCTGCTGCTGTCTTGCCCGCCCCCAACCGGTCTACAATTTTATGGGGGAAGGGGGTGTCAGGTGATGTCTAGGGCAGCCAGCTGACCCTTACCCCAGTTGAGTTATCTAAGTGGCCAATTATTCATGGGCCCCCTTTCTATATTGAGCCCCCTCCCAAAAATGCCAACATCCCCAAACCCACAGGCTCTGTCCACCTTGTCTCTCAATCAAGACACTCAACCCCCCTTCTTGCCATCTTTCTGGGCTCCACCTCCTCTGCTGTATGACCCCCACCCTCCCCCCACCCGCCCCCCCTCCCCCACCCACCCCCACCCCCAACCCCCACCCCCCCCTCCCCATGAAACTATTATATATTTTTCAGAACGTTTTCATTATGTTATTGTGGTTTATTATAAAGTAGGTTTATGAATGTGACAGTATGGTTCTGTCTGTGATTTAATTGAATTGGAGCCAGATAGGCTGTAAAGTTGAAATTATCAAAATAAGTTAGGCGTAAAAGGTATTCGAAATGCTACTAAGTAAATGGATGACAGCAGCATGTAGGGTGTGAAGGAAATTTGCAATTTGATATAAGTGACCAGGTTGTTTAGGTTTCAAAGGGATGATAGGGTATTTACAACTAACAAGATAAGCAAGGCCAAGCAGTATGTGTATTTTTCCCAAAGATAATGACCATATTGGCAACATGAAAGATTTTTATATTATGACAAAAGTAAATTTCCAAAGACATTCAGAATAATCGAATTTATAGATTAAAGAGAGAGAAACATATATAAAGAAAAATAGAAGGCTATTTTGAAGGGTAATGTAAGATTTAGAAGTACCGTGTAAAACAACTTGGAGAAAAGCCTCCAGCTACTTTTGCAGAAGTCTGCTGTGTCCAGTAATCAAAGTTGGAGAGAAGTCTTTGGCATTCCAATGTCGAGTGGGTGCTGGGTAAATTTGCCTATCTAAATTTAATATCTATTTTGGGCTGTTGCCTTTAAAAGAGTGTGTCTTTAATTCAGTGCACAAATCTTCTCATAATAAGTACAAATTGCAAAAACGTTGTGACAGCCTGGCCACGTTTCCCTTGTGGATTCGGTCCATCTGGCACACATCACCAGCCACGTCCTAACACCCATCATATTCAAATTCTGGAGGGGGACTTGAATCCATTGACTCACAGGAAAGTATTACCAACTGAGCTCATATAATACTACAGGGAACACATAATTACCACAGGCCATGTAACCTCATTGACTACCAATTGATAAGAAAGATTTCACTTTTTAATTTATTGTAAAAACTTTACAAAAGACACAATATCAATTGTTTGTTGAAATCTACAGGCAGGAATTGCTTGATTATTAAAATAGAAATGCAATTTAGCTCGGGATTAGCAAAACATGTAGAGGGACAAATACATTCACAAATTTTAAAGGAAAAGTGCACCAGGACATAAAATTCTCTCAACTGCACACATGGAGGCAAAAAACTGAAATAACTGAATCAAGGCATTTCAGATCTCATTCTTATTAACTGGATGAACTGATGCCCCAGGTTTCTGTCTTTCCCATGTTGCCCTAACATGGTTATTAAGAATTTCTGATGCAAATATTTCCAGAATCCTGTAGATTATCTATATGCCTGTGGCCATAAAAACAACAGAAATCACAATCTCTTCAGCAGTACATGTTGAATTCCAATAAGAATGTTGTAGAATGCAATATATTCAAGCTAAGATTGTATCTACTGACATTCAAAAGGCATTTAAAACATTTTTATAAAATCTATTTATTCACTAAGATTACACTTCTCGCACTTAGTAACAGTTTTTGTTTTAAAAATTAAACAATGTTAAGCATCTTTCCTATAATAAAAGCCAAAATTAATGTTGATCCTTTATTTTACCTGGTTTATGAAAAAGTGAATATCAGTGGAATTGGGTTATCAAAGGCATTGATTATGCAATTATGATGCAAGGAAAAAGTTACTGGAGTTTTTGTGTTTGCATTTGCAGTTCACAGCATCACAGTGAATTCTAAGACAATGGAATTGCATGGCCACAAGAGATCATGTCGCCCTCTTGAACTTACATTCAACAAATATTTGGGAAAATTCACGACATAAATTTCAATTTCAAAAGATCACAGTTAAGCAAATGTAACATGGACATTCTTTGTATTCCTCGGCGATCAAACCTGCGTCATGAAATTTCCAAGCGCACAAAAGGGAAATAGCCTTAAAGCGCAGCTTAACTAGGAAAATTTAATAATATTACCATATTTTAAGTGAAATACAAACAATTTTATTTAGAACCACATATCTCTCATATAACAAATGTACTTTCGGTTAGTGGGTGAAGAATTGGGCCAGGCAGTCATGATGTCCTTCTATTGAAGTAATAGATGCAGGTACTTAGATGACAATGTGATGCTGTGCAGGTCATTCCTCAGTGCACTTTGAAAAAAAAAATGTAAATTGCACAATGAGGAAGCTGAGATGGTAAGAATTGAATTTGTGGGCTTAATGGATTGGATTTTGCAGTTAGAAGCAAAGAAACAATGCTTATCGCTGACCTCAAAGAAAGCTACCCAGAAAGATCTGCTAATTTCCATGGTGTGGATTTCCCTTTCCCACTATCAGTGTGGATCTGATGCCAAGTCAAGGGGATCTCCAAGAGTGATGTCATCACACAGGGTAAGCAGCCAATCACATCAAATTATTCTCATAGACAGCAAACAAGGAAATAAAATCAGTTAATCCCTTCGCTATTAATTGCTACACTTTACGGACAGTGAAATAAATGATTGGGAAATGCATATGTGATTAAGTTAGAAGCTAAAATATCAAATTTTTTGAAAAATTAAAAATGTGGATTTTCTTACAATGGATAAATTTGACATTGAGCAAATATGAATTTATTCTTTAGGTACAATTATGAGCTTTGTATGCTGTTAAAAACCCTCATAACACCTAATCTGACACAATGTAACCTTTTCAATGGTTTTTATAGCAAGGCCAATTGCAAAAGTGGCGTTCTCATCAGTTCATTGATTTCTAATTGATTGCATCAGGTGGGGTGGGGGGTGTGTGGGGAAGAGACCTCAACACTGCAGCCTCTGGAAAAGCATAAAATCACTGACTGAAACTTCTAAATTTCTACATTTAACTGCACAGGTGCAGACTCCAGAGATTCAGTTTCAAAGGAGTAGCGGTGGCAAATGCTAACCATCTTGCCATCAGCACTGCAGCAAAATCTGGGTTCTACAGGTATATTTTTTTTCAGACAATGCACTTGAAAAAGACACAAAGCATGAGTAATTGTTCAGGACTTTACTAGGACTCGGCTACATAGATTCCTGAAGACCATCAACAACGGGGAGTGACTTCCTCTAATTGGAACAACATTCACTAAGCAATCCTTAAAGTTTTGGAGAGCTAAAGCTTTTAAACACAATCAATTGTTTAGTGCAAGGTCAGAGCCCATACATCTCATGTATATCTTTGGTTATGCTCTCCCTTCTCTGGAATTCAATTTTCAATGAGAAGTCTAAAACATTGATCTACCGAGAAAAGTTTGACTTGTGTAGGTATAATAGAAAGTTCCCACATGTATAGTTAGGTAGTAAGAGTAATTGTGATACTAGGCCAATACAAAGCAGGCAAGAGTTCAACTCCCACCATCACAAATTCTGTAACTTTCAATAAATTTGGTAATTTGTGATTCGCACCAGAATAACGGTCTTGAAAAGTTGTTTAAAAAAAAAGGAATTTCAACCAAACATGCAAATGTAGGTACTTCATGCTGCTCAACTACTCATGCAGGGAATAGAACCTGCCATATGTATTCAGCCTGGTCTATCCTCCGGAATGTAAACAAAGTGATCCAAAGTCTACTGTCAAAATAATACAGAGCCTTAAGGTGCTTTTCATTATTCATGCATAGATGCTGCAGCAACCTTAGGACTGAAGTGGATGTAGAGGTAAACATGGATAGCCAAACATTTCTGTCTGAGATGTGCCATTCCACCATTAGTTTTGTAATAAAGACATATTGCTCACCTGCATCACCAAAGAAATGCAGTGAACAACAGGAAGTTGTTATGTTTGCATCGTTGGTTCAAACTGAAGTCTTGTCCATTTCAGTGTTGGTACCATTCAGCAATATATCATGTGCTAATTACTTGCTGAGAATTAATAATTACAAATCCGGAGTCTCATTCCTTCAGATTTTAAGTGTCATTAGAGATCTCAAAAATGAAAAATTTACACCTTTATAAAAAACTGTTTTTCTCTTTTAGTGTCTTCTCTTAATCCGATCTGATTTCCCTCTCTCATTTTATTTTTCTTTTTGTACCTGAATTGGCATTAAATTCACCCACTCAATCTCCTCTTTCTTCTGATCCTTGCACTGTAAATTTCACAGTACTTCAATCTGATTGATTAAGGGGATACTTTGACGGTTCCCCTGTTCAGTCAGGTTCCATTTCACTAGCTGCAAGGTTATCAACTTGTATTTCCAGCAACTTGCCACACAAAAAATGTCAAAATCTAACATGCCAGGGCAAGTCAAACTAAAGGCAAATGCCAATTGATGACCCACTACAACAATTTATAGCCCAGTGTTTTTCGGAAGGATGTCAAGGTCTTGGAGAGGGTGCAGGCAAGGTTTACTAGAATGGACTTCTGTCACATGAAGAGATGTGTGTAGACAGGATTCTTTCTGTGCAGAGAAGGTTAAAGGGAAATATCTATTCCAGGTATATAAGATTTTGAGGACAGCTGTTCAAAATCATGAATGATGGAGTAAATAGGAAAAACTGTTTCCTATGGCAGATGGATTAGTAAGTAGAGGACACAGATTTTTAGGTAAATATCAAAAGAACTAGAGGAAAAATGAAAAAAAAATGTGCAGAGTCTCGTTAACTGAAAGCAGATTCAATAATAAAGCTCGTAAGGAAATTCAATAAATATTTGAAGGGTAGAAAACAGTAGAAGAATGGAACTAATTGGATTGATTGTTCTTTGTAAGACCCAAAATAGACACAATTGGCCAAATAGCCTCAATTCAGGTACAGAAAGAAAAATAAAATGAAAGAGAGAAAACAGATTGGTGCTGTATTATTCTATGATCACCTTGTCAGGGCAACTAGAAATGGACAATTAATGCAATCTAGCTAGCATCGCCCCTATCTCAAGAATAAAACAGCATTAGTCTTTTATAAAATCTCTGTATCCCAGTCTGCCTTCTATCCCTATGAATCACAAAGTAAAACCACAAAATGTTAATTTCATGAGTGTGAGCAATGTTAATGCCCAACCAGAGGAAGATGAAAAAGGGAAGATCATTCATGACACATGGGTACCAAGCAATTACCATCCCCAACAGAGAATATAACCAAAAATAAAAACAAAAAACTGCGGATGCCAGAAATCCAAAACAAAAACAGAATTACCTGGAAAAACTCAGCAGGTCTGGCAGCATCGGCGGAGAAGAAAACAGTTGACGTTTCGAGTCCTCATGACCCTTCAACAGAACTGAGTGAATATTAGGAGAGGGATGAAATATAAGCTGGTTTAAAGTGGGGGAGGGGTGGGGGTGAGGGGAGAGAAGTGGGGGAGGGCGGTGTGGCTGTAGGGACAAGCAAGCAATGATAGGATCAGATAATCAAAAGATGTCACAGACAAAGGAACAAAGAGGTGTTGAAGGTGGTGATATTATCTAAACGAATGTGCTAATTAAGCATGGATGGCAGGACATTCAAGGTACAGCTCTAGTGAGGGTGGGGTGGAAAGACTAGCAGGGCTTAAAAGATTTAAAAATAATGGAAATAAGTGGGAAAAGAAAAATCTATATAAATTATTGGAAAAAACAAAAGGAAGGGGGAAGAAACGGAAAGGGGGTGGGGATGAAGGAGGGAGTTCAAGATCTAAAGTTGTTGAATTCAATATTCAGTCTGGAAGGCTGTAAAGTGCCTTGTCGGAAGATGAGGTGCTGTTCCTCCAGTTTGCATTGGGCTTCACTGGAACAATGCAGCAAGCCAAGGACAGACATATGGGCAAGAGAGCAGGGTGGAGTGTTAAAATGGCAAGCGACAGGGAGGTTTGGGTCATTCTTGCAGACAGGCCACAGGCATTCCGCAAAGCGGTCGCCCAGTTTACGTTTGGTCTCTCCAATGTAGAGGAAACCGCATTGGGAGCAACGAATGCAGTAGACTAAGTTGGGGGAAATGCAAGTGAAATGCTGCTTCACTTGAAAGGAGTGTTTGGGCCCTTGGACGGTGAGGAGAGAGGAAGTGAAGGGGCAGGTGTTGCATATTTTGCGTGGGCATGGGGAGGTGCCATAGGTAGGAGTTGAGGAGTAGGGGGTGATGGAGGAGTGGACCAGGGTGTCCCGGAGGGAACGATCCCTACGGAATGCTGCCGGGGGAGTGAAGGGAAGATGTGTTTGGTGGTGGCATCATGCTGGAGTTGGCGGAAATGGTGGAGGATGATCCTTTGAACGCGGAGGCTGGTGGGGTGATAAGTGAGGACAAGGGGGACCCTATCATGTTTCTGGGAGGGAGGAGAAGGCGTGAGGGCGAATATAACCATCTCACCTTGACATTCAGTAGCATCACCATCGCTAAATCAACCACCACCAACATTCTGGGGGGGGTTACCATTGATCAGAATCTTACTGGACCAGGCAGATAAATACTATGGCTACAAGAACAGAGGCTGGGAATTCTCTGGTGAGCAATCCATCACCTTACTCCCCAAAGCCTGCCCAGCATCTACAAGACACAAGTCAGGAGTGTGATAAGATACTCTCCACTTGTTTGATGAGTGCAACTCTAGCAACACTCAAGAAGCTTGACAACATTCAGGACAAAGCAGCCCAATGTATCAACACCCCATCCACTACTGTAAATAACCACTCCCTCCACCACCAACATGCAGTGGTAGCAGTGTGTAGTGTCTACGAGATGCACTTAAACAAATTGCCAACCCTCCTTTGACAGCACCCTCCAAACCCATGACCTCTACCATCAAGAAGGACAAGGGCAGCGGATGCATGAGAACACCACCACCTGCAAATACCTCTCCAAATCATACACCATACTGACTTGGTGCTTCTTGCCTTTCCTTTGCTATTGCCAAGTCAAAAACCTGGGGCAGAATTTTGCCTTTGGCGTGCAGGCTTGGTGGGTGCGGTCAGGAAGCCACCCACGATTGGCACCTCACCACGATTTCACGCTGGCGGACCAGCCTGCCCAGCATGGAATGCGAGGGCAGCACTGAGCGCTGCCTGTGCAGGCAGGGGTAGGAGGGTGAGCCGGCCAAGCGCGAACCTCGCGCATGCACACGAGAGCACGCTTCAATCTCCTTAAGGCACGAAGCTGCCTCAGAGAGATGAAGCGCTGTTTAAAAAATAAGAAAATAAAAATGTCATCAAACATGTCCCCTCATGTGACTCTGTCACATGAGCAGAGCAACATTTTTAATTCAAGTGTAAAATTTTTATTCGATTTTTATTAGCTTTAGGAAACCTCATCCCACCTGTGGATGCATTTCCTAAAAAGTGCAAAGGCCACTTGGCCTTTTCGCCTTCCATCAACCACAAGGTTGGACGAGCAGCATAAATTTGGATTTAATTACCTTCTTAATGGCCTTAACAGGCCTTTTAATTGTCGGCAGGCACGCTGCTGACTCCAGTGTGCGCCCACCAAACAAAATTGCATGGGTCTATGTGATGACGTCGGGACGCTTGGCCGATGTTGTCACACGTCATTTTATGCTCGGCCGGGTCGGGTGCGTGCCCACCCGCCAAGCTTAATATTCTGCACTCTGTTTCTTATGGCACTGTGGGTATACCTGCACCATCTAGACTTCAGTGGTTCAAGATGGTCCACCCCCTTCTCAAGGACAATTAGGGGTGGGTCACAAATGCTGGCCTTGCCAGTGATGCTCACATCCCTTGAATGAATATTCAACGGGCCTGACAGCATCTGCGTATAGAGAAACAGGCTTAACACATTTCATTGTCTAATGAAAGGACATTTGTTTGCATCTCCACAGGTACTGCCAGACATGCTGAGTATTTCCACCATTTAATATTTTTATTTCGGATTTCTAGAACCTGCAGTATTTTATCTTTGTTGTAGGTCATTCTATTTCATCTCAATGGTAAACCACATTTCTGAAGTCTTCAGAACAAAAAACTTACAAGATGTCAAAGTTCTAGTTTCAGGAAAGATCTAGTCCTTGCTTGACTGATTTCTTATTATCTGAAAGTAGTCAGACAAAATCAGATATCAGATTAAGGGAAAGTCATTGGAATGTGAATTCCAGATGGTACATAAGCAAAAGAATTCACTGCCTGGGGACCAGAATTGAGGCTATTACATTATGGAAATACAAAAAAATCCCAGAGTTCTTGGATTTATATGTCTTGCCACTGACAGTGTTCATAGAAAATCTGCTCACCAAAAAGAATTGGGCATTAGTTATAAAATGTGCTTGAAGCAGATACTAAATACAACAAGGAATTTAGCATTCAATTAAGTACCTTCCACAGCTTCAAACCCTTAAAAGGTATTGTAAGACTATGCCACATTATAAAATATAATGAAATGCAAAGATCAGTTGTTGCAGATGACTTAGAAAATTAACTTCCATTTTTTGTTCTGTAAATTTGCAATGTGCTGCAAGGATCTCTGCTGTTATAATGTTACATGAGGGAATTTTGGTTTCTGTAACAATTTATTGCAGGTAAAATGGTGTTCTGAGTTACCTAACTAATGGCATATTTAAATACTAGATTCAATTTTGAATACTAACTTCAGTTCATTTCACATATCTAAAATGTGGGATTCTATGGATAAATAGGGAAGATATTAATGGGCTCACAAGAAAAGCAAGCAATCACAGGATATAGGTATTAATTTGAAAAGCAAATAAGCCTTTTTAAACTTGTAGAATACAAAACTCAAACAGAACATGGACCTGAATTTATAACCATGAAGCTCAAGTAGTAATCAAAAATATCTTTGCATTATCTCAAAAATGATTTTTAACAATGATACAGGTAACAGCAGTAATTCTGAACTGCCATACATTCATTAGAATACCTTAGAGGTGATGGTGCTTTTCCTACAGATACATTGAGGCAGTTTACTTGTGAAATCCCCATAGGATATTTTTAATTTTTTTTCCCTGTGGAAATCAAGTGCCCAAAAGCACATGGTGAACAGTTTTAGAGTCAGGGCCGCCATCTACCAAAGCATTCATAATGTGATCCCATGGCACAGCTGTATAAATAAAGCCTCCAGAGCTGAATATATTAAAACCTTGGAAGTCATTGAAAGAGTTCAGCCATCTGCTCAAGCTTAAAAGCAGAGAGCAGAAGTCTGAGTTGCTATTCAATTTCAAGATTAAATCACAGGAGGCAACTGACATAGTCAAATCTGAATATCAATACCGTTCAATGCAGAAGAGCATTTTATCCAATGGATAATCTACAATAATGCGTCTGAACACTTTTGCAATTTCACAATGATGGTGAATTTTATGGCCACTTACCAATTAAGAACATCGCCCCTATCATCAATCGCTGTATTAAAAATATATTTAACTTAATGTACAGCATTGCATTATGACATGTGAAGTTGTCAGCATCTTTTCAACCTACCTGTCAAAAGGTTCTAGACTCCAGAACAGGGTTCTCCCATGGTTCACAACTCCATTGAGCTGTATTGAACTACATTGCCTTCAGAAGCTGATCTCATGCCATGAAAATTGCAGGCTATCTAAAATTCTCACTCCTGCAATGGAACCAGCCACATGGGAAGTGCTGCATGTGTCCTCTTTCCTGTGCTGATGAAAATAGCCAGTGACAGGAATGGGAGCAGGACCTCCGAATGTGGGATGCGTTTGCCTCCATTTCCATCCACATCAGGGCAGGAAAACCTGGACGGTTATCCTTGATCCATAATTGTAGCATCTAAACAGTTGAATTTCTCCATAGTGTACTAAAAACATTATGGAGCACATGGCTTTGAAACGTGAAATTTCTAAGCATATATTTCATTAGAAGAAAATATTGTGGAGGAAAAGAAAAACAAACTCCTGATTGTCATTTACACAGGAATTTTACCAATCCTTTCCATACCCCTAATCTTTTCTACAATTTGATTTGGTTGCATCCAAGACACTGTAGGCAGACATTAAACATTCCAACCAATAGGTTCATACCTTGTCTAATGCAAAAAGTAAGCCGAGAAATATTTTCTACAAAAAGGGTCAGTGATTTTCCGTGAGGTAGACTCCAGAGTGAAGACCTACAGGCCTATTGAAGGGGAATAGGCTCTTTGAGCAGGAGAATCAAACAATTCCCTTATTGTTGCAATTTACCCAGAGCAATAGGCTACTAAGAAAGACCCCGGAGTTAATTGCCCTTCACTACTGAACAAAAATAATTTAAGGAAGAATATTTTGGTATCTTAATGTTACAGTTAAATGGTTCTAAACATGCCTTGAATTAATCTTGCCACAGGAAAATTACACACACCCCAACCAAAAGATCAACAATTGTTATCGTCGTTTTTGTCTTGTGAAAATCTACAAAGAAACAAACACTGATAAAATACAGAGTGATTGAAGATGTGGAGGTAATAACGTCTACTTGAAAAGAGGAAAGAACTATTGCTCGTGACAAGCAGCTTTGCACTGCAATTTAAAGTTACATATTCATGGCAGATTAACTCACCATGAAAAGCAAAACCTTATCGGGTTTCCTGACACCTTTCATCAATGCACCAGAATGGGAGGCCCTCTCAGAATCCTGAGTATAAAAAGATGAAGCTGCCAGAGCTTCAACAAAAGGCTATAGATGAAAATAAAATGTTGTTTCGATCACATTTGTCCCTTTAGCAGTCAATCAAAAGGCAATAATGTACAGGTACTTGTGTTCCAAACTCTCCCCAGACATCAAGTTGTTAAGAGTAAGCAACAAAAAGCATATTGAAATAAATGCACATTTCCTTTCATTCTGTTGAGATAAAGCTTATCATTTCCTAGCCTGGAGGTGTTGGAGCTTCATCATTTGCTTTACTAATTCAAGGAATGCCACCTCACCTCAAAATGCATAAACCCATAGAAAGTAAAACATTACAATTAAATTACACACACCCCAACCAAAAGATCAACAATTTTTATCGTTACTTTTGTCTTGTGAAAATCTACAAAGAAACAAATACTGATAAAATACAGAGTGATTGAAGATGTGGAGGTGATAACATCCACTTGAAACGAGGAAAGAACTATTGCTCGTGACAAGCAGCTTTGCACTGCAACTTAAAGTTACATATTCATGGCAGATTAACTCACTATGAAAAGCAAAACCTTAACGTGTTTACTGATACCTTTCATCAATGCACCAGTATGGGATATAAAGGCAAGGCCTGAAAGATGACAGGCTCCTTTTGCAAATCTTATACAATCTGCTACAGGTGTTGTACCAGATAAAGTCTATGCTACATTTCACCCCTCAGTATTCATCTTTTCTGTAAGGTAATTCAATTCAATTAATGAGTAAATCGTGTTCGCCACTCTAAATATGCCAAAATTCCCCAGGCAATATGTATTATTCACAGCACAGGTCAAAGGTTTTTGATGGAAAAGGCAAACTTCTTAGGTTTTAAGATTTTGGATTGAAGTGACCTGGCTTATGCTTTGCTTTCAGTTCTTCAGCATGTTCTTGCAGTTTGCTATAAATGTGTAATGTTGTGAACTAACCTGCCTTGTTGTTAATTAATTTTAATCAGTCAAGCATTGAAGTACTTAACTCTTGATAAAAACAAAAAACTGCGGATGCTGGAAATCCAAAACAAAAACAGAATTACCTGGAAAAACTAAGCAGGTTTGGCAGCATTGGCGGGGAAGAGCAAAGTTGACGTTTCGAGTCCTCATGACACTTCAACAGAACTGAGTGAATATTAGGAAAGGGGTGAAATATAAGCTGGTTTAAGGTGGGGGGAGAAAAGTGGGGGGTGTTTGGTTATAGAGACAAGCAAGCAGTGATAGGAGCAGATAATCAAAAGATGTCACAGACAAAAGAACAAAGAGGTGTTGAAAGTGGTGATCTTATCTAAGAGAATGTGCTAATTAAGAATGGATGGCAGGACACACAAGGTACAGCTCTAGTGGGGGTGGGGTGAAATAAGACTAACAGGGCATAAGAGGTATACATTTAAAAATAATGGAAATAGGTGGGAAAAGAAAAATCTATATAAATTATTGGAAAAAACAAAAGAGAGGGGGAAGAAAACGGAAAGGGGGTGGGGATGGAGGAGAGATTTCAAGATCTAAAGTTGTTGAATTCAATATTCAGTCCGGAAGGCTGTAAAGTGCCTAGTCAGAAGATGAGGTGCTGTTCCTCCAGTTTGCGTTGAGCTTCACTGGAACAATGCAGCAAGCCAAGGACAGACATGTGGGCAAGAGAGCAGGGTGAAGTGTTAAAATGGCAAGCGACAAGGAGGTTTGGGTCATTCTTGCGGACAGACTGGAGAACATCAAGCCATTGTTTCCAGGACTGTCACTCACCTCATCTCCTCTGGAGATCTTCCTCCCACAGCTTCCAACCTGATAGTCACCCAACCTCAGACGGCCCGCTTCTACCTCCTACCCAAAATCCACAAACAGGACTGTCCCAGCAGACCGATCGTGTCAGCCTGTTCCTGCCCCACGGAACTCATTTCTCGTTATCTTGACTCCCTTCTCTCTCCCCTTGTCCAGTCCCTTCCCACCTACATCCGTGATTCCTCTGACACCTTACGTCACATCAACAATTTCCAGTTCCCTGGCCGCAACCGCTTCCTCTTTACCATGGACGTCCAATCCCTCTACACCTTCATCCCCCACCAGGATGGTCTGAGGGCCCTTAGCTTCTTCCTCAAACAGAGGCCCGAACAATCCCCATCCACCACTACTCTCTTCCGTCTGGCTGAACATGTTCTCACACTGAACAATTTCTCCTTTAACTCCTCTCACTTCCTCCAAATAAAAGGTGTGGCTATGGGTATCCGCATGGGCCCCAGCTATGCCTGTCTCTTTATGGGGTATGTGGAACATTCCTTGTTCCAGTCCTACTCCAGCCCCCTCCCACAACTCTTTCTCCGGTACATCGATGATTACTTCGGTGCTGCTTCATGCTCTCGTAGGGACCTGGAAAAATTTATTAATTTTGCTTCCAATCTCCACCCCTCCATCATTTTCACATGGTCCATCTCGGACACTTCCCTTCCCTTCCTTGACCTCTCTGTCCCAATTTCTGGTGATAGACTGTCCATCAATATCCATTACATGCCTACCGACTCCCATAGCTACCTCGACTACAGCTCCTCACACTCCGCTTCCTGTAAGGATTCCATCCCATTCTCGCAGTTCCTTTGCCTCCATCGCATCTGTTCTGATGATGCTACCTTCAAAAACAGTTCCTCTGACATGTCCTCCTTCTTCCTTAACCGAGGTTTTCCACCCATGGTCGTTGACAGGGCCCTCAACCGTGTCTGGCCCATCTCCCACGCATCCGCCCTCACGACTTCTCCTCCCTCCCAGAAACATGATAGGGTCCCCCTTGTCCTCACTTATCACCCCACCAGCCTCCACATTCAAAGGATCATCCTCCGCCATTTCCGTCAACTCCAGCATGATGCCACCACCAAACACATCTTCCCTTCACCCCGCCCCTAGCGGCATTGCATAGAGATCGTTCTCTTCGGGACACCCTGGTCCACTCCTCCATCACCCCCTACTCCTCAACCCCCACCTACGGCACCTCCCCATGCATACGCAAAATATGCAACACCTGCCTCTTCACTTCCTCTCTCCTCACCGTCCAAGGGCCCAAACACTCCTTTCAAGTGAAGCAGCATTTCACTTGCATTTCTACTGCATTCGTTGCTCCCAATGCGGTCTCCTCTACATTGGAGAGACGAAACGTAAACTGGGCGACCGCTTTGCAGAACACCTGCGGTTTATCTGCAAGAAAGACCCAAACCTCCCTGTCACTTGCCATTTTAACACTTCATCCTGCTCTCTTGCCCACATGTCTGTCCTTAGCTTGCTGCATTGTTCCAGTGAAGCTCAACGCAAACTGGAGGAACAGCACCTCATCTTCTGACTGGGCACTTTACAGCCTTCCGGACTGAATATTGAATTCAACAACTTTAGATCTTGAAATCTCTCCTCCATCCCCACCCCCTTTCCGTTTCTTCCCCCTCTCTTTTGTTTTTTCCAATAATTTATATAGGTTTTTCTTTTCCCACCTATTTCCATTATTTTTAAATGTATACCTCTTATGCCCTGTTAGTCTTATTTCACCCCACCCCCACTAGAGCTGCACCTTGTGTGTCCTGCCATCCATTCTTAATTAGCACATTCTCTTAGATAATATCACCACCTTTAACACCTCTTTGTTCTTTTGTCTGTGACATCTTTTGATTATCTGCTCCTATCACTGCTTGCTTGTCCCTACAACCGCCACCACCCCCCACTGACTTCTCTCCCCCCCGCACCTCCAACCCCATCCCCCCACCCCCCACCACCTTAAACCAGCTTATATTTCACCCCTCTCCTAATTTTACTCAGTTCTGTTGAAGGGTCATGAGGACTCGAAATGTCAATTTTGCTCTTCTCCGCCGATGCTGCCAGACCTGCTTAGTTTTTCCAGGTAATTCTGTTTTTGTTACTTAACTCTTGAAATGTATCTGTTCCTCATGCTATCATCCAAGCATATTTATGGACAGATATATAAAGAAAACATGTCATTTTGGATGTCAAGTTGAGTTTCTTCATAACAGTAGCTTGGTTAAGATCTGAACCAAACTCAAAAATTGCTGAGATGCATAGAGGCCTTACGATGTTACGATGCCTGTAGAGGCCGATAACTTTCAAAAAGAAATTCAAACTTTCAATGAATGACTATAAGGATCATATGATAAGATTAAGTTTTAAGACTTCTACTGCAACAAATAAATTAACAACATTGACTAACCGCTATTTCAGTAGACAGCTTATACTCTAAACAAAAAAAAAATCCCCCATTTAAAACTTTTACAATGACTGAAAATCCCCCTGCCAATTATGCTTTATTCTGTCCCTGAAGTGAACACTTAATTCTCCAGGAACAAGTCCAAAGCTATTCTCAGCTCCTTTTTCAGTTGCATAACTTCTAGTCTCTGAACTAACTTTCATAATGAATATTGAATAGGATACCTCTCCCTCTAGCTAAAACTAGGTGAATCTTCCAGCTTTGTCTAAACCTTCATGAATTTTGTCTCTTCAATCTGAGCACAAGCTCCTACCCGCAACCTGTGCAATGAACAAGAGAGACTTGCTGTCTCTATTGCCTGGTTCTCTCTCTCTTGGGTTTGTGCAGACTGACCCGAGTTTGCAAGATTTAGTAATATTTTAGGAAAACCTGCAACCCAGTATCCTACAATGGCTTCCTATGCGTTCTTCCCCTCTCAAAGCTCATCTCCATGGCAACATAAATCACATGGGCCTTGAATCCAGGTAGTAATGCTAATTAGCCATTGTCTGGACCCCCACTCTATTCTATCTTGGTATTAAATAGACAGTTTAAAAGTATAAATGTTTACAAAGCTTGACATTCCTAACATCTCCTTTGGACTTGGAGACCAGCAGTCTATCCACTGTCAGCACAGGTGCTCATTGTTTTACAGATGTGAATATTTTGCACTTTCTTCCCAGGAAAACAACCTGGCTTCCCGTTTAACCTTGAACAACAAAGCCACCCAGTAGAATTCAGAACAGGTCACATAACCCCTTACATTCCTCTATTTTACCAAAAACATAACAATCTCATAAGGCCTCCCATTTGTAGCAGTTTGGCAGTAAGGAGCACTACAAAAACTTCAAGAACAACAAGGCAGGTTAATGGAATGAGTAGACAGAGGGAAGATACAATTTAACATGGACAAGTGTGGAGTAATATATTTGGAAGGCTAAAAAAGAGGTGGTGGTTTGCATTTAATGAAAAGACCTTGAAGCATGTGATGAACCAAGAGACCAAAGGACTCAGATCATACAATTTCCCTGAAGACATAATTTAGTTTCAATGGCTGGGATTTTACAGGTTGGTAATAGCCTTGTCCACTAACTGGAAAGTTGGGTCAAACACTGCCTTGGCTGGTCATTGAAGTTTCAGTTGTAATATGCCTTTAAGGGATGGCAGCATGCCATCACTTTAAGGGAAGTGCGTCACATGATCCAACCTCAGTTTCTCTTCGGCCTGAAACAGAACATACACACACAGCTCTGATGTTGTCAAGCTTTCTATCCATTAATATCTGTTCAGTTGGGCCTGTTCTTAATGTGTGAACCCACAATGTGTTGGCACAATCTCATGAGTGATTGTGCCTTTGGATCATTATGAACACACATGACAGCCCTAACTGTATTTTATGGTCCTCAGTCAATTAATTGATCAATTGGAGGGCTGGCCTATGAGGACCAGTGGCCAAAATTGAGACTGAAGCAGGCCCGAACCAGCTTCCACCAAATAGGCCCTGGTGTATAGGTGAGTTTGTGGGACTCAGCAGGACCAGTCAGTAGGCCCTGGTGATTGGCTGGACACAGGGAGGAGACGGGCAGTGGAGGGGAAGTGGGTGCTAGTTGCTCATGAGGGAAGAAGGGGGCTTCTTTCAGTGGGGCCAGCCTCTGGCACTGGGAGGGGTGGGCCTCCATGGGTCACAGGGCACCCAAATCAGGAGGACCAATACGAGCCAACAAGCAGGCCACCAGGGTAAGCCTGGCAGTTTCACCACATGGCAAAGTGCCTGCGAACTGATAAAATATCAGGGTGGCAGAAGGGGCCGTTAACTGGCCACTTACGGGCCTCAAATCGGGCAGGCCACCTGCCATTATCCCTGCCACTGGGAAAATGCCAGTGGCAGTTGGAAGGCAATGGGAATACAAACCCGCCCCCTGCAGCCCCCCGTATCACCTAATTTTACATCTCTCACCACCTCTTCACCTCCTAGCATGCTCCGTAAAATCCGAGCCAATTATTCAGTTTACTCATAGTTTTGCGAGCTTAGTCAATTGACTTCGCTAATGCTCCTGGTAAAATGTTGTTATTGTACATGGCCAGCTTTTACAACGTACTTTTATGTGACTGCTTTGTAACTGTGCATGTGTGGCCTCAGTAGGTAACCATTGTAGGGTAAAATTGCCTGATCATCTTTACGTACCATGTCAACTCAACAACTTAGCTGAGAAATCTCTTACCTAATCAATTCTTTTACATCACCCGTCTTGTAGATAACCAAGGGGCATGCCTTCTGTTGTCCTTCTGATCAGTATAATACATTTGATACAATAAAGAGCACATCTTCCAGTGACCTGCTGAGCAGAAGTGTCCAGATGACAACAGCAACATCTTCCAAAACCACTGCTCATAGGATCAGAAGAAAGAGTGTTAACATCCTCCCAAAAGGAAATCTACCAAAGTGCACTTTCAATGTGTATGTATGAATGATCCTGGTGCAACATTTCTTCTAGCATTTCACTTGCTGGACAATAAGAAATGGCCAGGATTGGGATCTACAGGTGGAACCTGTCATACCTGTGATCTAATAGAGAGGATGTATCTAAAGCTTTGGTCATGTTTTTAGATACAGACCTGCAAGTAAAACTGTAATTCACGCCCACCTCACTCATGGTTATTCAATTGTGATTGTTGCTTATGCACTAAATGAGGAAACTGAAGAGTCAATTAAAGATGAGTTTTACAATTCTCCTTATCAGTGTGTCAATTATTCAGAGAGATTTTAAAATCTCTCTTAGGTGACTTTAATACAGGGTGTGGCAGACTTCTGGAAGATCGAATGCTTGGGCCTTATCTGAGTTGATCACCTCATTGATTTCTACCACAATGGCAGCAGGTTCTAGGAAGAATTTTATCACTGAGCATGCTATTCAAATAATGAGCTACCAAGAAAGGAATTGACTACATTCTACTGAGGACCAGGTGGAATTTGCTCAGCTAATGTAGTCTTCAGGACTCTGGACTTGGAGTCTGATTACAGATCTTTTTTGGAGTCCACACCTGAGGAAAGCTCCAACTAAAAAGCAGAAGAAACTTTGACTTCCATGAACTGCATGATTGATTTAAAATCAATTTTGCATAACGGCAATGTGTGAAGTTGGATTTAACAGGATCTTCAAACCCCTCAGTAAAGAGCAGCACTGCAGAGGAATGGTTTCTTCTTAAGAATATATTGTGTGATGCAAACCAAGAGGCTCTAAGATCAAGAAAATCAGCTATTAATGCCTTTCTATACATACTCTAGACAGCTCTGAAAAAAGACGTGCTTTCCACCTTCTAGGGATCAGAGTTCGCTATAGAGAATGTAACATGCAGATAAGGTAAGCAATGAGGAACACTAATACAGCCAAGGCTATTAAAATTGCAGACAAGATTCTGCATACCCTTCAAAATAACATACCCAGTGTTGCACTTATAAGGAGGGAGTTCCAGGATGTTGATCCTGGAACTCCCTCCCAGACAGCACGGTGGGTGTAGCTGCAGCATTTGGGCTGCAGCGATTCAAGAAGGCAGCTCACCACTACCTTCTCAAGGGTAATTAGGGGTGGACAATAAAAATGCTGGCCAAGCCTATGACGTCCACATCCCTTGAAAGAATAAAAAAAAGACTGAGACTGCAAGACCCCTGTTCTTCCTTTGCTACCAAGCCTCAGATGAATCCCTGCTGGTGGGTCAGAATGCATAAATGGAGCCAGAGAGAAAAAAACAGTAATATCCAGTGGCCAAATTAACCTTCCATTCTCCCCTCCATCTGAGGTGCGATGGCAAATGGACTCAATTGCAATACCTGACCCAGTCATTTCAGTGTCCATTGCATACACAAGTAAGTTGTTAAGGAAATTATGACCTGAATTTTGTGCTCACTGCCAGTGGAGTTTTAGGTGGCTGTGGGGGAGGGGATTAGAGCACAAATTAGAATGAATGGGTTTCCTGCTGGGTTCCCACCCACCCCGATCTCTCAGTGATTTTACACTGGGGTGGACAAGGCCTCGATTGGGCCACCTCCTCTTGCCCCAATTATTGGCCACAATCAGATTAGCCGGCAGCTCTCCAAGGCAGGGTTTCCTCTTGAGTGAGGGACAGAGGTCCTACCTTCAGCCAACTGACACTCAATCAAGCATGAAATGGCCGCGGTGCAGGCAAAGTTGGTGGGAATGTGTGTCCCGCTGACTCTTGGGATAGTGGGACGAGAAAACCCGCCATCGAAAATATCCTGGCCTAAAAGTTTGAAGGCTCCAGGTTGCTGTGATATACCAGGGGAACTTTTTAAGAGCTGGTGACAATGCTGTAATTGATTATCTACACTGTCTCTTTCCCAAAGTATGGGTCTTTGATATTCATCCAAAGAATTAGCTTCAAAGGGTTAGCTTGCTGACCTAAAAGAGCAAAGGAAGAGGAGCAGAGCATGGTAACTACTGGGCCATCACCCTTGTTTATATCACAGGCAAACCATATTTTTCATATGCTTCCCAGCAGATTAGAACTTGTCTACATAAGAGACACCATGAAGAGCAAAGCAGCTTCAGCTCGGAGATCAATAGTCAATTACATACTGGTGCTCAATCTGCTTGCAGAGACAAGGCAAGAATATTATTGCCCACTATGTGACCAAGGTCCTTCCTCCAGCGACCTTGCTTTGTTATGTCGGGCTGAAGCTCTGGACAGGTATGCTTGAAATGTTCCAATTCCCTTGCTGAGCCAGATTGGATACCCTGCCCAGATCCCTCACTCTGTTACACAAAACCCACAATATTCTGGCCCACATGAAAATAAGAAAGGGAAAACAAAATCAGAAGAGTGCAGAGAGAAGAGAGAAGAAAGAGGGGAGGAAAAAAAACAAAGAAGTAGAATAACAATGAGAGACTTGTAGAAGCTTCAGATCAAAGAGAGAAGCAGAAGCCATATAGAAAGAGAGAAATAAAGAAAAATGGCTACACAAAGATAACAGATAGACAAGTGAAAGACACAGATTTCACAAGCATGGTAGATTAGCTATTATATGGATGAAAAGAATGAGTTACAAGTCAGAATTGTGATAATTTTCTTTCTGTATAGTAGATTGCCTGTTATGTAAGTGTCCGATTTAAAGCGGACTATCTGACAGTTATTTATGTTCATGTCTTAGAGAAAAAAAATGCAATGGATGATGGAAGTAATTGATATTGATCAGCAAGATCTAAATCACTTACACATCTACTTATGAGTGTTGCAATTTTCCCATTGAAGGATGAAGAACATGATTCTTACAGTTAAGTTGCATTTTGAAGACCTGTGAATTGTTTGTTTGTTATTTGAGAGATCACCCTTTCATTTGTAAGGGCCTGACTTGATTGATGGGTTGCTTTGATTAATTGTGCATCCTATTCTTAAGTGTTGTGCAACTACAAGTTTACAATGCATATCTGCGAACTACAAAAAAAAACTGCCATTCTTGATTCTATTACTAGTAACAGCTGACCCTAGAGTTCAAATTCATCACTGTTTTGTTCAAGCAACATTGTGCCTAGTTAACAGGCTGATCTAGAATAGCCACTGCAAGCTTCATGATTTGCAGTATAAATTCAAGATACAAAATAGAGGTGCCAAAACTAACTATAATTTGATTAGTGCCATCATTTACCAATATAGTTGGATTAGCTGTATTGTGTGGGAATATTCATTCACTGTTTACTAACATAGAAGCTTCCAATAAGTCCACAAAGAAAAAAGGAAAATCAAAGAATATATAGTTAATTTTGTCTACCGTGATACTGCAAGCTGACACAACAACTGACATCATGCAACCTGCAGTAGGCAACAGATAAAAGGGCTGATGGCAAATCTATTTAATAAAGAATCTAAATGTAGCGTGCTTCTATGGAACTATACATCTTTAAAACAGCATACCTCAAAATGTTTATTTGACTACAATAAGGTTGGTTATTTGAGCCAAATGCTCAACTAATCAAATGAGAACACGACAAAACTTTTAAGTTTTAAAAACATACCACTAAGGAACAAGGAACCATCAGAAAACCCAGGAATCAAATTGATCTATGAAGTTGATCAGGCTTCCTGCCAAAGTCATTGAGCAGGTGAAGCAGGCATACCCTGTTCAGTGCCAACCTATTCCATGTGAAAAATTAACATTGCAATACATTGGATGCAATCATCAAAAATGGTCTTTTATAATTTAGTTCGGGTGGTTGATTGTTCTTAATAAACACAGAAAAGCATTTTGCAGTTTTAATGATGGAAAAACTGTCAGTGTTTCTCATCATTACATCCGTAAAACCGACAGCAACTTCTGATGTCAACAACTGCACAGTTAAATACAGAAATCCAGAAGTTGCTCTCAGTGCTTCCCTGCTCCTCTGTAGAGGTGCTGCTGAAGTCCCTGTGAATGGCATTCTTTAGAAATCATTTGAACTTGACATGAACTTCCCCTTATATCTTGTAATATCCTTGTAAAATAAAAAAAAATCAAATGTTACATTTGTTGAATGGGATATAAATGGGTTGTTAACCAAGTTCATTATGCCATAACTGCTGAACAATATCTCGGACTCTGTTAAACTAATTTCCTATTTTTAGGATGTCAAATTTCTATATTAAAATTTCTTTAGTAAAAATTTAACAGCTTATTATAGTAAAGATATGATTTTTTTCCACATTTATAATACTTCAGCTTCTACTTCATTCTCATGTTTAAGTCCCAATCTTTATTACACTCTGTAAAATTTATACAAAGTGCATTTTACTTCTCAGTTTGCAGTCTGTTAGAATCCTTCAACGTGATTGACTGTTTAACCTGTTTGATCACATCACTGTTGCTGGACACCTGGAAGTGCCCTTGACTTGTCAACAGAATCGAAAAGTGAAAATGGGAAAAGTGAAATTCACACCACAGAGATCAATAGAACAAACAGGTCAGCAGTGAGTGATGTCACTGCACTGTGGCTACAAAAATCAGGGCCACCCTCCTTTGGGAGCCTGATTTTATGCAAGCAATTGTTAAGTTGAGGACCGGCAGAAGTCATTTTATTGTGTCACGGTTTTCAGAGGACGCCTAAGCATCCATTTGTGTAACCAGTGTGGCTTGGAGAAGGAACATAAATAAGAGCAGGAGTAGGCCATTCTGCCTCTCAAGTCCACCCTACCGTTCAATACTATCGTGGTTAAACTTCTACATCAATTCCTCTTACTCACTTTATCCCCATATCCCTTGATTCCTTCAGTGTGCAATAATCTACTCTCGTTCATTGAGTATATTCAAGATCAAGTGTCCACAGCCCTCTGGTGTAAAAAAAATTCAAAGATTCAGAACTCCACAATTCTGAGTGAAGAAATTTCTCATAATCTCAGTCTGAAACGGTCAACTCCTTATCCTGAGATTATAAACTCTAGTTTTAGACACGCTAACCAGGAAAAACAGTCCCTCAGCATCTCCCCGGTCAAATTCTTAAAGAACCACCACAGTCTCAGGAATCAATTTAGTGAACTTCATTGAATCAAGGAAAGTACACCCTCTCACAGGTAAGGAGACCAAAATTGTACAAAGCACTCCTGGTGTACTCACACCAAAGCCTTATATAGTTGCAGCAAGAAAGGGCAACTAAGTTGCGAACAAAAGAGCTCTTCAATTATAACTTTTGTTTCTATTAACACCGAAGAGAAATAGAACATAAAATCATAAGAAATAGTAAGAGTAGAGCATATGCTCCCTTGAACCTGCTCTGCCATTCATTATGATCATGGTTGGTCTTTGGCTTCAAGCCACTTTCCCACCCACTGTGCATATCCCTTGATTCATTGAGACACCAAATGTGTCCATCTCAGCCTTAACTGTATTCAATAAAGGTGCATCCACAATGGAGCATACAGAATTGCAAACATTCACAACTCTAAGTGAAGAAATTTCTTCTCATCTCAGTCCTAAATGATCAGCATCTAATCCTGAGACTGCGCCTGCATGTTCTTTATTCCCCAGCCAGTGGAAACAACCTCTCAGTGTCTTGTATGTTTAAATGTGATCACTTCTCATTCTTCTAAACTTTACTGGATATAGACCCAATTTACTCAGCCCCTCAGCATAAAACAACCCGCTCATCACAGGAATCAACCAAGTGAATATTTGCTTCCAAGGCATGTATATCCTTCTGTAATTATGCAGACCAAAACTATACACAGTACTCAAGGGTGTAGGGTGCAGTCTCACCAGAATCCTATAAAATTGCAGTAAGGTTTCTTTATTCCTATACTCCAATCCCCTTGCAATAAAGGCCAACATGCCATTTACCTTCCTAATTGTTTGCTGTATCTGCATGCAAACTTTTTATTCCTTCTGTGATTAAAAGTCCTTCTGAACATTAACATTTACAAGTGTCATGCCTTTTATAAAATATTCTGCTTTTCTATTCTTATGACCGAAATGAATAATCTCACATTTCCCCACCTTATACTCCATTTGATGCCATGTTGCTGACGCACTTAACCTGACCATTTCTCTTTGCAGCTGCTTTGTCTCCTTCTCACAGCTTGCATTTCCGCTTAGTTTTGTATCATGAGCAAACGTAGATACTTTCTCTCTCTTAGTCCAAGTCATTAATATGGATTGTCAATACCTGAGACCCCAGCACTGACCCTTGTGGCACTTCACTAATTACAGCTAATTTGAAAATGTCTTGTTTATCCCTACTCTTTGCTTCCTGTCCACTAACCAATCCTCTATCCATGCTAATATATTACCCGCAACTCCATGAACCTTTTGCGTAGCATCTTATTGAAAGCCTTTCAGAAATCTAAACATCCTACATCTACTGATTTCCCTTTACCTACTCTGTTAGTTACATCCTCAAAGAACTTTAATAAATTTGTCAGACACGAATTTCCTTTCACGAAACCATGTGGAGCACCAGAGGATTTTCATGCAAAAAAATTGTACCAAAATGCCAAGTCTAGAATTTCTAATTATTTACTGTTATCAATTCTTAGGTCCAAGTGCCCTGAAAGTTTTAGGGAACTTTTTTCTGTACCATTAAGCACTTTCCCTATTTCAAGAATATCTTAACTTTATTGAGCAAAACAGCCCATCACTTTTTTAGAATTTAACATTAAATTAAAACTTTTGGTATTTGATTTTTTTCAAAATTTGATGAGAAAGATAATATTTACATAATCTAAATAGGCAATGCACAGAGGCATCTTGTCTCTGTGCCTGTGGAACAATACCCATTAGCCATGCCTCCTCTTCTGTGATAGGATCAGCATCTCCAATGGGTTTGTACCAAATTAATGCAGAGTTAAAACAACTGACATACATCAAGATTCTTGCAGCCAATTACCATACCTAGCCACCATGGAAAATAACTCAAAAGGTCAGCTCAGACAAGAAATGGGCAGATGAAAATCAATCCAATTCAAGAAATACAGAAGCATCTCCAGAATATTGTCATCTTAAATTCCTAAGAAAACGTGGTTGATCTTTCTTGAATCACACACCTAATGGTTCAAGGGTTTCTGTCAACCAAAAAAAATTGCCAAAAGCCAACAAATTGTTTGAAAAGCACTGCAAAAAGGGATGTTGGAACAGTTTCAGTATTAACCTACAAAAGAAACTTGCATGTAATATACATGGACTTTTAAAAGATCTCCCATGAGGTAACACATAGCAGGTCAGAGCATGTGGAGCCAGAGCACAATTAGCAGAAAGGAAGGCAAATTAATATAAAACAAAAAAGAGATCATAGAGGTTAACAGTTGTTATTCAGACTGGCGGGAGGTGGGAAAGTAGCATGCCACAGGGATCAGTGTTGGGACCACAGTTGTTCATCATTTTTATAACTGATTTGGACATGTGATTTGGAAGTACAATACCAAAATTTGTGGATGACAGCAAATTAAGGGAGTATATTTAATAATGAGGAAGACTGTGACAAAGTACAAGAAAACATTAACAAACTTGAAGAATGAGAAAGTAAATGGAAAATTAATTTCAAAGTAGCCAATTTTGGGTTGGTGCAGTTTGTTAGGGAGATTAAGTAGTACAAATACTTGTTGAAAAATAAGGCAGGGATTTTACCAGCCACCCTGGAAACAGACTGGGTAGTGGGAAGGCTAGCAAAATGGCATGGAAATATGTGCTGGAGAGGGCTATGCCTGGTGTATTCCTGCCAGCATGCCATTTTGTCTGTGGTGGGAAAGTAGGCCGATGTGCTGCCCACCAGGAGTCCAATTGAGCCAATTGAATACCTTCTCCATCTTCCGTGGACATTTTGCTAGGGAAGAGGCCTGCTGCCTCGTGTGCAGACCATCTATTGAAAGCCTCACAACAGGGTCTGGGTGGGGGCTCCTTTTTGGGTACTCCATGGTCCACAGAGGGGCCCCGGGTGACAATGGCCACCTCCTTGGTAACAGTGCCAACTACCCTCACCATCCCCCCAACTGATTGCCAGGGCCGGGCTGGCCCCACACTTCCCAGGCCATAATTATCACTCTTCAAGGGTGCCCAGCCATTGGTGTACCCTAATCCTCCAGTTGTAGCCTGACCACTGGCCTCTGATTGGGCCAGCAACATGTGGGGGCTGGCTGACATCCTTAATAGGAACTGCAGCACTGGCGATGACCACTCAATTGACCATCGGCAGGAATATTCCTCCCCAAGACCTGCTAACAGCTAAAGCGGGGTCACCTGCCACTTTCAGCTCTGGTGGCAGGACTTCAGCCTCTGCGACAGTCTACATTTGGGTAGCGAGAGACAAAGGGATTTAGACGTATAGATTTGTAAATCATTAAAAGTAGTAAGGCAGATTAACAAAACAATACAAAAAAGTGCAAAAAGAGCATTGGGGTTTATTTCTAGAGAAATATTATTCAAGGGTAGAGAAGTTATGTAAAACTTGCATTGAGCCTTAGTTACATAACGTTTAGGGTAGTGAGCACAGTTTCAATCCATATTACATATCTGATATAGAGAAAGATTTACAATATCAGGAGTGAGAAAGACTGAACAGAATGGGGTTATTTTCTTTAAAAAAAAGAGTTCACCTGAGGATTTTGAAATTATGAAAGGGTTTGACAGTCTATATCCGCAAGAGTCTAAAATGAGGGGCCTTAAATATAAAATAGTCAAGTCATGAAAGAACCACAAAGCGATTAACAACATGAATCATTGATGGCAAGGGTATGTCCCAAGGGGAGGTACCGGAGGACTGGAGAAATGCAAACGTAGCTCCATTGTTTAAAAAGGGATCAAAGGAAATGCCAAACAATTATAGGCCAGTTAGTCTTACAATGGTGGTGAGCAAATTAGTAGAATCAATCCTAAGAGATAGGATTAACTGTTAAGTGGAAAGGCATGGACTAGTCAGGATGGTCCGCATGGATTTATTAAAGGAAGATCTTGCCTCACAAATTTGATTGAATTCTTTGAGAAAGTGACAAGAAGGGTTGATGAAGGTAGTGCAGTGGATGCTGTGTACATGGATTTTAGCAAGGCATCTGACAAGATCCCACATAGCAGATTGGTCAGGAAAGTAAAAGCCCATGGGATTCAGGGTAATGTGGCAAACTGGATAAAAGATTGGCTTTGTAATAGGAAACAAAGGGTAATGGTCGATGGATGCCCTTGCAAATGGAAAGTTGTCTCAAGTGGTGTACCACAGGGCTCGGTGTTGGGGCCCTTGCTGTTTGTGTTATATATTAACGATTTGGACGTGAACGTGGGGGTCACGATTGGGAAATTTGTGGATGACATGAAGATTGGCCGAGTAGTGGATACTGTAGAGGATAGCCACAATCTCCAAAACAATATAGAAGGGTTGGTGGAGTGGGCTGTAAAGTGGCAGATGGATTTTAACATAGAGAAGTGTGAGGTCATACATTAAGGGAGGTCAGTCAGTTAAAGGGATTACACAATAAATGGGAATATACTAAGAGGGGTAGATGAAGTGAGAGATCATGGCGTACAAGTACACAGGTCTCTGAAGGCAGCAGTTCAAGTAGACAAGGTTGTAAAGAAGGCATATGGAATGCTCTCCTTCATTGGCAGAGGTATAGAATATAAAAGTAAGGACATAATGTTGGAATTGTATAAAACACTGGCGAAGACACAACTGGAGTATTGTGTGCAGTTCTGGTCACTACATTACAGGAAGGACGTAATAGCTCTGGAGAGAGTGCAGAGGAGGTTTACAAGAATGTTGCCAGGGTTAGAAAAGTGTAACTACGAGGAGAGCTTGGATAGGTTGGAGTTATTTTCCTTAGAACAAAGAAGGCTGAGAGGTGACTTGATTGAGGTGTACCAAATTATGAGGGGGATAGATAGAGTGGACAGGATAAAATTGTTTCGCTTGGTGGAGAATTCTAGAACCAGGGGACATAGATTCAAGATAAGTGGCAGAAGGTGTAGGGGTGACATGAGGAAGAACTTTTTTACGCAGAGGGTGGTGTATGTCTGGAATTCGCTGCCTGAGTTGGTTGTAGAGGCAGAAACTCTAAACTCTTTTAAAAAGTACCTGGATCTGCACCTTAAGTGCTGTAAGCTGCAGGGCTATGGGCTGTGTGCAAAAAGGTGGGATTAGAAAGGGCACCTGGGTGTCCTCTGGCTGGCATGGACAAGATGGGCCGAATGGCCTCCTTCTGTGCTGTAACTTTTCTATGGTTCTAAGCTTTCCCAGACAGCTATGGCATGAGGCTTCATGAAATAACATTGCATTCATTTAATATTTTTCTGGTAACAGAATGCTTTTCCTGTTTCATCTGTCTTATTTTTGAATTGTTGTTCATGAACCCCCACAACACAAGTTGAAGATTGAATGCTGACTGAAAACTTAAGCAGAAAAAGCAGAAAAATTAAGTTTGTAAAATGTGACAGAGAAATTGTATCTAAGGTCTAAGAAATTGCAACCAAAGAACTCTGGAAATCATCTTCATGCAAAATACAAATACTCCATAAGATTTTTATTGAAAAAAGACAGCTATAATTTGACAAATAATTTTAATCCAAAAGAAACTTTCTGTGGACCACATCCTCACTATATCTTGATTTAAGCACAATTAAAATTTGGCAGTCAGGCAAAACGCAAAAACAACTGTGCTGTGTCTGGAATTGTCAGGCATGATTGCACCCATCATTCAAATGTACAGACAAGGAAAACTGGGGGGGGGGTGCATGTATTCTGAATTAAATCAGTTAGAAACATGAAGCATTGTGCAGTACCTCTTTATGGTATTAATTTATAGTTACTTGGTTAAATGTTTTTCATTCATCTCTATCGTAAGAAAACCTGCGCAGAAAACAGCTCGAATTTACTATGATACAAAAGGATATGATGACAGTTTATTTCAAATGAGAATTTTTCAGTGCCAGTCAGACTATTAAACAGAAACACGAAATGAAGGACAGGGATTCAAGCCACAGAAATGAGGGAAATAATAAAAAAGTATCTAACCAAAACAAAAAAATAAAATCCACATACCCTTCAATCTTTTACTGACTTAACCAACAATAAAAACAAATAACAGTTATACTTCTACCTAAACACAGTTTAAAGCACAGCATGCTTGTTCTCTGGAACATACTTTTTCCCTTGTTCTAAGTTGTATTAAGAAATACCATAAGTTCTGAAAGAACCCAACAGGACATAGGCATGTTTTTCTACCTAATGCCTTCCTTTACTTGTCTCAAAGTTAAGTGCAATTTTGGTATATATTCTATAAAATTATACAAGGTTTCATTACAATATGGTTGCACATATTCTGGGGTCTTAGTGAGACTTTAAAAAGAAAGAAAGATTTGCATTTATACAGTGCTTTGCATGATCACTGGATGTCTCAAAGCACTTTACAGTCAATGAAGTGCTTTTTGAAGTGCAGTCATCGTGGTAGTGAAGGAAATGGAGCAGCTAATTTGCACTAAGTAAACTCCCACAAACAGCATGTCGGAATGACCAGGTCATCTGCTTCTTTGTATGGTGTTGATTGAGGGATAATGTTGGCCAGGATGCCAAGGGTAACTCTCCTGCTCTTCTTTGAAATAATGCATTGTGATCTTTTACATCTACTTGAGCAGGCAAACTTGGCTTAACCTCTCATCCAAAAGACAGCACCTCCAACAGCACAACGCTCCCTTGATTTTTGTGTTCTAGCCCTGGAGTGGGATTTGAAACCTTTGAATTCAGAAACAAATGTACTACCAACTCAGCCACAGCTGACACTGCTATATCAGGAAAAAAAAATGTGTGTAACCATTCCAGCACACAAAATTCAGCCAGATGGATTGTCGTGTAGGCAAGGCATTACGCACAAAGCATGTCCAGGTCCTGTTGCCTCTTGCCTGTTGGGTGTCAAATTTAAAGGGCAAGAGGAAAGAAATGCAACAAAAACAAAGTGAAAGTTCATGTAATGGGTCAGTGCAACATGAAGTCTGGTGTAAGTAATATAAGCCTACAGTACGCAACAGCCAGTCTGATGTTTTTAACAGAAAGGAAAACAGGCTAATTTTGCCTAAGCAGCAAGTTGGCAATCTATCCTATTATCTTCTGAATGGACCATCTTGTGTAAATGCAGGTGCATTTGGGGTGTTGCTATTTACAAAGATAAAATGATATTTGATCTGTGCTGCAACAAATGCTCCTTTTGATGAGCCACTAAAATACCAACTATAGTACTCAAATATGTTGTTGCAGAAAATTTGTGGAAGTGTTTGTCACACTTTCTCTTTGTAAACAAACCCTATTCAGACATCATGAAAAGCACAATTACTGGTAAGTTTCAAAATCACAATCTTCCCAGAATAATTATATTTGTAAAGACAATACTTACCCCTGCTGCTCTGTTGTAGGTGAGAAGTTGCTTACGGAAGGGCAAGGTGGTTCTGTATTAGTATGGTACCCTGGGCACCTCACTAAAATGAGAGAGGACAAGATAAATTTTACCAAAAAATACTAGAAATGTAGATCACAGGTTTCTTGTATAATATTTTATTAAGTTATTTGAGAATGCAGTTTGAAGCTCATTGATATGAACCTCCATACAAAGTGTGTATGAAGCCATGAGTTAGTTTACACACTTTAAAAAAATGTTATCTTTTCTTCCCTTTGTTCAATCACTAGAGGGCTCTCTGTGGCAGTAAGCAGGCACTGAACAATTCTATTAATCAGAAAATGCCTCAAAAGTACAACAGATCACCAGGTAGTGTTATGAGGGCTTGTTTTTTCTTGATAACCAATAACAAGTCTAATTAATGAAAGTGAATGCCAAAAAATGTGCAGATTAATAATTTAAATAGTCTAAATACCCTTTGTTACAATCATTCCAGTTCAAAAGGGCACACACATTTCCTCTGCAATTCTATTTTGAATCTTGATTAATTAAAAGTTTGTGTTTGAAAACAAAGATGCTTACTGTTAATCTACAATTGGAATCACAGATATATGAATCACAGCTGTCATGGTAACAGGCAGAAAGCACACTTGTTGTTTAATGGCAACATCATAGCATATCCACACAAATAGTCATTTTCAACTTCAAATGGAAAAGAGTTGAACCATTTCTTTGGAGTGTCAGTACAGGCATGAAGATATTAAAAATTTTAAAGCTATATTTTAAAAGCAAACACAAAATCTGTTAAGATGGCTGCAGCATACCATGTGACTTTTGGCATTTGGACTGTAGAGATGGTAGAGTCTGCAACCAATACCTGATTAAATGTGGTCCAAAACATACAGACAATGGGGTTTGCTGACAACTCATCTCCATATTTCACCAGGGACGTTGATACTCACTGAGTGTACTACAAATGTGAAATGGATCCCAACAACCTTTCATTGTATTGTCATGGCCCCTCATCCAAACACAAGATCTTAGCGGTCTCAAACTCTCAAAGTGTGAAAAGCCACAACATAAGATGTTCATCAGCCTAACACACTACCTTCTTTAAAAAAAGACTTTGGATTTGTCACAGGTCACAAGTGAGGCAACTATGTTTGTTGTCATTTTTAAAAACAGCAAGAATCAGCTCTGCAGAGACAGAAAGACCAGCAGAAAGTCCTCTAACCAGCTGCCAGACAACTAAGCAGCCAACTAACCATACCTTGCAAATGGGAGAAGGACTCTCTCCAATCAATTCCAACTTCAAGTCCATCTGAAAACAAACCTCCTAGCAATTCAACTACTAGAAGCCCCACAACATAGCTAATAATCCTCTGATTTTTAGATCTTCACTCCAGCCAAAGCATCAACTCATTTCAGAAGCTACAGGCTTGCTATGAAAGAGACTGAAATAATCCCAAATTCTAACTGTATTTTTGTTTCCTTCATTTATCTAATCTCTGTGACAGTATTAGTTATTGCTATTTTTAACCTCCCAGGCAAGTGTGGATAATAAATAACCTTCCTTATTTTTAAATTCATAAAAAACCTTGCTGCTGGAATCATTTATATTGAGAGAAAAACACTGAGGGTAAGAAAATACATACAACTAACATGTGTCATGTCAATAAGATAAAGAGGTCAAAACTGTGTCCAAACTTTTGTTTGCTATTTTTAAAATGGACTTTTGCTGAACCAAACGATAGCAGCTAGCATGTCATCACATGACTCACAGGGTTAGCTATTTGTCCTGAAAGCTTCCAACAGGATTTACAAGAACCAAAGAATTCCCCTCCAATCCTTGTGGAATCTCACAGCCCCATTATTAGGGCATTATAATCACAAAGGCAGGGGACTTGCAGAGATTGAAACTCATTATTCCTGCAGAGTTGTTAACAGACCCAGCTCGCACTGTCCAGGTCCATTTCAGAAGGGACCATTGAGGAGACAATGGACATTATTTGCATCTTGATAAGCTTACCCGTCTCGCAGAGTCACAAGGTCTCCTCAGTCAATGACTCCCCGAAATAAGGTCCTCAACATGGACGGTGGCTCTTTCAGAAGCTAACGTTTGAGACATAAGCCATAAAACAAAGGCCAGACCCAGATACCAGATAAACATCCCCTTTGAAACCCTTGTGGAGAAAGGGGATCACATGATTGTGACCATTTTAAAATCTCTATATTTAGCTCAGAACTGAGAAACAGGCAGTCTGCAGAATTACCAAAAAGACCTCCAGCATGACTCCCAGTTGACAAAGCAGCTGGTCACGATATCTCAACTCCTCGAAGCCTGCTCGACTTTAAAAGTCTGTTAGCCAAGCAGGGTAAATACAGAAATGCCATCGTGCTACATCATCATTTGTTTCAAGGATTTCCATGCTGCTGTCTCTGATCAGGAACTCCTCTGAACTGAACTCCCCACAAAGAAGCTCTGACTTTCTGGACTCTTGCAATCACGTGAACTAATATTTACTTCAATGGTCATTTTACTGTTGTTATCCATAGTTGTAAAAACTCATTTCTGTGTTTGTGTGTGTGGACCAAATTGGACCACACACATTAAGGGTTTAGGAAAACACACCGCAACCTACTTAAAAAATAAATAAAAAACACCTCTGCTTACTGAAAGATGATGACAGGATAAAGTTGTTCAGTTTGCCTTTCTCCTGTCATTAGCGCATATAAAAAACACCTTGGTCACAATCGTAAGAATGCACATGAATTCTGTCCGTGATAGAAGGAAGAAAGGAGGTTACATAATTTGGGGAATATTGTCAGTTTCTTTTCTTACATCAGTTATCAGCAAGATTAATTTAGGTTTAAATTTACTGCCCCTTTCCACAGTTCTCTCTAGATTGGCTATTTGCTTATGAATAAGACCCTCGTCATCCATGAAATAATTGTGGATGATTGCATCAATGTCATGGTATTGATGGAAACATAGCTGAGAGATGATGACACCTTCCCCCTATAGGTAACCTCCCCACCTTCCACCACTTGCCCTACCATGACCTTCACAGTAGTAGGTGGCTATCTTCACCAAATCACACCTCATCCTGTTCTCTTACTCCTCGGGCACCTTCTCTTCGTTTGAACATCTCATTTAAAACTTGTATCTCTATTGCCCACCCAAGTACCATGAAAATATTTTCATCAAAAAACCTTCAATTCTCTCCTCTGCATGAAGCAACTTCTTATCCTCAGTGATTTTAAATTGCATTTCAATTCATCATGCTCTCTTTCCATTAAGTTTACTGCCCTCTTATCCTCCCTTATGGGTTTTGCACCAGATTTGCTAACCACTATCTCTTCAATTCTGCATGCAAGAAACTTGACCTATCCTGGAATTCTTGCTGAAACAAAACTCATCTATCAACCCACGCCTGGTCAACCAAGTATTCCATTCCCATATATGTTGAAGGAGACATTCTGGAATATGTTGAACATTTCCCTTACCGTGGCAGCCACCTCTTTCAAAAGGCCACATTTGATTAAGAAATCTAACACTTGGACTCCCAAATGGCCAACATTCCAGGGGAAGACAAAGAAAACACTTCAAAGGCTCCCTAAAGTTCTCTTTGAAATACAGCAGCCTTGACATTAACGACTGGAAGAAGCCTGCTACCAATTGTTCAAAATGGTGACAACTTGTCCAGCAAATTGCATTGCACTGTGAGTCACAATGTCTTAATGATGAGGCAGAGTGAAGGCAGAGAAGGAAATAACAGGAATCAAATTCTACACTCCAGATCCCACTACCTTGTGGGACATCGTATTCAGTTTGCCCAAAGATCTGTGGGTCAAGAATCAGCTTGTTCAGTCAGATGAAGACCCATGGTAGAAACGCACAATCCTGAGTAGACATCATTCCTAAATCAAGGGACAGTCAATGATGACAACCCGCCTGCCATGTAAAATCCCTAACTCATATTCATGCCCTCGCTTTGATGTTATCATCCCACATGGCCTCATTTCTTCCAATCACAAATAAGGCCATCTCTGATCATTTCCTTCCATCACTCCACCCACATCCCCTTCCATACCCCAAAAACTATGTCCTGTATCTGTCCTAGAAAAAAATACTATTCTTCAATTAACTTAGAACTGCACTTTCAAAATCCCAACTTTGTAGCCTTTTACTCTCCATTCTTCACAATATTTCTGCAGCTGCTGATCTGCTCAACCATACACACCTCCACCTTTGATGCCATAGTCCCCACTAATACCACCGTTCTCTCTCAACCTAGTCATTTCCCCAGTACAGCCCTTATCTCCACTCACTTAAGTGCAAGGGACACACACTTGAATGGTTATGGTGGACAACTGATTTAGCCATTCACAGCCTGAGGTGCAGCTAATGAAGTATTTATGAAAACATAGTCACTGTTGTAATGTAGGAAATGTGGCAGCCAATTTGCACACAGCAAGTTCTTGCAAACAGTATTGTGACAATGACCTGATAATCTGTTTATACAATATTAATTGAGGGATAAACATTGGGGATAGCTCCCTCCTCTTCTTCAAAATAATGCAGTGAAACCTTTAATTCCACCCAAGAGGGCAGACAGGGTCATTATTTAATACTCATCCAAAGAATGACATTCCAACAATGCAGTACCCCTCAGTGCTGCATTGGGATGTGAACTTAAATTTTGCTCTGAGGTCCAAGGATGGGACTTAAATCCACAACCTTCTTACTCAGAAACAAGAGTTAATGGAGCCATAACTGACACCTAGAGCAGTACCAGATCCTGCTCTCAACTATAAAACTGCTCAATATTCCAGGATCATCCTGTAATGCAAAGGCAACCCTTGTTTTTTTTCCCCTCTATTGCAAACTATCTTCTCAAACACCTCTCCGCTGTCACTCTCCAGAGAGAGTGAGCGGGAGAGTGAGAGGAAGGGGAGAGCAAGATAGTGAGAACGCAATGGCAAGGTAATCTGGCTCATGCGTCAAGGGAAATTAGCAACAGGCTAATCATTTCTGCAGAATGCAAGGCAAACCTGCTCCCATTCCTCTGCGACCTGGCTGATTCAAGGCCAGAAGTTGAGGTTTTGATGGTTTTCTTATGTGTCTGGAGCATCAGGTCACAGTTGTTCACTATAAATAGTTTGTTTCTGAGTTAAGATTTTTCATGAATGTACATAGGTTTGATGCCAGTGGGATAAAGGATCACTATTTTATAATCTTGTTGCATTCCATATGCTTAAATCCTTTTTTTTCTATATATGAGGCATTACTGTTCATGAACTGCTTGATTCCTAGATATGAACTGGTGAAGTGAAACATTAAATTTGCCAGAAAGTTAGGGAATTTTGTAAAGCAGGTGTGGAAATTCTGAAAGTTGCTCTGAATATAGGAACATAGCAAAAGGAGTAGATCGTTTAATCCCTCTAGCCTGTCATGCCATTCAACGAGATTATGGCTGTATCTCATTTTCATTCACCTGCCTTAATTGGTTACATAACCCTGAATACCTTTGCCTAACAATAATCTATCAGTTTCAGTTGGCTCATCCCTTTCTTCTCAGCTTTTGATGCTGAAAGCCAGCATTTCCCAAGTACTGACTAAGTTGTCAGCATTTTCTGGCAAAAATATATACTTCCTGCCCTCTCCAGATAATTCCCCTTCAAGTCCCACAGTGCACTTGTGTGGGTCCTGCACTAGCTTGCAATGGCCACCTGGTGGCACACTGATAAATTGATATATATTTTTAAAATCAGTGCAGGGTTATCTTTTTAAGTTCTGCCCTCACAACAATCTAGCAAACTTAAATGTTTTACAAAAAAATTGCCAATTATTTTAACTTGCATTAATATACAAACACAATTTCTTGAATAGTTTCCTTATGTGAAACTTCATCCACTCAAAAATGGATTCTGAGATCTCTTATTATTTTGATCAGTAGATTCACATAGTGGAGCAAGGTTTTTGATTCCATAATTTCTTTATTTTACAGTTGTCTTATGAAATGTTCCATCAACTGCTCTGAACATCTTTAAGTATAATAATGGCAACAACTTTACATACCAAAGTGTAAATTAACACATTTTAAAGAAATACTTTATAGAAAACAAATGTTCCCTGTCCCACACAGCTTTGGATTACCCTTGCCTTGTACACCAATAGAATTAGAATGAATAACGACTGATGAATAGATACTTCTTTGTCAGTGTGTCGTATACCACCTTGTAATCTTTACTACAGGCTGGACTGTCTTGCTTGAGAGGGGCCTTAAAAAGATTAATTGCTGTTGTCTTCCAATAGTCGCAGAATTTAACTGAATTATCTAGTGTCTTTTTTATTATTAAAAAAAGTGTCAGATGAATCAGAAGCAGCATGCTTGGATAGAGTCAGAAAGTTTTGAGTTCAATCCTCACTGCAGAGCTGAGCACATACTTTAGGATGATACAACAATTCCTCATTATGATGATATATGACCAGAGATGCTGTTTTTCTCATGAAATATGAAACAATTGTGCATTCTGGCTGTTCAGGTAGATTAAAAGAACCCATAAGGCAGGATTTTCCCATCCGTGAATGTGGCCCGCTCGCCAACACGTAAAATGATGCGGGATGACATCAGGCGGAACTCCCGACGTCACCGCCACCCATTCAAATTTTCAGGGGCTCAGCAAAATCAGCTCTGCGCCCACCGACCTGTCAATGGCCAATTGAAGCCACTGACAGAGTCATTAAAGTACTTAATGGTTAATGGTAATTAAGGTTGGACGAGCAGGCCAGGAGCCCAGGCGGGCATTAGAAAAAGCATGAAATCTCATCCAGGGTCGGGATGAGGTTTCATGTAGGTTTTTAAAAAATTAATTAAAGTATTTAAAAAAGTTATGGACATATCCCAACTCATGTGACAGTATCACAAGAGGAGATATGTCAGGGAATTTTTTTTCTATTTTTAATAATTTGTACGTTAGAGCTGATCTCCCTGAGGCAGCACTTAGCCTCAGGGAGATAAGCGTGCTTTTTCGCGCGCATGCGTGAAAGAGCGCACTCTCGGGTTTAGGGATTCCCCCCGACCCTGCCCGCACAAGGAGCGCATACTACTTCCGTGTGGACGTCATGTTGGGCGGGCCTTAATTGGCCGGCCCATGTAAAATGGCAGCACGCCCCCAACTGGAGGTGCTGATCGGAGGCGTGGCTCTGTGCACCCGCACTCCAACTTGCCCCCCGACAGGGGTAAAATCCTGCCCATAGACACCTTTTGAAGAGAACGGTGTTCCACAAAATCATGTATATTATTTATCCCTCAATCAAATCAGTTTAAGTGGTAATTTATGTCATTATTGTTTGCAAGAGTTTATTGCGCAGAATGAGGCCATTTTGAGACATCTTGAAGATGTGAAATGCACCATATAAACACCAGTTCTTTTCTCCATTTGTGAAAGTCAATTTTAATTTAAGTGATTGACCAGGAAAATGAGGAGAAATGTCAATAGTTTATTTGAAGTCAACTATCAGCCCAAGTTGGAACATGGAAAAAAAGAGTTAGGGTTTCAGGTGAAGAGCTAGGACAAACACAGGCCTGGTGGACCAAATGGCCTCTTTCAACACATTAACTTCTATGATTCATTAACCTCTGTGCCTTGTGAGGTACCACATGTAATTTGGTTACAAAAACTAATGCAGAGTTACTGCAAAAGTAAGCATTTGCTAAAAGAGTATAACAAAAATTAATGACATTATTCTGAATGACATCTTGAACCTCTCGATCCCAATTCTTCTTGTAGTAGGGTTGCAAAGTTACTTTAAAGCTGAACCAATTGAAATATGCTTGAAGAGATGCTGAGGTTTTCATGAGTAAAAACATTTCCAGCTGCAGAATGAAGCTGTGTGCACCATAAACCTGCTGATTTCTACTCAAGCTTAAAAAGTTCCCAAATTGCCCTCTGACCTTCTTTGGCACTTTTACCATTTACTGTACAGACATCTTAATGTTGTGAGAGAAAAGTATTCCTAGTTCTGCACTCAAAAACATTACGCGCTTATTGGCCTGGTGGAGCTCTTTCCAGGCTGACAGTGTGTAATTTGTTGCTGACGGTGTAATACCGGTATTGCCACCAATGTTTCACAATCAACACCAACCAATCTCAGATGGGCGGGCCAGAAGAACTGAAGCTTTAGTGGTTGCTTGTTTATGGACAGCTGTCAGTTTTACATATGCTTTAATAATCATATTTCTGAGTACACCTGCTTGATGTAGAAAACACAAGAGGCATCATTGTGCCAAAAATACATCCATTCAAATCTTCCCATATTGGTGATTTTAACAAGAATACCACAAGTTGGATCACATGTGGTCCAATCCTCCAGTGGTAAATTGCCACTAAATATTACAGCAAAACAGAAATGAATATGCTGCAGCAAGGATGATGGCCAACAGGAAACAAGCAGGCAATAAAGGGATTTTGTTTTGTGGAAAAGAACAAATAAAGGTTACCTTTATTTCAAAAATAAAACCATATGAAGAAAAATTATTGTGCATGGTTCTGAAACAAAACCAAAATCTAGAGTTTTACAATAAAGTTAAACAGTATTATCTATGGGTAAATACTTGTTAAAATTAGATGCTTTAAACTGTAACTTTCATTAAACTACAATTTTTATGAGTATTGAAAAAAAGTCTAGAAGTTCGAATGCTCAAAATTTGCATTTCACCTGTCTGGTTTTATTTTTTTATTAAATGATTGCACAAATCCTTGGAGCTTTGAAATCTATTAAAAATTCACTTTCAATAAATCGCAAGCTTATACAGAAACATTAAGTTCTCAGAAGCTCTCTCTGATTTGAACTCAAAGTGTTGATAAATGTACATCAGTTGGTGGAACTTTTTCTGCCTACTCTCTGGCATTTTATGACCGTTTATTTTTACCCCGAACACTACAACCACATTGCATGACCTTCAGATATTTTGCTGATATCTTTCTTTGCTGTATCTTTAGCTTAGTGATCATTGTTATTTGCACCTTGAAAGAAGGCAAATTCTGTAGGACCTCAAAGCTCGTGAATGCATATCAGTCAATATTACAATATTACAATATTGCCATGGAGAATGCACCATGGATGGTGACTGACAGTTAACTGCCAAACATTGTTTGAAATTTAAACCAGGCAGCTTGACCCTGATTGGTCAAGGCATTGCTCTGAGGAATGAGTCAGTGAATAGCTGTCACTTCTTTTGTTTATCTGAAACAGGCACAAAGTTCTATCTGCAAAGAACAGAGCCATGTATTAATATATGTAGCTTACAGTACACACAAATGTACCACAGCATGAGCCCAACTGACAACCTTAAATTGGTTGTCAGCACTCAGCTTGGCCTTTCCACCAACATCTACTTCTTTCACCTCAAACACAGCATTCACCGCCACATCTGCAAATCGAATTGGCTTAAAAAGCAGCAGTGGCACAAAAGTCTTTGGAAAATATGAATTGATATAATCAATGATATCAGTCACTTACTCCATAATTTCCTCTTTTCTCACCAGTCAGTCATTTACAGTCTGTCCTCACCAAACTCTATTGGCTTCCAATCCTCTAAAGAACTGACTTCATAAATATTAATTTCAACTTTAAAACACTGCATCTCCTCACCACACCTTACCTTAATGAGGATCTTTCAGGCATATATACTTGTCATATGCAGTCTCTGTTCATAGGACTACTGCCCGAGTCGCTGCAGCTCCCTTTTTCACCACCTCCTTTTAAAAACCCAACTAAAAATCTTCCCTTCAACCGTGCTTTCCTTTCCCTCAACTCTTTTTGAACCATTTTATTTCATTTTGTGTCAGCTGTGGCACAGTCAGTAGGTTACTCATCGCTAATGTGTGTTTAAGTCCCACTTCAGAGACTTGAGCACAAAAATTTAGGCCAAGATGCTGCAGTGCAGTACTGAGGGAGATTTATCTTTCAGGTAGGATGTTAAATCAAGGACCCTTCTGGTCTCTAAGGTAAACCTAAAAGATGACATGGTACTATTTCGAAGAGGAGGCAGTGTTATCCCCAGTATCCTGGCCAACATTCATCCCTTATCATTAAAAAACAGATTATCCTACTCAAGTGCTTATATACATTGCATTTCTGGTTATGATGTAACCATTCTGATGATTCTTATAAAAAGCATGTATCAGAATGCATCCAAGATCAGGCCAGTGGCTGGTTCCTGTTCTCATGGCACATTTGGTGTTGGGCATCTTCTTCAGGGTGGATTCCTTTTTCTTCTATTCTTGCATCAGTTTTTCACTCACACCAAATTCCCTCGCTGCAGCACAGTTATCTGACAAGTTAGCAAATGTTTAGCTTGAAACCAGCTTTGTATTTCATTCTTTTAGTAGGAGGATCCATTTATCTTCCCAGATTGCAGTACGTGGTCTGGTCTGTGAGAGCGTGTCTTAAACTCCTGAGCATCATCTTGGAAACACAGCCCATATTGCCTGCTTGATCCCAGATGCCCAATTACAAAGTGAACATATATTTCTGAGCTGAAAAATTAAGGCCAACTCATAATGTGACGGTAGCCCTAAACATACATTTATTGGCTGAATATGGGGGTTCGACTTCCATGCTGACTAAAGGCCTAAACATGCATTTTGGTGCAAAAAAAAAAGGTTCATATTCGACGCTCGGTGAATTTATATGCCATGATCAATGGAATCTCTTCATTTTCATAATGCTGTTTGTGGGAACTTACTATGCACAAATTGGCTGCTGCATTTCCAACATTATAACATCTGCTGTGAATCGTTTTGGAATGGCTCTGGAAGTCCATCTTAAGCTTTAAGACACTTCTTAAAATCTATTTCTTTCATCAAGTTTTTGGCCATTTGCTCCCATAGCACATCATGTGGCTCAGTGCCTTATAATGCTCCTGGGACATTATACTATGTTAAACTACTATATGAATACAAACTATTGTTATTCAGTGCCCATTGCACATTCTGAAAAGTGATTTATGATGTCACAAGGAGCTTTATAGAAGTTTAGCCTGATTTTTGTTTGAGTTATTGACAAGAGTATAAAAACTATAAAAGTTTGAACAAGTATAATGTTAAGCAAACAATTTTTGTACTTAATAGAATCTTCCCAAGATCATTTTTTCTTTAGACACAGGGCTGAATTTTACACTGATCAGGCAGGCGTGTGCCTGACACAATCGGGTGTGAAATCACATGAGATTTCATCGGATGAACATCCTGATGCCATCCTGCGCTTGCGTGGGATGGCATTAAGAGGTCAATTAAGCCCAGTAATTGCGCAATTGTCTGTCATTTCATGTGGCCCGTCCAACCTTACGGTTGGTGGATGGGTGAATCGACCAGGCGACCTTTGCATTTTCAGCAAACCTCATCCACGGGCTGGATGAGATTTCCGTGATGAATTAAAATATAAATAAATTTCTGTGGACAGCATTTGCATTCGCTAAATTTTCAGGTGACTGAGTATGATGCGTAGACACTTTTTTTCAGCTTTTGAAACCTTTATTTTTGCTGTTTCAGGTCTTCAGCTCCCTGAGGCAGCTCTCTGCCTTCAGGGAGCTTTCCGTCAGCGGTGGTCTGCACCCACATTGACATCACCACTCACCCTCTTCCCGCCCCCACCCGGTAGCGTTAAACTTTTCAGTGTGCTTTTCACTCTGGCTGGCTGGTTAATTGGGCAGCCAGCATGAAATCACAGTCGGGCGTTCCATTTCCTGGCCAATCCCAGGCCTGCCAATCGTGCCCAACCACTGAGTTGAAAATTCAGGCCAGTGTAGTTAAATAAGAAGTCTATGTAACTGTACAATACAGAGTGACAGCTCTCCAACCCAAAAGGTACCTCATCACATCCATATCAAAAGATCCTCTTATCCTGCCTATTATATTCCACTAATGTCTCAATTTTAAACAAATTATAATGTTACTGTGCTTCTTCTTAATGCACGAAAGATTTTTCCCTCTGGAGATCTCCTTGCAGTTTTAAATCTTTGCTGGGTACAATTCAGTTCGCACCAGCTGTCTTACGTAATCTTGCCCAAAATCCAAATGAGCCTTAAAAACATTTCTCAGTTATTCAATTATGGAGTTCACTATCTAGAACAAAAATTGTCCTCGCCTAACAGCCACACACACACACACACACACATACACTTCTAACTGTTACCAATGGACAGCCATGCATAGCAGGAACACTGGTTAGTTTTTACCTGCCTAAAATAGAGGTTCTTAGGCCAATTACTGCAATCCTCTTCCCAGCCAGGACTGTGAATTTAGCACACACTTAAAATTGAACCTATGACTTTTTGGTATATGCAGCTCAATTCATAACTGAATCAAAACAGTCTGTTGGGAAAACTCAGCCATCTGGTAGCATGCATGAAGGGATAAAACAGAGCTAATATTCCAACAGGTATGGGTCCCCACTTCCATTCAATTTAGAAGATTAGTCACATTGGACTTGAACAGTTAGCTCTGTTTCTCTTTCCACAGATGCTGCCAGACCTGAGGTTTTCCAACACATTTTGTTTTTATTTCAGATCTCCAGCACCCACAGTATCTTGCTTTTACATAACTAAATCAACTTGCTGAACAATCCCTAATTGATGATTAGCTACTAATAGAATATCAAGCCACAAATTTCAGCCTCTACCAGGATACCTCATTTTCTATCCTACATCTGTGGACATGACATTTTCCTTTCTAATATAAAAGTTTATATTACTTTGAAAGCACTGCACATTTGTTGTATCATTGCCGCTGATCACCATATTTTGTTATGGGTTCATTCCAGCTGTGGTCGCTCAATTATGTCTTAAGACTGTAAGTTTAAACATGAACCATTTATTGTTAGCCTTGAATTATATACAGATCCCAGTTAATGTCAATCTTGGTGTTGTGTCATGCAGGTAGCCTCTTCTAAAGTGTTCTTTCTTGGCTGTTCTCTCAGTCTATTACCATGTCACTCTACACATCATACCCCAGCCCAAAATTAAGCCTTGTTCTGCCGAGCACCTTTACATCACAATGACATGCAAACACACACAGCATCATACAACATCCCACTTTCTTCTCCAAAGTAAACATTCCCCCCTTCCAACAGAGTATAACAATACAAGCTTTATTATACCTTAACCCTAATCACAAATCTCTGACTTTGTAAATTCAGATGGTCTGGAGGTTTGACAGTTCTTCCTCAGCTTGACCTGTCACATTTGGAGGAATAGTAATAGTACTCGGTGTTTCTGGTTCTTGGTTATTACCATTTGATTTGCTTTTTGCGCTCCTTCGAGTTGGGATTCTCTTTATTAACAACTCGTCTGCTTTTCTTGGACACTGTGGGTTTGTCCTAATCCTTCTGAAGGGAATGTGCACTCCATTCACTCCTTGAGTGGACTCAAATTTTCTTTTTCTGTGGGGTGCGCCATGTTCTTGGACATGAACGTTTTGCAAATGGAGCCTTCACTTCCACTTGTTTCACAATCTCAATCAAACTTTTGTTTGTTGTTTTATTTTAAAATCCTTTTGCAAGCATATGATTCTTTTCATTCAGCTCAGAGGTACTCAGCACATCTGAATCGTCCAGTGTTTTTTCTTCTCATTGTTCCTTGCACTTTAGTGTTGGATTTACATTTTCTGGTTGTATTTCTGTCTTTTCTTTCTCTGCAGCTTGAAAAGTTCTATGGTTTTTCCTTTCAATACCTCCTTATTTTCATTCAACTGCTTCTTTAGTCTGTTCCTGTAGCTTTTGGCTTCCTCCTGGAATATAGAACATTGCTGAATCTCCTCTGGTTGTTCAGAGTGACATTAGAACCATTTTTATTTTCCTTGTAATGTTCCAGAAGAATAAACTTTGACCTGAGGAATTCTTGTAGCATGTGAAGATCCTTCAAAAGGCTTTGCTTTTCTTTGAGAAGTTAATTTGCTTCATCTTGAGTTTTCCTGTAATTCAATAGATCTTCTCTTTTGCTGTGCTTCCATTCTGCTGTTTAAGACACAGTTTTCATTTCTTCATGTTGCTGAATGGTCATGCATTCCCTTTGCATTCGATCTTGAAAGAATCAATTGACCTTTCAACTGTTCATTTTCTTGTTGACCTCTTGCCAACTCACTCTGGGCTTTGCAAGAAATTGGGGTCTTGAATAAACAGGTATTTTCTGCATAATATAGAACATTTATATGATTTGGTAAATAGCATTGATTTTCTCTCTCTCTGGAAAGAGGATTTCTAAACAATTTGACCTCTAAACAGTCTAGTTCAGGCTGCAATGTTGACATTCCTAAGCTGTTAGGATGGGGGTCTTGTGCACACCCTTATCTCAGCAAGCGTTTGGAAACAACCAGGATGTGACGCTCAACATGATGTAAACTAAAAAGCATTCAAACAGAAGGGCTGTAACAATCCTGATAGTTTGGATACTCCTCCAGTATCCATAGGCCAGAATAGTTTAAATAGATGACTGACACTGGGTAAGCTGTCAGCCCCCAGAAAAATGGTAATATTAACAAGTGATCAGGCACAGGGATCAGGTTGTGTACTGGTGAGATCTTGGTGAGGCGCCCTGGTGGGGTACTGGTGAGGGTGCAGTGATCATCAGGTGTTGCCACCTTCTTCAGGTGGACGCTGAGGAAGAGGAAGACAAAGGGAAGAGCCCCCTAATACATTGACTAGAGAGCAGAATGCTCAAATCACAAGTTACTGAGATTTCACAGTCTGCCAATTGTCCGTCTGTTCTCTGGAATCAGTAAACTGCTCTCAACTGTTATGGGTCATATAGCTTTTCTGTCTAATTAGTTAATGTATCATGTCTAAACTGTTTCTTAATAAGCTTAATAGCCATCGTAAAATTATTTGCGACTAGTCAACTGCCTTAGGTATCTGTGACCTCTGAACCCCTAAATTCTATAGCCTCAGTGCATCATTTTGTTGCTACTGATAATTCCAACACAGCTTTATCTGAAGTAATATTGAACATCCTTTTTAGCTCCTCATGTTTTTCTATGGCTACATATTGATTTTTCAAGGAGACTTTCACGTTTGCATCTTCTTTCCGTACCTTTTCTCGTGCTGTTTTGCTTAGCTGTACATCTGGTTCAGTTTTCCCAACTCTCACTTTGATTTGCCAACTATGGAATTGAGGGTAGTTATTTCCTGTTCGTACTTTTATGTTGTCTCTGAAATATGGTTGTTCAGATGTCGAACAGCTTGTTTCATGCATGCACAGCCATCTGTTCACTCCACACTGCCATCTGTGTCCCTTGCTCCACTTGGTGCTTTATTGGGAATTGCCCGCTTCCTGGGGTCTTTTCCAATTTTTTGTCCATGGCCGCTTGTTTTTTTCTTGTAGTTATGGCTTTAAATGACATTTCCCCTTCAAGACTGTCAGTGCAGTAGCTATTTTTGTCCACCCAGGTTATTTGCAGCTGTTTCTCTGTCTGTGATTTTCCCATGTTTTTATGATCTTGGCAGGCTCCTCAGCAATTGTGGCCCTTTTTAAAAAAAAAAACTTTTGAAACTGCAGCAATTTCTTCTCTGGGCTATTTGTTTTTTTTGCCTTTTACCTCTGTAGGTCCTTTTTTTTAATGTCCCACATGGAGAGTTTGATAGGTATCCCCACCCCACCCCACCCCGAGCTACGAACTGTCAGCTCTGCAGGAACTTCTAAAAAAGCAGCAATTTGTCCCTTTGTACAAGAGGCCAGGGACCCGGCTGAAAAGGACTCCCTTTCTCAAACTCTACAGGCTTCTTTCCCTTTTTCACTATGCTCTACGGGTTTCTCTATTTACTCCACAGTCCTTTCTTTTTGCAGTATTTTTTAAAAACTTCAATGCATGGCCACCCCTGCTGCCATCTGCTGAGCCTTTGGGGCTGCCACATTTTATAACGTAAGTAAAGATTCTTTTTCGTATTTTTGCTCACCATTTGTGAACCATCCAGGTCCTTTGACCCTGCGTCACTCAGGGTCTTGCAATTTTTGTTGTTCTCACACATCTGTGATCTGACCAGGCTTTTTTTCTTTTTTTTACTTTGCATCTCTTGGGGTCTTGCAGTGGTCATCCACTATAAGCGAAGCTTCTTCAATTGTTTCTTTCAGTTTTTTCTCTTAGGTACATGTCTGCCTGGTCAGGCTTCAGCTGCTTTTAGTTTCTCATATTTTGAGGTCCTGTTCTGAGTTCATCATTTAAAATGCCACATTTCATATCATTACCGCTGCTCACCATTTTGTACTATCACCATGTTGAATTATGGCACGCAGAGATGTTTCACTTATGAGATCTTGAGACTTGTATGTTTAAACATGAACCAATTATTGTTCATCTTTAACTATTTATAGATCCCGGGTTACTGTCATGCATGATGCTGCTGCCATGAAGGTGGCTGCTACAAGAGTGTTCTTCCTGGGCTGTTCTCTCAGTCTTTTACTATGTGACTCTATACATCATACAGTGGGTGGTGCTATTCTCCAGTCCCACATTAACACATTAACCCTTGGTCTTCCAAGCACCTTTACATTTTAATGGCATGCAGGCACACACAGCATCATACAAAACACGTCATCTTTTTTGCTCTTACAGTGCAACATTGACAAATCTCACTATAAAGCAGTTAATTGCAAATTGTTTTAACAGATAATTACAATCAACTAAAATCATCCTTCACTACAAAAAGCAAGAAAGTTCACTATTTCACTCTGATAATTGGACTTTAATTGCAAGAAAATGCCAAAATTTTAGGAACTCCCACTGTTATGTGCAACACAATAAACCTTTTCGAGCTCCAGCTATTAATCAAGTTGTAGCCGGGTGGTGGAATTTAAAATAAAATTCAGTCTATTCAATATGAAAATAAAAAGGCACAATCGATGAGATCATTGGCCTTTTCAAATGCAGTGGATGAGTTAATGTAGAGTGCTATAGATATAAGTGAGCTGTCTACTCTTTCTTCTGAGTGAAAGAATGTCAATAATACAACTTCATCTGCACATGGGTCAATATATATTCATTTTGTGGTCATTACTTTGCACAAGTTGAAGAATACTTTTTATTTCATTGTAGTGACATATGCTGGCGATAGTGAATACAAAACTTTGATTATGAAATAACTGTCAATAAAAGGGTGAAAATATTTATAGCTTTTGATATGATAGTTGTGAAATTTTGACATAGCCAGGAGTGCACAAAACTTTCAGGTAACTGAATCTTTTCCTTGAAAATCAATTTCACAATAGAAGCAGTAGACTATGGGGAAGAAATTGATCCCATTATAACTGCTTTTTAGCTGTAAAAATGGACATTGGAGGGAATCAATTTGCATACCCAGTCTCCCAAACACAATCGTCCCACAAGTATGCTGAAGGCCAATCTGAAAGCAGGAAACATCCGAGTGTCCAAGGTGCCCAAATACAACAGGCATTAGACTCCCTAAAATGCTAATCAACATAATGGCATTATGGAAATGAGACCCAATTTGAAATGAGAGTCAGGCCTCCATTTTCAGGCATGCATTTCCAACAGATTGTCAACTTTGTGTCGGTTCCTGCTGGTAACCCAGTTCTTCCCCCTGTAGGCAACAATGATTTTTTTTTAAATGATGGTAAGGACAAGGCTAAACCAATCCCTCATTATTAATTTGGACTTATAGGATTATTTTTGCTGTTTGTTCTGCTCCTTTTCAAGTTGGTTGCAGGCAGCTACGGAAGTATATTGATTGAAGGTTTTGATGTGGACAATAAGTCCACTTGATCAACTGATGTTCCTTGAGTTCCCATAGTTGGGGGAATAGATAAGTATGGATATGGGAGGTCTCACATTTTCTCAATCCATGCACAACTCAGGTAACATTAAGATAGTTCTGCAAAATACTGCAGTACCCTATCTGCTGTAGAATTACCCAGGTCAAGTCACAAATCAATGTTCAAGGAAATGTTATGGCACTAAGACAGCAGTTCACAATGTGTGAGTCTCATACTCAGGGCAAGAGTTCATTCAGTGTTGCAATGTGATGTGCACACTGTAGAAGAGGGTGTTCAGCAAAGCAAGGTTTAACGTGGGACTGGGGAAACAGTGCTGCCCACATAGTGATGTGGAGAGTCACATGATATTAGACAATATGTAGAAGAGTCTGGAAGGAGCAAGCATGGAGACAGCAACCATGTAGGGCTATACCTTGGAGATGTATATAGTAATGAGTTGTTAATAAACATTTGATGTTTAACCATAAAAACCTCCTGACCTTTCTATGAGACACCCAACAACGCTTACAACACAAATATTCCATGGTGATGTGTGCTTTGGTGATATCAATCTCAATTAATGTATTTTTGGGATGATATTACAGAACTTGAAATATGGTATTCATATTGGCTTTTACAAAAAGAACCATTCTGCCCAGTAAGCCTACTATTTAGTAAGGAATCCTTTTGGCTGGCTTTCAATAAAAGTGGTGTCATTGCACAAGGCTACATTGCCTTCAAAGGGGTGTTATCAATTCTCTTGGCCTGTGAAACATTAGTGGACATTTCTAATTGTAGCACTGCCATTCTGTTACATCAAAAGGGGTTTGCATTTACTTTCTCCACCATTAAAATGAGGATCCAAATTTGTCACATATTTGCATGTTACTAAATGCATTACCAGCACACACCATACTCTGAAAAATCCTATCCAAGCTCAGTATAAGAGATCTTGTCCTTCTTATTGCGATAGTACTGACAAGTTTTCTTAAAGTTGGTCAATCAGATTTGACTGTTTTCTTCCCAGAAGCCCTTTCAAATAATTGAGAAATGATAGGTGAAATTATATTTAAATAAATGAAATAGCATGAGTTTCTTCTCAAGTGAGCAACATTTTGCTTCTGAATGCCACATATAAATAAGAAACACAGTTGTAATCAATAAAATGCTGTCCTTTGTGACAAAGGGGAAAAAAAATCACAGTTGAAGAGCGCATCTGATAATAATACCATGTAAAAGTGTATTGCTTTTTATTGCTTAAACAAATATTGAACTTTCACTCATCAACTACCAGCACTTTTAATCAACTTCATTGGCATAAATTAGGTGTAGCCTCCTACGAAGCACTTCCATTATTTCAAAGCCAGAATTTTCTCATTTATTTATAAAGTTATTCCAGTAACTGTAACAATGAGAAGATTCTAGTTTAAAAGCCAATTGGAAAATCCTGATACCAGAATACATAACGTTGTTTTAAAACACCATATCATGATGCATACCACTGTATTAGCACTGTATTATCTCAAACAAATCATCAAATTTGACATAAAAGTACTGTTTGGCTACCGAATCATGGTAGGCCTTGTACTTAAGTACAAGCTTGCCCACATCTGACTACTAGGTATGCACTCTCTCCAGGAAGGATCCCCGTATAGTGGTCGTGCGCTCGAATCCAAGTTGACATTTCACTTCCCTAGGGCACAGAAGCTCACTGTTAAAATCTGGCTGCCTCCCAGGTTGAGATTAGGTCGTTTAAAGGCAGACAGAAAATCAAATCCAAGGATTTCTGCTCAGCGTAATTCAATGCCACGGTGCAAACTGAACCATCCTATGATCTACGATTGCAAATGTTTGTTTCCAACCTACCTCTACTCTGAGCTTTTTCAACCATTTCAGTGCACAGACAAATCCTCTCCTGAACAGCTGTTGGCCTGAAGTATTGGCGCAACAGACTGTTTACACTGATACAAGCTGTGATAGTATTTGTTGTAATAATCATGTTCCGTTATCTGAAACACCAGACCTTTGAACAGAGATGGAACACAAATTTGGGTTGGGCTGCCTTAATGACTAAAATATAATAAATAATGAGGGATCAATTAGTATATTTCACTCTCGAGAATTGTAAGGGAATTATGCTTGATATTCAATTGTACTAATTGTGTTAAAATTTAAAGGTTAATGCTCAATTATGATCAGCGTTTAACAATGTTAACATTCTATTTTGTTACTACTGAGAATCATGTTAACATTCCATTTTGGAATGACTGAGACTGCTAAGGGATCTCAGGGTGATTAGTTGTATGTGCTTTAAACTGTTCATGTTTGTATAATGAACTCCGGGATAAAGCACCGGTTTGGACTGCAATTGATAAATATGATTGCAAACCTTGTTAACTTCTGATCTTAATTGTATTATCAAGAATTATCAGTGGACTTTGCACGAAACATAACTTTTGGATACCCAGGACTACAGACACAAGAGAACAACTTAAATTAATCAAGGGACCATAAAAGGAAGGTATATACGGTTATATCCAAGGTACCTCATAAGGTAACAATATGCAAGTGTTAATCAAATGGACAGAGCTAAAACAATTTGGACCAAACACAGAGCTATAACGTGCCTTCAGAACCAATCATCAGGTTGAAATAGATAGTGCACATGGAATCTCACATCCAAATCAGAACAAAAAAGACCAGTTTGTGGCTGTGCTTGATGATTGAGAAGAGGAACCCCACAAGGGGCAGCTTCACAACCACATAAAGGCATCATAGCAAGATAAAGAAAAGGAGCAACAATGAGGTTCAAGCTGAAATAGCATGCTCTGTGTTTTATGTTAAGATTGTTTGAAATTAGGCATTCTTGCATTTGTCTTGATGAGCACAAGGCATAAAGTTTCAACAACATCTTTCTTTTCCACAATATTTAAGTTCTGTACTTGTTACTACAAGTGATAACTTTCTGTATTTTTATTACTGAACAGAAGAAAAACTTAGGAAAATCTTCATATTTTGAGATTCTTTTAAACCTGATATAGAAGAAACAACATGGAAAATTACTCATTTTCTGTTTCTCAGTGTACAAAAATGCATTTCTATCCTTTTAAGCTTGATGTACTTTTCTCGACTTAACTCTATGTTTACTGAAGATGAAAATGACAGTTGATTCATATTTGAGCTTCTGAAGGCCCAGTATTCATTACCTTCAAAGTGTTAACCTTAAGTTGAAGCCATTTCAACAATCAGCCACCAGAAAAATACATAACATCCATATCACTATGAAGCCAACAAGGATCAGACGCACACTTAAAAGGTGTCTGGAAGGAGTGACTTATGTCACCAGCTATACAACCATGTTAAAAATGGACAGAGTTTTACCACATTGATCTACACCACATCTTTACCACATTGATCCTCCCCAAACTCATGATTAACTAGCATACTTAATTATAATGTATCTCTGGATGTAGTTGACTGAAACTCATGAAATACCATTATATGCATGTTGATCTTGATGTTCCTTCTGGGTGAATATGGCACTGTAAGCCTAGCAGGCAGGAATTCTGTCAGCCTGGTGTTCAAGTGAATTTACAACAGTCAGTCTGGCTTCAATATTTATGGGAGATTGTTGCTTGTTAAGTTGGTAAAGGGATGAAAGATCCTACTGCAGGGCATCAGTATTTCTCATCTTAAATGGCTCACAGTCTTCTCTAGGTCAGAGAAATGTGCCTGGCCTTTGCTACATTGATTGTGAAAAACCACCACAAAACAACTTGAGAGGATAATCTCTGGATATACACTACAGAAGCTAACATGGAACTTAAAGTTATTGACCCAGGTTGAATTCAATCCTGGTTTGTTCCAAGATTGCTCAGTTTAGGCCTCAAATTCTGCTGTCAATTCCTCCTTCATTCTTTGGAACTCTGATGTCTTTAGAATTATTTTGAGGCTTGCTTAATTTGGCAGAGTGGCTGCAGCACCACATGCTCGTTCCTTGTTACGTTGCATTTAAAGACCAGCCCTCTTGTAAGGCTCTTGGACGCTGTTGAGTTTAAAGATTTTCTGTTGCAAATGTTCCATTGTATTGTAGGTCATAATGTAGATAGATGTCTGATGGTGCTGAGGATATTCTCTGTTTAGTTTTACAAGGCTCCTACTGCAAATTTTCATGTCTCATATACAGTGCAACCCTCATGCTGTTAGTATGTGAACAAAATATAATTCAACATAAAAAGCACCTCATAGATGAAGAGAATATCATTGATTCTACAGGGAAAATTCTCAAAAGAATGGGCTCTCTAAAAAGTGAAGGCTCTCTGATTGTCTCAGTTGAATATGTTATCTTACTTGATCCTTGAGACCGAAATAAACTTATTTCTACTCCAATATAATAGCATTTTGATCTGCAACTCCAATTGAGCAGTCTTTTCTGAATTTCCCTCAAGCGCTGACATGAAGCCGAAATTAATTTATTTGTAAAAATACCAGTTGCTCTTCCATGGAATTGCACATAGCAAATCAGAGAATTTGCTCACTCTCTTACCTGTCTCTGATATCTTTGTGCTGATTTTCAATGGTTCTTTTCACTCCATATACTGGTTTTCTCTCCACAACTTTTTTTTTGCTTCTCTCTTGGTCTTATTCCCCTACTGCCTGTCTTTATTTTACTCATTCATTTACTTACAGGATTTGGGTTTCACTGGCAAGGCAGCATTCATCACTCATCTCTAAATCCCATCAAGAAGATAGTGGTGGGCCACCTTTTGAATCATTGCAGCCCAGGTCAAGGTAATCTCCCAATAATGTCAATTAGGGAGTTCCAGGACTTTTATCCAGCCACATATTTCTCGATTAGAATGATGAGTGACTTGAAGGAGAACTTGGAGTTAATGGTGTTCCCATGCATCTGCTGCCCTTGTCCTTCTAGATGGTACAGGTTAAGAGTTTGGAAGGTACTGCCAAAAAGGCCTTAGTGAGGTGCTGCAGTCCATCTTGTAGATTGTACTCTCTGCTGCCACTGTGCATCAGTGGTGGAGGGAGTGAATGTTTGAGATGGCAGATGGGCTGCTTTGTTTGAGATAGTGTCAAGCTTCTTGACTGTTCTTGGATCTGCACTCTTCCAGGCAATTAGAGAGTACTCCACCACACTCCTGACTTCTGTTTTGAAGATGTTGAAAAGAACTTGGGAGTCAGGAGGCTAGTCACTTTCTGCAGGATACTAAGGTTCTGACCTGCACTTGTAGTCCCAGTATTTATGTCATTAACTCATTAAGTTTCTGGTCAATGGTGAATGAGCCAGGATGAAGGTGATTAATTTGTTGATGGTAAAATTATTGCATGTCAAGGGGAGACAACTAGATTCTTTCTTGTTGAAGATGGTCATTGTCTTGCGTGGCATGTATGTTACTCACCATATATCACTTCAAACCTGAATGATGTTCAGCTCTTGCTGCATGCGGGCATAGACTGCTATCAGAGGAGTTGCAAATGTAACTGGACACTGCAATCATCAACAAACATCCCCCAGCTTCTGATTCAAAGATCTTGATGAAGCAATTGAAGATGATTGGGCCTAGGATACTTACCTGAGAGACTTCTGCAGTGATGTCCTGGGGCTGAATGAATAGCTTCCAGCAACTAAAGGAAGCTTCCTGTGTGTTAGGTATTACTGAAAACAGTGAGGAGTTGTCCTCCTAAATCCCTTGGCTTCAGTTTAGCTAGGGCTCCATAATGCCACACTCGATTAAATATTGCCTTGATGTGATTGAGGTGATTACCTCACCTCTAGAATTCAACTCTTTTGTTCATGTTTATGTTGGGTTCTGGAGCTGAGTGATCTTAGCAGAACCCAAACTGAGCATTGGTGAGCAGCTTAATGGTGAGTAAGTGCCATCTGATAGCACTGTCAATGACACCTCTCATCACTTTGTGTGATTGAGAAGAAGCTGGTGGTGTGATAATTGATTGGATTAGATTTATCATGCTTTTTGTGGCAGAACATTTCTGGGCAATTTTCCACTTGGTCAGGTTGATGCCACAGTAGTAGCTGTAATGGAATGGCTTTGCTAAAGGTGTGGCTCATTCTGAACCACAATTCTTCATTACTACAACTGTGGCCCATGGCCTTTGTGTATCCAGTGCACTCAGCCATTTCATGATATCATGTGGAGTGAATCAAATTTGTTAAAGGCTGGCAACTGTGATGATGAGGAACTCAGGAGGAAGCTGAAATGGGTAATTCACTTCGTATTTCTGACTGCAGACGCTTCTGAATGCTTCAGCCGTGTCTACTGCATTCTTTTTCTACTTAATTTTGCTTAATTTGCTTAATCATTTTTATAAGTGGTGGGTGGTATGGCCTGGTGTGCACAGAGAGCCACCAGTGGCTGCAAACTGTATCTGGGAAGGGGTTGCAGGGAAAATATAGCCATTGGTGGCTTTCTTCCCCAATCACACGCGCTTTTGTACACCCTCCCCATCCCCGTCACCTGGTTAGATCGCAACTGAAGTACTGTGAACAGTTCTCGGCAGCACAACTTGGGAAGAATATTTTGAACTGGAGAGAGTGCAGCTGAGGTTTACCAGACTGATACCTGGACTCCAAGGGTTAAAATATGAGGAGAGATTACACAAACTGGGCTGTACTCCCTGGAATTCAGAAGCTTAAGGGGTGAATTGATCTAAGTTTTAAAGATCTGAAGGGGAAAAGAGAGTAGTGGGCGAGTAACTATTTCCATGGGCTGGAGAGTCTAATTCCCAGGGGCATAGAGTAAGGAATATGCCATTCCATCCAATTACAGATTTTATTGAATACAATTCTGCTCCTGTTGATACCTGTAGTGCCTCATGGATGCCCAATTTTGAGCTGCTTGATCTGTTCTGAATTTTTCCCATTTAGCACATTGCTAGCACACACAGCATAATGGAGGATGTCCTCATCGTGAAGACGGGACCTTATTTCCGAAAGGACTGTGCAGTAGCCCTACTGAGACTGTCATGAACAGATGCATCTGTGCCAGGTAGATTGGCAAGGGTGAGGTCAAGCAAAATTTTCCCTTTTGTTGGTTCTCTTACCATCTGCCCCAAGTCTAGTCTGGCAATCATTCCTTCAGGATTTGACAAGCTTGATCAGTATTTGTGCTACTGAGCCACTCTTGGTGATGGACATTCAAATCCCTGACTCAGAGTACATTCAGTGCCCTTGCTACCTTCAGTGCTTCTTCTAACTGAGTCATCAACTGAGGGAGGGCAGTAGATGCTAATCAGCAGGAAGTTTCCTTGCCCACGTTTGAACTGATGCCATGAGACTTTATGGGGTCCGGACTCAATGTTGAGGACTCCAATGGCCATTTTTGTACACAAAAAGGAGGACAAATCCAACTCAGCCAATTACTGTCCCATCAGTCTACTCTCGATCATCAGTCAAGTAATGGAAGTGGTCATCAAGCAGCACTTGCTCAGCAATAATCTGCTCACTGATGCCCAATTTGGGTTCTGCCAGGGCCACTCAGCTCCTGAACTCATTACAGCCTTGGTTCAAACATGGACAAAAAAGCTAATCTCCCGAGGTGAGGTGAGAGTGACTGCCCTTGACATCAAGGTATCATTTGACAGAGTGTGGCATGAAGGGGCCTGAGCAAAACTGGAGTCAATGGGAATCCCCAGGACATCGCTGGAAGAGTTCCTCAGGGTACTGTCCTAGGCCCAACCATCTTCAGCTGCTTCATCAATGACCTTCCTTCCACCATAAGGTCAGAAGTAGGGATGTTTGCTGATGGCTACACAACATTCAGCACCATTCACGATGACTCAGATACTGAAGCAGTCCATATCCAAATGCAGCAAGACCTGGACAATATCCAGGCTTGGGCTGACAAGTAGAAAGTAACATTTGCACCACACAAGTGTCAGGCAATGACCATCTCCAACAAGAGAGAATCCAACCATCGCTCCTTGATGTTTAATCGCATTACCAGCGCTGAATCCCCTATTATCAACATCCTGGGGGGCTACCATTGACCAGAAACTGGACTGGACTATCCATATAAATACTGTGGTGACAAGGGCAGGTTAGAGGCTAAGAATCCTGCAATGAGTAACTTGCCTCCTGACTCCCCAAAGCATGTCTACCATCTACAAGGCACAAGTCAGGAGTGTGGTGGAATGTTCCCCATTTGTCTGGATGAGTGCAGCTCCCACAACACTGAAGAAACTGGACACCATCCAGGACAAGGCAGTCAACTTGATTGGCACCACATCCACAAACATTCACTCCCTCCACCACCAATGCACAGTAGCAGCAGTGTGTATCATCTACAAGATGAACTGCAGGAATTCACCAAGGCTCCATAGACAGCACCTTCCAAACCCATGACCACTACCATCTAGAAGGACAAGGGCAGCAGATAGATGGGAACACCTCCAAGTCACTCACCATCCTGACATAGAAATATATCGCCGTACCTTCACTGTCGCTGGGTCAAAATCCTGGAACTCTCTTCCTAACAGCACTGTGGGTGTACCTACACCACATGGAATGCAGCGGTTCAGAAAGGCACCTCATCATCACCGTCTTGAAGGCAACTAGGGATGGGCAATAAGTGCTGGCCCAGCCAGCAAAGCCCACATCCCGTGAATGAATAAAAAAAGTTCTCTCTTGACTGTATATTACTGTTTCCTCACCTCTAGTTGATCCGTCCTGCTGGTGGAACAGGACATACCCAGGGATGGTAATGGAGGGACACTGGTTGTAAGGTATGAGAGAATGATTATGTCAGGCTGTTGCTTGACTTTGGCACAAGTCTCCAGATGTGAGTGAGGAGGACTTTGCAGGCTCAACTGTGCTGGTTGTGCCTTTGTCAGTTCTAGTGCTTAGGTCAATGATGCTTGGCTGTCCAGGTTTATTTTCATTCAACTCTTCTGACATGGTTTGATGAAACTGACTGGCTTACTTGGCCATTTCAGAGGGTCTAGAGTCACGTGTAGGCCAGGCTGGATAGTGACAGTAGATTTCCGTCCTGTAGAACATTAGTGAACTAAATCGGGTTTTATGACAATCAGGTAGTTTCATGGTCATTATTGCCGAGACTAGCATTTTATTCCAGATTAATTTTTAAATTGAATTTAAATTCCCCAAGTGCTTTAGTGGGGTTTGAGCTTGTGTCATTGGAGCATTCGTCTGGGCCTGTGTGTTATTACTCCAGTAACATTATCTCTATGCTCTTGTTCCCTTAATGTCTAAGTGATATGGACAAAGGCAGGCAATAGGGAGTTAAGTCGCAGATCAACCATGATCTAACTGAATGGTGGAACAGGCTCGAAGGGCTAAACGGCCTATTTCTGTTCCTATGTTTCCTTACTCCCATCATGTTCCCAAGTCTCCCATCTTCCCACTACCCAATCCCACTTTCTAGCAGTTGCTCACACTTACCTATTAAACCTTGGGCAAACTGATCAACCTCTGTGTTATCCTCTTCCTCCACAGCTACTCACTGGAGCCTCAACCCTCTGCCATTTCCATTCTCTCCCCCAGGGGTAGATGCCAAGAAGCAGGAGCTCCCCTGACCCTTTACCAGTTTTGCTCCTCCATCCCCCTCATCCCCTCCTTTATTCACTTTCAAAGCTAATCTTCTTTTAAATGACAGTGAGAAGAACAACTGTTTTCCTTTCTATTTATCTCTACTATCATCTCGTTCAGAGCTCTGTCTCACAGGTATGTGATTATTATTGATATTCTCTGTCAACATAACACAGGTGAAATTAATCAATTACTTCAAAATACAACCTTGACAATTGCAGCAACACTCACACACTCAGTCTCTTTTCCATCTGCTTTTCTCTCTCTCATCCTCCCCCAGTTTAGTACAATATACAATCCAAAATAAAAAAATTACAACGAGTCTGTACACTGAGCACTTCCATCTTTCATTCAGCCTCTCGAGAAGCTCAACGTAAAACTTAACTCAACAAAGTTCTGAGAATTTATCTTCTTTTTTCAAAGGTTATTTGAAGAAATAACAAAAGGTGGAACCTTCCAGAAAGGACAATTGGTGCAGCTCAGTGACACTGATGCACTCTGGGGAATTAGGTACAATGCACATGCTCAGACTACCTCAGTCAAAATCAGCTCAGCATCACATTCAAGCTAAGGTATTTGGGATAGGCTGAGCCATATCACCATAAAGTAAAACAATACAATGAATGATAAAATATGCAATTAAGTTAATAAAGTAAATAACATGGAAATTATAAATTTTATTCTTGTTTAAAGCTTTATACTGGACAGGAGAAATTTAGTTAATAACTAAAATATATAGAGTTTTAAAAAATTGTTGAAATAGCAGATTGAGTGATTTATGAGAACCTATGTGCAGATTGTGCAATCTCAGGCTGGTATACACCAACTATAAAATGACAGCATCGTGTAGAACACAGTTCGCAACCTTTAACATTGGAAGGATCTATCACCACATCAACTGCGGATTTAACAATTATGCCAGGTACTTAAGATGACGTTTTAATTAAATGTATACCCAATAAGCTGAATTAAACATAGCATGTACACTTGATTCAAATTACTGAACAGCACTGCAGTTTATATCAATTTATAATATTCCTGATAAATCTATCTTAAGAAAAAAGGCGGTCAACAATCACATTTACAATGGAAATATCCTATATAAACTAATCACGTTGTAATCACACCTCTTTGTCAGTGGCAGCACTGTAGCTCCTCATAGTTCCCAGCTGCTCAGTCTACATTAGTGCCTGAAACATTAAGGCCATTTACTAACTTTTAATGGATCACATTACAAGTGTAAGTAACAATTACCCAAAGTTCCACATTTATGGACTTAAAAGAACAAGCCAATTTGTAACCAAACATCACAGCCAGACTCCAGATTTCAGATCATATTTGAAAATAATAGTGTAGCATTTCTTTACATATTATATATATTGATATACGAGAAATCACAAATGGTCAACTGTGGGGCATAGAAAAAAAAAGTGGGAAAAGCAGGTACATAGATTCCCAATGAATAATGATCAAAGATGGACGAAAATTGTAGGGTAAAGAGTTAACTCTCATGATAGCTACTGAGCATGTGTATAAGGAGTTAAGTCACAGTGATGTCACTCAATGAGAGGAGATGAATGTGAAGCATTTCAGAGAGTAGTCCAGCTATGTCTTGATCGGAATGTAAATAAATGATTTTGAGCAAAAGACCATTGCCTCCAGCAGTTCTCTTCTAGAGTACGAAGCCAAAGAATCCTGAGATGAACACATAATAACAGAAAATAACCAAACAATTAACTGTCAGTAGCACCTACCAATAATTATATTTTTTAAAAATTAAACTTCCTTTTCAGTTGCCATTATATTTCTTCAGCCAGCTGACCACCCAAGATAACACATAAATTACAAAGCAACTGGGACATCAAAGACTCCAAAATACTCAAAACAAGTTTTGTCTCCTGAAGTCTCAATCTGTGCTCCTGATAGAGCTGTGGCTATTTTTTAAACCCCTTGATGTGACTCTTAGGTGAGCTACTCTATGAAAAATTATTTTGTTCAATTAAACACATCCCAACTCCCTCAATCCTGCTCTGCTGCCATGTTTTGAAACACCACCCTCAGTTTCACTATGCAGCATTCCTACAATTTTCAGTGCTCAATACTCCACCCCACTCATGCCCACTTCCATATTAGTTGCAGGTGTTCTCATTCCTGAAATTCCTCTGTGCTGCTGCCCTACAAAACTCCTTTTTGCTCAATCACATTGCTATTTTGCACATCCCCTCAGTCAAAGTGTGCTTCTGCTCCAAAGCACCTTATAGCCTATTGAATCACTGCTTTATTTTCCCTTCCTCAGTCCCAGTAAGCTGTGAACCTATGGCAAACACCCTTAGTCCCACCATGCAGCTGCTCCACAGCATCCCTTCTTCAGCTCCATTCAGTTGCTGCTAGGTTTTATAACTCATTAATTTTAAGCAGGACATCAAGTTTCTTTAGTGGGTTATTCATTTAAAAACCAATACATCCTGCAACAAAGGTCAATTGTTGAGCATATGGTTTGATTTCAGAGATCACATAGTTGGTTGTCACTGTCCATTCATTTTACAGTCACCTTGCAGCCAATATTGGTAGGTCAGACATTCACGAATGTTCTACAATTCGAGTGGATTGAAGGAAACCATGCAGATGACAGCTGTTTTTGCTACTTATGCTCATAGTCATTCAGAAAGTTACCTGCCACCTCTGAATATTTCCTGACCTTCCTATTCATCCATCTCCCGGTACAAGAGATTACCTGCTCACAGACTCTAGTTGCTTCATCTCAACTGATCAATTGCCGTTTGAGAACTCTCAGGCCCACCCAACAGAGAAAGATCTTAGAATTGGAAGTTGGGGGATGAAGAATCAATACAGGAATGGAGAAACACCACTGATATAAAACTCCAAATAAGGAACAAGAAAGAATATCTGACAAAATTGATCAGTCAGGAATTACATAAAAATAAGGAGAAAATAAGTGAACAGGAACAGAAGACATAACAGAAAGAGCATAAAGAAAAGGTTAATCTATCCCAGCAGGAACTTCTATTCCAAAGTTTCTGGTTGTGCTGCATCCACAGATGTTCTTTTATTTTGTAATTTATAACTTTCAATGTACTGTGATGGGGGCATCGCTAGCTAGGCCAGCATTTATTGCCCATCCCTAATTGCCCTGGTTACATGTAGGTAACGACATGTTAGGACAAATAAGGATGGCAGATTTCCTTCCCTTAAAGGACATTCGTGAACCAGATGGGTTTTTTTTCAGCATTGGTTTTTGTAATACCAGATTTTCATTGAATTCTAATTTCACCATCTGCTGTGGTGGAATTTGAACCCAGGTCTCCAGAGCATTAGTCCAGTGATAATACCACTACGCCACCACCTAGCCTTAAGTTCTTCATTCTTAAATGAAACAGGAGGCTGCATCTTCTGGTTGGCGAGACCCAATCGCCGATGTGTAAAATGATGTGGGGTGACGTTGGGCATCCTGATGTCACCCCGCGTCATTTAGATTTTCAGTTCGGTGGGCGCAAAACCAAATCAGCTGCACGCCCGAACTGTCAAAGGCCTATTAAGGCCACTGAGAAAATAATTAAACTGATTAATGGACCTTCAGGTTGGCAGGTAGGTGAAGAGACCAGGTGGCCTTCAAAAAAAAACATGAAACCTCATCCACGGGTGGGATGAGGTTTCATGAGGGTATTAAAATTTGTATGAAATGTCTAAATAAAATAAACTGACATGTCCCAGCTCATGTGACAGTGCCACATGAGGGGGCATGTCAATCATTTTTTATCTTGCCTCTATTCAATGTTTGAACCCTGAGCCGATCTCCCTGAGGCAGCACTTTACCTCAGGGAGATCTGTGCGCTCTTTCGTATGCATGCACAAAAGCGCACACTCCACTTCAGGGAATCCCCACCACCCCACCGGCCTGCACAGGGAGGGCATAGCACTTACTGGTGCACGTCACGCTGAGCAGACCTTAATTGGCTCGCCCACATAAAATGGCAGCACGTCCACAACCGGGGGTGCCGATTGGGAACCCGCCCGCTCACACCCGCTCCCGCACAATCCCCCCAACGGGGGGAAGATCTTACCCAGGCATCTCTTTCGAAAGTACAGATAGAGTTCTCAAAATGAAGCAGCAATGTTCAGTATAAGCTACAGCCAGAGTTAACAGGTAGGAGATTAAGAAAGTTTCATGCATTCTAAATGTGAGGCGGGGGAGATGGGATAAGGGTTCTATGAACTGTGAAGAGCAAGTGGAGAGGGGTTGTGCCTCTTTAAGTTGGAGAAGGGGTTGAAAAAAATAACGTGTCCATATCATGTGGAGGGATTGGAGAGCAAGGCTTGCCCGTGAATGCAGGGGTAGAGGGAAAATGGCAAAGATAGAAGGGGAAGAGTAATTTTAGAGATTATTTTAAAAAGTCATGGTCTACTAAATTTGAATATGTTGCAAGTCACTTTTTCCCCTATTTTTTAGGTCAAAGTTCATCAATTGGGAAGTCAAAAAATATATTTAAAATTAACCAGAATGCACCATTTTTAAACCTAATTGTTAAAAATGTTCTAGAAAAGTATGTATCTGGGTAACCCTAAATACGTAACAACAATGGGAAAGGAGCACTATTTAGACAGGGTGCAATCTACTGTCTGCAGTCACAATATAAACTGTTACTGCAACCTCACCAAAAATTCTGTTTTATGAGGTGGAGGTATGGATGGGAAAACAATTAATCAGCTTTGTCGTTGCCTTGATTTTTTTTTTAACCTTTGTGGAGTTCAGACATTTATTTTCTATACCTACAGATTCTGACATTTAATTAGATACTACATTTTGAGCACCCACTTAATATTCGACCCTTAGGGTTTTTAAGTTAAAATTAATTCTTATGTTGTATTTAATAAAATGCTCATATAAGGTAAATGATGATCTCACCCAACTAAAAAAATCTAGTTACATGTGTTAATTTTTAAAACAAACTAAGGATTATCAGAACAGAATAACTCCAAAAATGAATGAATTGAAAAGTAGCTTAGAGTTAATAAATTATGAAATAGGTCCCTGTCAGTTTTGAGTTCTTTTTATGCAAGGTAATTTTCTGGGTTCAGTCCAAAAGATCATTTCCTTATTTCCTCTGAACTGGTACGCCATTACCTGCCCAATATTGTAACAAGTCTAAGGGCCAAACAGAAAGAACTTGACTCCATATTCAATATATCATGTGATGCGGTGGTTTCTTTGACTTCAGACCATGCCTATAGCTATAAACTACAAGGCCGGTTTATTGAACAGTAAATAGAAAACTGAACAATAGCAAGAACAGATTTACAGTGTATATAGGAGAGAAAAACAAGATCATTCTTGCCCCAAAACCACTCAGAGCCACACCTAAAACATGGTCCATGATTTATCTGAGCTTGTCATTCACAGGCGACTTGTATTGCCTCTATGGCTCACCACTAACCCTGACGGCTTCAGAATGACTACCCATGTGGAGGAAATCAACTGAAATTTACCTTCAAGACTCAGAAGACAGGATGTTAAAAATGTACCTATCCAACTCAAATGGTACCTCCAAACAAAATATTGTTTCAAAAGATCCAGTTATTTGAAATGAGTACTTTAGCTTTTTTCCGAGGACAAATTCATTTGTACCAAACATTTTGGAAAGCTTGTGACAAGTCTTCATCCAAAAATAATAGAAGCAAGGAAGACTCATATCATAAATAAATAAAAACAAAAAAACTGCGGATGCCGGAAATCCAAAACAAAAACAGAATTACCTGGAAAAACTCAGCAGGTCTGGCAGCATCGGCATATCACATCATGTCATCCTGAGTTACACTTCATCTCTACTCTTCCCTGTTTGATGTGTGTCACACATAAGAACTCAAGAAATAAGAGCAGGAGTAGGCCATTCGGCCCCTCAAACCTGCCCCGTCATTCAATAAGATCAAGGCTGATCTGCCCAGGCCTCAACTCCTTTTTCAAGCTAGCTCCTTATAGCCCTCAGCTCCCAGATACTTCAAAAATTTATCTACCTCCTCTTTAAATACTTTCAGTGATCAAGCCTCCACAACTGTCTGGCTGAGAGAATTCTAGACATTCACTACTCTGAGAGAAGAAATTCTTTCACATCTCAGTTTTAAATGAGTGCCCCCTTATTCTGTAACTATGTTCCCTAGTTCAAGATTCCCCCACTAGTGGAAACATCTTCTCAACATCTACCCTGTCAAGTCCTCTCAGAATCTTGTATGTTTCAATAAGATCACCCCTCATTCTTCTAAATTCTAAAGAATAAAGGCCTAACCCATTGAGCCGTTCTGAAAAGTCAACCCCTTCACCCCAGGCATCAGCCTAGTGAATCTCTTTTGAACTGCCTCCAATGCCAGTATATCCTTTCTTAAATATGGGGACCAAAATTGTACACAGAACTCCAGGTGTGGCCTCACCAAAGCCCTGTACATTTGTAACAAGATTTCCCTATTTTTAAGCTTCAAGCCCCTAGCAATACAGGCCATAATTCCATTTGCCTTCTTGATTACTTGCTGCACCTGCATGCTAACTGCTAACATGTGTTTCATGCATAAGAACACCCAGATACCTTTTTGCTGCACTTTTTTGGAGTCTCCCTCCATTTAAATAATAGTCTGCCTTTTGATTCTTCCTACCAAAGTGCATGACCTCACACTTCCCTACATTAAACTCTAGCTGCCAAGTTTTTGCCCATTCACTCAACGTATCTATATCCCCTTGCAGATTCTTTATGTCCTCATCACAACATGCCCTCCCACCTATTTTTGGTATTGTCAGCAAATTTGGATACATTATACTCTGCCCCCTCCTCTAAGCCCTTAATACAGGTAGTAAATAATTGAGGCCCTAGGACTGATCCTTGTAGCACTCCACTAATTACATCTTTCCAACCTGAAAAATACCCATTAATCCCAACTCTCTGTCTTCTATGTGTTAACCAATCCTCAATCCATGCTAATACATTACCCCCAATACCGTGAATTCCTATCTTGTGCAATAACCTTTTATGTGGCACCTTATTGAATGCCTTCTGGAAATTCAAATACACGACATCTTCTGGTTCCCCTTTACCAACTCTACCTGTTATATCCTCAAAGAATGCTAGCAAATTTGTCAGATATGATTTGCCTTTCACAAAACCATGTTGACTCTGTTTGATTGCATTAAGTTTTTCTAAATGTCCTGCTATTTCTTCCTTAATAATGGACTCTAGCATTTTCCCAACGACAGATCCTTGTAGTCTCCCTCCATTTAAATAATAGTCTGCCTTTTGATTCTTCCTACCAAAGTGCATGACCTCACACTTTCCTACATTAAACTCTAGCTGCCAAGTTTTTGCCCATTCACTCAACGTATCTATATCCCCTTGCAGATTCTTTATGTCCTCATCACAACATGCCCTCCCACCTATTTTTGGTATTGTCAGCAAATTTGGATACATTATACTCTGCCCCCTCCTCTAAGCCCTGAATACAGGTAGTAAATAATTGAGGCCCTAGGACTGATCCTTGTAGCACTCCACTAATTACATCTTTCCAACCTGAAAAATACCCATTAATCCCAACTCTCTGTCTTCTATGTGTTAACCAATCCTCAATCCATGCTAATACATTACCCCCAATACCGTGAATTCCTATCTTGTGCAATAACCTTTTATGTGGCACCTTATTGAATGCCTTCTGGAAATTCAAATACACGACATCTTCTGGTTCCCCTTTACCAACTCTACCTGTTATATCCTCAAAGAATGCTAGCAAATTTGTCAGATATGATTTGCCTTTCACAAAACCATGTTGACTCTGTTTGATTGCATTAAGTTTTTCTAAATGTCCTGCTATTTCTTCCTTAATAATGGACTCTAGCATTTTCCCAACGACAGATCCTTGTAGTCTCCCTCCATTTAAATAATAGTCTGCCTTTTGATTCTTCCTACCAAAGTGCATGACCTCACACTTTCCTACATTAAACTCTAGCTGCCAAGTTTTTGCCCATTCACTCAACGTATCTATATCCCCTTGCAGATTCTTTATGTCCTCATCACAACATGCCCTCCCACCTATTTTTGGTATTGTCAGCAAATTTGGATACATTATACTCTGCCCCCTCCTCTAAGCCCTTAATACGGGTAGTAAATAATTGAGGCTGACTGGCCTATTGTTTCCTGCTTTTTGTCTCCCTCCCTTCTTGAACAGAGGTGTCACATTAATGGTTTTCCAATCTGCTGGGATCCTCCCGGAATCCAGTGAGCTCTGGAATATTTCAACCAATGCCTCCACTATAACTGCAAACACTTCCTTTAAAACCCTTGAATGCAGGCCATCAGGTCCTGGTGATTTTTCTGGCTTTCATGATAGAGACTGTTACAAGATCTTTCCTCCCATTAGCTCCTTGCTTATCTGATATCTTTGGGATGTTTATAGTGTCCTCCGCCGTGAAGACCAATGCAAAATATTGGTTTAAATTATCTGCCATTTCCCTGTTCCCCGTTATCAATTCTCCAGTCACATTCTCCAAGGGGCCCACACTCACTTTAGCCACTCTCTTTCTTTATATACACCCATAGAAGCTCTTGCTGTTTGTTTTAATATTTCTTGCCAATTTACTTTCATAATCACTTTTCTCCCTTTTTATTAGCCTTTTAGTCATCCACTGCTGGTTCCTAAAAAATTCCAAATCCTCTGGCCTACCACTAGTTTTTACAGCTTCGTATGCCTTAGTTTTAGACTGGATACTCTCCTTGACCATCTTTGTTAACCACAGGTGGCTCATTCTTCTCATTGAGTCCTCTTTTTTGACTAGGATAAATTTTTGCTGAGCTTTGTGAAATATCTGCTTAAATGTGTGCCACTGTTCATCCACTGACCTTCTCCTTGGTCTATTTTCCCAGCCTGCTTTAGAGAACTCTTTCTTCATACCTCTGTAATTGGCCTTATTTAAGTTGAGGACACTTGTTTGAGACATGAGTTGCTCACCCTCAAACTGAATACAGGCACCATTTCTGTAAGTGAACTTAATTTTAATTCCATTCATATTGCAACAAGATGGAAAGGAAACATCATAATATATAAGGGACAGGAATTTTTTTGTGACAATAGGAATGGAATAGAATGTTTTGCAATATTATAACCAATCTGAAACCAAACATAAATATTTCACAAGATGCACGAAGGAAAAGTGAAGGCTGAGATTTGCATAAATGTAACTTTGGGGCTACTTACATTTCAATGCTTTTTGAGAGAGCTGGGGCTGAATCATGCCTGGGCTCAGGAAAACATGACCTGCACACCTGACCCATTGTGTCTTCAAGTGCCATTTTTCTCTGCTTACACCAGGGTTGGGTTTGCAGTGTAGTTTGTGAGCCTCGCTGGAGAGTGTCAGGAGTGTGGGTGCGGAGATGGACCGGTTTGAAAGTTCTCCTCAATTCTTCAATTCAGTATCCCAGCACCCAACAGTTTTAAAGGCCCCCTAAACCTCACTCCTCACCTCCCTCACACACCCCCATGCCACCCCATGACCCCTCAGATCACCCATACCATCTCTATACCTCATGCATTCTCCAAGTTCCTTCAGACAACCCTTGTCATTGCATGCACCTCTATGCCCCCATGCATCCTCCATGCCCCCTCAGATCACCCATGCCACCTCGGTGTCCCGCCCCATGTATCCTCCATTGCCACTTATCCAGTTTGCACTATGCACAGTCCTCAGATTCCACGCAATATCAATGGAAAATATTTTACATTCCTTGAGGGGAACCTGTCACCATGTAAAGAAAGCTTCCATATCATCGGTTCTGAGAGAAAAAAAATTGAATTCTGCCAAGTGAAAAAGCCTTGTGATTGTTCTAATCCTATTAATTGTGTCAGCAAACCAGAAACCACATCAAAGGGACAATCTGTTATTGTAAATGCTTGAAATGTCATTCATTCTAAGATGAATGGAACACCCACTGCGGTGAAACTGAATAGCACTTGAAATTCAACCAAGCATTGGTAACAGTCATAGCTGTCTAAACAATAGACTGCCATCTGGGAAAGAAAGAATAGCAGGTGCCCTCATTTCAACTTCAAAACATAGTGCCTGTCAATCAATGTAATAGAGCAGGTAGTTAAATTTTTCCAAGTGCAGATATTTTTTCAATGGTTAGTTTTTTTTATCACAGTAGAAAAGAGGGTAGCAGAAGCTGACAGAACATTTTGTAACATTTTTCATGCATTATGATGCTTTCCCCATTTGAAAAATGCTGTAATGCATGTGAACAAATACACAAGGCTTTTCAATGTAAGGACTAATTTACCTTTAAAGGGCAGATCTCTATGATGAATTGTACATTAAAAACATTTAAATGATGCACGGTGACATTGGGTGTGCATCCCAATGTCACCGCACGTCATTCCAACATTCCGTTCTGCGTGCCCGCTGAACTGTCAAAGGCCTGTTAAGGCCATTAATGACATAATTAAGCCTATTGAGAAAGCTGCCCGTCCAACCTTAAGGTTGGTGGGCAGGCAAAGAGCCTAGGCGGCCTTCACATTTTTCATGAAATGAGCGAGATGAGGTTTCATGAAGGCTTCATTAATTAAATATAAATTTTTATGAAAACTCATAAACATGCCCCAGCTCATGCGACACTGTCACACGAGGGGACATATCTGAATTTTTTTTTCTTCTGTTTTTCACTGTTTCATAATGAAATTAATCTCTCTCAGGCAGCTCCATGCCTCAGGGAGCTTTCTGCGCTCCTTCGTGCACATGCGCGAAAGAGCACAGGCCCCAAGCCTCCCTCCTCCCCCCACCCACACAGGTAACACTAAGCGCTTCCAGGTGTGTGTCACATTTGGCGGGCCTTAATTGACCCGCCCACATAAAATGGCGGTGCGCAGCTGACCACAGGCGGCCCACCCAATGGGGAGAAAATTCTCCCCATATACATTACAGTACAGCACCTAATAGTGACATTTGAAGGTGTGAAAACACTTTGCACATACCTTTCAGTGTTCCAAACTCTTTAGCAAGTTTTCCATTTACTTAATGAACCCTTAAACCTGGCATGTTTTTAATGGGTTTCTAAAACACCAAACCACCAGATGAGAATGGTGTGCAGGAGGAAATCCAGTTTTTGTCCCCTATTTAAAATTGGGAAAGTGACCTCAGTGGGTGCCAATGAGTATTTTGCATGCTGGGCATTCTTGACTCACAAAAGCCGGAAGAAAATGACATGGAGATGACAGATTGGTTTTGTTGACACCTAAGTGAATGGCTACATCTAAGTGTGGCCATTCACACACTGAAATGTGTCTCTACACCCAGAAGAAAATTCGGCCCAGGATCATGTACAAAATGGCTTCCAGTTTTACCTTCATAACAACAATGTACAATTAAAAGCCATTGTTGTTCACTGCTTTTCTCTATATCATGGAGCTGTGATAAGGTATTATGCTAACTCAAAGTCTTCAATGCTTTCCAAAATGGTCCTATTTCCTGTGCTCCTACCATTGAATTATAGAAAGTAATAAAGAACAGGATGAAGCCATTCAGTCTACTGTGCCAGTATTGATGCTAGCTGTTCAGCCAAAGTTATCTACTCTCATTTCATATTCCTGCTTTTCGCTTGTATCTCTTCATTTTACTTCTAGGCTCTCCCTCAGAAGCCATGTCATATAAACATCTGTGAAAAAAATTATTGTAATTGTCCCCTCTTTTGTTCTTATTTTAATCCTCTGCCTATAACCAATTACAATTTAGCTCTCAAATTAATTACCATATCGAAATCTTTCAAAATTTTGAAAAAAATCTGTTAGATTTCAAATGAAACTGCTCCAATTTTTAAGCTTAACGTTACTTAACCCCTTACTTCTGGCATGATTCTCATAAATCGTATTCTCTACTTTTTACACAGCTCTAATATCCTTCCTTCAATAAGATGCCCAGAACTTCACACAATACTCTCCAATTGTGCCTTGCACAAATTCAACATAATTTCCTTGCTGTTATAATCAGTACTGCCATTATAAAACCCAGACTCCCACGTGCCTTTTAAATGGCCTTTTCCAGCTGTGCTCCCAGCTTTAAAGATCAATATATCTGTTCTGACATTTTGTTTTGTGCCATTTCAAGCAATCTTCCATTCACTATATGTTCCGTTGCCTCCCTACCCCGCCAAAATGTTCCACTTCACGTTGCTCTGCATGGAACTAAATATGCCACCCAAACCAATACTCCACATTCTTTTGCAGTCTCCTGCATTCTTCCTCACAGTTTGCCTTGTCCCTTAATTTAGTATCATCAGCCAGCTTGAGCATCATTCTTCTTGTGGCTATGTTTAAATCATTTCATTCAAAGAAGTCCACACCACAGCTCTCTGGGCACACTGCTGCCTCGTCTTGCCAACTTAATCGAAGATGATGCATTGGCAAGAAAACTTGCTATCAAATGTATTGTAATACATCAATCAGATTTCAACACTCAGTTTTACATGGGAGTTCATCCTTGCACACAATTCAACAAATATGTATGTAACACTATGTAACTTATTGCACAGTTAATTATAACTCCAAAGCAATGCAAAACTATTTGGATTGAGATGACCCACCCTTCAAAATTGGTTCAATTGGTAGTTTCGAAACATTAGGAATACTTGTTACTGATGTAATCCCAAACATGGTTATAAATAAAATATAGTAATGTCCTCTGACCACATTTAAACAGAAAGGGCTGCATTTCTGTAAAGGCCATTATGCTATTTCTCCAAACATTGCAGATCTTCTGCCAAAGTTACAATGGTAAATTGGGAGAATCCAATTCAAATGTATCCTCTTAGGCTACTAGTTACTAAAAAATACCAGGTTGCTTTCCGAATACAAATTGAGCAAATCTACCGACTGTATTTATCTATCATGCTTAACTTTTAACTACAGTGCCCTTATGCATGAAATAAACACTTAACATGTAGCAGCTAGAAAATGTTGTGCAGACATGATGGCCTGGGTTTTAGCTTGGAGATGAATATCGTGCAGGGTGAGGGTGGAGCTATTTTGTAGTTGAGAAACCCAAAGTATTCCCAAACGTCAACGTCTTTGATTCTTTCCCCATAAGCTTCCCCCCACCACCCCATCCCCACAACAAGCCTGAATGTCATGCAAGAGGCCTGTCCAGCAGAAAATCTGATAGCACAAGATCACAGCCAAATTACCCTGAGAGCAGGTAGGACTAGTTGCAGGGTGGGAGAGATCAATGGGGGTGGTAAATCCAATTGCATGGGGTGGAAGAGACTATGGGGGGACAGGAGGTGGAGGGTCAGTTGCAGAGAGTTTCAATCATGGTGTAGATTTTAAATCATCAAGGATCGCGGTGGGGGGGGGGGGGTGTGTGTGTGTGTGTGTGTGTGTGTGTGTGTGTGTGTGTGTGTGTGGAGAGAGGGTAGCAATCGCCGGGTTTAGGAATGATGGGAGTGTAGGGAATCCAATCACAATGGAAGGTTCCATTAATGGTCTGCAGGTTGTAAGTGGCAGTTGAGAGGGGGATGAGATAGGTGGACAGGAGGCAAACGACAGTCAGAGAGAGGTGAGGGAGCCCAGTGGTGGGAGGGTGGGTGGTTGGGAAGAAAGCAGATCTCGATGCATAGGGTTAGTTGACTTGATAGTTTATTGGGCCTGTTCCTCATGGCCCACAAGCAATGCCATAAAGACACTTGCCTTATGGATTTGTCCCCAAAACTTGGAAAACCAGGCCTACATAAGTTAAAAAAAGAATAACTGTTAAAATTAAGGCATACTGCCTCATTATAATATTTATATTACCAAGCCATCTCCCTGCAAGCAGACTGGTTGCCTGTCCCTTATAATATCTGTTAAATCCAGAATTGGGATGGTTCCAGTTTCATATTCGTTGAATGTTAACCTCTGACGCCACCCCACCCAGCTGTTTATGGGAGTTAAGATCTAGCCCACACTTCAGCATTCTTTCAACAAAAATGAAACCCAGCTCCTTTAAAAAAAACAGAAAAACATGTTAATTTGCACTTGTAAAACACAAAGCAAGGAATTTTAGTTGCAGGAATCTGAAATTGCATTGTATTTACAGCCAGAAAGAGACCATTCTGTTCAACACACCACAGAAGCCTCTTCCCATCTTACTTCATCTCATTCTGTCAGCATATCCTTCTATTCCTTTCTCCCTCAAGCACTTACAGCTTCCCCTTAATTGCATCGTTTTATTACGCATCATAATCTGAAAACAGAAGGTGCCGGAAACGCTCATGTATCATTGTTTCAGAGAACAGGTGAGCTAACATTTCAGGTACCCGTTCTGCTAAAACCTAAAGAATAACTCATCTGTCTTCTTCACGGCTGCCGACCAGCCTGCTGAGTAATTTTGCAATAAGAATAATGGTAAGGCTAAGAGTCTTTATCGTTATTAAGGTTAAATTGGATAGCAATTTCTGGTGTCCATACATACATAGTTAAATGTACAAATCGAGAGGTTGCTGTTAGAGATACTCCCCCAAAAGGTGTGCTGTTGGAGTCTCTATCGATAGATTCAGTGCTGAAATGTGAACTTGGGGTAGTTTCCCACTAGTTCTCTACTAAAAACGGTTTAAAAGTTCAGAATAGTGTATTTAGGAGCAGGTATGTTTTTAATGGTATGGTGATATTCACTGCTGAGCTGCCTCTCTGACCCTAAAAATGTAATTTTATAAATGTGGAGTATCATTCCCTCAAAAGGTATTCAGTGGAGATTCAAAGTATATATTTTTCCTTGTTGTGTATCTCTTTTATTTCTCTGCCTTAATCCTATCTACATTTCCAAGGATTAAAGGATTCTTTAATCTATTTGGTTGAAGAAGTTTGTTGTTTCTTATCTTACTCATAGGCACCACAGTTGCCTTGTAGAGGGTGTTGTGCTGAAACAGACACTGGAACATTGGACTAGAGCAAGTCTACACTTCAAAGCCAGCAAAAAATTGCAGACAGCAATCAGCGAGGTAAACACTGAGTACCATTCCTTCGTCAATGACCACAAAAGCCAGGCCATTATTTATTCTGTTAAATTTTGTATATTGTAACACTTCTTAGAACAGCCAATTCTAAATAGACCTATATTTCAACCCATTCCTCCATTTTCCTCATGAGTTGCTTTGTTCTATTGATCACTGTTGGTTATGACACAGCAGTTTGTGAAGGCTGAGTTATTTAAAATCCCAGAGGGAAACGTTAAACAACTGTCATAACCTATATTTTCAACTGATATGTTTTGAGTTGCAGCTCTAAATTCAGGAATAACACCACAAGTTCTCGTGAGATTTTTATATCAAACTAAGTGAAACATTCACTGATTTGCAATAAAGTAAACACATACGCATGGCTACAAATTACTACTATCATAACTTTAACAATTCCCAAATTAACCTCCACTAAGGTAACAATAACCAATAGACTTAACCAGACACCAGGCAAAGCATTTTCACCTTACGAATTCAAAATGAGGTTCCTTTCAATTAGGTTCATTTGCAGACAGTTGTAGGCTTATAGGCTTAGATCTTACATGCCTCTGACCTGCACACACAAAACTCATTTCTGTTATACCCAGCCTTCTCCTTTGAAAGCTAATTTTCATAGTATCACCAGGCCCTTTGAACTCCTTTCATAGTTTCAATTTTATTAGTAACATAAACATTGCTTGGTTTCTCCTAGCTAGTTGCAAGATTTCACTCCCACTCTTGAATGCTCTGTTCAACAAAATGCAAATGTACCCTCTATCTCTGTTTACATCTCAAAACTAATACACATCAAAGCACCCAGATAGCAATGGCTTTAATCCAATTAACACACACACACAGACTAAACCTCTATTTAAAACAAAAAAACTTCCAATAACATTATATACATTATCTCTTCCTGACACTGTCTCTTTAAAAAAAACCACACTGCGCAGAATCGTCCCAGATTTGCACAAAGTGCGATAGCAGGCAGGTAAAACGACATTTTATCCGCCGGCCGCAATCACGGCTTTTCACACCATATTGTTCCAAAAGCATAGCTTTAATTATGCATTCCCAGGAAACATGCCGTTTGCTTGGCGGGCAGGCTCTCATTCGTCCGCCAGGCAATCATCTTGCAACATCACCAATCTGGCTTGGGAGGTGGTGGCAGTGGTGATCAGTGCCAACGCCCTGCAAAAGAGGACAGCCAACCAGTGCAGCTACAAAATGAATGGTTTCATCCGTTCTGCCAGAGTAACTCACTCTTCTCATCACTCTCAACTTACACATTCATAAACCCATCACACATCCAAAGGGATCTCACACCTCAAGGGGCAACACCACTAACTCTTACACACACCCTCACATCTCCATCAGGCTCACTTCATCCCAAGCCCACGTCCTCACCCTGTCCATGGCTCCACTCACCACAAAAAGATTCTACAGATTGCCATGTATCCTGCTCACAATCTCCATCTGTTTTCATGCAGGAGAAGCTGGCTCATATCAGCAGGAAGAGATCCCAGACTGGGTTGGAGTGGCTCACATTGGGCCTCTCATTCACTTTGAGCAGAATGCCATTGCACTGACTAATGAGGACTTAGACCATGCCTCTCTCAATACAAATGTGAGTGCTCTCTCTCCTGCTTTTGAGTCTGCTGTCATGCACTACTTATCTCTGCTTTGGATCACAGGGAGCCCTGCCAAGCGACTGACACCCTCAGCCAGCCAATTCCTCAGCTCCATTAAGGTCCTCACCTCCAGCCAACAGGACATCTCATCTATTGAATAATTGGAAATAAGCAGCCTGGAAAACTCATCACAGCACTTACCCAAACCCTGCACCCGTGCAGAGACACAGACCTCGGTGGGACCTAGATCTAGCATTGCTGGGGTCCACAATCTGGTGGTCACTGCTGTATGGACACATGTCTGCACCAGCAGGATGCAGGTTCGAGTGAGCTCTCCAGCACTTGGAGGACTGCTGGGGATCAGGGTTTGGGTAAGTGCTGTGATGAGTTTTCCAGGCTGCTTATTTCCAGCTATTCAATGGATGAGATGTCCTATTGGCTGGAGGTGAGGACCTTAATGGAGCTGAGGAATTGGCTGGCTGAGGATGTCAGTCGCTTGGCAGGGCTCCCTGTGATCCAAAGCAGAGATAAGTCGTGCATGACAGCTGACTCAAAAGCAGGAGAGAGAGCACTCACATTTGTATTGAGAGAGGCTTGGTCTAAGTCCTCATTAGTCAGTGCAATGGCATTCTGCTCAAAGTGAATGAGAGGCCAAATGTGAGCCACTCCAACCCAGTCTGGGATCTCTTCCTGCTGATATGAGCCAGCTTCTCCTGCATGAAAACAGATGGAGATTGTGAGCAGGACACATGGCAATCTGTAGAATCTTTTTGTGATGAGCGAAGCCATGGATAGAGTGAGGACGTGAGCTTGGGAGGGTGTGAGCCTGCTGGAGATCAGGTAGCTATAAGGTGAGAGTCAAATGACAAGCTTCTGAATTTGACCTTCTGTGGTAATCTGAGGTGCAAAAAATCTTTAAGAGAACGTGATTAGATTGACCACGTGACTGTATTAACCAATTGCTGTGTAGCGCAGGCTACATTGTTAATCAGTAGTTTAGAATAGGGTCTGGTTGGAGAAGCACATGTGTTAGTGCTCTGTTACTTGTGTTAATAAACAGCTTGTGCTTCAACTTACATTGGTCTCTGCGTCTACAGTATATTGTTTACCAATTCATCCAGCAATAGATAGGTGTGCAACCGTGTTCGCTGAGCAAATTGACCCGATAGAAGGAAATTAACACCTTCCAGCTCATCCTGGAGAGTCAGCAGAGGGTGTGAGAAAATCACACAGAGCTATTGGAAGCTCTTAACAGAGTGACTCGTGAGTCGAGGAGTGCGTCTGCCTGCTCCCTGATGAAGTGGTGCCCACATGTGCGTGTATGGAGGTCTCCACGGGGAGGATGGCAGACGCCATGGAGACTCTGGTCCAGCAGAATGCAGAGGTGTGCACAGACCTGCACTCCATTGTGGGAATCATGGGTGAGTTCCTGCAGTGGCAACACAAGTGGGAAACGGGGCAGCTCGACATCTCTCCAGGTGCTCCTTCCCCTCAAGGAGCCAGTCCAGTGCCCATGGGCATCCGAAGGGAGGAAGAGCAGCAGCTGGAAACCCCTGTGTCATCCACTCAGGAATCTCAGAAGCTGTCCTCTCCCTCCAAGTCCACTTTGCCTGTGTACCCCTCAACCTCGTCCTCTGTCACCACAGTGGTTGCAGCTGGCTAATCAGTGATTCTGGAGGGAGAAGTGTGTATGTGGCAGGGCCTTTTGGAGCCTTGTGCAAGCACTTTCACATGTAGGCGGACCCTTCACATATCATACTTACTCAATGTCCTGAGCATTTTGAAGGCTGCCTGCTGGGGTTCACTTTCAGTTGTCCATCTGAGCTGATCTGCATCTCCGCCCACCCAATGATCACACTCCCATGCAGCACCTGATTTCACCCACCACAACTGTCGTTTCACTTTTGATTTAGACAGCATTGTCTGGATTCACTTTCTTGTCAGTTCCCCCATCTTTTCCCCTTCCCCAGTCACCCATTTCCTTTTCCCCATCATAGTTGACCCCCCAGCATCATCTTCCACCTCTCCTCCGTGACCTACCAGCCACAATCCTTTTCCTTCGGGGATGTCCAGGTGAACTTGCACATTCCCTTCCTTCCCAAAAGTCTCACCTCCATCCACATTCACCTCCCCGACCTCCTCCTTCAGGGTCCGTGGCCAGGGTCTGTGTCTGCCCCCGAGTCCCTACCAACCACCCTCGCCGTCCCTTCTACCTCCACCGTCAAACACGCACCCTCCCACCCTACCACCTCGGTCTGCCCTCGGTCATTCTCACCATTCTCTCAGATCATGCCCACCATCAGTTTGCTCTCCAGGAGGCAGTCATGGACCCATCAGACTCCTCCCTTGCACGTTCATGTGGACATTGTCCCCTCTGGGTCCTTTTACTCCAGGAACCCCTTCCCCCCTCCTGAATTTTTCTTCCCCTGGAATCGCTTCCCTGCTTTGGATCCCTTCTCCCCCAGAACCCATTCCCCCCATCTGGATGCCTTCCCTTCCTGGAACCCCTTGCCCCCACTGGACCCCTTCCCCCTGGAAACCCCCTCCCCCCACCTCTGTCATCCCACACCCCCACTCTCCCCCCACCGCTTAGTCCCTCACCCTTCCTGACACCCTCAGACACCCTTACTTCTTCTGCCACCCTTAGTCCCTTCCCCCCCAACTCCTTCCTCCAGCCTCACTTCTTCCTCCAGCCTCACTCCTTTCTCCAGCTTTACTGCTTCACCCTTCCCATCTCCTTCCTCCACCCTCATTTCTTCCTACACCCTTACTCCCTTGTTCTTCACATTCCTCCATCCCCCCTGGACTCCCTTCCCACTCCTTCCTCCTGGTCTCCTATCCGCCACCACACTCCATCCCCCCTCCGAACTCCTTCCCTTTCACCTACCTCCCTAGTTGCCATCTTCTCCCCCATTAACTCCTCTTCCTCCCGTACTCCCTTCCCCTCCCAACCTCACCCCTGACACTTTCATTACCCCCTCCCAACCTCACCCCCAGTACCTTAATTACCCCCCCAACACCTTCATTCCCCTGCTACCAACCTTACCCCCACCCCCCGACACCACCTCTTCCTCTCCCAGTCAATCCTAGCACTTCCTCTTCGACCCCATCAACCAGCTTCCGTTGTGAGCATCAATGGTGACTTTCCAACTTCCGTGATCTGCTTCGCAGCAGAGCCATGTCCGTGAGAATCCACCCAGCAGGCCATGGATGTTCCTCCAGTGTGCTGTTGCTGTCGGGCTCCAGCATTTTCTGCTCTTCGGATGTCCGCAATGTGAGAAAAGCCGCTGTGGTAAATCCCAACTTCTGCACGTCACAGTTGTCAAGACACATTCTGCACCAACATGTTTTCTTGCTGACCTGGGCAGACAATCCAGCAAGGGAGGATGAGTCCGGCGGGCTGGCCTTATAATGATATGCTGATGTATTACGATGCGGTTCCCGATGGCTGATGGCGGGGAACGCGGCCCACCATAGATCAGCTGAACGGATGATCACAAACTGGTTTAGCGACGTGAAACCGATTTTTAGTCCTCTCGCCATATTGTCCACTCACACCATCGAACATGCCCAATGCCAGCAGGCATAGACGATTCTGCCCACTAGGTGCTCATTTTACCTAAATAAAAACTTCAGGAATTATCCATCACCAATGCTGACAATCTGAAACCCAGAAAATAAACTAAGATTGGAAAGCTATAAAAGTCTTCAATATTTTTAAAAAATCTTCATCAAAAATAATTCAGTATCCTTGCTTTTATGTTATAAATGCCCATAACCACAGCAGAAGTTTTAGAGGAACTTAAAAAATTAAATCCTCTTCAAACACTTTTATTTTCAGATTATTTTGGAAGTTTGAACATCAACTTTCCACTTATGAAGAAACAGTAAGCTGGTTATCTCCAAAGGTCTACTATCCCTGAAATAAAATAAATGTGATTGAAGACTTTTAATGTTGTTTAAGGGGTAAGTTTTGCTCCTGAGGGAATTCAGCAAGTTGCTGAAAGTTCCAGGGCTGATTACCTGAGGTATGACAACTAAAGCAAGTGCGAGCTGGGAATTAAAAGGAAGAGAAGAAAGATTTACTTTTCTATAGTGCCGTTCATAACCTCAAGACATCCCAAAGCATTTCACAGACAATGAAGTACTTTTGAAGTGCAGTCACTATTGTAATGTGGGAAACATAGCAGCTTCCACAAACAACAATATTAGAATGACCAAGAAATCTGTTTTAGTGAAATATAAGTATTGCGATGGGACCTTTTACATCCACCTGAGAGAACAGATGGGACCTGTCTCCCCCCAAAAAGTGCAGCACTCCCTTAGTACCCCACTGGAGTATCAGTCTAATTTTTACTTGCTTAAGTCCCTGGTATCAGACATGAACGCACAGCTTTCTGACTGTCATGAAAAGCTGATTACAGTCACGAATTATTTATGTACATATCGAACTTTTTAAGGAAGGCTTGTGCATTTTTAAAGAAATACAAGTGAAAGGGAGACAGGAAAGATGCAAAAGACTGAACTTTAATCTTCTGTAGTTGCAGGGACAAAAGGTTGATTACCATGTCTCAGCAGGCATATAAAATCCATTTCCTGTTGATTCATATCTCAGAATGTGTAAAATGGTTGGAGATCAAATAAAACATACTTTGGGCGCAAGACATTTTTTTCCCCTTACAGAAGTACACAGGGAAAATGGATTAAAAAGTTAGCTGCAGAGCAGTGCAGTGTGTGCTGTGAGAGTGACAGCACAACAGGACCAACTGTTAACCCCTGCAGTTGCAGGCGAACTCTCTCTCTCTTGCTGTTGCTGGAGATGTGGGCACTTAAAGGAGAAGCCACAATCAAATAGAACATAGGACAGCTTCACTGGATAACCTGTAGAACCAAGTGTCTCCAAACTCACTGCAAAACTCCCACAATCAGCTCCACTGGAATCACCCAATATAACAGCCACAACATTTCGTCATCTACACCTCATGGAAAAGCCAAAGACGGATTCATATATCTTTTTGAAAGACTTATTTGGACTCTTAACATCACATTTGTGTGTGTGTGTTGTGTGTTTGTTCGGGTTTTACTAACTAATAAACTTACTCATTCAATGACTCAAGAAAGCCTGGCTAAATTGGCTCCTTTTAAAATGGACTGGGAGTTGTATCCACGGGGGGGGGATCCCTTTTAGTTTAAGCTTGTTGCGACAAACCAAGGGGGTTGAATAAAGAAGGGGAGCCAGCTCATTCCTCCTCACCCGGGAGCATAACAAAATTGGGGTCCCATTCAGGAGGTTGAAAAATTGGGGGACCTCGCCTGGGGCCTGCTCCTAACATGACTCAGAGGTGAAAGTGCGACCTATTGAGCTGTGGCAGACAGCTCTGATTTTTAATAATCAGAAATTCCCAGCACTAACAATTTGAGATCCAGGAAACCAATCCTAAGACTTTAGAGTTGCAACGGACTTATACTTAACAAGAATCCTCACTGAAAGCATTTCAGTATCCTTGCTTTTCTGTTACAAATATCCATAACCACAGCAGGCTCCTGGTTCTTCACAAATAGAAAACGATGTCCAAACCTCCAAACTGAATGGAAAATCAGAGAACTCATTCAATTTCTAAACATTGCTCCTGATAATGCTACTTCATGGGACAAAAACTTGATTAGAAATTGATATATTTCATTCTGAAGTTAGAGAAAATGATCACCTTTGTTTATGGCAGAATGCAATTAGGCCTTTGCATTTATTATATATGGTGGGTCTCCCTTGGTGCTGTCCACAGGAAACCAATAGGTTTTTAATAAAATTAAACAGAAAGGTACTTTCTTCTCAAGCAAACTGGAGTTTCCGGTGTACCTTAGATTTATGAACCTAGATCTCTTACATTCAGGAAGGGAATGGCAGTTTATACTCAAGTTATTGCTTTGAAAAAAATAGCAGTGTGCTATAATTAGCGTAGTATAAATTTCACTCAGATTTTGATTTAAACCAATAACATTGATAAACTGTTTCCTGAAGCAATACACAGGCTGAGGAGGAAGCCATTAAGGGAGAGGTTTAACAGATAGAATGGAGGGCCCTGAAGATCCAAACTGGAAAAATCATTAAAAAAAACCCACTTAAATGAAAAATAGAACAGGGGATGAAGCAAGAGAAGCAAATAATGGTGAATCATTGTTTCAAACTTCTTGTTAGCAAAAGGTAAGGTTCAGATGTTTTCAATATCCCGGAATTATGAAAGTTTTAAACTTTCTGAATTTTGCTGCCTCAGGCGTGAGGAACTGGAGCTCCTGAAGTTCCATCTAGTGGTAAAGGGGCAACTGCTGGTGTGACTGATACTTGGCAAGAGCTCACTGAACAGGAAAACATCTTCTGGAACTGCTACTTATAGGGCAGGATATTCCTCCCGTCGTGGGGGAAGTTGAAGTGTGGGCACCCGGAGGCGAGCCTCCAATTGGCGCCCCCAATCAGGGGCGCGCCGTCATTTTACATGGGCGCGCCAATTGAGGCCCGCCCAGCGTGACGTCCACATGGAAGTGCTGTGTGCTCCCTGTGCGGGTGGTGGGGCGGAAATCTCTGAACCCGAGAGTGCGCTCTTTCGTGCATGCACACGAAAGAGCACACTCATCTCCCTGCGGTTGAGAGTTGCCTCAGGGAGATCGGCTCTACAGCAAAAAAATATTAAAACTAGAGAAAAAAAATCCCTGACATGTCCCCTCGTGTGACACTGTCACATGAGTTGGGACATGTCCGTAACTTTTTTAAAAACTTTAATTAAATGTTTTAAAACCTACAAGCAACCTCATCCCGCTCATGGATGAGGTTTCATGCTTTTTCTAATGCCCGCCAGGGCTCCTGGCCTGCCTGCCAACTTTAAGGTTGGACGGGCAGATCCATTAATTACTTAAATTACTCTGTAAATGGCCTCAATTGGCCATTGACAGGTCAGCAGACGTACAGCTGATTTTGCTGATCCCCACCTACCCGAAAATTTAAATGGGGCACGGTGATGTCGGGAGTTCTGCCCGACATCACCGGGTGTCATTTTATGCGTCGGCGAGCGGGCCCTGCCCCCATAGAGTCTGAACATAAATAATATTTTATTTACCTGTTATTAAGGCTAAATTTAATGTATTATATATGGATAAATAGATTGATAACTGAGAAGAGGAAATGTTCATGTTGAAGTAATAAAAGCAGTTTGAGTTTTTTTTGTAAGAGTTTTAAAATATCATGAATAATTCTAAGACAGGCGGAATCTTCTCTGTCGCACAAAATCAGGTTTGTAGGTAGCAACAGAACCAAGATGTGTATCATGACGTGTAACCTCCTACAAATCTTGCGGAGGTCGGCGGTGGTGGATAGTCAAAAAAATTATCAATTAAGGCACTAATTAGGAGAATGGGGAGAACTCTGCAGGGATCTTACTGGCATTGGAGCGGACTCCTGCTGAGTACAGAGCCAGTGGCTCCATTGAGGCAGCCTCCCAGTGACAGGCTGCATGGCAATCAGACCCAGAGACTCCATGGCCTATTGACAATACGAACATATGAACAAGAGTAAGAGTGGGCTATTCGGCCCCTCAAGCCTGCAGCACCATTCAATAAGATTATGGCTGATCGGATTGTAACCTCAAATCTGCATCTTGCCTAAGCCCAATAACCTATCACCCCTTGCTTATCAAGAATCTATCCAACTCTGCCTTAAAAATATTCAAAGACTCTGCTTCCAACGCCTTTTCAGCAAGAGCGTTTCAAAGATTTACGATCCTCTGAGAGAAAAAAATGTTGCCTCATCTCCATTTTAAATGGGTGACCCTTATTTTTAAACAGTGTCTGCTGGTTCTAGATTCTCTCACAAGAGGAAACATCCTCTCCACATCCACTTTGTCAAGACCCCTCAGAATCTTATATGTTTCAATCAAGTCGCCTCTTACTCTTCTAAACTCCAGCGGATACAGGCCTAGCCTGTCCAGCCTTGCCTCATAAGACAATCCTCCCATTCCAAGTATTACGCTAGTAAACCTTCTCTGAATTGCTTCCAGTGCAGTTATATCCTTCCATAAATAAGGTGACCAATACTGTACGCAGTGCTCCAGATGTGGTCTCACTAATGCTCTGTATAACTGAAGCATAACCTCCCTACTTTTGTACTCAATCCCCCTTGCAATAATTGATAACATTCTATTAGTTTCACTAATTACTTACTGTACCTGCAAATTAGCCTTTTGTGATTTGTGCACTAGGACACCCAGATCCCTCTGCATCTCAGAGCTCTTCAATCTCTTACCATTTAGATAATATGCTTCTCTTTTATTCTTCCTGCCAAAATGGACAATTTCACATTTTCCCACATTACACTCCATTTGCCAGATATTTGCCCACTCACTTAACCTATTTATATCTTTTTGTAACCTCTTTATGTCCTCTTCACAACTTACTTTCCTACCTATCTTTGTGTTATCAGCAAATTTGGCAACCATCCCTTCATTCAAGTCATTTATATAAGTTGTAAACAATAAAGGCTAGTGTGGGAGAGTCGGAGGCCGGCAGGGGAGAGTCAGATGCCTGAGCGGGGGAGAGCAGGAGGCCTGAGTTGGGTAGAGCCAGAGGCCAGCATGGGAGAACCGGAGGCCTGCAAGGGAGAGTCCGAGGCCTGCAGGGGAGAGTCCGAGGCCTGCTGGGTTGGGGCGGGGGGGGAGTCCAGAGAGGTTGAGTTAAGCAGATTGCTCTAAAGTTGGTGCTACTTGGCAAACTTACTCACAAGGCCAAAAGAATGGCTGCATGGGAAGTGAAAATGTCACACTGATGTAGCATTAAGTTTTAAGGGTCACAAGGAAATTGAAAGTTGCAGAGTGAAGCAAAATCAAGATCAAAATGCACTTTTGTGTTTTTCTTTAAATAATTGTTTGTGATTTTTCAGCCTAACAACGTAAGGCATTTTCAAATCCATTTGTGACAGAAATTCATTGAAATGCTTTTCATTACTTTATGATATACAGGGTGATGAATCTTTTATCATGGCCAAGCAGAGGAGTGGTGACTGGGCGATTGCATGATTCACATCTGGAAAATACATTTCACTGATTCCCCACAGCTCCCTTTGCAACCCCGCCCCCTTACTTTAAATGCAATTAGATTAAAACCAATCCCACAATATAACTGCACTCTCAAATTATAATACCTAAAATCTACAAAAAGTAATGCAAGCTTTCTTCACTTTTTTGATCATTTGTGAGTGACAAGTCTGCATGAGTTTCTGTGTGTGTTGTGTGAGTGTCTGACTTGTGGGCTGGGGGGCTGGAACAGAATACAATTTTTAACACTGTTAAGGTGCCAGGTTCTGCTGACATAGTTCAGTATTTATTTTAAATTGACAAGAATTTGCCTGCTTTTGAAATACTGGATATCCATGGCATGCAATTGCTAATTGGCTGCAATTGAAATAAAGTGCCAATTAGAGTCAAGAAAAGCTTTAAGTGCAAAGAAACAAGTGTGTGTGGTGTTCAGTGACACATTCCCTGAATTCCACAATGGGATGGGTGAAACTACACGGCCATTGAGAGTCGTCTCAGGTTTTAACATCACAAAAGGCAACTAAGTATTAACAAAGGGGGTTGTGGTTTTGCAAGTTTAATACCAGCTTTCTATGAATAGGTGGCAGTAATGCCATTCTAACACTGACAATGTATTGCGACTGACAGTAAGCACACCTTCTTTGACTGAAGATTGCAAAATACAAAAGGACCCTCTCTCCATGATCCAACCTTTTGGGAAACCAGATATTGAGGCAAAGGAAAAAAAGTTTACTTCCCTCCATTAACTGTCTGCTGGGTCCACAGTATCTGACTGGACACTGCAACAGGAGAGGTGGGAGCCGTACTTTGTAGCTGTGTTATAACACGACTGTTTAGCATTTATGCCAAATAAGATGCAATCAGATAACAGCAACTACCCCTCCCACAGACTCCAATTGCAATATGCCTTTAAGGAATAGCAGTGTGCTATCACTAGATGTGTCATGTGATCCAGCCTCAATTTCACTTTGGCCTGTGAGCAGAACACAGCAGACATAGCCCTGCTGTGGATGTCTTCAATCTTATTCAGCTAGTTTAAATAAATGAATCCAGAATAAGTGTTATGACGTGGCAGGTGATGTGTGCCAGGCAGACCAAATCCGCATGGGAAACTTGGCTACACTGTCACAACTTTTGCAATTTGTATTTATTCCAAGAAGATTTGCGTACTGATTTCAGAAGTTATGAGCCCAGTAACACCTTTAGAAATTTTAAAAATGAAAACATTTATTAGCAAAAAAGATTTCAAGCACATACATAAGATTAAAGCTTTTTAATACTATAACAAAACCCAGAATTGCTAATTAACCTGACTCTCAACTACACACCCTCTTTAGAACAAGTCCAAAATGGATTTTAAATTTAGATGGACAATTCAGCAAGTTTACCACAGCACCCACATGACAGAAGAATTCCAAAGGCATTTCTCCAACTTTGGTTACTGGACACAGCATACTTCTGCAAAAGTGGCTGGAGGTTTTTTTCCAAGGCTGTTTTATGCAGTCATTTTAGATCTTACATGGCCCGCCAACATAGCCTTCCATCCTTCTTTATATATGTTTCTCTCTCTTTAATCTGTAAATTCCATTGTTCTATATGTCTTTGGAAATTTACTTTTCTCTAATATAAAAATCCTTCATGTTGCTAATATGGTCAGTACCTTTGGGAAAAATAAACATATTGCTTGGCCTTGCTTATCTTGTTAGTTGTAAGCATGCTATCATCCCTTTGAAACCGAAACAAACCCTTCACGTATCTAAAAATGCAAATTTCCTTCACATTCTAAATGAATAAACATGGCTGCCCTCATCCATGTTTACTTATTAGCATTTTAAATGCCTTTTACACTTACTTCTTTTGATAATTTCAACCACGCAGTCTATCTGACTCCAGTTCAATTAAATCACAGACAGAACCATGCACACTCACACTCATTAACTTACTTTACAACAAACCACAATAATAGTAAGAAAAATATGATAGTTTCATGACAATGAGTTTATGTTTTGAGTGATTGGTGCCTTTATCTCATTTTAAAAGTATGAAAAATCTTGCCATTGGTTGTCCAACATGTCAATCATCATAGAGCCCAATCTTCACAAGGCTATTCAATGTGTCTTGGTTTTGACTTTTGAAAATCTAGTCACCCTACCACCTCTCCTGGTGTGGCAACCAGTCATAAACAGCTGCGGGTGCTCAGGAACCCACTCGCTGTCCTTAATTGCAAGGTGGATGTGGTCAATCATGAGGCTGCCTCCGGGAAGGTTTTGTCACATCGCAAATCCATGCTGGGTCAGGATCCAGAAATGGTCCCAAATCCTTAAACTTTTTGGTCAGCCTAAGATTCCATCCAATAGGGTGAGAAATCTGCAACTATTTCAGTGAACCCGCATTGTAGCTTCAAGATAGGTATGCCAAACAGCCACAAACGTACATGCCTAATGCCAACATTTGTTATATGGCCTTATGAGGGAAGTCCTGGTTTCAGGTGAGCAGAGGTATAACTTGGTCTTACTAGAGATACCTAGCCAACAGCAGTGGTTATGGGGTTCACTTGAGCTCCAGACAGGAATAAGGTGTGGTTTGTTGAGGATGATGAGACAAATTTAATGTGCCGTAACTTCTGACTAGCTTCGGAAAGTGCTGGCCGGCAGAAATTAGAAGAAATAAAAGCACACTTACCTGGTCTTGAAAATTGCGTTGCCTCTTCCATTAGCCGGAGCTGCTTAGGGCCTGCATCGAAAGAATCCTTGCAGGCCACAGTGAAGTGTAGCTCCAGTGAATTCAAGAAGGCCACACCCCTTTTTTTTACAGCAGTTGCTGCCGTAAAGCAGGTAAATTTAAAGGGCCAGGGAAATTGACAGGCCAGGGAGAAGGTAAGTGTCTAGGATTTGGGAGATGCGGGAGTTGGCGGTGGTGGCGGTAGCGGGGTGGTGGTGGTGGCGGCGGCGGCGGCAGGGGATGTCTGGAGATGGGGGGGGTGGTGTCTGGAGGTGGGGGGTGGTTGGGTGTGTCCAGAGGTCGGGGGGTGTTGTCCGCAGGTCAAGGGGTTGTCAGGAGGGGGCACTTGGGGGGTGTCTGGAGGGGGGGGGGTTCTGGGGGTGTCCAGAGGTCAGGGCGGAGATGGTCCAGGGGTCCGGAAGTCGGGGGTTGGGGGATAGGGTTGTCCCGTGGTCGGTGGTGGTGGGGGGGGTGCGGTCTGAGGTCTGAGGTCTGGGGCGGGGGATCCAATGTCGGAGGCAAGAGGTTGGTGTGAGGTTGTCGGAGGTTGGGGGGGGTGGAGGTGGAGGATCCTGTGGGGTCAGTCTGGATCTTTACAACAGTTACCCAGAAGTTAGAAGAGGTTTTAATTCTTCTAACTTTCTCTGGGTAGCTATTGGTACAGTCCCAGCAGAACAATTCAAAGTTTGCGAGTTAAATCGCATTTTCAAATAGTTCCCAGTGCAGTGCAATTGTCCAGAGGAAATGTGCACTTCTGGGCAATTGTCATGCAAACCCTTGCCTGGGAACTTGCCAAAGGGATTCCCCAGCACATCTCTGGGGTCCACCCCAAATACGACACTGGGGAGCGCAGAAGTTATGGGCCATTATCTTTTTTCTCACAAGTGTGTCCCTAATACAAGGAGGTATGAGGAGCTCCAAGGACTTCTTTGCAGGGAGCTCAGCATCCTCCAAAGATTTTCCTGCAAAAGGGAAGCTTACCTGCATTTCCTGTTTCGGTGCAATTATGCACTATCGCAGATTTTCACCCACGTAATCAAGTGCAGTGTAGCGTAACGTCACCCAATATCAATGGAATTCAAGAGTTCCAGCATTGGAAGATAAAAACAAAAAAACTGCGGATGCTGGAAATCCAAAACAAAAACAGAATTACCTGGAAAAACTCAGCAGGTCTGGCAGCATCAGCGGAGAAGAAAAGAGTTGACGTTTCGAGTCCTCATGACCCTTCAACAGAACTGGCGGAGAAGAAAAGAATTGACATTTCGAGTCCTCATGACCCTTCAACAGAACTGTTGAAGGGTCATGAGGACTCAAAACGTCAACTCTTTTCTTCTCCTCCGATGCTGCCAGACCTGCTGAGCTTTTCCAGGTAATTCTGTTTTTGTTCCAGCCTTGGAAGAGCTTTCCAAACTTTATATCTGCACTTTCATAGCCATTTAACTTTCTTCACTGTTTGCATCTAGGACTGCGCCTTCCTTTTCTGATGTTCTGGTGATTTTCCTCAGTATGGTTTTCCATTTGTCGATGTGCCATGCTGCTGCATGGTTAGTTTACAAGGCCTTCTACCATAATGGAACGTAAAATTTGCTGAAATGGATCTCTGTCATCTTTTGCATGATCCTCTCCTTTTCTTTGTTGGTCTCTATTTGCTTCTGTTTTATCAGCTTATTGTATCACAAATAACCATTGCTTTGGTTAATACCACAAGTCACCTGGTTGTGTCATCTCTTGCAAATTATTATTGATATATTCATTTGATATTTCTCATAATTAATGTTTTCCTTTCCCACATTGTTTGAAACTTTTATTCTTGTACAACTTGGATCTGTGATCCTGCATTTATACTGTAGTTGCCTGTCGCAAACAATGAGTTGTAGAGTCCGTAGCAGCCAGGCAGCACCCTGCTCGGTGTGTTTGGTTGGCAGGCAGCACCCTGCTCAGTGTGCCTGATTGGCAGGCAGCACCCTGCTCAGTGTGCCTGATTGGCAGGCAGCACCCTGCTCAGTGTGGGTGGTTGGCAGGCAGCACCCTGCTCAGTGTGCCTGGTTGGCAGGCAGCACCCTGCTCAGTGTGCCTGGTTGGCAGGCAGCACCCTGCTCAGTGTGCCTGATTGGCAGGCAGCACCCTGCTCAGTGTGCCTGGTTGGCAGGCAGCACCCTGCTCAGTGTGCCTGGTTGGCAGGCAGCACCCTGCTCAGTGTGCCTGGTTGGCAGGCAGCACCCTGCTCAGTGTGCCTGTTGGCAGGCAGCACCCTGCTCAGTGTGCCTGGTTTGTAGGCAGCACCCTGCACAGAGTGTTTGGTTGACAGGCAGCACCCTGCTCAGAGTGTTTGGTTGACAGGCAGCACCCTGCTCAGAGTGTTTGGTTGACAGGCAGCACCCTGCTCAGTGTGCCTAACTGCCATTACTTCTCCTGTTCAGGTATATATCTGGTTACTTGCCTTCATAAAGCTTCTCTCTCAGCAGTTAAAATTTTCTGGGGGTGTTTCTGCCAAAGTTATAGCAATCAATCAGGAGAAGTCCTGAGGGAATTTCTACTGTTCATGTTCTGAGAGATTTCAGGAAGCAGATTCCACACTCATGGGCAGAATTCCACACTCCCCTGTGGGCAGGGTTGTAAGTAGGAGGGCCCGTAAAGTGTGATGGGTGCTTGTCTACCTGCCCATGCCTGCCCCCATTACAATTTTACATGTGGCAGGGGAGGTTTCAGAGACCCTGCCTGCCCTTGTGACAAGTGACCAATTAATGGCCACTTCAGGGCCACTTTCAACTTCACTGCTATTTCATGGGGGGTGGGCTAAGGCCGACGATGGGTCAGAAACCCAGCAGGTAACACTATTTGGGCTTCAGGCAGGAGGGTGTGGGATGCCTCCTTTATAGCCCCTCTATTTTGATTGAATCCACCAAACCCTCTCCAAGTTCCGGACACCCCCACAGGTTTCCCCTCACCCCGGTCCTGTCCATTCCTGTCCCCAGACCTCCTTGCCTCCCCATCACTGGGGCCTGCCAGCCTGGCCCAGGCAATACCACACCCTCCTCCAACATGCATCTTGCACCCAGCTCCAGTGACAAACAGTGTTGAAGACTGGACACAGTCACTGAAGTGGCCACTACCCATGGTGATGATGCTGGGACCAAAGAGCTGTCAGAAATTCCTCCCCAAGTGAAGGCGGAAGTCTCACTTCAAGGTAATTAATATACCATTGGATGTAAATCATTGCAGGGCCCCACGATTGGACAGGAGGAGAAGGTACAGCCGCTTCCCCATCTGCCCACAGCACTCACTTGCTGGACATAAAATCTAGTCCATATTCTGTTTTTAAAAAAACTTTGGGTAATTTTAGAAAGTGCCAAGGAAATACTTGAATAAGTCTGCATTTAGCCCTTGCCTGTGAACTAGATTCATTGAACACAACTTATTCTAGAAGGAAGGAAATCATTACAAATGATTACTTAAACATAGTACTGTAACAAATGTTCTTGCTTTGTTTTACAAATCAGTGAGTTACAAAATTTAGCATTGATTTTGCTTCTTTCACTGCACTTTTTTAAGATGTGAACACTGAAGCTGATTAAATGGAAATACTTACATTGCAATTTGTGAAACATCAAATTAGAATTTGTAGATATATTTAATTTTATCATGTGGGATTCTCTTTCCAAGATGATTATAACTGGGAAATTTTCATGCATTTCTATGCCTTCCTAGATGCAGTATCTCCCAGCTATTCTCCACTCAATCTTTGGTAATTCTCAACATGGTCAGGATTTTCAATTACCCATGAGGCCAAGAACAAGAGCGGGTGCGCTTTGAAAATCACAGTATTGGGTGGCATGCCAGTGTCCTCAGGGATGTGCTGGAATTTTCAAAATGAGGCAGAGGGGAATGCTCAGTCAGGAACCCACTCGCCTCCTGTTAAGCTCCTTGAGGAGTTTGTTAATGTGCCGGGGGCATGGGAAGGGGGCACAAAGTGTATTTTAGTTTGTAAGTTCCCAGACTCAAAAAGTCTGGTGCACATTTGTGCACAGCTCTCGTGTTTATTATGATCACAAGTTAGAAGTATTTCTTATGCCAAAAAAATGTTGATCTGGGGGATCTTGCACCAGATTTAGCCATTTGGTCACTCTTTACGCACATTGAGGATGCTGGCCCTGTGAGGTGCTGCCTCCTCTCTTCTGCAAGGCAGCAGGCCCTATCAGGAGTTCAAGTGGCCCTTCAGCTGAGCCTGACTTGACCCTCATGCCACACCCACACACTTTCCAGGGGCAACTCCAAGATTGTCATGAGTGAGAACACTAGCAGAGTTTTCTCTTTGTGAGCTTGGGGTCCTGAGGCCTATTGTAACCATGAGCCAGGTCACAAAAGAAAAACACTTTTTCACACAATGAGTGGTTTGGGTCTGGAATGCAGTGCCTGGAAGTGTGGTGGAGGCAGGTTCAATCGAATTATTCAGGTGGGGATTAGATGATTATTTGAATAGAAACAAGGTGGTGTATGGGGAAAAGGCAGGGCAATGGCACGGGGTCATAATGGTCATTAGAGAGCCAGTGCAGACATGATTGGCTGAATGGCCTCCTTCTGCGCCGTTAAGATACTGTGATTCTGTCAATCTTACAGCACAAAAGGAGCCCATTGAGCCCATTGTGCTGTGCCAGCACCTTGGAAAGCTAGACAGTCCCATGTCCCTGGAAAAACTCAGCAGGTCTGGCAGCATCGGCGGAGAAGAAAAGAGTTGACGTTTCGAGTCCTCATGACCCTTCGATAGAACTGAAGTTCTGCCAGACCTGCTGAGTTTTTCCAGGTAATTCTGTTTTTGTTTTGGATTTCCAGCATCCGCAGTTTTTTTGTTTTTAGTCCCATGTCCCTACTCTCTCTCTTGCCACAGTCTATTTGAAAATCAGTATTCTGCCCTGAGAATCTGCTGAGGTAATGGAATTCTACTCATTGCCTCAAATAATTAAGTACCATTTTGCTGCAAGTATGAAAATGAAGTCTGCCTTAATGTCAAGCTATTCAGACTATTAGAATTATTCTAAAATGTCACACAATTGAAAACTGCAGAACGTATTTAATCCACCGTTGTTGCATTTTCAATTATATATCTTAGCTGAATTATACCTCTGAATTTTTAATAACAGTATACACAACAATAGAAACTATTGTTATGATGGAATATACATGAGAAGGTGGTTGCATTTATAGGGCTCTTTGTTAGTCCATCATTTTTAATTGCAGACAGCAAATGTGCATCACTTGTCATAGTAATTTGTTCATACTAATAATTCATTCAAATAAGACATTTTTGGGTAGAATTTCTACAGTGGCTTTCCCATCTTCCCTGCAATGACTTTAGCATTAATACATTGATATGCACAATGTAATTTCAATGTTTAATTTCAATTGTATGGATTACATTTTATAGAATTTTAGCAGAGGCAGTTTAAATGGATTAATGCCTCCAGTAGAGTTAGAGAATACACTTCCATTTTGTATGTATTAAGTGTATACATGCACTAATGTTGCACATCATCATATTTTGTTTATTAAACGCCACAATGACCAGAATTTTTAAGGAGTGGCATAACACTGTTGGATTGCCACTCCACTCCTACTTTTCTGCACTACGCCTCTGCTTACAATCCTGGCTTCTCCAGAAATGTGGAGCGCAGCTGAAATCAAACTGCTTCTTAGTAGCGCTGGATCGTCGAGGGGAGACAAACGACGCTGCCTTTTTATGGCATTAGCTGCCTTATTCTGGCTTTTCAGTGTGTTAGCATATGTAAAACTTCAAAATGAATTAGCACATTGAGAAAATGTGTTCCTTGATGTATAATCTTTTGTTCCGGTTATGTTGGGCTACTCCTATTGCTGATGAAACACAAAATCTGGGACATTTAATCAGCTTTTCAGTGTGTTAGCATATGTAGAACTTCAAAATGAATTAGCACATTGAGAAAATGTGTTCCTTGATGTATAATCTTTTGTTCCTGTTACGTTGGGCTACTCCTATTGCTGATGAAACATAGTGGCATTTTCAAATACAGAATGTACAAAAATGTTAAAATGCGGCTTGACCATTCATGAGAAGAGGGACAGGCCATCAAAGTCCTCTTTGGGTAAGAATCTTGCTACAATCTAACAGATCTAAAACGGTGCAATTCTGACTTTTTTTCCCAGATTCTGGAAGGTTCCCTGCAAGGTTCAGTCCAAGAAAGGATTGCATATATTTATAAACAAACAACATTTTTAGTTTTAAATCATTTTAAATGATTTTAGGGAAAAAAATGACATAACTGATAAAATAGTTTCAAACAAATTATGTCCATGTCCAGTAATTGATGACATTTTGCAAGGTACCAATTCAAATAATGAAGTTAATAGCTGATTTAAATGGATGCAATTCAGCAATTGTTTTAATGAAAGTGTTCATCTGAGTGCTTTAATTAGCTTGCAATTTAAACAAAATCCATTTAGCAGTATGTTAAATACTTCTTTCCCTTACATTTTCCCCCAGTGAAAAAAACGATTTTCTATTTTCAGTAAGGTGACACAAATAACACACTTGTAAGCTTAATGCTCTGTGTATTTAGCATGGTGTGTCAAGTGGTCTTCTCTCACAGTATGTGGAATACTACAGCAAGTTTTTTCCCTAATTTGTTAGAATGCATTGGAATACATTGATATATAGTCACTTTGAAGCTAGCTAACCTAATAAATGGTTCAAATTCCCTGTCCCATTATAATTCTGGTGCCATGCTGCAGTTGCCAAGTCAAATTAAAAATTAATTGAATGCTTTGGTCTGATTCAAGCAAAATATTTTTTTTCTATTAACAGACAGCAAGAGGAATTAATAGTGTGGAGGAACATTTTTGTTTGATAGTATGGGTGCAGTGGCCATTGATAGATTAGATAACATCAGTAAAGAGAAAAAAGCAAAAAACTGCGGATGCTGGAAATCCAGAACAAAAACAAAGGCAATAGAACCTTTCTAACAGTGCAGCTCATTAAGGTCTATTTTAAATTCACAGTATTTTGCCTAGCTAAGGTCAGATACAACAAATAATGATTATAATACAAACATGTTACTGTTGGAGACTCAGTGGATTATGGGTTTACTAAGATATCTGCATTCCTGAGTCATCCTACCCGCCTTCTGTTTACTGAAACAAAAACAAAAATATCTGGAAAAACTCAGCAGGTCTGACAGCATCTGCGGAGAGGAACACAGTTAACGTTTCGAGTCCGTATGACTTTCAACAGTTCTGTTAACTGTGTTCCTCTCCGCAGATGCTGTCAGACCTGCTGAGTTTTTCTAGGTATTTTTGTTTTTGTTTCAGTAAAGAGGTGGGTAGGATGACTCAGGAATGCAGACATCTTAGTAAACGCATAATTCCACTAAGTCTCCAACAGTAACATGTTTGTATTATAATCATTATCTGTTGTATCTGAGCTTAGCCAGGCAAAATACTGTGAATTTAAAATGGACCTTCATGAGCTGCACTGTTAGAAAGGTTCTATTGCCTTTGTGAGAAAAGTCATGATTACTGTTTACAGACAATTCTTCATGAACTATCTGCTCCAGTTGTTTCTTTATAAATGAATCATTATAAGCATTCACAGTTTAGTTAAATCAGGAATTCCCTTAGGCGATTGAAATTTAATGCATGATTTGTTTACTGGAGTCAAACAACTACATGAGAGTAGCCGAATTCTATGATATGAAAGTCAACCATTCCTGTTCACACCCTATTTACTTGAATATTAAGATTGATTAACAATAACATGTTTTTGGATTAGGTCGGTAAAGAATTGCTAACATATCAGTGTTGATCTTCAGATGGGCTCCTTTGATGCATGTCTTACTGGTGGAATGTACCTCAGGAACACTACCTGTAAGGCAGGAGTTGGCCTTATTCACTAGCTGAGAATGCTAGTCTCTCAATGGAGATTTGTACTGGGATAATGGGAAGAGTGGCAGATGCAGAGTGCTTGCTGCAGTGTCTTGAGAAGGCTGCATCTGCAATGCTACCAAAGGGCAGCAGTCACAAAGCACCACTACCCAAATATTTTCTTGGGGTATGAAGAATTCCAGTTGATGTTCTCCTAATGTGAATGTTGGCATCCTCCATTCGAGTGACGGTTTACAAGGTGGTTGCACTTTCACTTTTATTATCACCTTATTCTTATTTTTAAATCCCACCATCACTTTGCCTTTGGATCTCTGGCCAGGATTTTCTGCCCCCACCATTGTGGAATCTGCCATGGGAAATGCGATCCTGGCAGTGGGCGGTGCCAGAAAATCCCAGCCTTTATCTCTAATCTTCTTCGACCTACAACTTTCTGAGATATCTGCAATCCTCTAATCTGGCTTCTTAAGTATCCTCCATTTCAATCAGTCCACCATGCCTTCAGCTGCCAATTCCTTCCCCAAACATCTCTGCCTCTCTTTCCTCTTTTTGGTCATTTCCCTTAATATCACCTTATGTGGGGAAGTGTCACATTTTCTTTGATTACTCTCCTGTGATTTTTTTTACTACATTCAAGGTGCTATATCAATACAAGCTGCTGCTGTTGTTGTTAGTTCTCATGGTTCCAGGGTGAGGGATTTTGTCTACAAGTTTTGTTTGGAGAAACTGGGGTTGTTCTCTTTACAGCAAAGAACGTTGAGGAGAGATTTGATAGAGGACAGAAAAGGCAGACAAAAAAATAACTGCTCCCATTAATCTGAGGACTAGGGAATAAGAGATGCAGGGAGGATGTGAGAAATAACTTTTCAGCAAGTGCCTAAAACTCTCCGCCTGGAAATAGAGCCAATTTTTTAAACTATTTGTTCCTGGGAACCAGATGGGATTTTCTGACAATTGGTAATGGTTTTGTGGTCATCATCAAACTTTTAATTCCAGATTTTTATTAAATTCAAATTTCACCATCTGCCATGGTGGGATTCAAACCCAGGCCCCCAGATTACCCTGGGTCTCTAGAATACTAGTTCAGTGACAATACCACTATACCACCACCTCCCCTTGATTAGTGATTGGATGGGCACTTAAGGAAAATAAACTTGCAGGGCTATGGGGATAGAGCAAGGCAATGGGACCGATTGGACTGATCCTCACAGAGAGCTGAAATGGACTCCATGGACCAAATGGCCTCCGTCCATGCCATAATGACTATGACTCTATGAAACTTGTGCTAGTTTCTCCCCTCAAGGATTGGTGTGTGTAGTGAGTGTTCTGTAGAAGGGTTCTGAAGATCTGTGAGACAGATTTTCACAATGCACATGCTGAGAGGAAAGAGCAATAAATGAAGGTAAGACAGAAAAGTGGTGAGGACAGTTCTAGATGCTGATTGTGTCAGTGGAAAGAAAAGGCAGTTAGTTTCCCAATATGATTGTAGGAGAGGATTGCACAACAGGCAAGGGCTGGATGAGTGGTGCTGGAGATAATTATGGTGTTATACAGTTATTACAAAGAATAAGAAAATGTAAATAGGAATCTTATCTTGTCAATCCTGTGATATAATCAATTTGCTGTATTGTATCCAGGTTCTGGAAATGCTGTTGCTGGGATTGCCTGGTCAGCCACCTTCCACTATAGAATAAAAGTGATTTGATGTGAAACCCATTTCCCAGCATTGTACCTGCTGCCTCACAAACACATGCCCAGATTTTCATGACAGAGAGCTTCTCCGTGGTGGAGAAAATAGCAGAAATGGCCAAAAATCGTAAGTCCCGCCCCCAAATATGGCATTTCCTATTTTTGCTGGGGCGGGACACATTTCATGGAGGCAGCTGGCCACTTAAATTATCAGCTGCCTCCACTGAAGTGAAGTTTTAGTAGCTTTGGAGTGTGAAACATGTGGCAGAATTTTCAGGTCAGCGGGTGGGCGCGTTCGATCAGCGGGTCTGGGAACAGCTCGGGAACTGACCACCAACCCACTATTGATCCCAAACAGTGATTTCACGCTGATAAAAACAAAAAAACTGCGGATGCTGGAAATCCAAAACAAAAACAGAATTACCTGGAAAAAATCAGCAGGTCTGGCAGCATCGGCGGAAAAGAAAAGAGTTGACGTTTCGAGTCCTCATGACCCTTCGACAGAACTTGCGTTCGAGCCCAAGAAAGAGTTGAAATATAAGCTGGTTTAAGGTGTGTGTGTGGGGGGCGGAGAGATAGAGAGACAAAGAGGTGGAGGGGGGGGGGTTTGGGGGGGTGTGGTTGTAGGGACAAACAAGCAGTGATAGAAGCAGATCATCAAAAGATGTCAACGACAATAGTACAATAGAACACATAGGTGTTAAAATTAAAGTTGGTGATATTATCTAAACGAATGTGCTAATTAAGAATGGATGGTAGGGCACTCAAGGTATAGCTCTAGTGGGTTTTTTTTATATAATGGAAATAGGTGAAATAGGTGGGAAAAGGAAAATCTTTATAATTTATTGGAATAAAAAAAGGGGAAGGGGGAAACAGAAAGGGGGTGGGGATGGGGGAGGGAGCTTACGACCTAAAGTTGTTGAATTCAATATTCAGTCCAGAAGGCTGTAAAGTCCCTAGTCGGAAGATGAGGTGTTGTTCCTCCAGTTTGCGTTGGGCTTCACTGGAACAATGCAGCAAGCCAAGGACAGACATGTGGGCAAGAGAGCAGGGTGGAGTGTTGAAATGGCAAGCGACAGGGAGGTTTGGGTCATTCTTGCGGACAGACCGCAGGTGTTCTGCAAAGCGGTCGCCCAGTTTATGTTTGGTCTCTCCAATGTAGAGGAGACCACATTGGGAGCAACGGATGCAGTAGACTAAGTTGGGGGAAATGCAAGTGAAATGCTGCTTCACTTGAAAGGAGTGTTTGGGTCCTTGGACGGTGAGGAGAGAGGAAGTGAAGGGGCAGGTATTGCATTTTTTGCGTGGGCATGGGGTGGTGCCATGGGGGGGGTTGAGGAGTAGGGGGTGATGGAGGAGTGGACCAGGGTGTCCCGGAGGGAGCGATCCCTACGGAATGCCGATAAGGGGGGTGAAGGGAAGATGTGTTTGGTGGTGGCATCATGCTGGAGTTGGCGGAAATGGCGGAGGATGATCCTTTGAATGCGGAGGCTGGTGGGGTGGTAAGTGAGGACAAGGGGGACCCTATCATGTTTCTGGGAGGGAGGAGAAGGCGTGAGGGCGGATGCGCGGGAGATGGGCCGGACACGGTTGAGGGCCCTGTCAACGACCGTGGGTGGAAAACCTCGGTTAAGGAAGAAGGAGGACATGTCAGAGGAACTGTTTTTGAATGTAGCATCATCGGAACAGATGCGACGGAGGCGAAGGAACTCCATCCCATTCTCTCAGTTCCTTCGCCTCCGTCGCATCTGTTCCGATGATGCTACATTCAAAAACAGTTCCTCTGACATGTCCTCCTTCTTCCTTAACCGAGGTTTTCCACCCACGGTCGTTGACAGGGCCCTCAACCGTGTCCGGCCCATCTCCCGCGCATCCACCCTCACGCCTTCTCCTCCCTCCCAGAAACATGATAGGGTCCCCCTTGTCCTCACTTATCACCCCACCAGCCTCCGCATTCAAAGGATCATCCTCCGCCATTTCCGCCAACTCCAGCATGATGCCACCACCAAACACATCTTCCCTTCACCCCCCTTATCGGCATTCCGTAGGGATCGCTCCCTCCGGGACACCCTGGTCCACTCCTCCATCACCCCCTACTCCTCAACCCCCTCCTATGGCACCACCCCATGCCCACGCAAAAAATGCAATACCTGCCCCTTCACTTCCTCTCTCCTCACCGTCCAAGGACCCAAACACTCCTTTCAAGTGAAGCAGCATTTCACTTGCATTTCCCCCAACTTAGTCTACTGCATCCGTTGCTCCCAATGTGGTCTCCTCTACATTGGAGAGACCAAACATAAACTGGGCGACCGCTTTGCAGAACACCTGCGGTCTGTCCGCAAGAATGACCCAAACCTCCCTGTCGCTTGCCATTTCAACACTCCACCCTGCTCTCTTGCCCACATGTCTGTCCTTGGCTTGCTGCATTGTTCCAGTGAAGCCCAACGCAAACTGGAGGAACAACACCTCATCTTCCGACTAGGGACTTTACAGCCTTCTGGACTGAATATTGAATTCAACAACTTTAGGTCGTAAGCTCCCTCCCCCATCCCCACCCCCTTTCTGTTTCCCCCTTCCCCTTTTTTTAATTCCAATAAATTATAAAGATTTTCCTTTTCCCACCTATTTCGCCTATTTCCATTATATAAAAAAAACCACTAGAGCTATACCTTGAGTGCCCTACCATCCATTCTTAATTAGCACATTCGTTTAGATAATATCACCAACTTCAATTTTAACACCTATGTGTTCTATTGTACTATTGTCGTCGACATCTTTTGATGATCTGCTTCTATCACTGCTTGTTTGTCCCTACAACCACACCCCCCCCCCCCCTCCACCTCTCTGTCTCTCTATCTCTCCGCCCCCCACACACACACCTTAAACCAGCTTATATTTCAACTCTTTCTTGGACTCGAACGCAAGTTCTGTCGAAGGGTCATGAGGACTCGAAACGTCAATTCTTTTCTTCTCCGCTGATGCTGCCAGACCTGCTGAGTTTTTCCAGGGAATTCTGTTTTTGTAGTGATTTCACGCTGGCTGGCCTATTAATAGCCAGCCAGCGTTAAGTGCCTGCTGAAATGCTCAGTGCTGCCAGGGTGGGGGCAGGTGCTGACCTAAACATAATGGGCAAAAACTGCCCAAAAGCCTTGATGCAGCGGACACAGTCCCAACACATTGTTTTGTATATTTCAAAGGGATATGGTGGCTGCTCTGGAAAATTTGGAATCTTTATTTTAGGAATTGTGACTTCTGGTTAAACATTTGTATGCTTTACAACTGACTGATTTATAATCTAACTTTAGAATAAATGCAGTCAACTCTTGCCGTTTGCGACTCCCTCTATCTTGAATTTATTTACCCGCGCGAGTGTGTTTTTACACCCGATCGCGGTTCGCGGCCCCAAAACATTGCTCATCCGCAATTTAAAATGTCAAAATTCTCAATTTTCCCATGTCTCTCCCAAGTAGAAAGCACACACCATGCATGTGCTGTCTTTGCTCGCCGTTTGTGATTTCGCCCTTCGTGAGATTTTGTGGGAGCAGGACCCCTGTGAACGACGGGATTTAGTTGTAAGTGACATTTGAGTTATCAACAATGTAACCACACCATTATTTCCTTCAAAAAACTCAAACCTCTTGCTTGCTATATTTTTCGGACAGTCTGCTTGCTTTAACACCCCTACCCCAATACACAGAGGCACCCTCATTTTCGAGTCAGAAGTTAGTGGAATACTGAAACTGCAGAAATGTCATAGTTGCCTTTGAAGGGAATGTTAAACCAAAGCCCTGTTTACATTTCAATTGGATGTAAATTATTCGGGGGCGTTCTCCTCACCATTTATGTCATTGTTTGTGGAAGTATTATACACGCAAATTGGCTGCCATGTTTGCCTACAAAATAACAGACTGCATTTCAAAAATAATTAATTGGCTGTGAAACACTTGGAGATATCCTGCGATCGTGAAAGATGGTTTAGAAATAAAGGTACTTTCCTTCCTAAGAAATTCTATGTCAGAAAGAATTGAGGAAACAAATCACTGCTCAAAATCAGTTATGATAGAATTGTTCTTTGTGTTCATTTTTTGCTTACAGTAGCAATTTTTAGAGCAGTGAAGTGCACTGAATTTTAGGTATATTCTCAAACAAAATTATATAGCATCAACTTTTGATCAGTTTGTGCATGGAATTTTAATGTAGCTGAACACTTCTTCATCAACAACCAGAATTGCACAGCAACGCTGACATATCCTGATGCAAGAATAACATTCTCTCAATTATCTAGTCTGAATGCTCACAACATTAAAGATAATCAATCTGCCAAGTTTCACTTTAGCAGCCTAAAGCGTCCTGTGTGAAATATAAGTTTTGTTTAATAATTTAGGTTGGTGTCACTCAGACCGATCATTTTAAGAGAGTAACCAAACAGGATGTGATGTTAGGCTGTACCAATTTCTTACTTTTATTTGTAGCTTATAGAGATGCGGATCCCAATTGATATTTCACAGGAAACTAATTGGATATCTATTGATATTCAATTCTGTTACTAGGCTTAATTTAAGATACAAGTTATTCTTGGAACAAGCAATTTGACGTACATCAGGGGTACAATGGCATGCCAGTTTGAGGAACAGCAGACCAGGACATAATAATAGTTGTCATTACAGAAAAGAAATTTTGCAAGTCTCTGCCTCCATGTTTACCAATGGGGAAAATCAAAGAAGAAGGAATTGTATTATTCTCCATTCTGAGTCTCCTTTCTCTTCTGTACATGTCATATTATTTCTGTATGTCTCTTACTTAAATTGCTTTACTGATTTATTCATGTTGTATTTTTCCATTTTATCAAGCAAGTAATGTCCCCTTTATCCTGGCTCTGCACTTACTTAAAAATTGTTCATCTGTAACAGTTCTAATGAAAGGTCATCAACCTGAAAAATTAAGTCTGTTATTCTGTCTCCAAAGATGCTGTCCCACTTGCAACATGCTTCCAACATTTAAGATTATTTCAAATTTTCAACATCTGTAGTATTTTGCTTTTATTTCAGAAAAGATATATTGGCCTTGAAAATGATACAAATTCATCAGAATGATTATATACACCAGACACCAGAGAAACAGACCCTTCAGCCCAACCAGTCCATGCTCCAGTATGTGATCCAATTGAGTCTCCTTTTGTCTTTTCTCATCTAACTTTATCAGGATAACCCTCTATTCCCTTCTTCTTCATATGCATTGTTGGCTCAACTACTGTGGGTAGCAAGTTTCACAATTCCAACACTGGGTAAAAAACTCTCTTTTGAATTCCCTATTTGACTTCTTGGTGACTATCTTATATTGATGGCTTCCAGTTTTGCTCTTCCCCATAAGTGGAAACACACTGAGGGAAGAATCATTCCAGATTTGCTCGAAGTGTGGTAGCGGGCAGGATGGCAGGTTTTTGCACTTTATTGCCCCAATCCTACCTCATTAATCATGCATTCCAGGGAAACATGCTGTTTCGATTGCAGGCGGGCTCTCATTTGCTTGGTACACCGTCAGCATGCTGCTCCATTATGCTGGGCGCCATATTTAAAGTGCAGCCGTGCATACACATCTCAGCGTTTCCAGCCCAGGACTGCTCCACAGTAGAAAGGCAAGACAACTTCAGCCACCCCTCCCCTGCCCCACCCCATTTTAGTGATGCATCCCTTGAGCACCTTTTGGACACTGTACAGGCCCACTGTGATGTCCTGTACACACCACTGGCCACAGGATGGCCAGCAACATCATCAATCTGGCTTGCAAAACGTTGGCAACAGTGATCAGTGCCAACGCTCTGCAAAAGAGGACAACCACCCAGTGCTACAAGAGGATGAATAATCTCCTCTGTTCCGCTAGGGTAAGTCACTCTTCTCATCACTTTCAACTCAGACAATCACAATCCCATCACACATCCACAGGCATCTGACTCACTACGAGTTCAAGGGACATCACCATTCACTCGCTCACACATAACTTCATTGTCCTCATCACGTCCACGGGACCACTCACCACCCACACATGCCAGGCGTACTGATCATCAGGCCTGGCAGGCGTCCCACTTATACTCTCCCCATCTGTACCCATGCATGACAAGCTTGCACACAACAAGAGGGAGAGGTCGCAGTTTGCTGGAGGAATGCCTGAAACCAAGGTCCTCACGGACTTTGAAAATGGAGTCATCCATCTGGCAGGCAAAGATCTGGACCATTCCTATGCTTACGGTGAGGTCAGCAGTGCTTGACAAGTGAGGGTTCAGCTGTGCAACATCCATCAGACAACCATGCTGTGAGTTAGTTCCCCTGTTCCTCAGTCATCTGCTATGTGCTAATTATCGCTCCTTGCTTTCGCAGGCATATCTGGGAGACAGCTGACGGAGTCCACGACCCAGGGCCTCCAATTAAGCTCCGAAGAACCCTCTGAATAGGAATCCGACCTAGCTTTAGAGTAGCCTCAGGATCACAATCCCTTGAGTGCATCACACTGATCCACAGCAGGTGGCAGCAGGTACTACCCAGGTTTCTAGCACTCAGAGGACTGTTGGAGACCAGAAATTTCTGAGTCTCAGTCAAATGCCAAGCCTCTGAACTCCGTCATACCTCAGTTCCTGGAGCTGTAAAGGCCAGCTCAGGAACATCAGGAAGTGATAGCCGCTGCACTCCCTAGATTGCAAGGCATGATGGAGGAGTCTCTCCGCCTACAGTCTGAGATGAAAGCACCAGCATGCCAATGCACCAAGATCAACACTCGTAGGATGGCAGCTGCCATGGAGGCCTTAGTCCAGGATATCGGTCCTGCACTCCTGTGTGGGCTGAACTCCATCGCTGACCTCATAGTTGGCTTCCAACAATGTGTACATGAGAGGGGTGCAGGGCAGCTTGATCTCAATCCAGCTACTCCTTCTCCTCAAGGAGTTACCCTGGGGCCCTCGGGCACCCATAGCGAGGGGGATCAGCAGGCGCACACCTCGGGGCCATCCACCCAGGTGACTCTGGGAGTGTCCGTCCATCCAAATCCCCTCTTCCTATGACCCCAGCAGCTCCAGGTCCACAGGCTGAGGATAGTGCCACTACTACACAGCAGAACCCCAAAAGCAGGGCAGGGCCCTCCAGCTCTCAGCCCTCCAAAGGATGCCCGCTAAGGTCATCACAGATGGGGTGTAGCAGTCAGTAGGCTGCCTCCACCTCCGCTGTGGATGTCCGGGGAGCACCAAGATGTAGCGGTAGGGTTAGGAAGGTATTGAAGATGTAGTTGCACAGCCTGGGCACGGGTGTTAATCACTTGTACATTATGTTCACTATTGTAAATAAACTCTCAAGAATGCCTCCCTGCCTGTGGCTCCTTGTTTTGATGAGCAGTGTTCGTGTCACTCAGATGTGAAATTTTGATTCCTGCACAAGATAAAAGCAGGTGTCTCAGTCCAGGGCCTCTCCCCTGTGCTTTGTGTAGCCTTCAGGCCAAAGTGATGGTCCAGCCTCACACTCACTGGACACATTACTGATGCCTGCATGTCGATGGTGCTTGTCATTGCTGCCAGAGTGTAGTGGGCTGGCACCACAGAGTTTCATCATTCTCTCTCTCTGCTCTCAGCACCTTTAAAGTGGGTTGGCACCCACCTCATCGACATCTGTGACCCGTGACGCTGTGCTCCTGAAGGGCTCAGGTGCTGAAGGCTGACAAAAGGTCAGGTGCATTTAAAGTTTCACAGTTGTATCTCCATGATATGACCCTGATCACAGAGCACAAGCGATCTGCCCTTGGCCAGACAGGAGTCAGACATTCACAGAGGTTATGTGAAGATCCATGGAGTGTTCTCACTGCATGTCATCACCATCCTCCTGGAATCAAACAACTATTAAGGCATCCACTATGTCTCCATGACAGGAGCATTCTCATAGAGGGTATGTGCGCTACCGTAAGCCAAACTGGAGTCAAATGTTCACAGATGCAATGTGAGGTTCATGGGGACACCTCAGTGCATGTTGTCATCATCCTCCACAAATCCAGCAGCTATGAGGGCCTCCTGAGCACGCCTGTCTTATCTGGCTAGTGTGATGGCCTCATCGTCTTCATGGTCACCTTCAAGGACCTCCTCACCCTCATACCCATTGATGTCTTCCTCATTGGAGGAGACATGCAGCTCCTCCATTTCCTCCTCAGCCAGCTCCTCTCCTGCTGCAGTGCTAGGTTGTAAAGGGAGCTGCAGACGATGACGAAGCATGATACCCTCTGTGGACTATATTTTAAGGCTCCAACAGACCGGTCCAGGCACTGGAACCTCATTTTCAGCATCCCGATGGTTTCCTCCACGATGGTGCGAATTGCAGCCTGAGCCTCATTATACCTTTGCTCTGCTGCAGTCTGAGGCCCCTGCTTGTGTGTCATCAGCCATGTCCTCTGCGGGTAGCCCTTGTCCCCGAGGAGCTAACCCTGCAGCTTCTGTGAAGCCTGGAAGACGTCAGGGATGTGAGACCTCCTAAGGATTTAAGAGTCGTAGACACTCCCTGGGAACTGTGTGCACACCTGCAGCATGCATTTGTGGTTTTCAGCAAGTGGAAGCCCTTGCGGTTTACATAGTTGACCGCTTGTGGCCACGGTGATCTGAGCACCGCATGAGTGCAGTCAATGGCACCCTGCACCTGTGGGAAACCTGAGATCTGGGCAAATTCCAGCGCTCTTGCATCCTGGCTTTCCTGGTCCCAGGCAAAATGCACAAAGTTCGCGACGATGGCATCCATGATCTCATGGATGCATTTTTGGGTGGAGGCTTGCAATATCCCACAGAGGTCATCTGTGGAGCCTTGAAAGGAGCCACTGCCATAAAAATTGAGTGCCACGGTCACTTTCACAGCCATGGGCTCCAAACTGTGCAGCAGGTTGCAGAAGTGACCGGCCAGTTCCCTAGACATGCGCAGCCTTTGGTGGCGATGGTTCTCGGTTATCTGCAGGAATGAAAAACAGCATCTATAGACCCTGGGCCTAGCTAGGCGCCGACCAGTGATGACTCGATGTGGCTTTTCAGCAGTGTGTGTGGGAGCCCCAGCTGCCCCTTCTTCCTGAGGGTGTTCTCTCTTGCCCAGCTAGGCGCCTCTGTTGCTCTCTTCTCCTTCGTCTCTGCTCTATGTACACCATGAGACATACAGTTAGGTCACCAGGCTCCACGCTCCTGATGTACTCCTCCTACAGGATGAAAGAGAGAGACACATGGGTTAGCTTAGGTGTTCTAAGAACCTCTCTTGGTTAAGTCTGAAGGCTTCTTAATGCATACTGGCCACCACCTGCATGGCTGCCCGAAACCCCACCAACCTCCGTTCCACTCCATCCGACTGACTAGCGACAGCTTCGCCCATTGGACTGCATGCTGTTTTCTTAGCTCAAGTGCAGGTGTTCTCCAAACCTGCACTGCAAGGCTGCACTGTTAGCTTGAGCGATGGGGGAGACTGGTCCAAATCTGAAAGATGATATTGCAAGTGGCTGTGAGCGTCTCCACCAGTGACTGCTCCATGGCCAGCTTTAGCAAGGAGGTTGTACAATGGGACCAGTATTCCAACTGTTCTGCAGTGCACTAAAACACTCATTAGTTTGCAGTCTGTGCCCGATGGGTGAAAAGTTCAGGAGTATTTGGTGGCACTTTCATGCCTCTGCATTGCTTGAGTGGGCAGATAAGCTAGAGGCCTGACTCCAAGCATGTCAATGTGGCTGCGTCTGTATTGCCTCAGCTTTGGAGGAATGGTCACTTTATACAAGGTTTCCCTAATAAGTGGCCGTTTCACTACCCGCCCACCCTGCACATGCTTGTGTACCACCATCAACCGCAGTACAGACCTTGCTCCCTCCTCCAAGTTGCCTCGACTGCAGTGCAGACCTTGTACCCACAAGTTGCCTCCACCTTGAAGTCCAAGAGGCGAATCTGGTGAGCACTGCACAACCTTCTTGTGCACTCACCCCTGAGTTCCCCTCAAAGTGCAGCCCGCCAAATGCACATCTTATATATGCTGTTGTGATCCAGCATAGGGGAATGATTGCATTGGGCTGGGCTAATAATGATGTGCAGATGTATGACAATGAGGTTCCCGGCATCTGACAGCAGAAACAAAGCTCGCTATTGACCAGTGGACGATTGCAAACTGGTTTTACGATGTTGTGAAACCGACTTTTGGTCTTCTCACCAGATTGTCCACTCACGCTGCCGAACATGCTCGACGCCAGCAGGCACAGAAATTTCCACCCTCAGTCTACTCTATTGAAACCTTTTATAATTTTAAAGACCTCTATTAGGTCACCCCTCAGCCAAGAGCCTGGTCATTATTTCCAAGTAAATGTAACCTCTTACTTCTGGTATCACCCTTGCAAATATGTTTTGTACCCTCAACCGTGCCTCTATATCCTTTTTATAATGTGGCAATCAGAAATATATACAGTATTCCAAATGTAAGATAAACAAAGTTTCATGCAATTCAACTAAATTCCTCTAGAAATAAATCTAAGAGCTTGGTTTGATTTCTTTATGGTCTTATTAACCTGCATCATTACATTTAGTGATTTGTGCATTTGTACTCTGACATCCGTTTGTTCCCCTACGCAATATAGATCCCTAATTTCTAAGTAATATGCATCTTCTTTTATTTTTCTCACCAAGATGTAATACTTCACGGATGTCAAAATTATTTTGCTAAGTATATGCTCATTCTGCAAGTTTAATGTAATAATTATTTATTAGTGTAATAATTGAATTAATCAGTCATCCTATTTCCCTGTCTGTCTCATCTCCCTGCAAAAAAAAGTCTTAACCATAAATGTGGAAATTCTGTTTTTGTTTAAATCATTAATATAAATTATGAACAACAACGATCCCAGTACTGAACCCTACGGGACTCCACTTTCCAGATTCTGCCACTCTGAATAGCTACTTTTCCCCCTATTCTCTGTTTTCTGTCTTGAACTCAGCCAGCTATCCATTCTGCTGCTTGTCCCCTGACTCCATATGGTCCCACAATATTCATTAGTCTATTATGATGCCTTAATGAAAGCCTTTTGGAAATCTTGATAAATTACACCAGGTATGCTATCCCCATCTTATCCCTCTTACCTCTTCAAAGAATTCAATGAGGCTTGCCTAGCAAGGCTGTCATTTTTGAAATTCATGCTGACTATTCATTATTATATTTTTGGTTTCTAGAAATTTTTCCATTTTCTCTTTTCATTGGAATTTCATTATTTTTCCCAATACTGATGCTAAGCTGATTGATCTATAGTTCCCTGGACATGTTCTATCTCCCTTCACAAATATAGGTGCTATCCACCAGCCCTCTGACATTATACCTTCCTCGAATGAATTATTACATCTGCTATGTTTCCCTAAATCCTTTTAAAATGTGTAGATAGATCCCTTGCCTGGACCAGGGGTTTTATCCTCTTTGTGTTTAATTGGCTTGTTTAATATTTTAGTATGGCATGACATTTCTAATTTTAATTCTGATATCATGTCTACCTAATCTGTCTCCCTGTTAAATACTGAAACAAAGTAATTATTTAATAATTGTCGTTTCACTAGCACTGCCTGTGATTTTATTCTAACCACTCCTTCATGGCCTTATTCCATCCCAACTTTCCATTTCTTTCATTCATAGCCTATAGAATATTTCATCTTTTGTTTTATGTTCGATATAATTAACATTGTTCCTCTTTGCCTTCCTAATAGTTTTATTATTTGTCTCGTAGGGCGGAATTTTCCGTGCCTGCTGGCATCAGGTGTGTTTAGCAGCATGAGTGGGCAACGTGGCGAGAAGGCCAAAAATCAGTTTCATGGCTGTGAAATCAGTTTGCAATCGTCCGCTCTGCCCCTCAATGGCGGGCCGCGTTTCCCATCGTCGGAAGTCAGGAACCTCATTATAATACATCTGCATATCATTATAAACCCAGCCCACCAGAAACATCCCTCCGCATGCTGGACCATCCGAGCATGTTGGCGTGATTGCACGCTGATGTGTATCACAACTGTACTTAAGCGACGTGCATCTGGCGAGCTGCACTTTGCTCGGGATTTCAAGATTTGTTTGCCTACCCTGCTTCAGGCAGCACTCACGATCATCAGCGCCAGACTACACCAACAGCACTAAATCACTTTTAGGGGGGCTCACGGGCAGGTCTCTACCTACCAGACCAGCCATAAGGCAGAGGTGGCTTTTCAATGGCTGCAGGGGTAAGGTTTGCTTGGGGAAGGGGGTGAAGTGGCCTCAGGCAAAGGAAGAGGCTGCAGGGCGAAGGCTGTACTGGTATCCCAGGGTGTGTGGTGGGGAGGGGGGAGGGGTCACAAGTTGATCTATGTAGTGGCCTCAAGATGGTGAGGGCTGAAGAGGTGGTCTCCAGAGAAGATGAGGCCAGATGCAGATGTGAGGGCAGTGAGAGAGATACCGGTGAATGTGTGATGGGCTTGAGTGTGTGAGTTTACGGTGATGAGATGGTTGCTTTACCCTGGCAGTACAGATGAGATCATTCATCCTCTTTCTGCATTGGATGGCCAATCTCTTCTGTACAGCATTGGAACTAATCACCGCTGCCATCGCCTACCAAGCCAGAGTGGTGGGATTTCTGGGCCTCCTACGGGCAGAGCTGCGGTAGAGGACATCATGGCAGGCCTCAATGACGTCCAAAAGACGTTCCAGGGAAATATCACTGAATCAAGAGGGCTGCAGTCTTCTTGCCTTTTGGGACCATGTCTTCTCCTGGGCTGGAAGCACTGAGAGGTGTGTGCACGGTTACACTTTAAATATGGCACTCTGCACGAGGAAGCGGCGAGCTGACGGCATGGTGGGCAAATGAGAGCCCGCCAGCCATTGGAACAACATGTTTCCTGGGAATGCATAATGAATGAGGCAGGAGTGGGATGACGTGACACGAAAAGCTGCCATTACGGCCGGTGGGTAAAACATTTTTTTCCTGCCTGCTACCGCACTTAGTGCAAATCTGGGATGATTCTACCACTAATTCTCTTCCATCAGACTCACCATTGCTATTGATGTACTTAGTATTTGCCACTTTCCTTCCCATCTTTTTTCCCTCATGTCTTTACTCATTATGGTGTCTTCTTAGAGTTTAGTTTCAGTTTGTAAGTGGGATATAATTTTTCTGGGCTCTGTTGAACACCATTTAAATGCTGTTCTACAATATTATTGCCCGTTTCCCCCTGCCAAATTCCATTCTTAATCCTCAAAATTAGATTTTCTCAAATCTAATTTCTTGTTCTTCATAATACTTTCCTGGTCTTTCTCAATTAATATCCTTTTTTCATTATTCTTTCATGGGATGTGGGAGTCACTAGCTAGGCAAGCATTTATTGCCCATCCTAATTGCTCTCGATCAGAGGGCATTTTTTTTTAAAGAGTCAACCACATTGCTGTGGGTCTGGAGTCACATGTAAGCCAGACAGGGTAAGGCTGACAGATTTCCTTCCCTAAAGTACATTAATGAACAAGTTTTTTTACTACAACTGGTCATCATTACTTTTAATGACAGATTTTTATTGAAATCAAATTTCACCATCTCGGGGGAATTTGAACCTGGGTCCCTAGAGCATTATGGTGGGTCTTTGGAAGACTAGTCCAGTAACAAAACCACTATACCACCACCTCCTCCATATTGTAAAGCATATTATATAATAATCACCACTTCCTAGTTGTTCCCCTACTTTTACTTAACTGCTCTAAAGAGAGCATATGAATTTCATTCCCAATTATTAGATTCAATAGCAAATCCTCCCTTGCTGGGCAACTTACATACTGGGTTAAAAAAAAATTCTGTACATATTATAGGAACTCCGATTCCTTAACTACTTTCCCTACCCCTTCTGGCCAATTAACTTAACATGTTCTATATATAGAATCTGTACATAGAATATTCAATAGTGGGTTAAAACAAGAATATGACTGTGCTTCTGCATAGTGTGCAGTGACTCCTGCTGGATCTGTGATGTATGGGTACCAAGAGAAGCAGAATTGGACTAGTCTGCAAATAATATCTTTTGCTCATTCACATTTGGCAATCACACATCAAAAATGACCACTTGTGAGAGATATCAAAGAACTGCCAGCATGTGTGGAGCTGTATCCTAGGATGAGTCACCAGCTGGGTAATAGGAGAGAAGTATGGTGACAAATAGGCAAGAAAACACTTTTCTTTAAAAAAAAATACTTCAAAATAATGTATGATTTCTCCATGATATGAGACTATGGCCGGAATTTTCTAACCCCTCACACTGGCGGGATCTTCCAGTCCCGCCGATGCGAATGGAGATTTTGATGGTTCACCGGCCCTGCCGTGGGGGAACCCACCATGGGAGTGGGGCTGGAAAATTCCAGCCTAAATATTGTAATTCTAAAAATGCGATGTGTTATTTTTGAACTATCTCAAGGGACACAATTAATAATACGATGTTTCGCATCACAGTACAGACACATTGACGCTTTAGGTGTAGACATTTGAAGGAAGAAAATGTTTACTGAGATGTGGCTGGTGGAGGCTGGTAGAAAGTCAGAGAAGAAGACAGACAACGCCAATGGTTCCACGAAGGCTATAGTGAAAACGAACTAACAAATGTTTACAGAAGCCCCTTTCATGATCTCAGGTACTCTGTTTTAGTTATTTTGGTTGAGCAATAAATATTGGGTGTGTGCTGGGGTAGAACTCTCCTACTCTTCTGTGGGTAGGAGGATGAGCGGGCCGAGCGCAAACTTCATGCATGCAAGTGAGCACTTCATAATCTCCCTGAAGCACAGAGCTGCCTCAGGAGGATGAAGCATTGTGAAATAAAGAAAATAAAAATGTAATAAAACATGTCCCCTCTTGTGACTCTATCACATGAGCAGGAACATGTTATTAATTCAATTTTAAAACTTATTAAAAATAAATTATTTGCTTTTGGAAACCTCATCCCGCCTGTGGATGAGGTTTCCAAAAAAATGCTAAGGCCGCTTAGCCCTTTTGCCTGCCGGCCAACCATTAGGTTGGAAAAGAAATGAAAACTTTAAGTTAATTGAAAATTTAATGGCCTTAACAGGCATTTTAATTGTTGGCAGGTGTACTGCCAACTCCGGCGCATGCCCACCGCCTGAACTATCGTGCAACTACACGCTCAGCTGATGTCAAAGTGCGTCATTTCACGCTTAAGCGGGTTAGGCGTGTGCCCGTCTGCTGAGTCAAAATTTCTGCCCTGTGAAACAGTTGCATGGTATTTTTTTGCATTCACTTGAGAGAGGAGACTGAGTCTCATGTAAATGATAGTGCAGCACTCCCTCAGTTCTGCAATGAAGTATTATCCGAGATATGCATTCAAGTCTCTGCAGTGAAACTTGAATCCATGACTTTCTCACCCAGACCAAGAGTGCTACTCATTAAGTTACTGGAGACAACAACCCTGCCACCGCCACACCACCCCTCCACCCCGCCCCAACCGCCGACACAAGGGTTCAGTGAGTTAAATTATGAGGGCAGGTTGATTTGCATTCACTTGAGTTTGGAGATTGAGGGGCAATCTAATTAAGGCGCTTAAAACATAAAAGGAGTCATGAGGGTATCTGCAGCAGAACTATCTCCTCTAGTGGGGGGATCCAAGACAAGAGGGTCTTAAAATTAGAACTGGGCCATTTTGAAGTTAAATCAGGAAGCATTTTATCATACAAAAGGTACGGAAAATACTCTCAAAAGGGTATGAAAATACTCTCCCCAAAATGCCTGTGGATGCCGGGACAACTAAAATTTTACAAACTGAAATCAACAATTTTCTATTGAATATGGGTATCAAGGAATATGGAACAAAAATGGGAATTGGAGTTGAGATACCATCAGCCGTGATCTAATTGCAGGATGGAGTAGGCTGGAAGGCTAAATGCCCACTCCTGTTCCAATATCAGCAATTTGGTTATAGAAGTAATATAATTGGCCTCAGTATCCCAAAAGGAAATAGAAAAATGACAGAAAAATTTGCACAGAGTTCAGCTGCTTATCATATCCAGTGGTTTCAGTTGAAAATTATGTATTTGAGAACAGGATCAGCATTATCTGGGACACTTGTATGCTTTAATAGCACACTGGCAGATTCCAGATTTGCTGGTGAAGAATAATCACTTGGGTGAGGATCTGATGCGTGGTCATCATCTGCAGTATCATATCCACCTTCAGGTGAACAGAGAGAAAAGTAAGCTGTCTGTGTTATTCTGAAGCTGATTAGGATGCACAACTTGAATTTATACCATAAACACAAGGTGGATTGTTTGAAAATTCAATCTGTTGAAAGTTGCTGAAAACATTGAATGGAACAAAAATGCTTAATAATTTAAAAACAACATAGGCATCAAAGAATGATTTAGCTTTTAATGTTTGGATAGATAAATGCAATGTAAGCATTACAGCAACATATTACATTCACCACCAAGAGCAGCTCCAATGTTTATGTCCGTTTAAAATAGTAACTGAGATAATGAGCTTTCCTTCTGCATTCTGCATACGAGTATATTAATCTGCTGAAGAAGTAGCCTGCATTATAGCACCTATCTGCTTTAAATGTATTCAAATCACTCATAATTCCCACAGGACTTCATTATTCCTTTACAATGGTGAAAGAATCACAGATCTACGACTTTATCAGTGTAAATGTCAACGAGTTGTGAAACTAGACATTAATATATTACATTTCAAGACTATACGTGACATGGATTTTCCCATCAGTGCCACTTCCACTCACCATTGTAGGAGATACTGATTGCTCATTGAAAGAAACTTTCCCTAAATATGACATTCACATGAATGAGTCCACAAAAAAAGGATTTTATATGCTCAGCAATAAGGTAACAAGACCCAATCAAAGGAAAATTATAACAATACGCAGAATTTGCTCTTCACATCAAAAAAGGTGTTAATCTACTCAGAGAAGCAGACCTTTAATTGTTTGTACTCAAAATGTTTGTACTCTAAATCTGTGTGACATAGTCTGTATACCTTTCAAAATTTTATATAATGAATAGAAAAAGGGGAAAAAAACAGATAGGAGGTATAGCAACAATATATAAGAGATTTGCTTGCTTTTTTCAAATTCTTGAACAGGGTGTGGGCATTGCTGGCTAAGCCAGCATTTGTTGCTATTTATGTTGTGATTCTTGATGTTTGAACTGGTTGTAGAACATCCTAAACTCTCAATTGGATTCTGGCAATGCATTGTCTTTCTTTCTGATTATCTGGCTGGCAATTCCAATCAGGCAAGAGCAGGATAGGATGTGTTTGGGTTTTGAAATGCAATAGTACTGCATGTCCTATCTGGCTTGCTATAGTTATGTGACCTCTGCCATAAGAGAATCCCTCCAGAAGTTCAATAAAGACAGGTACTGAGAAAGCACTGCAGCCTTTGAACTTGAAATGTGGTGCTAGAATGGGGATAAAATGGAGTTTTGAAATTCTGCAGGAAAGCCACAGCTCAGAAAGGCACACATAACTGTTCAAATCTGCTAAAGCTGTTAAAAAAGGACAAGGAAAATCAAACTAAATCGGAAGGCGGAAAGTAAAATACCAGGTGACTTAACATGATGGCAAATTCCCCGTCCCTGCTCTGGTAGAAATGTAAGGTGATAGGTGGCAGAACTGGCTGTTTTTCCACTTGCAATGGCAAAAGTACAAGCTAACAACAGATTTAATTAACAATCTGGAGCCAATATGAATAGCTATACTTCTTACACTGCTGGGGAGAGACTGCTATAAATTCAATTCCACCTTAAATCTATCCGACATACAAAGAAAACAGATAGCAAAGATTTTGAAAGACTTGAACGCACGCTTCTTTTAATTCATTCCTGGGATATGGGTGTCACTCACTGGGCCAGCGTTTGTTACCTATCCCTAATTGCCCTTGAGGATGTGGTATTCAGCTGCCTCCTTGAACGCTGCCGTCCATGTGGTGTAGGGAGGGAGTTCCAGGATATTGACGCAGCAACCGTGAAGGAACAGTGATATATTTCAAAGTCAGGATGGTGCATGGCTTGGAGGGGCACTTCCAGGTGGTGAAGTTCCCATATGTCTGCTGCCCTCGTATATCTAGATGGTAGTGGTCATGGATTTGAAGATGCTGTCTAAGGAGGCTTGGCGAGATCTTGAAGTACATCTTGTAGATGGTACACATTGCTGCCACTGTGTGTCAGTGGTGGAGGGAGTGAACGTTTGTGGATGGGTGCCAATCAAGTGGGCTGCTTTTTCCTGGATGGTGTCAGGCTCCTTGAGTGTAGTTGGAACTGCATTCATCCAGGCAAGTGGAGACTACTCCATCACACTCCAGACTTATGCATTGTAGATGGTGGACAGGCTGTGGGGAGTCAGGAGGTGTGTTACTTGTTGCAGAATTCCTGGCCTCTGACCTGCTCTTGTAGCCACAGTATTTATATGGCTAGTCGAGTTTAGTTTCTGGTCAATGGTAACCCCCAGGATGTTGATAGAGGAGGATTCAGCAGTGGCAATGCCATTGAATGTCAAGGGGAGTTGGTTGTTTGTCTCTTTTTGGAGATGGCCATTGCCTGGCAGTTGTGCAGTGTGAATGTTACCTGCCACTTGTCAGCCCAAGCCTGGATATTGTCAAGGTCTTGCTGCATTTGGATATGGACTGCTTCAGTATCTGAGGAGTCATAAATGGTGCTGAGCATTGTGTAATCATCAGTGAACATCCCTACTTCTGACCTTATGATGAATGGTCATTGATGAAGCAGTAGAAGATGGTTGGGCTGAGTACACTACCTTGAGGAACTCCTCTAGTGATGTCCTGGAACTGAGATGATTGACCGCCAATCAGCACAACCATCTTCCTTTGTGTTTGGTATGACTACAGCCAAATGAAGAATTTCCCCCTGATTCCCATTGACTCCAGTTTTGCTAGGGCTCCTTGGTCCTTATGCAGTCAAATGCGACCTTGATGTCAAGGGCAGTCACTCTCCCCTCATTTAAGGAGTTCAGCTCTCTTGTCCATGTTTGAATCAAAGCTGTAATGTCAGATGCTGAGTGGGCCTGGCAGAACCCAAACTGAGCATCAGTGAGCTGGTTATTTCTAAGCTAGTGCTACTTGAAGCAATGTTGATGACTCCTTACATCACTTTACAGATGATCAAGAGTAGCCTGATGGGGTAGTAATTGGCTGAGTTCAATCTGGAGAGTTCCTTCCCTGAAGGGCATTCATGAACCATGTGGGTTTTTACAACAATCGACTAACATGAGATTTTTTTTATTCCAGATTTTTATTGAATTCAAATTTCACCATTTGCCATGGTAGGATTTGAACCCAAGTCCCTGGGTCTCTGGGTTACTACACTGGTATACCACCTCTCCTAACTTATGATTGCTATGTATTCAACACTAGCAGTAAAGGGGAAAAAGAATCCATAGATCACTATGGGCATAATTTTCTGGTCGGCGTGCGGGGGCGGGCCTGACACGCCGATGCGTAAAATGATGCGCAATTACGTCAGGCGGCGTCCCGATGTCATCGCGCACCATCACAATATTTCATTTGGCGGGCACATGCCGGAATTGGTTGCGCGCCCGCCGAAATGTAAACGACCTATTAAGTCCATTAAGAAATTAATTAAAGCACTTGTGAACGCTGCCTGTCCAAACTTAAGGTTGGCGGGCAGGCGAAAAGCCCAAGCGGCCTTCTCATTTTTCAGGAAACTTCATCCACGGATGAGATGAGGTTTCCTGAACCTTTAATTAAATAAATAAATAAATTTTCATGAGGGGACATGTTTAAATAAAATTTTAAATCTTTTCTTCCATTATTTTAACATCTATTCAATCTCCCTGAGGCAGCTCAGTATCTTGGAAATTGAAGAGCTCTTTTGCGTGCATGTGCAGAAGAGCGCCGGTCTTGACTCTCCTCCCTCCCCCCACTCGCACAGGTAGCACTGAGCACTACTGGCTGCATATTATGCTGGGCAGGCCTTAATTAGCCTGTCAGCGTAAAATGGCGTTATGGAACCGATTGCGGGTGGCGATCGGTTCCACGCCCGCCCCCACCCGCATCCACCCAGCCCGTCCACCATTGGAAAAATCCTGGCCTATGTGACTGCTATAACACAGCTTGCAGAATCATGTGATTTTGGACAGCTAAAAGATGTTCTGATTAAAGATGAATAGTCTTAGGCATATGAGACCGCACAGTGAGAATGAGTCGACTGCAACAAAAGAAACCTATGCTCAGGAAAGTGATAGACGTGTGTAGCAATGCAGAGCTTGTAAAACATCAGTTGGAGTAATGTGCATGGCAGAGCAGGCCAGGAGATATATTATGCTGAGGGACATAACAGGCCGAAAGAGCTGAGCAATTGCGGACAAAGGGTAGGATTTAAATACTGCGGAGAACATCATACAAAGGAAAAGAAGGATTTTCCATTGTGGGGAAAGCAGTGTTTTAACTGCAAAGAACTGAATCATATTGCACACACGTGCTTGGCTGGAAAGAAGCAAAACAAGCCCATATAGGTGGCCACTGGAGAGGTATCGGCAGAGGAATCTGATGAAGCACTATACACAATACAACAGGTTGGCTCCTTAAGTCTACAGGTGATAAATGGTTTGTGACTGTAAGAAAGTAATAAGTGAACAAAAAGTGTCAGATAGACACTGGTGCATCATACAACATCATGACCTTCACAAACCTGTGCGAAGTGGCTCAACATGGTAATCCAAAAATGAAGCCCTTGAAAATAAGGTTGACGCTACATAATGACATAATACTCGTGCTGAGAAGGGAAATTAGTCTGAGAGCCCAATGCAATGGCAAGAAGGAAGATCTAGAGTTCCAGATGATAAACAGGATGCAACAGCCAATCATCTCAGCTGAAACAAGTCAAAAGCTTGGACTGATAACACTGAATGTGCCAACAGAGACTTACAATGTGTCACAGCCTAGGGGAGTACAAAGATGTGTTTACAGGTGTTTACAGATGTCCTCCAGAAGAATATCATCTAGAAGTAGATGAGAGTGTAAGACCAATTCAGCATCTGCCAAGAGTTCCAGCTGCCCTCAAGTCAAGCCTTAAGAAAAGATAGAAGAGCTGGAAAAGAAGGGAGTGATCAAGAAAATGACAAGTCCTACAGGCTGGATGAGCAGTATGGTAGCAGTGAAACAACCTGGAAAGCTGCGAGTAGGCTTAGATGCAAATGATCTAAATAAAGCACTGAAGAGATCTCACTAGCTCATGTCACCTAGCAAAATAATTTTGCTGCAACCTACCAAGGCAAACATCTTTACTACCCTAGAAGATTAGAAACATAGAAACTAGGAGCAGGAGTAGGCCATTCAGCCCTTTGAGCCTGCACTGCCATTCATTATGATCATGGCTGATCATCCAACCCAGTAGCCTGGTCCGGCTTTCTCCTCATACCTTTTGATCCCTTGTGCCCCACGAGATATATCTAACTCCTTCTTGAAAGCATTCAATGTTTTGGTCTCAACTACTTTCTGTTGTAATGAACTCCACAGGCTCACCACTCTCTGGGTGAAGAAATTTCTTCTCATCTCAGTCCTAAATGGTCTATCCCATATGCCTCAGACTGTGACCCCTGGTTCTGGACTTCCCCACCATCGGCAACATCCTTTCTGCGTCTTCCCTGTCTAGTCCTGTTAGAATTTTATAGGTTTCCATGAGATCCCCCCTCATTCTTCTGAAATCTAGCGAATAAAATCCTAACTGAGTCAATCTCTCCTCATATGTCAGTCCCGCCATCCCAGGAATCAGTCTAGTAAACCTTTGCTGCACTCCCTCTGTCGCAAGAGCATCCTTCCACAGATAAGGAGACAAAAACTGCACACAATATTCCAGGTGTGGTCTCACCAAGGCCCTGTACAATTGCGGCAAGACATCCCTGCTCTTGTACTTGAATCCTCTGGCTATGAAGGCCAATATACCATTTGCCTTCTTTACCGCCTGCTGTACCTGCATGCTTACCTTCAGCAACTGGTGTACAAGGACACCCAGGTCTCGTTGCACATTCCCCTCTCTCAATTTGTAGCCATTCAGATAATAATCTGCCTTCCTGTTTTTGCTACCAAAATGGAGAACCTCTCACATATCCACATTATACATGCATTTACCCACTCACTCAGCTTGTCCAAATCACACTGAAGCATCTCTGCATCCTCCTCACAGCTCACCCTCCCACCCAGCTTTGTGTCATCTGCAAATTTGGAGATATTACATTTAATTCCCTCATCTAAATCATTAATATATATTGTGAATAACTGGGGTCCCAGCACCAATCCCTGCAGTACCCCACTAGTCACTGCCTGCCATTCTGAAAAAGACCCATTTATTCCTACGCTTTGTTTTCTATCCATCTCAATACACTACCCCCAGTCCTATGCACTTTAATTTTACACGCCAATCTCTTATGTGGGACTTTGTCGAAAGCCTTCTGAAAGTCCAAATAAACCACATCCACTGGCTCCCTGTCATCAACTCTACTAGTTACATCCTCGAAAAATTCCAGTAGATTTGCCAAGCATGATATCCCTTTCATAAATCTATGCTGACGCTGGCTGATTCTGCCACAGTTTTCCACGTGCTCAGCTATTAAATCTTTTGTAATGGACTCTAGAATTTTCCCCACTACCGATGTCAGGCTGACTCGTTTATTATTCCCTGTTTTCTCTCTGCCTCCCTTTTTAAATAGTGGAGTTACATTAGCAACCCTCAATCTGTATGAACTGTTCCAGAGTATATAGAATCTCAGAAGATGACCACCAAAGCATCCACTATTTCTAGGGCCACTTCCTTAAGTACTCTAGGATGTAGATTATCAGGCCCCAGGGATTTATCGGCCTTCAATCCCAACAATTTCCCCAACACCATTTCCCTACTAATACTGATTTATTTTGTTCCCTCCCTGTCACCAAACCCTGAGTTCCCCAACATTTCTGGTATGTTATGAGTGTCCTCCTTTGTGAAGACAAAACCAAAGTATGTATTTATTTGGCCAGCCATTTCTTTGTTCCCCATTATAAATTCTCTTGTTTCTGACTGTAAGGGCATACATTTGTCTTCAATCTTTTTCTCTTCACATACCTATAGAAACTTTTACAGTCAGTTTTTATGTTCCCCACAAGCTTACTCTCGTACTCTATTTTTCCCTTTTTAATCAATCCCTTGGTCCTCCTTCACTGAATTCTAAACTGCTCCCAATCCTCAGGCCTGTTGTTTTTTTCTGACCAAATTGTATGCCTCTTCCTTGCATCTAATACTGTCTCTAATTTCCCATGTATGCCATGGTTTGGCCATCTTTCCTGTTTTACTTTTGCGCCAGACAGGAATAAACAATTGTTGCAGTTCACCCATGCGCTCTTTGAATATTTGCCATTGCCTATCCATCGTCATCCCTTTAAGTAATGTTTCCCAATCCATCATAGCCAACTCGCACCTCAATCATCGTAGTTTCCTTTATTAAGATTCAGGACCCAAGTCTCAGAATCAACTACGTTACTCTCCATCTTGATGAAGAATTCTATCGTATTATGGTCGCTCATCCTCAAGGGGCCTCACACAACTAGATTGCCAATTATTTCTTTCTCATCACACAATACCCAGTCGAGGATGGCCTGTTCTCTCGTTGGTTCCTCAATGTATTGATCCAGAAAAACATCCCGTATACGTTCCAGGGGTTCCTCCTCTACGGTATTGTTACTAATTTAATTTGCCCAATCTATATGCATATTAAAGTCACCCATAATTACAAATGTTTCTTTATTGCATGCGTCTCTAATTTCCTGTTTAATGTCATTCCCAACATCACCACTACAATTTTGGGGTCTATATACAACCCCCACTAATGTTTTTTGCCCATTAGTGTTTCTCAGCTCTACCCATACAGATTCCACATTGGCGGAGCTAATATCTTTCCTCACTATTGCATTAATTTCCTCTTTAACCAGCAATGCAACTCCACTGCCTTTTCCTTTTTGTCTGTCCTTCCTAAATACCCCTGGATGTTCTGTTCCCATTCCTGCTCACCCTACAGCCATGTCTCCGTAATCCCGACTATATCAAACCTGTTTACATTTATTTGCGTGGTTAATTCATCCACTTTATTGTGAATGCTCCTCACATTAAGGCACAAGGTCTTAAGGCTTGTCTTTTTAACATTACTTGTCCCGTTCCCACTATTTTTCACTGAGGCCCTTTTTGATTCTTACCCTTGATTTCTCTATCACTTCTCTTAGTCCGCTTTCTGTCTTTTGTTCTTGTCTTTGATTCCCCTTCCTCTGACTCCTTGCATAGGTTCCCATCCCCCTGCCATTTTAGTTTAAACCCTAAAAGATGGTTACTGGTAAGCGAAGCTCGATGAAAGCAACAGTTTTCTAACCACATTCTGGATGTCGTTCGGGAGAAACAGATGGTTGCACATGCCGTTTGGCATTTCCATGGTTCCAGAAGAGTATCAACGCAGGCAGCATGAGGTTATCAGTGATCTTCCTGGAGTGGAAGAAATAGTAGATGATCTACTAGTTTATGGAGACACAATGGAAGAAGCCATAGTTGACCATGATCAGAATTTAATACAACTGCTAGAGAGAGCTCACCAGATGAACCTGAAGCTGAATAAGAAAAAACTGCAATTAAAAATGCCTGAAGTCAAGTACAGTGGTCGTGTACTGACAGTAAAATGTCAAAAGCTGTTGCAGTGACCAACAGATGTGAAAGCAGTGCAACGATTTGATGGATTCCTAAACAATTTAGCAAAATTTTTTGCCTAACTTATCAATGGATTGTGAACCATTACACAAACTCACTACCAAGTTTGTGCAGTGGTACTGGGGCACAGAACAAGAAGCAGCATTCACTAAAATCAAACTAGTTAAAACATCACCAGTGCAGTAGTACTATAACATCAATGATGAAGTCATCTTGCAGTGTAACACCAGTGAGACAGGTCTTTGGAGCAACCTTAATACAGCAAGGCCAACTAGTCGCATTTGCATTCAGGATACTAATGCAAATGGACTGACCCTATGTAAGAGCGAGAAAGAGTGCCTGGTTATTGTTTTTGTGAGCATTTTCATCAATACCTGCTTGGGAGAGACAAAGTAACAGTGAAGTCCGGCCACGAGTCACTTCAAAGCAATTTTCTTAAACCGCTACTATTTGCTCCAAAACGTTTGCAAAGGATGTTACTTTGTTTGCAAAGATTTCATTTGGATGTGACTTACAAGCAAGGGAAACTAATGTATTTCACTGACATGCTGTGGAAAGCAGCACACCCCATGAAGGAAGTTGAGGATGCTACAATGTGATATATTCCTGACTCAACAAGAAGTAGCAGCTCAACATGATCTGGAGGTCATCAACACAGCAAAGACATTGAATCTGACAGACAAGCGCAATGCTCAGATTAAGTTAACTACCCAACACGATGCAACTCCAAGTGCGATAAGAAGTAGTAATGAAAGGCTGGCCTGAGAGCATGAAGGACACACCTGTGGTCACAAGAGCATACTGGACATACCGAGATGAATTAACAGCCCAAGATAGCATCTTGTACAAAGGAAATAGAATCATCATCCTTGAGGAGATGACAGGAGAGATGCTGAAGCGCATCCATGCAAGCCATCAAGGAATTGAATAGAGCCTGAGGACGGCAAGACAAGTACTTTAGTGGCCAAACATGAGCAATGAAATTAAAGACAACATTGGCCAGTGTGGTGATTGTAATGAGTACCAAGCTAAATAAGCTGGAGAGCTGTTCATGACACGTGACATCCCAGACGGACCATGGATGAAGCTGGGAGTAGAGTCTTCACTCCAGCAGGAACTGATTATCTTACCAATAATGACTACTATTCTGACTTGTGGGAGCCAGTTGACTTCAATGATGACAGAAGAAATAGCAGAATGCCTGAAAGCACACTTCCGTCATTATGACATTTCATACATTATGATGAGTGACAATGGCCTTCAGTTCATGAATAAAGAGTTTAGCCACTTCACAAAGAGTTGTGAAATTCAAACCTGTACATCATCTCCGCAGTATCCATGGCCGAATGGAAAGGCTGAGGCAGCAGTGAAAATCGCCAAAGGAATCATCAAGAAATCGAGCACATCGAACAAATATGGATACAAGGCAATCCTCGAATGGAGAAATACACTGACTGAAGAAATGGAAAGTAGTCCAGTCCAAAGACTAGTGTCATGCCACACACAAACCAAAAAAAGCTACTGAAACCAGAAGTAGTAACAGGCATGAGTGATAAAATCAAGATGAAACAGCAGAAAGTCAAATTTTATTTTGACAAGACTGCCAAACCATTGCCAGAGCTGAGCATTGGAGAGCTAGTCAGGGTGTGAACCTTCAATGCTCTAAACAGGAGTCAGCCCACACAGAAGCTTGGTACATGTGTAGAGAAATTGTCACCTCGATGATACGCGGTAGAAGTGAACGACCAAATATACTGGTGCAACCGCAGGCATATACGAACAACTAGTGAAGCTGTTCCTTCACTGCAGTCGGCTGGTCAGGGAGAAGGGGTCTCACCAGCTGCACTGAGTACAGAACTATCATCATCCCAGAGGTCCGTGGGTCTCCAATAACGGCAATGGAACATTAACTGTTAACATGGCAACAAGTGCCACAGGAATGACACTCTCTGGACAAGGAATATCACCCAGACAAAAAGCTAATGACAACATGCATGCATATCATAAAGGGAACTGCACAATTTAAAGAAAATGTACGCAGTGCAGGTGCAGAGGTTGACTAGTAGAACAAACAGTTGTTAATGCATGAGAACAGTAGGTGTATAATGGGTAACTTGGATAACTCACAGTTACACATGCAAATGTGTCTTACACTTGTTAGGAAAAGGGAGATGTTTGGATCTTGTGTTCATTATGAAAATGGGGATGTTTGGGTTTTGAAATGCAACAGTACTACGTTCTATCTGACGTGCTGTAGTCATGTGATCTCTACCATGAGAGAATCCCTTTGGAAGCTGCCATTTCAGTTCAATAAAGACAAACACTGAGAAAGCACTGCAGTGTTGGAACTCGAAACAGGAAGAGCTGCAGCAACAACAGCAAGAGGTACGTGCAGGGACAGCAAATACAAGTGACGTGCTTGCAGAAATTCTTATCCTTCCAGCACATCTTATTGGTTCAGGGCAATGTAACTGCTGGTTTATGAGGAGTGATGTCTCAGGGAGGCTGTCACTGTGTTCTGTAACCTCCAATAATCAGACCTGCTCTCAGCAGCCATAGCTAACACTGAGTGGCCTGTTGCAGTAATGTCACTGCAGCCTTCACCTTCCTTGCCTCAGGTTCCTTCCAATCTCCCATAGCAAATATTGGTAACAGTAGCCATCCTTGTCTTAAGCAGGTGACTGATATCAGGCTGTAACTTCGGAACTCCAGCGCGTCGTCAATTTTGGGGGAGTACCCCAAAGATGCGCTGGGGAACCCCCACCGGAGGTTCACATGTAAGGTTTGCACGGTAATTGTCCAGAAGCGGCAACCATCTGAAACTTGAGATTTAAGTTGCAAATTTTGGATGGTTGCGACTGGGTTACATCAATAGTTACCCAGAAAAAGTTAGAAAAATTAAAACCACTTCTGACTTCTAGGTAACTATTCCACAGACCCACACCGACCCCCCATGGGAATCCCCCCCCCCCACCCAGGAGTCTCCCCCCCAGGAAATACATCCCCCGATGGGAACCCCCATAGGGACTCTTCACTCTCCCGACTTGCCAGGCCCAACTCTCACCCCCAGTGCCCCAGGCCCTAACAGTCCCCATCCACCCTAGGCCACACCTGACCCCCCTTCCCACCACCCCCACCCAGGCCAAATCCAACCCCACCCCTCTACCAAGGCCTGACACTATGACCCCCCCCCGCACCCGAGGCTCGACCCTACAACCCACCCCCAAGGCCCAACCGAACCCCCTCACCCTTAAGCTTGACATGACATCCCGCTACCAATTCTACCCACTTACCTCGTCAAAGACCTTTAAACTTACATGGTTTATGGAAGCTAGTGCTGTATTAAAGGCGGCAGGGTTTACTTACCTTCGACTCTACAGCCCTTTGATGCTAGGCCTTGGGATGTGCTGCCCAGGTAGCCTGAGTCGGAAGGCCAGGCGAGATAGGATTGCCTGGGTTTTAAGGTAAGAAGTTTCAAGCAGAGTGGTAATCCAATTCAATTGCCACTCCATCAGAAGTTATGGCCCATCATGGCTGGAGAGCAAACATTTTCATCACTTTCCCCATAGACATCTGGGCACCAGGGTGGATGCGGTGGTTCAGGGGGCCTAAAGTTAAGAAGACGTCCTTCCGGGGACTCACTTTCTCTGTGAACAACTGAACAACTCTATGGGTTAATCGGAGAATCTGGAAGCTTTGAATAAAATCATGCGATCTTCTGCATTAGAAGATCACTTTCCGTTGATTAGCATTGATGTACACTTTCCCAATTGGTGAACTCTCTCCATGGAATGCCATTGCTCTTGACAGCTCACTGATTCTATGTTAAAAAGACAGGCATGAAAACGATTCAGCCCTCCTTATATATATGTAGGGTTCCCAAGCCTAATGGAATAACTGTGACAGCTCTCTCAAGCTGTGTTTCCAGAAGTTCAGGAGATCAACAATTTAAATATCCTGCTGCACTGTGCATCTACTACTCTACCCCATCCATAACGTCACTGTTGCTGTTACAACCTCTGACTCAGTGACACCACTTGACCACCACCGCAGGAAGCTGAGGCCGCAGAGAGCACTATTGGCAGATGGATAGAGAGTCAGGAGGCTTGGAGTCAACAGCGATGGTACTTGGAGGGTGGAGACTTTCTGAAATGAGGGGCAATGAAGGAGATTAGGAGATAAATGGGGAGAATGGGAAATGATGATCAGAAGAAATATGGATCCAAAGGAATGTGGGCTTGGGGGAGAAATAGAGAATGGGGAATCAGGGAAATGCAGGCTTGGGGAGAGGTGGGGAATTAAGCAATGGGAGGTTACGGGAGAGAAAGGAAACAGTAGTTGGGGGATTGGGCCTTAAGCAAGTGCAGGAGAGTGGATTGGAGGTGGGCATGGGGACCAACATTTTCTACAGAGCCAGGAGCTGCAATTATGGTGAGTGTGAGTCAAGCAGAGATAGGAGCAGTCACTTAAGGGGCGAGTGAAACTCAAAGACCATACTGTGGGTAAATACCCACACCAAAGACTGTGGAATGGAAGAAGCAAGGGAGATAGGAGGAGGAAAAGTCTTAAACCGAGGACTATTAGCTACTTTGCCATATTGAGGTACAGACTAAAACTTAAGTGGAAAAAATGGGATATATATTTTAAAAGGAGAAATAAAAAAGGTCTTTGGAGTTTACAGAAAAGAGCACCAGCACAATGGGTTGAATGGCCTCCTCCTGTGCTATGACTTATGTAATTCCATGGCAATTTCCTCCATCAAGTCTGAGCCAAGGGAACAGTTTAGTAATATTGGTGATGAGCTGAATTTAGAACAAAGTGTATTGTGAGTTGTGCCCAAACACTGAGGGCACATCTGCCATAGATGTGGGCTGAAATTTTTTTGGCATGGCTGACGTCCCATGTTTGGGCTGAAAGCCAGAGTTATCACCTTCACACTGGAGTCCAAACCAGATTCCAAAGGGATAGAGAGAGAGAGAGATTGTCCTTTTTAATACGCCCATCGACTAGGGAGCCTGACTGCTCATTACGTAGTGCAGGGGAATTCTGGCTATAGTTTCAGGATGAATATCACCAGGTTATAGAGTTAGCATTAGTTCTAGGCAGGATATTGTGGCAGTACACTTATTACTACCAATAACATAGAAAATTACTGCCAGCTACAATGTGAATCTGAGTTTTACCAGTTTACTGTTGATAATCAGCACAATATGACTGAGTTACTAGACTCAAATTTCCTGGTTCCCCTCTGTGACTCGTACCCTCATCTTCGGATCCCCTATCATCAGTTTCCCTTCTTCCCTGCCTTCAGTTTCTCCTCTTCTTCTGTGACCTCCAAAGGACTTGTTGCACAACAGCTACAGGCATAAAACCAGAGTCAAAAATTCTCAATTACAGGAGACCCAGCCATTATAAGGTAAATGCAATATGAAATGATCATATGTACATCACATGTGGTCAGAATGTCACATGATCGAACCTCCATTAATGTTCCCAACCAGTGTTGGTAACCCTAATTGTATGCCAGGCATGGAAAAGTACCTCATAGAATTCGGTTTCAGAAAGTATGGAACAAAAAATTCAGTATTCAATTGACTACCCTCTTAAAAATCAAGGTTTTAGTGTATTCTGTTTTTTTAGTCAGACATGCACGATCAGACTCAAACAAGGTTAAGATGACTTGAACAGAATGTGACTGCCCCAGTTTTACACTGAGGGCTGCCTCTCTTGTCAGTTCATGTGACTGAAGGTATTAAATTACCTGCCTGCTGCGCACAATGACATTTTTCTTGGTTAAATCCAGATGGAGTTTCACATCAATCTTGCTTTCTAGCCTGAACTGAATATCTGAATTCATGGCATAAATCTGTACTCTGGGGGTAGACACTTTTGCCCTGATGTTTGACAGCAAACAAAAATCGCACTATTTATTTAGTGTGTTGGGGATCAACTGCAAATGTGCAATTAATGGACCAACATTTAACTTCCAATCACCATTTTTTCAAAACTTTTGGACAACAGAAGGAACTCATGTTTTTAATAACAAGGGTGAACAGCGTCTCCAAAATAACAGCAACATAAAGAAACACAACCAACCCACAAACAATTCGAAGGCTGTGTAGGTCAAACTGACATTGAGCAGAACTCATCAGTACAGTCACGCTGTCATTGCTCAAGACACAAAGAACAGCAGTCAATGCAAGCCTTGCAAAACCCTTTGCAGTATCAGCTGCCATGAATTCAGAGTTTCAAGTAATGACTGAAGTGTTGGATTAAAATGGATGTAGCCAGTTACTTAAAATCGGTCTGTTGCTGTTAATTGTCACTTTTTACTAAACCGTAGAATTGCAAGCACCAATGAGAATAAGGAATATATTAATCATAGAGTCATACAGCACAGAAACAGGCCCTTCACCCCATCATGTCCATGCCAGCCATCAAGCACCTATCTGTTCTAATCCCATTTTCCAGCATTTGGCCTGTAGCCCTGTATGCTATGGCGTTTCAAGTGTTCATCGAAATACTTCTTTTTCTCCTGCATTCAAATGGTATGCATGTTAACTGAGCATTTATTGGTCTGGTCAATAAATTAGCAACTTTTGTTCACAAATTTCAGTGCAAACCAGTCTCCTGTCCTCTCACTGCCATTCCTGCAAGAGCCATTCAGTCAACTGAAGAGATTTTGAGCACTGCACAAAGTAAACATAAATTCTTGTGAGAATAAAAGTCCCAATTTACAGAGTGGAAGACTCAGAACCCCTTCCATCAACAATGGCACTTTTGGGTAGGAGTGGCACTGAGGTTAAAAAGGAGGTGGCAAGGAAGTGGACAGCAAAAAGGGAAGAGGGACTGAAGTGAGAGGAAATTGGATAGCAATAAGGTAGGGGAGAAAAGGAATAGAAACGGGGACTGCACTTTGAGTGTGGAAGGAAGGAGAGCCAGCTTTAACAGAGGGAGTGGTGTTGGAAAGTGTGAATGATAACTGTGGAAAGCAGAGAATAATATCAGTATAACTTCAACTGAAGGGATTGAAGGGTGAAAAACAGTGCCAGTGAATGGTGACAATGAAGGAGAATAATAAGCTGCATTGACAGAAGAGTGCCAATTTAAACTGTTAATGGTGGAATGTGGCAAAAGTGCATCACATCAAAGGCTGCAATTGTAGTGAAACACACCAACGCTGTAAACTGTGGTAGGATGTGAGGAAATAACTTTTGGAAATGAAGGGCTGATTAATTAATAAGAAATTCTGGAATCATTATTTCTTTAAGATTATCAGTCCTTCAATTCTGAAGTATAAAATATGGATAATTAATCGAGAGGTATAATTTTTAACATAAAAATTCAACATTTCCAGGAATCTATGCTCCCAGACCCATTGGCGATATGCCACCAATTCTGTGCTTTCAACATCTGGATTTCCCTTTAAGCTATTATTGACCTTGATTTAAGAACAGGAATGTTGGGTGTACCTGAGGCTCAGCTTCCAAGGCACACAGAGCTATTTCTTTCCCATGTCACAGGCTTACAATCAAGGCCACTCTTGTGTTGCCAGTATTTTGGAGCTGTTTGAGCTTTTGCTTGTTTTCCAGGTGGTCATGTGCGAATATGGTTAGCAAAAAAGAAACATGAGCTTAAAGCAGTGATTTCTACTTTATATAAATGTCTGATTTTTGACTGAAATCAGAAATTGGTGTAAAATACATTGGTTAAAATACCAGAATTTAACATCTGAGAGCCTTATAAATATCTACCTTCATTTGGGGGGAAAAAAAAACCCATCAGTTCTCAATGATCAAAAAAATCTAATCTCAAGCAATCCCTTTTGCTCAGAATCCCTATGGCTGGACTATTTTTTTTCTTATTCTCCCATGAGATGTGAGCATCACTGGTAAGGCCAGCATTTGTGCCTCATCTCTAATTGCCCTTGAGAAGGTGGTGATGAGTGGCCCTCTTGAACTGCTGGAGTCCATCGGGTGCAGACACACATACAGTGTTAGCTTGAAGGGAAATCCAAACATGTGAAATGTGAAACAAAATAAGTGACAGCCATTCTTTGGTTCATTCCTCAGGGCAATGCCTTAAAGTCAAGCTGTCTGGTTTAAATTTCAAACAATGCTTGGCTGTTAACTGTCAGTCACCATTAACTGGTGCATTCTCCATGGCAATGTCCCTACCAATCAGAGACCACTTGCCAACCAATCAGCACTCACTTCTCATACAGTATCAAGTTGTTGTTTCCCCTGACATTGATATTCTTGTGATTGTCCTGATGAGTGCAAGACGAAAAGCTTTGACAAAATGTATTTTTTCAGCAATACTCAAGCTCTGTACTACTAAATGACTACAAATGTATTCTTTAGTTATAATTAGATATTCATTAGTCATTAACTTCTATAAGGTGTATTAAATGTAACTAGACCTTAATTGCACAATTGGCAAGATCATGACCACAAAATTGGCGTCAGTAGCTCCGATGGTGTCATCATTATGGGAGGCATGGAAAATGGTGGTTACTCCACTTCTGGTGCACCATGCTTGCATGAGCGCTAACATGGGTATGCCTTGTATGTGCTATAAGTATGGAGAATGGGCAGTTCGTAGTGTCACTCAGTGTCAAATAGATTTTGCATCCGACCTGCCACTTAGGACCTTGCACGTCCTGTTTGTTAAACACTGTTTGTTAAACACACCCAGCTGAACATTTATTCAACTGCATGAGTGATCCCCCGCTAGCATTGTTTAAAGCTCCTTTTGCTGCTGTAGAGTTAGTGGAAGTACTGTGTGCTGTGTTGTTGCAGTAGCTCTCAAAAGTTGTTGCAGTCAGAAGAGAGTGGTGCTGGGCTTTTCCAAGGAGCTCAGTAGAGTTTGGAGGTCTGTCAGCAGAAAGTCTGCGATCACTCTTGTGGTCTACAGTTGCAGGCCCTCTTGGGTGGCAGCACAACAAGGAGGTGGAGCACAGGCAAAAGAGACTGGAGCTGTGCACTGAGGGAGGAGGAGGAGGGCTCTCAGCAGAAGTCCATACCAACCTAGTGTATTCAGGGAGTATTTCTCCTGCCACCAGCTCAGCCAGGGGCAGTGTTTGAGGAGGCTACGATTCACAAAGGTAGTAGTCATTGAAATGTGCCACCTCCTCTGACCAGCTAAAAAGCAGGGTGAGGATAGTGCTGCCAGTGGCCATCAAGATTACCATGGCCCTCAATTTCTATGCCCACAGTATCCTTCCTGGCTGGAGCTGGTGACATCAGTAACATCTCACCATTCACTATGCATCATTACTGTATCCAGGAGGTCACAGAGGCACTTTATACAAGCGAGGGGAATTCATAGCCTTCCTTCTAACTAGAGAGGAGCAGGAAGAGCAGGCATTGTGGCTTTTTGAGGGTAAAGGGATGCCCAATGGTTTAGGAAGCCATCAGTCGCACGTAATTCACACTGCTGACACAGGAGATGTACTGGAACCTCAAAGGGTTCTACTTCCACAATGTGCTCTTGGTATGTGACAATGGACAGAGTATCATGTTGCTGAATGCTCATTATATTAACTGCAGGCACAAAGCTGTTATCTTGCACCAGTCAGCCATTCCCACCAAATCTGAACCACCATGATGAACCAAGGAGTGGTTGCTGGCTGACAAGGGCTATCCAATTCACTTGGATCATGACTACCCTCTGCCATTTGGCCATACATGGACAGGGCATGTGCACTGAGAGCTATGGTGCAACCAGGAATGCATGGAGCAAACGATCAGCATTTTGAAATAATAGTTCTACTGCCTGGAACATGAGAGGAAGACATGTCTCCAAGTTCACGGTGGCCTGTCACATTCTAGCCAACTGGGCTCTCGTGAGAGCACTGCTCTTCCTAACAGAACTTCAATGAGAACTTCAGGAAGAGGAAGCAGAGGAGGAAGAGGCATGCCTTTTCTTGTCCTAGTTCTCCTATATAGTGTTGTTCCAGTGGCTCATCCTACCTCTCTACTACTCTCTAAAGTACACACCTTGTGGAAAATAGTGGCCTTAGCTATCTGAAATCATAAATGCAAAAGGCAAGGCTGGGGTGAGGGAAGTGAGATTAGATAGAAAGTAAGAGATCCATGTTCACAGCATTTGCAGTTTGTACTTCATGCCAGTTTGAGGGATAAGGGTAAAGTAGAATTTGAGAAGGTTCATTCAGCAGGAACATACTGTCATCCTCAAAGTTCTGGTAAAATAGTTACAATGGCCTTGGTCATTGAACAGCACTGTCTCCCTCAGAGCTTTCAGGAGATGTAGGGGTACCTGTTCCCAGGTGGTTCCCTGCTATTGGGGCCTTTTCAGTTATGTGCCACCTTGCCCCGCAAGAAAAGGGAAACAGGGTAAATAAGTGTGTTGCAATGAATTAGGATGGTGTATCTGACATAGCTGAATAGCTGGAAGTATGCGGAAGTTGCAAGATGTGGGCGTGAGGCTTTCCACAGTGGTAAGTGAGGTAGAAAATATGAATGTTAGGCATGATTCCTGATTGATAGAGATGACTGATGGGTGGGTGTACGCATTGAGTTGTGCGTGAGGTTGGTGGTGTGGTGGGTAGGAGACGGAATTTGAAGCATTCACTGACCTTGACCCACATGAGTGAGATCATTGAACTTTTCATGGTACTGCAGCTAGGTCCTTGGTGCCACACTCCTTGAATGGACTTTCATGGACACCTGTCCCATTGCCTTTCCAGTTTATGCCTCGAGGGCCTCATGGTTCCGTGGAAAGATGACCTCTTCTCCTTTCTACTTTCTTGAGTAAAGGGTCCAGTGTCACATCAGAAAAAATGGGAGTCCCATCTCTGGCCTGCTGCTCCATAGGTATCATTTCTTTTGAGACACACTTTTGGGCACAGTTTTACCACTTGCTGTAGCCAAAATGCACCTCCTTAAGAGGTGCAGTCTACCTTTAAGAATGCAGTCTAGCTGTACCTCATGCTAACCATGTACGCACCTGGTCTCCCTGCTGAGTGTGCAGCCAGTCACAGCATGTTTAGCCTGAGCTGCACACTGCAATCATGCTGATCAGCAGGAGCAGCAAGTTTGCATGCTGCCTGCATCATCTCGATAAGGCGCAGGGTAATCCTGCCTCATTATTCCCATGCCCCATGCCTGAAAACTGGGATGGTTTTTAGCCCCAGATACCATAGAATCTAATTGTTACCTCTGTTTCCATGAGTAAAGTTAATGGTGTCATACAAATACAATTACACTGAAGTTTGAGAAAATCAAGATGACAACCACTGACCTTGGTTGAGACAAGGACGTTTAAAGAAATCTTGTTGTATCTGCTCCTGTAGCAGATAGGATTTTATCCTGCCATTGTTTCTTTCACTGTATTTTAATAAAAATATTCAGAGCAATTGCAGAAAACAATAAAGCATTAATGTGCTAGGTCTTTCAGGAGACTGTGTGGTGCATTGGGTTGTTACATTATCATTTTAGCTCTAGGACCTAGTTTCATACTGATGCAATCCGAGTTTTTATTTTGGCTGTCTGCAAGGGTTCTATGCGGAATGAGAAAGAAAGTAGATAGGTTAATATTAATGTAGCCCATTATCGCAACTCTCAGAAATGTCTTGAAATGTTTTAGAGACAGTAAATTACTTTGAAGTGCAGTTACAGTACAGTTACGTAGTCCAATATAGAAGCTAAATCAGTGCAGTGCAACATCCTGGAGACACATAAATTAATAATCAAAGGATGGTAGTTGAGAACACCAATTTAGCCAGGATGCCAACAAGATGACCTACTTTGCTTTGATTGCCTTTTAACAATGACCTAAATTACCAGTGCTTTGGTTTAATGTCTCATTGAAATGAAGCCTCCAACAATGCAGCATTTCTGCTTCCTGCACAGGGTGAAAGGTAGATAGGGTGCTCAAGTCCTGGAGAGCATTTTTGAATGAACAGTATTTGCTTTCAATGAAAGCAAATTATCAACTAAGCCAGGCTATGACAACTCATTCCAATTACTATGGGCTCATCCAAACAGCACCAAAAATAACTGCCCCAATTTGACACTAATTGGCAATCTCATCCAAGCATTGTTACACTGGTGATGCAGCTTGGCCTAAATAGCCAAGGGGTATGGTACTGGGTTTGTAACCCCAAGATTAAGAGTTCAAATCTCACAATGGCAAACTATGAAACAATGTAACTTCATCTGAATAGGAACAGATGGAAATGTGTTTGTACTCGAAAGAGTTACACTCACTCGTTAGCACACACAACTAGCGTGAAAAGCACTATTGTGCTTACCCCTCGGATCAAGAGTTCAAATCTCACAATGGCAAACTATGAAACAATGTAACTTCATCTGAATAGGAACAGATGGAAATGAGTTTGTACTCGAAAGAGTTGATTTAAAAGATTATCAAGAGTTTAAATCTCACAATGGGAAACAATGTAACTTCATCTAAAACAGATGGAAACGTGTTTGTGCTCGAAAGAGTTACACTGGTGATGCAGAACGATTTATCTTAGGCAAGTGAAGGACATTACTGAGGTACTGAAAAAGGAAATGCTCTGCATACAGTGTCTGCTGTACTAAGCTGGGAATACTTGCCACCAAGGTGAAGGGCCATAATTTTGGGTCAAATAAAAAGCATGGCTAATAACACTGTTCATTATTTATGGGCAAATGTTACAATAACTTCAGATAAGGAGCAGATGTGTGGTTAACTATAAATATCCAAAGATTTCTGTCCAAATTGTGCTGCTCTGCCATTACCTTTGTCAACTTTAGTCCCCCTATTTCTTTTTAGAAATTTGCACACTGGATGCACAACAAGAAGTTAAATCTTGTAATTACAAGGGGGAAGTACCTGGTAACCATGTGCTAAATGCTAATGACTGTTAATCAACTGCTCTGGCACTGAAAATTAACTATTTCAAGTGTGGAGTCTCATTCTTTTTTTGGGGAGATTTTAAAAATAATTTTCTTCTCTGACTCTTTGTTCCCTTTCTCTTTCTCTTAAGCCAATCTTTTTTCCCTCTTTTTCTGTATTCCCTTTAAAATTCAGTGTAACATTCAATTTAAGCATATGGACTGCACAAAGGTTATAAAACAATTTTTGTCTATTCCACTGGCATCAAAGCAATATTAACCCTCAAGGGAAAGTATAGCTCCAAGAAACAAACTATTTACAGAGAATATTCACTGCATGATATGCCAGATCTCCATTCTATTCAGGGCTTTGGCTGCTCAATGCAGTCACGCAGCAGGCTTGTTCTGTGGTCCAGCGCGTGGTTGCAGCCCTGTTCTCTCACTCTCTCTCTTATGAGGTATGTCATATTCAGGGGTGCTGCCAGTCAATTTGATTAGGTTTCAAATTTTCCTTCTGGCTCCTTAGTCACCCTCAAGGGCTTCAAGCTGATCTAGGCTCCTGCCATGCTGCCACTCAAGTCCTGGATTTTCCTGTCTGCTTTCTCCCTCACCTCATGGCATCTGGCTTCACCCCTCAGCTTGTGAAAGACACTGCTCCCTGCAGGAAGGGGCTGACCAGTTCCCCTGCACCATGCTGTCCCTCAACATTACCACCTGTTGTTGGAGATCCTGCTATGTCAGTTTTCCCCTCTGTCCTTCCTGTGTTTATGTCCAAATCCTTCATCTCATTGGTTCTATCCTATTGCTCGCTCTGTTCAGTCAGGTCTCAGATGCCCTGTTTCCTTTGCTGAACTGTTATCAGCTTATATTTTCAACAACTTTGTGAGGGAAAATGTGTTAGCTGAGGTGTGCAGGGGCAAGTCTAACTAATGGCAAACTGATTAGAATTTCATATCAACTTTAACAGTTTGATGCAGTTAAAACCAAAACTAGGGGGTCTCAGGTAGAGAATTCTAAAGATTCACAACTCTTGAGTGAAAAATAATCTCTTCAGCTCAATCCTAAATGATAGGTTCCTTCTCCTGAAACCATGCCTCCTTGTTCTAGATTCCCCAGCCAGGGGAAACAACCTCTCAGTATCAACTCTGTCAAGCTGCTTCATAATCACGAATGTTTCAATGAGATCACCTCTCGTTCTTCTCAACTCCAGATGAGAGACAAAACAATGCAATTACAATTTATGAATGTCTTGGTCTCCCGATTGTAGCAGGCATGTAGTTTCTTAGATGATTTGATGCTTTGTTTGAAGTGAAGGTCTTGTAAAGCAGAGGATTTTCAGTAAACTGCAAAGCATCTTGTATTTGACTTTCCAAGAGGTTAATTCGTAAAGGAACTTGAAGTTGGAACAGTTTGGGGACAGTCCTTCTCCCATTTTTAAGGTATGGTTATTCATTACCTTGGCTGCCTAGTTGACATGCAGCTACTCTGATGCTGGTCTAATGGATGGATTCTCTGTCCAGATTGGCTTCCTGCTGTTTTAATAGCAGGCAACAAACATGGCTGCCTTACCATATGAACTGTTACAAGTTCAAATAAGGTGGGATGCCTTTCACACCTTCAGAGTTTGAGACAGCTGGTATATTTGCATTTGAAAGATCCATTCAATTGAAAATTAACCTTTTGAATTAGTTTCAGGAAAAGGCATTGAGTCAACTTCAATCTGAAAAATTTGTCATGTTTCTTCTTGAGATAGAGAAATGTTTCAGTCCACGAGAAGTCAGTGATCCTTGGCTAGCCATCTTTTTTGTAGCTTTTCGTGGTTTTTTAAAAAAATATAAAGTGTTGGCTGAAAATCCATAATATACTGGATCATAACACTGGAAATTAAGGGGAACCAAGGGCCCAATGAGCGTGAGGAACTTAAAACAATTGGTACAGGAACTCGCCTGGAGAAATTAATAGGGTTAGAAGCTAACACATTCCCTGGATCTGAGGAGATATATCATAGTATATTAAAGGAGATGGCTCAGAGATTGTGGATACAATCGTTTTGATCTTCCAGATTCTAAAACAATCTCAATGGATGGTATCAAATGTAAACCCACTGTTTAAGAAAATGGGAGCGAGTAAACAGGAAACAATAGATCAGTCAGTCTGACATCATTAATAAGGGAAAGGTTAGAACCTATTATTAAAGGAAATTATAACAGGGTGCTTGGAAATTCACAGTATGATTAGGCAGAGTCAACATGGTTTTATAAAATGGAAATAGTGTTTGAAAAATCTATTGCAGTTTTTGAGGGTCTAACTTGAAGGGTAGATAAGGGGAGACCAGTGAATGGTATACTTGAATTTTCAAAAGGCATTTGCTAAGTTTCCATATAACAGGCTGCTACAGAACATTAGGACCCAGATATACTTTAGCATGGATTGAGGATTGGTTAATGGACAAAAAGCACAAATATATAGATATTTTTTAGAACATAGGGTGCAACTAGTAGAGTACTGCAAGGATCAGTGTTTGGGCCTCAGCTATTTATAATCTACATCAATGACTTAGATAAGGGGGGCTGAGTGTAATAAATCAGTTTGATGATGACACATATTAGATAGGAAAGTAAGCTGTGAGGGGGTGCAAGGTGACTGCTAAGGGACATAGGCCAATTATGTGGTTAGGCAAGAAAGTGGCAAATGGAGTATAATGTGTGGAAGTGTGAATTTATCCACTTTCACAGGAATAATGGAAAAGGTGAGAAACTAAATATTTGTATTCAGAGGGATTCTTTATCCCAGAAGGGTGTGGATGCTCAGTTGAGGAGTATATTCAAGACTGAGATTGTAAATTATTGCCCACAAAAGGAATCAAGATCCAGGAATAGCACAGCGAAGTGCTGCTGAAGTGAAATCTTTTATCTTCATGTTACAGCAAATTCTGTCCCAACATGTCTGAAACACAATACTTACCTCCCCAATGGCAATGTCACCCTCCTTGATGCAAACATTTACTTCTGTTTCTGCTATATTGTTCTAGCCAACAAGCACTAGGCATTTTTTGACATCAACAGCTTCATGAAGTGTCTACATTTTTAAAAAAACTATATTTTGAACTCTAGTTGTTTATTCCTGTTGCCACTTATTTTTTTGTAAAGCTCTTTGGAAGAAACTGAGCAATAGCACAATTGATAGTATAGTCAGACAAAACAAATGTGGATTCAAACCCAGTAAAAAGGAGTTTTAGCTCATGATCTAAACTGACACTCCAGTGCAGCACTGCATTATCGAAAAGTGTCATCCTTTTGGTAAAGACATTAACAATGATGTCTCTGTTGCTCTATGAATCAGATAGGCATTTACAATCCTGTGGCACTATTCGAAGTTCAATGATTTCAACAATTTCCCATTCAACATTCTGCCTCAGAAACAGCAAAAAATAAAAAATCAACTGAACATCAGGCTCAACATCTCCCTGCTGTTTTTTTTAGAATCTTGATATAAAACCGACCATTGCGTTTGCTGACACAACAATCACTGTGCTCTAGTCTGCTAAATATTTCAGGGAGATGGTAAAAGAATCAATACCATTGAAATTCTTTCTTTTCCATTAAAAGTAGGACTCATGCATATATTTGTCATCTTATTGTCAGTAGTTACAGCTATTCACTGCAAACAAAAATCAAAGAATTGCTTTAAGAATGGTTGGCAGAATTCTGGAGCTAAAAGTGAAAAGTAATTTGTTGTAAATGACTCAAAAAAAAATGCATCACATTGGTTTGAGGCTCTACTATTGAAAAAATCAGAGACACCAACAGTCAGTGTTATTTTTCTGGGACAGGAGGGAGGATAATTATAAATTAAGAATGACAGGAATCCACTGGACAATAATTAGTAGCTTTACAACTTCTGCATAGTCTTATTAAAATTATTTGTCATTTGAGAAATAATATATGGAACTGTAAATCTTAAAATAGATCATTAAAATGTCAGTTAAAATGATCAGCTATAGAAGAAAAACCACATATCACATCAGGGAGTCATTCTGGACATAACATAGGGAGCACGTTTCAAACTGTGCATTGGTAATAAAACATTGAGGGAAAGCTACAGATAAAGAATATATGTATCATTCCAAAAATTGTCCCCCACAGGAAGACTAAATAACTTGGTGAAAGTACTGTATTCACAATTAACAATTATTATATGATCTTTAAAAGCATGGTGAATGAGAGAGAAGAAAATATCCATAGTTTTTGCCAAATTTGGATGCTATTAATTCCTGAAGTGTCAATGGCAGGATTGTCCCATCAAATCAAGAAAGGAGAAGGTTGAAAGGGGGATCTGACCATCCACATATTTTGTGTGTTTAGGGTCGAATGTTTCAACTAACTTTACAGAATACAGGACTATGGTCTGTCCAGGAATGTAATCAGGCATTCCACGTTTACATTTCTCTTCCTACATCAATGCAAGTCTTTCTTTCTTTAGTAAAAACATTGAAAGTGGGACGCAAGGTGCATCTGGAATTTGCTGAAAAGTTTATACTACAATTAGGCACAAAGGTATTCTCCATTATGTTTATACATCGAATGATGGTTCTTGTAGTTTGCAACTCAATCTAAATAGCAACACAAAATTTTGATCTTAAAAAGGTTTCTGCATGCACATGATAATTAATGTGGTAAATATTGAAAGCAGCCTTCAAGTGAAACAGAGATTTCATGCTATGCAATACGGAAATGATAGAGTGTGGCTCTCAGATTCCCAACTATAGCAATCTCACTTACACAGAGGGATCAAATTGGCTGAATTGTAGGTGTTATTTTTAGTTACTTTTGCTCATTAGGTACATGGGTCACAGAGTCTTGGTTTAATTTTAGTGCATGATCCTATAAATTGGTTACTCCATTTCCTTGACTTCTTAATCTTTAGAGAGACTATCTCCTGCTAAGTACCAGTGCCTGTGGACAATTTTCCATTAGGAAAATTAGCTGGTTGAGATGGACCACACACTATGAAGGTTTTAGTATCACAGCAGTTGGAGTAAGGCCAGCACTGCCCCAATAATATGTACTTTTTAAGGTAAAATAATAGCCGTTGTGACTGCTGAGCTCCCAGTCACATTAAAATAAATAAAATGAGGACATCATTGGCATCAATTTTTGATCATTAAGAAGTCACACCGACAGTGGGAGGCCAGTGAGTGATGCTCAATGAGTCTTATGTGAAGAGCTATGCTGTCATCATGTTCACATTGTTACAAGCACATAGTAGCAATGTGGCTTCTGCTTGCATTGCTGACAAAATAGTCAGTGCGCCATCTTTTACTATAACATAAATGTGCTTTTAAGTGTTTGTGTGGCCATCTTTTTCTTTTTATCTTTGTTATTTCTTCAAAGCTTCTGGATTTTGTGTGATGTGCTACTATTTCAATTTATTTATGTCTTTTATAATATAAAAAGGTTGAATTATTTAGTTTGAATAGGGAGTTCCAACAAGAGCAAGAAATTTTCTTTTAGGGCCAAATGCCTAAGTTAAATACTGGTCCAAGGTGGGAGAGTTGGTGGGACTAGATATAATGGCTGGGATTTTCTGGCCCTGCTGTGGCGGGCCAGCCAAAAGTCCATTGACTTTAGGTGGGACCGGACAATCCCGGTGGTGGGCAGGGCCAGAAAATCCCACCCATTGAGTGTGGTTTATTCAATGCTCACTTACACTATTAATGCAACACACCTCCTTTTGGACCTCCATACATGCTGTCTCTACACCAGCCATAAGACAGAATTAGTAACTGTACCTGACATGGTTTGCGTCACTCTTCTGCCTCAAAACAAAGATATAGAAAACAGTGTAACAGTACTGTATAGACATTCTACAATAGAGCAGTGAATACTCATCAAAATAAATAATAGTTATGATTAACTGATTTTGAATTATAAATACTGAATTACTGTCCTAGAGCATATTGGAACAAAGAACTTCTGATGGTAGGCAACTTTAGTGAAGCTTATAAGGACTCACTAATGCAAATGAACTGCAGTGTTTGCCTACAACCAGTCACTGTAATTCAAAGCACTGAAACTGTTAAATGATGTGGTAATGAACCATGTTTCTCTTTCTCTGATTTATCACCTGCATAAATATTTGTGAATTGGAAATAAGTGCAAAGACTCATTAGGTTTAAATTTTCAAAATCGTTGCCCTGTTTATGTTTTGTGTTGTAGTCTTTTAAAATTCATTTATGGGATGTGGGTATCACTGGCTAGGCCAGTATTTATTGCTCATCCCTAATTGCCCTTGAGAAGGTGGTGGTGAGCTGCCTTCTTGAACTGCTGTAGTCCATGTGGTGCAGGTACACCCACAGTACTGTTAGGGAGGGAGTTCCAACTGAAAAGCTTTACTGTCTATCGACTTCATTCTAGTTATTTTATAGTTTTAGAAGTTGCAAATAAGTTTCAATTTTCAATAACCTGCTTTCTCTCAGGGGATATCTTTCCAAAGCTTTTAGAAGTTGTCATAGAAATAGGATATGTTTCACCCCATGACTGAAGAAAGTAAATCATGTTATTTGTCAATTATATGATTTTATAGAAAAAGATTTGTAAAGTCGAGGTGTTGATCATTCTGTTGCAACTCAAATTCACATAACCTGGAATTGCTACATTATTCAAGATTGTACACTGGCATATGGGTTATGCAGGATGCATGTAATAAAAATGTCCCTTGGTCTTGGAAATATTTATCATAGAGACAGGTGGCAAACTCAGTAAGTCATAACTTAAATTTCAAAACAATGACAATGAAATTATGTTGTATGTTATCAAGCTCTCTTATTGTTGGACCACTAGCTATGACTAGGTTTGTTTATTGACTTCAGTTTACAACATATAATCCTATATATGTCAAAGCTACAAGTTTATCAAGATACTTGGAATAGCCTATAATGCCTAATTAAAAAATGAGGTTGAGCACATTTCTTTTCTTCTGAACCGACCATATTGAGTACTGTGAAATAACCATAGTTGATGTCTGTTAAGCAAGTTAACCTTCTACCATGAATAGTTGAAAGAAATGAATTTACTTTAAAATAGATATGAACAGTGGAGATGTGACAGGCTACAACCAAATGACGTAACACGGAGGCAAATGTTTGAGACATTAGAGAAAGATCTTAACATGTCTCATCAAACAACTGTTCAAATGTCACTATTTTCCTTCAAGCACTTGGACAATGTAAAATATTTAATCAATTTCAATAGAATTATGCATCACATTTATAAGTGTAAAGTAATGCAATTTAAAATACTGTCACATAAAATTAAAGATGTGCTGTTTGTTTTATGTGCACTTCAACAACTGTGCTACACCAACATGGGCAAAAAGAAAATCTTAAAATTACAGCATAATGGAAAGTGGGTTAAAATAACAATTGGTAGCAGTTACAAGGATACATGGAAGAAATGGTATTCCATTGCTTTTACTAATCATTTGCTGTCAGAGGGTGAACAGATACTTAAATAGATCCTCCAAATTCCTCTCCAGTAATACCTGGGGACTTTTGTTGGCCTTGTCAGTGATGCACATATCCCATTAAAAAAAGTAAAAATTTGGTCAAGGTGAAAGAGGAGGTAATTCAGACACTTGAAGGATTTAAGAATGATAAGGAGGAGGTATCAGATATACTGTCTGCACCTAAAAGTTGATAAGCCACCAGGACTGGTTGAAATGCATGCTAAAATACTTTGGGAAATGAAGTGGAAATGGCAGTGCCATTGGCCATGATTTTTTAATCTTACTTAGACTCAGGTGTGGTGCTAGAGAACTGGAGAATTGCAAACGTTACACACTTTTTCAAAAAGTGTGTGAAGATAAGCCCAGTGACTACAGGCCAGATAGTTCAACCTTGATAGTGGGGAATCTTCTATAAACAATAATTTGGGACAAAATTAATAACCACTTGGACAAATGTGGGTTAACTATGCAAAACCAGCACAGATTTGTTAAGGAAAAATCATGTTTATTTAACTTGCTAGACTTTTTTGATGAGTTAAGAGAACGTTGATGAGGATAATGCTATTGATGTGATGTACTTGGAGTTCCAGAAGGCATTTGATAAAGTGCACACAAGGCTTATAGGCAAAGTTATAGCTCATGGAATAAAAGGGACAGTAGCAACATGGATACAAACTTTGCTGAGTGACAGGAAATTAAGAGTAGTGATTAATGAATGCTTTTGGGACTGGAGGAAGGTTTATAGAGTTCTCCAGGCATCAGTGTTGGGACTTTGCTTTTGCTGATATATATTAATGACCTAGACCTTGCTGTGCAGGGTACAATTTCAAAATTTGTGAATGAAATGTAACTTGGAAGGACTGCAAACTGCAAGCAGGATAATGTGTAGAACTTCAAAAGAACATGGACAAGTTGATGGAATGAGCGGACAAGTGGCAGATGAAATTTAATGCAGGTAAGCGTAGAGTGATTCATTTTGGTAGGAAAAAAGCTGAGAGACAACATAAATAAAGGGTACAATTCTAAAATGAGTGTAAGAGCAGAGGGACCTGGGTTTATCTGCATAAATCATTGAAGGTGGCAGGAGAGGTTGAGAGTGGAAAATAAAGCATTCAGCGTCCTAAGCTTTATTCATAGCGGGGTAGAGTATTATGTTCTTCTATTAATCATAAATATACCAAGCATACAACAAAGATTGGTAAAACAATAATGTGGGTTCTTTATTAGCAGATAAGACTATATAAATTCAGTGTTCACTGGGAGGCTAAGTAAGCAAGCACATCTACCTTGGAGGGATGCTGCTGTATATGAGTACAGAGTCAGGGAAATATTACATCACATCCTGTCTCAGTGGTAGTGATTGACAGCAGTTTAAGATATGACTCTTAAAAGGTACATGCCCATTATGTCACAACATCTACCTTTTTCCTAAACTAGAGGTTTACCCTTACAAAATCAAACTATTTACATGACAACAAAAGTAAATAACATCATGTCTGGATACACCCTTACGCAAAGGAATACATTTACAAGTCTCTGAAATGACCAGTGGTTTGTTTATCTATCCAGACTTAGGAGCAGTAATCTAGGTCGGAGACTGCTGTACATTTTCCAAAGGCTCGTTTAGGGTGCTTTGTTTGTGTTGCGTCATGACCTTGTTCTATTTGCGATAGGATTGCTCAGTGTTTCTGGTTGTGATATTGTTCTGATTGACATCTGTTTCATCACACTATCATGCTCTTTGGTATTCGTACTTGATACGATCTTGATTCTGGGCATATGCTAATGATTTCTGCTGGATTCCATTGTACTCAAAACTTTTTGTCTGATGTTCAGATCGGGTAATTCATTACCCTCAAGCCAATCATTGGCATCTTTCATCTTCTCCTGTATTTTGATTAATGTATCTTGTACTCTGGGAACATTGACAAATAATGTCTGGGAACATATGTTGTCTTGACAATACCATGGATGGTGACCATGGGCAGGACCCTGCACACCGTTAGGCCTGCGATCACTGGACCTATTGTGTCCACAACATAAAAGTAAGTCCAGGGGTAACCAGGATGGGTTGTTGTAGAAACACTTGAGTATAATGGATCCCAGGGATGGAATCTCAGAGCTATTGTATGCGGTGAGTTTGGCAGTGGTTCGTTGAACCATCAGTTACCACTTCTGTGGGTACATACATTTCAGTATGTGAAGTGGAAGGATGTTTGTATCTGCACCATTATCCAGTTTTGCATACAATTTGCGCTGTCCCTTCATCTGTGGGCATATAGTCTGGATGGTGGCAAAGGCTTCTGTTGGTATCACTGTACCAACACATTCTTTGATGTTCACTGTGCTGAATGTCGGCTCATTTTGTGCATCGATGGTCTGGTTATTCTCATCATCTGACCGTATAGCTTAGCTAAACCTTTCACGGATCTTATTTTGACAATGCCTGTTACATGTCTTTGGTTGATTGGAATGCTGTACCTCTCTGGCCTCTGGATGTGGCTTCTTGTGACATCAAACCACTCATTCCAGCCTTTGCTTTCTGCATTGGCATTTCCAGTGTCCTCCGATACCACATGCCTCGCATATGTCATTAAAAGCTGGGCAATTTCTGGGTGCATTCATGCATCATCCCGTTGCTTCCTAGGCTTGCCTGCATTGGTTATTGTGCCAATACTGGAAAAACGATGCATAGCCAGTAGTCTCTATCTACCCAGTAGTATGGCTTCGTACTTGAATCCACATTGCAACAGTGCTTCCACACAGTAACCTTTGGGCTAGTCCAAGAGGTCTTTTTGAAAGCTCCTGTTGGGGTAGACGCTGTCACTAGCTTGATTTTCTATTAGCTAGCTCTGATGCTGTAAATTTGCAATCATGCCCCTTGTCTTTGCAGCTACTTATGAATTGGTCGGTGGTCTCTGTCAGTTGTTTTTGGAACAAAGTAAACTCAGACAGCAGATCGGTTGCCTTCCAATTGAGTGTTGGAAATTTTGTGGTCATTCTGTGGCTTTTTGCAGGATTGTTAAGATTATCTGGAACAGGAACACATGTTCAGGCTTTTTTATAGCCTTTCAGAACTTAGTTTGGCTCCCTGAATTGCAGTACTTTATGCTGCCACAGCCTCAGTTGGTCATATAGGTTGTTGCTTGACTGCAATGGCAGCACTGTTGAGCTGTTTCTGTTTTCCTGGGCTTACCTTAAGCTCCATCCACAAAACAGTAATTTTAGCATGAAAATGGACTGTAGACTTGAAAAGTAAAACTAAACTGTATAAAAAAAGCACTTTTTGCAGCCTTCATATAGCTGTTAGGAGCTGTTACTGGATGGGCTCTTCTATCTTGGCCTGGTCACCAGCGTTTAATGAAGACCTTGACCACTTGAAGGGATAGTAAGCAATGGTAATGCATTCCTTTCTGTGTAGTTCTGCTTAAGGCTGGACTCTCAGAGTCAGCTTTTTTAAAAAAATGATTCTTTCATTGGATTGCTGGCAAGGCCAGCATTTGTTGCCCATCCCTAATTTCCACTTGAATTGAGTGGCTTGTTCAGCCATTTCATAGGGCAGTTAAAAGTCAACCACATTGTGTCAGAGTCACATGCAGGCTAGACTGGATAAGGATGGCAGATTTCCCTCCCTAAAGGGCATTAGTGAACCAGATTTTATGACAATCAACAATAGTTGTCATGGTCACCATTACTGAAACTAATTTTCAATTCCAGATTTTATTAATTGAGTTTAAATTGCACCAGCTGCTATGGTGGGTTTGAACCCATATCCCCTAGAGCATTATCTCAGGCCTCTGGATTACTAGTCCAGCAACATTACCATTACACCACCATCTCCGATTTTAATCTCTGTTCTTGCATAAAGTTTGCAGCAGGTAGACTTATACTAATTAAGCTCACCCAAATTTTAACAATCTTACTGGGACCTGTTGCCTGCCAGTTAGAGCGAGGTGTGATGCCCTAGAATGAAGATACAGTATGTAGGATCCATACAGTACTGCAGAATCACTTATACATGGTGAGTTACTACTTGAGTTTGTTTCACTTCCATACCAGTTCTTCTGCTGCTGAGGCTTGTATACTTCTCAGTAAATATTCAAAGAACAGCTGCCACCAGCTTAGGTTCTTCTTTTCATTGTAAACATGCCAATCATACAACAAGCACTGGTAAAACAATAACATGGGTTCTTTATTAGAAGATAAGACTATATACATACAGCATTCACTGGGAGACTATGTAAACACATCTGCTTTGGAGGGCAGCTGCTGTATACTGAGTACAGAGTCATGGAACTATTGCATCATATCCTGTATCAGTGGTATTAATGACAGCAGTTCAAGATATGTTCCTTAAAGGTACCTTTACATCTTATCACAGCAGAGAGTATACAAGTAAAGGAGTTGTGTTAAACTTGTATGACACACTGGTTCAGCCTCAACTGGAGTATTGCATCCAGTTTTGTGTGCCACACTTTGGAAAAAATGTGAAGGAATTAGGGTGCCACACAGATTCATGATGGTCCTAGGGTGAGGAACTTCAGTTATGTAGGCTGATTGGAAAAGTTGGGACTGTTTGCCTTGGAGAAGAGAATGTTGAGAGGAGATTTGATGGCGGTTTTCAAAATCACGAGGAGCTTGGACAGAGGAGATAGGGAGAAAAAGTTCTCATTGGTGGAGGAATCAAGAACAAGAGGGCACAGATTTAAGGTGGTTGGCAAAAGAAGCAATGGCAACATGAGGGAAAGCTTTTTCAACCAGCGAGCGGGTAGGATCTGGAATGCACTGCCTAAGAATATGGCAAAGGGTATGGAGAGCATTCAAAAGGGAGTTGGATTATCTGAAAAGAAATGATGGCTATGGGGCGAAGGCAAGGAAGTGACATCAGATAAATTGTTCCTCTGGAGAGCCAACACAACTGCTTTGCCTGTGCAATTTAGTATCCAAATATCTTTATTTCGTCCACCAAGATATCTGGTAGCTTCACCCTTAGCTATTTCAACAGCATTCATACAGTATGATTTTCCTCCCCATGTATCCCATTGAACACTTATTTAATTTTCATTATTCTACGTGCTTGTTTTTCCAACTCATTCAACAAATTCTCCCTCCCACGCAATCACCTAGTTTACCAGTCAAGCCTCTCTGCCATTCAGGGGCACACCACATCCTTGTTATGTTTAGCATCTTGTGTAAACACTCTACCCAAATATTAATTTTGATTCTCTAGATTTAGCTACACTTCCAATATGCATACTACATCATAATACCCCATGTCTGCCTATTCCTCAATTCTGGTTCATGTGTCTTTCTTAGAGTCCCTGTGTCCATACCTACACCCTATTGACTGCCTCTGAGCCTATGAGCTATCTTGTCTGGGATTCTACTTCCTTGTGGCCTTCCACCCATCTGAAATGATTTTTTTTCTGAGGACCTCAATATTCAACACAAGTTGCTTGGCTCCTATTTTGTTTAAATGTAGCCTGTCTCTCCTCTACCAGTCCGTTTTATTCTGGAAGTATTCCCAAGTTATTTACACAGGCAGCTGCCACTACCCACCTTTCCAAATATCTAAAAATAAAACAGCGTTTGGCATCCTCTTTCAGCTTTGAGCCAATTCTCATAGTTATTGTTTCCAAGGCCCTTATATAATCTTCCTATATTATTTACTTCCTACTTACAGTCAAGCCACAGGGTTTGTACCTGTCCCCTCTGGTGTCATGTTTAATCTTTTCTCATTATGTACTACTTCCACTGCAGATGGACAGCTTATTACGCTTAAGATATTGCTCTTTCAACATACATATCTATTCATTTCTCTGAGCAAAGAATTGCCTCCAACTACAATCTCTGTGGCCTGTAGACAGCATCTTTGGCTGGGCTATATTCTCTAGTTTTCCAACCACCTTTACTTCTGGGACATTGTTTCCTGCTGCACTGCTGGATAGTTCCTGGTATCTGCTCATTAACATAATCTTGGGTCGTTTCACAGAGTTTCCTATGTTTCTTACGACTTTTGCTAATCAAAAGTCATCCAGTAACTCCATTACCTTGACTTCCCTCCATCACAATGATCCAGTTCCTGATTAGATAGGTCTCCATCTTCAATTTATTAAGATTCGCACTCAAAGTTAGATGCTAATCTGGGCATATCAATGACCGAATCTAATGTTATCTATTCGTTTGCAGTGACTATACTATACATGTCGAGTGGTTCGCACTCTTTAGCAATTAAATAGAATACATTTTTGAACAGGGTTAAAAGTTTAACAGAGGAAAATAATATGTTTGAAACAATTTAAATAGATTTCAAAACTTGCACCCAGGGTAGAGTTTTAGTCCAAAGTTATCAAAGTGTAGTATTCAATGGGGATAACGAGGGTGTCACTGGAGAGGTGACAATAGCCCTGCGTCACCTCCTTTCAGGAAAGCACACCAAATTAAGTGCCAAACAGTCAAGTAACTGGGAAGCAGCTAGATCAAGGACCCTGGGGTTGGAAATCACCAGTGGGTGATTTCCAGCCAGAATGGTGGCTGCTGCTAGTAATGCACCTACCACAGAGGCCGAGAATCTCAGAGGGATCCAGGCCACAGGTCAATGATGGCAAGATGGGGGGTGTGGGTGGAGGCACAGGGGAGGGGGGTGCAGGTCAGTGGCAAGGGCAGAGGGGTAGCTCTCAGCCGACCCCCTCATCATGATGCTGAGTCCCTCGATCAGGCACTCAGCCCCCACTCCTCCCTTCCCCCGAAAGCTTTCAAGCAACCATGAGAGGGTTTGCTTTTTGGGTGAATATGAGCAGCAATAGGATAATGCCCTTAAATGGGCATTAATTGCCCACTTAAGAGACTCAATTCATGGCAGGATGGGAAGGCTCTCCACGAGCCCCACCCCAGACATAACAGGGCAGAGTGGAAAGGCAATGGGGTCCCCATCCATCACCTGCCTACCCGATTAAACGCCCACGCGACACTAAATCTGACTCAGGGAGTGCATTAAATTCCACCTAAGGATTTTACAGTTGGCAATTTAATTGAAGTGACCTATTTGGTTCTCACCAGCATTTTATGAACACCCAGTTAGAAAATCCAGGAAGAGAAGATAAGTTGGAGCCAGAGGTGGTTTCTAAGGAAAGAGATATGAGTTTGTCAGGATTTAGGTCTGGATTTTCATGGAGTCATTGAATCTCACTGCCTTAGGCAAGATGGTGCCGGAACTCTGGATACAGAAGTCATATTCCCATTTATGATAGATCCTATTTTTGTCGGTGGGGAGATTTTGGTGGAGAGGGATTCACACATGGGGGATCCAGAATTCAGCAGTGCCATTTGAACTCAGTGCTAAGTTCAAAGGGATCCCATTTTCACTGCAGGGAGGTCTGCTTCCCATGGTGCATGACTTATGATTTTAAAGAGTAGACGTGAAGGTGGGTAAGGTCTGTGGAACTGTCAAGTTATTTAAATCCCCTGCTCTGTAAATTTTGAAGACACAGCAGGTTGTTTTTTCTGAGTTGTAAAGAATTGTTGCTTGCAATTTCAATAGCTGTTTGTTGACATATGCCTAAAGGTTATCATTAAACTATTATTATTGCTTGACTGTGTCCACAATCTATTATCACAATGGGGGAGGGGGGCGTGGGGGGTCTGTAAATTCACAGTTTGATTGACAGTTCCAAGAGATTATTAAGGAATTAGTTATCTTTGATAGAGTACTGTGAATACATATGTTTGTTTTTATAATGGATTAAATGCTTAAACATACAAACAAATGTATAAAGTCGAAGCAGGAGTAGACCATTCAGCCCCGTGAGCCTGCTCAATGATTTGATAAGATCATGGCTGATCTGATTGTGGTCTACCTACTGTCTACCTCCTATACTTTGACTTCTTTGTCTTTCTAACTCATCCTTGAACAATACACCAATCCAGCCTCCACTGCTCTCTGGGGAAGAGAATTCTCAAGACCAATGACCCTTTGAGAGAAGAAATTTCTCTTCATCTCAGTCTTAAATGGGCGACCCCATATTTTTAAACTGTGTCCCCTCATGCTAGACTCTCCTACAAGGGGAAACATCCTCTCAGCATCCAGCCTGTCAATTTCCCTCAGGATCTTGTATGTTTTAATAAGATCACCTCTCATTATTCTAAACTCCAATGAATAACAGGCCTAAAATGTCCAACTTTTGCTCAAAGGGTAATCCCTTCATTCCAGGAATCAGCCGAGTGAACCTTCTCTGAACTACCTCTCATGCTATTACATCTTGTTCTCAAGTAAGGAGTCTAAAACTATACACAGTACTCCAGGTGTGGTCTTACCATCACCCTATACAATTGTAGCAAACCTTCCTGACTTTTATATTCCATTATATATAATAATATATAATACAGCAACATTCCATTTGCCTTCCAAATCATTTGCTGTATCTGCATTTTTTTTTGTGATTCATGTAACAGGGCACCCAGGCACCTCTGTACTGCAGAGTTTTGAAAGCTTTCCCCATTGTAATAATATATTACTTGTCTATTCTGCCTGCCAAAGTGGAAGAGTTCACATTTTCCCACATTATACACCATTTGCCACATTTTGGCCCACTCATTTAACCTTTCTATGTCCCTTTGCAGGCTCTTTATATCATGCTCACAATTTACTTTCCTACCTATCTTTGTGTCATCAGCAAACTTAGCAACCATACATCTGGTCCCTTTATCAAAGTTATTTATATAGATTGTAAATATTTGAGGCCCCAGCACTGATCTCTATGACACTCTAACGGTTACAAGTTGCCACCCAAAAATGATCTATTTATCCTGACTATGCTGTTTGCTTGCTGTTAGTTGACTAATTTTCTAATCATGATAATAAGTGGAATTTTCCCAGATTTGCACTAAGTGCGGCAGCAGGCGTGTAAAATGGAATCCTACCCACTGACGAAAATGGCAGATTTTTACACCTATTCGTCCCAAGCCAGCCTCATTATTTATGCACTCCCGCAAAACACGCCGTTTCCATGGTGGGCGGGCTGTCATTTGCCCACTCGCCATCGCCCCACTGTTGCATCATGTCAGCCACTGTCTTTAAAAGACAGCCACCAGCAATGCGCTCATCACCACCACTGCCCGGGACACATGGCCAGCAATAGAAAAAAACTACAGCCTCCCCATTTCAACGATGGGTCCCTCGTGTGATTGCTTGATGCTGTGGAGGCCCGCCAGGGTGTGCTCTACCCCCACTCTGGCTGCAGGATGGGCAGCAAAGTAACCAAACTGACTTGGGAGGCGGTGGCAGCGGTGGTCAGTGCCAATACGCTGCAGAGGAAGACAGCCACCCAGTGCCACAAAAGGATGAATGATCTCCTCCATTCTGCCAGGGTAAGTAACTTTTTAAATCACTCCAAACTCACACACTCTCAAACCATCAAACATCCACAGAGCGCTCACTCACTGCCAGTGCAAGGGACATCACCATTCACTCTTTCACACCACCATTGTCCTCATCCCGTCCATGGGACCACTCACCACCCACACAAGCCAGGCACATTTATCAGCTGGCCTGGCAGGCGTCCTGACACACTCTCCCCATCTCTATCCATGCAGGACAAACAGGTACACAACAGGAGGGAAAGGTCACAGATAGGTGGAGGGATGCCGGAGATCAATGTTCTGACAGAATTCAAAAACAGAGCCATCCAGCTGGCCAGCGATGACCAGGACCGGTCCTGTGCTGACGGTGAGGTCGGTGCTGCTCTACCAAGTGAGGATCTAGCAGTGCAACATCCATCAGACAACCATGCTGTGAGTGATATGTCCCTTTTCAGAGGCCACTGCCATGCACAAATTATCTCTGCTTGCTTTCACAGACACATCTGCCAAACAGCCGACAAAGTCCATGACCCAGGGCCTCCAATCAAGCCTCGAAGAAACCTGCGAAAGGGAATCTGGAGGCACCCTCCCTGAAGTCCCATCACAGCACTCACCCACACCCTCCACCAGTGCAGAGACACACACCTCGGTGGGACCTAGCTTTAGAGTAGCCCTGGGATGGCAATCTGGTGAGCACATCGCACTGTCTGATCCACAGCTGGCAGCGACAGGGACTTCCCAGGTTCCTGGCTCTTGGAGGACTGCTGGAGACCAGAACGTTGCTGAGTCCGAGTCAGGTGATGAGTCTCTAGACTCAGTCATGTCAAGGTTGCTGGAGCTGCAAAGGCAAGCTAGGGAACCACAGGAAGGGATGTCCGCTGCACTCCTCAGATTGCAAAGCACGATGGAGTCCGTCTATCTTCAGGCTGAAGAGAGAGCGCCAGCATTGCAATGCACCAAGGTCAACACTGGCATGATGGTGGCCGCCATGGAGACCTTGGTCCAGGACGTCACACCTGCACTGCTGCACGGGCTTAACCCCATCGCTGATGCCATAGTTGGCCTCCAACATTGTGTAGATAAGCGGGGTGCTGGGCAGCTTGATCTCACTTCAGCTACCCCTTCCGCTCAGTCAGCCAAGGGCCTTCAGGGAGGAGGGAGGAGGATCAGCAGATGAAACACTCCGGGGCCATCCACCCAGGGGACTCTGGGGTGACTGGCCCATCTCTGAATCCCCTCTTCCTGTGACCTCCATAGTTCCACCTTCACAGGCCATACTTCAGGACACCGAAAGCAGGCCGGGGCCCACCAAGTCTCAGCCCTCCAGAGGATGCCTGCCAAAGTCATCACAAGCAGGGTGTCACAGTCTGCAGGCTGCCTCCACCTCTGCTGTGAACGTCCAGTGGCAGGGTTAGGAAAGTTAGGTAAAAGTAGTTGCATAGCCTGGGCATGGGTGTTGATCACTTGTACATAATGTTCACTATTGTCAATCAACTCCTAAGAATGTCTGGAAAAACTCAGCAGGTCTGGCAGCATCGGCGGAGAAGAAGAGTTGACGTTTCGAGTCCTCATGACCCTTCGATAGAACTTGAGTGAATCCAAGAAAGGGGTGAAATATAAGCTGGTTTAAGGTGTGTGGGGCGGGGGGGGGGGTTTGGGTCAGGGGAGAGAAGTGGAGGGGGTTAGTGTGGTTGTAGGGACAAACACACAACCCTACAACGTTTCTGCACAAGATAAAGACAGGTGTCTCAGTCCAGGGCCTCTTCCCTGTGCTCTGTGTGGCCTTCAGACCACAATGATGGTCCAGCCTCATACTCTATGGAAACATCACTGATGCGTGCACCTCGGCGGTGCTGGTCATTGCTGCCAGAATGTAGTGGGCAGGCTCCACAGAGTTCTCTCATGCTCTCTGTGTGCTCTCAGCACCTTTAAGTTGGGGCTGGCCCCCATCACATTGGCATCTGTGGCCAGTGATGCTGTGAACCAGCTCCTGAAGGGCTGAGATGCTGAAGGCGGACACAGCATCAGTTGCGTATAAAGTTTCATGGCTGCGTCTCTGAGATGACCCTGATCATGGAGCGCAAGTAAGCTGCCCTTGGCCAGACAGGAGTCAGACATACTCAGAGGCCTCAGATTTATCAAGTGTCCTTACTTCATGTTGTTAGCATCCTCCTGTGATTGAGAGACTATCAGGGCCTCCACTGCATCTCCATGACAAGAGCATTCTCACAGTGGGTATTGGTGTTGCCATAAGGCAGACTGGAGTCAAACATTCACAACTGCGATGTGAGGATGTGCGGGACACCTCACTGCATGTCGTCATCATCCCCCACAAATCTGGCAGCTATGAGGGCCTCCCAAGCGCACCTGCCTCATCTAGCCAGCGCGAGAGCCTCATCCCCATCATCAGCACCACAGAAGACCCCCTCACCCTCATCCCCATCGGCATCCTCCTTATCCGAGGGGATCTCCAGCTCTTCCAACTCTCCATCAGCCAGCTCATCTCTTTGCTGGAGTTCCAGGTGGTAAAGGGCGCAGCAGACAACAACAATGCATGACACCCTCTGTGGACTGGATTGCAGGGCTCCATCAGACCAGCCCAGGCACTGGAACTGCATCCAGATGGTCTGCTCCACCAAGTTGAGAGTTGCTGCATGAACCTCATTATAGTGTCACTTTGCTGCAGTCTGAGGCTGCCGCATGGGTGTCATCTGCCATGGCCTCTGCAGGTAACCCTTGTCTCCAAGGAGCCAACCCTGCAGCTTCTGTGGATCCTGGAAAACTGCAGGGATCTGTGAGCGACTCAGGATGTAGGTGTTGTGCACACTCCCTGGAAACCGAGTGCACACCTGCAGGATGCATTTCTGGTGGTCAATACCAGCTGCAAGTTCAGTGAGTGGAAACCCTTGCGGTTGAAGTCCACCGTGTGTAGCGATGGAGACCTGAGCACCACATGGGTGCAGTCAATCGTACCCTTCACCTGTGGGAATCCCGTGATCAGGGCGAATCTAATGACCCTTGAATCCTGGCTGTCTCGGTCCCGGGCGAAATGCACAAAGTTGTGTGCCATGGAGAAGATGGCATCTGTGATCTCATGGTTGCATTTCTGGGTGGCAGCTTGTGAAATTCTACAGAGGTCACTTGTGGAGCCCTGAAAAGAACCACTGGCATAGAAATTGAGTGCCACACCACTGGCAGTGGATGCCCTCCATGTTCCCTTGGAGCCATGTCCTGCAGTAAGTGGCAGATGTGAGCCACCAGGTCCCTAGACATGCGTAGTCATTGGCAACACTGGTTCTCAGTCATCTGCAGGAATGGCAGGTGGTGTCTATAGACCCTGGGTGTCATTAGACGCTGACCAGCCACGTCTCGTGGTCACTCCTGGGTAGCATGGGCAGGAGCCCCTCCTTCCTTTGTGCAGCCAGGAGCCTCAATCACTCTCTCCTCAGTCTTCTACAGTCTCTGTAGGCCATCAGGCATACAGCTAGGTCACCAGGATCCATGATCCTGACATGGTCCTCCTGCAGCATGAAAGAGAAAGAGATGTGGTTATCATTGATGTACTTAGCACCTTTCTTGGCCCTGTGTGACCGCCCCTTAATGCTTCCCAGGAAGTGCTAGCCACCCCTCGGATGGCCACAGATAAGTGCGCTACATGTCTGCCCTGTCAACCTGCGACAGGTCCCAACCGGGATGCTGAGATTGCTAGGGGCTGTGAACACCTCTAGCTGTGACTACTACATGGCCAGCGTTGGCGAGGAGATTGCACAATGTGTGCAGTCCAACTGCTCTGCGGTCCACTAAAGTGGTGGCGGACTCGAAGTCTGTGCTGTGGGGTGGGGCGGGGGGTAGGATTTGGAGCGCTTGGTGGCCCTTTGGTGCCTTTGCATTGCTTGCATGGGCAGATAGGCTAGGAGCCCGACCCCAATCATATCACTGTGGCTATGCCTGATGTGTCTTGTTTGCAGAGGCATGGTCCATTTATACAGGTGTCCCTAACACATGGCCACTTCCCTGGTTTACCCTGATCCCCTCCTCGATTGCCTGTTCAAGGGATGCAGCGCCAGGGCAGCACTTGACTGCTCCCCCACTTCTCTTCCCAACTGACAACGGATGCCTCCAAGGCTGGCCAGCACTTGCCCCCACCCGTTCGTCACAGCAGTTGCCTCCGAGGCTGGTCAGCACTTGCCTCTGGACACCCAGCCCCCACAGCAGTTGCCTCCAGTGCCAGGCATCAGTTGTCCCCAGCCCTCGGTGCTCCAGAGGCCTATAAACAACAGGCGAGCTGTGGAGAACGCTACTGCTCACTCACCTCAGTTTCCCCAAAGTGAAAGCTGCCAAGTGCACATCACCTGTGTGCTGTTGTGAAACACATTGGCGTATTTTCCCGCTGACACGGACAGACGATCCAGCTGGGTTCCAAAAGCCTCATGGGATGGCCTTTTAATTATATGCTGATGTATTATAATTAGCTCCCCGCTGACCGATGGCGGGAAACATGGCCCGCCTTCGGCAGGCTGAGCGGATGATCGCGACCTGCTTTCCCACCTTCGTGAAGCAGGTTGTGCCATATTTTCCACACACGCCACCTATCAAGCCCACCGCCAGCGGGCTTGGAAAATTCTGTCCAATATGTTATTCCCTTATACCATGACCTCTTACTTTGTGCAGTAATCTTTGATGTGACATCTCATCTAATCTTATTGAGGTGTTTGAATGGGCTTTTTTTATCAATTAGAGTGTTTTTTTACATTGTGAAGTCTGTATTGGATACTTTGAAATTTATTTTATTTCATCTTAGCTTGGCCCAAGGTCTACCCATGCTGGATATTAAATGAGTTGGCATGGGTGGTTGTAAAGGTGATGGGTCGGGTGCATGGGTTGAAATAAGTTCACACTAATTTGGCATAGGGGCTGTAAGGGGCCGTGGGGTGAGTGGGGTGTGCATGGGTTGGCAAGGAGAATATGAGGGGTTCTAGAGGTGGGTAGAGGGGCATAGATTGGCATAGAGGGTATGAGAAGCCATGAGGTGGGTGGTGGCATGAGTTGGCATGGATGTGGCATCGGAGGTCGGTGGGGGTTCAGGGGTGTGAGAGTTGAGAGTTAGAAGGTCGAACTACGTTTATTACAACTGGGACTAAGTTTTAGAGCACTTTTAACAGGCCTTTTAGCCAACCTGCCTTAGCTCTCGGCAGCCCCTGTGGCTGCCTTTGTACAGCCTATGAGGGCTGCAGGCCTGAATTCAGCTCACACCCGCACCACCAAAACCGCTACTCCAGAATAAAAATCTGGCTGCCCGGGGATGTTCTTCCGAAGGCAGGTGCCTGACTTTCCCGACTCGACACATTCACCTTGGGAGTGAAAATCTCGACATTAGTGTTTAGAGGGTCAAAAAATGTAATACAAAATAAATCACTGTCAGAATTCAGACTGCTTTGAGCACTTTCACAAGCTTACAACTGCAAACAGGAATTGGTCTGCTCAGGAAACACTGTACCTTTTTCTGATGACATCCTGTACTTCTTTTTCCAATAAATATGATTGCAATGTAAAGGTGTGGGCGAGGTCTACATTATTTGTTATATATGGCATTGTATACAATTTCCCAGCTCACCACACCTGCCTCAGGAGAAAGTTCCCTAAATATGGGATCTTTATTCTTTTTTTTGAGGGGAGGGGGTTGCTGCCAGGTGCAGGATGAAGCGAGCCCACTGACCCCTGACGCAGATCTGAGGCAGCCACAGGGGCTGCCGAGTGCAGAGGTGGGCTGTTTAAAAGGCCCACTTCAGTGCTTTAGGACTTTGTTACAGGAATTTTCTTAAACATTAGGCCTTCCAGCCCTCAACCCTCACCCAATCCCCACGCCCAAACATACTAACTCATGTCAAGCTCTCCCACCTCCAATGGCTTCCCTCTCACACCCTCCATGTCAACCTATGCCACCCACCCACCATCCCCCCAGCCACTTATAGTCCTTATGTCAACCTAGTGCCAACTCATGCTCATCACCCTTTGTCCATAAACCCTCCATGCCAACTCACCCAGTATCCACCATGGGCAGACGTCAGGAGCCATGGTAAGATTAAACAAGGTTCTAAAGATCTATTACATACTTAACTATACATATTTTAAAAAATCCATCGATGAAAGCCCATTCAATACATTTAAATCCCAAGTACTTAACCCTTTATAAAAACATTTATATTCATAACCCCACATCAAAGACAGCTGGTTTTTTAATAACCTATTTGAACTGTCAATCAAACTGTGAACTTACAGCCCCACTTTCATAATGATAGGTTGTGGAAAACAAGTCAAGGATTAATAATGCTATAATGATAACACTTAGGTCTATGGCAAAAAGCAGCTAGTCTACCATTTTGGATACTCAGCAGAGTCCCCATGACTCTGCAAAAATCTAGGCCTTGGTCTGCTTGCTGCGTTTTCTTTTGCAGTGAACTTAAGTGTTGGGAGAAAAGCCAAATATTAACTTTCAATTTGACAAAAAAAAACTATACTTAGTCAAGAGATTTTTCTGATGCTATTAATTATGGTATAGTGATTTGGCAATGACTATCTACTTGACAGTCCTCCTTCCTCTAAGAGTATAGCTCGATGGTGCGGCTATAGCATGCAGAGACAGTAGTCCCATTATAGACTGAGTTTGATGATGGTCACACAGGTGCTTTAGACAATTGTTGTGGCTGTAACAACGCAGCAAAGTTTAACACCTGTTTAAAGCGCCCTGGGATAGGGAGGAGAAATCAGTCAGAGTTCTTGTTTCTCATTCTGTGACCCCCATTAGAAAAAAGTTGACAAAATGATGGTCTTAATTTACCACTATTATTTCAGGGCCCTGACTTGAAGAATGGTCACATAACCAAAGCATTATTCCAAATATAAGTCATCACCTTTGAAAAAAGAGCATGTGGAGAAGGAAAAACAATTGCATGGGATAAAGGAATTTTTTTAAAAAATCTGCAATTGTTATCACATTTTTCAGTGTGTATTGTAATTGCTTTGTAGGAACTTTCTTTACAACGTATTTTCCCTATGTAAAGCAATGCATGAAGAGATGTTAATCTATATCTTCATGATACGGAAACATTAGCATGCTAGTAGAATCCTAATTAGTCCCTGTAGAAAAATATGTTTAGCTTGGCTGTTTGTAGTTTCTTTTCTGGTCAGATTCTAACCCTGCTCTAGGTTATGTTGGATGGGGTGAAATGCAATTTCTTACATTAAAGGCCTGTGAAAAGCTGTATTAGTCCCTGCGCTTTAAGATATTGGGTACAAAATGCTAACTTAGATGGCCATAGACTGAGCCAATCTCCAATATTAACTTGCTAAACCACATGGATTACATGTGCCATAATAAAGGGATAAACATATTTACACAACAAATAATACAAACTTTCTTCTTTGAAATTCCACTCTACAGAGTTCTGGATTTACACTGAAACCAATGATAAATATATTTGAAAGCTGTTGTTATGCTAGGAGTGAAACTTTTTCTCAAGAGCATAGAATGTTCCTAGTTGTTTTAAGAATTATAGAACCGACCAGGCATTCTGAGTGAGAGAGCTTACAGTTACATACTGATCTCATATGCAGAGAGGAACACAGTTAACATTTTGAGTCCGTATGACTCTTCGTCAGAATCTTCTGATGAAGAGTCATAAAGAACTCGAAACGTTAACTGTGTTCCTCTCCGCAGATGCTGTCAGACTTGCTGAGTTTTTCCAGCTATTTTTGTTTTTGTTTCAGATTTCCAGCATCCGCAGTATTTTGCTTTTAGCTACATACTGATGTTTTTTTGTCTTTCTGCTGTGCATGACCCATCTTACAGCAATATGAAGGTAGCAACATAGGCAGGAACTGTTAATATGAACAGCCAGGACAAGGACAGATATCTGGGCCATGTTGGTTTTTAAATGGCTGGTTCAACCAATACATTCTGGATGCAGATCTGGCCATAAACTGAGAAGATAAATATCTAGTCCTCCATTTAGCTTGTTAAATCCATAAGGCTGCTACCATGACGTCCACTGCAAATATTAGGAAAGAATGATAGACAGTTGCCATTCTTAAACACAATGCATCACTGCCTCAATATTGTTCTTAATAGTAAAGCAAAATGATGTGCAAGCTGGAAATCTGTTTTCCGTTGTTGATTTTATTCTCTTTTAATTGACAGTTACCTGTCACAATCAAGTGTTTCTTGCGTGAGTAAGGTTATAAAGTATTTCTGTCAGACACCTAATTCCATTCAAGTTTTATTGCAAGCCTACACACATTATATAAAAAGATTAATCTGACCTCATAAATAACTCCAACTACTTGATTTGTTATGAGTCATCATTTCTTGAATAATGCCACCTTGTCAGGCATGACCTGCAACCTATGGAAAAATCCCTTTTTTTTGGAACAGAGTTGGCACAAAAGAACACTGAATGTTAGAATTGGACCAGCAGAGAGAGAAACAGATAATGGAATAGACTGCAGGAAGTCATGAAAATGCTTCAGTCCTAAATAAAACCAAAAGCATGGAGTATCATAAGAATGACAATACAGGTGATCTTTCTCAAATCATCCTTGATCCATAATGTTGCTCAATAAAGGTTTTATATGGCAGTGAACAATAAAACAAACACTTTGCCAGGGAAGATTTAATACAGGAAACTTAATACCCAGCATTGATAATTATTACCACAATCTTTTAGGATGGAAACTATTCAAATAGAAAGGAAACATAGCAGAGGGCTTTTGATTGGCATACAAAGGAAACTGTGAAATTACCTTTGTAAAATTAATCTTAGCAGAATATCACCATCAATGTTGAATTTTTCCAGAAAGATGTTCTTAAAAAGGATATATTTTTTCTAGAAGTAAAATAATCTAAAATCAAAGATATGCTTAAGTAAAAATAGGAATCAGAATCAGATCAGTCCTCAATACTTACATCTGTCAGCCATGGGTCAGTGTGTGGTATACTCATCCATGAATCAAATGGTTATGGGTTAAAGTTCCATTCTAGAACTGGAGCATAAAAATCTAAGCTGACACTTGAGGGAGTGCTGCACTGTCAGAGGTGCTGTCTTTTGGACGAGGCATAAAACTGAGGCCCCAATTGCCCTCTAAGGTGGATGTAAAAAATCCCATGGCACTATTTTGAAGCAGAGAAGAGGAGTTCTCCCTGGTGTCCTGGTCAATATTTATCCTACAATCAACATCACAATAAAAAAGATTATCTCGCCATTACCACGTTGTTGTTCGTGGGAGCTTGCTGTGTGTAATTTGGCTGCTGCATTTCCTACATCACAACAATGACTACATTTCAAAAGTACTTCATTCATTGTCAAGTGCTCAGGATGTCACAAAAGACGCTATATAAATGGAAGCCTCTGTTTCATTTCTCCCTCTTGTTTGTGCCTTTAGCTGCCTTGGCCCTTCTCATTCTGTACCTCTTAATATGCACAAGGAAAGCTGGCTTTTGTCCAGTCCCATTATGGATATCTCAGGCTTCAAATTAGTTGGTTGCTGTACCCTTTACACCATTACTCATTTCTGCCCAACTCACTTCAAATGGATATGTGCATGTAATTCTATCTCATAATTTCTAAATGTACTACATCCTTTTTTCCATCGCTGTGCTTCCTTTCTTTAAATTACTTCATCGCATCAATGCCAAACTATTGATCTATTTATCATACATCTATCGTATACGTATAGGCCAGGACAGATAAGGAGGGCAGGTTTTTTTCCTAAACGACATTTGTGAATCAGTTGGGTTTTTACGACAATGCAATTATTTCATGGTCACTTTTACTGGCAACAGGGGGTGTTAGTAATAGTGGATTTCACACACAATTAGGACAGGATTTTTGGGTTGGCGGGTAACCATGATTGGCGGGCCCAAGAGCAGCCGGGGAACGGACTGCCGCCCGCAATCGGCCCCTGACTGCAATTTCATACTGGCTGGCCAATTAACGGCCAGCCAGCGTGAAAGGCATGCTGAAAGCCTTAGTGCTGCCGGAGTGGGGGGTGGGAGGAGGGCGAGCACTGAAGTCGGTGTGGGCACGGCATATTGCAGAATGAAAGCTCCCTGAAGGCAGAGAGCTGAAGAATTTAAATTCAATAAAAGCAGATTTTAAAATCCGGAAAAAATGCCCAAGCATCTGAAAGAGTCACTTAAACATATGATGCTGAAATTTGTGTCCAAACATTTCTATCTTTTTTTAAATTAATCTTGGAAACTTCACCCTGCCCTTGGATGAGATTTCCTGAAAAAATACAAAGGCTGCCTGGCCGATTCGCCCTCCTGCCAACCGTAATGTTGGACAGGCAGTGAAAAATCTGAATTAATTGTGCCTTTAATTGTCAGTGGCCATGCTGCTGACTCTTGTGCGTTCCTGCTGACCGAAATATCACGAGTGTGCGATGACATTGGGACGTTCACTTGACATCATCGCATGCTATTTTATGCTTCAGCGGAAAATTCTGGCCATAGAACTTGTTTTTAAGCTCATTCTTTCATGGGATGTGGACATTGCTGGAAGGCCAGCATTTGTTGTCCATCCCTAATTGCCCTTGATTTGAGTGGCTTATTAGGCAATTTCAGAGGGCAGTTAAGAGTCAACCACATGCTGTGGATCTGGAGTCATGTGTCAGCCAAACCAGATAAGAACAGCAGATTTCCTTCCCTAAAGGGCCACTTAGTGAACCAGATGGGTTTTTATGACAATGGTTTCATTGTCACAATATCTGAAACTAGCTTTCAATTCCAGATTTTATTAATTGAATTTAAATTGCACCAGCTGCCATGGTGGCATTTGAACCCATGCCCCAGAGCATTAGCCTGGGCCTCTGGATTATGAGTCCAGTGGCATTACCATCACACCACTGTCTCCCCCTAAGTACCTTTATTTACTTTAATTACCAAATTTATCTCCAAAACTCCTGACTGATCTCAGAAGGTCAGTTTATAATCTACAAGGTTGACATTTCCATCAGCTGTGTACCCTCCCTAGTGCTTTTCAAGACATTTTTAAATTGAATTCAAATGATCAACTGTAATAGTGTAAACATTGCTCTTTTGCTCCCCCAATTATCCCCCTTTCTCTCTTCCTTCAGTGCTGACACATGCTAGTTCCTAGCTACTGACAGGCTTGTGGGTCCGAAACCAAGTAGTCGTTCTTCAGCAATGTGATCGTAAGTTTGGGCACAGTCAACCCTGAATCTGCCCTAAAATTTTCAATTTGACACAATAGGGAAATCTGCAACCAGGAGCAGAAGCCATAGCATATACCTTAGTTCTGATGAAGGGTCATATGGACTCGAAACTTCAATTGTATCCCGCTCTGCAGATGCTGTCAGACCTGTTGAGTTTTTCCAGGTATTTTTGTTTTTCCAGCATCCGCAGTATTTTGCTTTTATTATAGCATACCTCCCTGCCGAACTCATACTGGAAATCTCCAGCAGCTACTCCAACAACTCCACCAGTAGTGTGTTTATTTATTAGGCATCAGACATCAATGGAATTGTGATGAATCAAGTTAAATAGCCATCCACTAACAAAGAAATGTTCAATTCTGAAGGCTACAGAATGATGATCTCAGCTGGAGGGAAGGTTTGGATGCAAGCAATTGCATTTTAAAAATGGGTGATTTGAGGAAGGGCCTGGCTGTCTGGAGCTACAATGCATCTAGGGGCTGTCTCGTCAAGCTTGTAAACCTGCAAACACAAGCGATTAGAGAAATACAAATTTAACTGAAAATACAATTTCAAACTCATTCTCTTACATTCCAAGCCTAAGTCCAGCTTTTCCTTTTCCCTATCTCTCCTTTGCCCTTCAGTTATGTCAGATAGTACAAGTATATGCATTATTTATCAAGTGCAAGAATATGCAGATCTATAACAAGCAAATTGACTGCTAATAACTTAAGATGTCACTCTGTACAAACCAATACATTCATTGACATTTCAGTACAACTGAAGAGTGCAGTCAACTAAAACTGGCCAGGCTGTATTATCAAGTGTGATACACACTTGGCACATGGGCAGCTGTATTGATTGCTATCTTATTATCATGTATGAATAAACTGCTTTTGTTTTGTCCTGTTGTGCCAGGCAATCCATCTAGCAGTTGTTAGTGAACCATAGGTTCATGCCACAAAGATCAACATTAATTATAACCAGACGGTTTCAATCCAACTTCTATTGGCTAAATAGTCTAAAGTTTAGCACCAATTGACACCAAAATTTATAATTTCAGTCAGGAAAGAGTGTGGATTAGTCAAGATCCATTGCTGCTGCTTCAAAGTTGCCAAAGGCCACCAGCCTCAAAGGAGTCAGAGAAGGGAGTTTCTGGGGATTCTGTGTCATCAGGACTGTCATAACATGAATGAGAGAGGGTTTATAAATGTGCACCTGGTCAGTGGTAACCATGTCCAGGGACATCTGATGGAATACAGCTGCTGCTGAATGCAACTCAAGGGCCAAAATAATTGAGTGGGAACTGAGAGGTCCCACATCACAGAGGCCAAGTTGGAAAGGCTGTGAGATTGCACATGGCCTGACATTTGTATGGAAAATAATGTGAATGCCCATAACTAATACAGCTTTGTTGTATTAACTACTTAAAGTGAAATTTACCTTTTTATTTGAAATATCCCTTATCTGTTAATTAACTTTTGAATTATGTTGATTTAAAGTGGTTTGTTACAGTGAAAGTCGTTTTTTTTTTTAAAGTGAAATCATGCCCATTGGTTTTCTTTCCATTAGCTTTGTGAAGATTCCTTTCTTTTAAAAGTTATCAGTCTCTACAATGATTGTGAAACTGAAAAGAGAAAAATTTTTTGTAAGTGAAGTATATGTTCATTGTAACCATTTGTAGTATAATATATGCCATAAAAGCAAATTCTCAAAAGCATGGTTGAGAGGGGTGAGAGCATATCTTGTAGGACTGCTTAAACAGCTGGTAACACAGATAAAATTTCAACTACATTAGAAGAATACTCTGTATTCTAAACTTACATGTATGGTCCATTTTTATGAATATATTTATTATGTTGCTCAAGGTCAACCGGGGGAAGGGAGAAGATACACCTTGACCCAAGTAAATAGGGGCTATATCTTCCCCTGGGCTTGGGAAAACCCAACTTGTGCACTTTCACAACTCTCAAGCTATGCACCAGACCCACGTGTAACTTCACATACCATTTTTGTCTTTACACACTGGGATCAGGTTTGCAGTGCAGATTGCGAGCTATGCTGGAGTGCTTGAGGAGTGGGTGCGGAGACAGGAGAATCAGAAAGCTTTCCTTGGCACTCCAACACAGTATGCCAGCTTCCACAGTTTTAAAAGGATCCCTAAATCTCACCCCTCACCTCCCCTACTTCCCACCCATATTCTTGCCAGCCCATGCTCCTTCAGAGCAGTCTTGCCACCTCCAATCTGCCTCCAAACACTCATGCCACCTCCAAGTACAAAGAACAAAGAAAAGTACAGCACAGGAACAGGCCCTTTGGCCCTCCAAGCCTGCGCCGATCATATTGCCCATCAACTAAAACATTTTGCACTTCCGGGGTCCGTATCCCTCTATTCCCATCCTATTCATGTATTTGTCAAGCTGCCTCTTAAACACCACTATCGTACCTGCTTCCACCACCTCCTCTGGCAGCAAATTCCAGACACTCACTACCCTCTGCGTAAAAAACTTGCCCCACACATCTCCTCTATAGTTTTCTCCTCTCACCTTAAATCTATGTCCCCTAGTAATTGACTCTTCCACACTGGGAAAAAGTTTCTGACTATCTACTCTATCCATGTCACTCATAATTTTGTAGACTTCTATCAAGTTGCCCCTCAATCTCCGTCGCTCTAGTGAGAACAATCCAAGTTTCTCCTACCTCTCCTCATAGCTAATAACCTCCTGACCAGGCAGCATCCTGGTAAACCTCCTCTGCACCCTCTCCAATGCCTTCATATCCTTCTGGAAATGTGGCGACCAGAATTGCACGCAATATTCCAAGTATGGCCTAACCAAGCTGTATAGAACCTTGGTTAGGCCATACTTGGAATATTGCGTGCAATTCTGGTCGCCACATTTCCAGAAGGATATGAAGGCATTGGAGAGGGTGCAGAGGAGGTTTACCAGGATGCTGCCTGGTCTGGAGGTTATTAGCTATGAGGAGAGGTTGGAGAAACTTGGATTGTTCTCACTAGAGCGATGGAGATTGAGGGGCAACTTGATAGAAGTCTACAAAATTATGAGTGGCACGGACAGAGTAGATAGTCCGAAACTTTTTCCCAGTGTGGAAGAGTCAATTACTAGGGGACATAGATTTAAGGTGAGAGGAGAAAACTATAGAGGAGATGTGCGGGGCAAGTTTTTTACGCAGAGGGTAGTGAGTGTCTGGAATTCGCTGCCAGAGGAGGTGGTGGAAGCAGGTACGATAGTGGTGTTTAAGAGGCAGCTTGACAAATACATGAATAGGATGGGAATAGAGGGATACGGACCCCGGAAGTGCAAAATGTTTTAGTTGATGGGCAATATGATCGGCGCAGGCTTGGAGGGCCAAAGGGCCTGTTCCTGTGCTGTACTTTTCTTTGTTCTTTGTACTTGGAGGTGGCATGAATGTTTGGAGGCAGATTGGAGGTGGCAAGACTGCTCTGAAGGAGCATGGGCTGGTACGGATATGGGTGGGAAGTAGGGGAGGTGAGGGGTGAGATTTAGGGATCCTTTAAAAACTGTTGGAAGCTGGCATACTGTGTTGGAGTGCCAAGGAAAGCTTTCTGATTCTCCTGCCTCCGCACCCACTCCTCAAGCACTCCAGCATGGCTCGCAATCTGCACTGCAAACCTAATCCCAGTGTGCTGAGTTTTTCCAGGTAATTCTGTTTTTGTTTTGGATTTCCAGCATCCGCAGTTTTTTGTTTTTACCTTTATATTCAATACCCCTGCCAATGAAGGCGAGCATGCCATATGCCTTCCTGACTACCTTATCCATCTGAGTTGCCACGTTCAGTGACCTGTGGACCTGTACACCCAGATCCCTCTGTCCATCGATGCGCTTAAGGGCTTTGCCATTTAATGTATAATTCCTGCCTGTATTTGACCTTCCAAAATGCATTACCTCGCATTTGTCTGGATCAAACTCCATCTGCCATTTCTCTGCCCAAGTCTCCAACCGATCTATATCCCTTTGTATCCTTTGACAATCCTCCTCATTATCTGCAACTCCTCCAACCTTAGTGTCGTCTGCAAACTTACTAATTAGCCCAGTTACATTTTCCTCCAAATCATTTATGTATACTACAAACACCAAAGATCCCAGCACTGATCCCTGCGGAACTCCACTAGTCACAGCTCTCCATTCAGAAAAGCACCCTTCCACTGCTACCCTCTGTCTTCTATAACCAAGCCAATTCTGTATCCATCTTGCCAGCTCAACTTTGATCCCGTGCGACTTTACCTTCTGTACCAGTCTGCCATGAGGGACCTTGTCAAAGGCCTTACTGAAATCCATGTATATAACATCCACTGTCCTTCCATTGTCGATCATCTTTGTCACTTCCTCGAAAAACTTGATCAAGTTAGTGAGACACGACCTTCCCTTCACAAAACTATGCTGCCTCTCACTAATTCGCCCATTTGCTTCCAAATGGTAGTAAATCCTGTCACGAAGAATCTTCTCCAATAATTTCCCTACCACTGATGTAAGGCTCACCAGCCTGTAATTTCCTGGATTATCCCTGCAACCCTTCTTAAACAATGGAACAACATTGGCCATTCTCCAGTCCTCTGGGACCTCACCCATAGCCAGTGAGGATGCAAAGATTTCTGTCAAGGCCCCAGCAATCTCCTCCCTTGCCTCCTTCAGTACTCTGGGGTAGATCCCATCTGGCCCTCAGATCACCCATGCCTCCCCATGTATCATCCATGCTGCCTCAGATCATTCATGCTACCTCTATGCCCCCACATATACTCCATACCCCCTTGGTTTACCCGTGCCACCCCATGCCTCTTTTATGCTCCCCATATATCCTCTGTAGCCACCCACCCAGCATATATCAGTACAGTCCTCAGATTCTATGCAATATTATACATTCCTTTGGGAAAAATAAACTTCTCACCATCTAATAAAAGCCTCTATACCGCTGATTCTGAAAAAATGCATTCTGCCATGTGGATAAAAAACCTTATAATACCTGTAATCCCATTAGTTTGTGCCAACAAACCAGAAAACACATCAAAGGGACAATGTGCTCCGACAATTTCTTAGAACTGTTATTAATTCTCAGATGGATGGAACACATACTGGGCAGAATTTTGCTGTCGACGAGCAGGGGCGGGGCCCACTCGCCGACACATAAAATGAGGCGGGATGACATTGGGCGGAACCCCCGATGTCATCCCGGCCCATTTAAATTTTCAGGAAGGCAGGCACACCAGCTGTGCGCCCGCCAACCTGTCAATGGCCAATTGAGGCCATTGACAGGATCAATTATATAATTAAAGGACCTGCCCGTCCAATCTTAAGGTTGGTGGGCAGGCCAGGAGCCCCAGTGGGAAATAGATAAAACATGAAACCTCATCCAGCGGCGGGATGAGGTTTCATGTAGGGTTTTAAAATTTTTTAAATAAGGTTATAATGTACATTATGAACATGTCCCAACTCATGTGACATTGTCACATGAGTGGGGACATGTTAGGGAATTTCTTTTTTTCTATTTTTCATATTTTTGAACATGGAAGCAATATCCTTGAGGCAGCACTTAGCCTCAGGGTGATGTGTGCTCTTTAGTGCGCATGTGCAAAAGAGCACACTCGCTTTTGGGGAATCCCCCCCACCCGCAGAGGGAGTGCATAGCGCCTCCCGCCGGACGTCATGCCGGGCGGGCCTTAATTGGCCCACCCATGTAAAATGGCGACGGGGCCCACTTCTCTGGCGAGGATCGACTCCCTGCCCACCGGAGATTGGGTCGGGCCTGCCCACCCGACAGGCAGGAAATCCTGCCCACTGTGTTCAAACCCGTTAGCACTTGAAATTGAGCCAAGCATTGATAATGACCACAGCTGCCCAAACAATGAGTTGCTCTCTGGGATGGAAAGAACAGTAGATGCTCATTTCAATTTCAAAGCAGAGTACCTGTCAATCAATGTAATGGAACAGGTGGTTAGTTTTTTTTTCACATGTAGATTTTTTTTAAGTGTCAAAAAGCTATTTAAATCACAATAGAAAAGGTGACAGCACAGGCTAACAGAACATTTCGTAACATTTTTCACAGCATCATGGTTCTTTCTCCATGGAAAAGCGCTAACACATGTGAACAAATACACAAGGCTGGTCAACTTAACTTAAAAGGACAGATCCCTATAAGGAATCAATGCTTTAAAAATACATCTACATTATTATACATCTCCTAATAGTGACATTAGAAGGTGTAAAAGTACTTTATACTTACCTTTCAGAATATTCAAGACTCCTCAACAGGCTTTCCATTTTCTTCATGAACTGTCAAACCTGGCCTGCTTTTAATGGGTTTACAAAAACCACACCACTAGACAAAAATGGAGGAAATCTGATTTTAGTCCCCGATTTAAAATGGGGTACTTAACCTCAGCGGAGACAGGTGTACCTTTTGCATACCAAGCATTCCAACCCGCACAAAGGCCAGAGGAAAATGATGTGGTGTTCGATTTGTGGAGGATGTTCAAAATTCCTGTAAAAAAGGCGGTGTGGCCAAACATGCACCGAAAGCACCTCCACACCCAGACAAAAATTCAGCCCTAGATTTCTCGGGTGTACAAATCAGCCAACTAGCACAAACATTTGATGGATCATCCCTAAGACTAAAAGGGAATTGGAAACCTCAAGCATGCGTGAATCAAAGCACCATCAAAGTAACAGATGGCTTGGATGGTGATAAACACATAGTAGGCCAAAGCAGAAGCTCAGTGAATCAGACATTTATTTTCTTTCAACTGAAATTGAAATAAAATGTCCCTGACCCCCCATGGCTTTCAAAGAACTGAAAACCTTGGATGGGTCTGACAGATATGAAATAATATTAATGCTATCAGTGACCTGTTTTTCAAATGCCACATGCAATACCAGGTTGTAAACTTTTACCTGGTTACAAAAAAATTGGTATTATGCATAAAGAAAAGATTTGCATTCACATAGTGCCCCACATGACCTCAGAATTTCCATAGCTCTTCACAGCAACAAATTCTTCTTTCAGTTTAGCCACTGCATTCATGTAAGGAAAAACAGCAGGGGGTCTTACAGCTGACGCCTACACATAATCAAACACTATACATTGAATCAAACACTAAATTGTCCTGTCCACAATTGGTACTATTTCTTCGGCTTCTGGTTCTCTTGATGGCTCATAAAATTTATACCTTAGAAATCTAAAAGTGCAGAGCTGTCATACAGGCTGAGATCTCAGATTTGATCCTCAGTCTGTACTGAATTAGCTGTTCTCAGCTAGGATTGAAATAAAGATTGTACAGTTGAACTAGTGCCCCTAGGTTCGTGAAGGGTATCAGTCAGCATTCACACTTCAGATTTCTCATAACCATCAGTGAGTGTAGGTATACAGATCAGCTGTACAGAATAGGATCAGCTGTAATGCTTCTAACAACTAAACAGCTTACTGAAGATCAATTAATAATGGACCTTTGGGCAAGATAGCAAGGGGGAAAAAGATTCAGCTGAATCCAATGGGCTAAAATTGGATTATTCATGTGATAGAACATAATGGCTACATTTAGATGGTACTGCTTTCAAACAAGTCAAATACATTCTCATACAACAAGTAAACTTCAGAAAACATTTTAAAAACAGAAATTTGCAGCAGTGGAAGAATCTCGTACTGAAACCTGACTCAGTTTACTGTGATCTGAGCTTCACAGTGGAGGACTCCATGCTCTGAAACAATCATCAGTGAAATAACTTACTTTATAATAAAACTAAAAACCAGTAAGCTGTGTATAATTGAGAAAGGAACTGTTGGCTGTAATTATTGTGACAAGTTAAATACATGTCTTACTTCAAAACTTAGAAGATTAAATGTAGTGACATACACCACCAGCGGGAGCTTCAATTGATGGGAATGTAGGTCAGAGAATTGCTGCTACAGTGTTGTTGCTATATTCCTGTCACACTCCCACTGAGCAAACTTTCCTACTGGGACATGATTTCACTGAACTTACAGGTCTTTGATTTTAAATACTTCTTTGAGATTTGAATTGCTAGCCTCTTGAATTCGGTTACTGCTTGCTGGAAACCAACTGTGTGACTTGAAGGTTACATGCAGCATCTCTTTCTAGATGGACCAGCCAACAAGGGTTATAAACTTTAACCAGGTATTAGAAATAGTTAATATTGTTCAAAAACTGTTAGCACAGCTGGTTGGCTGTAACTGTCTTGTTTGGTGCAGCAAATAACCAATCAGTTAAAAGTTTAGAGCACAAATAAGCAGCTTTCACATCCTCACTACTTAGAAAGATGTAATTGTTCAAAAATGGAATTACTGAGCTGTGAAGAGGAAACAGGCCTCAGTCATTTATGATCTGGCGTCTTGTAAACCAGGCTCTCAGCATCCGCAGTATTTTGCTTTTATCTCAGACTTTGACTTTGTCCTCAAATGGGAGTATGTAGCTGGAAATAGGTTTCTTACACATCAGTCTGCTGCCTTTGAAAGTTACTGTCACGGATACTAGCACTTAATTGTCAAATATACTACTTAAATGTCCTTTTCTCAGTTTATATAGCTATTGTTTTGCAGCAATGCTCTACAATGAATCTGTACTTCAACAGGCAGTTGATGGGCTGGGACCAATGAAATGCTTCAAAAATATCTGAGCTCATTTATAAGCTTGAGATATGTTCAAATTTATAAGAACAATCAAAAGATCAGAAATGTCAATTTTTTTTCACCAGTAAATCTCTTTGGAAAAAAGTAAGTTATGCACTGTAATTTGATTGGCAATATTTGCTGTTATTTGTTTGATTTTATTTGTAAGTCAGGCTAAAAAGGTACCACTATCAATCAGCTAAATGTCACCTACAGAAAAGCGAGCAATGAATTCATTCCCATTTTTAAAGGTACAACCACAAAACCAATAAAGTACTTGAAAGCTAGGGCAGAATTTTCTATGCCCAGTGGTGTCAGGCATCATGGTGGGCGTGAGAAGGCCAAAAATTGGTTTCATAGATTTGTGAAACCAGTTTGCAAACATCCGCTCTGCCCATCAATGGCAGGCTGCATTTCTCACTGCTGCATATCAGGAACTTTGTTTCAATACATCTGCATATCACCATAAACCTAGCTGGAATTATCACCCCCCCCTCCACCCACGCTGGATCATCCAAGCACGTCGGTGTGATTGCACACTGACGTGTTTCACAACTGTATGTAAGCAACATGCACCTGGCGAGCTGCACTTCTCCCAGAACTTCGAGGTTTATTTGCCTATCTTACTTTGGGCAGCACTCGCGATCATCAGCACCAGGCATTGCAGGCCGCACCACATCACTTTTAGGGAGGCCTACGGGCAGGTCTCTCCCTCCCAGGACAGCTGTAAGGCAGGGGTGGCTTTTCAATGGCTGCAGGGCCAGGGTTTGCTTGGGGAAGGAGGAGAAGTGGCCTCAGGCAAGGAAAGAGGCTGCAGGGCGAGGGCTGTATTGGGGAAGAGGGCTCAGGAGGCAGTCTGAGGGGAAATGAGGCCAGATAGTGATGTGAGGGTATGAGAGAGAGTGAGTGGTGATCTCCCTTGAGCTGGCAGTGAGTGAGATGCTAGTGAATGTGTGATGGGCTGCGAGTGTGAGAGTTTAGAGTGATGGGATGGTTGCCTTCCCCAGGCGGCATGGATGAGATCATTCATCCTCTTTCTGCAGTGGACGGCCAACTTCTTCTGGGCAGCATTGGCACTGATCACCACTCTCACCAGTGCCCAAGCTGGAGTGGTCAGGTTGCTGCACCTCCTGCAGCCAGAGTGGGCATAGGGAACATCATGTCGGGCCTCCAAAAGGCATTCCAGTGATGAGTCACTGAACCCTTCTCGGCTTTCAGGGCCGTATCTTCACTGCAGCAATCCTGGGCTGCAAGCATAGAGAACTGTGTGGGCGGCTGCAGTTTAGATATGGCACCCAGAGTGAGGAAATGGCGAGGTAATGACTTGGCGGGCAATTCAGAGGCCGCCCGCCAGTGAGACAGCGTGTTTCCTGTGGCTGCATAATTGATGAGGCGGGAATGGGATGATATGGTGTGAAAAGTTGCTATTGTGGCTGGCGGGCAAACAGTACTTTTCCCTGTGCACTACCGCACTTAGTGCAAGTCTGGGATGATCCTGCCCTTGGTCTTTAATAATTTTGAGCAGTTACCTTGGTTCACCACAAAGAACGCGCTGCACAGCCAAACATAACACGTATAACAGGTTAAAATGCACTTTAAAAAAAATCCTGAAAAATAAACTTTCTATTAATGTCATTGTTGTGTTTTTCTTCTCCATGTACTTACTAACAAATAAACATCAAGACACTAACCACATGCAGGAGATGTACATTCATTTATTAAGGTGCTAAGAAGTTCATAGCAGTATTACAAAGTTGGAGAACTTATACACATGGCTGATCTGTTTGGTTCCTCATAGCAGACTGAGACTGAATCATATGATATATTGCATCATTTCCCCTTGAGTAATTTGTGCAGAAAACATAACTACACCCACTTAAATGTGTACCACAACAGTCAGCCGTATATGTATGAGTTCTCCAACTTTGTAATACTGCAACAAACTTCTCAGCACCTTAATAAGTAAACCTACATCTCTTATGCATCTGTTATGGAACAGCGGATGGTAAATGCTGAACTGCTCAAATCCCAGAGGGAAACTTGAAACAGCTGCCACATCTGTTTTGCAATTTGTATTTTATTTTTGAGCTGCGTGCTCTGAATTCAAAAGTGATAAGACTGCCATGACTTCAGAGGTTTTAGAAAAGTAAATTAAACATTTGTTAACAAAAGAAAAGATTTTAAGCACATACATAGGTCTACAAATTACTACAATAACTCCTAAAAGCCCTGATTAATCTGATGCCCAGTTACACCTCCATTAAGGCAACAGTAAAATCAAATAGATTTAAACAGGTCCAAGCAAAGCACACAATACCTTGGACAGTGATATTCAAAGTGAGTTTTCTTAGATTCAGTTCCTCTAGAGAGCAACTTGATGCTCAGAGGCTGGAGGCTTTTCACATTTGTGTTATATCTTAGAATTCCTCCTTTCTTATACATAGTCTCATCTCCTTCATACATGATTCTCCCTTTTAATGCAAATTCTATTTTTCCCATATGTTTTTGCAACTTTACTTTTCTCATTATATATATTTTTGCATAGTACTAATTATTATCAGTAACCTTTGGGGAAAAATAAACACACTGTTTGGCTTTGCTTCTTCTGGTTAAGTGTAACATCCTACCATCTCTTTGAAATTCAAACTAACCCAATTTATCTATAAATGCAATTTTTCCTCACACCTCATTCTAAAACTTCAGCCGTGTTTAGGTATTTAGCATTTGAAACCTAGCTATTTGGTAACTCAAAGCCTCCAGACCATCTGTTTTCAATTATATTAAATCCCCACCAATCCCCAATGCCCCCACACGTACCCACACACACACACACACACACACACACACACACACACACTATCCAAACCTCACTATTAACCTACCTTTACAATAAATCACAATATTATGGAAATTATTGTATTTTCATGACACATGGTGGTGTCTTGATGTTTATTTGTTAGTAAGCACAGGAGAAGCAAAACACAACACAAACATTAATAGAGCGTTTATTTTTTTTTCAAATTTTTTAAAGTGCATTGATTGCGTTATATATGTCACTTTTTTTTATTCATTCATGGGATGTGGGCTTCACTTGCTAGGCCAGCATTTATTGCCTATCCCTAGCTGTCCTTGAGAAGGTGTTGATGAGCTGCCTTCTTGAACTGCTGCAGTCCATGTGGTGTAGTTACACCCACAGTGCTGTTAGGAAGGACGTTCCAGGATTTTGACCCAGTGACAGTAAAGGAATGGCAATATATTTCTAACTCAGGATGGTGAGTGACTTGGGGGGAACTTCCAGGTGGTGATGTTCCCATTTATCTGCTGCCCTTGTCCTTCTAGATGGTAGTGATTGTGGGTTTGGAAGGTGCCGTCTAAGGAGCCTCGGTGAATTCCTGCAGTGCATCTTGTAAACGGTACACACTGCTGCTACTGTATGTCGGTGGTGGAGGAAGTTAATGTTTGTGGACGTGTTGCCAATCAATCGTACTGCTTTATACTGGACAGTGTCAAGCTTCTTGAGTGTTGTTGGAGCTGCACTCGTCCAGGAAAGTGGGGAGCATTCCATCACACTCCTGACTTGTGCCTTGTAGATGGTGGACAGGCTTTGGCGAGTCTGGAGGTGAGATACTCATCACAGGATTCTTAGCCTCTCATCTGCTCTTGTAGCCACAGTATTTATATGGCTAGTTCAGTTCAGTTTCTGGTCAATGATAACACACATTGACTGTCAAGGGCTGATAGTTATTCTCTCTTGTTGAGATGGTCATTTGCTAGCACTTGTGTGGCACAAATGTTACTTACCACTTGTCAGCCCAAGCCTGGATATTGTCCAGGTCTTGCTGCATTTTGACATAGACTGCTTCAGTATCTGAGGAGTCGCGAATGGTGCTGAACACTGTGCAATCATCGGCGAACATCACCACTTCTGACCTTATGATGGAAGGAAGGTCTTTGATGAAGCAAATGAAGGTGGTTGGGCCGAGGACACTTTTGGCTGTGCAGCATGTACTTTGTGGCGAACGAAGGCAACTGCTCAAAATGATTGAAGACTAAGGGTGGAATCGACCCAGATTTGGACTAAGTACGGTAGTGGGCAGGAAAAAGGACGTTTTACCCACTGGCTGCAATGGCGGCTTTTCACGCCATATCATCACAGTCCCACCTCATTGATTATGCAGCCACAGGCAACATGCTATCTCACTGCCGGGTGTCCTCAGAATTGCCTGCCATGTGTTACCTTGCCATTTCCTTACACTGGGTGCCGTATCTAAACTGCAGCTGCCCACGCAGTTCTCAATGTATGAAGCACAGGACTGCTCCAGTGAAGACATGGCCCACAAAGCCAAGAAGGTTCAGTGACCCATCACTGAACTGCCTTTCGGAGGCCTGCTGTGATGTCCTCGACCCCTATTCTGGCCGCAGGAGGTTCAGCAACGTATGTTTGAAATGCTCTCAAGCCTTTTTTGTACAAGCTTGATCCTATCTCTTGGGCTTGAATTTTGCTATCACCTCCAGTGTACACTATGCATGTGGCCCTAATCTGAAGTAAGGGGCTCAGACAAGTACTGGATTCCTGGGATACAGCAGTGCCACACTGTATAAGGTCACTCTGATAGGCTACAGGCTCTAAGAATATGATTGAAATCTGCTATGTTCCTTTGGGCAGGAAGGACATTGAAATCACAGCCTTTGTGAGTGGTCAATTTTGCTGTCAATCATAAAAAGAGTTTTGATGCTACAAAGACACGTTATGATTTTCTGATTGGACAAACAAAAATATTTTCTCAAACATATAATTGAAATAATATCAGGAGAGGAGAAATTCTGGGACTGGCTGCCATTATAGACCCCTGCATCCATGGCTTGATTCCAAGAGAAAATACTTTACTTTTCTTAAGGGCAGAAGATCTAAAATATTACATCTTGATTCCCTTACCCATTGTATCTGCTTCTCAACCCTCTCCTACTGCCACTGTGCGGCATTTCATTGTGGAGTGTAAACTGCTCTCTGGTCAGCCTACTTTCACTGTATCGTATTTCTATCCTCAGAGTAAAATGACACAAAAAGTCAAAGCGCTCCCAACTATCTGTGAACAATTCCAAAACAGACAAGTTAATAATATTGTCAAATCTTACAGCACAATGAGGCTTTGAATTTTCCATATATCCAAAGCACAAAGGCCTACATTGAAGTTACTAATGCAGATAAAGCCATTGATATCCATCAATGGGGTTAATTCCTTTCTGTTAAAAGTAGTAGTGTGTGCATGTCTGCTTTAAAATGGAGTGAAGTTAAATTAAATTGTCAGGAACAATAAAATATTGAAAATCACACCAGAGCAGTAATTATAGCAAGTCTTTGCAAACAACTTTTCAAACAACTAACCAAAGTATTTATCAACTGTAATTGTTGGAAAGTTCAGTAATTCAGCTGTAGAAACCAATTATTGTACTCATCAATCATAATCCATTTGCACAGCTACAACTGATGCATAACATAGAGGTTTGCCTGTCATGATGGACAGTGACTGCAAGGCTACAATAGAGTTATTCACAAGTTGTAGTCTGTAAACATAAATGTCAAGGTGCTGCAAAGCAAACAAAGCCTTGGACTTCCTGAGAATCATGTTAGTGGCAAGGATTGAGTCCAAGGAAGGAGCAGATGTTAGTGTGTTTGGAGGGTGTGGACAGGGTTCTCGAGAGGAAGACTCCCATGACAAAAAATGAAGCATTTTTGTAAATGATTTATTATGGTTTTGGTTGCTTTCTGTCATTGAACATGTGGGATTAAAAGTCAGTTCATGCACAGAAAATGATTTGGCTTGGTCCGATAAACAAACTTGCTGCAAAATAGAGACATCAGCCTAGGTTTTTCAACTGAGTTATTTAACAATAATCTGAAAATCTATACAACTGTGCCTGCATCAAATATGTGAGGAAAAAGCAAAGCAATCAATTAAACCATAGTTTTTTTTAAAAAAATGATTGGAACCTACTTTTGAGCTTAAGAAACACATACATAAATTCATTTTTTTCCAATCAGACATTGGTGACAACTACTTAAATTGCCTTGTTCAAATCTAAAGCCATCAATGATCAGCAAAAATCTGCCTTGTCGGGTTAACATTCAAGAATGCCTGCTCCAGTACAGTTTACACTGATATTTTGCATAGCACGTGACTAAATATAATTTATCTTCAGTTTCAAACTTCTGAGGGGAGACTCTTAAGCCTCCAACAACCAGATATCTATGATGTGTCATTTGTTCACATCCATTTATTACTGAATAACCATGCTTGGGAGTGTCACAATTCAGGATCTTTTTTTAATCATTCTTCCATAGAAAGGATTTAGAAAGAGTTCATTTTCACGTTGCTTTTAAAAAAAAATGCCCAGTGTATTCACACAATTTTACAGGGCTTCTAACACAAGTAGTTATGATAACAAACTAGAGTAGTTGTTTTCTCATAAACTAAATGATAAGCCATTTGTTAGATTGTCTTGGCAATTGGAAAACTCCTTGCATCTATGGTATTGGAAAATCATTGATCCTTTTTCTGCCTGTGACAGATTAAATAAAGCCACAGATATATGGGGGTTGCTAAATTAGATAATGCTGTAGGTAGCACATTTAGTTTGTGCTGTCTTTTCCTTTAAATGAACCAGGCATATAAAAATTATAAGCCATAGTTACCTTGTTCATCAAAGACAATGTTATCCTTGCCCTGCCTTGAAAGTGTAGCTGTAGGTTGTACAGTAGTTGGCAGATTTCAGTCATATCTTCTTTTTAAAAACAAAGACATCTTAAGCATTGATCCTTGCTGAAGTTGATATAAGAGAATCTCTCCCTGAATACCCTGGCTGGATATGGCCTCCTACTGAGTGGTCTTCTCTCCATTTTCTACCTTCTCGTCCTTCCTCTTCTTTCAGCATGTCCTGTTTTGCATGCTCTCTTTTCATTCTCCCAGTTGCGTTCAATTCCAGGAAGAATAGATACCAGGTCACCCATGTCTAGGAGCACCTTGTATCAGCAAACTGTTTTAAAAAAAAATTTTTTTCAAGCCACATGACCCAATTGGCTAAGTCTTCCTGGGAAAATAACAAGAGTTCACGATATACACCATGATTAATGTAAGGAATGAAGAGATACGCTGTAAATCATGAATCTCCAGAACCTGCAGGTTATTTTACACCACTCAGCCTGTTGGTTGCCTCTCACACACACAACATCTTGTCTTCGGTCTACCAATTATTTTAAAGAACTTTTTTTTATTAATTTACGGGATGTTGGCATCACTGGCTAGGCCAGCATTTATTGCCCATCCCTTATTGCCTTCAAGAAGATGGTGGTGAACTGCCTTCTTGAACCACTGCAGTCCCTGTGGTGTAGGTACACCCACAGTGCTTTTAGAGAAGGAGTTCCAGGATTTTGACCCAGCAACAGCGAAGGAATGACTCTATATTTGGGGTAGAGGGAGAAGTGGCCTCAGGCAAGGGAAGACACTGCAGGGCAAGGGTTGTACTGCAGAAGGGGGGTATCCCAGGGTGTGTGTGGGGGTACATTATGATCTGTGCAAGTTGCCTCAAGATGGTGAGGGTTGAGGGCAGTGTCCAGAGGAGATGAGGCCAGATGGAGATGTGAGGGTGTGTGAGAGAGTGAGTACTGATGCTCCTTGAACTGGCAGTGAGTGAGATGCCAGTGTGATGGGCTTGAGCGTGAGAGTTTAGAGTGATGTGATGGTTGCCTTACCCTAGCGGCACGAATGAGATCATTCATCCTCTTTCAGCACTGGATGGCCAATCTCTTTCATGCAGCATTGGCACTGGCCACCACTGACACTGCCTCCTAAGCCAGAATGGTGAGTTTGCTGAACCTCCTGTGGCCAGAATGGGGGTGGAGGACATCACGATGGGCCTCCAGTGATGGTTGACTGTCACTGGAAGACCGTGTCTTCACTGGAGCTGTTCTGGAAGCATTGAGAACTGTGTGCAGGGCTGCAGTTTAGATATGACACCCGGAGTGAGGATACAGTGTGGTAATAGCGTGGTGGGTGATTCAGAGGCTGCCCGTCAGCGAGGTGGCGTGTTTCCTGTGGCTGCATAATGAATGAGGCAGGAAGCAGACCATGCGGCGTGAAAAGCCACTATTGAGGCCCATGGGTAAAATGTCCTTTTTCTTGCCCGCTACCACACTTAGTGCAAATCTGGGATTATTCAGCATCTTGTCTCTTGTATCTCTCTTTCTTCATTCAGTCCTTTTTCCTTCTCTTTTTGCCCACTTAATTTTACTCCCTTGTCCCTTTGTTTCTCTTTTAATCCTTCAATCGTGTTGTTTAAAAAGTTACACCATTGGTCCTGCCAAGATCCCAGATGCCCTCACTGTGCAATTATTAGCGTGGATTCCTAACAAAGGATATTCCAGCTGAAAGATGCAAGGAAAAGTCTTTCTAATTTGCGCACAGTAAGACGTACACTTCAGCAAGATTAGGCCCACTGTACTTTCTTTATTTTAGATTTTTAACATGAAAATAATTTGAATTAATGGAGGCTGATCATTACTGCTTGTCAGCAATGTTCATTGGGCCATGAAGAAAAGCAGTTTATTGATTTGTATCAGTTTACATCTTGCCAAGTGTTTGCTTGATCTGTTATTGGAGACTGAAGAATTATACTACTTAAAGACATGAATGTCAAGTTCATATCACAGATCTTGTTAAGCCTCATACTACTGTACAATAAGATATAGACAGTGGAAATCACCTGCCATAAAGTTAAGATGCTCAGCTAACTTATGGGAGCAATTAGCACTCCTGAACCATGAAGATATCAATGGAAAGCTAAGTTTTTAACAGTGGACAGAATCATCCCAGATTTGCACAAAGCATGGTAGTGGATGAAATAAAGGACGTTTTACTCACTGGCCTCAATGGCAACTTTTCACACCATATCATCCCAATCCTGTCTGATTAATTATGCATTCCTGGGAAACACGCCATTTCGATGGTGAGCGGGCTGTCATTTGCCCGCCACACCATTACCTTGCTGCTTCATCATACTGGGTGCCATATTTAAAGTGCAGCCATGCGCACACCTCTCAGTGCTTCTAGCACAAGATTGCTGCAAGAAGGCATGGCCCCGAAAGGCAAAAAGACTGCAGCTTCCTCGGTTTAATGACGCGTCCCTTGGACACAGTAGAGCTCTGCCATGATGCCCTCTCCCCTACCCTGGGTGAAGATCAGCAAGCAATCCAGCATGGGAGGCGGTGGCAGTGGTGGTCAGTGCCAATGCCCTGCAAAAGAGTACAGCCACCTGGTGCCACAAAAGGATGAATGGTCTAATTTGTTCTGCCAGGTTAAGTCACTCTTCTCATCACCAGAAGCTCATCATCTGACTTGGACCTCATTGATGCCTGGGGGCTGCAGTCATCTTGCCTTTCAGGGCCATGTCTTCTTTGCAGCAGTCGTGGGCTGGAAGTACTGAGAGGTGTGCATGTGGCTGCATCCTAGAGTCAACAGAAGGCAGAGGAGCATCATGCAGAGCTGTTGGAAGCCCTCAACACGTGAGTCAGAAGATTTTGTCCGCCTGCTCTCTGATGACGTGGTCCCCACATGTGCGTGTATGGAGATCTCCATAGGGAGGATGGTGAACACCATGGAGACTCTGGTCGAGCAGAACACAGAGATGTGTGTGGACCTGCACTGCATTGCATTAGCCATGGGTGAGTTCCTGGAGTGGCAATGCAAGGGGGAAATGGGGCATCTCAACATTCCCCCAAGTGCTCCTTTCCCTCAAGGAGTCTGGCTGGGGCCCTCGGGCTCCTGAAGGGAAGAGAAGCAGCTGTTGGACACCCCTGGTTCATCTACTCAGAGGCTGTCCTCTCCCTCCAAGTCGCCTTTGCCTGTGACTCCCACAATCTCGTCCTCTGTACTCCAGAAGGAGCAGTTGGCCCACAAGAAGACAGCCAAAACAAGCCGGGGGCCCCAAAGCCATGGTTCTCCAGAGGACCCACGCTGAAGTCATCAGAGGCAACAGGGCTAACCATTGAACAGGCCGTCTCTTGTTGTGGATGTCAGGGAAGCATCTAGAAGTCCAAGGCATTCAAAGGTTAAGAAATTCTGGTTGCATGGGTGAACACATTTTGTCACTTTACAATCTGAAAAGATATTCACTTTCATTGAATAATGCGTAAAGGTGTCTTTCAGCTTCATTGACAGGCTTCGCGTGTCCTCCCACTACACACCGCCTCACCCCGCCCCCACCAGCAGTTCAGCTGCAGGCTGCCGGCCCACAAATGATTCTGGAGTGAGACGTGTGTGGGGCAGGCCTTTCGGAGCTTCATGCAAGCACTTTCCCACATACGCGAATCATTTCTGAATCACACTCATCTCAATTTCCTGAGCATTTTCAATGCTGCCTGCTGGGGTTCGCTTTCATTTGGTCATCTGAGCTGACCTACATCTCCTCTCACTCACTGACCACACTCCCATGCAGCACCTGTTCTCGCCCACCATGCCTCTCATTTCACTTTCAATTTAGCAAGCACGATAGTGCTACAGTTTTTCTTGCACTCCCCTATCCTTTCCCCTCCCCTAGTCACCCATTTGCTTTCCAGCATCACTGTCAACCTGCCTGGCATCACCTTTCATCTCCCCCTGCAACCTACCAGCCACAGCCCTTTTCTTTTCTTTTGGGGATGTCTAGGTGAACATGCACATTCCCTTCCTTCCCAAAAATCCCACCCTTATCCACATTCACCTCCCCAACTTGCTCCTCCTTCCCACTCCAGGCTCCATGTCTACCCACCAATCACCATCAACGTCCCTTCTATCAATATTGTTGCACCCTACCACCTCACTCTCGATCACTCTCACCATTTGCTCGGACCACGCCCACCCTCAGTTCAGTCCCCAGGAGGCAGTCATGGACTTGTCATAGTCCTCCTTTGCATGTTCATCTGGACACATCCCTTTGTCTTTTGGAAGTCCTTCACCTCTTGGAACTCACCCTCCCTGCCCTTTTGAACTCCTCCTTCCCACCGTGCCCCCAGCCCCCCACCCAATCTTGGAACTCCTGCCACCCTGCCCTTGCCCCTTCCCGACTCCTTCCTCCACCCTTACTACTTCCTCCAGCTTTGCTTCTTCCCCTTTCCAGACTCCTTCCTCTCTCCAGACTCTTTCCACTCCCTGAATTCCTTCCCCCCCCGAACTCCTTCCCTTACACCTTCCTCCCCCCTTACACCTACCTCCATAGTTGCCATCTTCTACTCCCATACTCTCTCCTACCCGAACATCTTCATATCTCTCCTCCAACCTCACCACACCACCACCCCTCCCCCCAACCCCCTGACACACCTTCTCCTCCCTGTTGATCCTAGATCTTCCTCTCCCACCCCTCGGCACATCTTCCTTTCCCAAACACAGCTGGACCTTCCTCTCCATTCCCTTGATGATCATCCATTGATCAGACCCTCAACGGTGACTTTCCACCTTTCGTGAGCTTCTTCACAGTGGATCCATGTACATGAGGATCCACCCAGCATGCAATGGACATTTCTCCAGAGTCCCATTGCTGCCAGGCTTCAGCATCTTCTGCTCCTTGAATGTCCGCTATGTGAGCAAGACCCTGACTGTAAGTCTGACTTCTGCATATTACACTTCTCAAAACATATTCTGCACCGGCGTGTTTACCCTCTGATGTGGGCGGATGATCCAGCATGGGGGGATGATTCTGGAGGGCTGGGCTTATAATGATGGGCAGATGTATTACAATGAGGTTTCTGACGATGGGAAACACCGTCTGCCATTGATGAACAGAGCGGTGACGGGCAGAGCGGACAATTGCAAACTTGTTTCACAATGTCGTGAAACCGATTTTTGGCCTTCTTGCCATATTGTCTGCTCACACCGCCAAACACGCCTGGCATTAGCAGGTTCAGTAAGTTCCTCCCAGGGACTTTAGAAGCTAAGTCATGATCTAAACAAGTGTTTATTCTGTTGCCTTCCAAAGTTGAGGACGACCATGAGTGCAATTGATATAACCAGAAAACCAAAGTGCAGCAACAAGGTTTTCTTGTTCAATCCCTGAACTTTTGACAAATTATTGGATATGTAATTGGACACTCCTTGCTATCGGGACAAGGGTTTAGCAACAGCAGTAGTTTGAGGTGCTGAAACTAAAAAATATGCAGAGAAAAATTCCTGATTTTAAACTAACACCTGATTTTACAGTGAATTTACTTTAATTCACCCTCCTTCTCAGCCCATCCTTCATTTATTGTTCAATCTTTAAATCTCATTGGTTAAGGAGATAGTGTTTGTCCCATTGGTCCCTAAGTTCCCAGATACCCTATTACCCTAGCTGTGGTATTATCAGCTCACACTTCCAGCAACTTCCAAACGAAGGATATTTGAGCTGAAGAGTGCAAAAAAAATCTAATTAACTGAACACACTAATGGATGCCCCATTCCTCGGTCCATGATTTTTTCTGTTGAGGTAAAATATGTTGGGTTTCATTCCACAAGCTTTGCTTTTCAGGACCTTAAATTTTCTTTAGTTTATATGACAAAGTTTAGCTTTGAAATTTAATTATTATCAAATCAGGTTACCAATAGCGTCCAAGAGTTAGTACTGTTTACAAACCCAACATTACCAATCAGCTCCCACAGTGGCATGAATACTGAATCAATTGCAACCAAGCAGTTTGCTGTGAAAATTAAATAATTGTTCACTCTCCCCTCAACAGCCCAATGCACACCTGTAACAGAAAAGACAAGCAGTGCTGGACAAAAAAAGTAAGTACACCACCACCTTGTTCCAGATGCATAAGATCAATGACTAGCAATCCCCGTGCATGAATAGCAAACAAAAAGGGCAACATTTATGTGTTCAGTTATGTCACAGCAGAAAATATCCTTAAAAGTACAAGAATCTTTCAGCAACCTTCAAAGTTTGCAGCAACACTGGTCACTGACATATAGTAGGGTGCAATGAATTAACAGAATTATGTATTGAAGCAAGGGATTGCCATTTCAAGAGTTTATAAGAAGAATTAATAGAAGAGAAATGGAAAATGGTAAACATTCAGCACCGTTGTATGATCTATATTGGGGCACTTGTGCTGTATATGTAATGTTGTACGACTGAACTGCTCCCTGTGACGGGGAAACTCTCTGCATAAAGAAATTTGTCCTTGCCATTCCCTTCACTCTTTTTTAGAAACACTTTTAATTTCATAACCATGACGACATTACAAAAAACAGATTTTCTAGTCATTATCAGTGTTGCTGTGGGCAAATTGACTTCCATGTTTCCTACAACAGTGACTACAGTAATTCACTGGATGTAAAGTGCTTTCAGATGACCAGTGGTTATGAAAAGTGCTATGTGAATACAAGTCTTTCTTTCTTTTTTTTGATCAGCTTATTTCTGCAATATTTGACACTAAACGACCAGTTGCGTGCAACCATTCAATTCAGGCTTATTCTCTTTACACAGCTTTGTTAAAAAATAAAATAACTATTTCATATTGAGAACAGCACAAAAATCCTGAAGATTTTTTTCAACAAATAAAAAATGTCACTATTCAAAGATTTGGGTTTTTTGTCAAAAATTAATTCTTTGCAGCCAGTTTCAAACCTCATTCAATTTTTAGATGTTCACCTCAGTTCCAAAAAAAACCAATAGAAAGCTACGCACCCAAACTATCCTTTTCTGTTCAAAAAATGCTGAATAAATTGGTATGTATTTCTAATATTTTCTGTTTTCACCTTGAGGGAAACAAAAGGCGGAATCAACCCAGAATTGCACTAAGTGCAGTAGAGGCCATAAAAAATGATGTTTTACCCACCAGCCTCAATGGCAGGTTTTCATGCCGTGTCATCTGCTTCCTGACTCATTAATTATGCAGCCACAGGAAACATGCCGTCTCACAGGTGGGTGAGGTGGGGGAGGGGGCGGTGGCTGGAGAGAAAGGATAGAAAAGGAGTAATAAAAGGGATGAAAAAGGGGATAAAACAGTGAGTAAATGAATAAAAATTAAAGTAAGTAAATAAAAACAAAATGTTTTAATTTAAAAAAGGATTAAAAATGGGGTGAAGATAGAGGAAAGAGTTGAACTCAAACAACTTCAACTAAGATCCCATGGGTGGAATTCTATGCGGATGGGATTTTACAGTCCTATCGAAGTCAATGGACTTTTGAAATACTCGCCGCGTTTTACAGTGCCCCTGCCTCCACCACCCAGCCACCACAACAGGTCCGTAAGCCACGTGGTCACCTCACTGCTTTCTCACTCTGGGTGACAAACTAACCTGCAGCCACCCACACAATTCTCAATGCTGGCAGCCCAGGACTGCTTCAGTGAAGACATGGTCCCAAACTAAGAAGAATTCAATGACCCATCACTGGAATGCATTTTGGAGGCCTGACGTGGTATTCTTCACACCTGCTCTGGCCTCAGGAGGTCCAGAAATCTCACCATGCTGGGTTGGGAAGCAGTGGCCGTGGTGGTCAGTGCCAATGCTACTAAGAGGCTGGCCATCCAGTGCAGAAAGAGGATGAATGATCTAATCCATGCCACCTTGGTAAGTAAATCATCGCATCACTCTAAACTTACATACTCACAAGGCCTTCATACGTTCACTGGCATCTCACTCACTGCCAGCTCAAGTGACATCACCACTCACACTCTTACACACATCTTCACATCTCTGTGTGGGGAGATGATTCCAGCAATTAGATTTTATAATGAGATGCTGAAGTATTGAAATTAGGTTCCCGACGTGCGGCAGCAGGAAATGCAGCCTGCCATTGACGGGTAGAGTGGATGATTGCAAACTGGTTTCACGATGGCATAAAACTGATTTTTGGCCTTCTCGCCATATTGTCTGCTCAAACCACCAAATACACCCACCGCCAATGGGAGCGGAAAATTCCACCCTCAGGTGAACCAGTCTCATCCAAGCAAAGAGTCACCATATTCAGAACCCAGTCCAGCAGGATCATGTGTTTTATGTACCCAACATTATCTCCCATGATCTCATAATCAAGAAAGGTGTTACAAAGTGCATCGAGAAAGAAATAAAAACAGAAAATGCTGGAAAAACTCAGCAGGTCTGACAGCATTTGTGGAGAGAGAAACAGAGTTAACATTTTGAGTCCATATGACTCTTCTTCAGAACTAAAGAGAAGTAGAAATTTGATGAAATTTATACTGGTTAATGGGGAAGGGGGGGGGGGGTGAAGCGGGTGAAGCTAGATAGAAGGTCAACGATAAGTAGGGGCTAAGGAGAGATTGACAAAGATGTCATGGACACAATACAAAGGAAGTGTTAATGGTAGTGGTAAGGGCTAAAGAAGGTGCTGATAGTGGCACAAAGGTAAGAAACAGAATGTGTTCTTGCAGAACAAAAGTCAGCACTCTCAAGAACAACATTGATCAAGTAGCAGATGGCTCTTTTGTGGGTGAGGTGGGGGGAGGGGGCAGTGGTTGGACAGAAAGGATAGAAAAGGAGTAATAAAAGGGATGAAAAGGGGGATAAAACAGTGAATAAATGAATAAAAATTAAAGTAAATAAAAAAAAAATTAATTTAAAAAGGGATTAAAAATGGGGTGAAGATAGAGGAGAGAGTTGAACTCAAACAACTTCAACGAAGATTCCATGGGTGGAATTCTATGCTGACGGGATTTTACGGTCCTGTCGAAGTCAATGGACTTCTGAAATACTCGCCGCGTTTTACAGTGCCCCTGCCTCCACCACCTGGCCACCACCACCCAGCCACCACAACAGGTCCCATGAAGCAGGGCCGAAGATTCATCAGAAAGCTCAAACTGATGATGACAAGGAATTGCATTTACATAGTGACTTTCAGGACCTCTGGATTTCCCAAAGTGCTTTACAGCCAATTAATTACTTTTGAAGCGCAGTCACTGTTATAATACAGGACATAAGCAATCTAATTTGCACACAGCAAAGTCTCACAAACTGCAATCAAATATATGACCACATCATCCATTTTTCAAATTGGCTGAGGGATAGATGTTGGCCAGGACACTAAGAACTTCCCTGCTTTTCTTCAAAATAGTGTAACAGAATCTCTTACAGCTACCTGAGAGGACAAATGGGACCTCAGTTTGCCATATCATCCAAAAGATGGCATCTCTGACAGTATAGCACTTTCTGGCAACTGCATTGATGTGCCACCCTAGATGATGTGCTGGGGTCAAATGAGACTTGAACCAACAACCAACTAACTCAAATGTTAGAGTTAAAAACAAAAAACTGCGGATGCTGGAAATCCAAAACCAAAACAGAATTACCTGGAAAAACTCAGCAGGTCTGGCAGCATCGGCGGAGAAGAAAAGAGTTGACGTTTCGAGTCCTCATGACCCTTCGACAGAACTAGGTGAATCCCAGGAAGGGGTGAAATATAAGCTGGTTTAAGGTGGGGGCGGGGGGGTGCGGACAGGCGGTTGGGTGGGGGGAGAGAAGTGGAGGGGGGTGGTCTGGTTGTAGGGACAAACAAGCAGTGATAGAAGCAGATCATCAAAAGATGTCACAGAAACAGAACAAAAGAACACATAGGTGTCGAAGTTGGTGTTATTATCTAAACGAATGTGCTAATTAAGAATGGATGGTAGGGCACTCAAGGTATAGCTCTAGTGGGGGTGGGGGGAGTATAAAAGATTTAAAAATATTTAAAAATAATGGAAATAGGTGGGAAAAAGAAAAATCTATATAATTTATTGGAAAAAAAAAGGAAGGGGGAAGAAATAGAAAGGGGGTGGGGATGGAGGAGGGAGGTCAAGACCTAAAGTTGTTGAATTCAATATTCAGTCCGGAAGGCTGTAAAGTGCCTAGTCGGAAGATGAGGTGTTGTTCCTCCAGTTTGCGTTGGGCTTCACTGGAACAATGCAGCAAGCCAAGGACAGACATGTGGGCAAGAGAGCAGGGTGGAGTGTTGAAATGGCAAGCGACAGGGAGGTTTGGGTCATTCTTGCGGACAGACCACAGGTGTTCTGCAAAGTGGTCGCCCAGTTTACGTTTGGTCTCTCCAATGTAGAGGAGACCGCATTGGGAGCAACGAATGCAGCAGACTAATTTGGGGGAAATGCAAGTGAAATGTTGCTTCACTTGAAAGGAGTGTTTGGGCCCTTGGATGGTGAGGAGAGAGGAAGTGAAGGGGCAGGTGTCACATCTTTTGCGCGGGCATGGGGTGGTGCCATAGGTGGGGGTTGGGGAGTAGGTGGTGATGGAGGAGTGGACCAGGGTGTCCCGGAGGGAACGATCCCTACGGAATGCCGACAGTGGGGGTGAAGGGAAGATGTGTTTGGTAGTGGCATCATGCTGGAGTTGGCGGAAATGGCGGAGGATGATCCTTTGAATGCAGAGGATGGTAGGGTGATAAGTGGGGTAATATCATACTTTTTTTTGTGTCTATAAAATCTATTTACATTTTTACATAATTCAGCCTGACATTCCTCAAGTGAGTCGGTATCTACCTCAGTATACAATTAATATATACAGTTAGAGAAAGCATGAGTAATAAACCTTTAAATGACAAAACATACAAAAATAAATCAGATTCCTGAAAAGCTCAGGGTGCTGCGCTACATATTTAAGGGGGACAAGGGGGCCCCTATCATGTTTCTGGGAGGGAGGAGAAGGCGTGAAGGCGGATGCGTGGGAGATGGGCCGGACACGGTTGAGGGCCCTGTCAACGACCGTGGGTGGAAAACCTCGGTTAAGGAAGAAGGAGGACATGTCAGAGGAACTGTTTTTGAAGGTAGCATCATTGGAATAGATGCGACGGAGGCGAAGGAACTGAATGGGATGGAGTCCTTATAGGAAGTGGGGTGTGAGGAGCTGTAGTCAAGGTAGCTGTGGGAGTTGGTAGGCTTGTAATGGATATTGGTGGACAGTCTATCACCAGAGATTGAGACAGCGAGGTCAAGGAAGGGAAGTGTCAGAGATGGACCACGTGAAAATGATGGAGGGGTGGAGATTGGAAGCAAAATTAATAAATTTTTCCAGTGAAGCCCAACACAAACTGGAGGAACAACACCTCATCATCCGACTAGGCACTTTACAGCCTTCCGGACTGAATATTGAATTCAACAACTTTAGGTCTTGACCTCCCTCCTCCATCCCCACCCCCTTTCTGTTTCTTCCCCCTTCCTTTTGTTTTTTTCCAATAAATTATATAGATTTTTCTTTTTCCCACCTATTTCCATTATTTTTAAATATTTTTAAATCTTTTATACTCCCCCCACCCCCACTAGAGCTATACCTTGAGTGCCCCACCATCCATTCTTAATTAGCACATTCGTTTAGATAATATCACCAACTTCGACACCTATGTGTTCTTTTGTTCTGTTGTCTGTGACATCTTTTGATGATCTGCTTCTATCACTGCTTGTTTGTCCCTACAACCAGACCACCCCCCTCCACTTCTCTCCCCCCACCCAAACCCGCGCCACCATCCCCCCCCCCCGCCCCCCCCACCACCACCACCATCTTAAACCAGCTTATATTTCACCCCTTCCTGGGATTCACCTAGTTCTGTCGAAGGGTCATGAGGACTCGAAACGTCAACTCTTTTCTTCTCCGCCGATGCTGCCAGACCTGCTGAGTTTTTCCAGGTAATTCTGTTCTTGTTTCCAAAAGTTAAAGTACTACCACTGAGCCAAGGCTTCCACATGCGGCATAACAATACAAACTCCAGTAAAGATCTGAAATTTCTACCACTTGTTTTGTCAAAATTGATGTAATGATCCTTATATTTATTTTGATACACTGTTGTGGACAACGTGGACTTAAAGGCTCTGATATTTAAGGGCAGGGAGGGGAAGTGGATGGGTAATGATTATAATTGCTAAGAAATAGGGAAATGCCAGCAATGTTGACATATGGCCAAATTTAACTTGAACTTTTCTGTTTCCCAGCCAACAGCGGCCAGATTGAGAAGCTAGCTACTGTTGGGCTGGAAGGCATGTGCTGGCAAACTGAAACTGGCAAGTGCAGAGGAGGAAAGGGGAGAAGAGAGAGGGAGAGGCATTACTGGGGAGGGCAAGGGGTAGTGGGTGGGGAGGGAGATCACTGGTTGGGGAGGTTGCGGGTCATGCAGGATTGCAGCTTGGGAAAGATCATGATTTAAGGGAGTACATGTGTCAGAGAATAACACAGGTCAGAAAGGTGATCACATGTCTGGGTTGGGGTTTGGGGGGGTGGGTAGCAGATGGTTTTGGGGGCAGATCACGGGGCTTTTTTGGGAGAAGGGGGTGGGGGGTGGTGAGAAAAGTCATGTTGTACAAGGGGTTGGTTCTGAGTTGGGGGAGATTACAGGTCAAGCGGTTTGAAGTGTTCACAACGAGTGGGTTTCCTCAGTTTGCAGGGGTGGAAGTAGCTTAGTTTGAGAGCCTGGTGGATAAGCATTTCTGCCCTTTCTGGTCTACAAGCAGTACTAGAAAGTCATTTACCTGCTGGAATCAGCCTTTCATGTCTGCCTTCAGCAAACCTTGGGCAACCCAGCCTGCAACCGTTAAATCTAAATGGTGAAAATATTTGAGGCACAGCTGCTTCATTAACATTTAAATAGCATAAATACTGTTTCTCGACAGCAGACTAATCACCACCCCTACCCACCGCGGATAAAACCAGAATTGGATATTCTTGAGGAAGAATAGGGTTGGATTACAGATTTTTTAGATTTTAACAACCCCTAACTGTCTCCAGAAAAGGCAGAGCCCAATTCATATATATCGAGATATCTGGATACAGCTTCCTTCCAGACTTTGACTGCAAGTATTAAAGTTTGACAAAAACTGAGAAAAATGCCAATTATTTTCTAATATTAGAAACTTATATAAGCATCACTTGGTCATTCATTCTTTATCGACATGAATGTTAACGTTACAGATTTTATCTTTGTACCAACCATGATTAAACTCTACTGATGTATGAGAAACACTGACTGAATGTAAATTCAGCAGAACTAAACTGCAGTTGCACAGCATGCATCTCGCAAATACCACAAAAATACTTGGTACCAAAACAAGACGTGTTGCAACATCAACTTAAAAGAAAATCCTAAATTACAAGCTACATGTCAAGGGCAGAAATGAATGTGAGTTTCAGTAAAACAAGCAATAGTGGCAGTTATAAATACCTTTCATTGTAATCTGCTTTGTTCCATTCCATCCTGAGAAGTAAACCTTTGAAGATGAAAGCATCATAAGGCAGAATGCAGTCATCCCTGGGAGCACCAAGCAAAGAGGTGCCAACTGTCTTGTAACTGCAAAGGTTATCCAATTGGTGGGTGAACTTTCATCTTGTAACACATATAATGATGGAGAGTTTCATAGGCTGATTTAAGAGTCATGAATAATGGCGTTAATAATATTGACAATTAATGGATGCAATGCCTTATGATTTCACCTTTCATATTCAATAATTCACAGCATCCATCAAGGCTTTTTGAAAAAAACTGTGTGAATCAAAATGGTTTGTGACAGAATGGTTCCTTTTCTTTGTGGTTGATAATATGACTAGGATACCTAATAAATGCTTGTATCTAAATGTTTACACCATTTTTGATCTACATACGCCACTGGATGTTGGAGCACTGATCAATGTGGTTTAATACTGTTAAAATTAATTGCAACATGCTTAGATAGACATAAGGTAAACAGCTGCTATCGTATAGTTCTTGCTTGAGACTGAATTTATCCTGAAATTTGACAAAATGGACGACTGCTACACTCAGTGCTAACGTGGTGGAGCTAGGCAGGAAAGCAAATATGATCATGTGTATCATTTTCCCATATGGTTTCAAGCCCTGAACTTCCAAAAATAGCAAGATGGTGTCAAGTTGGCCTATGATCCAGACATACCCAAGATGATAGTTCAAACAGCGGGATGACTGAACGTTCTATAGCCAGTTACTCTTCAAATTTCATTGAGCTATTGGTATCTAAAAACTTACCAAGAGAGTTTGGCTTGTCACACGCATAGCTGGCAAGTAGAAAGTCCAGCTAAACAGCAGCTTTTAAAGGGCTGCCATTTGCTGTTAAATGGCAAGTTGCATGGAGGAGTGAAATGTTGATTAATTATTCACTATGATATAATAGAAATGCATGGGAACATCTCCTTTTGATATCAAAGGGTTGGAATTACTGCTGCAGAAGAGACATCGGGGCAGGGATTTTCCATGCCCACTGGAGTCGGGTGTGTTTGATGGCATGAGCGGACAATATGGTGTGATTGGTTTCATGATGGTGTGAAACCAGTTCACGATTATCTGCTTAGCCTGCTGATAGGCAGGCCGCGTTCTCCGCCATTGGACGTTGGGAACCTCATTGTAATACATCAGCATATCAATATTAGGCCAGCCAACTGGAATTGTTCTGTTCCACCCTGCTGTATTGTCCGCCCAAGTCTGCTGGAATACACACCAGCGTGTTTCACAACAGCAAATAAGCGACGTGCACTTGGTAGGCTGTATTCTGCTCGGGACTTTCACAGTCCTCAGTGCCAGGCTTCACAGACAGCAACAGATCACTTTTAGGGGGCTTGCAATAGGTCTCTACCTACCAGATCAGCCATATGTGGGTGGCTTTTCAATGGCTGCAGGACTAGGACTTGGCGAAGGGGGAGAAGTGGCCTCAGGCAAAGGAAGAGGCTGTGGGATGATGGCTGTACTGGGAAAGGAAGGTAGCCCATGCTTTGTGTGGGGGCAAATGTTAATCTGTGCAAGAGGCCTCAAGATGGTGATGCCTGAGGAGGTAGTCTCTAGAGGAGATGAGGCCAGATGGACATGTGAGGGCATGTGGGTGAGAATGGGTGGTGATGCCCCTTGAGCTGCAGTGAGTGTGACGCCAGAGAATGTGTGATGGGCTTGAGTGTAAGAGTTTAGAGTGCTGAGATGGTTGCCATACCCTGGCTGCAGGGATGAGATCATTCATCCTCTATCTGCATTGGATGGCCAATCTGTTCTGTGAAACATTGGCACTGACCACCACTGTCATCACCTACCAAGCCATAATGGTAATGTTGCTGCCCCTCCTGCAGCCAGAGCGGCGGTAAAAGGACATCACAGCAGGCCTCCACGGCATCTAAAGGGCATTTGAGGGCTGCAGTTGTCTTGTCTTTCGGGGCCTTGCTTTGTTTTCTGCAATCCTGGCCTGGAAGCACTGAGTGTAGCTGTACATTAAATGTAGTGCCAGGCATGATGAAGCAGTGAGGGGACGGCGTGTCAGGTGATTCGGAGCCTGCCTGCCATGGAAACGGCATGTTTCCTGGGAATGCATAAATAATGTGGCAGTGCTTAGTGCAAATCTGGGACGATTCCACCCCAGAACTGGGTGGCTATCCTTGCATTAAAACATTTTGTAAGTTTTTATTTCCAGGAGGTCACTAGCTTCATTAATGCAGTCTCTCATGGACATTGCTCCAAAATGACAAATGCTTGCTGATATCAAGAGGAAGGCCCAGGAAACTGGGCTCAAGAACTGTGATCATATTTCTTGTCAGGTCAAATAGCCATGGCACAAACATAAGCTGGAAACTGCTGAACCTTTGGAAAGATACCATTTGAAGCATTATACACAACCATTTCTTATTTGCTTATATCCTTGAATTGTGCACAGCAATTTTCTTTAAGATGTTGAGGCCTCCCTCCAGCTTAGGATTCATCTTCTGATGGGGGCTTTCTGAATGGAGAGGATAGCCATGAAGTCAGAGAATAATGATGTTTACCCATGAGCCATTTCCCTAATGTTTCTTCTCTTTCAAATAATATGGACCCATGGACTGCCACATAATGAAGGCATGTTCCTAATTATCAGCCACCGCCATGTATAATGTTCCTGTGGTCAGATACTTCCTGAACAGGAACTGAACGCAAACCCTTTCTGTTCATGTTGGGTGATAGGGTTAATATGTCCCTGCTCAGGGACAAAGAAAGAAGGCAATGAGAAAAAGAGAAAGAAAGAGATAAAAATATAATTTGCCTTATTCAGGCACCACAAATTACAGAACAAAAACAGAATTACCTGGAAAAACTCAGCAGGTCTGGCAGCATCGGCGGAGAAGAAAAGAGTTGACGTTTCGAGGCCTCATGACCCTTCAACAGAATTTGAGTTCGAGTCCAAGAAAGAGTTGAAATATAGCAAGGCAAAAGAGAGGTACGGAAATCTTGTCACAGAAAAGAACAAAACTTCTTCAAGGAGGTAGGCATTTCTTGAAGAGCAGTGGATGTCAATTAAACACAGAGATAAAAACAAAAAGACTGCGGATGCTGGAAATCCAAAACAAAAACAGAATTACCTGGAAAAACTCAGCAGGTCTGGCAGCATCGGCGGAGAAGAAAAGAGTTGACGTTTCGAGTCCTCATGACCCTTCGACAGAACTTGAGTTCGAGTCCAAGAAAGAGTTGAAATATAGCAAGGCAAAAGAGAGGTACGGAAACCTTGTCGCAGAAAAGAACAAAACTTCTTCAAGGAGGTAGGCATTGAAATGTCAACTCTTTTCTTCTCCGCCGATGCTGCCAGACCTGCTGAGTTTTTCCAGGTAATTCTGTTTTTGTTTTGGATTTCCAGCATCCGCAGTTTTTTTGTTTTTATCTCTGTGTTTAATTGACTGCCACTGCTCTTCAAGAAATGCCTACCTCCTTGAAGAAGTTTTGTTCTTTTCTGCGACAAGATTTCCGTACCTCTCTTTTGCCTTGCTATATTTCAACTCTTTCTTGGACTCGAGCTCAAGTTCTGTCGAAGGGTCACGAGGACTCAAAACGTCAACTCTTTTCTTCTCCGCCGATGCTGCCAGACCTGCTGAGTTTTTCCAGGTAATTCTGTTTTTGTTTTGGATTTCCAGCATCCGCAGTTTTTTTGTTTTTACCACAAATTACAGTGCTGCCAAACTCCAGAACATCTTCCTCTGATGAACATGAAATACCTACTTTGCATACCACCTAGCTCCGTGCACAATTTTAAAAATATAAGGACTACAAGATAAATTATGGAAAAATAAATCAGTAATAAAGATCACTGTTAAACAGATTTTGCAGAATAATGGGCAGTTGTAAAATTTGATCTGCAAAAAACTAAAACGGCCATGTAATAAAACCAGAATCTCCCTTATTCAGCTTCCACATATCCTAATAATGCAAGTGCTCATTACATGATATAACTTCTAACCAGTTGTCAGTAATACTCGGGGACATATGTACATAGATATGAAGAATATATCACACTCACTGACGATTATTATTATGACTGAAATTTTATTTTTCACACTTAGCAGCAAATGACTAGTTTCCATCTCTGTCACAGTTTATACATCTGTGGACACCTCCACTGCTTTATGAAAACATACACATCTTCAACTCTGTGATGGAAGCACTTTTAGTAAATCAAAAATGGCAATTGACAGTCTAGTAATCAATCATAAGACTGGTACCAACCAATAAAACAGATGCCTTTGCCAAGGTGGAAGAGCTTATTTATGTCCTTTCAAACAAAGGCTGCTTTTTTCACAGCTGAATGAGCAGAATTCTCTGGTTGACAAGCAGGGGTGGGGCCCGCTCGCCAACGCATAAAATGACATGCGGTGAGGTAGGGCAGGTGTCCTGACGTCACCACGCGTCATTTAGATTTTCAGTTCAGTGCGCATGCAGCTGACTTGGCTGCATGCCCACCAAACGGTCAAAGGCCAATTAACACCATTTAAATATCAATTAAACTAATAAACTAAGCTGCCCTTCCAACCTGAAGGTTGATGGGCAGGCAAAGAGCCCAGGTGGCTTTCGCATTTTTCATGAGACCTCATCCACGGGCGGGATGAGGTTTCATGAAGTGTTTCAAAAGTCAATAAAAAATTTTAAAATAATTCTTTCACATGTCCCAGTTCATGTGACAGTGTCACATGAGGGGACATGTTTTAAAAGTTTTTATTTCCCTTTATTTTCATTTACACATGTCAAACCGATGAGGCACCTCCATGCCTCGGAGATTTCTGCACAGTGCGGGGATTGACTCAGGAAATCCCCACCCCGCCCCTGTCTGCACAGGGAGTGCTTCCAAGCAAGCTTCACGCTGGGCAGGTCTTAATGACCTGCCCTCATAAATTGGAGGTGCGCCCCTGATCTGGAGCACCAATCGGGTTCACGCCCACCCCCGCACAACCCCCCTGACGGAGGGAAAATTCAGCCCAATGAAGGTGAGAAAATTCAGACTGAAGTGCGTCAGGTCTATTCCTGCCTGCAGGAGATTTTTCCAGAAGCAAGCCCCCTGCACCTGCAGCTATCTGTCCAATAGGTAGTCAATCAAGGTATTTAAAGAGCAATTAACCCCTGATTATGCACAGCAATACAATTTTACAGAAGGCACATTTGCCTTGCTCTATATCAGGAGCCCAGAAATTGGAGGTGGCTTCACAACGGAAGATCGGAGTGCCATCATATTATTCTGTACATCCATGCATAAAAGGGCAGGGAGGTTCAATACGACACAATCATTGCCAGATGCATTCATCTGGAGGCATTTAAGACTGATGCCCCTGACAATTCTAGTCATTTGTATTTACAAGCCTTTTGGACCATTAGGTGAGAACCTCCACCTTGTCGTGCCTTTTCATTTTTAGTCTGCCTGAGCAGCGCTCAACTTCCCCAGTGGGATAGCTGTTTGCCCCTCCAATTGGCTCTGCTGCATCCATCTGCTGCCTACCATCCCTAATTGGATGGCAAACAATTTGATTAAATAATGGGAGAAGGGTTCTTCACTTAGTAAAAAAAAAGTTTTGACAAAAGAATAGTTGATTTCAAAACGTTCCGTTATTGTTGGAGTGAATTTACTATTATTTGTGTATTTTGGAAGCAGGTTGATGTTCAATGCTCAAAGTCTTAATGGCTTTGGCTGGAATGGTCTATTGAGGCCATTGAAAACTAATTGAGGTAATTAATGGACCTGCCTGTCCAACCTTAAAGTTGGTGGGCAGGCCGGGAGTGCTGGCAGGCTTTGGCCATTGGCGGGATGTGGTTTCATGAGGGAACATCAACCTGCTTCCAAATTACTCAAATAATAGCAAATTCACGCCAACAATAATGGAACGTTTTGAAATCAACTATTCTTTTGTCAAAACTTTTTTTTTTACTAAGTGAAGAACCCTTCTCCCATTATTTAATCAAATTGTATGGTTCAGCCATGTTACATGAGAAACTATTTTCAATTTTTAGCTGTAAAAATAACTACTCAGGATGCTTGAATCTATGGATTTCTCATTAACAGCTGTTTAGTACAGTAGGTTAGTGCTTCAAAGGGCAACTCAACATCTCGATCTTGCAATTGCATTGCAGCAATATATTGCTGTCGGTGTGCGGGGAGGCCCGACAGAATGATGCGCGAAGATGTCGGGTGTGCACCTGATGTCATCGTGTGCCATATAGTTATGTCATACGGCAGGCGCGCACCGGAGGTGGCTGCGTGTCTGCCAAACTGTCAATGGCCCATTAAGGCCATTAAAAAAACAATTAAACTTGTCGACAATGCTGCCTGTCCAACCTTAATGTTGGCGGACAGGCTAAGAGCCCAAGCATGGGGAGGGGTCCGCTCACTGACGCGTAAAATGACGAGGGATGATGTCGGGTGGAACTCCCGATGTCACCCCGCTTTATTTCCATTTTCAGGTCAGCAGGGGCACAGCCAAGTCGGCTGCGCGCCCGCCGACCTGTCAATGGCCTATTGAGGCCATTGAAAACTAATTGAGGTCATTAATGGACCTGCCTGTCCAATCTTAAAGTTGGTGGGCAGGCTGTGAGTGCTGGTGGGCTTCGGAAAAAGCATGAAATCTCATCCACGGGTGGGATGAGGTTTCATGAGGGAATTTAAATTTTTGTTAAAAGGTTTCAATAAAAGTTATGGTCATGTGTCCCAACTCATGTGACAGTGTCACATGAGGGGACGTCAGGGAAATTTTTTTAACATTTGTATTACAAATTTTAATTCCGAGCCGATCTTCTTAAGGCAGCACTTAGCCTCAGGGAGATCTGTGTGCTCTTTCACACACATGCAAATGGTTCACAAAATTAATTTATCTAAAAGACAGTATTTAACAAAGGTGCTTGTGGTCAATAAGGTTACTATTTTCCAGTTCAGAAATAACAGTAGCAGGTAATGTAGCCATTTAGGGCTGGTGTGGTGAAGGTTTCTCGACTCAGCTTAAATGACTTACATGTCCACTGTCATATTTCAAGATTAGATTTCAGTTCCAATGAAGCATTCAATGCTGGTATCTTTCAGCCACTTACTTAGCATCTGTTTAAATTTCTTTCTCTAGATCTTACTATGACTCAGCCAATAAATTTGCTATATGGCAAGAATGATTTATACACACTAGCAAGTTTCCCTAGTCTGTATCAACCTGGAAAAAGAAAGGCACCATAATGTGCCTCTCTGGGTGGAATCGTCCCAGATTTGCATTATGTGCAGCAGTGGGTGGGAAAAAGAACATTTTACCACTGGCCGCTATGGTGGCTTTTCATGCCGTATCGTCCCAATCCCACCTCATGAATCATGCATTCACAAGCCATTTCATTGCCGGGGGCGTTGGGGGGTGGGGGGGTGGGGGTGCTCTAATTCAACCACCCTGCTGTCACCTTGTTGCTTCCTCATTCTGGGCACCATATTTCAAGTGCAGCTGCAGGAACAAGCCCAGGACTGCTGCACACGACATGGCCCTGATAATCTGCTTTTTGCATTATTGGCTGCGGAATAATTATTGGCCAGAACACCGGGGAAACTCCCCTGTCCTCCTTGGGAACAGTGCCATGGTATCTTTTACATACACCTGAGATAGTAAGCAGGGCTTTGACAGTGCAGCACTGGAATGTCAGTTTTCATTTTTGTGCTCAAATCCTGGAGTAAGACTTAAACTTGGAACCTTGTGACTCAGAAGTGAAAGCGCTGCTAAATCAGAGTTTACACTCATACTTTAAAAAAATACCTTCACCTTGGTGAAATAGAGTAAAAGGAAGAAACTAAGAGAAAAAAACAGCTTATTTGTTCAAAACATTTTAAAATTAAGTTGCTTTAATCTTAGTGGCCAGAGGCTGGACTTGCCGGTCAATCCGGACCCTTCAGCTCGGAAAGAACTGCAGCCTGCAATTTAGGTAAGAGAGGAGGTGCCTCCATCTTGAGACAGCTTCTCTGCTACTTTAAAAAAAAACAAATGCCCTCAACAGCCGGGCCACCATTACGGAGGGGGAACCACAGCTGTATCCAGACAGGCAGGTAAGGTCTCAAAGCTGACTTGGAACACTGGCTCTGGTCTGCTGCTGAAAGACTGGCTCCAGGCAGCCGGTCCAGTCTCCAAAGCCTTGGAGGGCCCCAGAGGCCGAATGGAAATTTCCTGCCAGCCTCTGACAATAGGCTTTAATTGTACTCTAATTACCCTTAGTTGTTTACTCATTGCTTGCAGGCAGTTAGCCCTTTTGCCCCTGATTCTGCTTCTGGGAAAATGACTTGCTGGCGATCGACAGCATGAAATTTCATGCCAATATACTTGAGCCCATCTGGGGTCAAAAATCCTGCCGCCTGTGACCATTCAAATGCCTTCCTGGTTGGTCTCCTAACTTTTACCCTGCATAAACTTAAGGTCATTCAAAACTCTGCTGCCCACATCCTATCTCTGTCCAAGTTCCATTCACCCATTTGTGCTTACTAATTTGGCTCCTGGTTAAGCAAAGCCTCGATTTTAATATTCTTAATATTGTTTTCAATTTCCTCCATTGCCTCTTGCCTCCCTATCTCTGAAATATGCTCCACCCATACAACCCTCCAAGATATCTGCACTCCTCCATTCCTGCATCCCAAATATTAATTGGTCCACCACTGGCAGCCGTGCCTTCAGCTGCTGAGGCCTTAACCTCTGGAATTCCCCTTGGTAAATCTCTGTCTTTCTAATTCATTTTGGTCCTTTAAAATGCTCCTTAAACTTTACTTTGACCAAGCTTTTGCTTGTACCTGCTCCATTTGACTTGGTTCTGATTCCGTGAGATCATCCTCCTGTGAAGTACCTTGGGCATTTTAGTACCTTAAAGCTGCTTTATAAATACAAGGGGGAGAATTTTCTCCCCGTCGGGTCAGGAGTGGGCGTGGGCAGGTGTGGAGCCGATCGCCACCTGCCGCCATTTTATGTGGGCAGGCCAATTAAGGCCCACCCAGCAAGAGGCGCTATCTTTGCGGGTGTGGGGTGGAGGAAGAGTTGGGGCCTATGCTCAAAAGAGCGCATAAATTTCCCTGAGGCAGCTTCGAGCCTCAGGGAGATTAAGTTCAGTTCTAAAGGTGGAAAAAATTAAAAAATAAAATTTATTCAGAATGAGCGGGGTCATGTTTATGAATTTTCATTAAAAATTTTATTTAATTCATAAACCCTTCATGAAACCTCATCCCGCCCATGGACGAGGTTTCATGAAAAATGCAAAGGCTGCCTGGGCTCTTCACCTGCCTGCCAACATTAAGGTTGGACAGGCAGCCCTGACAATTATGTTAATTAGTTACATTAATTAGGCCTTTGACAGTTCTGGAGGGTGCGCAGCCGACTCTGGTGCACGCCTGCTGAACAAAAGATCGGAATGACGCATGGTGATGTCACCGGGTGTCATTTTACATGTCGGCATGCAGGGCTGAAAATTCTGGCCAAAATGTTATTGTTGTAGCAGTGAAGGCCACAGAAAAAGAAAGATAATAATGCTGGAGAAGAAGGAAGAACAGAGCCAAAACTACCTCCTGGTCAAGCACAATGATAAGGAAGATGGCAGGCTGTGGCAGCAGGTATTTTATGAAGCATGTGGGAACCAGGGAAGTGAGTGAAGATGTGCCCAGAAAAAACTGAGGAGAAGGTTTCTTCTGGTTCCAAATTCATACACTCAGAATCCACTAGTACCAACCTGAAAAGGAGGATGTTCAAGCAAGAATACTGTGGGAGAATAAAATACAGCTACAAGATAACAAAGGGTTAAATGGTTAAACCATAGTGGAATACTACAACGAAGTCTCCTTGCACCAGTAGCAGACAAACCTGCGCTGTCAGCTATTGTAAAGGAAGAAAAACAAGTATCATAAACAAACTACCAAGAGTTCTTGAAACAAAGTTAGGATGTCTGTTATCAGCACATGAGACAGGGCCTAGTCATGCTATCTGTTGTCTGTCGCCGGATGGGCTACTCAAGGTTTTGTGTAACTACTCAAGGTTTTTGCGTAATTATAAACTAAGACAGAACAATTGTATGCATGCCAAAGATAAAATTTCAATGTTATTAATTACGCACGCTTTTACTTTAACTATGTGTGTATTCTGAAGCTTCCTCAGAGTGCCGGCTAGCTCCGTTGTATGCTGCTGGGCTCTCCGTGATATCACGATTCAATAAAGGCTTCTGAGATAAACCTCCTGGGTCTGAATGTTCACTCTGTTTTCTGCAACAAATTGATGACGAGGATGGGATCTGACTGAAATCCAGCTACCTCTTAAGTTGGAGAGGTGATAATTAGCGTCCCAGCTACCTCTTAAGTTGGAGAGGTGAAAGGGGGACGAAAAGAAATTCTGGGCCGTCGGATCTCTAAAAAAGAACACTCGTGGAAAGAGGGAGGAACTACTCTCCCAAGTTGGGATGAGTATGAACTGCATCCTAGCTGAAAGGGGGAGTGCAGTTTAATAGCGTCCCAGCTACCTCTTAAGTTGGAGAGGTGAAAGGGGGACAAAAAGCATCCTAGCTGAAAGGGAGAGTGCTTGAAAAAGGGTAGCTACCGACCAGACTCAAAAGACCCAAGGAACTGGAGGACTTGTTAAGGAACTGAACACCGGTGAGCGCATTCTTCACAACACGGGGGCAGATAGAACCTCAGCACACAGTCACACTTGGTACTTGTGTACCGAGGGACCACATACAGCTTGATGCAGCCGCAGGGATGTGTAGTTTGTTTGTAATAATGGAACATGGTACAAATATTGGCTGACTGTAATGTAATTAGGGCATTGTCTGGGGCATCTGTAAGTTCTAATTTGCATTTTTGGATTCCAAGCATCCAAGAGATGATTCATTTTAGAGTATATTTTGAATAGATTTGGAGCTCAACATTTTAAGTATGGCTGATCAAATAAACTGATTCAAAGTAGCTCAAATAGACGAGATAATAATTTAAACAAAAAAAGGCCATTCACAATTTTTTTCACTATTTCTGAAGTGGGGACACAATTCTGTGTAAATGATCCTATATTTAATTTTTATCCTGTTACAGACAGGGGTGAGATAGTGGGATGGTTTCCCCTTTTTCCACCTCTCAAATGACCTGAGACAGATGTGTTTTAAAGAGAAAAGGTGTTTCAACCCCTTGAATGCTGTAACTCTTGAGAACAGACAAAATACAGGTTTTCTTGTAAGTTAAAGAAATTAAGATAAATGTTTATTACTCAACACCTGAATGTATTCACAACAGCATCCAGTCAAATGCGCACATAGACACATATACATACACAAGAAAAGGTGATTGCATAAGAGGTAGCACGCACCTAGGTCTTAAAGTCCAAAATTTCACTTTCAGCCTTGATACTCTCGAGATACAATCTTAAAATGTTGTAGGCCTGTGAGTTACTTTTGGTTCAATAAAGGAATGGTGGCTAGAAGTTTCTGAAAATGGCATTGCAGCAGCTTACTGCTTGCGGTAACAGGTTTCTAGCTTCACTTGAGGTGCAATCGGACCCCTGTAGTGATAAATTGGTTTTGTTCTTCAAATCTGTAGGTAAAGGCTAGCCCCAATTCTCTGCCTGCTGATGGGTCCTAGGCAGGTTTCTTCCTTTGGTGATAAAAACAAAAAACTGCGGATGCTGGAAATCCAAAACAAAAGCAGAATTACCTGGAAAAACTCAGCAGGTCTGGCAGCATCGGCGGAGAGGAAAAGAGTTGACGTTTCGAGTCTCATGACCCTTCAACAGAACTAGGTGAATCCAAGGAAGAGGTAAAATATAAGCTGGTTTAAGGTGTGTGTGTGGTGGCGGGGGGGGGGGGGGGGGGGGGGCGGGAGAGAGAGAGAAGTGGAGGGGGTGGTGTGGTTGGTGTGGTTGTAGGGACAAGCAAGCAGTGATAGAAGCAGATCATCAAAAGATGTCACAGACAACAGAACAAAAGAACACAAAAGAACACATAGGTGTTAATTGTGTTTTCTTTTCAGAAAAATGGGAGCTCGCAACAGCAGAGCAGGCTGTGCCACTCCCCCCGCTTCACAAAGTACTAAGAACAAACTGAAACCGGTGAAACCGGAGCTTAAATCAGGAACTTTGAAGATGGGTAAGAAAACGAAAAAAGTAGTAGTAGTATACCCAGGGGTTCGAGTCCCCTGGAGGTGAAAAGTAATTAATTTTTGTGTTTTCTTTTGTGTATATTATTAAGTAAAATGGGAAATATGACATCAAAGAAACCCCAGGTTCCCCCTTTGAAGGGAACCCCAAATGCTAATATGTATGTCCATTACGGTCCTGAAATTGTCCAATATGTTTCTGATTGGGTTAAATGGACTCAAAGTAAAGGAGAGAGCTTCCCACCAGCTGGAACTTTTAATTGGGACAGAATTGAGCGCTTATAATATGTTTTAAGGGAAGTAGATAGTCCACTACTGAATTTTCTGTAACTCAAAAGAAAAATGAATTGATCCAAGTTACAAGAGCTGTTTGTGCTGAAGAGAGAGAGAGAAAAAGGGTACTCCTAAGGGGTTAATGAGCAATTGACAAGCAGCAACAGAGAAACTGTGAGCTTTTGTCAGTTTGAAGGTCCCTATAGGTGGAGCCTTCAAGGTCCCTTTATTCCCCCACTGCTCCTCGAAGATTTGTTTAGAGTTAAGTTCAATATTATAGGCGTATCGATACATATCTTTATCTATGTGTTTGTTTGTGTGCAATGAAGCATTTGTATGTGAGCTTTAATGTGTTTTCTTCCGTGAATTGTCTTGTGTGTGTGTATTGTTGAGCACTTTAGAGTCGAAAGCCCCATATTAGATTAAAGGAAAAGTTTATTCAAATATTCCAAAGTTTTGAGTATAAGGTTTGAGTTGAGATTTCTGGAAAAAATCATAATTTGAAGGTAGTGTAAAGATAAAACAGGGCTTCCCTTTGTTTGAGATGAACCAACCCTTGTACCACCCCCTTGCAGACTAGTTGGGAATAACTCTCGTCATCAGCTTCCAAACTGATTGGGACTAATACATACGAGTTAGTATTCTAAAATTCTGAGAAAAAGAAATTACTTGAAATTCAGAAAGATTCTAGGAAAACCAAAAGACATAAACACAAGCTCTAGATGGTTCCAATGGATAAAAAGAGGTTTCTTATGAAGAGATGAATTAAATATTAAAGGAAATCTGCTTTCCAAAAGCACTGGAATTTGAATTTGGGACAACCTTGAGATGCAAAGTGCAGTGTAATTTAACAGGTTACTTTATCACTAGGATGCTATCTAAGATAAAGAATGTGTCGATAAACATACGGAAATAAAAACTTGGATACAAATCATTACACATGAAAAAGAGGTTGTTTTAATTTTGATAGTGTAAATTACAGTTCTTACAAAGTTTAAAAATTTGAGGTTTGGTTCTTGATAAAGTTCTCAAAAGGGAATTTTCATTTTAAAAGGTCTGACAACAATTGGCACTAATTCAAATGCTGCAAGCTTTTGCGTTTGTAAGTCTGTTCCCAAAATATGAAGCTAAGCTCAAGACCTTGACAAAGTTTGGCAGAAATCCAATTTTCGGTCGAGTTAATGAATCCGGGATAATTCTAAAAGAAAAGGGTCAGACACAATTTAGTGGGTTACTTTGAAGACAATAAAATCTTTGAGAAGAAGAAAAGGAAGCAAAGCATGTCAATACCTGATGTCTGTTTTTAAAACTGTTATGAGAATATTTTAAAGTCTCTCCAGGCAACCTGAACAAGATAAGATGGTAGCAGTTGCAAGTGTAATATGGTTTGAGGCAAGTAGGAGAATGAGTTAGGGAAAGAGGACATAATGTACAAACTGTTTTTAGGGAAATGAATTTGATAATCCGGCCATCAACTGAGGCATTGGAACTGCACAGGGGGAGATAAGCAAAGATCTAGAGACAGAGATCCCCGTTGAAATGGAATAGTTAATATGGCCTAAAGAGTAAGGAAACATTTTAAACAATCAAGACAATAGAGAAACTGGACTCAAGAGAACCTTAGGATGATCATGGTCGGGAAAGAAAACTTAGAGGTAAACTTATGAGGAATCTGTAGTTCAGGAATTGAAATGTAAGGAGAAATAATACTTAATAACGATTTACCACAAGATGGATATAGATAAAGGGAAAGCTGGAAAAAGGCTAAATAGATGTATTACTGATTATATTAATGTGCCTGTGAGCTACAATAAGTAAAACCATAGCATTAATACCTTGATGACAGGCAGAGTTAAGCGGTTTCCAGAGAGAACTGCCACTGGAAGTGAAGATACTGAGCCATTGAAAGATAGGATAAGAAGGTGCATTGTAGAGTTGTTTAAGGAATTGAGGCCTGACATGAGACATCAGCAGGAGAGAGTAAACTGGAAGGAGTAGGGGTGCCTACCCAAATGGGTTCAGATCAGGGAACTAATTTCACAGGGAGAGTCATTAAAGAAGTGTGTAATTTTATGGAGATTAAATAGAAATTCCATATTCCTTAACACCCCCAGAGTCCAGGGATGGTGGAAAGGATGAACTGAACTTTAAAAAAAACATCAATCAAGAGACAGGGAACAGCCCAATATTCTAATGCACTGTGGGCTACCCCAAGCAGGACCAACAGGTTCACCCCATTTGAAATGATAACAGGAAGGGCCATGCAATTACCTGAAGGCATTACAGTAGGAGGTGTAGGGCCACTGAAAGGAAAAATACAGGACAATGAACGGGAAGTAAATGAAGGCATTACACAGTTAAAGATACATGACAATTGACCAAGCGGTAACCCAGAGAACGGGAGCCAATGTTAATGTCTCCACAGATCTACGATCCTGGTCGTGGGCCTATCAGTACTGGCAACAAGGTTGGGGATCATCACTGCTCATCCTGCATCGCAGGAGGAACTTTGGTACAGCATGGACAGTGCCGAATGCGACACGCAAAGGGGAATGATAAATGTAACAGTAGGAGAACAAGTGCTTTCAAATTGTAGTAAGGGTTTGCTTCAGATCAAGCATGGGAGGTCCGCCACTACCCAGCCACCTCCCATCTCTACTTTCACAGTCTGAGTAGAGATAATTGAAGACCCTCAAATCACACCGACTGATCCATCTTGTCCGACTATGCATCCAAGATCGACGAATGATTTGGTACTGGTTAATCAGAAGTTTTGTCTGATAATGTACACCATGAGCTGGTACCCGTAGTCTTGAATATATCTGGAATCGTCCTGCCCCAGTGGTGCTCAACCCATACCCAAACACTCTATACGGCTCTGACGCGCCAATTGATGACTGATGCGGTTCAGTTCAATGGCGAGATGCGATCAGGCTTGGGAGAGAACTGCGTTAAGTGCAGCCTGATAAATGATGCCACTATGATATTCAATATAGGGACATCATTGGTTAATCCAAAGTCCGGCTACCGTGCTCGAAAGTCATGCTCAAAATTAATTGAAATAGGAAAAAATATTTCAGACGAAGCGAGCAGAAATGATGTATGCAACATCTATGGATCTTGGGCACTGGAACAAGCCCGAGAAAATTTAAGACAGACTAAAGAAGGGGTACTCCCTTTATGGGTAACTAATGAGCATCTATTGAATCTCTCACGACACAAGAATCATGCCTTGACCGGTTGCCAGCTCGGGTTTAACACGTGTATGTAGAATGAATGTTGAATGTATGGTGAATAGTAATATGCTAATAGGCATTGTATTAGTAATACCTGTCATACCTATGTCAATGACATAACCCAGGCAAGACACCCACAGTGACTGCTGGTATGGGACCCCAGCCATGGGGCCCATTTGTACACCTACAAATGGACTTTATACAAATGCCTAAATGTATGGAATATAATTATGTTTTAGTTCTAGTGTGTTTGTTCTCGCGATGGGTGGAGGCATATCCCACCCGACGAAATGATTCTGTTGTTGTTGTAAAATTGTTGTTCATTTTACTGCTAAAGTGATAAAGGAACTGTTGAAGGCCTTACAATGCAACCATCACTTTTCCTGCCCATACCACCCCCAGTCTACTGGGGCGGTGGAAAGACAAAATGGTATTCTGAAAAACAAACTAGTTAAATTATGTGAAGAAACAAGTTTGAAAGGGCCTGAAGCTCTACCCTTGACGCTCATGACTACACGCTCTCAACCTAACTGTCTCAAGAGCTTGCATATACAGGTAGTAGAAGCTCAGAAAAAGCCCACCATTGAAGACTGCCATCAATACCAGCCCGGGGACCTAGTCCTAGTAAAGACGTTCAGGAAAAAGAACTGTTTGGAACCTCAACAGGAAGGGCCTTTCCAAGTCCTGCTCGCCACCCATATGGCCGTAAAGGTTGAAGGACACTCTTGTGGATCCACGCATCGCACGTCAAGCGGACACTGACTTCGGACGTAAGTGCTTGTGCAAGCACTTTAACTGAGTCGTCAGAATGCTGACTCTGATTTGGATCCTGTCCTACGTGGTCTTTGCGGGGGCATGGAATACCAATTCTGCGGTTCAACGAACGCAGGCCATAGCCTCGCAAGTTAATTGGACTAAATGTTGGATTTGTACTCATTTTCCTCTATGCAAAACAGCAGCTGAATTGCATGAGAGGGTGGAAAGGACCCTACCTTATGCTGCTAACAACTCGAACGGCACTGAAGATTAAAGGGAAGGAAGATTGGGTCCACGCCACTCATTGTAAAAAAAAAACATTGTCTGGCAGTCCTATAACTGTTGTGCATTATGTATTGGATACTGCTTCTTGCTATATTCTGTGAAGTGTATCCAAAGGATTCTCACCCCAACACCTTTTTGTCTTTATGCTGCGCTTATGCTCGACAAGTAGGATAGGGCGCCTGTTGGATATGTGCCCAGTCTCCCCAACATGGAGGTGAGTCAAGCACCTATCAGACAAAAACCAATGACTGAGGAAGAAGTGAAGGATCTCACAAATTTCCATATCCAGTCAGATGATACAGAATCCAATAAGTAAATTAGATATTCAGCCGCATCGGCGTCAACATTGCCGTGACATCTCAGAATCTGAACGATTCTGGATGATTGCTTTCCCCTCTTATGGAGCTGCTCGTGATTTCTGAGAGATTATCAACCTGGCAGCTGCACTTGAACAATTTGCTAATTCAACGGCTATTGCATTGATTGAGACACAGGAACAGACTTCAGCTACCACTACTGAAATGATAGTCCTACGCCTGACCGCCTTACAACATAGAATGGCCCTTGATTTCCTCCTAGCTGAAAAAGGTGGCACTTGTGCCGTGATAGGTTCAGAGTGCTGCACTTATGTGCCTGATATTTCTGTGAACATTACTAACCTGGGACAGCATGTTGTGGATAAAGTGCAAGAAATAAAGAAAGTTGGGGAGAGACTGAGAAATTTTTATAACAAGGATTCCTGGTGGGCTACAGTAATGGGGTGGTTCTCCGGTTGGGGAAGTTGGCTGCTGTATGTTTTAATTGGGTTGGTCATAGCATGTGTTATAGGGTGTTGTGCATGTGTTGCTCTGCGAATTTGCTGTTCCCAGGTTACTAACAGTGTGTCTACTAGATTAGGACGAACTCCATTTGTCTCTCAAATGATGCGCACTGGTCCCAGTGAAGCCCACTGGTGGGGAGAAAAGGTTTACTCTGCCAGAGATCGGCCTTTTCCTTATGGTTATGAACCCCCATATGATAATGAAGATACTATTCCTCATTAATATTAATCTAGAAGATTAACAAGGAGGGATTGTGGGAGAATAAAATACATCTACAAGATAACAAAGGGTTAAATGGTTAAACCATAGTGGAATACTACAACGAAGTCTCCTTGCACCAGTAGCAGACAAACCTGCGCTGTCAGCTATTGTGAAGGAAGAAAAACAAGTATTATAAACAAACTACCAAGAGTCCTTGAAACAAAGTTAGGATGTCTGTTATCAGCACATGAGACAGGGCCTAGTCATGCTATCTGTTGTCTGTCGCCAGATGGGCTACTCAAGGTTTTGTGTAACTACTCAAGGTTTTTGCGTAATTATAAACTAAGACAGAACAATTGTATGCATGCCAAAGATAAAATTTCAATGTTATTAATTACGCACGCTTTTACTTTAACTATGTGTGTACTCTGATGCTTCCTCAGAGTGCCAGCTAGCTCCATTGTATGCTGCTGGGCTCTCCGTGATATCACGATTCAATAAAGGCTTCTGAGACAAACCTCCTGGGTCTGAGTGTTCACTCCGTTTTCTGTGACAAATACACCTATGTGTATGCTCTGAGATCATTTTGTGAGGCTGGGCAGTGCTGACAGGTCTGACTCTCAGTCATGCAGCTCTCCCTGGTAAGCTTTGTTTTTGCTACAAGCACTAATAGGGCACGTGGCAGCTTCATTGTAATTAGCAGAAGACCCCCAACTCTGAAGTGGATCTGGAGGACACAGAATAGAGAGCAACAGGAATGGTAACTTCCAGACCAGGGCTGCCTCAATTCTTGCTGCTGTCTCTCAGAGTTTTCAGGATCTGATAGCTGCTATTAGATTCCATCCAATGAGCACTGAAGAAATAAATCCAGGTCCCAGTTGCTGCGGTCTCCTTGTCTGATACCTGACATTCACATGGAAGATCCTCTGGAATCTGCCACACACAATCTGTACATTGAGAAAGTGGAACTGTTTCTTGCTGAGATAGTTGAGGGGTTTTATATGGGTGCACACAATTGGTGCCATTGATTGTACCCTGGATATTTTGGAGCCAAACCGACTAAACCCATTTAGATGCTGAAGGGGAGGATATTGGTCAAAGCTCCTGCTCAGTGTATCAGTGATGAATAAGGATGAAGTGCAGGCTTTTTCCCGTCTGCCACCGGAAAGTTAACTCTATCTCTTGGCTGTGTTTTGGCCTCATCAGGAGGCCCGCATTCCAACTGGAAAATTCCAGTCAGCATATGCAGAGTGCTCTTTAAAAATCCTTTAATTGGCCTAATTGGTGAATGTCACTTGGTGGTGGCTGTTCATCAGCACACACCACCACCCCACCCCCAACCCCCCCGATGATGCTGTCTTTGGACGGAGATGGGACCATGGCAGGGAACTGGAACATTGGCTGGTAGCAGGAAATTGTGGGCCTGTTCGCCTCTGGTCCTGCCTCCACAGCCATATGCAAATTTGACCCTATGACTCCAAGACAGTTAATATGGTGAAAAAAGTCAAAGGAATTCAACCTCTTATAATCAAGTGTTATTTTCCTATTTTATCCCAACTTGATGCAATGCAAGGTCTTGGACAATACTTCCAACCAATCAGAATACAGATCAGTTAAACTAAGAATATAACATTCCAAGAAAATAGAATTTATCTTCTAGACCAACAATACATTTATCATCAATAAGTAGGAATCGATTCTGCTAATTTCCTCATCCACCAGCGAGAAAGCAGGTCAATCAGTTTAAAAATACAATTACACAAAACACATGGTGACCTATTACAAGGTCTGCATCTGTGAAGATAGAACGGGAAATAAAAGGAAGCGGTAGGCAGGATGAAAACAACATTACTTTATATAAAAAATGACTAGGATTGAGAAGTGGAGCAGAAGCAGTAGTTACATCAGGGGCTGAATGTAGGAAGACACTATTCACCATCTATCATGTAGACAGTGAAGTAAAAGAAACAATATGCAACAGAAAAGACAACTGGTGGTATAGAGTCCAACATTATTCTTTCTTAAATTATATCTCACTGACATATTATTTATTTTGTTTTTACAAACACAGGTACAATTTGTTCCAGTAGACTTATCTTCAGAAATAGTGTCAAGTTTTTAGGATGAAGAAATTTATGGATTGCTATTTTGTTGTTGTCAGCAAGGACCAAAGTGGAATAGCATTTATCTACTGCAAACTCAACAGAAATTGTATCTGGATGGAACTTTTGCACTCCATTTGCTCCAAGCCTTTTCATGCCCTTTCTTTTTTCCTAATACCATTGCACATTTGTAGTGTATTGCTAATACTGTACATATTAAAGTATTTTCACTGCAAAATTGGAAACATTCTTTGGATTGTCAGCCTGCCATATCATGCATTTACAAGAATGTTGGAACTGATTAAAGATATGTCATTTGTAACAAAAAAGCGGATTTAAATTTGCTGTCACTCCACTTTCTGCAGAAATTCATCACCAATCCTAGAAGTACAGCTTCTGGGTAATTCAAAAAAAGGTAGAAGGTTTGAACGTATTCCTTTTTGCAGAGAACGGGGTTCCTGCTTATGAATATATGCCACATCTAGCAAGCGTAAATGAGCTATGTTACGCGCTCAACTGATTACTTTGAATTGGTTGTTAGTATAGCTATTAGCGATTGTAGCTATTTTTGAATTATATGAAAGCATGAGAAGCCTATTGTTCCCCATTGCTTTTGCTAGGGCAATGCCGTGACCAATCACAGTCAATTTGCTAACCAATCAGCACCCTTTTCTCCTGAAGTATTAATTGTCGTGATTGTTTGAAATTTGGATTCTTGCATTTGTCATGATGAATGCAAGACAAAAAGCTTCAGCAACATGTCTCTCGTTTCAGCAATATTCAAGTTCTGTAACACCAAGCAACTTATAAAAAGACTTGATGGGGTAGACAGAGAGGAATTATTTCCTTGGATCAAGCTTCTGAATTTGGGAAATCTTGTTCCCCTGGTGCTCAGCTCAACATTTGGCCGTCATTAAGCCCTGAAGATGAAAAGTAATTACTGCATACAACATTGCTAGAAATTTCCTTATACCAATAACAATCGAGAAGTGCTAGTCAAGATGAAAATTAAGCTTGCTTACAGTGCAGTATACTTAGCAGTTTGCTAGTATGCAAGCACAAGCCTAGATGAATGAAGTCTAGACATAGAATCATATTGTTTGACACTCATGCCTGTTTAGCTATGAAAGGAAGCAGCATTTTTGATTACATTTAATATGATTCTTCATCATGGTAAATGCATGTTTTGCCACATTGAGAAATGTGGCAGTATGGATAGTAAGTTTACAAATTTGGCTGGCCCCCTCAACAGTAAAAATTACTGGGCAATAACAATTTACTCAGATCTTTCTTGTTAAAAATTAGCCTTGCATTTATTTAATTTGCTTTGAAGCTGTCTTATATCTAAGGATCATAATGTCTTAACATAATGTGATTAAATGAGAGACATGTAACAAAACCTTATTTTTAAACTACTGTTTTGGGAACTGTACTTGTCAAGTCTTATAAGCAACTATTTACGAATAAAGACACCTATTTGTACAGAGAAACAAACCAGTCAGTAAAAATATCTATGGTTTAATTTTCATTTCTTGTATTGTCGTCACTTTATAATTAAGTGTCATGTTCACAACTAGAACCAAATAAAATTAAAGCAGACCACTAAAAAACAAGTCAAAATAAAAGGTTACTTCACAGTATTGAACACCACTATCCTTCCATTTGTTGCCTTGCTATTTCCTTCCAGGTTCAAAGGGGAAACAAAACAGTCATTCAAAAATAATTCACTATTCCTGCAATCAGATATCTCAATATATGACATTTTTAAAAATATAAAGAAAATCCGACTAAAATGAGGTTTATGCCAATGTCCCCCAAAATTAAAACTGCCCATGCCATGGTAACAGCAGTATTGTGTGCATAAAGCGGTATGATGCCTGATGTGATCAGCCCGGATGGTATGCACCTCAACAGAACTGGGATCAATGTCCTTGTGGGGTAATTTGCTCATGCTCTTGGGGAGTGTTTAACTTGGCAAGTGAATAGGAACCAGGATGTAGCATTAGAAAGGAGAAAAGGAGGAAGAATGAGAAGGGGCAATATAGATGAAGGATGCAGTTCTAAAGCGGGTGCTGAAACAGAAAGGGCTGGGATTATGTGCATAAATCTTTGAAGGTGGAAGGACCAGTTGAGAAAGTGGTTGAACAGGCATATGGAATCCTGGGTATTATAAAGAGAGGCATAGGGGAGATGTTTTCCTATGGCAGGCGGGCCGGCTGGGTGGGAGTGGGCAGAGATGGGCACGGAGCTGATTGCCGCCTGTGATCGGCTGTGTGCCGTCATTTTACCCGTCAGAGTGTCGGGCCCTCCCCCGCAAGCCGACTGGAAGATTCAGCCCATGGAGTACAATAACAAGGAAGTTATGATAAACTTTTATAAGACATTGGTTCAGCCTTTAGCCTCAACTGGAGTATTGTGTAAGATTTTGGGCACCACACTTTGGGGAGCATGTAAAGACTTTGAGGAAGATGCAGAAAAGATTTACATGAATGGGTCCAGCGATGGAGGACCTCTGTTATGCATATAGATTGGAGAAGCTGGGGTTGTCATCCTTAGAGAAGGTTGAGAAGAGATTTTCTAGATATGTTGAAAATCATGAAGGTCTAGACAGAGACAATGGACAGAAACTTCCCATTGGTGGCAGAGTTGAGAATCAGAGGACACCATTGTAAGGAGAATAGCTAAAGAATCAACAGCACAAGGAAGAACCTTTTACTCAGAGTGTTAGGGGCAGAATTTTCTGCCTTCTGGGTGGCGGGCACGACCCAATCTCCGGCGGGTGGGGAGCCGATCACCACTGGAGAAGCGGGCTCCGCCGCCATTTTACGTGGGTGTGCCAATTAAGGCCCACCCAGCGTGACATCCGCCAGGAAGCGTTATGTGCTTCCTGTGCGAGTGGGGAGGATTCCCAAAAGCGAGAGTGCGCTCTTTCTCGCATGCGCATGAAAGAGCACACATCTCCCTGAGGCTAATTGCTGCCTCCGGGAGATCACTGACAGTTCTAAAAACATTAAAAATAGAAAAAAAATCCTAACCATGTCCCCCTCATGTCATATGAGATGGGACATGTAATTTACACTAAAACTTTATTAAACTTTTTAAATCTCTACATGAAACCTCATCCCACTGGCGGATGAGGTTTCATGTTTTTTCTATTCCCCGCTAGGGCTCCTGGCCAACCCGCCAACAATCATTAATTGTTTTAATGATCCTGTCAACGGCCTTAATTGGACATTGACAGGTCAGCGGGCCCACAGCTGATTTTGCTGTGGGCCCGCCTTCCTGAACATTTAAATGGGGTGGGATGATGTCGAAGGTTCCCCCCGAAATCATCCCGTGTCATTTTACGCGTCAGCAAGCAGGCCCTGCCCCCTGCTCGCCGATGGCAAAATATATATCCAGTATCTGGAAAGTACTGCTTGGGAGTGTGATGGAAACAGTTTGAATCAGAGCTTTCAGAAGAGAATTAAAATGCACCTGAGGAGAAAGAAATTGCAAGGCTACGGAGAGAGATGGAAGAGCGGGACTAGCTGAACTGTTCTTGCATAGAGTCACCATACACATGGTGAGTTGAATAGCCTCCTTCTGTGCTGGAACTATTCTATGATTTCTTGAGGTGGTTGTTATTTTAACAACCCTTTGTCTGTATTAATGGAAATTTTTTGCTTGTTCAACGAAGACTGATCTTCAAAGTTTAGGCAAAAGATTCTCGATATCACTCAAAAGAAATAAAGAAAATGTGTCTACGTGAAAAAAAACTTGTGCGGTCTAATTTCGAAAAATAAGATTTCACTACGAGACACAACTCTCATTCTTGAAACTCATTCTAATTCTGCAAATATGCAAATTGGAGATATATTATGTAAAATGACTGCACTGAAGTCAGAAAACTACTCAGTGATAATTCAGGATTTAGACTTGTAAATGAAAATACAGATTAAGTAAAATAAACTCTAAATTCAAACCAAAGATCAAAGAAATAATGAGCAGGGAATTAAGTGAATTTATGCTATGACGAGAAAGTGTGGACCAAATATGGATTTTTATTTTCAACTAGCCAGAAACCTACCACAATTATTTAAGAAATTCACATAAAATACATGATGAATAATTACACAAGCCAGTGATAAATTAACACAAACTTTGTATTCAGAGCTAGGCAAGTATACAGAACAGTCTTCCCACACAGTTTTCCCAACACTGCATGTGTGTGTGTATATATCAATTTTATTTTAAAGGAATTGTTTGCCAATTCAATGAGCTTTTAACTGTTAATGTGCTGTGACTGTAAAAGACACACACAAACAGGCTTCCTTGAGTTCTTAAAATAAGTGAACAGTATTTATTGTACTTAACTCAGTCTAAGTAAAATAATAAAACAAACATTCTGACTTTCATGCACAAACATATACTCAGAGTTCACACACACACACAAGCAGATTACAGAGTGGGCGGATAGGTTGAGCAATTTAAAGTTCAGTAAAGTTAAAGGGGTATATGAATCCTGGAGACTGGTGACTTGGCTGAACTTGGTACTCCTTCTGAGTTCAGTGTCAAAGTGGTGCAGATGTTGACAATTGATTTATCTCTTCTTCTGGAAACAGTGGCTGTTTGATTGATTCTTTACTCTCTGCCTGGGGCACATGGATAGTTAAACAGCAGAAAGGGCTGAAAAATTGAAAGTTGAATGGGGAGAGAGAGAACCAAATCTGTCTGTCTCCTTTGCTTCAGCTGGTCTTCAGAAAGAAAACAGCTGCTTAATCACACAAAGCATTAGTTGGCTCATCACATGATCCTCTCTCTCCAACTACCCAGTGACTCAAATATGATCATGGATAATAGATTCCAGTTGCCTGGTTTATATGATTAGGTTACATCTGGGTACATTCCTTTCATAGTCAGTGTCCTATTGTCCAAGGTCTAACTGAGTATCCAATTGATTGTCAGGGTGCTTTGCTAATGGGGTAGGAGATGGCCCCCAATCATACTCCTTCAAGATAATTGTTCCTGGTGAGGCTTTGCAGACAGGTTGTGTCCATCTCAACGGCTTTGTAGAAGGTACAGTGCTGCAAACGTTCAGCCATCTTTACTGTGATTTCAAGTCATTGGGATGTGGCTTTAGTCTTTTTAAAAGCTCAATTAGTGGGTACCAGCCAGTAAGTTCATAAAGTCATTTTTTACAAAGCATAGCTATGTGCCTATGTGTTCTTTTGTTCTGTTGTCTGTGACATCTTTTGATGATCTGCTTCTATCACTGCTTGCTTGTCCCCACAACCACACTACCCCCCTCCACTTCTCTCTCCCCCCCAACACCCCCCGCCTCCCCCCCACACACACACAAACACACACACAACACACACACACACCTTAAACCAGCTTATATTTCACCCCTTCCTTGGATTTACCTAGTTCTGTTGAAGGGTCATGAGGACTCGAAACGTCAACTCTTTTCTTCTCCGCCGATGCTGCCAGACCTGCTGAGTTTTTCCAGGTAATTCTGTTTTTGTTTTGGATTTCCAGCATCCGCAGTTTTTTGTTTTTATCACCAAAAGAAGAACCCTGCCTAGGACCCATCAGCAGGCAGAGAATTGGGGCTAGCCTTTACCTACAGATTTGAAGAACAAAACCAATTTATCACTACAGGGGTCCGATTGCACCTCAAGTGAAGCTAGAAACCTGTTACCGCAAGCAGTAAGCTGCTGCAATGCCATTTTCAGAAACTTCTAGCCACCATTCCTTTATTGAACCAAAAGTAACTCACAGGCCTACAACATTTTAAGATTGTATCTCGAGAGTATCAAGGCTGAAAGTGAAATTTTGGACTTTAAGACCTAAGTGCGTGCTACCTCTTATGCAATCACCTTTTCTTGTGTATGTATATGTGTCTATGTGCGCATTTGACTGGATGCTGTTGTGAATACATTCAGGTGTTGAGTAATAAACATTTATCTTAATTTCTTTAACTTACAAGAAAACCTGTATTTTGTCTGTTCTCAAGAGTTACAGCATTCAAGGGGTTGAAACACCTTTTCTCTTTAAAACACATCTGTCTCAGGTCATTTGAGAGGTGGAAAAAGGGGAAACCATCCCACTATCTCACCCCTGTCTGTAACAGGATAAAAATTAAATATAGGATCATTTACACAGAATTGTGTCCCCACTTCAGAAATAGTGAAAAAAATTGTGAATGGCCTTTTTTTGTTTAAATTATTATCTCGTCTATTTGAGCTACTTTGAATCAGTTTATTTGATCAGCCATACTTAAAATGTTGAGCTCCAAATCTATTCAAAATATACTCTAAAATGAATCATCTCTTGGATGCTTGGAATCCAAAAATGCAAATTAGAACTTACAGATGCCCCAGACAATGCCCTAATTACATTACAGTCAGCCAATATTTGTACCATGTTCCATTATTACAAACAAACTACACATCCCTGCGGCTGCATCAAGCTGTATGTGGTCCCTCGGTACACAAGTACCAAGTGTGACTGTGTGCTGAGGTTCTATCTGCCCCCGTGTTGTGAAGAATGCATCTGGCCATACTTTGGCAGAATGCTCTTTCAGTTGGACCTTGCTGTACCTATCCCTTGTGTTAAAGTTTGTGCAGAGAAACTTCTTTGACCACAAATCTATCAGGCAGTGGTCCGCACATAACGTTCTCAAGGCACTGTGGAGAAAAGAGATTATGGATCCTGGTTTTCTAAGAAGGATGTCAAAATCATTTGGCCAAAATTCCTCATTGCCAGAGCTTTCAGATAAACACCAAGATGTAGCTCGGCTGATGGTGAGAGACCATCAGATCCTTCATGCACCACTGCTTGATGCCCTGGGGGTGGCTGTGTTGGGAAAGAGACTGTCACTCACCTCCATCTGGAATATGCCTTTGCAAACAAGGTATGGAAAGAGATGCAGTGTTTTTTGAGAAGGGTCATCCCAAAAAACTGCCTAATACAGGACTCTGTGTTCTATGGCCTGTTCCCAGGAATGCCTGCCGAGATAAATATCAACTGCTGCTGGAGGACCATCAACTTGATGAAAGATGTTCTTTGGTCTGCTCAAATCTTGTTGGTCCCTTCCAGTGCAAAGAGCTGTCCACGACCGAGTTTTGCAGAGTAGCACTCTCCAAGATCCAGGACTGTGTGCTAAAGAATGCACTAAACTTTGTGGCTGCCGCTACAAAGGCTCAAAAGTGACGGATCACAGTCGAAGGCCCTCCTGCTCTCATGCACCGAGGGGCTAGAAGCCACGTAAAACCCCTCAGGCTGTATATTTGACATGAAATGTGTGTTCTAAATATAACCTTTAATTGTATGTGGCTCCTCGGTACACAAGTACCAAGTGTGACTATGTGCTGAGGTTCTATCTGCCCCCGTGTGGTGAAGAATGCATCTGGCCATGCTTTGGCAGAATGCTCTTTAAGATGGACTGTGCTGTACCTGTCCCTTGTGTTAAAGTTTGTGCAGAGAAACTTCTTTGACCACAAATCTATCAGGCAGTGGTCTCAGAGTGCCAATTACTGTACTGAAATAAATTGAACTCTATTGCACCTTATGTAATCTCAAACTTGAATGTAATATACTTTTAGAAATGTTATGAACAAAGTATGTTTTTTTGGAAAAATACACAGCACTATATTTTAAACTGATTTTTCATTGGAAAATGACCAGTAAGAAGTGGTGATTAATTATGTCCTCAGAATTAAGGCCTCCCTCCTCTGCAGTTCTGCCTTGTGCAGAGCATGACAGACCATTGCAATATGAGAGACTCTCACTAGGGTAAACAGAAGGGCTCCAACAGAAAGGTCGAGATACCTGAATTTCATCTTCAGCAGCCCGATGGCCTGATCAGTTGTTGTTCAGGTGGACCCGGGGCAGATATTGTACATTCTGTTGCAGTGTATGGATTCCTCACAACGTGAGTAGCCATGCCTTCAATAGGTAACCCTTGGCCCCAAGAATCTATCCCTGAAAGTGCACGTGGCTTGGAAAGGTGAGGCACTTGCGACTGTAGGTGTTGTGGCTGCTTCCCGGGAATTGGGCACATACCTGGAGGATCCACTTTCAGTGGTCGCATATGGAATGGATGTCCTTCCTGATGATCAAGGCCATTGGCTGGCTTATGGGAGCCTTGATGATCACATCCATGCAGTCAATGACACCTTGCACCTAACAGGATCGAGCAATGGCCCTGAAGTCGATGGTCCTCTTTGCCTGACTGTCCGGGTCAGTTCAGTAATGCACATAGTTTTTTCGAGACCTCTTGAACAGGTCAGCGGTCATCTCCTTAATGCAGTGATGGGCCGCAGCCTGGGAGATCCCACACATGTCCCTGTTGGGTCCCATGGGTGTAATGAAAGATGAGGTCTGGAGACAGCAGGATTGGAAGCCGCAGTCGGAGTGAGGCTGATAGGTAGTCAGAGAACTCAGGGGCAGAGGAGGAGAGGTATGAGGACTCAATAGGGGGAGATTGGGCGATCAGCAGCCTGCAGGGTGAGTGGGTGGGGGAAGAGATTGGAAAGCTGTGGAAAGAAAATTGGAGATCTGCAGGGGGAAAAACTGGAGGCATCCTGTGCAATGTTATGGGGAGATCAGAAGGGTTGGAGTGGGGTTTGCTCAGACAGATACTAGGTCCAGCATAAAGATGGAAAGGTGCTTATTTTCAGAATCAGATTGTCTCCATCTGGGTTTCACTTAACCGACCTACCCACTGTCAGATAGCAATGAGGCTCACAGTCTTATTATAATATTTGAAGTGCCAACCCACCTCTTGGAGGCAGGATAGACGTGAATTTGTATCGGGATTATGAATTATACTACTTAAATATACCACCCAACCCAAACTTGCTTGTTTATTTGGGATTAAAATTCCCAAAGTTTCAGATCGGTGACGTCATCAGATCCAAATTTAAAAGATTGGTGATTGTACTATTTTTACAGTACCTGCTAGAAATTGGAAAGAAGCAAGTCCACACTACAATACTACTTATGAATGGTGAAAAATGCTGCTTAGTTAGATCCAGATCGGCTTAAAACCTACTCCTAAATTGAAGATATAAAAGACCATAAGAGCACAGTGCTTCAGTGGAACAGCTGAAACATTGGCCGGATTTTTCTGGCCTTGTTGGCGTCGGGCTTCATGGTGGGTGGGGAGGGACAATATGACGAGATGGCCAAAACTCAGTTTTGTGCCATCATGAAACCAGTTTGCAATCATCTGTTCCATCTGTCAATGGTGGGCTGCATTTGTTACCACCGCACAATAGAAACTTAACTACAATACTTTGGCATCTCATTATAATACCCACTCGCCAGAATTATCCCTGCATGCTGGATCATCTGAGCACATTGGTGTGAGTGCACACTGACATATTCCAGAATAGTACATAAGTAACATGCACCTGGTGAGCTGCACTTTGCTTGGGACTTAGAGGTTTGTTTGCCTACCTTGCTTTGGGCAGCATGCACAGTTATCAATACCAGGCTTCACAGGCAGCACAACATCACTTTTAGGGGGGCTCAATGGCAGGTCTGCACCTACCAGACCAGCCGAAAGGCAGGGATGGGTTTTCAATGGTTGCAGGCTAGGGCTTGTTTGGGGAAAGGGGAGAAGTAGCCTCAGGCAAGGGAAGAGGCTGTACTGGGAAAGGTGGGTATTCCAGAGTGTGTTTGGGGCCACATGTTGATCTGTGCAAGTGGCCTCAAGATGGTGAGGACTGATGAGGCAGTCTCTACAGCAGATGAGGCCAGATGGAGATGTGAGGGTGTGTGTGAGAGAGAATGCGTTGTGACGTCCCTTGAGCTGACAGTGAGTGAGATGTGTGGTGGCCTTGTAAGTTTGGAGAGGTTAGAATGTTGCCTTACCCTAGCGGCATGGATGAGATAAATCGTCCATTTTCTGCACTGAATGGCTAACCTCTTGTGTGCAACATTGGCAGCATTGGCACTGACCACCTCTGCCACCGCATCCCAAATTGGAGTGGTGAGAGTGCTGGGCTTCCTGTGGCCAGAGCAGGGGTAGACGACATTGCAGCGGGCCTCCATGGCATACTGAAGGCGTCCCAGAGATGTGTCGCTGAATCATGGGGGGCTGCACTTTTCTTGGCTTTTGGGGCCGCATCTTCACCGGAGCCATCCTGAGCTGCAAGCATTGAGAAGTATGTGTGCCGCTGCAGTTTAAATATGGCACCCTGTGTGAGAAAACGGCAAGGAAGGCAAATTGGAGGCCACCTGCCAGAAAGGCGCCGTGTTTCTTGTGGCTGCATATTTAATGAGATGGGAATGGGATGATCTGGCACGAAAAGCAACCATTGCGGCTGGCGGATAAAGCATCCTTTTTCTCGCCAGCTGCTGCACTTTTGTGCAAATCTGGGATGATTCCACCCATGAGCAGAACTTCTTCATTCCAGCAAAGTAGACATTTTGATAATCAAAGACCCAGGTGCTTGCCTGTTATTGTTCACTTTCAAGAAAACAAATCAATTATTTGAGTGGAAGATCTACCCTTGGTCTCTGGAGAATCTTCCTCACCTGTTTTCTAAAAGCATTTTAACCAAAGCTTTTGTTGCTTTTTTTTTTCTCTATTGTTTTGCTTTCCTATCAGGGAACAAGTGATGAAATCCTAGAATTACAATCACCACATGCCATGTGGGATTAGAGTTGACTTGATTAAATCAACTTATTCAAAACCTGCTGATTTGTGGCTACAAGAGCAGGTCAGAGGCTGGGAATTCTGCAGTGTGTAACTCACTTTCTGTCTCCCCAAGGACTGTCCACCATCTGCAACAAGTCGGGAGTGTGATGAAACACTTTCCACTTGCCTGGATAAGTGCAGGCTCAACAACATTTAAGAAGCTTGATACCATCCAGAACAAGGCAGCCTGCTTGATCAGCACCCCATCCACCATCTTAAACATTCACTGCCTCCATCACTAATGCACAGTGGTAGCAGTGTATACCATATACAAGATGCGCTGCAGCAACTGATCAAGCTTCCTTTGACATCGCTGTCTAAGCCTGCAATTTCTATGACCTAGAAGGACAAGGACAGCAGATGCATAGGAACACCATCTATGTTACCCTCAAAGCCACAGACCATCCTGACTTGGAACTATATCGTTGGTCCTTCACTGTTGCCGAATCAAAATCTTGGAACTCCCTTCCCAATAACACTGTGGATGCACCTGCACCAGATGGACTGCAGCAATTCAAGAAAGTGGCTCACCGTCACCTTCTCAAGGGCAGTTAGAGATGGACAACAAATGCTGACCCACATCTCATGAAAGAATATAAAAAGTATATATGGAGTCAGACTTGAGATGTGTGGTAGTGACAGATAATCAATGCGTTGGGCTGAGCAGATGTGGTGGAGAAACCTCACAATGAAATGTGTGAAGCTCGAGCTTCTCCAATGGTTAACAGTTACAATACCTAATTATTTAGGACTGGATCACACAGACCAAGTTGGTCTCAGGTTTGATCATAATTCAGAATAAATTATAAGACTATAAAAACAACCATGAAGAGATAAAATAAGGGCACAAAAAGTGATGAGGGATAAAACAATAAATGCAAAGAAAAGCTATTTCCCTCTATAGTTAAATAAAATCATGATCTTGTGAAATACATAATTTTCTGTGCTAATTATATCACTGACCTTATTTTAGACATAATTTTTTTTATCCCTCATCACTTTTTGTACTCTTATCGTATCTCTTGATAGTTGTTTTTATAGGTTTATAATTTATTTTGAATTATGATCAAACCTGAGAATTACTTGGTCTATGTGACCCAGTCCTAAACAATTAGATACTTGTAACAGTTAACCATTGGAGAAGATCGAGCCTCACACATTTCATTGCCAGAATATACTTTTCACAGCTTGTAATAACTACACTGTTTTTCAGCACATGCTGTATTTTTAAGTCAAAGGATAGAATGCTATGGATGTCGTCCCTGCTGCTATGGTCAGAACCCGATTTTCTTATGGGTGGAATTTTTTGAGGCTTCTTAACAGAGCAATGTCATTAGCATTTCACCTCTGAGCTCCTCAACCAATTAAGGAGGAAGGGTGGGTTGAGTCATTTATTCTGTTAAAGGAAGGGCTTCTGATGAAAGGCACCATAGCATGGGCTCACCAGAATTTGAATGGAGAAGAGAACTGGGAAGGTTGGTCCCTGGATTGCTCATGCTTACTTGGAGGTCCTACTGCAGACTGAGAGACTGCAGTGAGGTGATCTTTCCCAAGGACTGAAGAAAAAGGACAACCTCTCCAATCAAACAGGCATGGGTGGCAGTAATGGCCGATGAAGTCAGCAACACAAGTGTGGTCCCTCCAATCTAGAGACAGTGCACCAAGGAGATCCAGGGCTTCAGGAGGCAGGAAAGGTGAGTGGCATAACACTTTCAGCTGCCAAGGTCCACAATCTGATTTTCCCAGCCTTCTCCTGCATAGCACAGGTCAGAGCAACACACCTTGCAGCTCCTCTCTCCACAGGCATATCCCCATCTGAGAAGCGAACACTCACACTGATCCTTAGCCTATTTCCCTCTTGCATGCATGCCTTACTGTCACCATTAATAAATGTTACCCTTCCCTCCTCTCCAGACAAACTATTTCTAGGCAAACGGGAGAGACTGGGGGTGGGGTGGAGGCATCCACTGACAGGCTGCTTGTCAATCAGTGCCCACTTGCTCTGCTGGGAACAGGTCTTGTTCCAGGAAGCTGCAGGCATCAGCAGTGACCTGCCCTGAGCCTGAGCCTCCTAAGACACTGGTGGTCAGACATGTCGAGAAAGCTGATCCTCTCCTGGGGACACTGCGTTGAGGATCTTGCTATGTTCCATCTGAATCTGTGTTTATGCAATCTGACATGTGGCTCAGGTGAAGTGAGCTGGTATTGCTACTGTCGTTGCTTCTGGAGAAGTTGGGTGGTGGTGTGGTTTCTGCTCTTCCGAATGGCAGAGGTGGAAGGTGGAGCTGCTAAGCTGCTCCCATGCTATGTTGAAAGCTGACACAGGGAAGTGCAGCAGAATTAGACGGGTGAAGCGTCATCCAGTAAGTTGATGACCACCTGTCAAGCAGTGATATCTGAGGGGTGAAATGCTTTGAACAACAGTTTCCCTAATGGCCTTGACTAGAACTTTTCAGTGTTACTGATCAAAGCCTTCCCAACTTATCAGTTTCATTAAAGGAGCTCTTCCAACGATGCACTTGCTTCAATGACCCAAGGGGCAACCACAGCATGGATCCCATGTGTTGCTGGGAATAAAGGATTCCATGGTTAAAAATACTCTTAATTGTCTTTTTAATTGGTTCTATTGCTTTTACCTCTTGTTTTGAATCTGCCCCAGGGAAAGCTGGAAAAAAGTAGAATGACATTGGGGATCCTGAATGACATCAATTTCAGGGATTTTACCATGTCATGCATGCCGGAACTCACCTCCATTTGGCTGGGAAAAATCTTCCCTCAGAGTTACTTTCCTTGACCTACCTAACAGTCACTCACATTGTTTTTATTTGTTCAGGGGATGTGGGCATTGCTGGTAGGACCAGCATTTATTCCACACCCCTTATTGCCATTGACAAGGTGATGGTGAGCCACCCTCTTAAACCACTACAATTAATGCAGTGTAGGTACATCCACAGTGCTGTTAGGTGGGGAGTTCCAAAATCATAAAAGGTAAATCATTCTACATGAAGCATTGTAGGGTGGAGGGCACAAGATTATCTTAGCAATTTGATAATTCAGTATTTTAGAATATTATTAATGAAGCACAGTACTAGACTCAGCTCTTGACAGATCTCATATTTGCAACTATGAAAGGAAGTACACAATGCCACACAGACCAAGGAGTAAGAAGTACCTTTTAGATTCACATCACGTCTTTTTCCTCAGAAAGGCCATAGATCCTCTTTTTTTTCTCTTTAGCTCATAACTTAAAGATTAGATATCATCTTTATATCCCAATACCTTGTTTCAGATACCAGTAATTCAAGAAGAGAAATTTCCATTGTATCAAATCACTCTGCTGTTTGTGCAGATTTGGTCTTATAGCCATAAATTCATAAATCCACCTGATGGAAATTAAATGAACCTTTTTTTTATGAGGAAAAAGATTTATTGCTTAACTACAGAAATCATTTCTTGCATCTTTTGATATCATGATGTGCCCTGTGTGACAGGCTCTTTATTTAAGAAATGGCTAAAGGTTATCTGTCGAGTCATATGATGGCCTATGGATCATAATTTTAAAAACAGTGATTAAAAGATTCAGAAAATTAAATGAAAAACTACAGCAATCCAGCCTGCAGGCTCCCTGGATCCTTCAATTCTACTGCATATAAATAACAACAAAGAAAATGAACTGTCTAAGGAGAGATCAGAGAGGAAGTACAAAAATGGGAAAAGAGGATCATCAGTTACAGAATTCAGAAGCCATGGGAATGAACGTAGTTGCTGCAGAATAAAGCTCATGCAAATACAATAAATCCCATGAAAATTAACAAATCTGTTCTTGTGACAGGTCACTGAGGTTAACTGGTGAGTAGCAGAACCATGTACCAAGATCATCCTAGGTTCAATCTATATTTATATCTGGACTACTGTTCTGGTGCTGCATGTGGCCTTAGCAACCCTGCAATATGGAAGATAAAATGAACCACAACACCCAATGCTGAATGTCAATCAATGGCTTCTACTCAAAGTGGCTATGGTTACCTGGTGACCACAGGATCACACTTGACTTTGATTCCAATAATTACACACAAATCACCAAAAAAAATTGCAAATGAAAATGGCATACTGCTGTCCCACGACTGATCATTTTGACTTCACTTGGATGAAATTAGGCAAATGTACCTCCTCCCATTCATTTTGGAATCCCTCACAATGTTTACTCTCCAAGATGCACTGGAGTCAGCTCCCTGTATAAAGATACTATTAAAGTAAAGAGAAAAGACAGATATGGAGATGGAAATAAACTGAGTCAGTACGTGTCTACTCTCCACCCACCCCTGTAAATAACTGACAATAAAACAAGGAAGGATAGAAGCCAATAAAGTCAAAAAAATATTTTTACCAAAATACTATTGGTGACCACCCCTTTGTCGGTAACACAAAAATTATCAGAATAACGTAAAGTAACAAACAAAAAAATATACATTTAATGAGAAAAACAAAACAGATCAATCCAGTTGCTTTTTCTGTTTGAAATTCTTCCAGTAATGTTCCCCTCCACCTCGGTTGAATTATATTTCTTTTTATTGTTATTACCACACATGGGAGTTCCCCAAATGAAAATCATAACTTCCAAAATACACCAATGTTAATCTGTGCAAACACTCTATAGCTCCAAAAATGCAGCTCGTGGCTGCCTCCTTCTGATGTTTAGACTGTGCATGGGGTGCCCATTTTTTAACTGGCCATTCACAGAGCAAACCAGGATTTGCTGTTTTGTATCCCTTAACTACTCTCCTCATGCTGCGGGCTCACAAAGGACTGACAGCACCAGGATTTAGTGAACATATATATGAACAAAGTGAATGAGAGAAGATTATTAGGCATATTGGCTACAGATTTATTTCAAATACCATTTAACCATGCAATCTTGTGAAGATGTGCATAAGCCAGAGAAACATCTGTGATCAATTTCAGAAAACTCTTATGAAATTCTTCTCCTGCCTCTCCAAGGCAATGAAATAAGGCCTCAAAAATCTTAATAGCGTATCGTCTATTTAATATCACAATTAACTAGCAACTTACCTTTTGTAATTCGAAATGTGCTCTACTCTCAGGAACATGTTAAGTTTCCTATTAAAGAAGGACTGCAGTAAATCAATAATTCATTCCAGAAAAAAACTTCTGAGCATTTAACTTAATTCTCTGCTTATGTATGTTTTTCCCCCTACTATCCCTATCCATCTAAAGTAACATTTTCAACTAGACTGAATCCAATCTCTTAATTATTTGAGAAAAGAAGAATCATATCCTCTCTGAGCCTCTATTTCTTTGAACTAAATCGTCCTAACTTCAGCAGCTTATCTTCATAACTAAAATCCCTCAGATTGGGCATCATTCTAGTTGTCTTCCTCTGCACCTTCCCAGAGCTTCAAACATCCGTTACCTCATGTGGGAACCTAATCTGAATACAATTGGCAGAATCGTCCCAGATTTGCACTAAGTGCGGTAGCGGGTGGGTAAAACGATGTTTTACCTGCCGGCCGCAAAGGCAGCTTTTTATGCCATATCATCCAAAACTCGCCACAATAGTGATACATTCCTGGGAAACATGCCATTTCCATGGTGGCCAGGCTCTCATTCACCCACCACGCCGTCACCTCACTGCTTCATCATACCAGGCACCACATTTAAAGTACAGCCATGCTCAGTGCTTCCAGCCCAAGACTGCAGCAAAGAAGACATGGCCCAGAAAGGCAAGAAGACTGCAACCCTTCAGCACCTTCTGGGAGCCATGTAGGCCTGTTGTGATATCCTCTACTCCTGCTCTGTCTGCAGGAGGGACAACTACATTACCACTCCGGCTTGGTAGGTCAAGGCAGTGGTGATCAATGCAAATGTTGCTCAGAAGAGGTTGGCCATCGAATGCAGAAAGAGGATCAATGATCTCATTCATGCAGACAGGGTATGACAACCATCTCATCACTCTAAACTCACATGTGCAAGCCCATCACACATTCACTGGCATCTCACTCACTGCCAGCACAAAGGACAAAACCACTCATTCTCACCGTCACATTTCTATCTGGCCTCATCGCCTCTGGAGACTACTTCTTCATCTTGAGGCCACTTGTACAGATCAACATGGGCCCCCACACACGCCCTGGGATACCTTCCTTCCCCAGCACAACTCTCATCCTGCAGCCTCTTCCCTTGCCTGAGGCCAATTTTCCCCCTTCCCCAAGCAATTCCTTGCCCTGCAGCCATTGAAAAGCCACCCACATATGGCTCATCTGACAGGTAGAGACCTACCTGTGAGTCCCCCTAAAAGTGATGTGGTGCTGTCTGCAAAGCCTGGCGCTGATGACTGTGAGTGCTGACCAAAACAAATAGGCAAACAAACCTTGAAGTCCCAGAGCAAAGTGCATCCTGCAAGTGCACGGCTTACATATGCTGTAGTGAAACACATCAGCCTGTTTTCCCGCTGACCTGGGCAGACAATCCAAGGGTGGGGGAGGGATGAGTCTGGTGGGCTGGCCTTATATGATATGCTGATGTATTACAATGAGGTTCCCGAAGTCCAAAGGCTGGAAACGTGGCACGCCAACTGCGGGTGGAGTGGACGATCTGGTTTCATGACATTGTGAAACCGATTTTTGGCCTTCTCGCCATATTGACTGCTCACGCCGCCAAACACGCCCAATGCCGATGGACATGGAAAATCCCGGCCAATAAACCAAAGCCTAATATAGCCAAAGCATAGTTATCCTATTTATAATATGATTGCCCAGCTTTAAAACCTAAAATCTAATTTGCTTTCCCTATTAAATCTACATCACAATGATTATGTACTTTTACTGAGTGATAAACTAGTAACCCTCAATGTATTTCTTGATCTGTTCTCCTTATTAGATATTGGAACACATGGAAGCAATCTTCCACACACACAGGCTTTGTTCCTAACTCCTCTTATTCAACCTGTAACTGAGTAGTTTCATCTTAATTACTCACTCCATGCACATTTTCACATTTACAACTGGGATGTTGTCAGGGTCCCTTCAGTCATTTCCTAATGTCACACGGAGTGAGTCAAATTGTCTGAAGGCTGGCATCAATGATGGTGGGGAGCTCAGGAGGAGACTGCAATGGATTATTCACTCAGCATTTCTGGCGAAAGAGGCCTGCAAACACTACAGCTCTTGTCCTTTGAACGAATATGCTGGGCTCTGCCATCATTGAGGATGGGCACGTATTTTAAGCCTGCTACTCTGGTTAGTTGTTTAATTATCCACCACAATTCACAGCTGTTAGCAAGGCAATGCAAATTATTTGTGACTGTCAATAAGTGTTCATTTTTGCAGGTGTCCATTTTTAGGGGGTATAAATTTGCATGGCTTTCATTGTATTATACTTGTAGATCTGTATTACAGTTTCATAGCTTCCAAAGTTAATGGCTTCCTTTGCCTCACTTATCTGTCGCATGTTTTGTCACCAAGTTGCTGTGCCTCTTCAAACTTTTTCTCTATTCATCCTTTCACATCAGGTGGGATAGGTTAATTATTGGGGTCAAAAAAAAACAGAATTACCTGGAAAAACTCAGCAAGTCTGGCAGCATCAGCGGAGAAGAAAAGAGTCGACGTTTCGAGTCCTCATGACCCTTCGACAGAACTAGGCGAATCCCAGGAAGGGGTGAAATATAAGCTGGTTTAAGGTGGTGGGGGGGTGGGGTTGGGTGGGGGGAGAGAAGTGGAGGGGGGTGGTGTGGTTGTAGGCAAAAGCAGTGATAGAAGCAGATCATCAAAAGATGTCACAGATAACAGAACAAAAGAACACATAGGTGTCGAAGTTGGTGATATTATCTAAACGAATGTGCTAATTAAGAATGGATGGTAGGGCACTCAAGGTATAGCTCTAGTGGGGGTGGGGGGAGCATAAAAGATTTAAAAATATTTTAAAATAATGGAAATAGGTGGGAAAAAGAAAAATCTATATAATTTATTGGAAAAAAACAAAAGAAAGGGGGAAGAAACAGAAAGGGGGTGGGGATGGAGGGGGGAGGTCATGACCTAAAGTTGTTGAATTCAATATTCAGTCCGGAAGGCTGTAAAGTGCCAAGTCGGAAGATGAGGTGTTGTTCCTCCAGTTTGCGTTGGGCTTCACTGGAACAATGCAGCAGGCCAAGGACAGACATGTGGGCAAGAGAGCAGGGTGGAGTGTTGAAATGGCAAGCGACAGGGAGGTTTGGGTCATTCTTGCGGACAGACCGCAGGTGTTCTGCAAAGCGGTCGCCCAGTTTACGTTTGGTCTCTCCAATGTAGAGGAGACCGCATTGGGAGCAACGAATGCAGTAGACTAAGTTGGGAGAAATGCAAGTGAAATGTTGCTTCACTTGAAAGGAGTGTTTGGGCCCTTGGATGGTGAGGAGAGTGGAAGTGAAGGGGCAGGTGTTACATCTTTTGCGTGGGCATGGGGTGGTGCCATAGGTGGGGGCTGAGGAGTAGGGGGTGATGGAGGAGTGGACCAGGATGTCCCGGAGGGAACGATCCCTATGGAATGCCGACAGGGGGGATGAAGGGAAGATGTGTTTAGTGGTGCCATCATGCTGGAGTTGGCCGAAATGGCGGAGGATGATCCTTTGAATGCAGAGGCTGGTGGGGTGATAAATGAGGACAAGGGGGGACCCTATCATGTTTCTGGGAGGGAGGAGAAGGCGTGAAGGCGGATGCGTGGGAGATGAGCCGGACACGGTTGAGGCCCTGTCAACAACCGTGGGTGGAAAACCTCGGTTACGGAAGGAGGAGGACATGTCAGAGGAACTGTTTTTTAAGGTAGCATCATCAGAACAGATGCGACGGAGGCGAAGGAACTGAGAGAATTGAATGGAGTCCTTACAGGAAGTGGGGTGTGAGGAGCTGTCGTCGAGATAGCTGTGGGAGTCGGTGGGTTTGTAATGGATATTGGTGGACAGTCTATCACCAGAGATTGAGACAGCGAGGTCAAGGAAGGGAAGGGAAGTGTCAGAGATGGACCACGTGAAAATGATGGAGGGGTGAAGATTGGAAGTAAAATTAATAAATTTTTCCAAGTCCTGAGGAGAGCACGAAGCAGCACTGAAGTAATCATCGATGTACCGGAGAAAGAGTTGTGGAAGGGGGCCGGAGTAGGACTGGAACAAGGAATGGTCCACATACCCCATAAAGAGACAGGCATAGCTGGGGCCCGTGCGGGTACCCATAGCCACACCTTTTATTTGGAGGAAGTGAGAGGAGTTGAAGGAGAAATTGTTCAGTGTGAGAACAAGTTCAGCCAGACGAAGGAGAGTAGTGGTGGATGGGGATTGTTTGGGCCTCTGTTCGAGGAAGAAGCTAAGGGCCCTCAGACCATCCTGGTGGGGGATGGAGGTGTAGAGGGATTGGACATCCATGGTGAAGAGGAAGCGGTTGGGGCCAGGGAACTGGAAATTGTTGATGTGACGTAAGGTGTCAGAGGAATCACGGATGTAGGTGGGGAGGGACTGGACAAGGGGAGAGAGAAGGGAGTCAAGATAACGAGAAATGAGTTCTGTGGGGCAGGAGCAAGCTGACACGATCAGTCTCCCCGGACAGTTCTGTTTGTGGATTTTGGGTAGGAGGTAGAAGCGAGCCGTCTGAGGTTGGGCGACTATCAGGTTGGAAGCTGTGGGAGGAAGATCCCCAGAGGAGATGAGGTCAGTGACAGTCCTGGAAACAATGGCTTGATGTTCAGTGGTGGGGTCATGGTCCAGGGAGAGGTAGGAGGAAGTGTCTGTGAGTTGACGTTCAGCCTCCGCGAGGTAGAGGTCAGTGCTCCAGACAACAACAGCACCACCCTTGTCAGCGGGTTTGATGACAATGTCAGGGTTGGACCTGAGAGAATGGAGTGCAGTAAGTTCAGCAAGAGAGAGATTAGAATGGGTGAGAGGAGCAGAGAAATTGAGATGACTAATGTCTGAAAAGATCAAGAGAAAGTAAGAATCCATAGGGAGGGGTCCAGGTGGAGGGAGAATATTGGAGGTGGGTGAAAGGATCCGTTGAACGGGGAGAGGACTCCTGCCCAAAGAAGTGAGCCCGGAGACGAAGACGGCGGAAAAAGAGTTCAGCATCGTGCCGAGCCCAAAATTCATTAAGGTGAGAGCATAGGGGTATGAAACTAAGTCCTTTGCTGAGCACTGAACGTTCAGCATCGGAGAGGGGAAGGTCAGGGGGTATAGAGAATACACAGCTGGGGCTGGGATTGGAAGATGGGGTGGGGACGGAGGGACAGGCAGGGGTGGAGGGTCCTAGCTGGGTGTTGGTGTCGATGAGTTGTTGGAGCTTGCGTTCCTTAGCACTTGAGAGAAAGAGAAAAAGTTTCTTCTTGAGGCGTCGGATGAGCCGAAGAATAAAATGAAACTGGGGGCACGCGCAGCTTTGAAAAAGGGTACTGCAGCGCTGCTGGAGGGAGAGGTCGAGTGTGTTCATATGGCGGCACATGGCACTGAGTGTGGATCTCAGGATGCGACGGGAACAGCAGTCCGAGAAACGTTTTATGTTCCGGAAATACCTGGAATCCTGGGTGGGTTCGAAACATGAGGGGTGGAATTTCAGTTGAAATCCACGTGGGGTAATTCGGAGACGGAGACAGTCACTGAGAAAGGAGATATGGCTGTGAAAGCGGGTTTTAGTAAACACCTTGTCAAGCACCAGGAGAGAAATAGAAATTATTGGGGTGCCTGTCACATCACCTCCGTAAGCTGAAAACAGTAATTTCATTTTTTTATTACCAGGTTAAGTTTGGACACAATTATCATAAAATTTCATCAGAGTTTTCATGTTTCAATAGGTATCAAGCCAAATCTGGGGTACATGGATAAGAATATTATCACAGAGGAAACTGCTCTTCCATCCTGACAGACCACTTTTAAGTATACAATTGTTGCAAAACAACTTTCTCGTAAATAGTATGAAAGATCTACTCCATTGTTGGCTAGCTCTCCATCATGTCAGCGATATACCAGTTAACTGTAGAGTGTCAAATGCAGCTACTTGTAAACATCAGCAAATAGATTAGGAGGACATTTATCAGCTATCTCTAATTGTTGCTGCAATGAAGAGCTAAAATAGATGCTCTTGCCAGTACTGTTATGGCTTCATTTGTTATCTTCAATTGCCATGTCACAGTAACTTTCCAAACAAGCACCAAGTCAACAATTAAGGTGACATAAAATGAATTTTATCACCGTCATTCCCCACTGTTACACCATAGTTAGATGCTTTTCTCCATGAATAAGGCTTCGTGGCACAAATTTTTCTGGCTCTGATTGGTCAATTCCCACAGATGAAAATCAAAGGTACACAGCATATGCATTTTCAATTATAGTCACTGTTACAAAACTAAAATATCCTTGGAGTTATTGTTTTCAGGATATAGGTAAGCATCTTCAGATGCAGTTTTCGAACTTAATTAAAACTGTTGCAAAACCGTCACCGTCAATCAGCACAAGCACCTTTTCTGTAGTAAATCATGATGATCTTTCATTTTTAATACTGGTTTCATTTATGTGGATATTATAAATCTTTCATAAAAATTTATGGTGTGCTTTGAGCAAGCAAAAGAATTCCTGATTTCATCATATTTTTGGCCTGACACAAGACAAGGAATTAAGTTCAAATAAAAACGAACCAAAATCTTTACCTGAAATAGATGAGACCTGTAAGATCAAGAAAGAAAATATCTAAAATAATAATTTTGTATTAATAGGGAAAAAAGCTAGTCTCTACCTCAGAAGATTAAAATATTCCAAAATGGAAAGTGTACTTCTTTGCAAAGTTTTCCAGCAGGCCTTGTGATCTACTGTGTTTGATTATTTTGCTAAAATGATATCATAATTTCTTGGTGAGAAGCTGGCTTCTTTGGTAATCTTTGTGTGTTATGTTTGAAATACTTTCCCCTTAACAATTTTTGATAAAATCTTTCTATTCTTGAGGCTGGCTGTCAGCCAGCATTCAATTAATAATGTGGAAAAGCCTTGGTTGACATCTGTCAAAAAAGTTATTGCACACCACAACAATTTAAGCTACATTAACACTTTTGTCAAAATATAAATCTTTTGCAGAGTTTGACATTGTGGTAACTAACTTGTGGGTGCTGTAGATGTACCCAGAAACACAGAGAAATTAGATTGAGAACAGGAAAACAGGGAAAGCTATTCATCTGCTTTTACTTGACAAAATTCAGTGCTGAGCTAATTGCGATGGACTGACTACAAAAGACGTAATGCCATTTATTATTGATAATACCTAAACTTTGCTTCATAAGGACAGCTATAAGTGAAATAAAATCTTTGTTTTGATTTCTAAGTCTTCAATCATACTCCTAGATGATCATGCTTAAAAATATAGTGACAAATTTGATCTATTAAGACACTTTTTATTCTGAAGAAGGGTCATACGGACTCAAAACATTAACTATTTTTCCCTCTCCACAGATGTTGCTAGACCTGCTGAGTTTTTTCAGCATTTTCTGTTTTTGTTTCAGATTTCCAGCATCTGCAGTATTTTGCTTTTAACTTTTAATTGTTCTTTGGTAAATAGCATGCAACTTTATGCAAGTGATCTCAATAAAAAATAAATACTATTGGTTATTGACCCCACATTAAGAATTCACCCACATAATTAAAAACATTTCCTGTTCTTCCAAATTAATTTGTTTAAACATACAAACAATATCACTGACTTCTTCACTCCAAAAGCAGTAACTAAATGCCCAGGTTACTGAAATGACCCTGAGAGCAGAGTACAACTCTCAGTTTGTGGCCATTTAAAATTATTTAACATCACTTTTGAAACTCTTGAGTATGTAGTTTTTTTTTTCTCTTGCGCTCAAATATAGTCAATTTTGTTTGGTATTCACCATACAACTACATTGCTGCATCAGTTTGAAAGAACTCTTAAAACATTATTTATTGAGATCAGAATTTATTATTTATCTATGAAATATTTTTCCTGTCAATCAACCTGGGTACCCTCGTTCTTGCATTTTAACACTTAAATTCTATCTTCCAGTTATGTGTCAGAAAAATACTAGTAAAACTCAGCCATGATAATTAAGCTGAAGAAAAAGTAATACTGGAAAACAGCTCTGTTGGTAAACTCACCTTTTTTTGCCACAGGAAAGAAATAATCTATTGAGGAATTTTCAAAGTTTAAGAGTAACAGTTATCATGAAACTTCTGGAGTAGTATCCTTGCATTTTACAACTTTGAATCATGCTGATTTATTAGAACTTGGAACATATTACCAAGCACTAGAATAAGAATGATGAGCAATCTTTTAAATAATGCCTTTCTCTGTAAGGATCACTCAATAACTTGTAAATTTGCATGACATACTTGGTATATAATGACTTCCAACATGAATCCTGTAGTTTGCACTAACTGGCAACTTACAGATTACTGGTTTAAGGAACCGCTTCTACAGATAGTAAGAACCAATTACACCTTCTAGCATGATTTGATTCTGCAATGCCTTATAAAAATTACTTTAAAAATCACTTAGGCATTTTAGATATTTATGTTATTTATTTCATTACATGCTTCATTGACAATGCAATAATACTTTTGCAAGTTGCAATGGCAAATATTTAAACAGGTGAACAGCAAGACGTTATCTCTGCTCTATGTTTTTTGACATATACACATTCCCAACATCACTGAAAGAAAGCAATTCTCTTCCCACCTCAATACTTGCACGTGGCTCCTACTTACAAACTGTAACATCTTCCCTGATTCCTGGATTTTAAAAAAAATTAAGAAGTAATATGCACTATATAATTATTGAGGTTAATGACTTACAGCTTCCATGAACATATGTGGGAGGGAAGCTTTGGGGCAAAGCCCAAAACAAAAATTAATTGACACTTGAAAAATTATAGTTTAGTAAGCAAGCCAGCATGGATTTGATAAAGGAAAATTATGTTTGACTAACCTAATTGAATTATTTGATGAAGTAATGGAGAAGGTTGATAAGGGTACTGTGGTTGATTTTGTGTATCTGAACTTTCAAAAGGCATTTGATAGAGTACCATATAATAGATTTGTTAGCAAATATGAGTCTCCTGAGATTAAAGAAATAGTGGCAGCATGGATGTGAAATTGGCTAAGCGCCAGTTGTTTTTGAGACCAGAGGGAGATATGAATTGATATTCCCTAGATCTTGGCATGAAAAGCATTGCTCTTCTAAATGATCTGGACTTGGGTATACAAGGTATAATTTCAAGGTTTGCAAAGAAAATGAAATTTAGAAATGTAGTAAATAATGAGGTGAATGGTAACAGACCTCAGGAGGACGTGGACAGACTAGTGAATAAGCAAACATATGGCAGATGAAATTTAATGCAGAGAAGCGTGAAGTGATACATTTTGGTTGGAAGGCTGAGGTAAAGCAATATGAACTAGAAGGTACAATTTTAAATAGGGTGCAGGCCTGGGTGTGTACTTCTACGTATCTTCGAAGGTTGCTGTTGTGAAGTGTTAGAAGTTGCGAAAGCTGTTGAAAAAGCACCCTGGATCCTTGGCTTTATTAATAGAGGCATAGAGTACCAATAAAGCAATGAAGTTATGCTAAACCTTTATAAAAAGCTGGTTAGGCCCCAGTTGGGGCATTTTGTCCAACTGTAAGCATCATATTTTATGAAGGATTTCAAGGTCTTAGAGAAGGTGTAGAGGGGATTTACAAAAATTGTACCAGTGATGTTAGATTCAAGGTTGTTATAGAAAAGGACAAGGATGGGCCAGAAATCAGTTTGGGGGAAGGCCGATTTTAATAAGCTCAGATATGATTTGTCCAGAGTGGACTAGGAGCAGCTACTTTTAGGTAAATCTGCATCACAGCAGTGGGACTCATTCAAGAAGGAAATAAGGAGAGCACAGGGCTAACATATTCCAGTAAAGACAAAGGGTGGGACCAACAAATCCAGAGAACCCTCAATGTGGAGGAACATACAGGATTGGATAAAGACAAAAAGGGAGGCTTATGGCAGATACCGAGGGCTCAAAACAACGGAAGCCCTAGTGGTGTATAGAATGCGAAGGGGGGAACTTAAAAAGGAAATTAGGAGAGCAAAAAGGGGGCATGAAAAAACATTGGCAGGTAAAATAAAGGAAAATCCAAAGTTATTTTACAAGTCCATTAAGGGAAGAATTTTCCCATCAATGACGTGTAAAATGATGCGTGGTGATGTCAGGCGGGGGTCCCAACGTCACCACGTGTCATTTAGATTTCCAGTTCGGCTGTGCACCTGAAATCAAGGCCTACTGGAGCAGAGGAGATTGAGGGGGGACATGATTGAGGTGTATAAAAGTATGAGGGGCATAGATAGGGTAGACAGGAAGGAACTTTTCCCCTTGGTGGAGGGATCAATAACCAGGGGCATAGATTTAAGGTAAGGGGCAGGAGGTTTAGAGAGGATGTGAGGAAGAATTTTTTTCTTCCAGAGAGGGTGGGAATCTGGAACTCACTGCCTGAAAGGGTGGTAGAGGCAGAAACCCTCATCACATTTAAGAAGTATCTGGATGTGCACTTGCGATGCCATGGCATACAAGGCTATGGGCCTAGTGCTGGAAAATGGGATTAGAATAGTTAGGTACTTGTTTGACCGGCACAGACTCGATGGGCTGAAGGGCCTTTTTCTGTGCTGTAGACCTCTATGATTCTATGACTCTATTTCACTTGTATGGATACACTGGAGAAGCTGGGGGTGTTCTCTCTAGAGCACAGAAAGCTGAGAGGAAACTTTATAGAGGTGTTCAAAATCATGAAGAGTTTTGATAGAGCAAAAAGCATAAAGGGCTTTAAATTCCATATGCCCTATTTTCAGGCACCATGTTCGCAGTTCACAACCTGTTCATGCCTGTTGCCAATGAGGCAAGCAGCACACAAACTTGGTGTTGCCTCCTCCTTTACCCGATTATAAGGTTGGTCTGAGCAGGACCCACACTGCTGCTGCCTGACTGCTCAGCAACAGAGCCAGCAACATATGCTCATTGTTTGTGGTGCAGTCAGCCTGCTCCTCTTTGAGGTAATCTGCCCCTATTAAAGGGGAGCTGCTGCTGGCTGCAATTACTGACATGGTTGCATGTAGGTTCTGCACAATGGAGCATCAGGTAAGGTAGTGGACTCTTAGGTTTGCATGTGTGTTCCCAGAGGCCTTAGTCATGGAAATAAACAGGAGGAAGTGGCTGGACAAGGCAATAAGGCTTTAAAACAAAGATATTGGATCTCTGGCTTTATAGAGTACAAAAACAATATATCCACATAGGGCAGCATTTTCCGGTCGGCAAGCAGGGGTGGGGCCCACTCGCCGACGGATAAAATGATGTGGGGTGACATCAGGCGGGCGTCCTGGCGTCACCCTGCGTCATTTAGATTTTCAGTTCGGTGGGTGCGCAGCGGAGTCAGCTGCATGCCTGCCAATCGGTCAACGGCCTATTAAAGCCATTTAAAAAGTAATTAAAATGATTAATGGACCTGCCCGACCAGCCTTAAGGTTGGCGGGCACGCGAAGAGCCCAGACGGCCTTCCGAGAAAGCATGAAACCTCATCCAAGAGCGGGATGAGGTTTCATGAGGGATTTAAAATATTCAGAAAATTTTTAAATAAAAGTAATGGACATGTCCCAGCTCATGTGACAGTGTCACATGAGGGGGCATGTAAGGAAAATTTTTTCTTACCTTTAATAAATTTTTAAAAGTTGAACTGATCTCACTGAGGCAGCACTTTGCCTCAGGGAGGTCCAGGTGCTCTTCTGTGCATGTGCGTGAAAAAGCGCACAGACCTGCTCAGAGAATCCACCCCCCGCCCGCAGAGGGAGCGCACAATGCTTCTGGGCAGATGTCACGCTGGGTGGGCCTTAATTGGCCTGTCCACGTAAAATGGCAGCACGCCTCAAACTGGGGGTGCCAATTGGGAATCCGCCTGCTCACGCCCGCTCCTGCACAACCTCCCCACAACGGGGGGAAAATGCTCCCCATACTTACATATATACATATTCAATTCTGGGTACCACACTTTAGGAAGCATGTCAAGGCCTTGGAGCAGATGCGGTAAAAGTTTATTACAGTGATACCAGGGCTGAGGCACTGCCATTAAGTGGAGAAACTAGACAAGCTGAGATTGTTTTTATTTTGGAACAAAGACGTTTAAGGGGAGATTCAAATGCATTGTTCAAAGTTAGGAAAAAATTTGATAGAGTGGATAGGGAAAAAGTGTTACTATTGGCAGGAGGGTTGATAACCTGGGACATAGCATTATGATAATTGGCAAATGAACCAGGTGATATTCGGAGCAATCATTTTATATGGTAGATTGTTATGATGCATAAATGCACTGTCTGAAAGGGTGGTGGAAGCTGATTCAATAAGTACTTTCAAAATGGAGTTAGATATATACTTGAAAAGGAAAAATTTGCAGGGCTATGGGGAAACAGTGATGTGAGGGTAAATTGGACAGTTGCTTCAAAGAGCAAACACAGGCACAATGGTCTGAATGGCCTCCCTCTGTGTTTTAAGATTAGATAATTTTAAGATGGTTATTTAATTTGTTCAGCTGCTCATTTAGCGACCACACACAAATTTTAGCATGACAGCATTGGGATAATCTTTAGATTGACTTAGAGCATGGTTGCATCAAGTGCTCACTCTTCTTATGAGTAAAATCCAAATCAGTTTTTTTATAGAAACAGTAACAAAAATTTAAGTGCAGCCTTCATGTTTGTTTCAAATCTGCCTTATGTTAATGCTCATATAGTGAACAGAAGAATATCCCCAGGTATGTGAAGCTCACTCCCTAAATCAGATTTATCCTGTACTTCCTTCATAAAATTTCCAAAAGGATTTCTCCATTGCATCAATGCTTACAAATATCAATTCTTTTATGAGATAGCTTCAATCAAAGAGTGAGAAAACCATACTGCAGACAGTGATCTGACTGGTTGACATGATGTCCTGTAACAGTGGCCTAAATTTTCCATTAGGTGGGTGGGCGGAGCTGAAGCTGACGTGGGCGGCTGTGGACCCGATCGCTGGCTGCACCGCCATTTTGTGCGGGCGGGCCAATTAGTGCCTGCCCAGCACATTTCCCACTCCCGTGGAGAGCAGGAGTCTTAAATTTGCGGCGGTCAGAGAAAATGCTGAATTCACTGAGGTAATCACTTCTTGCCAGGAAATGAAAACTACTCATCAGAAACTCAAATAACAGTTTCTCCATCATAGGAAATTTCATTACAGCATCCCTGCATTGCAAAAATATATTTATCTCATTGAGGAAAGAACTTTCTCGCCAGAAACTCAATATTTTCCAAGTTACCCTATTAGAGAATTTGAACATCAGAAATAACGTGTAGGAAATCACAGAGAATGCTTGATTCACTGATAAAATCCCTTTTGGCAAACCATAATGTTTCTCCAGAAACTTTAACTTTGTAACAACTCCGAGTTCATCACAGAGAATGCTTGATTCACTGAGATATTACTTTTGGCCAGGAAATCAAAACTACTCATCAGAAACTCAAATAACAGTTTCTCTCTCATTGGAAATTGCATTGCAACATGCCTGCATTCCAAAAGTATACTTATCTCACTGAGATAAAAACTTCCTGCCAGAAGCTCGACATTTTTCAAAGTACACTCGAGAGGGTTCAAATGTTGGAATACATACCGCTGGATCCAATGATGACCCGGCAGTCTGTATCAAAAAAGGCCAGGCAGCCTCCTTTAGGATGTTCACAATGACCAACTACAGGTGGTACCACAGGGGGTCTGCACAGCAGGCCAATGTAGAGGGAAGGCCAGAGGAGCAGGGCAAGCCAGCAGGGGGGCCAATGTGCCCCTCGCTTTTTCGATGACTGCCTTGCTGCCCTTGTGGAGGAGGTGGCAGCACGGCGGGGCGGGGGGTGCTGTTTCCCTAGGATGGGAGGAGGAGGTCCCCCCACATGATGAAGCGTGCCTGGGAGGAGGTGATGGAGGTTGTGAGCTCCCGCAATGTGCTGCGGCACACCTGGATCCAGTGCTGTAAGTGGTTCAACGATTTGTTGCACTCTGGATGGGTGAGTACCATGTTGACCATGGGCATTTAACCCAGCAGGTAGCCTTAGCCTTTAAGGCACCCCCACCCCACCCACCCACCCCAAGTCTCAGTGACATGAGTGCACTGACTCATGTTGGGCATTTGTCGCACGCTGGATAGTCAAGCAGATAGTGACCATGCTTACATCAGCCTTAATGGTTCATGAGAAGATGGGTTCTCCCCACATCATCTGTTGGTGTTAGTTGCACATGAGTAGTCTGGGAGCAACCTGCAGGAGATGCAGCTAGGCACATACTCAGAACTCCAACACATGTCCTATTCACGGTGATGAGATGGTAGAAGGGAAACCTCAAGGTCTCGCAGCCAAGGGCCATCTGGTGCCACTGGCGCTGCACATAGTTGCGCCCCCTTGCCATGGGATCTAAGACCGCATGTTTCTGAAAGTGATGGATGCAGAATGTGTCCAAGGTGGCCGTTGGGGTGGTGGGGGTTGGGAGCAGCCATACTATCTTTTGGTGACCGATCACCAGTAGCGTGGACAGGAGGTACTGGAGGCCTCAGATGGGCCACTGTGGTTGGGGTGCAGTGTGTGTGTGCAGAGTATGTGTGCGATTAGCCCCAATGAATGGTGTTCTCTGTTTTGCAGGAGAAAAATGTGAGTAATGCGCATGAACGTTCATGCACTGGAGGCGGCCAGGCCCAGCTCATCACCTTGACCCGTTTTGAACAGGAGGCCTTGAAGCTAGAAACCCACCATGTGCCCAGGTCCACAGGTGTCGGTGAGGCTGGGGTGCAGCGGCCAGGTATTTGAGGACCACAGTCCCATCCGCTCTGTCTTCCTACCATCCAAAGCACTGATGATGGTTGCAATCATTAATGCAGCAACACTGCTCATTCACAGACTGATAAGAGTCAGACGTGTAGGCCATAGACGAACGTCCCTCGGCCCTTTGGAGATGCACATGTCTAGCACCTTCCAAAGTCGCCTTACCCCATTTCTGACAACTATCCCCATGGCCTTGTATGCCATGGCATCGCTACTGCACATCCAAATACTTATTACATGCTAGGAGGGTTTCTGCCTTCACCAGCCTTTCAGCCAGTGCGTTCCACATTACTCTGTCCAAAAGTTTCTCATCACCTCACCTGTCAACCTCATGCCCCTTACCTTAAATAAATGCCACCAGGTTAGTCATCCCTCCACCAAGGGGAAATCTTGCTTTCTGTCCACCCAATCTACGCTCCTCATAATGTTATAAAGTTCAATAATGTCACCCGTCAATCTCCTGTGCTCCATGGCAAATTTCACCAGTCTATGCTATGTTTCCTCATAACTCCAACTCTCCAGACCAGCATGCATCCTGGTCAGCAACCTCTGCACTCTCTCCACTCCAATCACATCCCTCCTATGAAGCGCTGATCATAACTGAACGCAAAAGTGTAGATGTGGCCTCGACAGCGTTTTCTGCATTTGCAACATGACCTCCTGTTTCCTACATTCTATTCCTCAGCTAATAAAGGCAAGTATGGCTTTTACCTTCTTAAACGCCTTATGTTCCTGTCCCGATACCATAATGGGCCTGTCGACATGCCCGGCAAGGTCCCTCTGATCCTCCTTACTTTCCACGGTCCTACCATTCCTCGGGTATTCCCTTTCCTTGTTTGTCCTGCCCAAGTGCATCACCTCACACTTATCCACATAACATTCCATTTGGCATTCCTTAGCCATCTGACCAGCCCATCTGTATCCACCTGTAATGTTTGGGCCTCCTACTGACTATCTGCAACCCCACCAATGTTCATCTCCTTAGGTTCTGGAAGGCTGAGCACATTATGAGCCGGGGGAAAGGGATGAAGTGTGTTTCTGTGTGCACGCCAGCTGATCCATTGTCCTTGTTGTTAATTTCAGCATTATCAGAGCAGGAGGAATTGCAAATGCCCCCTCTCACACCTGAGGGGCCTGAACTATCACCTGCATCACACCATTTCAGCGAGGCAGGCACCAGTGCAGAGACTAGCACACCGGTGGGTATTGTTAAATCGGCTAGTGTCCCGGGGCACAGTGGAAAGGGCACCTCACAATCGCTGCAGGAGATGGCAGAGACAGAGTGCTGATGGCGCCAATAGCCGGAGAACTGCAGGGGACCAGGCACATACTGAGTCGGGCCGTGATGACATTCCTCTGGAGCCATCCGCCATGCAGCCGCTGCCTGAAATGCAGGAGCATCTGGGAGTGTTGTATGAGAGTGTGCTTCACTTGGTCTCTGTGGTCGAGGAATCCACGTGGCGTGTCAGTGATGCCTTGAGCCTCATGCCAGAGCATCAGGCTTCCTCCAAGGAGAGATTGGCGACTCTCTCGGAGAGGGGCTTCCAGCAGAACAACCAGCTTCTCCTGGGGATACGTTCCGACCTGCAAGCCCTCACAGCGCCAGTGGCCACAGCTGGTCACTGACAATGTGGAAGATGGTCTGGGCACCAAGTGTCCCAGCTTGGTGCCCATCCATCTACGGTGAAAAGGGAGGTCCGAAGTGATCTCACGACGGCGCAGCAGCTGCCTGTCATCTCTGCGGGCTCCTCTCAGGGTGCTCCGCATGTGGGCAGCAGCTCCTCCGCCCCTCTGCCATTGACAGTTGCATCCATTGAGGCTGCGATGACTGAGGAGATGCCAGCTGTGGAACTGGCCATGACCTCCCAGGCGGGGCCATCACAGGCTCCACCAGCCAGGGGAAGTCCGCCAAGGTAATTAAGGCCAACAGGATAGCAGAGTCAGCAGGCTGTCTCAGAAACCACTCCAAGCGATGGGGCGGCACGCAGACATAGCACCAGTAAACGTAAGCATAAGGCACCTTAGGCACACCATGGGTTTCTCACTGGTGCTTTTTTGTTGGCCCTAGATTAGGGAATTTTTTGACGTTGTAACAACATTTGGAATGAATTTTGTTGGACCATATGGTGGATCAAAATAAAATCCACATATGTTACCATGGCTGAGGGTGGCTCCTTTGTGCTGCACTTGTATATTTCACAGACATATCATGAGTGTTTGAGTGGATATTGAGGTTTATGTACAAAGCCCTTAGTTGCAGCTAATGAAGTGGCAGATGTAGCGCTTAAGTGCCGTGTATGGATGTGTCAGGCAATGCTGATCCTGCAGATCCATTTGTGTGGAGCTAGCTGAAGGTTTGTTGGATTAAAGTTTCCCTGTGTCCCTGCCTCCTTGGGGTAGTTCCGGGTCAGCGGTCAGTCCCTCATCATTCCCCTGTGCTTCCTCATCCTCTGAACCACTGCTGGAGTCATCGTGTGCAGCTGCATCCAGTGTGTCAAGGTCTTCATCGTCCACTGTGTCCCCCCTTTCCAGCGCAAGATTGTGCAGAGTGCAGCATGCTAACACCATCAGAGAGACACGATCTGGGGGGTACTGGAGTGCGACCCCTGAGTGGTCCAGGCATCGGAAGCGCATCTTGAGAAGACCGATGGCTCTTTCCACCACAGCACTTGTGGAGCTGTGGCTCCTACTGTAGCACTGCTCAGCTTCTGTTCTTGGATGATGAAGAGGCGTCATGAGCCATCTTCTAAGTGATATAGCCCTCGTCACCCAGCAGCCATCCATCAAGCCGAGCCGGAACACTGAAGAGCCCCGGCACCTGGGAGTGTCTGAGGATGTCGGTGTCATGGGAACTGCCTGGGTACCTTGCATAGACTTGTAGAAACTGCATCCTGTGATCACACACTATCTGCAAGTTCATGGAGTGGAAGCCCTTCCTGTTGAAGAAGGCACCGGGCTCACCTGCTGATGCCGTAATGGCCACATGTGTGCAGTCTATAGCACCCTGGACATGGGGGAAGCCAGCAATGGCCGCGAAGCCTCTGGCTCCTGTGCCTGACTTGCCTGGTCGCAGCGGAAGTGGATAAAGTTCAATTCACACCTGAACAGAGCATCTGTGACCTGTTTGGCACAAGTGTGGACAGCTGATTGGGAAACACCGCAAAGATCACCCACCAACCCCTGGAAGGAGCCGGAGGCATAAAAGCTGAGGGCAACTGTGAGCTTCAGAGCCACTGGCATGGGGTGTCCGCTCACACAGTTAGGAGAGATCTCAGGGCCAATCATCTGACAGATACAGTTGACTGTCTCCCTTAACAATCAGGGCCTCCTTTGGCACTGCACCTCAGGCATATTGAGATAGCTGTTTCTCTGCCTGTATACCCTGGCAGCAGGATAGTGGCGTCTTCTGTGGCCCCTTCCAGCTTGGACAACCTCTTGGCCCTGCGCCCCTTGTGCATGCACCTGTACTCCCAAAGGTGGCTGCCATGGAAGCTGATTGTCCACTCTAGGCCTCCTCCTTATTCTAGCCCTCCCTCCCTCCTGAGAGGAGTTGCCTCCAAGCTAAAGGGAGACCTCCGGAAAGCTGCAGGCCCGATAAAGTTTACTGACAGCAGAGTGCTGAGGTGAAGGTTCAAAATACACAAAAAGCTGCTGGAATTTGTTCTGAACTGCTACAGATCACACAGGCAAATTTAAAACACTTTCTGCAATAAATACTTCACAGAACAGATTGACAATCCCACTGAGCCCTCATATCCCGCCCCGGATGAGTTTTGTTAAAAACCCACCTGCCCATTGCGCTCATGCGCTGAGCTGAAGATTGCACGGGCGCCTGAAAATCAGCGTTGATTGCCGAGGTAGGGGCCTTAACTAGCCCTTTAATTAATGGCGGGCGCGCATCGCGCTTCATCGCGCGCCCGCCCAATGAAATATCGCAATGGTGCATGGTGACATCGGGACGCTTGCCCGACATCACCACGTGTCATTTTACATGCTGACATGCAGGGCCCACCCCCTGCACATCACTCTGAAAATTCTGCCCAGGAATTCTGAGATGAAAAATATAATTGGCGAAAATGACAGTGTTATTCATTCTACTTTGGCTGGCTAACAGCTGATCAAACCTGAACAGAAGTGTAACCCCTGTACTGGTTGGAAAAGTTCCACCTCATTTTGGGACAAAAAATTAAATCCAGAAGTCTTAAAGAAAGTCTGAAAGTATTCAGTATGGTATTTCATCAAATTTACTGTAACACAGAAGTTAAGTATCAGGCAGGTGTTCATAAAGCAAAAAGCCAAGTTAAACCATTGTGTTTTCTTTACTTTTCGTGACATCTGTCATCTCAATTTCTCTGCTCCTTTCACCCACTCTAAACTGTCTCTCTCTGAATTTGCTGCACTCTGTTCTCTCAGGTACAACTCTGACATTGTCATCAAACCTGCTGACAAGGGTGGTGCTGTTGTTGTCTGGCGCACTGACCTCTACCTCGCAGAGGCTGAGCGTCAACTCGCAGACCATGACCCCACCACTGAACATCAAGCTATTGTTTCCAGGACTGTTACTGACTTCATCTCCTCTGGAGATCTTCTTTCCACAGCTTCCAACCTCAGTCTCCCAACCTCGGACGGCCCGCTTCTACCTCTTACCCAAAATCCACAAACAGGACTGTCCCGGCTGACCGATCGTGTCAGCCTGTTCCTGCCCCACGGAACTCACTTCTTGCTATCTTGACTCCATTCTCTCTCCCCTTGCCCAGTCCCTTCCCACCTCCATCCGTGATTCCTCTGACACCCTACATCATATTAACGATTTCCAGTTCCCTGGCCCCAACCGCCTCCTCTTCACCATGGATATCCAATCCCTCTACACCTCCAACCTGCACTGGGATGGTCTGATCGCTCTCCGTTTCTTCCTTGAACAGAGACCCGAACAATCCCCATCCACCACTACTTTCCTCCGTCTGGCTGAACTTGTTCTCATACTGAACAATTTCTCCTTTAACTCCTCTCACTTCCTCCAAATAAATGGTGTGGCTATGGGTACCCGCATGGGCCCCAGTTATGCCTGTCTCTTTATGGGGTATGTGGAACATTCCTTGTTCCAGTCCTACTCCGGCCCCCCCCCCACAACTCTTTCTCCGGTACATCGATGATTGCGTCGGTGATGCTTCGTGCTCTCGTCTGGACCGGGAAAAATTTATTAATTTTGCTTCCAATTTCCACCCCTCCATCATTTTCACGTGGTCCATCTCTGACACTTCCCTTCCCTTCCTTGACCTCTCCGTCTCAATTTCTGCTGATAGACTGTCCACCAATATTCATTACAAGCCTAATGACTCCCACAGCTACCTTGACTACAGCTTCTCACACCCCACTTCCTGTAAGGACTCCATCCCATTCTCTCAGTTCCTTCACCTCCGTCGCATCTATTCTGATGATGTCACTTTCAAAAACAGTTCCTCTGACATGTCTTCTTTCTTCCTTAACCGAGGTTTTCCACCCACGGTCATTGACAAGGCCCTCAACCGTGTCCAGCCCATCTCCCGCACATCCGCCCTCACACCTTCCTCTCCCGCCCAGAACCATGATAAGGTCCCCCTTGCCTTCACTTATCACCCCACCAGCCTCCGCATTCAAAGGATCATCCTCTGCCATTTCCGCCAACTCCAGCATGATGTCACCAACATTCACATCTTCCCTTCACACCCCCTGGCGGCATTCCGCAGAGATCATTCCCTCCGGGACACCCTGGTCCACTACTCCAACACCCCTACACCTCAACCCCCTCCCACAACACCTTCCTATGCAACCGCAGAAGGTGCAACGCCTGCCCCTTCACTTCCTCTCTCCTCACAGTCCAAGGGCCCAAACACTCCTTTCAAGTGAAGCAGCATTTCACTTGCACTTTCCTCAATTTAGTCTACTGCATTCACTGCTCCTAATGCGGTTCCCTCTACATTGAAGAGATCAAACGCAGACTGGGTGACCGCTTTGCGGAACACCTTCGGTCTGTCCTCAAGTATGACCCAGACCTCCCTTAAACCAGCTTATATTTCACCTCTTTTCTATTTTTCCTTAGTTCTGTTGAAGAGTCATACGGACTCGAAATGATGCTGTCAGAACTGCTGAGTTTTTCCAGATATTTTTGTTTTTGTGTTTTCTTTACTGTTTTCTTTGAGCTGTCAGTTATATTTTCATTTAAACTTTCTTTTCGGCAGTTTCAGCTTGGTTTCCTCTCCTACTGCTGAAACAGTGATATGCCTAGATTTTCCAATGGGGTGCCATTTCATATTGCGATTGAGTTTGTCTTCGATTGTGGTACTAAAGCAAACACAGATTTCATGCATGCTGTATAACATCATTACCCTTGCTTGAAACAAAAATCTGCAACTGGTCTATTCCATCTGCGGTAATTCTCCCTCACGGTACATAAAACTTCCAGTTCATGTTTGCTTACAACAGCAATTCACATATTGAGTGTTGTTGTTCATGCCAAATGTTTAACAAGGCAACATATTACTCTTAAGCCGTCTGCTTTTGGCAAAGAGTATAAAATATAATAGTGTAACATTAGGGAATTTTGAAAAAGCAACATGAATCAAATTTACTCCTGTTGAGTATAGTTTTAAATAAGCCAATGAATTGTTAATTTGGATAATCACATACATGTGAAAGCTATGAAGTGGGATTCTGCATACCACTGCTGTTCATATATTGGGTAATATTTTTGTCAAGTGAGCAAGGTGTGCAACTGAGTCAAATGGATGGTTTCTGGTTTGATTCCTGTTATGTGTAGAGTTAGCTGATCAGTCTGTTGATCACTACCTAGAAACTGCTGTGGAAATTATACACACATAGAAGTTGGATTAAAATATGACCAATTTTAGCTGTGATTCTCCACAAATCGAGTATATAACTGGTGTTTGCCCTCTGGGTTAACACGTGAAGATTGGCTACCTATGCAAGATAACTGTAACAGAATTCCATCCCAGAAGGAACTAATGCTTTTAGGACAAGAGAAAACTGACAAAGGGTTAAAAAAATCTGATGACAAACAGTGCTTTTTTTTAAGAATCAGGTGACATTTTTCACTTCACCTTGTACTATACTGCTTTTATTATCTTTACGGCATTTTATATCATTGCAACTTATTCAAAATAAGACAATTTAAATTGTTCACATTTTGTAATGTCAATAACGTTTCTTTTTAACAATTATCTTACCTCATTGTGGAGTATCCACTCAATCACATAAATTTTATTCAGCTGGATTATAGCACCATACTTAATGGTTTCTCAGTTTTGCATCTTGGTTAATTAAATATTTTAGCAAGCAAGCATTATCTTACTATTTGACCACACAAACTGGATGTCAGATTGATGAAACCTAAATGCAATTCAGTCCATATCTCTTCTTGTGAAAAAGCCAGAGCTACTGAAAACTGACAGGAGTTTTTTTTTCCTTTGAGAAAACTTACTTGCATAAACTACACTGGCATTGTCATTTTAATACAGTTTACATCAATTTTAGTTTTGTCCCATTCCTCTCTAAGTAACACTTTTGAAGAAGCCTGCATGTCTTCCTGTCTGCAACATAAATAATTCAGCAGAGTGTCACACTGATACATTGAAGTTTGAGATATTACTGTGGAAATGAAAAGGTCCAAGAACAATAAAGGACCTGTTTTTGCATGTAGCAAGGGGATACCACAAGAAAGTTCCCTGAAATGGATTTTCTTCCAATTATATTTTTTTTTACTCTGGATGGGGTCATGGGCTTGATTGTCAGTCTGCAATAAAGTTTGTCAAGTTGATGAAAAAATATATAATTGATGATATTTTTATCTAACTTCACAAACATAGACTTTGAGCATCCTACCCACAAGCTGGTCCTTCACTTCATCTATAGCAGTTTGCATGAAAGGAAGATCAGAGTTCAGGAACTGAAATCTCTGGAAAATTGATCGAAATAAAAAAAATGTTTAGATTCCATGATGTTGGATGTATGTGCCCTGAAAATGATCAGCAGCTCTGTTGCAATAATTAATCACTTGGAGACCAGCTGTCTACCAGTCCCATTCTGTTTGCGTTGTTCAATACTAATGTGCACAAGTGTTACATCTTTTCATCCAAGCTGCACTGCAGAAATAACAATGTTCATCACTCTGGAATGAATAGAGTCCAATTAGAAGAATAGTTGAGAGAACATATATAGGGGAGATTTAAGGGGAATGTGCTAGGAACGGAGAATATCAGATAGGTTGATGTTGTTTTCTTTGGAACAGAGGAGGCCGAGGGGGGGATTTAATTGAGGTGCAGAAAATTATGAGAGGCCCAGACAGAGTGGATAGGAAGGATCTATTTCAGTTCATAAAAGATCAGGAGACATAGATTTAAAATAATTGGTAGAAGGATTAGAGAGGAGTTGAGCAGAAACCTTTTCACCAAGAGGGTGGTGTGGTTCTGGAGTTCACTGGCTGAAAGGGTGGAAGAGCATGAAAGCTTCATGTCATTTTAAAAATACTTGGATATGCACATGAGGTGCGGTAACTGACTGGGTCTGTGGGCCATGAGCTGGATGGTGCGCTTAGGCTAGATATCTCTTTCCTGGTTGGAACAGACACCGTGGGTCGAATGACCTCCATATATGTTATAAAGTTTCTATGTTTCTAACAGGGAAGCATGAAAGAAAGGGACAGAGCTTATAAGAAAATAGACTAGAAGGACAAAAAAACAGATTTGAAAAGGGAATATATCTTTGAGGCGCATTTTGATGAGGTGAAATCACCACAAAGAGACCTGTTACTTGTTACATATTGACCCTGTCCAGCATTGAAAGGAATATCCACGTCAAATGTATTTTTCCGTAGGCTGAGGTATGAATCAGTGGTCAAATGAAAGAAGTGGAGAAAGACAACACAGCAACCAGTCCCACTCAAAGCAACTATGGGGGGAAAAAACTGCTCCATGACCAATATCAATTGCACCTCATTTTCACTCATGTGAGGCCCACCATTAACTCGCCAGCAAAGCTGCCTGAACTCACCCACTAATTATCACATTATTCTCTATTTAGTGTGGAAAAGGTTTTAAAAGAAGGTTTAAACTAACCAGGACTACAGAACAATTGATAGATAAGGTGACTTATTTTTGGGCTTTACTCCTCTAATTTGTACAGGGAGAAAAGCAAGAACCAAATGAAACCAGGAGAAGCAACTTGCACACAATGTTTTGGCACTTATGCTAATTCTAATCCTTTTATTTTGTACCAAGGTGTTAAAACATCATGCTTCATAACAAATATGCTTTTATATGTTTATTGGACCCAAAACACTAGTTGACCTTTAAAAGAACAAACAACAGCATTTCAGTGACTTAAAACAGCAATTTTAAGATGGCCAAACATTAACAGAACTATACAGAGTCCTCACTTAAAGTTGTGGTTGCATTCCTGAAAATCGTGACTTAAATTGAACTGACTTTAAATGAACCATAGGTTTCCACAGGAATCAATATTAAAGCCAGGGTTAGGTTCCTTCAGACATTTCTCACACAGGAAAAGCAATGGCCAGGAATTTCCCTTCAGCAATTTCGGGGCGGGGCCTTCTCGCCGAGGGTAAAATGACACGGGATGATGTCGGGAGGAATCCCTGACGTCATCCTGGTCCCTTTAAATTTTTAGGAAGGCGGGCGTAGAGCAAAATCAGCTGTCCGCCTGCCAACCTGTCAATGGCCAATTGAGGCCATTGACAGGCTAATTAAGATAATTAAAGACCTGCCAATCTAAGCTTAATGCTGGCGGGCAGGCCAGGAGCCCCAGCGGGCTCCAGATTATTCATGAAACTTCATCAATGGCGGGATGAAGTTTCATGTCCGTTTTTTTAAAAATTTAATAAATTTTATGTGTTTATTATTGACATGTCCTGTCTCGTGTGACATTGTCACATGAGGGGGATATGTTAATAATTTTAATAATTTATCTATTTTTAGACTTTACTTACCTCTCATGAATCTCCCTGAGACAGGAATTTGCCTCAGGGAGCAGTGCGCTCTTTCATGCGCATGCGCGGAAGAGAGCACTTTGACAGATGGGGAAACCCTCCCACCCCCGCACAGGAAGTGCACAGCGGAGGGCCCCGTTTTGGTGGTGGGGGTCGGCTGTCCACCTGCTGCCGAGCCGGTGGGGCCTGTATGCCATCCGAGGGCAAAGTTCTGCCCAATGTATAAGTTGAAATACTGCACAGTACATGTGCAGCACTGTGCAGCTGAAATAACTTGCAAAATAAAATACATCACTCAATATAAAATAAATACAATGTACAATACTGTACAATGTAAAATGTTTAAAAGAATTATAGTACACCCACTTACATAACAGCACGTTAGATCAGTGGTTCCCCAAACTTCAACATCCCACAAACCCCTTTCATGAAAATGCCAAATTCACGAACCCTCTCCTTCTAAGAAATATTTTCCAGGGATTTTTCAAAGCCGTTATAAAGCCATTGTAACTCAGCCACAACGTGTAGAAGAACCAATCAGAAACAATTGCCTTAGAGGGATGTCAATGACCCCATCTCCTAGACCATTCACAAAACAACCAGACAATCACCCGCGCATGGAAAAACCATTAGATGCAGTCACTTTGAAGAATGAACCCTGGCTAAGAAGGGAATTCTTCCAGCCAGAATTTAATCATATCTAAACCATGGAATCAATTTGCTATGCCCATATTTGAGTAATTGGACAGTTTGTGAGAAGGGATCATGTGGTGAACCATCTAACCGTTTTTTATATCTTAAGAAACTGTTTTTCTCCAGGTCAGAGAACAGAAAAAGAAAGAAGAAGCAAAACTCCAAGTGGGTACTCTCACTTTCCATCCATCTTGCAAGTTTGAGCCTGCCTATTGTTTCACTATTCACATGCCACAGGCAGTGTTTTAAGAATCAGCCCAACAGCTGCTAGCTCTAGAAGAAAATATATAAATTATCCGTCAGCATCTTTAAATCATCTCAAAGCAGAATCCAGAAGGACTATCGAGCCCAGTCTGAAAGCATCCAAGTCATCAATTAACAAGATTCGTCCACCACTCAGTTTATCGGACTTTTGAACTGCATAACCTGTCCTCCTACTTTGTAACTTACTTGTGTATGCAAGTGTGAACCCTTGAATGCATGTGTGTGTGTGTGTGTGTGTGTGTGTGTGTGTAAAATATGATAGAATTTACCCTGCAATTTGAGAGGAAAAAGCTGGAATCAGATGTAACGGTATTACAGTTGAATAAAGGCAATTACAGAGGCATGAGGGAGGAGCTGGCCAGAATTGACTGGGAGATGAGACTAGCAGGAAAGACAGTGGAACAGCAATAGCAGGAGTTTCTGGTAGTAATTTGGGAGACACAGCAAAAATTCATCCCTAGGAAGAAGAAGCATACTAAAGGGAGCACGAGGCAACCATGGCTGACAAGGGAAGTTAGGGACAGCATAAAAGCTAAAGAGAAAGCATACAATGCGGTGAAGAGCAGTGAATTGGGGATTGGGAAGCCTACAAAGACCAACAGAGGACAACTAAAAAAGAAATAAGAAGGGAGAAGATTAAATATGAGGGTAAACTAGCCAGTAATATAAAAGAAGATTGCAAGAGTTTTTTTAGATATATAAAAGGTAAGAGAGAGGCAAAAGTGGACATTGGGCTGCTGGAAAATGATGCTGGAGAAGTAATAGTAAGGAACAAAGAAATGGTGGAGGAACTGAATAGGTACTTTGCTTCAGTCTTTACGGTGGAAGACACGAGTAACATCCCCAAAGTTTAAGAGAGTCGGGGGGGCAGAGGTGAGTATGGTGGCCATTACCAAGGAGAAGGTGCTAGGAAAACGGAAAGGTCTGAAGGTGGATAAATCACCTGGACCAGATGAAGAGATAATGGAGGCGTTAGTGGCGATCTCTCAGGAATCACTGGAGTCAGGGAGGATTCCAGAGGACTGGATAATCGCTAATGTAACCCCCTGTTTAAGAAGGGAGTGAGGCAAAAGATGGGAAATTACAGGCTGATTAGCCTGACCTCGGTCATTGGTAAGATTTTAGAGTCCATTATTAAGATGAGATTTCAGAATACTTGGAAGTGTATGGTAAAATAGGGCAAAGTCAGCATGGTTTCATCAAGGGGAGGTCATGCCTGACAAATCTATTAGAATTCTTTGAGGAGGTATCAAGTAGGTTAGACAAAGGAGAGCTAATGGATGTTATCTACTTGGACTTCCAGAAGGCATTTGACAAGGTGCCGCACAGGAGGCTGCTCAGTAAGATAAGAGCTCATGGTGTTAGAGGCAAGATACTAGCATGGATAGAAGATTGGCTGTCTGGCAGGAGGCAGAGAGTGGGGATAAGGGGGTCCTTTTCAGGATGGCGGCCGATGACTAGTGGAGTTCCGCAGGGGTCAGTGTCGGGACCACAACTTTTCACTTTATACATTAATGATCTAGATGAAGGAACTGAGGGCTTCCTGGCTAAGTCTGCAGATGATACTAAGATAGGTGGAGGGACAGGTATATTGAGAAGGCGGGGAGGCTGCAGAAGGATTTGGATAGGTTAGGAGAATGGGCAAAGACGTGGCAGATGGAATACAATGTGGGGAAGTGTGAGGTCATGCACTCTGGTGGGAAGAATAGAGGCATAGACTATTTTCTAAATAGGGAGAGAATTCAGAAATCTGGAGTGCAAAGGGACTTGGGAGTCCTAGTCCAGGATTCTCTTAAGGTTAACTTGCAGGTTGAGTCGGTAGTTAAGAAGGCAAATGCAATGTTGGCATTTATTTTGAGAGGACTAGAATATAAAAGCAGGGATGTGCTGCTGAGGCTTTATAAGGCTCTGGTCAAACCACGTTTAGAATATTGTGAACAATTTTGGGCCCTGTATCTCAGGAAGGATGTGCTGGCCCTGGAAAGGGTCCAGAGGAGGTTGCCGAGAATGATCCCAGGAATGAAAGGCTTAACATACGAGGAACGGTTGAGGACTCTGGGTCTATACTTGATGGAGTTTAGAAGGATGAGGGGGGATCTGATTGAAACTTACAGAATACCGAAAGGCCTGGATAGAGTGGATGTGGGGAAGACGTTTCCATTAGTAGGAGAGACTAGGACCCGAGGGCACAGTCTCAGAGTAAAGGCAAGATCTTTTAGAACAGAGATGAGGAGAATCTCCTTTAGCCAGAGAGTGGTGAATCTATGGAATTCATTGCCACAGAAGGCTGTGGAGGCTAGGTCATTGAGTGTATTTAAGACCGAGATAGATAGGTTCTTGATTGGTAAGGGGATCAAAGGTTACGGGGAGAAGGCGGGAGAATGAGGTTGAGAAACTTATCAGCCATGATTGAATGGCAGAGCAGACTTGGTGGGCCAAATGGCCTAATTTCTGCTCCTATGTCTTATGGTCTTATGTGTGTGAGTCAAAGCGTTTTTATTATTTTTATTTGAATTGGGTGTTAAGTACAAAAAGTGCTATTCTTTTTTCTTTAAAAACATACAGGAAAAGTAACCTGTGTGTGTCTGATACAATCACAGCACATAAACAGTTAAATACTCACTGAATCAGCAAGCCTACCCTTCTACAAAACCTTGTTGCGGTCAAACAAGCAGTGGTAAAACAGCAGAGCTATTCTACTCTTCTCACCTGATCGTAACATATAGGAACATAGGAAATAGGAGCAGGAGTAAGCTGCTTAGCCCCCAGAGCCTGCTCCGCCGTTCAATTAGATAACGTATGATATTCTACCTCAATGCCACTCTCCCATGCTATCCATATCTCTTGATTTTGTTACTATCTAGAAATCGATTGATCTCTGTCTTGAACATACTCAATGACTGAGCTTCAACAGCCCTTGAGGGGAGAGAATTCCAAAGATTTATCACCCTCTGATGAAGAAGTTCCTCCTCATCTTATCCAAAATGGCTTACCCCTTATTATGAGAGTGTGTCCACTGGTCCAAGACACCCCAGCCAGGGAAACATCCTTTCTGCATCTACCTGGTCGAGCCCTTTAAGAATTTTTCATATATCAGTGAGATCACCTCTCATCCATTGAAACTCTAGAGAATATAATCCCAGTCTCCTCAATCTCTCCTCATAGGACAATCCTGCCATCCCAGGAATCAGTCTGCTGAACCTTCATTGCACTCCCTGGATGGCATGTATAATCCTTCCTTGGGTAAGGAACCAAAAGGTCTCACCATGGTTCTATACAATTGTAGCAAGACATCTTTACTCCTGTACTCAAATCCTCTTGCAATAAAGGCCAACATACTATTTGGACTTCCTAATTGCTTGCTTCCTGCATGCTAGCTTTCAGTAACTCATGAGAAAGGGCACCCAGGTTCCTTTGGACATCAACGCTTCCCAGTCTCTCACCATTTAAGAAATACTCTGCATTTATGTTTCCCACCAAAGTAGATAACTTCACATTTTATTACATTGTATTCCACCTGCCATGTTCTTGCTCACTCAATAAGCCTGTCTAAATCCCCTTGAAGCCTCTTTGCATCCTCCTCACAACTTACATTCCCTTTTGAGTCATCAGCAAGCTTAGAAATATTACACATGGTCCCCACATCCACATCATTTATATAGATTGTGAAAAGCTGTGGCCCAAGAACTGATTCTTGCAGTACACCACTGATCAAGTCTGCCAGCCTGAAAATGACCCATTTATTCATATTCTCTATTTTCTGTCTGTTAAATCTCATGAATGCATAGAAAATAATCAAAAAGGCTAATGGAATGCAAGCCTTTGTTAATTATATTACTTGAGGTTAAATACATACAGGCAGATGCAGACTGGATTGTTACTTGACCACAAATAAAAATACATGATTGACATAGGAGTTGAGTGGAGTCAGGAGACATATACCTGTAATGTTTCACTCTGTGAATAAAGTTTATTCCAAGTAAAGACTGGTTCTAGTTACTTCCTTCAACAACTAGCTATCAGAAGTTTAAGAGCTTTTATTTATCTAGAGGATAGCATACAGTGTTTCTGCTCTATAAAGCTGTGCTGAAAACACACTTGTACTCTGGGTGGGGGACTTCAATGTTGATCACCAAGAGTAGATAGGTAGCATGACTACAGACTAAGCTGGCCGAGCCCTAAAGGGCATAGTTCCTCGACTCTGTCAGTGGTAGGTGGTGAGGGAACCAACAAGAGAGAAAAGCATACTTGACCTCATTCTCACAAGCTTGCCAGCCGCTGATGTCTGTCCATGACAGTATCAATAGAAGTGACCACTGCACCAGTCCTTCTGGAGAAGAAGTCCAGTTTTCACATTGAGGATATCCTCCATTGTATTGGACGCCACTACCACTGTGCTAAATGGGATAGATTTTGGACAGGTCTAGCAATTCAAAACTGGGCAACCATGGGGTGCTGTGGGCAATCAGCAGCAGCACAATTGTACTCAATCACAATCATAACCTCATTGCCTGGCACATCCCAACTCTACCATTACTAACAAGCCAGGGGATCACACCTGCTTTAAGAGTGCAGGAGGACATGCCAGGAGCAGCATCAGGTATACCTAAAAATGTGGTGTCAATCTGGTAAAGTTGCAACACAGGGCTACTTGCATGCCAAACAGTATAAGTAGCAAGTGATAGACATTGCTAAATGATTCCACATCCAATGGATGAGATATAAGCTCTGCAGTCTTGCCACATCCAGTTGTGAATGGTGGTAGACAATTAAAACTACAAATATCCCCATTCTCAATTATGGGAGTGCCCAGCACATCAGTGCAAAAGATAAGGCTGAAGCAGTTGCAACAATCTTCAGCCAGAAGTGCCAAGCGGATGATCCATCTCAGCCTCCTCCTGAGGTCCCCAGCATCACAGATGCCAGTCTTCAGCTAATTCGATTCACTCCATGTGATATCAAGAAATGGCTGATGGCAATGGATACTCCAAAGACTAAGGGCCCTGACAACATTCCCGCAATAGTTCTGGAGACTTGTGCTACAGAATTAGCCATGCCCTAGCCAAGCTGTTCCAGTACAGCGACAACACCGGCATCTATCCGGCAATGTGGAAAAATACCTTGGATGTCATGTCTACAAAAAGCAGCATAAGTCCAAACCAGCCAATTACTTCCCCATCCGTCTAATCTCAATTATCAGTAAAGCGATGGAAGGTGTCATCGACAGAGGTATAAAGTGGCATGTACTCAGCAATAACCTGCTCACTGATGCCCAGTTTGGGTTCCGCCAAGGACACTCAGCTCCTGACCTCATTTTAACCTTGGTCGAATTATGGACAAAAGAGCTGAACTCAAGAGGTAAGATGAGAGTGACTGCCCTTGACATTAAGAAAGCATTTGACTAAGTGTGGCATCAAGGAGCTCTAGCAAAACTGGACTCAATGGGAATAAAGGGGAAAACTCTGTGCTGGTTGGAGTCATGCCTAACAGAAAGAAAGATGGTTGCAGTTGTTTGACATCAAGCATTTCAGTCCTGGGACATCGCCTCAGCAGTTCTTCAGGGTAGTGTCCTAGGCCAACCATCTTCAGTTGCTTCATCAATAACCTTCCGTCCATCATAAGTTCAAAAGCGGGGACGTTTGCTGATGATTGCACAATGTTCGGCGTCATTCACGACTCCTCAGGTACTGAAGCAGTCCATACCCACATGTGGCAAGACCTAGACAACATTCAGGCTGGACTGATAAGTGGCAAGTATCATTGGCACCACACAAGGACATAAGAACATAACATAAGAAAGAGAAACAGGAGTAGGCCATTCGGCCCCTTGAGCCTGTTCCGCCATTCAATAAGATCTTGATCTTCTTGTGTTTCGAATTCCACATTTGAGCTACCCCCGATAACCTTTGATTCCCTTGCCGAACAAGAATCTACCCAGCTCAGCTTTAAAAATATTCAATGACCTCACTTCCACTGCCTTCTGAGGCAGAGAATTCCATAGTCGCACAACCCTCAGAGAAAAAAATTCTCCCCATCTCTGTCCTAAATGGGCAACCACTACTTTTAAAATTGTGCCTTCTAGTTTTCACCCGCAAGAGGAAACATCCTTTCCACGTCCACCTTGTCAGTACCATTCAGGGCCTTACATACATCATTCAAATCACTCCTCACTATTCTAAATTCCAATGGAAACAAGCTCAGTCTGTCTAACCCTTCCTCCGAAGACAACCCGCTCATTCCAGATATCGATCTAGTAACCATCCTCTGAACCACCTTCAGTGCATTTACATCTTCCCTTAAATATGGAAACCAAAACTGCACACACTATTTGAGATGTGGTCTCACCAATACCCTGTGTAACTGAAGCATAACATCCTTACTTTTATGTTCAATTCCTCTCATAATAAAGGACAGCATTCCATTAGCCTTCTTAATTACTCGCTGTACCTGCCTACTAACCTTTTGTGACTCATGTCCAAGAACACCAGATCCCTCTACACCTCAGAACTTTGCAGTTGTTCTCTGTTTAAGTAATATTCTGCTTTTTCAATTCTTCCTGCCAAAGTGAACAACTTCACATTTTTCAACATTAAACTCCATTTGCCAGGTTTTTGATCACTCACTCAACCTATTTATAACCATCTGCAACTTCCTTATGTCCTCTTCACAACATACTTTCCCACCTATCGTTGCATCATCTGCAAATTTAGCTACAATATAATCGCACCCCTCATCGAAGTAATTGATGTAAATTGTAAAAGTTGAGGCCCCAGCACAGATCCTTGTGGGACTCCGTTCATCACATCCTGCCAATCAGAAAAAGACCCATTTTTGCAGACCCTGTTTTTTGCCAGCCAACCAATCCTCTATGCTAAGGTTTCCCCCTACACCATGAGCTTTTATTTTCTGCAATAACCTTTGGTATGGCCCCTTATCAAATACCTTCTGGAAATTGAAGTACAGTATATCTACATGTTCCCCTTTATCTACCGTGTATGTTACTCCTTCAAAAAGCTCCAATAAATTGGTTAAATATGATTTCCCTTTCACAAAACCATGCTGACTCTTCCTGATTACTTTGAGTTTTTGTAAGTGCCCAGCAATAACCTCCTTAATGATCAATTCTAACAACTTCCCCATGACAGACGTCAAGCTAACTGGCCTATAGTGTCCTGCTTTCTGCCGCCCTCCCTTCTTGAATAGAGGGGTTATTTTTGCAACTTTATAGTTTGATGGTACCTTTCCAGAATGTAGCAAATTTTGGAAAATTAATGGCAACACATCTGCTACCTCGTTAGATACATCCCTTAAGATGCTAGGGTGTAAGTGCTGCTTCCCTAATTGCAATTTCACCAAGTTCCTCTTTCCCCTCCACCTCCTGATTTACAGCAATACTAGAATGTTTTTTGCATCCTCTATAGTGAACACAGAAACAGAATATCTGTTCATTTCTTCTGCTTTTTTCTTATTATCTTCTATTAACACCCCACTGTCAGACTCTAGAGGACCAACACTCACTTTATTTACTCTTGTCCTTTTTAAATACCTGTGGAATCTCTTGCTATCCAGTTTTATATTTCTAGTGGGCTTACTCTCATATTTACTCTTACTCTTATTTCTCCTGCTTAACCTTTTGGTCATTCTCTACCTATCTTTATATTCTGACCAATCATCTGTCCTGCCACTCACCTTTATGCACTTGTATGCTTTTTCCTTAAGTTTGATGCTTTGCTTAACTTCTTTAGTTTACCATGGATGATGGGTCTTCCACTTAGAAATTTTATTTATTGTAGAAATATACATATTCTGAATGCTATGAAATATTCCCTTAAATGTCTGCACTGCTTCCCTATTGATCTATCTTGTAATGTAGTGTCCCAGTTTACTTCAGCTACCTCAGCTTTCATGCCCACATTGTTGCCCTTATTTTAGTTTAAGATACTAGCCTTAGACCAACCCTTCTGTTTTTCAAGCCAAATGTAAAATTCAATCATATTGTGGTCACTGCTATCTAAGGCTGCCTTCACTCCGAGGTCATGAACTAATCCTGCCACATTACACAATAGCAAGGCTAATATAACCTGCTCTATGGCTGGTTCCAGCACGTCCAGCTCTGAGAAACCATCTCGAGAGCATTCTAAGAATCCCTCATCCAGGCTACTACTGCTAATCTGATTATTGCCATTTATTTATCACAAGCACCCAATATTTCTTCTTGAAGATTTTGTCCTGCATTGTAGTTACTATTAGCAAGCCTGTAGACCACCCCTACTAGGGACATTTTTTCCCTACTATTCCTCATTTCCACCCAAACCAATTCTATATCCTGATCTCCTGAACCAAGTCATCGCTAACAATTGAACCAATGCCATCTTTGATTAACAGTGCTACCTCTCCACCTTTGCCAAGCGTCCTATTCTTCTTGAATGGCATGTACCCCTCAATATTCAGGACCCAACCCTTGTCGTCCTGCAGCCACGTCTTCATATTTGCTATCAGATCATATTTATTTACTTCAATGTATGCTATCAATTCATTTACTTTGTTATGAACGCTATGCACCGTCAGAAACAGAACCTTCAGTTTTGGCTTTTTGTTATCTTTGTAGCATCTCTTGAATTTTGGTGTATTCTTCGTTTTTTTTCTCTCTGTCACTTCTTGCTATTCCCTGACCCTCATTTCCCATAGTACCATTTTGTTCTCCTGCCTTGACTGCCAATCAATGCTCATTGGAGTGTAAAATGGAAGCCGGGCTCTTGGAATCAGCGTGGGTGTGTTCCCTGCTGACTCTTTGGATGGCCAAGCCCCCGCTGTCCTAAAAATTCTGGCCCAAGTATTTTTTTAATTTATCCATGGCATTTGGGTGTTGCTGGCTAGGCCAGCATTTATTGCCTTTCCCCAATTGCCATTGAGAAAGTGGTGGTGAGCTGTCTTCTTGAACTGCTGCAGTCCATGTGGTGTAGGTATACCCACAGTGCTGTTAGGGAGGGAGTTCCAGGGTTTTGACCCAGTGACAGTGAAGGAACGGCGATATATTTTCAAGTCAGAATGTAGAGTGGCTTAGAGGGGAACTTCCAGGTGTTGGTATTTGATTTGCTGCATTGCTACATTTACCCAGCTTGATCACTCACCCCCTGGCAATGACCATCTCCAATAAGAAAGAATCTAACCATCTCCCCTTGACATTCAATGGCATTACCATCACTAAAGACCCCACTATCAATATCCTGGGGGTCATCATTAACCAGAAACTGAACTAGACCAGCCACATAAATATTATGGCTAAAAGAGCAGGCTTAATGCTGGGAATTCTGAAGTGAGTAACTCATCTCCTGACTCTCCCAAGCCTGTCCACCATCTACAAAGCACAAGTCAGGGGTGTAATGGAATACTCGCCACTTGCTTGGATGAGTGCAGCTCCAACAATACTCAAGAAGCTTGACATCATCCAGGACAAAGCAGCCTGCTTGATTGGCACTCCATCCACCACCTTAAACTTTCACTCCCTCCACCACCATTGAACAGTAGCTAAAGGCACTGGATACTGCAAAGGCTATGGGCCCTGACAATATTCCAGCAATAGTACTGAAGACTTATGCTCAAGAACTTGCCACATCCCTAGGCAAGCTGATCCAGTACAGCTACAACACTGGCATCTACCCAACAATGTGGAAAATTGCCCAGGTTTGTCCTGTACACAATAAGCAGGACAATTCCAAACCAACCAATTACCACCCTATCAGTCTACTCTTGATCATCAGTAAAGTAATGGAAGGGGTCATCAACAGTGCTATCAAGCGCCACTTATTTCACAATAACCTGCTCACTGATGCTCGGTTTGAGTTCTGCCAGGTTCACTCAGCTCCTGACCTCATTGAACCTTGGTTCAAACATGGACAAAAGAGCTGAACTCAAGAGGTGAGGTGAGAGTGCCTGCCCTTGAAATCAAGTCATCATTTGATCAAGTGTGGCATCAAGGATCCCGAGCAAAATTGGAGTCAATGGGAATTAGAGTGAAAACTCTCTGCTGGTTGAAGTCATAACTAGCACAAAAGAAGATGGTTGTGGTTGTTGGAGGTCAATCATATCAGTTCCAGGATGCCACTGCAGGAGCTTGTCAGGGTAGTGTCCTCGGCCCAGCCATCTTCAGCTGCTTCATCAATGACCTTCCTTCCATCGTAACGTAAGAGATGGGAATGTTCACTGATGATTACACAGTGTTTGGCACCATTTGCAACTCCTCAGATACTGAAGCAGTCTAAGTACAAATGCAGCAAGACCTGGACTATATCTAGGCTTGGGCTGACAAGTGGCAAGTAACATTCGCGACACACAAATGCCAGTCAATGACCATTTCCAGCAAGAGTTCTGTCTTGACATTCAATAGAATTACCATCGCTGAATTCCCACTATCAACATCCTGGGGTCACCATTGACTAGTAACTGAACTGGACTAGCTATACTGTGGCTACAACAGCAGGTCAGATGCTAGGAACTCTGCAACAAGTAACTCACCTCCTGACTCCTCAAAGACTGTCACCATCTACAAGGCACAATTCAGGAGTGTGATGGAATGCTCCCTACTTGCCTGGATGAATGCAGCTCCAACAACACTTAAAAAGCTTGACACCACCCAAGAGAAAGCAGCCTACTTGATTGTCATCCCATCCACAAACATTCACTCCCTCCACCACCGACCCACAGTGGCAGCAGTGTGTACCATCTACAAGATGCACTGCGGGAACTCACCAAGGCTCCTTAGACAGCATCTTCCAAACCCACATCTGTTGGCATCTAGAAGGACAGGGCAGCAGATGCATGGGAACACCATGCCTGGAAGATCCCCTCTAAGCCGCTCTACATTCTGACTTGAAAATATATTGCCGTTCCTTCACTGTCACTGAGTCAAAATCCTGGAACTCGCTCCCTAATAGCACTGTGTGCGTACCTACACCATATGGACTGCAGCAGTTCAAGAAGATAGCTCACCACCACCTTCTCAATGACAATCAGGGAAAGGCAATAAATGTTGGCCTAGCCAGCAATGCCCACATGCCCAAACAAATAAATAAAAAAAATACTTGGGCCAGAATTTTTAGGACAGTGGGGGCTTGGCCATCCAAAGAGTCAGCAGGGAACCCACCCACACTGACTCCAAGAGTCCGGCTGCCATTTTACACTCCAATGTCCATTGATTGGCAGTCGGTGGGATTTCCACCCTTCACTTCTCCAGTCCCCCCAGGGACAGCAATGCTGTGGTCTGAAGAGGCTAACTGAACCTAAGTCCAAGGGAATCAGATAAAAAGGTAAATCTCAAGGGTCCGGGCCAAGAGGATAGGGAAGGACTAGCGGGCTAGCGAGGGGGGGGCGATCTGGGTCTCAGGGGATAGGCTGGGGTGGGGAGGGGGTTCCATAGGTCACTGAATCTTAAGGGGAACACGCCCCCAGTTGGTAGGGCCTTCCGATGGAGGTGCACCTCCCCCACCGCCCAAGATCTAACTCCCTTCATTTCTGGCATTCCCTCCCTGTGATATCATCTCCTACTGGCCTAAAAAATTGAGGCTGGGGTGGAAACGACCCTTAAATGGCCAGTAAGTGGCCACTTAACAGCCTTAACTGCGGCAAGGGCGGGCTTCCTGTCTGAGGCCCTGCCTGCCCCAACATGAAATCGCTCTGAGGTTAGGGCAGGTGGGAACCCAGAAGGAATCCCGTCCATGCAATTTCTTGCCCACCCCCACTGCCTGTTTCAGAACTCATAGGACAGGGGGGAGTGTAAAATTCTGACCTTGGAATACTATGAACAGGCACAAAACCTTCAGTAAATGGATTGACCTTGAAGAAAATGCAGAGCAGGTTTACCCAACTGGCACCTGGACTCCAAGGGTTAAATGAAAAGGAGAGATTACACAATCTATGGTTGTATTTCTTGGAATTTGAAAGGGTGATTTGATTGAAATTTTCAAAATATTAAGAGAAGCGATCTTAATGGCTATTAAGCAATACATGAACTATTTCCACTGGATGGGAAGCCTAAAAATTAGAGAAAGGTCTTTCTGGCATGAAATTTGGAAACAGGTCTGCAAGCAATTGCAGTTTGCTAATTGTTAAATGCAAATATTAATTTTAAAACTGAGATTGATAGATTGTTCTTAGCCAAAGGTTTTAAGAGATATGGGATATGGGTGGGTATATGGAGTTAGGTCACAGATCAGCCATGACATGACCAAATGGCTGAACAGGCCCATGAAAGGCTGTTCCTATTTTCCCATATGCAACAAATGCAGCACACACCCTCCACTACCATCTCTATCTAACCTTTTTTTAAAATATTTAATATATTAAAATTTTATGTAATTAATTCACTTGGCTTAATTTTAAATAATTACCTTAACTAAAAGGAGAACCTCATTGCCCCTCTGCACCAAATTCTCAACTCCCCACTCTATTTATGATGCACCCCATTTGTATTATGATCTGTGCTTTAGCAGACAACTTAATATTCTGTGCACCATAGCCACACTAAAGTTACAACTGCTCAGCCAGCTTCCAGCGCACAGTAATTACCCCCTATTCAGGTAATCACTCTCAGATGATTCACTGCTAGCTACTTAATGCTAACTACCTTGCAATTTCAAATTCTAAGTTAAATTTTAAATGTTAAGACGAAATTTCATTCGACCTACTCACCAAGTTAGCAAAGAGCCCAACTATCATGAAATTCTCAGTTTCCTACTCTGTTTATGATGTATTGCAATCATGTTGCATTTGTGGCCACATTCTGACCCTTAGCAGACACCTTCACTGTGAAGCATCACTACCCAGTCTCACATTTCAATTTTTTGCCATGTGCAAAACTGTCAGTGGAGGATTGGTTTGGTGTCACACACCCTGCCCCACTTGCTTTTCCATTGACTTTTCTGAGTACAGAATCTGCCTTTTTTCTACGAATGTCAACTAAATGTTTTGGGAGTGAGCCCAAATTGTAACAAAATTGCCAAAAAAGAATGTTGTCTTTGGACTGTATTCATTGTTCAATTAAAATACATGATGTATTCAGGAAAATCATGCATCACACTGATATGGTTTTTTTTTAATATTGCAAACGCGGTACATATTTGCATTATCAAACACCAACCAAAAATTTTTAATTCCTGTGCACACTGGGCAGAATTTTACCAAACCCATGGCGGTGGGAAAGGAGGCAGGGGAAATTGTAAAATGTCATTGGATCTGTATCATCCTGGCTCCCCAATGCTGTCTTGCCAATGCCCAATTTTGCAAGATGCGGATAGTTGGACAGGTCAGTGACTGACAGATCGGCGATGGGCAGCTTATAAAGATCATTAAACAGACAATTGTCAGGTACTTTCCAATTGTACAAAAAGTGCACATGGTGCACAGATGTTCAGAATCTCTGCTCAAAAGATAAGATCTGAGTGGGAGTTGAGTTGTGGAGGGAACTGGCAGCCATGATGTAAAACAGCCTGCGGGCTAGGTGTTGAAGAAGTGATGCTACCAAGTTTGGAAGCACTGCAGAGGGTGGGCCAGATTGAAGTACTGCTGGTGAAAAAGCATCCCCCAGGTCCACAGCCACCACTGGGGGCAGGACAAAGTCTTGAATGGCTCAACATAGTGGAGGTTGCACCTGGCTATGGGGTCAATGACTTCAGACTTTGCCACTCTCCACTACAGTGAGAAATTACAGAAATCGACATGCAGCCATATGGAGCACCTATTCAGTGGTCAGTGAGCTCCAGCAGGTTGAGGAAGCCAATGGCCATGGATGAGGAGGGCCCATGGGGGCAAGAGCACAGCATCATGGTCAGGCAGCTCCTTGAAGGCTGCCAGGGAAGAACATAACTTCTGTGTGCTGAAGACTGAAGATATGGCCTCAAATGCAGCTGGAGATGCCAGGCGGAAGGACAGGTCGGGTGGGTGTTCAGTCCCCTGGTTTTTGGACGAGTGCCTCATGGTCCTCCTGGAAGAAGTGGCTGCCAGGAGGGAAACCTTCATCCCCAGAGGTGGAAGGAAGAGGCCACCGCATCTGACAAAAAGAGCTTGAGGGGAGGTGGCAACCCGGGTCAGCAGTCACGGTGTTGTGTGGTGCACATGGGTGCAGTGTCACAAAAGGTTCAATGACCTTCTGCGCTCAGGGAAGGTGAATACCATTGGCAGGGATCAGTATGGTTAAGAGTTAAGGTCTGGTCGTGGAGCTCAGGGGTGTTAGAGAGTCTGAGTGCCAACTGTCAATGATGCCAGAGCTGGCCAAGGGAGTGAGCCCTGGCTGCTTGGCCTGAGTGCCTTGCAGTTCAAGGGTCATGCCTTGAAGTTCAAGAAGCATCAGTGCCCTGCAAGGTGTACCTCAGGTGGGGTTGGCGAGGCTGCGATAGCACTGCAGATAGAGAGGGGATTAATCAATGCTCCTCCGTCCTTTCAGGAGAAGACAAGCCATAATAATATCGGAGGTCACGGACAGACAGAGGCCCCCAAAACCTCCTAATCCTTACGAGGTTTGAGCAGGACGCCTTGGAGCTGGAGAGGCACCACGTACCTCAGTCAGCCACTCGTAGAGGCTGGGATGTCAGACAAAGGTAAGACTGCAGTGCACACAGGTGAGAGTTTCAGATTGTGCAAACATTCTTGTGTAGTCTTTTCATTGATGGAAGCCTCAAAACCGGAGTCCCCGTTGACCATTGAAAGAAGATGATACCATGATGCAGATCTTGATCGTCTCACCAAAGTGCCAGTGACAATGTGATGTCTTAAACTAATGACATGTCGTTGTTCTCCCTTAGAGTCACTCCTTTAGGTGCATTCTCAGGACCCTGAAAGGCCATCCCTGATGCCAGAGGACCACAGTGGGCTTCAGCTGCACCTGCTTCACACTTGCTCTCTGAACTAGGCACCAGCGCACCTACCAGCTCCTCAGTGGGCATTAGATCTTCGGTTAGAATGTTGGAGCACAGCGGTGAGGGCACTTCACACTTGCTTGAGGAGGCAGAGAGTACCCAGGGCGCCAGCAGTTATAGGACTGCTGGAGACCAGGGCGATGATGAGTTGAAGGCAGATGATGAGCCTCTGGAGTCATACATTAGGTGGCAGATGCTGGATGTCCAGCAGGATGTGCGGGAGGATTTGGCAGAGATCCATGAGGGTATGCAAGCCATGGTCTCTGTTGTGGAGGAGTCCATGTGGAGCATAAGCACTGTGTTGACCCTCATGGCTGAGCGCACTGCCTCCTCCATTGAGAAAGTGACCACTCTCATGGAGAAGCAGCTCCAGGGATAGAATTAGGGGTTACTGGGGTTGCACTCGGACCTGTAAGCCCTCACACAGGCAATGACCTCAAGTGGTCAGTACCAGTCTGGGAGATGGATGAGGCACCCAGTACCCCGGCTAGGTGTCCGTCTATCAATGGCGAGCAGGAAGCACACTGGTGCACGACCTGCTTGTCATCTCTGCGGGTCCTCTCAGGGC